>NC_086250.1:7743571-9105357 GCF_021018805.1 Prinia subflava | reverse complement strand
TATCTTACTTGGGGTTTATTTATTTTTAGCACAGATGTCTCTCACCACTCTGGTTTCATGTTCTGCTGATTCCCTTGATGCCGGGGATTTGAACATCTATTAGTACCTGAACAATCTGCAGACAAGCACACAAAGCTGACTGCTTTCCTAGAGAGCACCTGCACTCCAAGGAACTCACTACTTCCATGGGTGCACATGGAAAGCACACTGAATGGTCTCCAAGTTGTTAAGTGACCAGGGAATGACACTGATTAAATGTCCCTCAGCCTCCAGATTAGATATTAGGCAGAAGGGAGAGAAGGGTAACAAAAGGTCTCCAGATATGTATTTTGGATTTCAAATAGGTTTTTTTATTAAATATTCCATTAATACCTCTTACATAGTCTTCTTCATCAGTAAGTTCTTTATAAAGAAGAGCCACATAATTTTTCACAGGAAGAAACAGTCACATAGATTTGAAGTGACTTACCCAAGGTCACACAAGTGGAAGGAGAACTGAGCTATTTTAAAGCCTTTTAGGAGGCAATATGCCTTCCTTAACCAAGTGCTTCTTTCCTTAGAGCTGCCTTTTGAGGGTCAAATTAACATCAAAATTTTGGCACTAACTCAAAGCCAGATCTATGCTTAAAAAAAAAAAACAAAACCAAAACCAGCACATATTTAGGCTTGGGAATATCTGTAACTGGATAAAAAATTTTGTTTATGAAAGGTAAGATTCATTGGGGTCAATAGCAGAAAACTTGGGTAACAGGCTTGTGGAAAAAGCAGCTATTTTTTGTAGGTTCCATGTGCTCTGACATAGTTCATTTTGTGTTCCATGTTCTCTGACACAGGTCATTCTTTTCAGTCCTGTGCTGGGAGGACCCCCAGGGAGGAGCAAGGGAGAAGCACATGGGTGAGGCAGAGGAATGTCAGCCCCAGAGAGAACCTAAACGCTCTGGAAAAAGATGAAGTTAACTGGAGAACGCCTCTTGCCTCCAAGCAGGCTGGGAACATCACTCTTTCCAGCTCCAAGCTTACTAAGAAAGAGGACACAAATAACTGCTTTGCTCTCCATGCCTTTCCTACCCACCATAAACTGCTTTTGACCCGTTCTGATCAGGAGCTAACATTTATCTGGAGGAAAACTGTCCAGAGATAGCAATCCTGATGTGTCCGCAGCGTCAACACAGATAGGAAACAGAAATTGCCATTTGGTGATCTGCAGATTTCATCTAAACCAAAGGAAAGCATTAAAACCTGTCCTCAGAGGACACATCTGAGAAGGACCAAGGAGTAAGTGATGTGTGACAGTGGTAAATGGAAAAAATTGATTGATAGCAACTAAGGTAGAAAATCAAAAGAACCTTCTCTGCAATGCACCGATGAGCACCGAGGCAGCTGTATCAACTCTCGTTTGATGCAGCACAGATCCCAAATCAGTGCTGAAATGGTATATGAAAAACAGAACTGTGACAGAAAGAGTCACAGATGTCAAAAGCACCTATTCCAGAACTCTTCATAGAGTCCATTTCGTGCAGATGTGCGGGTAACACACCACTGGATGAGGTTCAGTGTATACCATTGCTATAAACAGCAGCAGGGCATTGATGCCTTGGGATTGCTGGTGCTTGTTTTTTCATGTCCACTTCAGCAGGAGGTTAATTTTTATCACAGACATAAGCAAGGCTTCAGTTTAGCCACACCTTTGGGCCTCTAGCGCAAAAAATGTTTGGTCTTAGAACAGTCGCTCAGTCATCCCCTGCTCTTACTCCAAATAAGGAATCCATCACATTCTCTAAAATCTGAATCCTCCCAGGAGAACCAACATTACATTTCATTTTGACAAATTACATACCAGTGCATTTCTTCTGCAACTGATTCTGTCCAGCACAAAGGGTAATTTCACAGCATGTATTTTTTGTTTAAAAGTTGGGACTTCTACCTGAATTATCTGCTTTCTCATACTGTTACTGGAGAAATGTTCACCTTTGAATCAAAACCAATGCACAGACTCATAGGAACACAGAAATATATCCCATGTGCACCTAATTCAGGTTATGCCCTGCTATTTAAAATACACAATGGCACACATGGAGAGTTAATATCACATACAACTGGCTTCTCAGTTAAATGGAAAATTTAACATGAGAGAATTTGGTTTTCAGCCCGGTTTCCTAGGAAACATTTCCAGCTACTATTGGTGGAGGCTACAGGTTGACTGTCAAGCCCATGATTTCCTTTGTTCCCAGTCCATCAGTTTGATTTCTTTTATCATCTGGTCTTCCCTACTGAAATATATCTAATATAGGGGGAAAGGTTCCTTAATAAATGCAAAATAATCAGTATTTCCCAAACAGCTTCCCCAAAAGAGAGACACAAAGTGACTAAAGAAGAAAAAATGAAATGAAGTTATTTGAATTAAAATGTGATATCCAGATTTGTATATGTTTGAGTCTGCACAATGTTGATAAATATCTGCTAGAGATAATCTACAATTTTACTATTTATCCCTAACAAACAGATGGGCTTCCGCATTGCCATTTACAAGAGCATAAACACATTCTGAAAACAAAAAAGAAACAAGGAAGAGTTTAGGAATATGTGCACAGGTTTTTAACCAAATGTGTCGTTACTTCCATGAGATTTTATAACCCTTTGGAACACCTGCATTTTCTAAAATTAAAGCATTACAGACAACAAGGACTGCAGAAAATCTATCCCCAATGTCACTGCTCTTTGAGGACAAGAGGCAAAACACTCTGGAGTTTATCTACAGGAGAGAAAACAGGTCCCAGCCTCACAGACAAGCAATGACCTGGGCATGATGCCTTAGTCTGGAACCTTCCTGGCTTTGTTTCTTACCAAAAAATGTGATTGCTCCAGAGAAAGAGAGGGCAGCTGGATATTTTCATGCACACAGAAATGAAGCCTTGCTTGCAGTGCTTAATGAAGTTATGCAGACTCAAAGATATATCACTGCTTCTGTTTCTACTTCTGCTGTCACTCGTGTTTCTGCTTGCTCTTTCTTTGTGCCTTGGCAGGGAAAAATACAGGCAGCTGTGGTGATGGTTTCCTTCTTCCTCCCTGGTGGAAGGAGATTGGACCCCTCCCTTCTGCCCAGGACATTTACCTGAGCTCAGACTATGATATTTTTGCAGCTCTTCTACCTGTTCCAAACCCACTGTGTAATGGTAGCTCTTTTCAAGGACACTACTAATAACATCCTGCAGACACGAGAGAAAATTTCTAGGAGCTATTCCCTTTATGCCCATGGAACACTCAGTCTCCCTCCTCAGCTGTTTTAATCATAAAAAATGGGCATTCAAGTGAGTATTTTTGTGAGGGTTTTTTTTTGTTGTTTAACAGACAACACTTCCAGTGTCTTCCCATCATACTTCACAGGATTCCTTCAGCTCACGCATCCAGTAATGACTAAGGCGATCAGGAGCAGAGATTAGAGACTGTGCTTTGTGTTAGTAACTGGGTGATGACCCAGGCCTAATAACCTCAAAACTGGAGCAAGACCTGCCCTGCTTGTGCAGAAAGCACATACACTGATGCTGCTACAAGCTGAACCTGCCCTTGTGAAATGGCCTCCTTGATTCCCACAGAGCAACACTTACTCCGTGAATTTTCCCTTTAGACGTCCATAATTTTGGATTACGAGGATAAAGGTGAACCTTTTCCAATAACGTCATTGAAACCAGAATGCCAGAACACCCTAAGAGCTTGCCTTTGTCCCCTGAGTTAAACTACTTGGAGATACTACATTATTATGAAAAAAATGTGGGTAGCCCAAGAGCAGTATAATTTTTTTGGTACTAATCAACACTGATATTGTTGAAGAAATAAAATGCTGTCATTTCACTTAAAGCCTGCAGCAAAATTCCCCTAGTTGATAGCAGACATTACAAAGGTTCATTTATTTTATGCATTTCAGCTCTCAGCATGACACACCTTCTATCCAGGGATGTGAATGTGTTTGCAGTGTACCTCAGGAGATGGAATATGTCCATCAACAAATTCCACTGTTTATTTATGGTTAATATTTCACAGCAATAAACATTAAATATGTTCCTATTTGATAAGATAACAATCTGAGGCCAACACCTTCCCTTTTGAGGCTCCCAGTAAAATGATAACCTTTGAAACACATCAGCTGCCTGATGTAAAAACTGAGAATTGTCTCCATCAAACAACTCAATAACTGATCTATATTTTTATGACTACAACTTCTCGTTATGGAGATACAGATACCACCTAAACCACTTACTTCAGTAAGACACAAGCTGATGTGGGGTTAGCTCAGGATATCAAGACATTGATATAAGGAAGTTCTGCTGGGAAGTTTTCCCAGCGGGACAAATCCCAAAGCACAGATCATTTTTTTGGCTGGTACCCATGGGCTGCATGGCTGATGTTCCTGCAGTGCACTTCAGCTATGAACTGGAAGGGAGGCACACAGAAAATGCAAGAAAAGGAGAGTAAATAGTTAATCCCATTTGGGAGAAGGGCAGACACTCAGGAATAACAGGTTTGTATTATGCTGAGAGGCAGCAAAGATATACAGAGGGGTATGGAATAAAGGACTTTGCTTCCTAAAGGGAGATGGCCTTTAAGGTCACCTGGTTCAGTGAAAGATGTCCCACCATGGCAGAGGGCTGGAATGAGATGAACTTGAAGGTCCCTTCCAAACCAAACCATTCCATGATGTGAAGATGGGGCCAAGCAGATCATGGCAGTGAGGATCTGCTGATCATTAAAAAGATACAAGCAGTAGAGCTGCCCGCTGGATTTGGGGCAGGGCTGACTTGGAAAAGGTACAGCTAGAATTGTTGATGATTGAGTGATGTTCTGACCAAAACCTTCCTGGGAGATTTCTGGGGTTAGTGGAAAGTGGGGAAATGGGTTGCTAGGCCCCAAGGCAGCAAATCCTGTCTGTCAGAAAGAAATGGAAGATAGGGATAAGGGAAGGGCAGAAAGAATGATCATCTTCCAAGCTTCAAAAGGAAGGGCTGAAGGGCAGAATTTTGGAAGGATGACAAAATGATTTACTGCTTCCATGCCCTATGGAAGCTCAAGGTCTCCATGCTGCTAAGAATGGTTACTGTCCTCTCACTCAATGTACTGTGCACATAAAAAATCTGACAGGGAAGAATCTAATTACCATTCCCTAAAGGCTCAGAGACTCTCCATTGATAAAACTCCATCAAAATCATACGGGCACTACATTAACAATTCTGAATTGCAGCAAACTTGATTTATTCTGTATTCCTTTCCTGCTCAAGCTGCAGTGCAGAGTCCTGATGCCTTCTGGACATCACAACAGAACCCAGTCCATTGCCTTTGATCAGTGTGCATTTCTGCTCACCATAAAACAGAAACAAGCAAAATCAGTACTCACAATTTGTGAAGACATTAATCTTCTCAATAATCAGGTTTATTGGGTTAAAAATATTACAGTGAGACTCATATCTACATGCCACAATGTATTTTTAGCACATATAAGCCTTCACATACAAGAGTTTTTCCCCTCTCTGAAATTCCATGCCTTGATCTCTTGTGCATCCTTTCTTAATGTAAATCCTTTAAATAGACTATATTTAAAGAACCACTTATTGGATGCTAGGAAGAGATGCTAAAGTAATATTTTGGCAGGTGTTATATTAAGTGATTAAAATCATCTATTTATTCTACACAGATATAAAAAAAAGATGATCATTTATTTTGCTAATTGATATGAAATGGTAAGGACTAGAACTTTAAATTGGTAGAAAGACAGAAATCAGAACCTGATTGTCATTTCTTCATCGGGCCAAGCAAGAGCCCTATGCAGAGAAAATCCCATCCTTGAGGAAACTTTATGGTGACAACATAAAGGAGATGGATGAATCAAAAAGGATGGAGAAGAAGAAGAGAGCCCTACCTCTCTGTCCTTTGAACAAGCCTGTATTTTCCCTGCTTATCTTTCTGGATACACCCAGTGATGTTACACCTCCCTCTTCAAATTCTCATCTACAATACAGGTTTTCTCTGCAGGCTATTTCTATGTTTCACCACACTCTTTATGACATTAATAGTTACATGTACATTTATTTATTGTTCTATGCCCTTTCTGGAAAACAAAACAAAACCCCAAACAAACACTGTCCCCCCTCCCAAAACCAAAACAAACTAAATACCCTGAACAAACCAACCAAAGAAAAAACCCTGAAACTATCTCAGCTTTCCTACTATCTTGACAATAATAAAATAGCAAACCCTATTCTCACAGAGGAAACCCCTGGGTATCTCAGAGAAGGCATGTTGGGGGTTTAGGCCTTACCTCTCAAAAAGATCCATCATTTTCCTGTTACCATATATGTGGAGAAAGTATGACATGGCAAGTAACAATGACATTTTACAAGAAGAAGTTACAAGCCCTACCTCCATGTTCTTAGAAACTTGGGTAACTTGGACAGTGTACCTGGAAAGCTGAGTTGCACCTTGAGCATGAAGCTTGGTAGAGAAACCAGCTGGCAAGAGGACATTTGAACCAGCACTCACATGAATGAGCACATTCTGGGTATCCTGGCAGCACAATGGGGAATTCTGTGGCTGTGTTAGAACTTCTGCCCACAGCTTGGGAATAGATTTCACAGCTTAGTATTCTAGGATTAAAAAAACCTGATGAGACACAAGTTCCTTGCTTGCTTTCTGCTGACACAGGTCAAATAAAACTTGCTGCAGGAAAATGCCTAAGTAGGTATTTTATTTAAATCATATTTGTTGAAATGGGAACTTGCTGCAAAATTTCATATGAGCTTCTGACACACTGCATCTGTAAGGTGCACATCTGGTTTGTCCCACATTAAAAGAGGGAAAAGAACTGTCATTTATTTGACAGAAGGGGTAACTGATTAATCTACATATTTAAACAGTTGTTCTGAAGGACGAATATGAGGTTTTGATGTATCTCATATCTTCTCAAGTCCTACTTCAGCTTTCTCATGGGCTTCCTTTAGGCACTGGAAGGGCTTTGTCCTTCCTAACCTGCTCCCTGGGTGGCTGAAATCCTCTATGAGGAGCAGGGACTGTGAACAAGAACATTAAGTGCTGTTAATGGCCCTGCCTTGTGTTAATCCCTTTGCTGCCAGCCGCTTGCTGGCTTCACTATCACCAAGTGCAATGATTTCTGTGACTTAAAACACCCCACCACGACATGCTGAGGCAGCTGGAAGAACTTATCTCACTAAGGTTTGTTCAGGGAGCGACCTCTGGAACACAGAAACTTCCTTGTAATGAACCCTGCCCAGCAAAGGCACAAAAGCAAAAGCCAAAGGATGCATAAAAAGACTAGGAAAGCTATCAGCACCAAGGAGCTCAGAGATCCAGATCCTGTTTCCCCTCTCCAGGTTCCTGCATTAGATATTATTTATGACTGCCAGTTACCAGTAGAGCCTGTGGCATAAAGAATGCACTACAACCTGGAGATTTTTTTCCTTTTTTAAGGTACTAAACTGGGTAGGTTCCCAGACAAACCCTTAGGGAATTCTTATACTGACCTCCAGACAAAGCATAATCATTAAACTCTTGCAGTCTGAATGCCCTGGCAGGTTTCTTTTCCCCACCTTGACTACAACATCCTTATCTGCATGTTGGCAATCTGATGGAGACAATGCTGAAAGCTTCACTATTGACCAAGGTAAATGATACTCACAGCTTTCCCCTCATCCACAGATTCACTTATTTTATCACACAACCAGATTGGTACAGCTAAGGATACCAAAGGTAAATCATAAAATCATGGAAGGGTTTAGGTTGGAAGTGACTTTAAAGATCAGGGATCCAGGGGCAGCCACAGCTTCTCTGAACTACCTATGCCAGGGCCTCACCAGCCTAAAAGGGAAGAATTTCTTTCAATATCCAATCTATATCTATTCTGTTTCAGTTTGAAACTGTCCGTCCTTGTCCTTTCACTCCAGGCCCTCATCAATAGAGTCTCTCCATCTTTCTTGCAAGCTCCCTTCAGGTACTGGAAGGCTGCAACTAGGTCACCTCTTTTCTAAATCCATGCTGACCTTCAAGTCACCTCCTTTTCCTTCACATACCCAGAAATGTGTCAAGAAAATTCACACCATGATTTTCTTTTTCAGAAAGAAAATAAAGTGAAACTGCCTGGTCTGCAGCTGACTGAATTGTCCCTCTCGCCCCTTCTGACAAAGGGTGACACATTTGCCCTTTTTTCCAGCCATAAGTGTTCTCTAGAATGTAGAAATCCTGAACGCTTCTGAAATAAATGGAATACATAGTTCTTCATGCTCTCTTTACCCCTCTGGCAATGAAATTTGCTGCAAAACATACCCACACACAGAGTTCTAGTAAAGTCAGCTTCCTGGAGATCAAAGCAAGGGCAGCAGCTTGGGAACTGCCTACATCCAACGGGGAGTCAACCATCAGGGAGACAGCGTGCCTCCAGGCACAGATACAGCACAAGGAACACATCAGCTTTCTGAACAGGTTACTGCCTTCCTGCAAGCAACCTCCCCAGGCAGAAATCTACCCATAAAAATGTTTTTCCCTCCTCCATCGTTGAGAATGTTGTCACATTTTGTATGGAAATGGCCTTCCCAGTGCTGAAATTATTTGTGGGTGCATAGTTCAGGTGGTTAATTTCTCGGGTGCGGGCACACATACAATGCCAGAAGTGGCACAATTGTACTCACCTGGTCTTTTGAAACATGAGCATATCACTTGAAGAATGATAAACTCTTTTCTTACCTTCCTGCATCCCTATTGTTGTGTTCTCACAGCCTGCTTTATACCTGAACACCTTGAAAAATGAGTGAGGTACTTCTATAAAAGGTTTAAAGAGGTCAGACTGAGAACTGTTACAGAAAATATCATGAAACTTTTGAATGGAGGTGTAATTACCCATACTTATAGTGTGTGTGTGTCTTAGCAGATTTTGATACGTCTTTAATAAATAAAATATTCATATAAACTTCAGACAAGTACGGAGTGCTCTGGACACCCTAATTATTCAAGATGTATTCACTAAAAAAAGAGAACATAAATAACTTATTCTTGCTTCATCCAAAGGGGAAATTTTCAATGTCATGGAAAAAACTGGCAACTGACTAGAAAATTTTGCTGTAATTTAGAGCTCTAGTTCTGCATTTATAAAAATAAAAAACTGAAATAGTTTAAAAAGTAAACTGCTACTTTTGAAAAGTATTTGGGGGCTTGGGGATTTCTTTTTCCCCTGTTTTTAGGGCCTTGGGGTTGGAGCTCAACCAAAGCAATCAAGGTAATTGAAAAAATCAAGAAGAAAGTCCATTTTGCTTATCCTTACCCATGTTTTCTTTGCCAAAAAACATGTGGGAGTTTTTTTCCCCTCCCAACTAGGAAGATACTGACTGTTCACTGTAAAGATTTTATTATACAGATGAAGTACTCATAGTATTATACACAACTGTAATCCCAGTAATGCCCAGCTTGGAGCCAGATCCAGGCTCCTGTTCTACTGAGCTCAGCAGTAGATTGAAGGCTTGAAAACACATTTTAGTGTTTTGCAGATACAAAACCAAAATAAGAGACCTTTGTTCCTAAACTAAGGTATGAAATCCCACTTCTAGTTTGAGATGGCAACACAAGGATACAACCTGCAGAACAGACAAGATGAGAAGAAGCCACAAAATAATGGAGATCAAAAGTACACACACAGTTAGTTACTATCAAAGGTTTGTTTGGTTTTTAAACAAGCCACAAGTCGATGCTTGTTTTTGTTATCCATATTTGCTACTTCTACTGCAGCAGTGCCCAGAAATCCCATCTGGACATCCCACGCTCAGTCCTTGCTTTTAAATCTTTATGCAGACACCGACTTCCCAAAGCTTCATGTATGAGGAGACCACTCTAAATTTTCTCTCTCATCTAAATCATATAAATAATAAACCACACACTTGGCAAAACTCGCTCAATTCAGACTGTAAGAACACAAGGCAAGTTTCTGTTAACTCCTCAGTGGCACTCACTTCAACACAATCACCTTGAATTTAGGATAAAACAGGCAAACTGCAGCACAAGACTGATGCACCACTGAAGACACATCAACCTTCTTAAATGAAAACAAGTGAAAGCTTACAGTAACTGAACATATATAGGGTCAAAAATCAGTCTAATGATAATTTTCAATAGAGGGAATAAAGTATGCCTTGAATTTAAAAATATTTAGCTAGACTAGCAACCCTTACCCTTTGCCAACTCCAGATCAAACACAAATCAGGCCAGAACAGCAGGGTCTGGAAAACCACCTCCACAGTCCAGAGTGCAGCAGTGAATCATCCCTCTTTCCAGAATTAATAGGGTTTCCCTCTGCAGAGTCAGACCAGCTCCTTCTGGGAGTCTGGCTGCAGTCAGTTTGTGCTGTTCACAGTCACACTATCGTTCACATTTAACTGTGAATGGAAAAGCTGTTTCGCTTCAAGAAGCAAAATTAATTTACAACACTAATAATACTCTAGCTCCCAGCTCCCTTAAAAAAACCAAAAGGCCTAATACAAGCCCCCAGAAAATTACCAAAGCCCAATTTTCAGGCTTGGCACAATTCAGACATTTTGATTTGTGTATGCAATGATGTGAATCAGAACCTCACAGTTTTTTAAAAGCAATCTCCCTGATATACTTGGCAGTTCTTATGGGTCTGGTAAATGTAATAAAAACAGCAGGTTGGATTTGCCAGAGTAAACTGCAGTCAAAGGTGACCTCCAGACAACTTTTAAGCTGTGTGATCCTCTAGAGGATGGATTTTAGGATCAACTGTGGGACGCTCAGAAGATCAAAAGCTCTGGATTGTGAATATCAAGATGCACCCCTGTGTCACAAAAGGGAGCTCTCTCAGAGTCCCAAAGGATCAGAGTATTCCCTCCTTCTCTCCAGTATTTCAACAAGTTTGTTTATCCATGTACTAGCCAGGGATCAGGTTTTGAGAGGGAAGTAAAAACAGAAGTTTTAAACATTCTGCCCCACTGTCTTTACAATTTCTTCTTAAACCGCTATGTTTTGTTCACAAAAAAATTTATTTCTTTGCAGGGTGTCCCACTCAACCCACTACAAAGGGTCTTCTGACAAAATTGGTCTTAGCCTTCATCATTCAGTCACAGTCTGCTGCCAGAGAAGAAAAAACACTGGTAAGGAAGAGCCAGAGTTCAATTTAGGAGAACAGAAAAGCTTCCTTTAAGAAAAAAAATGGAAGAAACAGCTGAGGATAGAATGAAATAAAATCAGACACAAAGGATAAAACATAAGTTAATGTTACATTGTGTTGAAATACCAAATAGCCAATTCTGCTCTTCAGGTGCTGACTGATGGCTCCATTGCCAACCCATTCCAGAAAAAGATGAGTCTGTGTTTTTACTATGACTTGCAGGCCCTCAGAGGTTGTCTGAGGTCAGCTGTCCTCATTCAGCCCCCATTCCAAGCAGAGAACCCCCAGCCACACATGAGCTGTGGTACACGAGCAGCTCCGCCGGTGTCCAGAGTGGTTCTGAAGTGCAACAGCCCAAAAAGGAATTGTGCCAACTCGCACACATCAAGAGCCAAGTCCTGGGCTCCAGCAAAATGACAAACATTGTTTAAAAACATGTTTGCTGAAGGCCTTGTTGGTGAACGGGTCACTTGGCAAAACTGTGAACACAAGGCATGCTGTGCAGCTGCCTAAAAGCTCAGCTCTCCCGTGTGCCTGAGCAAAACCAGGATCCAGGAGGAATCGGCAGCTTACAAAGGATGCCCAACAGGACTTCTCTAATGATGTTGCTCCATGGCCTTGCTGCCAGCAAAAGCTGCTGGGAAATGGCTCCAGTTTCTGCTACTGATGTCAAACTCTCAAGCCTGCGTAGGAGAGCTTTTCTTTTCAATGCTCTTTGTTCTTTACCCATCCTCTCTGAAAATGCCATGCTAAACTCCTCCATACCTCTCGTGCACACTCTCCCACTTCCTTGGTTTTTCCTTTAGGATATGTAGACAGCAGTGGCGGTGATGCTGAAAGTTTTCTCTTGGCAAGGAGACCTGGAAAGGCACAACTTCCTGGATGGAGAGATCTCCAACTGGCATAAATTTTGTGGATTAGAGAATCTAAAGCTTCCCCTTGGTCACAGGAAAAAAAAATCTATCATTAGGATACAATTTCCATTTCCAACTTGACACACAAGGCTGAGCTCAGATGCAATCACATGGGAAAAGAGGTATGTGAGAGCAGTACCAATAAAGGTGTATGGTCAGCAGTACCAATAAAACAATTATTTCTTCCATTTGGTAGCTTGCAAACCCAGAAACTGTCCAGCTTGCTTATGCTCCGAGGCTGGAATCAGAAAGTATTGGTTTCCCAGATTTAGAAGACTAGCAACTGCATTTTCATCTCTGTACCAAACACTTTTCCCTGTGTTTAAATCGCTATCATCTGAAGTTGAAATACTGGCACGGAAATCAAAGTCATACATGTAATTATCCATAACAAAAAGAACATCCACCAGAATGCCACAGAATTAAAAGGACAATTTGTAAACTACTTATTTGGGCCAATCACCTCTTTGAAATCTGCCCTCACAAGATCCTCAACCAAAGCTACATGACGGTACCAAGAGAAAATCTACTCTTCCAGGAACTGGGCCTTGGCTGCAAACCATAAAGTATGGAGGCATAAATGCAAATTCAGGCAATGTTGTGCAGATCCTTTAAAGCTGTGACTCAACTGCAATCTTAGTTTGCTAACTCCCTTATGAGATTCTCTCTTTCTTCTGTATGACACCCTTGCACATTAAAGAAAAAATATTGTGAAGTTACAGGCTGTAAGTGTCCCAAAATATCATTGCTTATGGAGCACTAAAATGCATTTCATTTTACAGATGGCAGCAAATGCAGCTTAACTGCAACCTCTATGCTGTTACTGGCAAGAGAAAATATCATTGTTGATTTTTTTTAATTGCATCATTCTGAAGGTACTGCCTGCTCATTTGCTTCAAGGGCTTAACTTTCATTTTGTAATTTATCAGCTGTCAGAATCTTCACTGCAGAATCTCCACTAACACACAAATCCCTCAGGATACCCACCACTAAATAAAATAAAAATGGCTAGCTTGAAAGAGAGTGCCCTTATGGGTATGTGTGCATTTGTGTCTATACAAATGTGTGTTGATTGGGCTGCAGAGCATAGTTTTGTGCTGGCTGCTAAAAAGCCTGTCCATAACATTCCTTGGACGAAATGAGTTCTCAGACAGCAGCATACTATTAACCACAATATCTTTACAGATTTAGCAGAATAACTGAGTATTAATATTTAAACACGTATCTTCTCTTCTTAGAGAGAAGATACACATCTCTTCTTAGATATCTTATGTGAAACTGAGAAAATTCTCCTTTGTTTTCAGCTTTTTTTTTAAACTTTGCTGCACAAGCAGCACGTGCATTAGCATACAACTGGCTATAGGGATTTTTCTGGAATACTTCTATTTGAGGCTCTGTATTCTCTCCTAGAGGTGTTGCTGTTCAGATCATGATCTACTTGACACCAGGAAGTGATTTTAAGGGGAAAAAAACCCAGAAAAACAAAAAAAACCCTTCTGAAATCTAATAATTTATTGTGATTCCAGTCCAGGCCACAGAAAAGTTGCATGAAACCAAGAAGTAAAGATAAAAGTGAGGGGCAGCTTTTGCAGATTGCTCTGCAGTGGTGGGCATGTATGTAGAATGACATGAAGACAGAAACCATTAAACCCCTTGCTGCTGCAGCTGAATAAGCAGGCACAGAGAAAGCTGAGCTGCACAAAAAGATCTTGCTTTACCCTTCATACAAAGCAAATTTTCTGTACACACACCTTGCAAGGATCAAGACCCTGCTGAGCTGGCAGCTGCTGCCAGGCAGGTGGCCCCTGGTTGACGTTGGACTACCCTGATTCATGCTGGGTTTCTCTTTCCAGTGGAAGATGAGGAAACTGATGTGTCAGATTTTGACACCAGAACATTTTTCTTCACAGAATGATGAACACACTTGAAATGAACTGAGAAGTATCTTTGCTTTCAATGACTTACTGATTTCAGAGTAATCCACCTCATTTCCACAGTTTCATCTCATACTGTGTTCTTTTCTTTCATTCAGAACCTTATGTCATTTAAACATTCTTAATTCCTTTGTGACTTACTGTGTACATTTGTCCATCTGGAGGAAACTGAAAACTGCAGTCTATTTTTTAGAAGAGTTGACTTTACTATTGTGAATACCCGCAGGAAAAGGACTGAAGACAGTTCGCTAAGATGGAGTATTACACTGTGACCTCTCCTTGACAGTGATAAAACTGAGGTTTGAATTCTGTACCATCTGGCAGAGCTTGTGACCTGGAGACAAATGGCATCCCCAAGGCTTGTCTGGGTTTCAGCAGCCTTGCTTCTTTTAATAAAAGACAACATATCACACCATTAGGTCATAATCCTTGCTAGAGCTTCCAATACTGCAAGTTCTGCTTTTAAGGGGCAAGATCAGAAGGAACCATGCTGATAACACCACAGAACTGCTTCTCTAAGTAACCAGAGGCTGATGTTTCAGGGAGAGAGTACAAGGAGAAGCCATGTAATCTAAGGGACACAGCTTCTTGCAGTTGGAAATGCCTTCAGGAAGGGTCTACAGCACAAGTCTTAGGAGGAGCGGCTTAGAGAGTTGGGATTGTTTAGCCTGGAGAAAAGAAGGCTCAGGGGATACCTTATGGCTCTCTGCAACTTACTGAAAGAAGGTTTTAACAAAGCAGGGGCCAGTCTCTTCTCATAGGTAACAATGATAGAATGGAAACAGTCTCAGGTTGTGTCTGGGAAGGGTTAGATTGGATATCAGGAAAATCTTTTTCACCAGAAGGATTATCAAGCATTGAAACACACTGGGAGTGGTTGAGTCACCATTCCTGGAGGTATTTAAAAGATGTGAAGATGTGATGCTTAAGGACATGATTTAGTGGTGGACTTGGCAGTGCTGGGTTAAACAGCTGGACTTCATGATCATGGGAGTTTTTTCCCAAGATAACTGATTCTATGACTCTATAATTCTATAACTCATTTGTTCTTCAAACACTCAAAGACAGAAAAAAAATTATTTCAGTCTTGGCCTTGAGCATTTTCAGGGACGGGGCACATACAGAATCAGAGAATCAGGTTGGAAAAGACCTCTGACATCACTGAGTCCAACCTATGATGTAGCACCACCATGTTCCATCAGCCTAAAAACCTCATCAACCCTCATCCACATACAGGCCCCTCTACGGTGGTCACAGCAGATTTCAGGGATGCTGTTTCAGATGGAGTGACACTGCACTGGTTTGGCATGGAGAGCTTTTATTGCTCATGGTGACGAGTGAGGGGGCAAAGACAAGGACAGTCACAGGAGGTGGGGAAAGATAAATCTGGAATGATTTGCTGAACTTTACAGGGCCTTGCTGGATGCTGATAAACACAGCACACTTCAGAAGGAAACGCTGAAGAGACAAAGGTGTCTGATAGCACTGCCCATCCCAATGTGTAGGTCCAGACAAAGCTTTGCAGGGGAGACAAGTTCTGAAGTTCTGTCTGTAGCATCCACTGTAACTAGAAGGGCCAACTGTGGCTGGACACAGGAAAAAGCAGCAGCATTTTACAGTCACACCCAAATCCCCATTTTCAGCAGCCTCATTCACAGCCTCCCCATTTTCTCTCTGAATTATCAGGGACATTAATAAGAACCTTTTCCACTCCCCACTTTGTCTGATCTTTCTAATTAGGAACACTGAACAAATACATCTGAGAAACAGCCTGGCAGGAGCAAGTGGCCTTGGTTCACTGCATGCATGGCATGGAAAATGCTCTGCTCTCCCAGGGACAACGGGAAAGCTACAATCAGTGACTCAGCACTAGCCCAGAAACTGCTCTCCAGGGAATCCAAGACAACCCCTCCAAGCATCCCTGCCTATTTCTGTGCACAGAGGGATCAGACACCAAAAAATGCTCCTTGAAACAATTCCCCACCTCTCTGATAAACACACATCTCCCATCAGCTAACGTTTAAACAGCCCTGTCAAGCTTTGCCTCACAATCCACATCTCTGGACACATCCAGGCAGCAGCCAGCACTGAAATCTGGGGTTTTTAGTATAACAGCTGTGCTCTGTGCAAGGCAGACATGGCATTTCATTAAGCACAGGGTAATAGCTTGATTCCCTTAGGGACTTGCTGCTGGAAAATAGAACATCTCCTTTCATAAATAGGCAAGGTCACCATGCTTGTTTTGGATTTGATGCTGAGACAATTGAGTCTCTGTTCATTATACATTGAATATTAATGCACTAATGCACCTGCATGTAAAACTAATTTTACTAGACCTAAGGAAAGCATCCTATATTAAATTTCAATGCCTATTCAGCTACAGAATCCAGTAAAAGAATTCTGATTTATGCTCAAACTATTTTCTGTATTTTGCTTTCTATTTTGGATTCAGAAGCTGAAAAAATCCAAGTAACCAACTGTTGAAAAGCACAAACAAAGTTAGTTTGCCCATTCACACTATATCACCCTTTTGTAACCCACAGCTGCTCTTCTATTTAACAGGAATCATCTTCCAGCATATTCACATGTACACACTGTAAACAAGACAGGGTACAAATGTGACACCTCAAGTGTTTAAGCCTCTGTAGACATAATGACACAAAAAAAAAAAAAAAAAAAAAAAACAAAACCCCACACAAATTTTACAGAGATATATGCAAAGGGATCAAAATTCTAGGCAAGTTCTTTCAAAATATTTGTAAGTACTACCAAAAATCAGGAGTCCCCAGAGGACCTTACCTGAAGAACCTAAACATTATGCAACTAATTCTAACCAACCTGCTTCTCTTGTATCTTACTTCATCTCCAATCTCATTTTATCTCTTTGTTTAGAATATTTAGAAGTTAGAAACCTCTATTTCTCTGTTCCTTTGATTCCTGGAATACTTCCTTTCTAGATGTGCAAACAAGAAAATCCAGAGGACAATACTAGGTCAAAGCTAAATGCAAAAGAAGAAAGAGCTACTTGCAAAGTGAATGTGTCATGGGTCAACAGAGAAGATTACATAGGGTAGGATATGAAAGAAGAAATAAAGTATGTTGTTCTAAACCAAGATACAAATACTATTTTGCATTAAATCAGCAGTTTGTGGGGAAAAGAAATAGTTATTCACTAGCATTTAGAAATTATAAAGGTACACGTAAATAGCGCACATAAACAAGAGAAAGGATTTTATTCTAAAGTTTCCTGTGCTTATCAAATATATCTCATCCAGCATTACAATCAGAAATTTTAAATGTGAATGTTGCTTGAAGATTTGGAACAAAGTTTTGCTGCATTTTTATTTGTTATATACCTCAAGGATTTCCCAAACTGGAGGATGTAAATCACAACTGTAAATGAAAGGGCAGTCTCTAGACTGTGATCAACTAGAAAAGATCAGCAAACATGTTAGGAGTAATCTTCCCTGCCCTCCTCATCTGTCATTAAATTAACATCTAGTAGAATTAACAGTTTCATTTCTAGAAAAAATCTCCAAGGGTGTCAACATTTGTACATGGCAAACACCTTCGAGGAGTGGGGTTTTTGCCTGACGCAATGATTGAGTAATTTTAAAATTATCAGCATCAGAAAGACACTTTCTTCCTTGAGAAGACCTGGATGACTTGTGACAGGTTTTTTTCTCCAGCAGCCTAACTTAGAGCTCTGCCTTCTCCTTTTGTCCATTTGAAACACGTTGGAGCAGGCTGCCCAAGGTTCAAGGAGAGGTTATCAGGTCCTGTTTGCTGTTGGCGTATCTAAAACTGCTGACACATACTAGGAAGAAAAATGGGTACATTTAATACAGCTGCAGCAATAAAACAGCTACTAGGGAACCTCACCTAGGGCTAACAACACCTCCATGTTGTGCTGCCCAGCTGAAGAGATATGCCAGTAGTATTCACACATAAAATGCAAACAGAGCTTAAAGTCTTCATAAATACCTAGGTTTACCACTTCCTCAAGTGTTTTAAAACACAAAAGTCAAAAACACACCACATTTTGGATTTTCCTGGTTGGTGATAAAAAACATTATCCACTGTGATGAAAGCTGAGGGTGGACTTGGCAATGTGAGCTTAAGGGTTGGACTCAAAGACCTTGAGGGTCTTTTCCAACCTAAATCATTCTATGACAGACTTGCAAAAAGCAACCCATGTGGTTGTTTCCTTTTATATCACTCACAGATTTTCCTGAATATGAAAACAATCTATGCTCTGTTAAAAACATACCAAAACCAAACAAACTCTGGTTTTGGACATACATAAGATTTTCCTAGCTTAATGCCCCAAAGCATTAAAAGGAAAAAAGCATGTTTTCTGACAGACCCTCTTGTCTCAAAGTCACCTATTTTACCCCTAACTTCTGCAGAAGGAGGAGGATTCTTCCAGTCAAGTCTTGTTCAAACTTTTAGACCAATACTCCATAAAGATATGTTGACATTTCTCAGATTAATTCCAAGTAATTCCTTGCCTGCTAGGGCCAGATCTGTCCCTTCCTCTCATTTCACATCAGCTATGTACAAATTCACACTAGCATTAGGCATGAGCTTGAACTCTGGCATTTATCATAGCTGGAGGAGTCTGAGCAAGTTCACAACCTCACCACTGGCTTAAGATCCAGAGGATCTCGAGAATCTTGAGAGCCTCAGGCCAACTCAGTGTCTCCTTACAAATGTTTACATTAAATACAGCAGAGGGCTTTGACATCCTTCTTGCCACTAGAGATTTCCTCACTGGGATGGCAAACTAAACAGGATCAAGAGACATGGGTGGAGGTCATGCAAAAAGGGAATTAAAAAGATTACATCGTTACAGTGTAAAATGCTGTGGCACCCATCAAAATCAGACATACACAGGTTTGTTCATGTACAATTCTTTTGGCTGTTTGTCTTAGCAAAAATACACAGCTGTTACTGAAGTCAGCATTTCATTCTTCATAAACTGAGTAAAACAGAAGCCCTTTGGTTCACCCAGCTAAATGGATTTCAGGTTAGATTCCAGAATAAACCTTATGAACTTACCTTACATTTCAGCATGTTGGCCACTCTCTCTTGCATTGACTGTCCAGCCTTTGGCCTGACAAGAATATAAACTGCTTTCACTTCAGGGCTGGAGCGCAGAAGTTTCTCCACCAGTACTTTGCCCATGAAACCTGTAGCTCCTGTGATAAGTACGGTCTTTCCATTGTAATAAGCTGAGACTGAAGACATGGTGCTTTCTTGTTCTGTCCCTTCCTGCAGCAGGTACCTGAGAAGATGCAGAAATAAAGCTTTAAAGGCTTTTGGGATAACCTTTTTAGTCACCTATGTCAACTCAAATTAGTTCAGTCAATGGCAATTTAAATTTCTTTTTTAAAGTCTGTATTGCAAAAATAAACACAAAAATCTGAGAAGCTTAAAGAAAATCAAGCTCAGCCTTATCCTCCACGTGACACCACAGCTGCACACAGAGGTCAAACATAGCTCCTGCTGTCCAAGTCTCCCAGCAGGAGATGCTCACTGCAGTGCTGAACAGTGTTTATCTGCTACTGTGAAGTGGCAGCCATGAAGATATGCAGCTATCTCCACAAGACAAAGGAGAAAGAGATTTCCTCACAAACACTGCTGTGTTTTCCACTTCAATTCCACCGTGCCTACGGCATTCCTTGTCAGCCATCACTCATCGACACGCTCAGTCTTTTCCTGTTGCCTTGGCCTGGAATAACACCGTGAAGAAAGCTCTTCTTCATGAAGACACAGTGCAGTGACACTGCTCTGCACAACTGCAATACCACGTGCAGGTCACCACCCTTTATGAGCTGTAATGGGCAGAATTCATCCCAGTTCACTCTAAGGAGTGTAGATGTGATAGGCTCCCCTTTGGAGATCCACTGACATGGACCAGGCTCCCACATGACACGTCCCAGTTAAATATTTTAATTAGATGCAATGGTTTCCAGGCCTGAATGTTCCTAGCCATCCTGATTCAAACTCTTAAGTTGATTAAATGCAAACAAAGCTGGACTGAATCCTCTTAGAAAAGCCCCTCTTCCCCTCTTAGCCTAACAGAAGCAAAACAACCATCTTTGAAGTGGGGCAGACCAAGCAAGCACAGAACACACACTGCAAGGCAAAGGCTCATAAAAATACCAGTAAATGATTTGAAAAAAGCCTACTGAATTTGAAACAGAAAGAAACAAGAATAGTAAAATGCTGTTAATCATGTATTCAAGAACCAAAACTATGATCTTCAAGTATACCAGAAAAACTCCTCTTCCTCCAGCAGAAGCTTCAGAGACACAAACTAGGGAGTCAAGCCTAACAAAATATTACTCTTCTTTACAGTGCTGCCTGGGACCACAGTACTCAGCATCAAACAAATGAAAATCCTCAAATTTTTTTATCCATGACAAATCATCAGGTATAGAATCCAGTTTAGAAAGTGGGTCAAGCAGAATAACCTCTCAGGGACACTATTTTACAAACTAATAGCTGTGGGTATTCTGGCTCAGTGAATTTGGTTATTAGCCTACTTTCAGATGTCATCTAGATTATAACTTAGATGAATGCAGAAAGCTCATCTAGGCCTATTAAAAACCTGTTCTTATTAAAGAGCTGGCCACTTGGGAAGTTAAACCAACAGGTTAAAACCATTGGATAATTAACTTATTAATAACAAAATGTCACATCTTGTTCTGGTTTGGAAAAACTGACTCATACTGGAAGACGAACTTGCAAAGCCTGGAAGCGAGTGAAAGCAGTGTAGGACCAGAAGAAGGCAGTAGTTTAGTGAGATGAAGACAAAAGACCTCAGAAATTTAGCATGACACATGCCCTGCAATGTAGAAAAACAAAGGAGAGAAGTCCTTAGTCACTAGAGGCTGTACCAATCCCACTGAAAAACAGTAAACAAAAAGATAAAATGTAAGGACCACTTCCAACCACTGGACACATTCTTTGAATTCATGCCCACAAGATTGTAACTGCACAAACAGTGGTACATTTATAGAGTAATTTGCACCATGAACTTGGAGATTACCAGAGCAGTTACTCTCCTTCCCACACTTCAGGAGTAGAGAGCATTTCCAACCTGCATGGCTAAGCATTGTTGCTTTGCCTCAAGAATTATAGATTACTGCACAAATAACTGTGAAAGGCTTCAACACGGGGACATCAATTTATTATGTTGTTTCATCTGTGTTCTCTGCTTCAGTTATCTAAAAAGGGTTTCATTTGTTTTGGCCAGATGTTCAATGACTGCTAGAATAGTAAAATAAATAAATCACACTACTTTGAAGTGTCCCTATAATTAACCATGCAGCCATGTTTCATTAAGCAAGGACTACATGCACATAACTGACAGTTCTTCTCCATCTAGTCTGAGACCATTCTGAATGTCTGATTCCAAGAAAACCCCAAAATTTAATCTCCCAAGACATTCTGGTTTGATGAAAATGGAAGTACCAAACACAGCCACTGAAAAAACCCAAACTTTCAAGGCAATCTGCTGTTACTCTTGATAATTGTTTTATCCTTCCAGGATTAAGTGAAAAGGGAAGAAAAATCCCATCCTTTCTATTTTCCTTAATAAAGCAGTCCAAGTTAGGCAGCCTAGAGTTATTAGGGCTAATTTCAGAGTTGGATCCAGTTGCTCAGGGCCTCATCCACGATAAAAAGCCACAAAAAATGAGACAGTGTTTGCCTGTTATGGGAGCAGATTCGTGTGTCTTTGCAGTACATTTATTTTTCTATTTCATAAGTGAGCTTCAGAAGAAATTATAAAAATCTTGTACCCGTCTGATGCCATGCTAATTATCAGGAAAGAAAATCTGTGAATTTGTGTAATGCACACAAACTATGTCATGTTTTGAGATCATGACACAAAAACCAGAATGCTGCAGTTTGGAATGTTCAGACAGATCTCTGAATCTCCACTGTTCAAGCAAACCTAAAGAGGCTTTTATCACATTCCAGGTACAAAAGCAGATTCCAGTTTATATTCAGGATTGCTAAGATATTTTCCTTTCAACTTCGTCTTGAATTTTTTATTTTGTACAACTGTCTTCAGCTTTTATATTTTTAAGGGTGTGATTGCTTTTTCTCTGTTTTTATTGATTTTGCTTGGTCTTTGTAAACAAAGTACTGAAGAAAGTATGGGGATTTTTGGGAACTAGAGGATTTCTGAGGTTAAAGGGTGTGACCCAAGTAAATCCTGCTGACCTGACCCTTCTAGGGGTCTACTTCAAAGCAAGGAGAACTACATGCATGCCTTTTTGGCTTTTTACACTCAAATTGTTTCCTGCAGAAGGTTATACCTTGGCCTTTCATTTTAAGGAATAACTAGTCAATACTGAGCACTGACTTTTTTCCAGTCAATTAACTACAAGGGATAAAGTGCCTGGTAGAACTATTTGAACTATAGTCAGAAGTTGCAGTGAGGTG
The DNA here is from genome assembly GCF_021018805.1 of Prinia subflava. NCBI lineage: Eukaryota > Metazoa > Chordata > Aves > Passeriformes > Cisticolidae > Prinia > Prinia subflava. The sequence goes on along the minus strand of NC_086250.1, from coordinate 9,082,879 downwards.
ACCCTTAGTGAGGTCGAGAAGGATAAAGACTGTTTCATAGGCTGAGGTTCCTGGCTCTTCCAAAACTGACTGGAGGTGAGAAAGCCACTGAACTGTGGAGAAAAGCCCATGCAAGGGTTTCCTGAAGCCCAGTTCAACTCAGTATATGCAGGCAACTTGGATGTTTCAGGCACTAACCAGGGCAGGAAAGGAACCACTGATGCCCCTGAATTACTGAGCGCAGCATCTTTGCAGCAGCACAAATCCCTCTGAAGCTGACTCATCTGCAGCCAGAGCATGAAAAAACCACGAGCCAGGATCCCACTGAGCATCTCTGCAGACACAAGTGCACAAGCTGCTCTGAGGGTACTGCTGCCTCTCACAGTCTCCTCTGGATCAAACAGGATGAGCTACAGCGCTGCGTTACAAAGCCATGATCTTCTGCCAAAGGACAAGCAAAGGGAAAGGGGAGAATCCTAATCCTACCAACTTAATACTTCCCTCCTGCAGAAGACAACCCTCATATCCTCAGCTGAATAGCACAGAAGAACCTGGCCCTGTCCAGAGAAGGTACAACTTAGCTGCTAATGAAAAGAACAACTACTCCATTGTCCTCACCTTTCACGTATTTCAGTGATACCAAATCTGCATCCAGATTGCAATGGTGTCATGCAGAGGGTCAGCTGCTATCAGAGCCAGAGTGGTGGGAAGGGAAATGTGGACCTGAACCTCAGTGAATGCTGCCACTGCCCACGGCAGCTCCATTGCCTGCAGGGAGTCACAAAGGGACAGCAAAAGGGAGGATGAGCTGGAAGGTGGACTGGAAGAGGTGACTATTTCAGTATGGTTTGGATCACTGCCCTATTTGAATAGGACAGCAGCCATTTCAGAAGCTTATGTGTTGAGGTATCTGTCTTTTCATCTCAACTGCATAAATGAAAACCAAAAAGAAATTAGTTTTGTGCAAGAGCAAAAGACCGTATGCCTATAAATGTACATCTAGATTCAAAAAATGCATCTCTGGCAACTCTGTGTACTTAGGCTAGTTTTGATGAGCTTCTTGTTACACAACTTTATGCAGGGAAGTAATTTCTATAAACAAGAGGGTCAGCCTGTTCAGATGAGTCTTTCAGATATCATATTAAATGTAATGAACTGGCTTCAACCAAAGTTACACTTAATGACAAGCAACAGTTTCTGAAACAAGGCTACAGACAGCAGGAGTCCTTTAAGACAAAACAATTCTTGGCCACTTTCTGAAAACAGATTTTTAACCTTGGGTGAAAATATCCAATCATACATAAGACAGTTTTCTTTAATCAGGATTCTGGAAGAGTTATAATTAACCTGGAACATGCAGAGAGAGAAAAATTCCTCTGTTGCTTCAGAGAACTTGTATAGCTGAGGTCAGAAAAAGCAGTATAAAGTGGTCACAGACTATTTCTGTCTCATCAGTTTACTTCTTCAGTCTATTAATCATTTTATGAGTTTTAAATGGACTGAACACTGGGGATGCCTGAACAATACATCTTCATATAATTATTTTGTCTTTTACATTTTGTCCCAGGATGTATTACAGAGACTCTCCAAAGTAGGCCAGCAATTAAAATACATAAAAGCAATTATTTTAATACATGTTTTTTGCCTGAAAGCATTTATTGCTTGTTTAATCATCAGAAAATAAATACACACTGTGCATACTAGAAATAACTGAAATAGTGACTTGTTTTACATCATACCAACTTAACTCCTGGCTCCTCAGTAACACCAGGAGAAGATCACTCGGCTCCTTTGATTTCATTTTCTTGGCCAAACTCAAGACCAGGCAAGTTCCACTGCAATGACCAATGTTTCAGTGAGGAATTAACATGAATTAGCTTAGATGCGAGCCTTTGGATTTAAAGTATTTCCTGCATTTTCAGTAATACGCAACTGTGAATCAGAGCAGAAAATGGCTGTAGCTCAACACTGCACACCATTTGTGACAACAGCGCTGCTGACACAAACAAGCAGAAAGTACCAGCAAGGAGGCACTGAAGTTACATAATGCATTTCCAAAGGTCTTTAGGCACAGAAAGATTTGTGTAGCCTATAAAGTCAGGGAGACTTCAGCGATGACAGAAAATGAAACAAAGAGAATGATAAAATGGCTGTTCTATGGAAAAATGAAAAGTTCCTCATGGTTTGTTGAACTTTCAGTGATTTAACCTCACTTAACAGCAACAACAAAGATAAACCTCCTCTCATTTAGCTACAGAATTAAAAGGAAGGTCATAATCCACCCTTTGTACAGGCACTATGGAAACTAATGCAGCATAAAGAAATAAAATCCTGCGATTCAAAGATGGGCACATTTACAGCCAGACTGAACCCCTGATGATAATCCTCTTTGCAAAAGAGATTTTGCTCCAAGCAATTTACACCAAATATAAATGTTGTTGTTAGAAGCCTGAAGGTTAAATCACTTTTCTCCAGCTAATACATTTCAAATTATTTTTTGTTTGCCAACAGTAGCAATTCAAATCCATAACACCATCCCCAAGTAGCAACACGCAAGGAGAAACTCATTGCTCCAGGAAACCCTTCATGCCTTGAAAAACCACACCAGTTTTGCAATCCATTTTAATTTATAGCAGTTAAATCTAAAGAGACAGGGAAGTGTGACAGCATAATTAAGAGCTGGAAACAATGAGCAGTGTGCACAGCTGGATCCTGCAAACTGCTGAACGCTACATGACAGGCAGACAGACATGGAAACCTCTGGGAACTGTGGCTGCTGGGCCAAAGACCTGCCCCCAAGACAGATGTGGGCAAAAGCTGGAATTTCCAGATTGCATAAGCATCACCTACACAGCTTCACAGATGTTCTGACTCTCCCCAGCAGTACAAACTGTTTGACCATCATGAAGAAATAGAGAAAACAGAATGAAACGGAAGGGCCACTGACGCAACACAGCACAGGAGGAGCCCCTTGATTTTTTAGTGAAACCTGTTAGTCTTGCTCAGTCTCACTATGTTTTCTCTCCAAAATTGAGGAAAACAAGCCTGTAAACATTTTGGAACTGAGATGAGGCAATGGTGTTGAGGACCTACCTATGTGCATCACGTAGGATTTTAAAGAACAAATATTTCTCAGTAGCCCAAATATCAATTTATTCTGCCTCAACCCTATTTAATTATCCACCTAATAAGAACAGCAGCTACCAGAGACTTCAAAAGTGCAGCTTCTGCAGGCTCCTTTCTGCATCACATAGTCCAGCATATGTATCAACTCCCCCTTTTTTTTAAAGCTAGTTGTTGCAAAGCCATTGAGCAGGTTACAGGATCAAAGCATAGATCAGGACTAGAAGGCAATTTTTGCTTTGCCTCAGCATAATTAAATGCAGACATCCTACATCAGAGATTTCCTGCAGGCAATCCTTCCCCTCATCATTCCCCCAATTCACACTTCACAGCCATTTTCCTCTTGCTGTTTCTCCTAGGATCTCTACTACCAGCAGCCCTCTCCCAAAACCCTAACTCAAACCCCCTGCCATACCCACTGCACACCAATCCCTCTGCACCCCTTCATGGCACAAGGGAGGTCTCAGTGAAGTCCAGTTAACTCTGTGTGATAACAGGCTTGTCTGGCACATTTATTCTATTTTAGACATCTCAGTTAGACTTCTTATTAGCATCCATCAGCTAATGTAATAACAAAGATTTTCTGTCCTCTTCCATTACTCGCCCTTGTCCCCCATCAAAAATAGTGGCACCAGCATTTATGACATTTGCGACTTTTTTTCTGCTCTTAAATGGTTATCGAGCATTGGAATAGGCTTCCTGGGGAAGTGGTGGAGTCACCAACCCTGGAGGTATTCAAAGATGTGTAGATGTGGCTCTTGGGTTTGTCCCCAAATTCGGGGACATGGTTAAGTGGTGGACTTGGCAGTGTTGGAAGCACAGAACCACAGAATGGCTTGGGTTGGAAGGGACATTAAAGATCAGCTCATTCCAACCCTCTGTCCTATGCCACCATCCCAGGTTGCTCCCAGCCCCATCCAACCTGGCCTTGGGCACTTCCAGGGATGGGGCAGCCACAGCTTCTCTGGGAAACCTGTGCCAGGGCCTCATCAACCTCACAGGGAACAATTTCTTCCTAATATCCAACCTAAAGCTACTCTCTATCAGCCTAAGGCCATTTCCCCTTGTCACTATCTACCCATGTGAAAAGTCCCTCTCCAGGCTTCTGACAGGCCCCGTTCACATACTGAAAAGCAGCTTTAAGGTCACCCCAGAGCCTTCTTTTCTCTAGGCTGAACCATCCTAATTGTCTCAACCTTTCCTCCCAGCAGAGCTGCTCCATCCCTCTGATCACCTCGGTGCCCCTCCCCTGGACTGGCTCCACATCCCTCCTGTGCTGGGATCCCAGGGCTGGAGGCAGCCCTGCAGGGTGATGGGGGTGGTCTCACCTGAGCAGGGCAGAGGGGCAGAATCCCCCCTACCCTCCCCTGCTGCCCACGCTGGGGGCTCAGCCCAGCACAGGGGTGGGGCCACTGCCCACTCACACTTTGCAGAGACACCTTGAGCTCTGCAGCCACCAACACCCTCCAGTCTCTCTCCCCAGTGATGTGTAAGGTCTTTTCCAACCTAAATGGTTCTGTGGCTGAGCCAGTTTAAGAATACTCACATACAGTTTGAGGGTAACCAGTAGCTGAGGTGTTTTGGTAGTTTTTTTTTTTTCAAGCCCCACTTTTGGAAAAGTCCAGCTAGCACAGTTGCTCTGAAGGACAGCAGCTGCAGCATTGCTACCTCCCCAGCAACTTCCATATTCCAGCACTCATGGAAAACTATCCCATAGTAGCCCCAAAAAGGACTGGGTGCCTAAAAACTGTCTGTGTTTCTGTAACAAATGGAAATGAAGTGGAGATTGGCAGCAGCAGTGCAAATACTTATATGATTACAGCAACTATGTTCTTCACAAAGGCACTGTCATGACATAAAGAAGAATGGTCTTCACTCAAGATTTAGAGTCAACAGCAATATTGATCCAAGTAAATCAATATCACTGATCATTCTCTAGTAAGTAAATTTATGCCATGGAATGATGGAGAGACTGCCTTCCTTTTTTCTACTGTCACTCCCTCCAGTTCTACTGTCAGATAAATATCTAAGCACAATGCTCCAAAGTCATAATGAAATCAAATGAAACTGAATTTTTACGCTTTCATAAGAAAATCTAAAAAAAACCGCTGCAGAAAACAACAAAAGGAGAAACTGAGGACAATATACAGGAACATGGTCAAAATGATTGCCCTCCTAATGACCATGCTTTTAAAAACAATTATCTAAGCCGTGCTACCTTTCTGTTTTTATAACTTTTTCCCATAGCTATGTCCAGTGGCAGATGTAAATAGAAAATACAAGTAGCTTTGTACTCCTGTGCAGATTTATCACTATAAATGTGAAGTTTTGTTCGTACTAAGCTTCAAAACAAATGCAAAATAATTCATACTTGGCTGAATAACACAAGTTGAAAGAAAGCAAGACAGCTGTAGGGATTCAAACATACATACAACATGTATTTACCATTCCCAGTTTCTGATGGCCAGAGTCTGTCTGCATTCCCCAGAGCACAAAAGCTTTCACTCGAGGCTTTTCTTTAGGAATATGTGCATACTTGTGCAGAACATGTATGGAAAACCGTTTTTAGGTTGTAGACAGAAAAATCTGCCAATTGCTTTCTTCCTTGAGCCTCATCCATTTTTGGGTCATCAAGACCACGATGGAAGTGGCTACAGAATACCTCAAACTGTGAACTTTTTTAAGCTGTAACAGGGCAAATATTCCTTTTCCTCTACCCCTTCCTGACATCTGAACTCGTTCATACCTTTCTTATAAGACAGAGGAAACCACTTATCAGCTGAGAAGCTCTTGACATGTAAGGGAAACATCTTGATGAGTTCAGAAATACAGTAGCTGTGGTGACTGCACTAAGAAGTTTAGCAGTCCTGTGACAGCAAGCTAAAATGACATTTCACACTTTAGATCTCAGATCTAACGGAGAGGAAAATATTACCTGCTGTGTTCAGACACAGACTTAAGGTTAACTAAGTAACTGTAATTATTTTTCTTTCCAATAGGAGGCCAAGCTCAACAGCCTGAGTAGTCTTATATTGGGATTTCATTAAGAAGTGCTGGCTACAACCCTACTCTTGTCTTGGTTGGAGCTGAAAGACAAAAATGCTTGAAATATTTCCCACTTCACTTTAAGAAGAGTCTTAAAAGGATGACCAGGTGAATGTGAGAGTCTATACTACTAATTTCATAGCAAAGCATATATATAGACACATATTTTCAAACTCAAAGATTTAAGATAGCCCAAAAGGTTGGGCTTTTTTAAAATTGAAATCTGAGAGAGAACATTATCAATGGAAAGACCACAGGTTTGCCTTTTCCCTCATCATTGACTCAAACCTCAAGCTAAACAAAAAGCATTTACTTTTTTCATTTTCCCCACATTTCTCTGTATTTCAGGCTTAGAGTATTTGATGGCACGTGGCAAAGTTGTTCTGTCCAGAGCAGGATTGAACCCTTCAGGAGCAGGGAAGAAGCATAACCAAAGCCTATATAATTCCAGGAAGTCCACAGGGAATTTTACACTGGTTATTGCACACTGCTAGCTGGCTTATTCTGCAGGAAGCCAGGAAATCAGCACCTGTGACCACCTCTCCAGTAATTCCCTCCATCCCCTGTTTTGTTGAAGACAATTCTGGCTCTACTGGAATCAGAACCACAACAAACTGACAGATTTGCTGTTGGGGTCCTTGGCACTGGGATAATGAGGCAGCACAAGGTGCAGAGACTACGGCAGCTCCAGCAGCAGACCTGAGGCAGGTCCAGCCTGGTTGTTGTCTTGTCGTGACTCTCACTGTGCACATATGATGGACTGACAAACACCTCGTTCCCCCTTTGGAAAAGCAAGAAACCACAGTGAGGAGAATTTAGGAGGCTTCTTCCTCCTACAAGGATCCAGAGTTGGAGTGTTTGGAAGGGGCAGTGGAACACTTGTGGTATCCATTGTGGTATCTGGTATGGGGCTTGTGGGAATCTGGAGAGAGAGTGAGAAAAAGGCAGGACTTTATATGTAAAATGCACAAAAATTATGAAGTGTACAAGCTCTTAAGGTATGAGCCAGCGAGACACAAGGCACTTCCCAGATTCTGCATGCTTCTGCCTCCCATTACACCTCACCACTCCAGGCAGACTTTTCCCACTGCTTTGTCTGACTGCCCTGTCTGGATGTGCTCCCAACCTCTTTAATCCTTGATCTAGTGCTTCTAGCAAGAGAAACATGGAGTTACACGCACGGCTGATCCCTGCTGCTCCTCCTGAGGATGTGGGATAGCTCAGGGCCAGAAAATCAAAGCTTAAGTGCTGACGTGCCCAGTGAGACTACTGGTTTCACCTTGGCCCCTTTCAACAGCAAACATTATCCTAAGAGTTTGCAAATTTTTTTTTCATTGGGATCTCAAGCACAGCATGCAGGCCGCCTTCTCTGGAAACTCTGTCAGGGAATACAGAAGCATCCGAACTAAGCCAAAACCATCACTGGCCATATGAAAGCAAGCCAGGCATTAATGGAAACCTCCAAAGTAGCTGCTAGGATTTTCAGAGTAAAGACAGAGTAAAGCACTGTTCGATCAAAGTGGAAAAGCACTGTTTGATCAAAGAAGGAAACCCACTGAGCTTGGAGAGGGTGAACATAACTTGGAGATGCTGTGACTGCAAAATGTACCTTAAAAGAAAAAAAAAGTAAGGAAAAGTAAGAGAGGAGCAAGGAGAAAAGTCTCTAGGACTCCATGATTAGTATCTGAGTCAGTGTGCTTGTGGAGGATTTTCCATTCAGCTTCTACCAGGAGGCACCTCACAGTGAACTGGGAGTGCCAATCCAAGAGATCTCCTCACCATGCTACACCCAGAATTACACACGGCAGCTTCAAACTGCAGGCAGTTCTGAGATCTCTAAACACACAAAGCCAAACTACTCCTGGGAGATACCCTGGCAATCTGCAACATGGATGAAGTGGAAAAGGAGCTCTTCCAGAAAACAGCTTCCTCAACACCGAGACCAATAGATGAAAGAAATGAAAAACCATATATAAGGGTTTCTTCATATGCTTTGAAAAATTCATCCTTCTCATGAAATTTGCCAGCTGGGCTGCTGTGGATAGGTGGCAACAGTCTGCTAACATGGGTGCTGATCAAAGCAGCCTTTGGTCAAGCAGGACACAGTTCACTAGGAAATGGGAAATGGACCCAGACTCTCTCATTTCTTGGCATCTGACGGCCACTGCCATAATATTCTGTGACAGATTTTAAAGGTGCAGTACGCAAGAAGGTGTCAAAAAAATACAGAAACCATGGTGCTATTTGCACTTAGAAATGTATTAACACTTCTTTTTCTACCCCCATCATCTCTTCCCTTACTTGAAACTCAGCTACGAGTATGCAGAACTCACTCTACTGAGAACACTTCCACAGAATCTTTCACCACTAACAACTCCCCCTGTTGCTAAAAATGCTTTTTTTTTAATGCAGTACTATATTTGTGCAATCCTTGTTCCATACACTTTAATTAATGATCTCTGAAATACCCCAGAAGAACAATGTAAACATGCATTTTATTATATCCATTTTCAGGAACATAGGCATTTAAGGGGCTGGTAATGAATTAATGATGCAATGCCAACCAAACACCTTCTTGGTGTTTTGGACAGTTGTGTTTAATTCCTTGAGATTGTTTAGGCCACACTGTAACAGGGAGCAGAAGCAACATCCATTTCACAAGCCAAAGAGCACGACAGCAAAAAAGACCATATATGCTGTAATATACATTGCTTTTATCAAAGTTGTTGTTACAGTATTACAATTTTATCGTTATGGACTGCATATGTTAATTTTAAGAAGCATTTTGTTGTTCTTGTTTTGGTTCTTGGTGGGTTCTGGTTTGCTGCTAGACGTTTTGTTTTTTTTTCCCATGCAGTTACTCCTCTCACTCAAGAGCAAAAAAACAAAACTGTGGATTCAGGAGGGAAATTATAATTATACGTGGAAGAAGCCAAACTAGAAGATCAGAATGGCATCCTTCCAAATTAGATTTTGTCATGAATTGCAAGGAAAATACAACCCTAAAATCTCCTCGATTTCTGTGGAAGACAGGCAGTGCAGCCTGCAGTTTTTTCTGCCCTAAGTTCTCCAAGAAACACAAACATTTACTCTTCAGATAAAGGGAAAAGAGCAGGAAGAGGAAACTAAAGAGAATTCCCTGGAGTTAGTGAAAGCTGCATTAAGGAACTTTTCCTCTTCACATCAGCAGCTCTGAATAATGAGGCAGCAGAGAGCTTTGCAGCACTGGGAGCCTTTGAAACACACTTCTCCAGAAAGAAGAGACAATAAAATGTCAATAGAAAATGCCCCTTGGCTGGCACACACTGGCACTGTGAAAACTTTTCCTCCTTTTGCACATAAAGGGACCAATTCTTTTCTTCCCATCTTCTCCAATATTAGAAGACAAGCTGATGAGAGATGACAAGGCACATTTACAGAAGTTCAAAAAAACCCAGCACTGAATAAAACATAAGAGCAGCATCAGAAAAGGATGGTCAAACTGTACCAATGTCATCTAATACATTTTCTGTGCACTGACATTCAAGCACGAAATGGAAAGAAGAAATTCAGTGATGATTTCGTTCTGAACATCTGAGAAAAGTCTGAATTAAGTTTAAAGTATTTAAATAATCCTGTTGCAATCAGTGCCAGATTCAAGTTAGTGTACAGGTTTGCCTTAATCTTCCTTTTCACCCTTTAAGAAGCATTCAAAATTCCCATGTTCTTATAGAGAATAAAGGTTTTTCATTACATTTTTATATATTTAACAACACCTTAATTATCTGATAAAGAAAAATATCCACAAAGTTTGCAATGGTGGCTCCTCCACCCCTCAATCTCATCCCAGCGTGACCTATAAAAAAAAGAATAAAGAAAGAAATCCTTTTTATTTCTAGGAAATCCCACCTGGTCCTATTAAAGTTGACTTAGTTTAAATTTTGAAATAATTTTAAACCTGAAAATGAGGAATGTGTGCTGGCTTCACAGGCCTCAGGAAGCCAAATCCCATGGAAGAATCCAATGTCAATGCCTGCAGTTTATCTGGTGGTAGTGCCTCTGGAGGGACCAGTATATGCATGCTCTGAAAATCCACAGGACCACACAAAGTTGGTATATTAGCATAGGTTCATGGACCACAGACAGGTACAGAAACAAATATGTTTCTTCATTATTCTCTTTTTTAAACCTTTTCCATTCTTGCAGGGATAGAAAATAATTATGTGCCAAAGTGAAGGTATTTAGGACCCAAGTAAAAGGAAGGATATATCTGCATCATTTGACAAAAAATAACTTCTTACTCAATTTTTCTTAATAACTTTTTATTTTTCCAAGAAATTATGCCCTTTTAAACTTTTGTATGACCTCATGATCCTGGAGAGAAAGCCCACAGTCTGAAGACAGAAATATCAGCTCCACCACATGAAGACATGCAAAGCAGGCACATTTCATCTCAAACCTCTCTGTTCTGTGTATTTTAAACTTTGACATTCAGAACAAGCCACATCTCTCTCTCTTAATTAATTAGTGCCAAGCAGAAATAAAAAAGATCTGCATCTTAAGCAGGTCTCTTAGCTCCCCGGATCTCTGCAATCACAGGATCAGTCTGTCCTCAGCCCAAAGCCTGGAGATGCTGTGAAAATAAACATTAAGTGACTTGGTGCAGCAACTAAAGTTTTACAAATCCCTGGTTCTCTGAACAGCAGCCAAAAGGCACAAGGTCCTCTTGGCTGGTGTCATCAACTGAATTACTGTCCACATTCTCCAAGCCTTGTGACATTTGTTGGCCATCCCCCACCTTGGATTTCTTCCTGCTAATCTTAGGTCCAGATAAGAGTCCTATTAGGAAGGGCTGATGTGAGGTACACAGAGATTGCCAGGCTGGAAAGTTGCTACCAAAATACACAGCTCAGCTGGGCAAGGACATAAAAAATAGCATGTAACCCCACTAGGCTTGCCACAAGAAAGAAAAAAGTTTTGTTATTAACAGCCAAAACACACACTGACCTTGACAAAGAGTAGTCTTCAAGGCAGGATACTTTGTGCAATACAGACACATTTACTAAAATTTGCACACAGATTATGGTTCCCACTCAACTACATCTCTTAGGAAAGCAGTATATGGTAGTATACGGTAGCAGTAACTATTTTTTCTACAGTTTAGTAGCATAAAACAACTTCTCTGTTGTCATGAGAGCAAAGAAAAACAGGTGTTTCACTCTGCTCAAAATTTTAGTTCTTGAAATCTCTGTAGCAAAAAATACTATTTTAGGAAAAACACACTTCCTTCCCCCCCTCCTTCCCCTCAGCCTGAAACTCAGCATATTTGGGTTCCTGAAAATTTTTCCTGGCTGAGTACTCAGAGCCTACAGAGATGCTCTGTTAAAATTGTTGCCAGTTCTCTTTCTTGACCCCTTTCCAGCAGGATGAGAAGAGAAAAAAGGTGGCAGTCAGGTAAACAGTAGAACCCAAGGATGCCTCTTTTATGAGAAGAGTGTTTGTAACAGTGCACCAAGGTGGCCTTAATTTGTGCTGGAAGCCAGTACAGGTTTTGGGAGATTGCCACCACATCCATAGCAGCTTTTGTCACCACATCCCTCTTCTTTGACCTTGTACTGAACATATGCCAAGAAACCTGGATTTTAACAACCGAATGGCAGAGATGTCTTGCAAGAGAGACAGTCCTTAATGACCAGAAGGGAAAGAAATCATGTCTGGGGATGCAGCATGAGCCTTTGGACAGAAGGAAGTTGAAGCATAGATTCAGGAAGGAGATGGTAGGTGATTTGATGTGGGAGAAAAAAAATCTTATTTAGATGCTACTTATTTGGGAATTATTTGATCCAGCTGCAGTCTCCTAGAAACACAGGATAAAATGGTTGGTGTAAAGACATACAAACTGATGGACTGAAGAATAAATGCAGTAGAGTGACCCTGTGTACCCCAAATCCAAAGTGTATAAAGAGATCAAGTCCAAGGAGACTGGATGATCTATTTCTTACAAATTAAAGTAATGCATTTTTGTAGATTTTCAAGCTCTTTAGTAAACATCAGCATTCAAATTCAGGTTAGAAAGTCACAGTGTTTAGCAGGAGAGAAAGAACTTAATGTAAATATTTCATAGAACAAGTAGATCATCTTAGAAGCAGTAACAAAAGATGAAAATTATTATCTATGACCTGGAAGTCAAATGATGAACTCAAGGAAGAGTAGAAGAAAGACACCTTTGCACTGCCAGGCTTCCCAGCTGGATGTGGGATGTCAGGCTTGCCAGGTGCCAAAAACTCCATGAAAGATATTAGCAGCTCTAATCACCATACCAAACAGTGATGCCCACAGGTAATACTGACATTCGTAGCCCATCTTTACACTACAGACAAGTTTTCTTTTAGCAGGTTGATTCTTCCAGATTTAGGCTACCTGTAGTTTAATTCCAAGATAGAGCCTGGGCCCATTAATTTACTAAATGTGTACTTAAGCCTTAATTTCAGCACTCTTCAGGTCTGACATCAAGCCTAAGACAATCAGTGCAGTGTACTCACAGGGGAGACTCATCCCAATCCTCTGCTGCTTTCTTTTATGAAACCCAAAATGCTTAAACAGGGAGGGTTTGGCAGTAGCTTTAAGGTTTTCTAGAAATTCTTACCTTTAGCAACTCAGGCCATATTTTTCTTGTCCCTTTACATGTGTAGGAAGAAATCCTGTGGGATCATGTTGTGAATTAAACAAAGACACTGGACTGGTTTATGATGTGGCTTGAGAAAGAGCTGTGTCAGCACTGCCGGGGGTGTTGTGAAGCAGCAGTGGGATGACGCAGGGGCAGGAAGGAGCAAGAATTTACTGGTCCTGTATCATTGCCAAAGCTTTCCTAGTGAAACACTGGCCTCTCAGCAGGAACATTTCATCCACCTGTTCTCAGAAAGTACTCCAGTTTTATTATTTAACAATTGTAACAGTTACAGCAACTTTCCCAGGATTTGCATGATGCCTCAAAGAACTTCAGACTATCTCTCCATCTCCTGTGGATGTTTCGCCAATACTCTGCTAATTCTCCTTCAAAGACTTTCTTTTCTTTCCCCTTATTTATAGAATCCTAACTTTGTTTAGAATGGAGAAGACCTTTAAGTCCAGCCTTCAGTTTTGTTTTATAAAATGGGAAACTTATGGTAGGAACAGATCCTCTATGGCCACAAAGCAAGAAGGAATAAAACAAACTCCTGATAGCCACCATCAGCCTTAATCCATCTCTTCTATGAGAGAGTCACAGCCAGCAGTGGAGAAGTGAGGGCCAAGGATCACTTAAAATGGAAAATCTCAGCCCAACATTGAAGAGGAGGTCTAATATCACTTACAGGGCAAGGATTTAGGAACATGACTCACCTGAAAAAAATCAGCTGTTACCCAAGTTTATCTGCAAGCAGTTAGTTTGGCCCAGCAAGTCAGCCAAACTCTCAGGTAACATGGGAACATTTACTGGATAGTGTGGGGATCAGCCAGCCTCTCCTGTTTGCCATGAGGGAGGTACTGTGAGGTTTCCAGTAGATGCCATTAGTTATTAGGAAATAAAACAGCTCCAAGGACACATGCAATCACGGCACACCACGAAACACACAAAAAGAATTGCAACATCCACAGGCAAGTTGACACTATAGCCCAGGTGAGCTTTTTGCTTGACAGCTATTTATAGAGGGCATAACCTGCTCTTTCCACAATGGGTTTAGCATTTTTCATTTTCAGCTGAATTGAAAGGTAAGTCACTTTATCACAGAACAACTGCAGCATAGCTCAGGTTTCAGCCTGCAAGAGCAGAACTACTGTGCACACAATATAATCTATAAAGACAATTTGACACTCCTTTCCTAATGACTAGGAAAAACAGCCCCTTTAGTCCAGAGTTTATTGTATCTTCATTTTTACTGAAATAGCCTAATATGATGCTTTCATGTTCTTCTCCACATATCAGAGCAAACAGATCTCAGACTGTAAGTCTTTCCTGTGCCCTATCTTAGAGCAAAATCATTCAGTTCAGCAATAAAGCAGAAGAAACCCAAGATAAAAATTACTTTCTCTCCCCATAGAGAATATACTTAGCTGCGTCCAAGGTATTTTCTTGAAAAGCATTGTAAAGTGCAAGTGGAAAGATGTTTGTTTTACTCATGCAACTTGCCCTCCCACTAACATAAGACAATATTGACATAGTCAAGATACACAAGAGGAGCTTGCTGCTGTTACTGTAAGGACCTTAAACCACAATCCCAAGCCAAAGGACTGAGCAGCTTCTAACCTGCTATGACACCAGCCTCCCTTGACTCCCAGGGAGTTGTAGGGAGGAAGGTGGAAGAGAAGGGCATGAAACACCTGGAAAAGAAAGATCAGTGATCTCAACCCTGTGTCTCTTGTCTGCTGACATCAGTGCAGGGAACCTTCTCACTCAGAGACCCAGGAAAGAGCCCTTGTTTCCACAGAGGCTTCCAAGACCTGCTGGAATACTGGACCACCCAAACGCAGCCATGGATCCAGGGACCAGGCCCAAGCTGCCTGCACTTCATTATTCCCTACCCACTGTAACTTCCATTTGCCCTTGCAGAAGTCATTTTAGCTCCCAGGCTGAAAACTAATCAAGTAACAGTTTGATTATCTTTGTAGCATGACACCTCAAATGAGCTAATTGGGTTTTTTTTCCCTGTTATTGTGACTCCTAGGGCAGGTGCTTTAGAGACTCTCAATGAAGAGAGAAATTTGTGTGAGCACCTGTGGGTGCCTTTTCTCCCTAAAAAATTACATAAAGAGCATCCCAATTAAAACCTATTCCACATGAATAAATACCCCTTTCACAGAAGTATTTGCTGCAGAATAACAGCTGCTGGCTGTTGTACAGCCAATGGGTGAAGCACACCTGCAGATCTGGAGATCTTCATGGCAAAGCTGAATTAAACATGAACTTTATAAAGGGTTGCATAAATGTCCTGCTTTTCTCTCTCATTAAAAACCCACTTGTCATCTCAATAAGCTTCCAGAGACGATGTATTTTACTTTCCCTTTTCTACCTAGAACAGCACCCGTGTCATGGGTTTTCCTTTGAGAGCACACACCACCTTCCTCCATTTCTCACATACAACATGACAATGTTGCCCCTTTGTTACAGCCTACAATCCACTACCACTATCAGCTGTGCCTCCTGACAGGCTGTATCTCCCAACAGAGACACCCTCATGCAAAATCCTGGCACGTGCTGTGACCTCCACTCTGCCAGAGCTCTCTGGATGCAGAGCAGGAGGCGCATCAATGTCATTTATCAGGGTGAAATGCTTGGTCAGTGACCCCAGCTCACAGTGATCATTGTAGAGGTCTCTGCATTGCCATTCCCAGGACCCATTCAGAGTGGTGGAGGAAGAAAAAATGTCAAATTGGTCCTTAAAAAAAAAAATCACACCATCCTTCTGAAAACCAAGATTTTTCATAACCTTCAATTCCAGCACAGAAATTAGATTTTTTTATTATTATTCCTATCCAACAAAAAATGCTGAAGTTAGGAGAATTCCCTGAGGGAAGGAAACACCAAGTTTTAAATCAGCTCTAGTTATTCCTCCTCCTCATTTCTTCTCAATCAGTGCTTGCTATGTCTTCTACTATTAAAACTGTTTCTCATTTATCTTTCCCAGTCAAATCTTTTTGTTTAAGCTGTTCTTTAAAAACTCTTTCTGATTTGCTGACTGTTATCAGAGTGAGTTGAGGCACAGAATTACAGTCCTCCCTCACAGGGAAGCATCACAATGCTTTTGCCTAAACACATGAAACTATATTAGGTTAATCTCCATTTATATTTCAGCAGCTTGGGGGCTTCTCCTGTCTGTTTACCATGGAGCAGCATCTGCCTTTTTTTCTCAGCCTTCCCCCCTTCCTCACCATTGTGCCACAAACGTGGAGTTCATTTTATTACCATCTGTGAACCCTTAATTTCTTTGGACTGCCTGTGTAGGAAGGTAAAAATTGTCTTAGGTTGTTCATAAAATCCATTCTGTCAGAATGAAGCATCACCAGTTACACCAGTTACAGAAGATGGAGAATTGTGGGACAGGACATGCTCCAGGCACTGCACAATCACAGAAGGAAAAGTAGTCACAACTGTAAAGAGATTAAGATAAAAGTCTTCACTTTGGAAGCAAAAAAAACCCCAACCCAACCAACCAAACCTTCACAAGTTTTTTAAAACCACTTCAGGTTTCCTGCAACTTGAAAGCAAATGAAACTCTCTATTTTTCAAGCTGATTTAGATCAACTTCACATGGAAGTCTCTATATTTAAAATACAACACTTTAAATTGTATGTTTTTATACAGTATGTGAAAGTATTTGAAATTAGTCTTCTTTTTCTAATTATCATTCTTGTTTTTTCTCCATTTTCCCCTCTCCTGCCCTTTGTTTATGCACTGTGGCAAGTCACATCCTACACTCCAGTATAATGAAACCTTTGAAAAAATCTGATGAACCAACAGCTGCTTTTGCCCAGTTTGAGGGGAATAAGTCATTATCTGCAAAACTGCCAAACACTGATGCATGGGATGTGAGAAACCCTGGTAACACTTTAGAGGAAGATGTAGTGTGGCACTGGATGGGAAGCATCCAAGGGGCCTGAATGAATTTGTTGATGCCATTGGAAGTAAACAATTTGGTATTTTGGGAATGTCATAGAGACTGAGAACAGACTCATGGACAATAAAAGGCAAATGTCAACACAATCTTCAGGATGGGCAAGGAGAAAGAAACTTCCAGAGGTGGAAGATGAACCACTCTGTATTTCTGTAATTCTGTGTTTCATATTACTCTGATTGTAACCACATTTCATAGCATTTTTCCTTCGAAAAAGACAAGGAAGAAAACAAAAACATAAAAGGGGAAAGGGGAACTCAAGTTCAGTTTCTTTTCTGGGCTTGCATTCAGTTTTCTTGCTGTAAATGGTACACTGGCCTCTGGGAAATATCTCCAAATACAGGCCTTAAAACCAGCCTTCATTAGCACTAATGAAGATGATTAAAAAAAGCCAAAACAAAACTCAATACAAATCATCCTGTGGCTTAGGCAAGAACAACTTAGATATTATAGACAGATATAAATACAGCTAATTTTCCATGTAGCTAATTTTTCCAAGCTAAATAAGGAACTCTATCCAGAAAGAAATATAAATACTTACAAAACCACTGAGTTTCACAGTTATGCAACTTCACCATAGTTGGTTTTTGCTTTTTTTTTTTTAGTGTACTAATCAAACACCTAGATTCTGAGTATGACAATTCCTGGTTTTGAACAATAGATTACCATGGAGCCCAATAATTATTTTGGCCAGCAAGGCTTTCCTGAGGTATCTCAGTCTCCTGCCTCAACCTGCTCCCCAGAAAATTCCTTTTCATTGAGGGAACCCTGCCTGCTTAATGACAACCAAAACCAAATATTTTTATCTTTCCTGCATTGGGAAAGCCTCCAAATAGCTACTGAATGACTAAAACCAGGGAGTGTCCGAGCAGGGAGACTGAATCAGAAAAAAAGGCTTTGTCTCTGCTCTCTGGAAGCCACAGCCTGTGATCTGGATTATTCTATTACTTTTACCCTGGGAGCAGATTTTTACCTCTTTCTGAAGTGTTGTTTTATCAGAATGAAAACCTCAAATGTAATCTTACTATCCCAGTGATAGTTCCATGAAGGTTTCTGTGGGAAGCTGGGATGAGCAGTGGCTCTGTTCCATGCACAGCCATGTGCTCTTCCTTCTGGCTGTGCTGTCACCAAAGGTCAGAAAAGTGGACAGTTCAAAATACAAAAAAAAAAAAAAAGACAGCAAGAAGTATTTGGCCCTTAACTTTGAGGTCTCAGATGGAAGAGTAGAATGACTACAGAATACTACTTTACTGTTACTGACCCTAACCCCAAAAGGGCCAAAAAGTGTAAAGGAAAGAGTACAAAAAGTAAGAAAGAAATCAGCACCTAGAGCAGAGAAATGATAAGAGACAAATGAGTGTTTCAGACGCCATATAAATAAAAGAATATGTTTATTGAAGATATTATGGTGTGTCAAAAAAACAAAAGCAAAAAGGTATCAGTCAGGAAATTGTTTTTTTGAGAGGGTGTCTTGAGAAGTTTTTAAAGGAAAATATTTTCCTGACCACCAAAAGACAAATAAATTTTGTCTTTGTTTTGTGAAATATTTTTACATGTCTTGATCATTCTCTGTCTTTCCATGATGCTTGTGCTGCTCTGGGCGTTTTTCTCCTTTTCTGCAGATCTCTTTCCTTCTCCCCTGAGTGCTTTTTCCCTTAACTCTGAAACACTTCACTTTAAAAAAAATTTAGAGGAACTGCTGCTTCCCTAGAGCATTCCTAGAGGCAGCTGTAAAGGATTTTCAGTGTAATGCTGGGTCATCTGCCTGACCTGGCCTTTTCTGTTTTTCTTCATTAAGTTAAACCAGAAAAGACACAACATTTAAAAGCCCTGTAAAGTGGGAAACCAGCATGGCTAAAACTTAGAATTCTTGGATTCTCTGTAAAAAACTGTGGAGAAATAGTGCCATAATATAGCTGCCTGAATAGCTATGGTAGATTTGAATTAATTTACTTTAAAATGTATGAAATGCATCTTTGCTGCTAATAAAGTTATTTCATATGACCCTGCAGCTTTTGATTTTCACCCTCTGACTTTCCCACATAAAAGCACAGCCAAGGAATAAGGGAAGGTATGTGCATCTACTTTTAGAACTGTTAAAGGTACAGGATAGCTGGTAGTATTTATTACAGTATGCACTGTAATAATTAATTTAACTTCACAATAGGGCTTTTTGTTCAAGAATAGTCTCTGGTAGACTAGACCCAACAACAACTGGACACTATTTCTAGTCATTGCACTCTTTCTGGACAACCTTTCACAAAGTCAAATCCAAAAAAGCTTCATGAATTTTACTAACTTCTGCATATTATTCTTTTCTAATCTAAGCCGTACATAGCAGTTTCCAGCTCACTGCATCATTGTAAGGTAGAGAAATAATGCTGTATTTAATTCAGATTTCTTAATCTAATAAAAAAAAAGGAATTTGATCAAAGGAGACAGAAATCCTTTGACATGGGGGAAAAAAGGAGCAGAAAAGATCTGCTCTGGTGGATTTCATTCTTCTATAGTGTTCATTCAGTGCCTAGTAATTCAGACTGGAATGTGGAGGCACCTGGGTTTGGGTGCATACCCTCTGACATAAAAGGAACACTGTAAAGCAAGAAACTTCTAACATACCGTATGCAAAACAATTTTAGTTGCTGCCCAGCTATGAGAAAAACCTTGTTCCTAGCTGCTCAAATAGAGAAACTAAGAACAGCTGTTGGAGTTGCTGAAGATGCTGAGTAATTGTTGAGTGAAGTTGTTATGGCAATTGACAAAACCAGACTGCATCCTGCAGGCTGGAGCTGTGTCAGGGAGGTTTAGGCTGGATATCAGGAAAAGGTTCTTCCCCCAGAGGATGTAAGGCACTGAACAGGCTCACCAGGGTCACAGCCCCAATGCTGTCAGAGCTCCAGGAGTGTTTGGATAATGCCATGAGGCACAGGGTGGGATTACTGAGGTGTCTGTGCAGGGCCAGGAGCTGGACTGGATGGTCCTTCTGGGTCCCTTCCAACTCCGGATATTCTAAAATTCTACGGTTCTAAGGAGGGATTCCAGAGCAAACCGAAGGAGGAACAATCTGGAGTGAGAAGCAGATGACAAGGCATTGTTGACCGAGCAGTTTAACACACCAGCTGTGTCCTCCGGGGAGCTGTGAACACAGCGTGCAGAAGGCCACATGGTGAGAGGAGAGGAAAGGAGAGGATCACTGTGAGGGCAGCCAGAGCTCACTGAGGACTGAAAGCAGCGTGTGGGTTAAGGGAGGACAAGTAAAGGCATTGACCTCTGAGGAGTCTTCAGGAAAAAAAGTGGTTTTCTGGGCACCTGAAATACTGATTTTCTAATTGTAGCAGAATGACCAGTTAAAGAGCCTGTCCTGCAAAGTTAACAACCTCAAAGGATATCATTAAGCACCCAGCTTCTAAGCGTGTTAGATCTCTTTGGAGGCAGGAAAATGGAACAGGGTGATAATATGACTCATGACTTTCTACTATTAGGTATGACAATTCTGTAGCTATAGAGGCTGAGACTTGCAGAACCTCCATCTTGCAACTCCAAAACTGAAACAGCCAAAATTGCCAGTGTAGCTGCACACGGTGTGAACTGGTTTGTCCCTTCTTTCCCCTAAGCCACTGTTAGTTTAAAAAGGTAACAACAGAAATCACTGTTGAAATGCAACCTACACTTCATCGTCTGAAACAGGATTTCCTCACCTGTCCTGGTGAACATGCCACAGACACAATTACACTTAAAGCCCTCTAAAAAACAACCCCTTATCTGCTGCTCTTCCTACCCAAGTAGATACTGCCAGAGAGCTGGTACACAAAGGGATTTCATCTAACTTAAGAGTGGCAAAAGAAAAATCTGTAGGTCTTAAAAATAACATTAAAGCACAGTGACATCAGAGCGATGTTTCCTTCAAACCACTGACACAGCATCAGATCTGTTCTTAGACTGCCTCTCTCTTCAGTAAGGGTTGAATTTGCCTGAGTGTTGGGAAGAGAAGCTTGCTATGCTGTGCAGAATTAAGCATTGATTCTCCATTAAGGCCAGAGAGGGGGCAGGAAGCACGGAAGGGTGAGGAACACAGGATATATGCTGGGGAAGCACATAACAGAAATTAGGTGGCTAACAGCACTTACCTGGAAACTCAGATAGAAAAGCCTGACATTTATTGCCACTGAAGCTGCTCTGGAGGCACCAAACTCCTCCCAGAGCCATGCTACAGGCAGGCCTAGGAACACTTCTGAGTCAATCAAAACCAAGCCTAGACTGAAGAGTTCTTCTAATTCACAAGTCAGAAAGGCATCCAGTTAGAAGTGGGATTTGCTGGATAATCACTGGCAGAACCTGTACAAGCCTCAGACTGTCTTCACATGCACTGAGGAACCAGGCTTCTTCTCTGTCACCAAGTGTATACTAAAAATACTGGTTTTAATCTTTTGGCACTGTTAGGGGAACATTTTTTCTTTAAGGCCAGGTCCATTTATGGTTTTATATGGGAACAGTTAAATAGGGAGCTCTTTGAAAACCCTGATACAATATAAATATTTAATCCTTAAGTAAATCCACTGGACCTTGCTCCTCTGTTCTCAAGCTTAGGAACAACCCAAGGAAGCAACAGGAATTACAAAGTTCTGTTGTAACTCCTGAGATAACAAAGGAACTCTTCCACAGGCCAGGTGTTTAGCAAGCACATTCGAAGACAGCAATACACACATGAGCACAAGTTACACCCACACACAGACACCTGTGGGACACAGGGGATCAGAGCTGGAGTCAGAATTCACTGCAAAGGCTTGGGTGGCAACAGCATGTTTAAGTCAGTGAGGTATTGCTTTTAGAACTACTTTCAGACACACAAAAATGTCAGCTTTTAAAGAAATACTTCAAATGTTGGAAATCTTAAAAACTGATTTATTTCATAATGGTGCAATATTTACCATTTCAATGTCATCGGAGCATATATTCTCAATCTTTCACTGAACTTTTCTACTTCAAACATCACTACAAAGTAAAATACTCATTACTTCATTAAAATAATCTTCTTGCTGTGCCTAGAAAGGGATAGAAACAGGATAAAATCCTATGACAGGTCTGTCACTTTTAATTCTTTCACAACTGGGTGCTTTTTGTATTTCTCATTGATTAAATTAGAACAGTAGTAAAAGTAACTTTATGAAGTTTTTCATTCTCAAAATTATTGATCTCTCTGACATGAACGTCAGAGCTATTAAACACGATGATCTGGTTGTACTCTCCATTCAGAGCAGCTTTCCAAACTTGTTTGTGCAAAGTAACATCTGTTCAGGCAGGGCAGCTTTCCAAATTGCCCTAACAGCTACGTTGCCATCCGTCACCTGCCACCAAAGCTGCAAACGACCAGGAAGTTCATGAGGAAAAATAGTTCTTATCTTACAGCCACTCGTGGACAATTCTCAACTGTAACTGCAAATATTAGCAATGCTTTCTTTCCCAGTCCCCTCCCGAGATTAACAGATGGTAAAAGACACAAAACTCGAAAAATCCTGGCTCCAATGCAGACATTGGTGAAGGACTGCTCCTTCCAACAGAAGCGAGGATTCAGGCCCTATCTCCAAGCCACCTGACCCTTCTGTCACCATCAGAAACACCTCCTCATTTTTTCACAACAGCCTGGAAAAAAAAAAGGCGTGGATTTGCCTGTTTTCAATTGCAACAGTGCAGAGGACTTGAAATCTTTGTTGCCCAAGACATCTTATGTGGCACGGAAGGTGCCTCCTTCTCCTCATCAAGAGGAGGTAACTCCTTCATCTCCCCCCTTGGTCCAGGGGCCTTCCCTCCATGCACGTCTTTGACTCATCCTGTCAGAGGACGCTCTTGTTTTGCCGAGCGCCAGCTGCGCTCTTCAGAAATCTGATGTCACCAAAAGCCACTGAATTACTGCCATTCTCTGCTGTGAATCTCTGCAGTCCCTCCCAGAGAAGGGTATGGCAAGCCCCATGTCACTGCATGGGAGTGACCACCGTGTTGACCACTGGGTCACTGGTCAGTTTTAAAATCTTTCACACAAATACAAATTAATTCAGTCTGTCCCCTTGCTGCTGGGAGCCCTGCCTCCTCTGACTGGATACCTGTAACCTTCCTCCTTCTCTCCCAGCTATGAGGCCTTTTTTACCTGCTTCAACTCAAAACGTGGTGGGATGTGGAACAGAAATAGCAGGAAGCACCTGGGTGACTGCAGAGCTAAGAAGGAAAGCATAAAGCTCTCTGGCAGTGAACAGTGAATATTCTAAAATATTTCTAGATTACAGGAAGAAAGGAAAAAAGAGAGATGAAAGCTGACCTTACTTCTTCAACTGAATCAGCAGATTGCAGCTAGAGAGGAGGAGCATGTTTGTTTTCAAAACAATAAAATGCAACAAGCACACATTCTACAACTACCGTTCTTAATAGCACTCTTCACACAATGCACTTTTGTCACACACTAAAACCAGATCCTTTGTTTCAATTAATAAAAAACCAAAACACCAGTGTAAGAAAACAACAGACCAATCTGAAAAAACACTCCCTTCTTCCCACAACAAAACAAAAATCCCCAAAGGCAATCCCAACATTGTCAGTGCTCTAAACACATGATAAACTTACTAAAGCAAAACAGATAGAGATGTGTTTACCAAACCCTTTAATTTGGAGCATCCAAACCATCAGCCAAGGGGAGAATATCCTGAAATGACCCTGAAGCAGCAGAGGACTGCAGGGATAACCTGGTCTAGCTGTGATCAAGCTGCTTCCAGCACCAGGAGTGCTAAAATCCTCTCCACACAGCATTGCTTCTCAGTTAATTAACACTGCTCATTTAACCCGCGTGCAGCTGACACTTTGGATATCCCTTTGAAGCTCTCAGCTCATACTGTGCCCCGGCTCTGCCAGACTAAGGTGCAACACAGACACAACCTCTTAGCCCTCTTATTTTAACATCTCCATCTAACAGCAATCTCCTTGCACAAAGAAAAAGGGGGCACCTCAGCCAGCAAAAATAGCAAGTCTGGAACAAACTCATCCTGCTGCTTGCCCCAAGCCACACAGAGCAGTGGATTTGAATGCTGGAGTAGTCATTTTGGATCTGCCAAAAAAGAATCCCAGGTGGCAAGTAAACATGTGATTTGAAAGAGAGAAGACAAATATGAGTAGGTGCAACATTTAGGGCTGCAAAAGACTTAGAGCTGTGGGCAGTGCCTTCTTCTTTTGACCTATTTTACATTCAGGGAAATGGGTCTTTGCAACACGGAGACAGTTCCTCTTCCTCACCAGGAAGACTCTTAATTTTAATTAGTCAAACCATATTTTGACTCAATAGCTGTTACGGGATGAAGGTTTCAAATAAGAATTCATGCCTCAGCCATTTCCTGTGCCTACCTGTTGACTGTCAGCTTGCCCTATTCACTAGCAACACCAAAGAGCAGAGTTCTGTAAAGATAACTTAAAAAACCACTAACACACACAAAAAGAAACCACCCCAAAACTTGTCAGATTCTGCCAGGGAACTTGTAAAGTCAATGAGGGGGAGGGAGTGGTGGTGGATGTTTCTTTCTCTTTGAATTGTTAGAATAGATTTTGTCAGCAACTGAGAGAAAGTTTCAATAACAAAACTTCTTTTTGCTTTGTCACAACTTAATCTGAATCAATGTTCTGATGAGGAAGTGTGACTACAGGAGTAAATTCTGCCTGCTGGAAGTCCTTCCACAGGGATACCATGGCAATGAGACAGGAACATAAGATTCTCCCAAGGAGAACAAATGCAGCTTGGTTAGGAGAAAAGCTCAAACCCATAGGACTAATATTATAAGAAATTGCCAAACAACTGAGTTTTACTCAGTGCTGCTACATAAAGGGTTTTGACAAACCTGTCATTTCCTTTCTCAAAGTCTATGATATTTTTAGCTAAATCTATTCGAATTTTGGTGGTTTTCTCATAACAAAATGAAAGGTAAGTGGCTTGTTTCATTTCTGGAATATATATTTAGGGGAAGTTTTCCTATGCTAAAGGCTGCATTCCAGTTGGCAGCAGTGTGAGCAGTGTTAGCGTGTTAAGCCTAAGATAATGTCCACTGTCTTATGAAGGGCACAGTGACAAGAGGCAGTAAAGCTTGTCATTACAGGTTAGCCCTCATTCTGAGCTCTGTCCCCAGCTTGATCCACCTGGCAACAGCTATCTCAGCTATTGTGTCTAATCTAGATGGATATGATCTGATTTTGGCTACAGAGATTGGAGTGCTTTGCACCCACTGCAAACTGATACTGCACCAAAACTACCTAGGACCTTCTCCCTAGATTAGTTCCTTTAACAGGAATCAGTGCTGTCCTGACAAGAGAGCAGAAGGAATCCCAAGCAAAAGTGAGAGGGAGATGAAGTTTTGCAAGAAGAAAGGGTGTAGGAGCAGGAAGGCATCTGTGATGCACTCTGTAACAAAACATCACTGAGGTGCAGGAAGTGAGACATACGCTCTGATTCCCAGCTGGCTGACAAACGTGTTTCCAGCCCTAAGGCTCAGGACTGTTTCAAAAGGAGCTGGCTGGCAATATAGGAAGTTCTCCTAAGGTGAGGGGAGTTTTTTCAAGACTGACCAAAGAGTAGAACTCGTGCTGCTTATTACCTGCTGGGAAGAGCCAGGTCCACAGGCTTGATTTAATGGGTGATGTGTTTACTAGAGCAGCCACAGCACTGTCCTGGTGTGCAAGAAGACAGCCCAACACTTGATGCTCCCACAAGACTTTGTATCTGCTCCCTGAGCAGAAACTGAGAGGAAAACCAGAAGAATCTTAGTCACAATTTCACTTGCAAAGCCATGACAGACAAGCAACTGAATTGTCACTGCTGTCTCTCTAAAATGAACAGATATTTTCAAAACTATGTTAATTATATGTCAGAGGTTTAGTACTTCAGGGAGATGAGCAGACTTTCAAAAGAATAGAGAACCATAACTGTTTTATTTCAAAATTTAAAAAGTTAAACAGCTTTGCTTTAAGTTATCACTTGGGGAAAGGTGGGCTGTCAACCTGGACAGTTTAACCAGAACAGTTTTCCTTTGCAAATTTACAGGCCAGTAATTTTTTCTCTCTGATTTTTCCAATAGCACTGAATTCTAATGGCGAATAATCCTTGTCCAACAACTGCACCTTCACCTGTGTAATCCACCCAGAGATGGTTTGTTTTCTTTCATATTTCAAAACATTGTAGAAAACCAACTAATCCTTGCTTAGGAAAGGAAAACAGAAAGAGAACTTGTAGAAGGAGGTTCTTTTTTGTTCTACCCAGCTCCCACTCACACCTGCAGACAAAATTCAGGAGCAAAACTGGGGAAGCTGGCACAGCATGAGGGACAGAAATGTTTCCAGCCATCCGCATCTGAGTTGCAATGTGCTCCTCTGTTCCTCCTCCTCGACAGATGGGTGTGAAAAATCAAAACGTGGAGTAATTGCTTGGGTTCTAGCTTCTCCCTCCCAATCCACAAAGGAATGGAGCCTCTTCATTTATCTCCAGGCTTTTCTTCCCTGCCAGCGCACGTGTTGTGCTGTAGCAAGGAGGACACTTAACAGATGCACTATTATCTGCAATCTTTGCAAAGTACTATCAAGAGCAGGATTATCCCTTTCTGTATCTCCTGTGCTACTTAAATATTCCTTTAGTCAATGGGAAATTTAGAAACTATACTGCTTGTGCTATTCTAGCCTCTTGGAATAACAAGCTTATATTACATATATGCCTTCAATTCTAGTTTAAGACTGCAGACACTCCATAGATGTAGCAAGTTGAACAATGATTTGAAATACCCTCTTGACTCCAAGAATCTCATTCTTAAGTATCATTAATACAGCCTCAGTGACATTTCCTGTTGGACATAAACGACCAGAGAAAAGAAGGACAGGACTCCCCTCCACTGGAACAAAACGAAGTATTACAAGTGTCTATCTACAGACACTCATTTTGCCTTTTACACTACAGCCCATGACAGTCCATGACTGCACATGCCACAGAAGAAATTAATTTTTCATGTATCTTTCACTGACAGAGCTGTTGAAAGATGAACTATCTGCTCCCAATTGTTATATTATTCAAATTCTCTTAGCCTCCTATGAGAAAAGGCTGGGAGAATTGGGATTGCTCAGCCTGGAGAATAGAAGGCTTTGGGGTGATCTCACTGCAGCCTTCTGGTACCTGAAAGAGCCAACAGGAAAGATGGAGAGAGACTCTTGACAAATGCCTAGACTGACAGGACAAGGGAGAATGGCTTCAAAATAACAGAGAGCAGGTTTAGATCAGATTGTAAGAAAAAATTTTCCCTGTGAGGGTTTTGAGGCCCTGGAACAGTTTATCAAGAGAAGCTGAGGCTGTCCCCTCCCTGGACATGTTCAAGGCCAGGTTGGTGGGGCTTGGAGAACCTGGTCTAGTGTAAGGTGTCCCTGCACATGGCAGGGCACTGGAACAAGATGATCTTTAATAAGCTCTCTTCTAACCAAAACCTTTCTATGATTCTGTGATTCCATATCCAGTATCTAGGAACAATCTGCTGAGCAAAGCAGATAGCTGGCTAGAGACCCTCAGAATAATACAACAGTTCTCCCAACAGTGTTTTCCTCACCTGGCATACAGGACTCCACAACCTAGATCTGGTAACAAGAGCAGCATTTCCCCAGGAGGCTTCAGGAAGAAGGGGCTGCTGGAAGCTGAGGTTCCCTGGTTGCATTGCTTCTCCATGCCTTCACATCTTTGACACAAACCTGGCTGAACCCTTCACATTACATGAGCAAAGGACTGATTGTGACACTGCCCTCAAAAGCCCCAGAGAGGCACAAAGAGTACCCCAGAGCTCACCTGCAGTTCATGTAACTTGTTTGGTTTGCAGGTATCTTGCAGTCTTTGTTACATCCTCCAGTGTTTCACAGGCGACCCAAATTATGTTAGGAATTTTGCCTTATCATGGGTGTGTGCTGCTGCACCCACAGAATGTGGATAGACAGAAAGGCTTTTTTTTTTCCAAGCAATCCCAAGGCGGATTGAATCTGTGCATCAGCATCTTTGTAATGTAGTTTATAGTGCACTGCCCAGACATCCTTGTCCTGCCTGTGTGCAAGGATGAGCAGCTTCTTTCTGACAGCTACATCTAGATCACTTTCTCTCTTCGTGGAAAAGCAGGATAACAAATCCCTGCATCACACAAGGATTCTGGTTCCTATTCAAGAGCTGCCTTGGGGCTCTTGCCTCAAGGAACAGCTGGCACCTTCACCTACTCTAGCAGACCCCTGTACTGCAGAACTTACTTGGCAAAAGAAGGCGCTGTGCCATGGAAAATGTAAGCAAGCAGTACAACATCAAAGCAGCATAATATCATTTTGAGGCTGATACAATGACTGTGATGACAGCAGCTGATAAAACAACAAAGTGGTAAGACAAGTGATTCTCATGGAAGGGTGGAGGATGATGAGATGAAGTGTTTATCACGTTGTTATTGTTGTTGCCTGACATCAGGAGGGAAATAAAGGTGGGACAATATATTACAGGTATCTGATACAAGATGCCTAGCACTTCCCGCTTTACAGCCCCTAGAAACTTGATTTTTAATTACAGCCTTACTACTAGATTGATCAGATTGGAGAGGAAGAAGAAAAAGTCAGCAGGCAGAGGTTTTTATACAAACACATATCTACTGGTATTTTAAGGAAAAAGGACAAGAAAACAACAGGAAAAATGTCAACTAAATGCACATAGCGTTTGTTCTCAGTGAGGACCTTTAATTTGTAGCCCTTTATTGGAAGAAAGAAAAACAACTTACAGCTCCGATTTTGGAGCTACTAATTTTTTCAGTGATTTAAGAAGTTCCCCTTGGAATTCCTACAGTTTGGTATTCTATAGGCATTTGGGCTTCAGTGCCTAACAAATGGAGTTAACTGTGAATCAGGTAATTTCCTTTGTGTGATTTAAGACTGCAATTTCTTTATATGTACATTTATAGAAGTGAAACTATTCCTTCCAGGGGTGAAAAGGTGCAATACTCAGTCTAAGAAGCCATACAAATCCAAAAAACAAAGAGGTGACATCATGACTGGCAGAAAACAACAACATGGTTTTTATCAGAGACAGTGTTCTTCATTCTCTTAATCTATTTCAGAAAGTTTATCTGCTTGGTTCAGAAAGGTACAGAAAACCCTGTTTTCCAACTCACATCACTAAATTGCAGCCACGGGCCCAGAACTCATTATTGAAGTCTGCATCACTATAAAGCAATGAAACAGTTCTTGGCCAAAAATCCCAACTATTTAAAACAGTACCTGGAAGGAAGGAAGTTTTGAAAGTGAAAGTATGCATATCTGGAAGAAAATATATCCCAATTAGTTCCACTTAACACATTATGGCAGGAACAATGATTTATGTACGGCAGTTTTGTAATTAATTATGCATACCTATCTGACAAACCCAGTGTGACACAGTATCACATGAGCTTTAATAATAAGCTACCTGGGGAAAAAAATACCTCTAAATATCATGCATGTATTTGTAATCTTCTTTTGCTAATAGGAAAACATGCATGGACATGAAAAATCTATTTTAATATTTGCTATTCAAAAATTAATAAAGAGGCACAAGCTAGCAATCTACAATGTATCATCTACTGGTTATTTTAGGGTATTGGAGAGGAGAGGGAAGCAAAGAAAAAACTTTCTGTAGATCTCATCTACGGAAAATGTGGCATTACATAAAAAGTCAATCACAGCAGGATTCCTTCCATTTCTCAGATATATTGAAATGCTTCTAGGAAACCACATTAAGAGTTATTTCTAAGGAAGATTTATGACTTGTTAAGAACTTCTAATTAAGTTTCCCATCCTTCCATGGTATTTCTATGAAACATCTTTAAACAACATTGAGTAAATGCTACCCCTGTCTGGCTACCTTTTAGTTTTCATCTTTCCAGCTACTGTGGAAAAAGAACTTTGTTTATCTCCCAAGTTTAAAAAGCCCTCATTCCTTTTCCCTTCCTGCAGGTAGATAGGGAATGGAAACAGTGAAATTCTTACCATCTCCAGCAAGTGGATTTGCTAGGTGCACATACTGCCTGTGAACGACAATAAAACTCCAGGTAGTAGCATTTGACCTGCAAAATCAGTGGCTTTGAAGCAAAGAGGGCCAGGAAAGGAGCAGCTGCTCAGTCTTCTCTGCTGGAAATCACTCTTTGCATAGTTTACAATAAAGATGTTCTCAGCCTGACACTATCAAATTAACATGCAACGAATACTGTTCTTTCCTAACATCTCTCTTCTGGTTTCCTGCCACTAATTAGTGGTTTCCTGCCACTAATCCAGGTCCCTGACTGTGGCCACAGATCCTATGGGGGTCTATGAATCACTGACAAAATCCGCAGGAAGAAGGGACAGAGAGAGACCTATTGTAATATAGGTCATATATTGCTTTTTCCACAAAGATACTGTTATTTCCACAAATCTAAAAAGGTTCAGAAACACTGCTTATGTTAATTTCACCAATTTACTGCTTGGGAAAAGAAGGGGTTCATACTGTGCACCACACCAGGTGCTAAGACTGGAAGGCAGGGAGAGTAACATCAGGACCCAAGCAGAAGATTTTATAGATGCTGGTACCTTCTGCTATTTTTCATGTCATCCTAGCTTGGGGCAGT
Source organism: Prinia subflava (assembly GCF_021018805.1). NCBI lineage: Eukaryota > Metazoa > Chordata > Aves > Passeriformes > Cisticolidae > Prinia > Prinia subflava. Next base: position 9,052,446 of record NC_086250.1, on the reverse strand, counting down.
ATGAAACACATAAAACAGTCAGTAAATTGAGTAGATGACAAGTCTTGGTACTTATCTGTATTTTCCATGTCTTTGCCCTTAGGTTTGATGCTGTAATTCAAGATTGCTCTCATGTTACCACGCCCACATACTCTTATCTAAACCTAGCCTCACCCCTTGAAGCTTTCATGACAGCATTTGTTAATAAAAAAAAAAGAAAATACTCTAATTTTTCTGTGTTGGTAGATACACAGCTTAAAGGAAAATATAAAATCGAACAGAGTTCAAGATGAAAGAAAAACCCCCAGAAAGCCAAACAAACATCTATCATTAAACACAGCCATCTTTTTAGTCTCTCTGAGAGAGAGGTCACAACAACCTTGATGTATTAGCACCACAAGATGAAGTTCCTGTGGTGTTCCTGTTGTCATATGGGGTCCACTTCTCTTTGAGCCTGCCAGGCTGAGATGATGCATACACATTAGGAACTATTGCTTTTCACCAGAAGGGTAAAACACCATGTCTGCAAGAAGCAGAAGGCAGTTATTACTGTATAATGCTTGGTTAAAAATTAAAAAAAAAAAAAAAGTAAGATATTCCTTCTCTTCTTTCCTTTTCCTTTCTGCGGTGAAAATTCTTCAAAAGATTGTAAAAGGAAACATTCTTGTTCACCTTTTCTTATGGTTACCAGTACAAATAAGATAATCCCTTAGTAAATAGATGTTTCGGGAAACACATGACATACAAAAAATATGGAATAAACCCAAATGAAAAATGTGTCTACATCTTTTCTAGTTTATTCACCTTTGACTTTGCAGTGAGTACATTTCCATCCCTGGTATCTGCTAGAGGGCAGAACACGTGGGACAATAATGGGACAATTAAAGTTTTACCAGGATTTTTTAAAAGAGAGACAAAGCAGTATGCATGAAAGAAGACAAAAGTAGTAAGTCAGCCTGAACAAAGAGTCATGATTGCAGTGTGGTTAAGAGGTACGTTTATCACTAATTCCAAAGATCATTAATTTTAAAAACTGTTCAACTGAGCCAAAAACCTTTAGAGTTAAAAAAAGGGTTAGTGCCCTGGCAGAGATGTAAAAAAATCCCATCTTCTATCTTCATACAGGTGTTAGACAAATTACGATAGAGGTGTTTATCTCATATGCAGGGCACACACACACATTGTATGGTCATAAACACACAGAATGGTTTGGGTTGGGAGAGACCTCAAAGCCCATTCCACTGCAGTCCCCTGCCATGGGCAGGGACACCTTCCACTAGCCCAGGTTGCTCCCAGCCCTATCCAGCCTGGAACACTTCCAGGGATGGGGCAGCCACAGCTTCTCTGGGAAACCTGTGCCAGGGCCTCAGCACCCTCACAGGGGAGAATTTCTTCCCAATATCCAATCTAACCCTATGCTCTTTGTCAGTGTGAAGCCATTGCCCCTTGTTCTGTCACTCCAGGCCCTTGTCAAGAGTCTCTCTCCGTCTTTCCTGTGGGGCTCCCTTCAGGCACTGCAAGGCCACAGTGAGGTCACCCCAAAGCCTTCTCCTCTCCAGGCTGAACAATCCAAATTCCCTCAGCCTTTCCTCCCAGCAGAGCTGCTCCATCCCTCTGGTCACTGTGGTCCCTCCTCTGGACTCGCACCAGCAGATCCATGTCCTTCCTGTGCTGGGGACCCCAGATTCTCTACTCAAGTTTGCAGCACTACTGTGCTCCTGTAGGTGGATAGTCAGTAATTCCTAAGGACTTCCTTAATTATTTGTAATTACTATTTTTATCAGTATTGGTATTCAAAGATACTACTATATTCACAGCAAGATGTAAGAAAATCCCAATCCCAGCAGCTCTTGGCTGCAGTGCCCTTCCAGGAAGACTAACACAGTTCCAGGAGTAAAACAACCCTCACAACCCTTTTAAATAATTTGAAAAAGGACAACAATAACCAAAAAAACTCTTAAATGATGCCAAAACCTGTAATTTCAGCTTTTGACACCATGTTCTAACCATGAAAAAACACACAAATATCTTTAATACACAGGTCAAAGACCTTCAGGAATGACCCTCACAGCTCTCTGCTCCAGAGAGCCTTTGAGGGCTGTGGTCACAGCCTCTCAGGAGTGGGGGCTCCCAGGGTTTATCCCTTTCCCTCTCCATGACAAACACTCCATTGTCCTGGGCCAGGCACTGCCCACAGAGCAGCAGTGTTCAGGCACTGTGGATCCTTCAGAGGCAAGCAGAAATGTGCCAGAGGACAACATTGGCAAAAGGTATTTTATTGGAATTTTTCCAACCAGATCTGATTATCAGATCCCTTCTGCCATATATGTAAATGGATTGGCTGAAGCTGTAAAACACAGCGCCTGGGTGCCTGGCCAAGTGTCAAAACAGTTCCAAAGGCACAATTTTGAATTGTGACAAGTGACAAGGTGGTGGTTTTGATTCTCCCTGGCACTTACAGGGAGTAGGTCTTGGTCAAATGAAATGCATGACAAAAAAATTGTCTAACGTTCATAAATTCAGAAACATTTCAGAGTTAAAAATCAGTAAGACAGCATGACAAACCAATTTAATATATTCTCAAGCCAGCCTGAAAACTGACTTTCCCAAGGAATTTTTCCTTCTGCACAGTTTCACTCAGAATTAGCAAAATACAAATTCCTAACTTTTCCATCTCTATTCTGAGCCTGACTTGTGAAATGAATTTTGAACAGTAGCTTTAAAAAACTTTTGAGTTGTCTGAAAGGAAGCCTGTTAGAGAGATGACTATGTTCCATAATGTTATTAGGTTTTAGCTGTTCTCATGAATCAAAGAAATGATACCAGGACTGCTCGGCTCCAAAGCCAGTTAGGAATTATGGAGATGGTGCTGCCCTTTCCAATTTTCAAATGCACATTTATCAGGTCTTGTGGGCCTTTTACAGTCTAGTGAAGCTTTAATTCTAAAAGATACAGACATACAGCTTAGTGGAAGTGGCATCTTCAGTCTCTGTTTTCTTATCTTCTCAAAAACAGCTTTGAGAGTTAAGCACATGGATTTTGCAGAGTGCTGCACTCTCATCCCCCATTTTTATCAGCTGTTCAGCTCTGAATAGCAGTTCAGTATTCGCCGTGTCAGCAGTACTGCCCTCCAGGAGCTGCATCCCCAGCCAAACCTCAAAAGAAAGAATCACTTCTTGGCATAGGCAGCTCCTCACAAGCTGCTCTGCTTCCTGCCAACCACTTTGGGGTCAAGGCTCAGCTTGCAGCACCCAGCCATGGAAGATGCTACCAACAGGAGCACAACTGATGCTCTCAACCCACCCTGTTCCTCTCATCTCAGAGCAGTATCCAGAAATAGCTGCAAAGATCTGCAGTGGCTTAGGAGAAGAGCCACTTGTGCTCTTCAGGGCAGAACTGGAAGGCATCTTCTCACAGTGAGAACTTTTGCCTTGGAGGGAAATGCTCAGTGGAAGCTGGTTTCTTATAAACACCATTCCACAATGTGGTCCGTGGCACCTGCAGCTGCTCTGCAAACATGCAGAAATTCCTCTTGGTTCTCAAGCATTTGTTTGACTCAGATCACACTGAAGCACGTTTAACACGACTGGGATAAAAGAGGTCTTACTTTAATGTACTGCTTAGCAAGGGGAGAAAGCCCTATAAACAACCAAAAAGCCAACCACATCAAAAATAGATTTAATTGCAAATTAGCAAGGACAATTGAGCAGCACTTAATGCAGCCACAAATAAAGAGAGTAGATTCAGTGGTTCACCAGAGACTCCCCAAGAGTCTCTGGTGAACCATTTTTATAATAGTTTTAACCGTACAAAACATTCATTACAAAATAACCATATTTTGTAATGAATGACACTGCTTTCTGTACTTTAGGGTACAATGTGTACCACCCTTCCTGGAGTGAAACCCAGGTTTTCTTTTGTGGTTTTATTTAAGTATACTGTTGACCACAAATACAGGAAAAGGAACTATGTATTTACATGTCATCTAAATTAATGGGTTTTTTTAGAAGTCTTTCAGATCTTCCAACAACCAAATCAAGCCCCAAAAAGTAATTCAAGTATGCTATACCCATACCCTACACAACAACATGCCACTTCTTAGGGTAAAACCAACCTAAACCAGAAAACCTCCTCATCATCAGGTTATATAACTCTGTTTCCAGTGGAAGATCCCCTCAGAAGCACAAAGGTGAGCAGGAGCAAGCTTCGCTCAGGAAAGCTAGTGAAGGTCTTGGAGTATAAAAAGTGCAAGGATTTTTCCAAGTTCATCATGAAGTTGTAAGCTCAGCACTAACAAAAGCTCACACAAGTAGAATATGAAGAAATAAGGCAATTCACATGGGGATAAAGCCCTCTGTGGTCTATGTTTTGAGTAGTACTCAATTCCCCCAGCTGCTGCACCAAAACTGTAGCATCCCTTAGCCAGCTGGGCCATACCTTCTTTCTCCAAGGAGTGCCCGTCCTTTAATTATTTCTGGGCAGACTGCAATAATCTGTAAGATGGGTGATGTTATACACAGCTGCTGTAAATGCTCCTTAACTGTCAGGATGGCTTTTCACTTCAAGTACTACTTTCTAAACTCATCTATATTAAAAGAAACAGTGAATCTTAACTTCTTACATCTAGAATTTATCCTGGAGCATAATTTTTATGCTTTCTATGAGCATATAGAGGTTTTTTTTAAAAAAAAAAAATTACAAAAATGAATCTGCTGTTAGGAAACCTCTTCAAAACAATTACAGAGAAATTTTGTAACACTCATTTTTGGAACATACTCTGCTTGCTTGACTACATTTTATGAATTACAAATGAGTTTCATTTTATTGGCCTCATCTGAAACATCATTGTTAAGAGCTTCATAATGAATGAGCTCATAAGAGAATTACAAGGACATAATGCATGCCATAACATAGTAAAGAATAAGACAGGCTGACCTCATTAAATCCATGAATTTGGAAAGTGTTCTTAGTCAGGACAGCATCTGAAGCACTTCTTTTAACTGGACACAAATTATAATGTTCTAAAAAGTTACTTCAAAGAGATTTAGGACTATATGTACCTGTTAAGATAACAGGACTTTAGCTGAATACAAATCACACAAGACACAAAATATTCAAAAGCCTAAGATGCTTAAAATGCAAAATATTAATAAATAAAATACAACACTGTCTTTAACTCTTAAGATAAATCACACCTTAAGTGATCTTTGCACTTCACTACCAAACACAGACTGATAAGTACCTGCACAAGTCTACATAAAAAGAAAAGACACTCATTGGGTTGTTGTTGTTATGCATGCCACACTTCTTTTCCCTTCCTGATGATGAACACCCATCTGCTTTCACTTAGAAGAAACTTGTCAGACAGCAACATTAAAATGTTCCAAAATATTTAATTTCACTTGGCCTGAGGCAGATAGTCAAAAGAAAGATTACAGCACTACATGCCAGTCCAAATTTGCAACTAAAAACCATTACACTCCATGATACTTTTAATGAAAATTAAAATGCAAGTGAATTGTTTTGTAAATCAAAATGCTACATATTAGATGTGGAAGTCCTTGGAAAGGAGACAATAAACATTCCCTACTCAAGAGAACAAAAACCAACAAAACAAACCCTTAGGAGATTATGTATAGGACTGCTAGATCCTAATTTAAAGTTCACCATGACTGCATTGAAACACAATTTCAGGAGCTGTAACATTACTTAAGATTAAATCATCAGCACCTAAATGGTGTTTATTAGATAATAAAACTGCACAATGCCCACAAACCCATACATAAAACCACATAAAGTTAATCTGGTTTGAAATGATAACTACCCAGACCAAATTTCCTAAAAGGTGTTTAGAGATATACTACTAAAATCTGAATTTTACAGATTATTGCCACATGAGGCTGGGGAAAAGCGTGTTTTATTTCTCTTTCCATCTTCAGCAAATTAAAAGACAAGCTCAAAATGAAAACTGAGGAAAACAACGGGTTGTAAAACAACAGAAAAATTAAAATTCTTGCTCATGCATGAACCAGTTGGTTGCCTTCTCATCCCTTTCTGCTTTTAAATACAAGCATCCGAAGTCTAGAGAGCAAAAGAGCACTTGACTGCATATCACCAAAATTTAGTATTCTGGTAAAAGTGGACAACCATGGACACAAAGCACACTGTGTCCAAAGAAAACAAGGTGCTTAAAAGTCCCTAAACAAAACAAACCAGAAAGATGAAAATGAAAACTACACAGAGTTCAGCCAGACCTTGTCATGATCTTTTTGGGTGAGCTGTGATTTCATTCTGCATCAAGAAGAATGGAGAAGATTAAACCAGTTACATTTTCTGACAAGCTTTGTACCCATGGCACAACAATTTTTGCAGTAAGTAAATCCCTATGTGATTTTAGTGGCTTCTTCCTTCAACTAAGTAAAAGAAAGAAACACTGCCCTGCTTGTAAGTAAATTGAATTGACACCTTATGTATGGAGAAAGTTGAATCTAGAAGAACCAGTAGACATCATCCAACACATCATATATTGTTTTAGCTGTAGCCAAAATCTGTTACAGTCTATGCCCACATTACTGTATTTCCATCCTTAGCAATACCAGAACAATACTTGCTCAGTATTGCACAGTAATATTTTTATTGAACAGTCAGCTCCTGGACTCCCTGATTACATGTGAATTTTGCTCTTCTAGCCTCAATTACTGCAGTGAGAAGACTAAAGCTCAGGAAATCAAACAGATTTGCTTATTTGTCCGATTGTTTTCTCACTGAGTGTTTTCTCATATTTTTTGAGGACATGATTTATGTTTCCTGAATAGCCAAGCTTGGCAAAACTAGTGCCATTTGAGGATAACAAAATCTAAGGAGAATCATCCCTGAAGCTAAATCAAAATGTCTATGAGTCAGGCACAGAGGAAGAGTTCCAAGGTTAGGCACTCCCAACTCATCTGCTCAGTTTATAGGCTTCATTAAACAGAACTAAATTTACAGCAGGCAAATTTAAAAAGAAAAGTGACAGTTCACTGCGCAGTTGTATTGACACAGCATTTCGTAACACTTTTAAGCAAGAAAATAAAGCATTTTCAACAACTTAAAAAAAACTAAACGAATACAGTTGACAAGCTTCATAACCGAATGAAAACCATTTACTTGAGTCATTTAATAAACTTACATTCAGCATGATAATGCATTTCCCTTTCAGTCTGCAGCATACAGGAACTAATACCCTCTGGCATTTGGAGGATACACAAAGCAGTTTTGAGACATTGGATCTACCCAAGTAACTACTATGTAGGACAGTACTTTGAATTATTTTGGTTCATAAAATCACGCCGAATGCCTTCACAATTAGGAGATTTAGTAATATGGTGTAACACAGAAAACCAAAGAAACCTTCAAACTTGGCCAAACTGTGCTTCTGCAGTTTGTTGCACTTGCAGCATGGACACTGACTCTACCCCATGGCAGGGGGCCACAGAAATACAAACTACTGCTCTGGTAATGCCTTGTGGTGTGGGGTTTTGCTGTTGCTTAGCAGTTATGAAAACAATCCACTTGACAAGGTCAGAATTCATGACTAAGAAGTGTGGCGAACAGAGCAAAACTTATAGATAAAGACCTATCTTTTGAAGTACCAGCTAAGGCCTTAAAAAGAAAGTTGCTGTAGTCATGATATTAAGGTCACAAATAATGTACTATCTAGTAGGAAATCAGAACAAACCTTGGCACTTTTTTGTTCCCCTCACTTATCCAACACTGATGCACAAAAAAAGATTTCTGCTGGTTACTAAGTTCTCTAGTTTACTTAAACACCTTTTTTAACCATGAAAAAAGTAAACCAAAGATCTTCAGAGACTATAAACCAATGCACATCACTCATTCTGCTGGAATTCCATTGCAGGTTGAATCAATAATAATAATGATCTAAAAATAATACCAAAATATTAATATTTAAAAATTAGAATTTAAAATAAAATATTAAATTACACCATCCAGGTTATTCCAGCACCAACAGGAAAGAGAGACTATGCACTCGCATAGTGGAAAGAAGTGATAGATCAGGGTCTTGAGGGCCCATGTTAAGCTTTCAGGTCATGAAGAAAGTGAGCATTCCATGCCCAATATCTCACAGGTAGGCTTGGCTGGGAGGCAAAACCTGGCTTGCAGCACAGTCCCATGTAACACTGCCCCTCCAACTCCACCAATTCACCGTCAGCAGTAGCCTGAAGCCAGAGAGAAACCATCTACAAAGACAGAATTTTAGAGAAGAGAGGCCAATGAACTGAGTCTTAACTGTGAAACGTGAGACTCAACAAGCCTCTGCCAGAAGTGGCTCACAGTCTTTGGGACCCACAATCACACATAAAATGTTTTGCCTACAAATGCCATGTTATACTTTTTAATCTCATGCTGGTGTTCATACAAAAGTTCCATTAGGAACATTCCCAAGTGAGAACAGACTGTATGCCTGTCATATGTATAAAGTTCATGCTGACTGCCAGGTTAAGTATCTTGTAACCAGCTTAACTAGAAGATTTAGAGGCACTGGCATGTTTCCAACAACTCTCAGGTGACCACATAGTGATGACACCAGTCACACATCAACCAGCTTTGTTTTAAACATGTTTGGGCTCCAAAAATCCTCTGTGCAATGTGATGCTCCCTGATGATAAAGCTTTAGCCATATGCTTCACTCCCTCTCCTTCTCTCCAGAAACACAAGTGATTTTACCTCTACCCTACACGCTTTTATGGCATGACAACAATCTCTTCATTCCTTTTGGTTTAGGGCACCAAGCACCCACAGAGAAGTAGTAGCAGGGTTCTTCTGCAGGGGCAATTTCAGGAGAGAGGCAACTAAGTTACAGCCCGAGGTAGAGATGAGTTTATTCTCAGAACTCACTGAAAAATAAAGAGAAGGGGTGGGATGATATTAACCCCATGACTTTGGTACAAGGGGCCCAAAACCACTTCTCAACTACTCTGTGGAGACAAAGGCTCTTCAGTAAACTGTATTTATATCACACCTCAAGAGCCTTGAATTTCTCAAATAAAATCCAGTTTAAAGTCTAAGCACAAAGTGGAATTTAAAATGAACAAGGCCCTTACTACAAGACGAACAGAACCAAGAAATTCAGGTAAAGCTACAATTTATTTCAAAGCTATGTGACTGCAAATTCAGCTTGAAATTCCCAGCTGGGCTGCTCAGAGAACAGTAGATCGTATCCAAGAAATTAAAAGTGATTTATGCTTTTGTTTTCATAAAAATGACCCTTCTTGAGCAAAATGTGGTTACACATGATTGATTGCATTCTTACCTTAACCTTAGCTGCTGTCACTCTGCAGTTCTTAAGTTGATTTCATAAATGCTCTTGCATAATGTACGGGGTTTAACCAAAATCAAGTTTGTATATTCTAATTGCTATGGGCTTGTGGGTTTATGCATGTAGTCTAACAATGAGATTTGCTGGCTGCAGTGACACAGTTCTTTCAGGCAGCATACACAAGAAGACAGGCACTGACCTCCCCATCTTGTCTTCTTAGCTACCCCTTGTGCATACCCCTACTTCTGATTGCTGCTCCTAATTCTGGACTGAAAACAGAAATATGAACGTAGACATATTTCTATTACATGAATAATGTGATTTACACAAGAAATGTATACCAGGAACATTTTCTCTTTGAAATATAATTTCAAGATGTTCCACACGTAAGTAATTTCCTTTCTGTGTATGCCTCCTCTGAGATCTACACAAGGTCGTAATTAAGCCCCAATATATCCAGCAGAGACAGAGACACTCCTAACAAGAACCTTCCCAGTAAAACTGCCACAGTGAACACTGATGCTTAAATGAAGCTACAATAAACATTGAATCCAGAGACTTAAAAACTGTGTTCACATCTAAAAATAACTTATTGAAAAACTGAATTCCTAAAAATAAAATTATTTTGTTGAAATTAAAATTGAGGCTTGGTGGGGGATGAATAGGAAAAGCAGGTATTTATTTCACTTCACATTAGTTCATTGCTAAATACAGATATAATTTACTACATATAAGATCAATGGCAACTTCTGTAATTACCGTCATGGCTTGGAGGGAAACGTTGCTATAGCAATATCAACCATAAGAAGGAAATCCACATCTACTTACAGCAGCATTTCTACATTGCATTATTTTTATAGCAAAGCCCTTTAGCACAGAAGAGTGCTGTAAATCAAGAGTAACACCAATTTTAATCACACAGACATAGTCTGGAAAAGTATTTCACAGAAATATCCTGAATGAGGAAATGACGACCACACATCAAGTAAGGTTTTGTTGGGTTTAGAACTTTCATCCAGTTTATGTCAATAAAGTCAAGAGTTTAAATCCAGGCTTTCCTAAGCCAATTTCTCCTGGATTCAGGACACAAAATATTTAGGGGTTGGCTGGGTGTTTTCCCCCTGTTCTCTACATGACCCAAGCAACCCATGTGAGATCTGATCCTCCTTAAACTGGCTTGACTTAGGTCTGCAGGGTTTCTTGGCCCAGGCAGTAAGTGAAAGAAATAAAACTGGTTTGGAACTGGAATGAGCCCTGAAGTGAATACAGGTACATTTGCATGTTCCTACCCCTGATGCAGCTGGCATCTTGATCTGAAAGTCAGGTAAAACACGAAGGATGACCAACATACCATTGCAACACCTTTTCCTGGCCAGCCTCAAGGGAGGGAATTCCCACCCACACGTTTCTGGCAATGGGACTTGGGCTGTGGGTTTGGGGAACCAGGACTTTGGGTGTTTCTAGCTTGTCAAAGGTTGACCCCATTCTGTCTCTGCTCCTACCCTGCATTACTGATACCATCATGCTCCTAATTATCCTGGCTTTTAGCTGACTACTTTTTCACCTTTCCGTGAGTTGGCCTCTTCAATTAAATCTTGCAGCACTCGCAATCAACCACAGTCAGATTTAAAACAAGGATCAACTCAATTGAAAACAATCAACACCAATCTGTGAAAACAGATCTATTATGATTCTGACAGCTGATTTTCTCACATCTTTCTCTTACTTTTGACAAATTAAGTTTCAAAAACAGATTTTTGTATTTCTACAGTTCCTAGATCACCTACAAAGAGAGAAGTAATGACTTCAGTAGACATAATGCTCAATAAATAATTCAAATTAAATTATTCTGATGAAATACAAATCACCTGGTTTCCTATGTTCATGTGAACATTGTGGTGTTTATTCCCAAGGCATGGCAAAAGAGCAGACAATTTTAAGATGGCTAAGCAGTATAAACTCACATCTCATTAAGAGTTAAGGTCTCCTAGTACATGGATGCATTTCAAGCTGACAGTAAGGAGGAAATTTGTATAGAAGGACTTCCATTGTCCACCATTTCAGATTCACCCTTGTGGACACAGGAATGTCACTGCTGTACAAAATCCTTTCTCTGCATTTCTCAGCCCTGATGTCCTGGGCAGAAAAAAGCCACAAAAACCACTTCTGTGATGCTTTGCAGATCAGCACTTCAATTCTCTGCTTGGAGAAGGACTCTTATCAGTGCTAAATGAGGTCTGCCACAGCTTGGCCCAGCTGAGTCTCAAAAAGGCCCAAGGAAAGATTCCACACCTCTCTGGGTGGCATGTTAAAATTTTTGTGCTACTCAGTGGTGAAAAATATTTTCCTAATGACCATTCTGAACTTCTTCCAATGGCAAATCTGAGCTGCAATTTGTGACAGTTCCTTGTTTTCACGATCTGCCACAAACAAGAGTTCATCTCCACAGTCACAAGAACATGTCTTCAAGAAGCTACAGGCTCCTGTAAGATAGCCCCTTCGCCTCTATTTTTTTGGTCAGACTAAAACAGCCCAAGGACCCCAGCCTCTCCTCACTACTTACGGTTCCCATGGCTCAGAATCACCTTAGTAGTCCTCTCTCCATTTTCCAATTATTGTGCTTTTCATTTGAGGAACCTCAGGACTGACTGAAGAAACAGAATACTCAGTAATTCTGAGAAGGACAATTACTTCCCCTGATCTGCTGGCCATGGAGACCACTATGCTGTGTGCCTCATTTGCAATGAAAATGCCTCACTAACTCATTTTGGACTTGGTAGCAATCATCATATGCCATTGGTTTCCCACAAATGTTCTGTTCAGACAGCTGCTTCCCAGACTACGTTGCTGCAAGGAGTTGATCTGCACAGAACTTCATGTTTATTCTCACTGAATTTCAAGAACTTTCTGTTAGCCAAATCTCCAGCTTTCCAAGACCCACCTGAATTGAATTTCTATCACTTGATGCATTGAACTCTCTCTCATGCCAAATTGATGTGATCTATAACTTTTCTCCAGGTACACTCCACCTCACCATCTAAGTCATTAACAGAGAGGTGAAATCACTGGCCCACATCTACATATTCAGTCATTTGATTACAAAAGGCATTCAGATTCACCAGATACTTCTTACCCTGGTACATTTGGGCCAACTATTCTTGATTATCTTCTCATTCTTCTCACATTTGGAAACAAATTCCCTGGAGACATGATACATAATATTTCTAGGGATTGCAGAAGGCTGACTAGCCCTGAACTAGCTTGCTTTCTCTTCTTAAAAAGATGGGTGTAATAAATAAAGCCTTTCCCTAGTTTTCAGGAACCTGATATATTTTCACAGAGAATTGCAACTGTAGATTTGTAATTGCATCACCTATGTCTTTCAGCATCCTAGCATCAATCCCATCCAGCCTGATGGATTTGAACAGAGCCAGCTTTTCAAAATAGTTCTGAGTAGTAAAATATTCTGTTTCCTGTGCAAGTTCTCCTGTGCAATCTTTGCTTTTGTACAAAATTTTATTAGGAACAAGAACATATTATGCCTCTTGCATGGTGGGACAAATTGCAAGAGAGGCCATCTCTTGTCCATGCACTCAATCCCACACGGCTTGGGCTCTAAGGACACAGACTTATAAAACAGGAAAGGACTCTACCCTTAAGCTCTGAGCAGCTGTCCACCAAAATGTGCTTCTCACAACTAGCCAGTGATATTAAAAAGAAGAGGACCCAAATATTCAGAGCACTAGCCTCAAAATACTGATTAACAAGAAGAACAGAGAGCCAAGAAATACCCACAGCACACAGAAAACTTCCAACCCTTCCCTTAATAATATCTCCAAAGTAACTGAAGGAATGAAGAAAAATAACTCACCTTTCTGACACATGACCTTAAACTTCCTAAACAGGACTAAAATTACCAGATTCCACATGGATTCTGCTAGGTTGTGGTTCCTTCAGGGGAACAGCGGAGACCCAGTGAGACTACCCTTCACTGACATGAAAGAATCTCACTGCTGTCTTGACAGATCTCCCAGGTTACCTTCCTGAATGCTCAGTGCAAGATTGCTACCTACCCTTTTCTCTGACTTTACCAGGGACCTGCAATCTGCTGGAGACTTGTTGCTGCTTGTTTCTGAGTTGAGAAACAGAAGGACTCAAATGCTGTCTAATGGCAGCGTTTCCAGAGGTCTTCAGACTAAGCCCACTGTGTGGTCACCAATTCTCAGTGTTCAGGACAAAAAAAGGGAAGCCATTTCCACCACATGCAGTTTTTGAACACTGCTCCCTGCTCCATATGTTTAGACAATGCATACACCCTGTTACAGAATCGCAGGATGGGTCAGTTTGGAAAAGACCACAATGGTGTCATCTGGTCCCACCTCCCTGCTCCAGCAGGGCCATCCCAGAGCACAGGGCACAGGATTGTGCCCAGAGGGGTCTGGAATATCCCCAGGGAGGAGACTTCACTCCCTCTCTGGACAATCTGTTCAGGGCTTGGTCCCTGCCCAGGGAAGAAGTTCTGCCTCATGTCCAGGTGGAACCTCCTGGGCATCAGTCCCTGCCCGTTCCTCTGGTGCCATTGCTGGGCCCCAGGGAGCAGAGCCTGGGCCCTGCTCGGAGCCCTCCCTGCACACAGGGACACCCAGGGCTGAGGGCCCCTCTCAGCTGGGGCTCCTCTCCAGCCTGGACAGCCCCAGCTCCCTCAGCCTTTCCCTGTCAGAGATGCTCCAGGCCCTGAATCATCTCTGCAGCCTGCGCTGGCCCTGCTCCAGGAGCCCCCTGTCCCTCCTGTCCTGGTGATCCCAGAACTGGACACAGCTCTCCAGATGTGCCCCACAGGGCTGGGCAGAGTTAATCTCATGTTCTTTTTTAACAGTGAAGTGGGAAACACAAGTGCAAAGCACTGCCTTGCTCCTCTTCATTCAGCCTGTGTAATGCTGGCAGACCTCTGTAGCTGATTTCAAATCTACCACACTTACCTAATTTTCACCTGCTTTGTACCAGCTATTATCACTCATGTGCTTTGCTATGTTCCCTTTGCTTTCAGGTACTAACGCCATACTCTTAAAAAGAAAATGCACATCTCCAATGAGTGTGCTAATAAACACAAAGTGCAGACTTAACAGGACCACTAAAGTCAACATTTTCTGGCAGAGAACACTCTCAAGATGATAAAGACCTCACTACCTGTGGCCCAGCATATCTTGTGCTTGTCACATACAGTCCTGGTGGAGAAATATTAGTAGAACTTTTATGTTTATGCTAAAACATCAGGACATATGTTCCTCTGCTAACACTACACCAGGCATTTATTTGCAATATATTAAAGAAATTATTTTATCAATGAAGAAACACTCAAAACAAAAACAATAACATCCCCCACCCAAAAAAAAGATTTCTACAGTTGTAGGCTTACAGCTTATGAACCGAAGGACAATGAAAACAGAAAATTGATATATTTTCAGTGCATTCAGATCAGAATTTACTTTTCAAAGGAATGAAGATAAATTTCCATAAAGTATGAAAAACATGGCATTTTAAAAAGCTACGGCAATGAAGTATGACCTTTTCATCACAGAATCCTTACTGTATTTTCCTGGCCTTAATCTTCCTGAACTTTCAAAACAGTTACCAGATAGATGCAAAATCTCTACTAGTGCAAGTGGAACTTCCTTGTTGGCTAAGATTTTTGCACAGCGCTGTACAGAATAAAAACCCATCTACCAATGGGACACTCCAGTGAAAAGTCTGTAAATGATTAAAAGGAAGCTGCTGCCAGCAATTATGAGCACTTCAGATAAAACGCATCTCAGGATATTTTGGGCACTACACTTTGCATGGAAAGGACATAAGATTGCACATAGCAGGTAGGATTTTTGCAGACTGAAAGACAGAAAAAAAAGAAAAAATAAGTGCAAGCAAGCGCCCATTTTATTTTATAAATGAGTCAGCAGTACTGGGTGATATTTTTACAAAGTTGCATGGAGTAAAGCACCAAATGCTGCCAATGCTACTCTAGAGTGATAATATAGACAAAACACCGAAAATTATATGTTTAGAATAAAAATCCACATGAGGACTTGCATGAATTTCACAAAACCAAATCCTACTGTCTTAATGAATTCCAACAACCAGATGTAATAAATTCAGCTTACTCTTCTTACCCAGGAGACAAGGTACAAGTCCCCTGCTCTGTATCTAGGAATGCTATGAGACCTACTTCTAGATTTCCACTTTTTATTTAAGGGCTCACAGTCACAATCACATTAGTCATGCTCAGTGTAGGCGTATGTAGAAATTAAGAGAACTACTCTCCTTGACGGCACCCTGTCATTTAATGAAAGACTTACAGTATTGTGACTGTTTTAACATTTTGAACACATGAAACTCAGATCAGAAACAAGTTCCTCTGAAGGCCTCCAGATCACCTTACTTCATCTCCCAGAACAAGACTTACCTAGGCTGCCAGGGAAATTAAATGTTAGTGACAAGCAGAGGAGTTGGGTTTTGATAAATGCAGATTATGTCACTTCAGAAGGCAAGAACTTCCCCATCTTCAAGGATGCAATCTATGGTCAGTAATAGTATCTCTGGCATTGTATATTATTTTTCCTTTTTTCCAACATGCTTGTCTAATTTTTAAGGTTAGATGTGCCAACCTATAACCTTTAAGACTGGAAGTTTAAAATCGTATTGAATGTCAAGAGCAAAGCAACCTGTCCTCCTGTGTATATCAACATCCTGAGCTGGGGGAATTCTGGCCTTCTGGAAAAGGTGACAAATGTGTTCAGTATTAATGCAACTTCAGCCTCTTGATGATTCACCAGCAGAGGGGTGACTATTGAAACACAAATATTCATTACTTGAAAACCAGTGCTGCAGTAAATGTAGCATTGACAGGCAAAAGTTTCCAAGAGGAACCTGAGAATTAAGACACACACCTCCTGTCCAAGTGGAATAATATGAGCAGCTAATGCATCTGTAGGCTGTGACTGACTTGCTGTCAGATCACAGTTTAGTTTTGCATATGTGGTTGGTTCAACAGTATTACTGTGTTGGCAGAGTCCAGAGATCTCATCGTTAAAATATGGGTGGGTTGTCATCACATCATCTTGGAAGCACACAGTTCCACCTTCTCCTCGATCTGTTTGCTGGGAACTCTTTGTGGACAAATTTATCAGTGGTAAGCAATGCCTTATCAGTTCTTGAAAAACCCTGAGCCAGCCAAAGCAATAGGATTTCCCCTCGGTGGAAAATTCAGCGTTCCCAATGGCAGGAAAACAATCTCAGCTGTATATGGGCCAATACAAACATGCAGCAGAAAAAAAATGCTTAGGTGCTTTGCCAAAGCACCTAAGGCCCCATGTATGGAGCATTCCAGTACAAGGAACTGATACCTCTCCACAGATCAGCTGATTTGGACCCTGTGACAAACAGCAAAAGACAGATTTGAGACAGGTGTCTGTAAAGCACTGATTTTAGTGTAAATACAGAGAGCTTTAGAACATGGTAGAGATGGGGACAATTTTACTCTGAGTCAAAGAGATTAATACACAGCTAGGAGTCTGCCTGACACTACAGAGGAATGAGGGGTCGGGAACAGGCCAAAACAAAGGTGAAGGGATACACCTCTGGCAGGAAATGAGTCTTTGTGGACACAGCCTGAGCGCTCTCAGCTTAGCAAAGTGACAGCAGAACTAGGCAAAGGAACCAAAATGCCTGGGAAAGGACACAGGGCTTAGGAAACAGGGGAAATGAAAAAATACTAACTGAGAAATGAACCAAGGATCCAGCATTTCCTGTCAAATCACTATGTTGTTTAGGGTACCCTAAAACCTTAAATTCAAGTATAGCGGAAATCCATTGGCTGCTTTGAGGATGCACAGGACAAGGCAGTAGCCACTAAACATAAAGGTAAGAATAAAGAAAAATTTCAGCCATACTTAGACAGTATTATGGCAAATGTTACTGGTTAGCTGCAGAACCAGAAAGGTTTTCCACTGAGCTAGCAGGTTTGAGCACTGCATCTAAGTGCAAGATTTGATGGTTACTTTGCTACACACAGCAGAGCGTGGCATAAACACCCTGGTACCCCTTGGGCTCCTCGCCCTCTCCTCTCTGCAAGTGTCAACTTTATTTCAGATGCAAAGAAAGGCGCAAAGAAGTGCAGAGGGGATCACTGACAATTTGTTCCACACCAGGAATGCATTGCTCTGGAGTATTCTAACGAAGACAGCAGCAATGAGGACTCAAAGGAGGTCACTGACCAGTGTCATTCAATGTCTGTAAAATCTTGACCTGGGATTTCACTTCTTCCTGCTGCAGAGCTCCACAGGGAAGTAGAAGCAGAACCACATTAAAGCAATAATGTACATTACTGGAGAAAGGATGACAGGGCATGTAAAGAGCTAGGCTGAGAAGTTCCAGCTGCAGTCACAGGAATAAAGAAGAATCTACTGCACACATTGCATGGCTATCAGAGCTCTGAGGCTGCATAAACAGATCTTTTATCACAAAAGTAAGCAGGTTGTTTCTTTACAGTCTGCAGGGTCAAAAGTACACCAGCAAGGATGCAGCTATATGAGCTGAGGGTTAACTAAGGGTGTAATTCTGTCTGTCACATTCAATTTAGGAATGTGAATATATTTCACATGAGTTCAGGTGTCTTATTAATGGCCCCTTCAAAATTTTTTTGTTCAACAAAGGAGTTGGGTCCTTTACAGCAATGATATTTAATTCAATAGCCAAAGGAAATCAAGAAACCGTCCTGGACTGTCATGTTCCCCTTGACTTAAAGCCAGAAGCCATGAATAAGCTGATGCCAGTATATGCAATAGTTTTGCTAAGGGCTCCTTCTGTAACAAAATTTCACCCTCAGAATTGTCCTTAAAATCAGGTTTAAACAGAATCATGGCCTGCATTTCAGACCAACAGATAACAAAAATAAAAGAGCTTTGTGAGCGTGTACTACATCAGAAAGCACTTTATGTCAGGGAGGCACGTCCTTTTATCCCTCTCTCTTCCCCCACTCCTCCTCACAACAGAGCATTTCTGAAACTCCTCCATTATATACCCATAGCTCAAGTATGGGACTGCAGAAGAAACCTCTTCATTTCTGTACTTACAGAAAAAGATTTTTAATAGTAATGCCCAACAAGACCACATGTTAGTGAATAAGCAGTGACAGGTGGTAAAAGCAGATGGTTTTGAAAAGATTTGTGGCAGTCCCTGGCTCCATCATCCTAGAAGCTCCACAGGGTACTGGCAGAAGTGGTTCCTTTCCTTTTCTTACACCAGAAAGGCAGCAGCTGATCTCGCTGGTTGCCACAAAGGCAGGAAAGGACAGGTAAAACTCACTCATGTTCTTCATCCCATCTCCAAACTGCTTTTGCCTCTCTGTAGAATCCCAACTGAATGTGAGCCATCGCCCCAGGCTGAGCAGCTGGGTGCCCACGTGCCATGAGACACAAACCCACCCCCGTGTTTGCTGGTCCCAGCCAGGACCAGAGTGGGCAGAGCTGCTGGGTTTGGCAGTCACTCACCACAGACCACGACCACTTTGCTTCTGACCACACCAGAGGATGGTAGCTCAGAGAGCATCATGGCACACTCCAGTGCTGAACCCCAGCACACACATCTGCCTGCAGGCCAGAGCTCTGCTCAAAGCACCAGCACCTGTTTCTGAAGGCCCTGGGTATTAAGGAGGCATCTCAGATGCTGCAACCCTGCACAGCTGAACTTTGACAAATGGTGAATAACTCCATGTCAATTAATCACAGAGCGATACTGCAATGGGAGAAAAGCTCACAAAGCACAGCTATTCACATTACGTCTCAAAACAGAGAAAGTGGGCAAAAAAACCATTACTTCATGTGTAAACAACAGCAATGACAGAAAAATATATTTCCAATGAGTGTTGTGTGTTTGGCCAAAGCAATGTTGATGGCTACAGATGCAACCTTCTCCAAGTTACTGCTATTTATGCTCAGGGAACAAGGACCCACTAATGACGAAGAGACAGTGCAAGCGTCACGCTGTCGTTTTGGGCACTGCCTCAGCTGGAGAACAGCACCAGCTCCAGTCAGCTGTAACTCTCCTCTCAGCTATCACTGCACACCTAAAAAGATGACTCAGATAATTTCTTGTTCTGCCAATGAATCATTACATGGTGCCACCTCTGGCTACTGTCAGAACCACCTGTAACCATCTCAGCCATTAACTCCACCGTACACCTATTCCAAAGAACATTTTAGAACACTGCTCTGCTCTGTTAATGCCCACACATTTTGTGAGTAAATTAATAATCTCTCTTTCAGTATTTACTAAAGTGTAGGGTAGGAACTACACTCTCGAAAAGGTCTGGTACTTTTCCTATACATCATCTCCATATTTTAGATTTTCCTCAGAAACAGGAGTGATTGGCTCATTATCAATGTAACACTTATTCTTGCTTGACATTTCTTTAAACAATATAACTGCACAGCTTTGTAAGAACCTTCTTCTTGTTTATCCATCGCACTGTTTACAAAATTGCAGCCAATTAACATTTACATAATTTCATTAACAGTATCAAGGTAGTTTCTGAAGGAATATTCTAGAGAGGGTTCTAACACTACTGTGTAATTATATTCAGCAGCCTCCAAATAAGAAAAGGCCTTTTTGAACCATCTGCAGCAAAATAAATCTCCTTTCTTTACATTAAATCAGGGAATCTTTCTTTCCTTCAAACAACCAGGTTTATGGCTTCTTTCAGAAAGGTAAAACAGAAAACAAACAAACAAACCAAAAAGAGGAGCTGTCAGTCCAGCCAGCCACAATTTTATACAGCACTGCAGAAACAGCACTGAAAACTGAGTCTGCTACAAAGGTAAACACAAGCCATTCAAAACTGGAATCAAAACTTTGTATTTGTTTCCAGAGAACACCCCATGGTAAAATTGCCTCTTACCTTTGAACACAATAAAACATGGATCTGGGCTTGGACAAAGGCAAGGCTGAAACATGGCTTTAGAAATTGCATTTTAAGCATCTGGATTTGTGACCAGTCCCGCCATTCTCGAATGCATTAATCAGTCATCAAGTTTTGTATTTTTTCTGTTAACCCCACAAGACAACCACCTGCTACTTAAAGCAAATATGGAAGATGGATACTGGCACAGAGGGTTAAAAATTAATTGAAGTATAAGGAAAACTTATTATAACCATATTTTCTGGGCACAGCTGCACCACAATTACATTGTGGAAGGAGAAAACTTTGGAGTCAAACACAACAGCGTATTTTTGAGGCACAAGATACCTTTTTCTGTGAGCATGGGTGGAAGAATAGAGCCCCATGCAATTTGCAGCCACTTGAAACTGCCTAAGCAGAGGTACACACAAAGAGAAACATATTCAAGCAACTCTTGCAAAACACAGCTAATATAAGCTTAGAACAGAACACAATTATAATGGAATTACAGGTATTTTTTGCCAAACCTTCAATATGCCTCATGCTTTAACAACAAATGCAGCCACAGATTTCAGGGGAAAAGGGTTTCCAGTTTTCAGTAATTATCAACAGAACATTAATTACACGCCAACTACTATTATTTCACTATGTAAAGACCTAGTTAGCTGTAATTTTAATGCTGCATGTCACTCAAAGACAGCTCCATTTTCTAAAGAGAGTCTTAAAGCATTACGAAAATAAGAATAAAAAAATACAAAAAACGCCACAGACAAAATGTCTGCCTCAGATGGCAGTACAAATGGGAAATACAGGCTTACCATTCAAAAACTGAATGCAAAAGAACTGTAATAAAAGAAAAAGCATCTGCTGTAGCTTTATCTTGAAGGACATAAAGCTTCCTCTTTGACTCAGTTCATCAGATCCTTGAAAGGTATGTCTACATAGATGACTGGAGACAGGCAGCGACCTCTCCTCCCTCTCCAAACTGGCCAGATAGGAGCCAAATTAAATCTGGAGGCCGTGCAGAAGCATCAGCACAGCACCAAGCGAGCTCCTGAGGCTGAATGTCCCCTGCTGCAAGGAGGAGCAGCCCGCTCTTCCCCCAAGCGCACGATCTCCATCTCCGCCGATCCCTCTGCGTGTTTCAGTCAGGCGTTGAGTCAGACCCAGGAATTCATCCAACTGAAAACCAGGCCAAGAGCAACAACAAGAGCAGATTTGCATTTGGCCAGGAGTAATAGTCCCATCCCAAGCGGGAGGTCGGGAATTCGTAGCCAGAGGTGAGGCAGGCGAGGCAGGCTGACCCCCTGGTCAGGCAGGAGCCCACATTTAGGGAGGGAGGTTTGGGGAGTGCTGGCACAGCTCCTCATGGGCACGGGTGAAGAGCTCCCAAACAAGGGCTGCCTTTGTGAAATAGCTGCCTGAGCTAGGAAGTGACCGTCCTTCAGGTTATCCTTATTTCCAGACACATCTGCTGATGCCTGACTCTTTCTATGACCCACTCCTAGTCATTTAGATAATTTTAATCTCGCTGGACAATATTCAAACTTCCATTTCTTAAGCCTCCTTTGTGCACTCAGGATCCTTACAGAATCTTACTATCCTACAGATCCTTACTATAATTTTTCATAGTGATAATGCAAAATAATCCAACTATAGGACAATGTTAACATTATCTCCTGCAGCTGTTATTCTCAATATTTTCTTCCAAACACAGCAAAACCAAAAAACATAGTAAGATAAGCAACAGTCCCCAGACAAGTCAGGTACTCATCAGCACAGTTTTCTCTACCCCACTGAGTTGCTCACATGAACTGTCCCTTGTATAGGTCAAAATAACTTGTTACTGGGAAAAAACCTGGCACACTCTTCAGAACTAAGAGCTTTCTATGTGAAATGTATGGGGGAAAAAAAGTTGTTTTCCAATGACAGCCTAATTCTGCAGACTGCTCCTCTGGAGCAAGGATCTACACTTTGCCACTGGACTTTAAATCATCAGTATCCAGAAGATTTCTGAAGACAATGGCCACTTGTTTGTCTTCTCTACTGCCCTGTGCAGTCAAATGACAGTTTCTGTGCCTTTGGTCCTATTGCCAACATTTCCTGTCACAATCCTTCTGCCCTGTCATCATCCATGTTCTCCCTGCCAGCACTCCCACACCTTCCCAACTCACCCACCTTCCCAAGATTCAGGTTTGTTCGATCTGAACTGACTCCCAAAAAGGTACAAGAATCTTACCAGTCAAAGCTGCCTCCTGTAAAAGAGCTGCCAACTTTGTGCCTCAGTTAACAGGCCATTTATTACCTTTCTAGCAGCTGATCTCTAAATTTTTTTTCCCCCCCGCTGACATGCTATGGGTTCTATTTACCCAGCCTTTTCTCACATGGTCTTCAAGATGTTTTAAAACTAAATTTCCCCACCACTAATTTAAACAAGCCTTGACAGGGATTAGACTTGAATCCTGAATTGGAAGAACTGAAGAATTTGCAGCTTTGTTACAATATCAGATGCATCCTCAAACATCCTCTAAATATAGTAGAAGGCTGGCCTAAATCTGCTACTGCTTCATGTTTAATTCAGATACCTTTGAGTGAATGCATCCCTATGCCCCTCAATTTTCTCATCACCTATGTACTGAAATTTATGGTGACTTTAACTTAGACAAATACTCCAAAAACATAGAGGAAGTGTTTTAAAACACTCTAGTTATGCAGCAACAAGTTGTCAGAACAACACAATAAATAGATCTAGAGGTTAAAGCACTACATTGCAGCAGGGATTTTACAACTTCACTAAAGCAACTCTCAGTGCAATTTTAAATTATGTAGTTCCATCAAACACAAGACGAGTACCTAGCTCAGTAATGAACAGAACTTGTACTTTTCTAGTCAAGAACATTACAGGTAAGCAGGAAACGATGATGCTTTTGATATAGCAGTGAAAATCAAAACAAACTCCAGCAGCAGATCTCTGTGCCACCAACTTCTTAAGTGGTGGTTTGCAGAATGCCAGCAAGCACAGAAAGTTACACTCGAAACTAACAAGCCAAAACAGTGTGAGCTTTGGTATTAGAAGTTTCTGAAAGGCCTCGTATTTTGTTATGTTTCTGGGATCACCTGACAGTTCAACCATGCACTTGTTTTAATACAAATTCAAGTGAACCAGGATTAGAGCTGATACGGATTTTGGAACACATTTTTCTGGCCTAACAATGACCCTTAGAGATAGCAAACTCTCAGCCTAAATAAAGATGCAAAACTAGCCTTTTGACTGAATTTACAGTGTAATATTTCTGGGTGAACTCCCATTTAGTTTTACTGCTTCCCCCCACAAGATAATGGTCTGTCACTAGTTATTTGTTTCCCTAGCTATGCCCTTAAAAGGCTCCGAGGCAAACACGCAAAAGAGAATTGTTCTGAGTAGCAACATTAAGGTAAAGGACAGTATAAGACAAGACAAGGTCACATGTCTCTGGTTTCCAGAGAACGGAGGATATCCTCACAGGATTCGGTACCAAAAATTTGCATTAAATTTTTCTGGTACCGTGCGGGGGGAGGGTAGCAGGGATATCCAGTCATTTCCCAGTCAAGAGACAGAAAACAGCACCAAGGCTCTGAGTAAGGCGCTTTCCTCATATGATTAAAACTCTACTGCTAATACCACACTTCTATTAAAAAAAAAAACTCAAAACAACGTATGAGCCTAACAGCAGGAAAACAAAAAGGCAACCCTCCCCCAAAATTAGATTAGCTCTTCCTTTATTTTTAACAGCATCGCGCTGACGATTTACCCGCACCCGGAGCCAACTCTGCGGCGAGGCGGGGGGGAGCCGCTCGCCACATCCTCTCCTCATTCCCAGGGTCGCACCCCGGCTTCACCTCACCCAAGGAAGAGGCGAAGCGCCGTGCCAGGGGCCCGCCCGGCCGCTGCCGCCTCCCCGGCCGCGGTACCTGCCCGGCACGGCCCCGCCGGAGCCTCCCGGCCCCGCTGCAGCCGCTGCAGCCGGCCCGGCCCCGCCGCCGCCCGGGCATCCTCCCTCTCCAGCGTCGCCTCCTCCTCTCCCTCGCCCCCGCACCACCTTCTTGGGTGCCTCTGGTTTTTTTCCTTTGCTTACCCCCGCCGTGCCCCAGCGGGTTGTTACCTTCAATTGCCCCTTTTCCGACCAATTCCTGTTGCCAAAGGGCTGCCCCACACCTTCCCCAGCATGCAAGCAACTCCCGGCAAAAGAAGAGGAGGAGGAAAAGAGAAAAAGCAAGCAAGCAAGCAAGCAAAAAAAAAAAAAAAAACCAACCTCACATAAAATTAACAAACCTCTCTTGGCGCTCCGGGTGTGACAGTGTGTATCCGGCCGGGGGAGGGAGGCGGGGAGCAGCAGTGCCTGCCCCGCTGCTCCGAGCCCGGACCCGGGGAAGATGCGCGCCCGCCCGGGGCACGGAGCGGGGCCGGCCGGCTCAGCGCCGCGGGCTCTGCAGCAGCAGCCGCCGGGCAGCGCCGGGGCGGGCGAGCGGGGCCACCCCCGGCAGCGCTCGGCCCCGCGTGTGCCCGGGAACCCCCGCCTCAGGCCGCCCCTTCCTCCGCGGCCGCCCCGGCGTCGCCCCTCAGCTGTGGGGCAGAGGCGTTCGGCGGCCCGGCCGCTCCCCGCGGCGGCCGTGCCGCAGGGGGTGCGGGTACGCCGCGCCAGCCCTGCACGAACCAGCAGGGCAGGCGAGAAAAGGCTCCCGCTCTCCTCTCCCTTCTCCCTCCCCGAGGGCTCCCCTCCTTACCGCGCTGCCGGGGCTCCTCTGCCGCCTCCGGGCTCGCTGGGGCCGGAGCGAGTGGCGGCGGCCGCGGCTCCTCCTCAGCGCCTCCCCGAGCCCCTTCCCCACCCTGGTCCTCCCCCGCTCCGCCTGCGCCGGCGTGAGCCGGCGGCCGGGAATGCGGGAAGCGCGGCCGGGCTGCGCTGGAGCCCCGCAGGCAGCCAGGGCAGGGCGGGGGAGCCCCGAAAGCTCCTAAATCTCTGCTGAAGGGGCAGGGCGAGTGGTCGCTCGGGTGTCCTCCAAGGCTATTGCACCTCCTTACTCCCTTCAGCTTACAGCAGAATTTACGGCTGCGATTAAAATGGTCGGGAAGAATGTTGTGCACGGAAACTGAGTTATAAAATAGGCATAATTAAGTTAACTACCCGATTTGTCTTATAAGCGCTAGGGAAAATGCAGCATATCTACTCGGTCCGGAATACCTGCTTTCACCACCAATATTAATTTTCCTGCTTCGGCAATAGAAGATACACCCTTAGATCTTTTCAACTCAGCATCAGAATCAGCAAGATGTGACGGATTTATAGCCTCTTACTACACTTAGAACGTGTATAAGCATTAATTAATTTTACAAGGTTGTGTTTATTTCATTGGTTTTCCTTCAGTTTATTAGTGCTGGGGAAAAGCCAGCTTGATAGAGGTTGGGTAAGCCGCTCGCTGATGAGTGAATCGGTGTGAGAGCTGCCAGCAGAACACCCCACACCAAGGGATTAGGTACTGCACCCACAGCCGCAGCTCTGCCACCTCTAGCTCCTGCTCGGGGAGCTGACAGGCTACAGGTGCCTGCCACTTCCACACGAGACCTACCAGTGCCTGCTGGCACACGTGGGCACATCTGAGACTAGGTGGAGTCTCCAAAGCCGCCTCATTTTCACCCCATTCTGCCAGGTGTCCTTACACATGCCACTCCCCTTCATGTGACACAGGACATGGGGCTCTAAGACGCAGACGGACCATAAAAATCCAACCAGGACACAAGGTCTGTGGCATCTGCTCTCTGCATTACACTTAGGGATTGGAGTAGGGTCATACAGAGCTGTGCAGGCAATTCATCCCACAGAAATGGGTGCCTTGCTTTCATAATTCACACAGACAGAAGAAAAGCTTCTGCCTTCTCCAATACCCGGTGCTGTCACACTGGTTTGGAGCACTCAGCAGCAGAGTGGAAGCTCTGTTTCAATTTCATTTTTGCATTTACAAGGAAAAACAACCTACAGCTCTTTTTACGGCTGGATTCAGTGATCTTAAGGGTCTTTTCCAACCTCAGTGATTCTCACAAAGGACTTTCAGGTTTCATTCACTGGAAATGTAGCAGGAGGAAACTTGCAAGGAAAGAAACCAGAGGAAATGGTTCTACCAGAGGAGCCCCCAGCTGTCTGCAGAAAGTGACTGATGGTTGCTGGGATGGTTCTGAGTAAACAGAGTCTTGGTTGCCTGCATCACAGGCATATTCTTTAACATAAACATTTGCCTAGGACAGGCTGGCCAAGCCTCTGACGAAACTGAAAAGCTGTACTTGAACCGATAGTGACTGTTTGACACCAAAATGAGGAACAAATAGACAAAGTGAAATAAAAGCATAGTCAGTGAGGGATGGCTTTGTTCAAAGACCGTGATCTTGCAATTTGAAAACTAACCAGAAGGGAAGTTTTTGGGAAGTCCACAATGAGAGAGAACGATTGCAAGTATTGTCTTTCAGAGACTGAATAGAGAGCTTGATAAGCATCAGTTCCTGCAGAAACTCTTCCAAGAGACATTGTATACGAGTCATACAAATCTGCAAACTTAGCGAAATTCCTTTGGGAAATTTCTGAAAAGCAGGCAGGTTAAAAGAACAGTTCCCAACTAAGAACCAATTAGAACATTAAATTGCTCACGTGTCAGAGTCGGTTCATGACAGCTTCCCAGAAATCTCTAGAAAAAAAAAAAAAATGCTGAGAGCATAATTTGATTAAGGAGATGAAGAAACAACAGGGAATTGCGCCAACCTGAGGAGGCTGCCCTTTGAACGCAGGAAATGAAGGTAGCAGAGAAGCTCTAAAATGTGTCGAGGGCTGGGGAGAATGTGGAGGCTTCAGCTCAAGAAGAAGTAATAATCTGTCTGAAGTCTTGTGGGAGTTTGTAGGAAAAAAGTGTTACATGCGTTTTTGGAATGAGATGGACAAGGATGAACTGCATGAGAAGAGTACGGAGTCAAAACATCTGCAATTTCCTCTAAAGAGGACTGCAAGGAGTTTGATACACTGGGAAATATGCTACAGGTCTTCAAAACTCATTCGGGAGCATCTTTTTTGTTGTTGTTGGTTTTTACTTCATTAAATTAAAAGATAAGCTTTCCTTGGCTCCTTCCCAGATGTCAGTTTTTCTCTGAATTCTTGCCAATGCAAGCGATTCAGTCTCGCTGAGGTACTCACTCTGAGCAAAGCAATCATTTTTCCATTAAGCATCCAGAGGGGAAAAGAAATCTAACAGAAAACATGCAAAAGTAATTAACCTTGGTTTTCCTCCCAGAAATTTCTACCTGTAGCTTTACAAAGTAGCAGCTTGACCTATGAGACTTGTGTTGCTTCCACGCTGACAAAAAAAAGAAAAAAAAAAAAAGAAAAAAAGTCAAATGCAATAACTATTAAGTTTATTCAAAACAGAAAATCTTGTCTCTATTAAAATGATTTTTACCTACCACTCACTCTTACTTATGGCTGCCTAGCTTCAATGATCTGAGGAGCTGAACTGAAATCTTTTTTACATAATACTTATTTAGCAACAAAATGTTACATGGACACCTGTTATCTCTACGGCTCTCAATACCACTTCTTATATTTCTGATTTATCAAGTCAGCTTGTCCTCTAACTGTTTCTCCAATTTGGTTGTTCCTCTGGATTTGGAAAGGATTTATCTTCTGCAGTTTTTAGATGCCCCATACTAAATGATTCCATGATTCTATAATACAGACCAAATGAAGCAAACTGAAACATAATGGAAGATGTTGATGATTTTTGAGTCATCTATTAGATAAATACTAAAATTCTGATTAATGGAGTAAGATATATTGAAGAGTCATAAATGAGTCAAACTCCAAACAGAATATTAATTGCCATATAAAGCAAACATGTTTTAAAAAATCATTTTGCTACTGATAAATATTTCTTTTTCCTTATAAAAGGGAGGGAAATAAGTAATGTGTCTTTTATTTTCTTAATACAAAGAATTCACATTTCACAGTTTTACTTTTTTTCCAATGATGTGTTAGCCTTCAGCCAAGATACAGGTGAAGATTAGGGACTCTGAGAAGAAAATTTTAAAATTAAGCCTACAATTAATGCAATTAATATTTAAAAGTAAGAAGATGTTATTAACAGATCTTGTCATCTGTCAGCCTGATCAAGTTGTATCAAACTTGGTGTTTATGATGAAGGAAAATCATAGCTATGCATGGAGAGCTGCCAAAGAGACTTTGAACAGGTTGATTTCTTAAATAACAGCAATTTAACCCATTTACAGCTTCCTCATATGGACATAATACCTGAGGAGAAAGAGAAGGTGGCAAGTTGTTGAATGCAAATAATAAAAAAAAGAGACAAATGTTGATTTTTTTTTTTTAGAAAAAGGATTCTACTAGTGCGACTACTGCAGTGCTCAGAGGGGGTCAGGCTCTGCTCCCAGGGAACAAGGGACAGGCAAGAGGAAACAGCCTCAGGCTGCACCAGGGGAGGTTTAGATTGGATAACAGGGAAAATTTCCTCACTGAAATGGTTATCGAGCATTGGCACAGGCTGCCCAGGGCTGTGGTGGAGTCAGTCACCATCCCTGGAAGTGTTAAACACACGTAGATGTGGCACTTGAGGAAGTGGGTTAGTGGTGGACTTGGCAGTGCTGGCTTGAGGGTTGGACTTGATGATCTTTACAGGTCCTTTCCAACCAAAACGGTTCCAGAATTCTCAGATTTTAAATTCGTTGCCCCCTTTCACTGATTTAGTGGCAGCACTGAGTACTGAGTACCCAGCAGTGAAATGTCATAGTGCTGCAAATAATTAGTTAAATATCTCATGTTTTCAGGTCAAATTATGCCTAAACAAATAACAGTCTGTGCATGTCTGAAGTGCCTCACATCACAAAATGCCAAGCCACTTTGCATTAAGTGATTGATGCCAGACACAAATAGGCTCCTTGTCACATGAGCCTTAATCTTGCTTTTTTAACCATAGACCTTACAATGTTTGTACTGTAATCTTTCCACTTTTTAATGAGAATCCAAAGGTAGATTGTTTCTTTCCTGATTGGCTGATCTCTAAACATGTAAGTCTACACCTGTGAGCAGTTTTCTGCAATGGCATTTTTTTATTATTTTGGTCTGTATCCAAAACAGTTCGATCTGGAAATCAGAACAGAAATGTGAGCTGACAACATCCCACTATTTCCTGTGTTTCAGAAATGAAACTGAGCTTCCAAAACCTTACAGAAGACAGGGCAAAACCCAGTTCTGGGGTATGCATTTACAAGACTTCTTCATTTCATTTGATTTTCCTACCACAGAATACAACTAGAGAAATATTACCATGAGTAGTATTCTGCAGAAAGCCAGAAATGTACATTACATTTTCTGAAGGCACTCATTTTTAGGTATATGAGATCATGCTATCCATTATTCCCTACTGATGTCTGGTCTATGATATTCCAGATATTCCTCGAGAACGCTAGTGAAAGTGCAGACACCTTGGCAACCCCTCTAAAGAAAGCACAAACCCAGTTTATTCATAAAATTACTACAGAATATTGTATCATCATAATAATCAGCTACAAGATTCAGGTTGTTATTTCTATGTCTCGTTTGGTAGGATTAAGTGTTTACAAGTGAAAATGCTTTGTCTTTTTGCAGTTGGATAGCACAGGCTCTTCCTTCTGATATTTTCAATTCTTTACTGACATTTCTTCCTGATACAATCCTTGCTGTAAACTGTCTTTGCATGAGTAGGGAGTGTAAGCATTTCAGCAAGAGATTCACAGTGTGGCAAACTCTTAGTAGACCATTAGAAGCAGACTAAACACCAAATGGCTGGTAAATATTATTAATTAATTATTAAATTTTGGGCTCCAAAACACTTAAAGTTCCAGAACAAATTACTGTGCCATGATCTACTCTTCAGGAGTTCACCTATCCCTGACCACTGCCCGCCTTCTAGAAGCACAGGCTGTGTGATCTCAGCAAGTTTTGAAGAAGAAGATTGAAGAAGAAAGAAAATTTTTTTCCTGAGGTTTTTTTTTTACATCTCATGCAATGTAAGAAAAGACTGAAGTGAAATCAAGACAGTGACAATGAAAGAAAAAAAGAATTGAGAGAAAAAGAGAATCAAGAAAAAATAACAACATGGAAAATAACCTCAAGATATAATATTGTAAAGCCAGAAGTGAACTCAGCAAAAGTTAGGGTGATCCTGTTTAAATAGCACAGGGCAATGGTTTCCCAAAGCTGCCCAGCAAGGAGGCCAAACATCCGCGTGCACAGGGGCTTTTAGGAAAGGCTGGACCTGTGGGTAGCCTTCTCAAGAAGATTTATAGCATTCCTTTGCCTCTGGAGATCTCTTTTCCCAGCATTTGCCCAATCTATTTTGTCAGGAAGAAGAGCGACAGGAACATGTTTGAGCAGATCTCCATCCTTTTGTTAAAAAGTAATCTAAATGAGTAAAAAGATATGTGCATTTTATGAAAGCTGCACTTCCCAACATCCTCAGGCTGTGTGGAGAACTTTAACAAAATAGAGCCCTTCAATAGCAAATTATTCGACTTAAGGAACCAAACTTTCAGGCAGCCTAAATTGCCCTGATGAGCTTCCTTCATGCATTGTTTTCACTGCAGGAAGATGTTCAGATCACAGTAAACACAGCTGAACTATGATAGCCATAGTTTAACAAAAAGGAACCTTAAATTACTAATTATGCAGGAGTGCAGAAATGAGTTGTCAGAAAAAATCAGGATCAAAGGTTTTTCAGTTTTCAATTTTTCAGAATTCAAAAAAAGAACACTCAGCTATTTTAGCTATTCCTCTTTCAAAGGGCTCTGATTGTGAACTGGCAAAAATGGAAATGAGGACCACAACAACAAAAAGACACCACATGCAACTGAGACAAAGATCAGAGAGCTCAAGTGCCTGCAGTAATCTGGGCAGTTGGACTAAGATGTTTGAAAGATGACTGGATGGTTTTGTTTTGTCCTTTTAACTACTACATAACAACACTGGGAAAAAAGAATATATTTGTAAAAACATTTAAACACAGACACGACCTTCTGAGTACAAAGAGATAATAGCTAGATATTAATATTTATTTCTCACATGTGACCCAGGATCTATTTTCTTTTAGTCTGGTAGGAATGTTTTTTATCATCTCAGCAAATCATTATTTTGCCTTCAGGAAATCTCACTGATATCTTACAGTGATAGTTCTAATTTCAAACAGGCTTCATTCTCTTCTATGCTGCTGTATTTAGCTACTACAGCATGGCATTACCTGGGGTAGCCAATACTGCATTTGGAACAAATAATAACAATTTATTGAAGCATGAGATGATGTTATTCATTTCCATCTCAGGCCCCCATGTGCTCACATGAAGTAACAGAGCACTGAGCCCAAAATACCTCAGCAGGTCATGTGTGTGAGGATTTTCAGCAATTCCATTGCCTACTAAATCCTTCCACCTCTTCAGCTCCCAGTGATGTGATCAGATTTGTGATGAGCTTTGTTGCTCAAGCCCTCCTTTTGACTACCCTGTGTTGAAATGTTCTGCCACAACAGAAGCTGATAGGATGGCACATCCAGTCAAACCTTCTGGGCAGCACAGCAAGGAACTTTCAGAAAGCCATTTTCATAAGGCAAGAAGAGAGAAATGCATCAACCTCCTCTATGCATAAATACTCTCTTAGCAAGTGCTTTTTGGGCCATCACAATGTTTGACTCTTTCACTGGAAACACCTTCACTGATATTTGTGGTGATTAGGCTCTACCATATTTTGACTCTGCAAGCATGGCCCCCAGGAGGTTTCTGGCTGGGTAAATCTGGACTGAGTTTTAACACTTAAAAATGCTAAAAAAAATTCAAAGCAAAATAAACCAAAGAAGAACTCCAAGCTGCCTGTGTGATTTTGCGATTGGTCACTGAGAATGCTCATCCTTCTCACATGAAAAGTTATTTGTTTGTGTGAAAAGGAAAGAAAGCTTGAGAGGTAAATTTGCTTGTCTATCATTATACAGAAGGTCAGAGAGAGGAAATTAACTTTCAGAAATTACAAATAACAAGCAGAAAGCAATGAAACAAACAAAGCCATAATCGTCTACTGATTTCACTAGTCGTGGTTAAAAAAAAATCAAGAAAAATTGTATTTCAAATTAAGCTTTAAGAATATTTGTTGTTGTTTGTAGCTCTTGTTGAGTTTAGAAGACCTTGTATAATGGATTCTAGACAGCAGAGGCAATTTCAGCAATTTGGGCTTTTTAAAGGATTACTTTTCCTGCTTCTGAATTAACTTGAGTAAAAAGACCAGATTTCATAGGAAAGATGAATATATGTATAAATTATGGGAGGAAAGACAGTGCTAGAGCTGAATTATTCCATCATGTCCAAGAGGATGCTTGGGGGAAAAAAAATCACCAAAACCTCCAGGAAACACTATTTGTGTGTGGAGTAGGAATGACAAAGGTTTAGTTTAATTAAAAGATTTAATGGGAGGAGAGGTTGAAGAGACCCATAGAAGATGCTAGGCAGCACCAGGGATGTGTGGTGGAGTTCTGGATTATCTGACATGGACAGAGCATCCAATCTCTATCCACTCCTTTCTCAAGGCTAAGCTTTGCAATACATACCTTAGAAATTGCCCCACGTGAAACCTGCAGTGCAGAAGGCTGAGTGCTCTCCCTGCTGAAGTTATGAGGTCTGATGCAAAAAGCAGAGTTATTTATCATCCAGCTTTGAAAGAAATTGGAGAAAACAATTCCCTCCCCCTCAGATGGAAAATGCATTGCATGATTCAGCCTCCCTGTTTAGAGCAGTTTGGATCTGAAGGCAGCAACACTGAAGAAAAAAAAATGGGTTTTGAGCGACCTCACAGGTGTCATTCAAACTCTTCTTGTAGGAGCCAGTTCTGAGTCTTCAGGACAAATGCAAAAGTCTGACATTTACTGGACCTGCAAAGTTGTTTAAAAAGAATTGTTTGAATGTTCATCAACATTAGGCAGAAGAGAAGAGAAAGGAAGTCCTAATGGAGGCAGGATGACAGCTTTCCACCCTGAGGGGGAGATTTACTTGGCAGCAGGAGCCTCTCTTTTCCTGAACTCCTTGCAGTCCTCATCCATACCAGTCATCTGGCTTTGAAACCTCCAGTCATCATTATTCACTCTGTTCCTAGCATGACATTTTCTTCAGCGGAATTTCATATGGCTTCTGTGGCATGTTATTGTTTTTTTATGAATGTTAATAAGATTTTCCTGAAGGGAACTGGGGAAAATATATTAAAAAAAAATTGAACAATTGAACTCATGAGGAAAACAGAAGGGAATAAAACAAACAAAAATCAATCACTAAGAACAGCTCTAGATTTTAAATTTAAAAAATTCGTAATCTATTTTACTAAAAGAATATCCTAGCACCTTGAAATGTTAATATGGAGGAGTAGTGAATTAGTATCATGTTGACAATGGAAAACAAGGGTAACTGAGAGAAAGGTTAAAATGCTTAAAATGCAATTTGTCTTTCTTCATTCATACTACTTTCAAGATTGAATTTACATGCAAGAAACAATCCCACTGCTAAACACTTACTGTTACCATTGCTTCAGTAAAATGTGAGACTTCAGGGGACATATGTGGAATATTGCAATCCAGGGAGGAAAGGAAGGAAAAAATAACATAATGCTCCTGGGACTTCTGAGGAAAAAGAAAGAGCACTCCTGCCATGCCTTTGAACTGCAGTGAAAATATATGCTGTCTATTAATCACTGCAAAGTTCCAGGACATTTATAAAAGAGACCTAAAACCTTCTGCATTTAAAACAGAATATTCATATTCATACATATTTGTTGCTCTACAGAAAAGCACAATTACACTGGCATGCAATTGTGCATCAGGTGGTGCAGCATTAACTCTGTTTAGTAAGGATTCTGCCAGAATCAGTTCCCTGGGGGAGATGTACCTCTCAAGCCTCCTGATGTTTCCAGAGCAGCACTTCTTCCAGGGGATGGAGCAGTTCATTCTCAGGTGTTCTGCTGCCAGTGTTTGGGGCTGCAAAGTGACACTGACTTCGTGCTGTGATGAAAATATAACCCTTGGGGGTTTGTGTGGTGACATAATGAACTGCTCCTAATACGTATTTTCTGGCTATTACCCAAAACTTTGATCATTCTTGAGCACAGAATAACATTTGACATGGTGAATGATGAGGCAAAGTACCCAGTTGTTTATTTTTGACTGTTGTACATTAACTATGATCTCTTCACTTTGTTTCATTCAAACCTCAGTTTCTCCCAATAGAAAATGAATATATTAAAATCTGTCAGCCTCATAAATATAAATATAAATATAAATATAAATATAAATATAAATATAAATATAAATATAAATATAAATATAAATATATATGGCAGGAGGACTAATCAATCTGCTTTTACAAGAATCCCAAGAGACTAGGAATTTTTGAAACTGTTTACTTCCAGAAACTTTTTTCTTCTTCAACTGCCTACCATTTTTCAAATATGCTGCTCCAGCTTTTCAGAAACATTTTTTTTAAGCTGCAGATCATATAAAGCAGAGGAAAATTCTAAAAATATCCTCAATGTGTGAATATAGCCCCTCAAAGTTTGTTTTCTTAGCTGTATTTACTAAAGCCATAGCACTTCAGGAATGATGTAAAAATATACATGAAGACTTGCAGACATTTTTCTGACGTGCACTTTTCCTGGCAAATAAAAACTGTGAGCCTTTACCAGTATATTAACTAAAATTGTACACCTGGACACAGTTTTAATCATGAGGATTTAAAGCTCTGTTGGATCAAGGTCCACATTCTTTTTGAAAACAGATGTTGCTATAAATAAGGCTCCCTCCATTTTGTAAGAAGTAAATCTGTGCATATACCCAAGCGAGCAGGTTTTCAGCATTTTGCAAACAGTGTTGCAAAAATATCTTGTTTACAAAATTCTTTCTGAAATTCCAAGGAATTTCCCCAGGAGGCAGTATACCTTTGTGGACACGCACATCCCAGCAGGGCCCTAAGGAAATAAAGGTTAAAATTGTTTTATGATTTCAGTGGAAATATTAACAAAAGCTAAATTTTGAACATGACTTTAGAACTAGGACTTTGAAATCTCTGCCTAGCGAAAGCTTTGGCAGCTTGAAAAAGGAGACAGGTCATAACAACTGCTTCAAACTCCTTAATAAACAAATCAAGGAAAAATATGTACATCTATTAAATAAATTTTTAAAAGAGGCTTGAAAAACCATCATTGGGCACAAGATGCCCCAATACCTTGATAACAGGGTCCAAATAAAGATGCTTTTGAAATCTTGCTGTGAGTTCAAGGGAACAGTTAGCAGACCAAATTAAACACACCACTTTGAGGGATGATGTTTAGCCATACATTTTGGCAACTTCCAGCTACCACTAACTGCATCACATTCTCAGAGTCTAATTTAATATTTTGGGCTGGGGCATCTTCTGCCCTTGGAGCCCCATTCTTCTGGATTCTGTAAGAAGGGCACTTTCCTTGTCTAGATTAATATTTTAATGGCTTTTTTTCTAATTGTTCTGCTTGTTGCTGTGAGTTAGATTGCCTGGAAGCAAAATTTGTGTGAATCATTTGTATATTCTAAACAGAGATGGAGAGAGAGGAAGGAAGTAGCATGAATAAAATATAAAAATAAAATGCATTGCTTTGTCTGACCTGCTTTAAATGCCAGATTAATGTCTGCTTGATTTAGTTGGGGTTTTTTTCTCTTGTTCATCTAACAAATGGTTTCATAGCACTGTGTTGAACACAGTTTATTTTTACCACTAAAGCCCTGCATCCCAGTAGAGGTTATTAGTACTACAACATGAGCTCTAAAAGCTCAATACCATGAACACAAATCTTTTTAAAGAGAAAAGATTTCATGTGCATCACTCCTGAATCAATTTCACTCTAAAGCACCTTCTCTAAATTGGAATATGTTTCCTATTCATTTCTTGAGCTATTGTGTTTAAATAAAAGCTTCCTCATGGTCCATTTAGTTTTACTACCTGTACTTTAACCACTGGACCAAGGAACACAAAGACCTGGAAGTCATGATGCCTGCTCTCTGTCCCCAATTCAGTCATTCTCCTAGCACTCTCTGCTGTTTCAATTTCCTCAGCAGAGAGGGAAGAGGTGATAACATTTTCAGATATTTAAAGCAATTTATACCAAGTCTGTGGCTGTTATTAAATTCCAAAAGGTTGACTTGTACTTTATCTCTTGTCATAATAAATTCCAGTGCAGGAACATTTTACAAATGATAAAGTTATTGCAGCATTCTTTTAGAAAAAAGCCAGAAGGAATCCCACCCTGTCAACTTTTGCCCAGAGCAGCTGTGGCTGCCCCATCCCTGGAAGTGTCCAAGGCCAGGCTGGATGGGGCTCTGAACAACCTGGGATAGTGGAAGGTGTCCCCGCTCATGGCAGGGGTTGGAACAAGATGAGCTTTAAAGTCCCTTCCAAAAGAATATGGTTCAATTATATAATTTAGGTATAAAATGGAGCATTCTGCAGAGATTCATTAGTAGAACTTATTGGAGTTTGCATTTCTATATTTTGGTTAAGTTTTGAAATTTGTCTTTGTTTAAATGATGAATGAAAATCAGTTTGTGAAATGAGTTTCCCTTTGGTTTTGTTTTGCAGAGCTCAGAAAATGTCATTGAAGAAAATTGCTTTAGGGAACTTGCCATTTTTAAATTGCACTTTGATATATGAAGTGCCAACCAGAATATGGCATTTTAAAAAAATAAAGTTAGAATTTAGTGATTTTTCACTACTAACGATAACAACATTAGAGCAATAGTGCTGTCAGTATGAAATAAAACATTTGAGGGGGTTTTAAATATTATGGAGAATTGTCTCTTAATGAGAACTGAGATATCTTCTCTAGTAAATTAGACTGAGTGTTACTTGTATTATTAGAGTGTAAATGTTCAAGAGTTTGAGGGGGGGTATTTCACCTGGTACAAATGAGCTACTGTATTTAATAATCTTATGAAGAAAAGTTATATTTCAGTATTGTAAGAAGACACTGACATCATGCAATGCATCATGAAGTTACAAATCATGCAAAAAAATAAAATGCCATGCATAAGCACCAAAGCTCTTTGTAGACAACTTTTGAATAAGCACTTTCCTCTTTATCTGCTCTCCCAATCCTCTTGAACCACTGATCATTCATCCCTTTCACTCCTTGTTTAGAGAGTTTCTTTAGCTGAGGTGTGTGGCATTGTCACCCAGATTTACAGATGAGATTGTCAGATGTGTCTAAATGGGAAAGCAGTATCACAAGTTGGAATCCTGGCCTCCATCTGCAATCACCTGATCTCATCTCCAAATTTCCCTTCAGCCGCTCCCAATGCCTCTTAACACACACTGACTTTGTAAGGAATTAAATTTGTCACTTACAGAACACTGAGGAAACAGCAAGGTCACCTTAACTACACATATTTCAGAGAGTTCAGAGGTGCTTAAAATGTGTGGTAAAAGATTTTACAAGTCAAATTACGAGTCAAGAGAACAGCTCATCCAAGTGATTGTGGTGTCCTGTGTCTGATCTGAGTAAGGCCAGATGAAAGAGAAGAAATAAATGAGAAAAACAGAGTAGGACAACCTTCATCTCTGCCAATATTAATTAGATAAGTAAGAGTTTGCACTGAGATAATCTGTGAATGTGTTGTTCATTCTCAGGAAAGGAGAAGGACGGGGGGCATATGGGGGTTGTGTTGTGTGTATTAAATTTCTGTGAAGTGCACATCATGATTAGAGTGAATGATTAGTACAGTCATTAATATAGTTAGGCTTCCTCCTCCTCCAATGGGCAGCTTCAGCCACAGCAAACCTGTCTTCACAGAGCCCTCCTGCAGCCCCTGAAAAGAGGGAGGCTTGTCCACAGTGACACAGTGCATCCCTTCAGTCCTGAAAGGCACACAGGGACAACTTCTCCATTTTTCCTCAACCATAAAGCAATAATCTTATCCTGTATTCCACAGGTACCTCTAAGGATGCTGCAAGGTGTACCTCCGAGCTCAGTCTACAGGGTTGTTCACCTGCAGTAAGAAATTGTTAAGGACTGAAACGAAACAAAAATTGAAAATCACTGCTCTAGATGCAGCCTAATAAGTGGTCCTTGTGGATCTAAAGTTAGCTGCTGTGAGAAAGCCTGATACACAGTTTTCCATTTTCAAAGCTGTGCAGACATGTGAGATTTAATCCACAGAATGAGCTCTGTGAAAGCTTAGATCTTCCTGCAGCATTGCACTGCGTGGTCTGACACACTTACATAGCAGTTTGGATGCATCCAATTACCAGTGCCTTACTCTCTACTCTGATTTCAGCTTATTGCCCTACGCTGCATTGGCACATTTTCTCTCCTTTTATTTTTCCTTTCAAAAGGATTCTTTGCTGCCACCTACTTGGCAGAGTCAATTACAGCAGCACAAAATGCTACCGAAGCAGAATAGTAACATCCAACCTTCACCTGAGTAAGGTGCAAAGCAACTGTACGAGTCTTTCCCTGTGTTCTTTTTTTCTTTTCTTGAACACTTTTTAATGACAGTCAAATTCTTTCAGCAGAACACTGAGGTGACTGCTGCACAGTTCATTGAAGGCGGTTTTGGAAACTGCTGGAGCAAGGCACAGCTTCTTTGAAATCCATGAAAATGTGAAGTGGCATTGTGCAGTTGGGTTTGGAGAGATTTATTTTCCATTTTGCTTTGTTGTATATTCAATTTTATTTTGTTGATAACGCAGGAGAACATCAGTGCAGGTCCAGATCTCTACTTCTTCCTGAAGCTAAGGAAAATATATCAGAGGGGTTAATTCACCTCATTCACCAGCAGGGAGGAGCGGAGACACAGTGTAGAGAAGGGATTCACCACTGAACTGCCTTCTCCACCCCGAGAGCCTGAAGGTGCACCCAGGAAATGCTAATGAGAGATGAGGAGCGTGTAACAACTCCCTGCCTCTGGTGCACGCAGTCCCAGCCCAGACAGAGCAGTAACCTCCCAGCTCACTCATCCATCAGCAGCTCGGCTGGCTCTGCCAGTTTTTTGCAGTGAGCTCTGATTAAGCTGGATGTAACAAAATACATCAGTCGAGGAAACAAAGGCACCTTTCCCCTTGCTGAGTCTGTGTTTGCAGAACACCAAGCCTGTCAGAACAGCCCTGCCTGCTGGCTGTGGTTTGTTCTGTGGAAGCAAGAGGATGAATGTAAGGCAGCGTTTCGGGGTATGGCTGCTTTGGAAACCATCCAACCAAACAAAAACCAGCCCCAAACAGAAATAGGAGGTGTTCACACTACATGGCTTAGCCAGGTCGTGTTAAATGACAGTGATCAGGAAAACTCTGTTTTATCAGGGTTAAAAGCTTGAGCTGTCACAATTAATTTGATATCATTGATGGGTGGTGAGAGAAGTTGTGCCTCCTACCTAAAATTATATTTGGGAGACTGTAGTTTTTTTTCAACAATAACTCTCAGCCTAAAGAACAGGAATAGCACAAGAGCATTATCACAGGTGCTGGCTGTATTGCTGGCCTTGTATGATTATCAGGAATGCATTTGATGCATGCTATCAGTAAGCAGCACCAATGACAAGTCACTGGTTTTGGAATGTTTTGGCTGACAAGGAACTTGAAGAGTTAAAAAAAATATTTTAGCAAGGGATATGAAGGGTGCTGTCTCTTCCAATCTTTTTTTAAAATTTATTTTTAAAGTGTTTGTTTGTTTAAATCAGTAGTTTCAGTTTATCTGGTCTGTTCCTTTCCTAGCAGGGACATTGTGTGCAGAGAGGATGCTTGTCATCATCTAGACCTGTTGTATCACCCTGATTGGTGATATCCCACAATAAACTCCAGAGGGTGTTGCAGAAACAAAGCTCTCAGACATCTCAGTAGGCTGCTGAATGATTTACTTTCCTGATTTGAGCTTCGTACCTGCAGCATGAAAGAAGACACACATGACCAGCTTCTTTACAGGATTTGTGTGTGAGGAAGGTAAGAGGAGGAAAGAGGGAATGACAAAATGCCCACAAAATAATAAAGACAGAAAAGCCCCACAAAGCATCTAGAAAAGCCAGCAGACAAGCAGGAAAAGAGAGGATGGTTAAGAAGCATGAATTGCTCAGGGACTGGCAGGAGGAGACTGTTGGACAGCACACAGGCTCCATGCAACTTGCACAGGAAAGGCATACAAGAAAAAGTGTTCTATAAGGGATGTGCTGTTCTGTCTCCTGCATCAAGTTACATCACAAGTGGCTGACTAACATACAAGCGCTGTGTCATGGGTTAGCACTGGCCAGATGTTAGTGCACCCATGAATATATGTTTTTTCTCTAACAACTCCTGTGGGATGTGATCAGGAACAGAGCAGAGCAGGCTTAAATCTTGAAAACAAAAAAAAAACCCCACCAAAACTTTATTAATTACATAAGAACAGGGACAGAAATACTCTTAAACACACACAGAGACAGAAATAAAAACTTCTTAGAACATTTCTTCTCCCAGTTTCTACCTCCCCACCCATCACTCTTCACAGACCAACCCTTGGGTTTTGGATCAAACAATCACCACTCAAAAACAAACTAATCTTCAATTCAGCAAGGGAGAGAGGAGTCTCTCTCGCACCACAGACTGTTCCTCAGAAAACATGGGTCCACCCCTTATGTGTTTCCATGTCACCCATAGCACCGCCCGGAGAAGTCTGCTAAGGTGACACTCTCTTTTTCCTATGTCCAGCGCTCTCACCGCTGTCCACAGGCTGAAAACTACATACAGGGCTTTTTAAGGATGCTGCATGCCGAGCTCTCCCCTTTTTACCCAGGGGCCGGGGTTCCAGGAGCAGGTCTGCCCTGAGGGCAGAGGGCGCCACCTCACCCTCCCCCTCTCTTCTCTGCTCGCTCCACTCTTCCAAGTGCCAGTCACTGTAGCAAAAACAAGGGCAGCTGCATCCACCCAAAAATGCAGTTTATGTTCAAAAGAGACTCAAGTTCAGTCCATGGCTGACATTATGCAAGAAAAGTCCAGCTCCAAGGCTACTCCTCTCATTCTTCCATCGAGTTCCTTCCAATCATGCTTTACCATCTCGGTCCCAGGCCGCTTCCCTCTCTCCGAAAACTACCAGTCATGAGAATCAATGTCTAAGAAAAGTTTCTTTCTGCCAAGCAAGGGTTAACAGTTTCTTCTCGGCAGGGTGCAGGCTGAGGCACTCCCAGGCTCTGCAAACCCCCATGTGGCTGGGCAACTTCTCCCGGAGTTTGGGGGGGAGGAGGAGGGTGAGCACACACAGAAGGCACTTCCACAGTTTTCCACCCCTCTATCCTGGACGGGGCAGCTCAGTTCCAGTCCTGTCCACTCTCTTCTCCCCCCCCAGGGCTCCGGCTTACCTGAGCCGACCACGTGCTTCCCCTCCCCCACCCAGCCTCGTGGCTGGGCAGGGGGGAAGGAGGCCAGAGACGTCTCTCTGCTGAAACCGGGATCTGAAAAGAGACCGAGCCCCTCAGACTCCTGCCTTCAACTCTTTGTGTCCCCAGAGGCGTGTCCAAACCTCCGAGTGACCAATCCAGGTGCCAGCAGAAAAGCCGACCACCGACTGGACTGCCCACATCCCCCTGGAAAAACTCACCTCCCCCCCCCCAACCACGACACGCTGCTGTCAGATATCATTAGAATTTATCCCTCACTGTAGAACCTCTTCTTTGCTCCTGGGTTTCCCCAGAGCCACAGGGGCTCTACAGCCTTTCTCCAGAGCTGCCTTTGCAGTCCAGGGCTGAGGAGAGACATGGCATGTGCCAGGTGTAGGATTTTCTGGTAGCTCAACACATGCCCAGAAGATGGATCAGATGAGTGATTTCGATGCTGAGCACAGAGTCAGATGCTGGCCAGATCCCAGAAGTGTTCCAGATGTTCCTCAGTGCCCCCGTCCTGGAGGAACAGGAGGAACATCAGCGGCTTCCTGATGTCTCTGTAGGCCTATAAGCTGTTGACCTAAGACCACTGGAAAGCTGAGAGAATATTTTCATGTGGCCACAGCATCTGAGCTGTAGAGGGGCTGGAAAAATATAAGAGGATTCTGATGCAGTTTTGGGGCAGGAGTAGTATATATACAGTATATATATATGTGTGTGTGTGTGTGTGTGTATATATATATATATATATATATAAAATACAGTATGCTGCTGACCAAAGAAACTGTCACCCAGTGAGGGACTTCAAGAATGATGAGCACCATGGCACTTCTCCTAGTTCAGGAACAACCTAGAGTCAGAAAGAAGCCCTGGAAGAGGAATTGCACAGAAGGTGGGGGCAGGAGAAAAAACAGGATTCCTGCTGAGTGACATTCATGACCTGCTTGACTTTCAAGCTAAGTGAAAGAAATAACAGTGAGGAGTAAGTCTTGAAAAATGCCATCTTGTACTCCAGAATAACTCACACTTCCTCTGCACAGCCTCAGTGCAGTGATTGAAATAAAACCATGCTTGCAGCAGTCAGGTAATGTTTTCAACTGCAAGGCTGGAGAATGCCAGGTCTGTTCCCTTGGCACAAGAGTCTAGTACACAACTTCCAGATCTTTGGATCTCCAGATGTGGAGATACATATGGGACCTTGCTTTTACAAGGAGACTCCTAAAATTGCCTTTGGAACAACAATAAAATAAAGATTTTTTAAAATGGAAATTAGTTACATCATGTACTGTACTATCTTCAGTTCAGTTTATAGATAAACAGAAGACAAAATAAAGTCTTATGCCACAAAATAGTATGGAAAGAAACATATTGGAGCATAAAAGTGAATTTTGAGCTCATTAGTCTGATAATTCTTTGTCTTCATACTTCTGGGAATATTAGAAAAATAATCTAAGCCAATACAGCAGAAACAAATATTAGGCTTGTGCTTATGTAAAGCAAAAGATGTACATTAAATAGAGACAGACATTACTTTTACCATTTGTTATAAAATGACCAAGCTTCAGTATTAACTGAAAGAAACTGGACAAGTAATGAAATTTCAGTGACAGATCTATCTCTGCTTTTAATAAGTGTCCCACACCCACCCCTACCCCACCATATAACAAGTGATGAACAAGATGAGTGACAGACACCACAGCTTACAATAATCACTTGTAAAAGCTCTGGAAGTGAAACCAACACAATTACATCAGTGATGATTTGCACATCCCTGTGGATGCTAACAAACAAGGCGTGACACAGCCCAAAGCTGAAAAGTGCCAGCTGCTCTCAGAATAGCTCCAGCATGAGTTTCCTTGGAAAGGTACCCAGGAACAACCTTCTCCTTGCACGGGATAAGTAGCTCTCAAATGCAAATGCCAGGGTAAGCACAACAGAACCATGCTGAGGATTGGATGAACTCCCTTATCAGCAAAAAGGGAAAAAAAAAGAAAGAACAAGGAGGTGTGAGAAACAGAAAGCTGCTAAATGATCAAAATGTGAGATAAAGATTTTTCTGCTTCAAGTATCCTTGTTTCTGCAAAACCATCTCAGTCTCCCTGCCACTGTCAATCAGAGTCAATTTTTTCAAATACTAATCTTATAAATGGAAATGGAAAATTAAATCC
This sequence comes from Prinia subflava, assembly GCF_021018805.1. NCBI lineage: Eukaryota > Metazoa > Chordata > Aves > Passeriformes > Cisticolidae > Prinia > Prinia subflava. The sequence continues at coordinate 9,008,579 of NC_086250.1, read as the reverse complement.
AGTATGATTGTAAATAGCTAGGGTGCTGCCTGCTGAAACACATGAAACACTAAGCAACAGCCTCATTTTCTGGGAAAAAAAATCATAGAAATTCTAAATTGAGCATGAATTGCTTACAATGTAAACAGTGAATGAGATACTATTCCTTAAACTCCTTTGTAAGCGAAAGAAGAGTCCTGACCCTGATGACTCGAGGAGCTATAAAAATAATAAACACTTAATAATAGTTAGAATCTGCAAAACTAAGTACATCTGTCATTAATTCATAGCCTAGCACTGGTACTTGGAAAAAAAAAACAGAAAAAGACTAAGACATGAAATGAGAAGCCACATAACCTGATGAAATCCATATGTCCAGCCAGAGATCTTTACAGTCTCTTCATGTCACTCAGCCTGGCATTGTGTCGGATGAGCCAACACAACAGCAGTGCTCTCAGCTACCAAAACCAGTACAGGTCCTGGCATCTGTGTTTATTTTGAGTGTTTAAGTGTCTCTCTTTCTCAGAGACTTTGTTCTTCTACAGTTGTCTTTCATTTCCAGAGCCATCAGGGCAGAGGTGTACATCCTGCTCAAAGGAGACACACTCTTTAGACAGCATGAGCAGCAACTCAACTCCAACGGATAGCACTCTCCCAGGACACCCAATCTGTGAAAGAAAACTGGTGCTTTTATGATGGATTGCACTGGGTTTGCCTGGCCAGGTTTTGGTAGCGGTGGGACTGCAACAGTGGCTTCTGTGGGAGCTGCTGAAGCTTCTCCCATGTCCAGCACAGTCAATGTCAGCTGGCTTTGGGATGTACCCATTGCTGGCCAAGGCTGGGTCTATCGGGGATGGCTGGATGATGCATTTCGAAGGGGAAAAAGGCTGCTGGGCAACATCAATTGCAGCCTGAAAGAGGAATGAGAACATGTGAGAGGAACAGCCCTGCAGACACCCAGGTCAGGGCAGAAGGAGGGGCAGGAGGTGCTCCAGGTGCTGCAGCTGAGGCTCCCCTCCCCATTATTTATCATATTATAAAATAGACGTTATTAAATATATAATCTATACTATATAAAATATACTATATATACAATACATATATTATATTTTATATGCTATCTCTTGTATCAATTCTCTATGCACACACGGGATATATTATCGATAACGCAGGTCACGTGGGTCCCCAGGTTGCCCCGGTAACGCCGCTGCCGCAGGTCGCGCCCGTCGCGCAGCGCCGGGAGCGGCGCAGGAGCAGCGCGAGTTCCGCAGATTGCGTAAGTCCCGTATTCACGAACGTTCCGTAATCTGCGCAGGGTTCGTGAATAGCGCGGGCTACGCCATTCGCGTACGCCGCACTAATTGCGCCATTTGCGTCCGCCGCGCTAATTACGCCGATTGCATTCAGTGGGGATGGAGCTGCTGTGAGAAGCTGAACTGTTTCTTTAACAAGAGTAAAAGCAATAAGCTATAGGAGGAAGTAATGATAAAAATACAAATCTAAATGGAGCTTGCAGAGATAGACTAAAACAAAAAAAACCTGCAAATATGCTTGGGGTTACAAGTTGCATATTTAAGATTTTCAAAGAGACAAAGAAGGACAAAAAGTATTCTTAAGACTCTGATAAAACCTTCACTATCATCTACAGATAGTGGAAGGCTGAAAGCCTGAAGATGGGTTTAACATCCCTTTTTTCAAGGGCTTAACAATGATAATTTTCTCTGACACCACCTAATACAAGCATTAAGGTCTAGCATAAGTTTTACCATTTGTCCTATTCACTTTGTACAAAATTTCTGTGTTAGTGGGCAATGAAGGAAATCAGTCATATTTCTGCCAATCGTATGATAGCCCATTTCCTCTAGAGGAAAAAAAAACCAAAAAAACACCCAAAAAACCAACAAAAAAACCAACAACCACCCCAAAAAACCAACAAAACAAAACAACAGAAACAAAACAAAACAAACAATCAAAAAAAACAAAAAACAAAAAAAAACCCACCACCACAACAAACCAACACTGTTCCTAAACTTGGTTTTAAAGAGAAAAGCTAGATTCCCAGACTAACCATGAAGCCTCCTCCTTTGAATACAAGTTTGATTTCCCACCGCAGCACACAGCAGTGCCCAGGGCACCCCCAATCTCTGCAGAACCCAGCTCTGCTCTGCTCTGCCAGGCAGCCCGGAGCAGCACAAACACCCCCAGACAAAGAGAACCCAACCCCTGGGGCTTCACTCAGCCTCAATCCTCACAGAAGGTCCTGCTCTCCTCCGGGGATTCCTTTGGGATGCTCTTTCTGGATCAGGATTCCCCAGTGATGACACAGAGCATTCAGTCACCCTCGGGCTCTCAGTTTCCCCCGTTCAAAGGGGTTTGTTTTGCATCCATTGCTTCACCCCAGGTGTGTCTCTTCCCTCCTCAGGGTTCCCGTGATTGTTTAGTAACCACATTTTACTGCTGGGTTTTCCTGCTACTCCTGTTGCAGGTGAAATCTCCCTCGTACACTCTAAGAGCCAGTTTTGTGCTTCGAGCTTCAAATAAGAAAAACTCTGCAGGAGGTGGGGACAGGGGAGATCAGGTCGCTCCCACATTCAGGTCTGTGTTTCTGTTCCATTAATTTAAGACATCAAACTGAAGCGCTGAGCCATTCTCACAGCCACAGCACACACTCACACTCAGGGATGCAACACCAGTGCCCTCACGCTTCCTAAAGCCCTGCTCAGAAGGGTTTTAGCCAGGACTGGGTTGAACCCGCGGTTCCTGAGCACAGCTCGACTCTGCTGCGGCAGAGCCTCAGGGAGAAGAGCGACTGCTGCTCTCGCTGCAGCCCCTGGAGAGTGATCGAGCCCCACCTTTCCCTGGGGATCAGGCGGAGCTCTCTGCTCCCTGGCAGCCCGTTCCAGCTGAGGAATCCCGAATTCCTGCCCAGCTGTGCCCTGAGGGCAGCCACCGCTGACCTGGGCACTGTGAGCGCATCTCCCCTGCCAGAGGTTCCTGCCGGGGCTGAGCTGCAGCCCTGCCCTGCTCCCGGCCCGGGGGCAGCTGGAATTCACCTCCGGGTGACCCCAGGGTGCACAAAATGTGCACAAAATGTGCACAAATTCACACCCACCGCACTTAACCATGCTGACACATAGAATCTCTAACTTTTGATTGCCTTACAGTGGAAAGAGCTTTACACACCACAGCTTTAAACCACAGAGCTCTGAACACCAAACGCAGGATGTCTGTCTCTAAAGCTGCTGCTGTCTGTGTTTTTCCTGAGACTGTGCTAGCTGGGACCAGGTTGGTGTCATCTCCCAGGGCAGTCTATTGGCCAAATTCTCTCTTTCCTGACGGAAGGTTAACTCTGGTGTGCATGACAGAAAATGTTGTCATGGCCAAGGGTTTGTGTCATCACAATAAAAACAGAACCAGCTAGAGATAAAAAAAACAAAACAAAACAACCACCCATCCCCCCCTACATCCCAAAGTTATTGGGTTCTCCTTTACTCTTACAGAACTCCAGTGATGCTCTGAGGGAATCCCCTTCTGACCATTCATCAGAGAGTTTGAAATACTAGCTGAGGAGTTCCATCAGGCAGTGAGGCAGTCCAAACATTTCTTGCTAAAAATAGAACTGCTCATCAAAGCAGTTTCTTTCTGCCAAAAGACAAGATAAAGAATTACAGTGAGTAGATCTAATATTGAAGTGTGTATGAGGCAAATATATACATATAATATATAATAAAAGATATAATTTATACTAAATGTGTATATATCGATATATACAAGCTCTATTATTATCTGGTGTATTATGTATTATATATATTCTATAATACAGGTTCCTGGGTTCCGTCCGTAGCCCCGGTTACGCGGGTCACGCCGGTTACGCAATTGACGTACATGACGCAATTACGCAAATGACGTAATTTACGCAATCGGCGTAACCGCGAGTTCCGCAAGTTCCCTCAGTCACACTCAGCGGGACGGAGCTCCGCGGAAAAGGGAACCGGTTCTTTCATGGGATTTAAAGCACAAAATCTTACTGTTTGCATCGGAATTGGGAGCTGAAACCTTGATCCACAAATAACAACACTTTCTGTGCTTCTCACAATCACTACTAGTGCAGCCAGCAAGAGAATAACTCTTTTTTCTCGGCGGGCGGGGCCCGGGATGGGGCCCGGGATGGCCGCGGGCGGGAGGAGCCGCTCCGGGTCGGGCGCTGGGCTCGGGCCCGGCAATGCCGCTCCTGCTGCGGCCGGGGCGGGGCAGGGGTCCCGCCGGGGCTCCGGGCACGGTCCCGCTGTGGCCATGCCGGAGGAGGGCGGCGGTTCCCCGGGGCGGGGCGCGGGCACGGCCCGGGCCGGCCCCGGGACCCCCCGAGGCCGCTCCCTCAGCGCCGCCTGGCGGACACGGAGCGCAGCCGGGGGCTGCTCTGAACAGGCACCCAGAGCTGCCTCAGCCTGGACAGAGCCCACCCACAGCCCAAAATTACCCCAGGGAACAGCTGGCATTACCTGGGAATGCTGGCGCAGTGCGCTTGTAGAGGGGCTCAGACAGCAATTCCCAGTGCCGACCCCCCGGAGCTCCTGCACACCCCCAGGGATGTCCCAGCCACCCCAAATCCCCTCCCTTCCAGCCTGGGGACATCATCCATCAGCAGCATTAAAGTCATGGGAATCTTCTCTCATAGAAATTAAACCCCAAGCAATGCCCTCAGAGATGCCTTAAAATGAAAGGTTAGAGTCAGATGAAATTTTGTTTGCATAAAGTTTGGAGTTTTTCAGGAGGCCAGCTGGAACTACAGAACTGATGGAAAGCTTTCACAGGAGCAGCAGCTTTGCAGAAAACCTTTGGAGGTCACGCTTGGCAAGATCAACGTCAGACAGCAATGAGCACTTGCAGCCATGCAGGGCAAAGATTCCCTGGGCTGCGTTAGGGGGAGTTCTGCCAGCAGGGCGAGGCAGCTGAGAACCAGGCTCTTCTCAGGGCTGAACAGCGATGGGCAGGAGACAATCAGCACAAACTGCAAGAAAAAGAAAAAAATAAAATGCATTTCAACAGAAGATGAAAGTGCTTTTACTCCATGAGTGATTGAGCACAGGCACAGATTTCCCAGAGAGGTCATGGAGTCTCCTTCCTTAGGGCTATTTGAAACAGGATTCAGTGTGTCAACCTGGCTTGGCTGACCCTGCTTTGAAGAGGGGTTTGGACTAGGCAGTCTCCAGAGATATATCCCAGTGTTAGTAGTTCTCTCATTATGTTATTTAGATTTATTTGCTGGTAGGCAAAGTTTCTGCAAGAGACAAACAAGTGTGGAGTTCATTTATAGCTGTTGTGATGTGGTACCATCAAGAGCTCATTGTAGCAATCATCACCAAATGGCTTCTCAGCTCCACTCAACATTTTAGTAAATTAGCTGCAACTGAGTGGCTCATCTGTCTGCACTTTGAAACAAAGAACTTTAGAAAAAAAAGACTTTGGAAGGAAGGAGATAAAAACAGAATTGTGTGGCAGAAATAGTAAATAAATGTATGTCTTTGAGCAGAGCACGCCCTATTAAAGCCCCTCCCTGATTTCTTGGGTGCAAAGCCATGTAGGCAGCTGGCTGCCAAGCCCCTTCCATGATAGCAGGAATCTTAGAAGCAAAGAACTGTAGAATGGTTGGGTTTGAACGGGTCCTTTAAAGGTCATCGAACACCAAATCTTCCTCGAAGAACACTGGCACAAATTTCTGAGGCTCAGTTATTCACAACAAGATGCCCATACCGGAGAGACCTTTGCAATTCCATCTGGATTGCAACCTCTCTGCAAACTGCAATTTTCTCTAGAAAGAGGAGTTAGCTTTCCTTCTTTATAAAATATTTTTAGTGAATTTCTGCTCCTCAGTAGAGAACCACCACACAGTTGATCACTCACAGTTCTTCTTACAGGAAGGTTAAACAATTGTTGTGTTTTCTTCAGCTGCTGCTCTTGCTGCTTCTCTTTTGACAGATGAGGAAGCCTATTCAAAAATGATACATTTAGTCTTGTTTTGGTTTTAAGCCAAGTCTTGCAACTCTGTAACTTTCTCAGCTTCCAGACCCAATAGCTCTGGAAAGACTTATGATGAATTATAATACCAAGTTCAGTGGCCATTTCATGAGCAGCATTGGTTCAAGGAATTTTATTGATTCCGTGTGAAAGAAAAAGCTTAAATCATCTCACAGTCATGCCAGTGCAGAGCAGCTTAAGGGGAAAATACAGAACAGCAGTTTGGAATGATGAGGAATGAGCTCTGTGATTGAAAATTTTCACCACTGGCGTGTTGGCTAGTGAGATTTTGCTAATACTTACCTTGTCATTTTAGTTGATTTCCCTGATGAATTCAGTGGTGGGCCAGGGAATCAGCTGCACCTCTGTCAATGGCATCCAGGAGCTCAGACTCACATACCAAAGGATCCATCCAGCCTGTGGCTTTGGACCCATCATTATAACTTGTGAAAGCTGGTGTTTGCTGTGTTAAGGAGGGGCAGGAATTATGTTCAGTATAGTATTTTCCTTGGTCTCTGAAATAACCCTTGACTTCTTGCAGTCTCATTTCATCCTTTCCTAGATTGCATTTATTCTTGTTCACTTGTAAAATCTCTGGAGTTTTTGGACTGCAAAGCAAGAGGAGCTAAATGTTGACATCTGATCCTTGCTTCTTTTATCTCCAAGGCCTTTCAGAACATGAAGCAGTGGTTTGTACACTGCATGGAAGATTGCTGGGGAAAGAGTTGCTGTCCTAAAGAAGGATATAAACCAAATGATGGACAGAGCATGCTCTCCCCCAGAAACCAAAACTCTGGCAACAACAGCCAGCAGGCTCAAGGAATCCCTCGAGTGTGCAGTGTGGAGAAATTTGTTTGACTGGGGACAATGTGTGGGTGGATGACTCCTGATTCCACTTACTGCCTCAGACTGAAACCAGCTGATCCCTCCCATGGGGAGATCACTTTTTTCTTCTGGTCTCTTCCTCTTTATTCCATTCTGGAGGCACTGAAAGACATTCAAGACATTTGTGTGCTGGAAATTAAAAATTGTATCACAGCTGGTTTTGGTGAGAGTGGTCCCAATTCTGCATGTGCATGATCTGCCTGACACGTGGGACATGCCTGATGCCTGTCAGTTTGCCTAGAACAATTCTGACTGACATCTAGCATGTGTGGAAATGTCACAGTTTACCCAATTCCAGTTGGCCATGCTTGAAGCCATCCTTGATTTGCATATCCAAACACCATTAAGTGAGTGAGAACAGTGAGCAGAGACACCAGTGTATTTTATCTTTACCTTTGTTCAGCAGAGTCCTGCATTGCATCATCGCTGCTGTTTTAAATGCATGAGAAGGATGTGGGAAAGGGAAGAAAAATCCAGCTGCAAAGGCATATGCAAGAACATCTGCCTAAGTAATTTTTATTACTTTGGCCCTCCCTTACAAACAAACAAACAAAAACAGACAAAATATCTGCTTGGTTATAAACAGGAAATAATAAAAGAAAAAATAAAGAGAAATAGGGAAGAAATTGCTTTTTTCTTTTCATTCTCCTAGTATTCAATTGTATAAAAAAGATACAATGGTTAAGGAAATGCAAATAATAAACATTAGAGCCCAGATACAGGTCTATGGTACTTAGTGGCCTCATTATTCCATTTTGAAGTCAATGTGAATTAACTGTCTATATTTGGTTTGAGAATTTGAACTCCAGCTCTGATTTTCTGACTACATTTCACTCTAGCAAATGAAATTTAGCAAATGGTTCCTCAGCACCAGAGGAGCACTGTCTGGTGGGAAATCCTTTCAGTATCCAGGAGCTGCTGTTAAAGCTTTCTTGGTATTATCCCTGCCTCTGTCTGAATCTTTGTACATTCCCCCCAGCTTAGGACCCTTACCTGTGCACCGCAAGCTGCTCCTTAAAAAAAAAAAATAATATCACCAGAAATGCAGGCCTTCCCACAGGAATTTTGGATGGATCACATTTGTAAGACCTCCTTGGGGAAAAATTATACTTTTGGTCTGGAAATAGGCGAGTACCACTGGTGCAGCACTGCTGTATAGCCTAGCTGGATATTTTGTATGAGCCATCTTTCAGAGGTATATAAATAAAGACCAGTGGATTCTAGTATTTAAATAGCTTGCAGAATTACTTGAGTGATGTCCACCCACCCACTATTATTATACAAACCTCCTCTTTATGGACACAGATGCTAATGCTTATGTTAGCTGGTCTAAATTTTCTATGTCATTTATCAGGAAGTGAGCACTAAGTTGGCTTTGGGAGCAGGTCCAACTTCAGCCAAGGCAGTTTCTTTTCCAGAGAAAATACTGTTGACAATAGAATTGAAGTTTGCAGACTGGATCTTCTGGATGCATAGAGACGTTCAAAAGCTGCTCCCTAAAATATAGAGTAAATACACAAACTGGCCTCTGCATACTGTCCTGACACAGTCCTTCTGTATTTGTGTACATTAGACTGTACTTTTTCTGGTGCTTTTGAAAAAAGGCCCAAGGTGAGGGATTTCAGCAGCTCACAAGGTTTAATGTTGCGTGGCACAGTCTGATTTTTTTTGCAGGTTTATATTGGCCAATATTTATTGAATTTTATTGAAGAGCTGTATTTTGTTTACATTCTGGCAGAGATTTTGCAATCCCTTTGCCAGACACCCACAAATACCTAACTACTTCTAAAAGTACAGGTTGTGCAAAAAGAAGCAAGAGACAGCCTGTCAATGCCACGTTAAAAGGAACAGAGCATTACTGAAACTCAGACAGATCCAAGGAGCCTCATGATCCTGTAATTTTGGTGGCACTGAGGGGCTTTGCAGGATCTGCCCAGCTTTGGGAATTTCACACTGGCTGTAGGAGAAAGACCTGCCAGGACCTAGAGAGATTTCCGAAATCTCCAGGAGCAAGGAAAGAGAAGGAAGCACAAGGCTAAAGCTGGGCTGAGTCTCCTCCTTGCTCCACAAACCCAACTCACACAGAAGGGCAAAGAGCCCCTCTGACCTAAAAATCTCTCAAGGAGCAAAATCACAGCAGAACAACAATAGGAAAAGAGCCTTGAAAACTTCTCCTTGCTTCTTAAAATAGCTCTTCCCTGTGTGCCTGCTCCCCCTCCCTCCCCACCATTTATTGGCAGCTGTAGCAAGTAATTAAAAAGGGACTTTCATGTTAGGACAAACATGCAGAAAGGAAAACATTTTACATTTCTCTTTGCCAGTATGTACATTTCTGAGTAAATATTATTGAAGATACTTCCATGAGCGACACAACTTCTTCTGAAAGCCAGACGACTTTTTCTGGTTTTATTCTGCAGTTGACAAGATGATGTCTGGTTACAGTAGAGTAATAAAGTAATTATTCCCTGATAAAATTATAAGGCAAGGCTTCATTTTACAATTATCCATGAACAGAGCGAATGAGGTGATGTTGTATAAATCAGAAAGAGCATTTGGCAAATGTCAATCACTACAATATATTGTGTCAAAGGGAAAACTGGCTTAGATTTTTAAAGACTTGTGCTTTTCATTTTTAAATTGATTTAATTTTAATTTTGAAACCAAAAAAACTTGACAGAAAAACTCCATCAAAACCAACAAACTAAACCCCCCAAAGCCAAGACCAGTTTAAGAAGACTTTTAAAAACAGCATATACAGCAAAAATCCTTTCCAGAAAAAAATTATTGGGACCAGGAAATCAGGACCACTCCTGGTCAGACTTGTGCCTTACCCATTCAGAATCAGTGGTCTCTTCAAAGGGTTTATTTTATTTTCATAATGTTACAGCACATCCCAATCTTCCACTTTAGTCTACTGCTTGTTTTGTGATGGAAAATTGTCCTTCCACAAGAGCAGCAGGAGCTTTAGTTTTATAAATATCCACCTCCGTGATCAAGATTTATGTTTATAAAAATATTTATACTTTCCTCTAGGAGAGGAAAAAGTATATTTTATAATTAGGCAGGAGCAATAAACAAGATGTGCGATTGCATTATTAGCATGTGTGAATTCAGAATAGGATGCCCTGTGAAACTTTGCTTGGGAAAAAAACGTCCTGGGCTTGCACAGTAGGTGACTGTTAACTTGCCAGCTCTTGCCAGTCTCAAAATACCAAGATTTACCATAGCAGTTCACCATGGTCAGAGCCATTCCCCAGCCGTGGGCACTCAGGTGTTAGTTAGGTCTCACTGAGCCTCTGACAGTGAAACATCTGTGATCCCTGGGCCTTCTCCATGTGTTCTCCTCTTCCAGACAGGTCAACATCACAGCAAAGAGATATGTAAAGAAATATAATTAAAATATAATTAAAAGGAAAGAGCATTAGAGAGATTTTTATTTATGCATCTGTACTAATATGTCCGTGGGGATATGTGTTTATCCTCAACAACAGGCTTACCTTCTTAACTTCACTGACTTTCATGATTACCAAATATGCAAATTCATTAACCCAGAGAGATTAAAATGTATTCTACAAATGTTTCTTTATGGCTGAATTAAAATTTATAGCCTTTTTAATAGCCCCTAAGATTAGAGAAACTATTACCTACTAGTGCTGCACACCAGAGTTACATTCTAGCCCATAAGATAAAAGCAGGTGCTTTGCATTAAAATTCCTGGACACCACCTCTTACACAATAATTACACTGAGGTTTAGTCTTTGGGTGCTGCTACTTTGAATAAGCAAACTGAAGTTTGTTTAAGCGCTGGTTTAACCAAATGAGGTTCAGAACATGGTCTGGAACCTGCATAAGAGTAGGTGTTGGTTAGCCAGGGGGTACAATTTGCAGTATATTGCAACATGTGTTACTTCTGTTCAAAAGGCTTTTTGTTTGTCCGTTAAGTTTTGTACTTTTGAACAAAATAATGCTAGTTTGCTGTCTTTTCTGACACTGGGGAAATGCTTGTGAAGTCTTCCCCTTAGTGAAGTGCCAGTAATTAATAAATGTCTTTTTCAGTTTGAGCGTTTCTGTTAACAGGGTACAGCCATTATAGCAATTAGTGCATACCAAAGCAGGCATGAAGCCATCACCCTTTAAGAGTGAATTTATGATCAGCTGATGTGGTTTTAAGTGTGTAATGCTCCCAAAAGTGTTAGTCCTGTCCTCCCTCTACTCACAAATACCGAGAAAAGAGTCCTTATTGTGGCATTTCTTTCCTCATCCTCTGTGGACAAATGTGATCTGCTGGGAATGGCCCATAAGTCCCCAAGGCAGCTCAGAATACCCGAGGCTGTGACAGAAACAGCCACTGTGGGGTCAGCAGAGAATGAAACTGCCACGAGCACCCGCCGGATCCCTCATGGGTACTAATCCCAGCTGTAAATCCAGTGGGTGCTGAGTGAAATGGGTGTGGGTGGGTGATGATTCCCCGAACCCCAGAGGGACTTCTGCTTTGTCTGTACCCGCTGTCCTTTGTCATGTGTGACCACATGAACCTCCCTGCACGGATACCCTGTGGCAGGGACCTGTTGGATGGATGACTGCTGCTGGTGGATCTTGCCCTGGGTGCTCAGCCTCATCTACAAGCTCACAATCAGCAGTGTGGGATGGCTTCAGGCCCAGTCAGGCCATCTGCATCTCTTAGAGGCTTTAAATAAGTCCTGTAAGTCACTCATCACCTTCAGGCCACACTGCTGTGTGAAGGGAATGTCGTGTATAGCATTCAGCCTTCTGCAGGCTGGCTCACTTTGGCACTCTGGGTGCACAGAGGATACACCTTACCCTCAAACCTTCCAAACAAGCAGGAGCAGAGGCTCTGTGCTTGCAGGCAGCCTGTCAGCATCTCACAGGTGCAAACAGCTCCAGTGTTCAAGGCTAGGCTTAATTTGCTGGGTTGTCACTGGCCTGGTCAGGTTAAGTTTTGTGATGTGCCCAACACAAACAACATGTGGTTGGCTTGCCCACTAACACTTAGTACTCTGTATACACCCGCAGTCACACCCACTATGCACGGGATACAGATTTCTTTTATAGCTGTGTTTCTCTCTGCTTGTACTTCAGCACTTTTCCTGGTGACAGTTTTATTCTGACGAAAACCACACTCCTGAAGAGCTGCCACAGGAGGGCTCCCGTGTTTAAGGTTTCCAGATACAAGCACATTGGCAGAACATGCAAAGGGCTTTATTCCCTTTCACTCCTCCCTTCAGCACTAGGGAGGTCTGGCTCACACATGTCAGGGAACAAACTGTTGTACTTTGAGCCACTCACAGTGGCTGCTATGACCAGGCTATGTTCATAGCTCAGCTCACCTTCCATGTCTGTCCCATTGTATCACTGTTCTCCTGGCCTTCACCATTTCCTAATATTTCCAAACTTAAAATCCTGGTGTGGTATCTGGATGGTATTCTTAAAGAACCACAGGATGGAGGCCTGTAAAATGAATTTGCCTAATTCACTTTCACCGGCTGAAACAACTTCTCTGCTCCAGCTTAACCAAATGCAATAGCTCTGTCTTCCTGGTCTTCTTGTCAGATAGGACTGATCCTGCTGGATCACCCTGAAGCAGCTGAGTGAATCAGAAAGGAGTTCCAGGAATGCTACAGCCCACTGGTCTATTCAGTTTGTCCATGGGGTAAGAGAGCTCAGCTATGGCAAAGGCTCTGGCCTAGGATCCTCACAGAAAGGTTTAGTTCCTCAGATTGGTTTCATGAAATAATTTCCTGTCCAAAGATGCAAACACTAAATGCCTTCTTTGGAAAATTCTAGAAGATAAAGAGCAGAAAAAAAAGAGATGTGGAAATGTGAACTACTATCTTTTTTTTTTTCTCCTTCTTTTTTTGTATGAAAATTTCTAGCACGTCTTTAAACTTCTAACACAAAATCTTTCCCATTTCTTTCTCACTAAGTCAGTTTTTCTCTAGACTCAGCAAAACAAGCTCCATTTATTAATATGGGCTTGTCCCAAGATCTGGTTTTGCCAAGTCTTGAGCATTAGAAATCCCCTAAAAATCCTTTCCTTCTCATCCATCCTCCTAACCTTCCTCTCCCACAACATACACAAGGCACTTCCTTAAGGTTTGCTCTGAGATCAGAGTTTCCTCAGGATGTTCAGCCTCAAAGCTTAAGAAACACTGCAACACATTAGTCACCTCCCTCACCACAGTTCCCAAACACCAGCAAGCCAGACTTCCAGCTGATGCAATTCATCAGCATTACCCTGTCAAATTTCACTGAGGATCTGATCCACAGCCACTTGCTGGCCTTGTTTTGTGGGTAACCAGAGAGGCACTGTGTGCAAACAAAAGTGGGAGAAACTCATCCTGTATGCTTAGGGTCATCTGAAGATTAAATTTTTGCTAGGAGTCAGATACAGATAAAAAGAAGGGGACATGTTTGTATGCCTGTTATTGAGATTTGTAGAAATGTGTTGATAATAGTATTGTCCTGTAGGAATATCTCTTTGCCTTTTGTGTCCCACACTACTAGAAACAACAAAAGCACGCACAAGAAACGTCAACAGAGGGAGTACATACCACATGATATTTACTTAATCATGTGTGAGAACTCTGGAGTGGATGTAATTCACCCAAGGTGAATTAATTTTTTTTCTTTCCCCTTGTGTCTTCTCTAGATTTCCAGGTTCTCAATGCCATTTGCAGGAGGATAGTTTGTACAGCAGAGCTGTGGTGTCTGTCCTGACGTGGGGCAGCTCCTGCCCCTCACAGCACAGCCACAGGGTAGGGCCTGTACGTGTTGCTTACGCAGTGGTGACCCTTACATTCCTCTGAGTAACAACACACTCGTGTCCCCAGCACATTCCAAAAGGATAACTCTGGTGCTGTGGTAAAATGCTATCTAACTCCATTGTCACCCAACTCAGTACAAGCAAAGGGTGAAATCAGGAGAGATGCATCAGAGCAAATCTACAGGGAGTCACATCCTTAAAAAAATCCTATCAGCTTCCTTGTCAAAGCCCAGCTGTGATTTCTGCTGTGTTTTTCTCACTGGATGTGCAAGTTAATATATTCCTAAATAATTTTCCAGAGAAGTTTTGTTTTGTTTTCCAGTTTCACAGAATGGTCGAATGGATTTTCCTCGGAGTTTCTCCCGGAAGCCATTGGCTGAGCACAGTGATGGAAAATTTCAGCCTAGAAAGTAGAACCTTTCAGAAACTCAGGAGCAAGGGAAAACACTGGACTTGGAACAAAAACTGTTTTGAAGCCTTAACTACAATACTACGTCAACACCCATGTGGGTGCTATGGTACAGACATTGCATTGATTTACACACGCGAGTTTTGAAGCTGAGGCAATCAGTGTTAGTTATTTTATGGACCAGTAACACAAGAAAAACAGAAGATGCACACAGCTGGGTAGTGCTTCTGGCCTGATTTGACTCACCAGACTTTCTCAGGAAATGCTTGAGCGTGTTTCATTCAGTAGGTACAGCCGGCAAGCCTGGACAGAGCAGCCCTCCTCTGTTTGATGTGGTTCCTAGGGCTTGCACATCCTTTGTATCACACGGGCTTGTGGGCGCTCAGGGCAAAATGAAATTGGCTGATGATTAAATGGCAGGCAAATACGGTGGCACCCTCCAAAAATCCTCTGATACTCTTAGAACATACAAAGCAGACCCTGGGTGACAAACTCACCTCTCAGTTCACTCCCTGAAACCACATGATGGTGCAGAGGGTGAGAAGGAGGAAATCTAAGGCAAGAAACTTGGTAAGCACTCATGGAATTTAATCCTCTGCAGGGACACCTTCGTTCATCTTCTGTATGAGAATCAGGAGAGAACTTGCTTGTGGGGGCAGGCAGCAAAATCAGCCTGGATGTGTGAGGTAGCCTTCCCATTTTGCTTTTCACCCTCTGTGAAGAACTTCTGCTAATAGGTAAGAGAGGGTTTGCTAACACAGCCTTAGCCACTGGATTGCAGCTCACACTGCTTCATATGGAAGAACCCTGAAGCCTAATTGTGCAAGAAAAAGTGCTCGTAGAATAGCAATTACTGTGTCCTTCCATGCTATGGAATGATTGTTGCTCTCTTATAATACCAGCAGCAGCTCAGGAGAAACCCATTTGCTGCTGATGCAGTTTGAAGCAGGAAAAATAGTTAACTTAAACAGAAGCAATCTAAACAAAGTGGACTTTGACCTCAGTGGCCAGAGCTCCTGTGTTAATTTACAGCTTGGACCACCAGTTGCCAAGATGCTTTTTAGTCTTCAGGTTGGTAAAGCGGTTTTGGGTTCTATGCAGAAAGTGGTTATTTTTTTTGTACGCTTTGATCTGTAATGGAAAAAAAAAACCCTTTTCATTTTACATTTAAAAAGCAGAATATCTAGCCATTCCTTTGAGAGTAGGAGAGGGATTGATTCTTGCATAAGCTTAGCATAAATACCCAGAGAAGAGAAAATGTATGTTCCCTACCCTAAATGCTTGTGGTTGCTTCGTCATTCCTGTTTCCTATAGAGGGTGCCCTTGTTTCAAAAATTCCCGTCTGGGGTTTCTTCTGTCAAAGGGTTGCCTTTAAAGCAGGTCTTCAAGTTAGGTGGTCCAGTCCAGTTAGTAAATGCTAAGCAAGGTAGAAGACAGCATGATTAAACAAGATAACATTACTTATTTTCTCTGCTGTGCAAGTCAAGAGCGCTGCAGACATTAAAGATCAGGAGGCAGCAGCTGCTCTCCTTGGAGTCTCTCATTACACAGACCCTGCACAGAACCTCACCAACAGGCTAAAACCACTTTTCACAGTTTCATTCTTTCATTCCTTTGAAAGGGAAGAAGCCAAAGGACTGTTTACATTTGCACTTTAAAGTCCATTTATACAAAAGCCTTCCTCTTTGTACTGAATATTGGAAAGAAGCTGCACCTGATATTTATAAGACTTTACAACTAGGTGCATTTTAAACAAACCAAATAAAGTACAATCAAGCACGGGATAGGTTTTTCTACTCTCACATTGGCAGAAATGACTCAGTGCTGGAAGAGGAGATGCTTGATCTCTGCAGCTGTCCAGCCCAATAACCTGCACATGATATCCTCCTTCCTGCAGAGCCTTCCATTTAAAAGGCAGCAGGATTAATATCCTTGAGGAGATGCTGGCACAAAAGGCACAACACAGCCACTTTCCATGCCTCTCTTCCCTTCCCTTCTTCCCTTCACTGTTTCTGTAAAAGATGAAAATTGCCATCACCTGTCCTCAATAGGTGTCCTTCTCCTTCACCAGCACCTGGTGTCATGAAGCCTGTATCCCAGCTCTATCCTGACAGTCCACATGGATGCATTTTTTTAAGTGCTCAAACTTGAATGATTTTAAAAGGAGATAGCAACAATGATGTCAAGTTCCTGGAAGTACAGTGTTGGCTAAGCACTGTCAATATTTGAGAATCTTACAGCTAAACATGTCTGCATCTGCCTTAGAGAAGAGACAGTTGACCCTTCAAGCATTGTGGAAACCCACCCCACCCCCAAGATTCAGCTGCAGGCTGAGGAGAAACCAAACTCTCCCACCGCTTCAGTTTCAGGCTGCTGCATTTGCAAGTGACACTCCTGGCTATGATTTCTGCCAGTGTTCAGCAGCAGCTGTGCCCCCAGCTGGGAGCTTTCACTTTCTATTTTTGAAATCAGTGAAATCAGGAGCATATGTGGCCTATAATTTACCATGTATTTTTAATAATAAAATCCGCTCAGCAGCATATCAGTCTGTAATTCTATGCAGGAGATGCTTTGCTCCCTAGGAGATCCTTTGTCAGGGTTTTATATACCTGCTTTTATTGAGGGACTGATGTCCACTGCGATTTGCCATCATCAAAGTGTACAATACATCACACAAAAGCCTAAATCATACAGAATTTGTTGCCCAGGACCAGGCTCAGAAGGAAATAAGTGAAAATAACTTCTCACTTTGGTGCAAAATTGGAAATGGTTGCATGAGAGCCAGTTGCATCTCAGATATTCTCTTATTCCTGGATTTTGACAACAGTTAGTGAATAAAATACATTTTGATTCACATTTTTGAATATAAGTGGTACGTTCATTTAAGTGCACATGAATTTTAAGCATTGTTATATTTTCAGGTGGCAACTATTTCTGGCTAAAAGACAAAATGTAACAGGAGAAAGAGAAAGAAAAATAATATAAATAATGTCTGGCTAAGCATGAAAAGAAAACTGAGATGAATGGCAGAGAAACACTGGAGGGAATATAATTTTTTCTTGCCAGAAACAAGAAGACAAGTCTTGGGATTTACAGAGTCAGTTCATAATGTTTTGGGTTTTTTCCCCTTGCCCCTTAGAATTAGGACTACTTTTTTCATTTCAGAGAGGTGTAAACCACATGTGCTACAGCCTAATCTGGGTGTCCATCAGAACTAGGCCTGCTTCTGACTTAGGCTACTCTAATGCTTACATCAAAAGGTTTTGGAATAATTTTTTGTTGAAGTCAGTAGAGTTACATGTGTAGCCTGTAAGAAAAGGTAGAATGGCAAATCACACAGGTCTTGAAAGGGACGCAGCATGTTTCAAACATCTCTACGCAGGCAGGTAAACAACTAATTACATAGCAACCCTTCTGGTGTTCCCATGTGTGTAAATGTTCTATTTTTTGCCAAGGGAACTGTTTATGTTAATTGTCTTCCTATGTGAGTTTAAAAGGCTACCCAGAGCTTTCTGTATTCTGTCCCAGGGGTGCTTAGAAGACTTGAGTAGGCTTATGAGGTTCTGTTTAGGAATTATCTCTGACATTCAAAGAGTGCCTGTTTTGATCTGCTGTAATCAGTTAAGCCTTTAAGGTTTCCCTTGGGGACCATCCATCCTTCTCTGAAGTGCCAATGCAGAGGATACATGTGCTCCTGAGGTGCCTCTGACTTGCAAAGGCACCAGGTCTTGCAAAGGTTTCTCACACATTCTCTGTACATTTGGTGTCAGATTATGTCCAACAGGCTTTCCTCTTCCTGGAGATGTTATGTGGATTCAAACGTGGTCAGGTCTCCATCCCTGGTGTACCTGATGATGGCCTTATTGTCACTCATGGAATGAAACTGAGCTGTGGTTGGTGGTGATCTTCAATAACCAATCAAGTTTATATTCAGTTTCTCAGTAGTGTTTATATTATATCACTGCACTATTTTGTAATTGTTGTTGCTGCCTGGAATTGAGAGTGGAAGGAACAGAGAAATCCTGCCTACCTACCTGTGCAGAAGTTGTCATATCCCATTTATAATTTCACTACAATACTGCATGGAAAACACAAAAATAAGTGTTCAGACAACTGTTTCAGGGCCTTACATCTAGGATCTGTGAAATTATGTCTTTGATTTGGAGGCTTGAGTATGAATGAGAAGGGCAATGAATTCTGTTCTCAGGACTAGGATGTCCTGGTAGGACAACCAGGGAAAGCTCCCCAAGCTGCTGCCTAGCTCATAGGTATACAGAGAAGCCTGCATCTAACACAGAAGGGCCTATGCCTTTCAACAGCTCAAATTCATGTGAAATAGAATTGTGTCAAGCAGAAAAGACTCAGTCCCATTGGCAAACACCAGGAGTGGAACAAAACTGATGAGAATGATGTAGACAAAGCTGCTGAGTTGAATATCTCTAGACCTTGAAGCCAGTTGTTTTCCCAGTGCAATCTTCTCTGCTTTGAAACTTCTGGGAATGGTATTGCTGACAGGTTGAACCCAAAGGTCAGCTGGTGAAAAACAAACACAGCCTTATAGCATCATATTTGGCTTCTGCTCAGTCATCAAATTGTATTTGTGTCTTATTCACTTCTCCTCTCAAAATATTTCCAGTTTTCATACTCAGCCAGTTGTCTGTAAAACTCACCAGTAGTCACTGTTGCACTGGGACCAGTACTGCTCGATGTCTTCCTTAATGGCATGGACAAAGGGATCAAGTGCACCCTCAGCAGGTCTGCAGGTGACACCAAGCTGAGGGGGCAGTGGCACACCTGAAGGACATCCAGAGGAACCTGGACAAGCTTAAGAGGTGTCCCATTGGAACCCCATGAGGTTTAACAAGAACAAGGGCAGGTGCTGCACCCAGGTCAGGACAACCCCTGGATCAATCCAGGCTGAGTTTGAGCAGATGGAGCAGCCCTGGCAGAAGGACCTGGGGGTGCTGCCAGCTGAGAGCTGCCCATGCCCTGGCTGCTGGGACCCAGAACCCCCTGTGCTGGGCTGAGCCCCCAGCGTGGGCAGCAGGGGAGGGGGGATTCTGCCCCTCTGCCCTGCTCAGGTGAGACCACCCCCATCACCCTGCAGGGCTGCCTCCAGGCCTGGGATCCCAGCACAGGAAGGATGTGGAGCCAGTCCAGAGGAGGGGCACCAAGGTGATCAGAGGGATGGAGCAGCTCTGCTGGGAGGAAAGTCTGGGAGAATTTGGATTGTTGTGCCTGGAGAAGGACAGGCTCCAGGGCACCTTTCAGTAATTAAAGGGAGACTATGACAAAGATGGAGGTAAACTTTTTATCAAGGCCTTTTGCAACAGGACAAGGGAGGATGTTTTTAAAGTGAAGGAAGGTCAATTTAGATTAGATTTGAGGAAGAAATGCTTTACAATGAGACTGATAACACTGAAATAAGTTGACCAGAGCGGTGGTGGATGCCTCATCCCTGGAAAAATTCAAGGTCAGGTTGGATGGAGCTCTAAGCAGCCTGATGTGGTTGAAGACATCCCTGCTCATTGCAGGGGAGGGAGGAGTAGCTGACCTTTAAATGTTCCATCTGATCCAAACTATTCTATGATTCTATGATCCCTGTCCAGGGAACCACTTATTTACAAGAGCAGTGCTCATCATTCACAACCATCTGCTCAGTTCTGCTCAGAACTTAGTAAACAAGGCTCTGGAGAACCAAGCAAGTGCCTTAGCTTTTACAACATTAGACTGTTCTGCTCTAGCACCATCTGATGTAGATATGGTCAACTCACTTAAAAGACAGAAGTGGAAACTGAAAAGTAGCTTCGCTAATAATGTCCCATGCTTGAGCTTGCTTTGGCAGTGGAATAGATAAGATAATAGAGCTTTTCCATCTCTGGTTTCTAAAGTCACCATAGGATTCAGGAAATGGTGAATCAACAGGTGAGCAGATATTTCTGTATGTCTCTTTTGCTGGCTCCTTTACTTGCTCTGTATCTCCTGGTTACCCTGGGAATAAAAGAAAACCCCAAAACATCTGATGCAAGCAGCGAGACACAGAGGTCTGAGACAAATGAGGCCAAATAAAAATTTCTTATAACACACTTCAGAAGGTAATTAATTCTGAGCTGTGCTTCAGGTTGTCTGGGGTCCTGGTTCAAAAATCTTCCTGAATCAGGCACACGAAATCAGAAATAGAGTTTTCATATGTGTAAAATGCCTTCCATATTGATAGCAAATTGATTCTTTCAGACCATCCTTCCCAGAGGTGGACATGCATGAGGGTTGCCTGATTTTTATTAGTTAGGACAGGAAAGTATAGGATTAGTGGTTGGTGTAACAGTTAGTCAAAGTCCTGGGATACCTTGTGTGCAGAGATGCACTCAGCATTGCCAATGCATGAGAAAACTCCTGGTTTTTGAAGCCTGAAGCTTTCCTAAACAGAGGTTACCAACTGGTTTTAATTTCTTTGACAAACACAGAACTACAAGGAGCTAAGAAGAAAATAACTTAGTTATATTCACTTTTTGATGTGAGGTGGAAGTTCAGCTCATTTTCCTGGCAATGAAACAGTCTCAAAGCAACCATTTTCTGTGTCCCATTTATAATGATATTCTAAGGAGAAAAAAACAAAAACAAAACCAAAAAAACCCAACAAACAAACAAACAAAAAACACAAACCAACCAACCAACCAAACTAAAAAACCCCAAAAAAAAAACCCAAAAGAACCCATCCATCTCATAAAACGTGGCTATGAGGTGCTTAAACCCTCTGGTAAAAGAAGAAAGAGGAATTGAGGTTGAAGTTTGGGACAGAGACTTCCAAAAGTCAAAACTACTGGTAGAAAAGAAAGAATCCAGATCAAGGTACCCCTTTTTTATCTCCTGTTATGCCAGGAGAAGCTACTACTCTGATGAAACAGTGGAAGGGCAGAGGTATAGAGCAGACTCTGAGTAGAACTGTATGTGAATACTGATGTCAGCAGCAGGTAAAGCAGCACAGGGCAGAAGGTTCCAAGTTGCTCCAGTCAAGCTGGCACATCCACATGGCACAAAGCCTTTCTGTGATACCAGATCAGGTCCAAAAGTACAGCTGAGCAGCCTCAGCTCTCCCGCTCATTCCATGGCGCGGTAAAAATAAACCCATTGTACCACCAGGGCTGAAATGCTGAGCCATTATTTTTCTTTCATAATGTCTGTTTCCAAGCTGGCTGTGCCTCTGTGCAAGGTGTAATGTGGGTAACATTCACTGTGAAACACTGGCAGTGAGTGGGTTGTTTTCTAGGAGGCTTCTTTGCTCACTGGCAGAAAGAAAACACCTCCTTCACACCCCCACACGGGCTCTCCCAGAGGAACAAAGAACAGAGCAGTGCCTTCTCAAGACATGCACTTGCCAGGTCTGTTCTTTAACAGCCTGCAAGTCCCTGGGAACACCAGGAGCACTGCCTAGAATGCCATATATATCCTACAAGATGCATTAATTCGTGAGTGTGCCATCCTCCTACTCAGACTGTGCCTGCAGCCTCTTCTGAGACTGTCCCAGGGAGAAACTGCTCCTGGCTGCATGTCCAGCAGGAGTGTGACATCACCCAGGAGCGCTGACAATGTCACTGACTGGCTGGAAACTGTGACACTGGGAAGCACAGTCCCTTTTTCTACATCACCATTTCCACGCCTGGCTCTGCCCAGGGTGTCATCTGCTCAGCAGTGGATCTAGAGAACTCTGCAAAACAGAGCTCTGCCTCTCACAGCAGGGGCTGAGCCCTGCATTAAGCCTTAAGTTTAGGAAGATTAAAGAGTAAGGAATATTAGGATCTTTTGTATCCTACCTCCCTTTGTGCAAGCAAATGGCTCCTAAGAGGAGACAGAAGACCTCACCTTAAGCACTTTCCAGAAAGTAAGCAAGCAAGCCCCCCTACCCAGGTCTGCCTGTTAATGTAAATTGTCAGGAATTATCCTTTTAAGAGATAAAGGGGAGAGAAGGAACAGAGAATATGATTATGCCTTGCAGCCAGTTTTAGAGGGAAGCTGATCTGGGTTTGGCATAATACAGGCTCAAATTTCACCTGTAAAAGCCCTGTAGACATTAAAAAAGTATTCATTATCCACCCAGACACAAAAAACTCATTATGAACTATTTTTCCAATCTTGCTAACTATGTTCCTGCTGAAGGACAGTATTACCTGCTTCCTTCAGATTGCTTGCAGCTCATGGGGGTTTGTATTTAATGACACACAAGGTTCTTGGTTGGGCTTTTCCCAAATAACCATGGACCTACATGTATGGATTCCTGATTCTTCTTTAAAGTGTTCAGATGCAACATGATCCCAAGACCTGTCCATCTTTGCCATTTCTTGGGTATTCACACATAAAAATCAAGTGACATTTTGACTATAGCCAGAAGAGTTCAATTAGAGTCTGATAGTCCAAGGGAGGCATTTTCCACATTTCTGAATATAAAAAATCCTGTGCTGTCTAATAAAGGACACCAAATATCTTCCATGATCTAATTTAGCCATTTTTCTATAATTTCCCTCCTGCACGGTAGAGAAAGGTCTATCTTGAATTTAATGATAAATGTAGACATCCTTATTAAGGCTTAGCTGGACCCTATAATTAGGTATTATTTCAATTGTGCTTACACTCGTATTAGCATTTTGTCTTCAGGATGAGATGTGTTGTAGCTGCCTTTAACCATGACATCACAGCTGTTAGCACAGCAATAACGTCCAAGAACCACAGACAGCATTTTTTTCTTGAGCAAAGATAGCAACTGTGCCTCATGGTCAGATATTAAAAGAAGTTTTGTCACTTAATTTTGCAGGGCACAGGTATGACCCTGTGTGTGCTGTCTGCCAGTTATCTCCAGGCTGAAACCAGTGTCCTGCCATCTGAAGGCACCAAGTCTGTCTGCCTGCTGTGGTCACAACCCCCTGCAGCTCCGGGCTGGGGACAGA
Organism: Prinia subflava; assembly: GCF_021018805.1. Classification (NCBI taxonomy): domain Eukaryota; kingdom Metazoa; phylum Chordata; class Aves; order Passeriformes; family Cisticolidae; genus Prinia; species Prinia subflava. Next base: position 8,985,568 of record NC_086250.1, on the reverse strand, counting down.
GTGGTTGGAAAGTGCCTGGTGGGAAAGGCCCTAGGGGTGCTGGTTAACAGTGGCTGAAGATGAGCCAGGTGTGGTCAGATGGCCAAGAAGGTCAATGGCACTTGTCTTGGATCAGCAAAGGTGTGGCCAGCAGGATCAGAGCAGTGATTGTCCCCCTGTACTGGACACTGGTGAGGCCACACCTCAAATCCTGTGTCCAGTTCTGAGCCTGTCACTGCAAGATGGACATTGAAGGGATGGAGTGTGTCCAGAGAAGGGAATGGAGCTGGGGAATGATTTGGAGCACAAACCTGATGAGGATTGGTTGAAGGAACTGGAGGTGGGGCTCAGCCTGGAGAAAAGGAGGTTCAGGAGGAACCTTATCACTCTCCTGACAGGAGAGCTGGTCTCTTCTCCTAGACCACCAGCAGCAAGACAAGGGGAAATGGCATCAAACTACACCAGAGGAGGTTCAGGTTGGACATCAGGGGACATTTTTTCCTGGAAAGGGTTGTCAAACATTGCAACAGGCTGCCCAGGGAGGTGATAGAGAACCCATCCGTGGAGGTGCTCAAGAAACGACTGGACTTAGTGCTTTGGTCTAGTTGATGTGGTGGTGTTTGGTCAGAGGTTGAACTCAGCCTTTAAAGTCTTTTCAAATCTAAGTGATTCTGTGACTCTGTGGCTGTGTGGACAGGACCTTATTGAGGTAACACCTGGCTTTTTTTGGTTGCATGACTAGTCAGAAATTTCTACCCAAGTTACACCACTGCAGAATGTCTCAGCTTCTCTGGGGCTGCTCTGCAAAGGCCTTACACCAGAGCCATGCTGGTAGGAAGGAGGAAGTGTGTGGCACATGGCAGGGAGTTTGCTCTGGAGCTGAGCTTCCCAAAGATGTGGCACATTCTTACTCTGTGAGCAGGTTAAGGTGTCCTTTGGCTCGTGCACATGGGTGACAGCTGCTGCCTGTTCTATCAGAGCCAAGTGCTTTTGGGAACCCTCACTCTAAACATGTTGCAGCTTTTTCCTCAAGACCCAAAGGTAACTTGGAACTACATACTTTTACTAAGGAACATAACTCTAGCTTGAACATGTTCTTCTGTGGAGCTCTAATTTAACAAAACCAGGCAATGGCAGTAAGCAATGCTTAATAAAACAGCTTAACACTACCCAGGTGCCCACAACAGAAACAGAGTTGTAGGGGAGGATTTTCTTGCCATGGCTAAAGGCATCCTGCACTGAAAGGGTTTTTCCCTGTGCAGACTTCCTCAGAAGAAAATAGGGTGGTAGACTCAACAGGAGACAGTAGATGCATCACCTCTTATCTGGAAACCCCAGTTCCAGAGTGGATGGGTGGCAGACGATTTGGTGCCAGGCAGTAGGAGATGGTCCCAGAACCAGAGAGAAGCTGTGATGTCTCACCAAGTGAAGTGCCAGCCCTGCACTGATGGACTGTGAGACAGGAGACAGCTGAGGGAATTTTCAGCCAGAGATTGTGAGACTTGGCAAGTCTGGGGCTGGCGCTGCAAAGCTGTTGCAAAACTAGCTTGAGGTGACAGCGTTGTGTTTAAAGAATCTTGTATTTTTTTGTACTTAAAAAGGCAACAGAAAAATCACCACCCTCAGGCTTTCTTTAACTTTACAGTCATTTGTAAATTCCAGCAAAGCTGTGTTTCAAGGTAAGGGCAAAAACCTAAGGAAGTGATTGAAGGATATTTGATTGTTTTCCTTTTGGTCTGTGCCTCTCCCACTAGGTGGCTGAATTCCTATTAAAGAAGTAGCATGGCAAACCTTTGCACATACATGCATCACCTGTGAGGATTAATACCAATGTTTTTCAATATTATGTTTATTTCTCTAAAGGGCATGGAGGGAAGCAGCAAGGAAATCCTCAAGTGTGAGAAGTATTTGGAGGTGGAGCCCCTGCACACTCTACCAAAGGTTCTTTCCCTCCGTATTGTTCTTCTTCTCCTTCACTTGGTCTCTATCTGTTTTTCCTCTTGAACCCTAGAAATTTTCTTTTCCCACAGGTTTCTATGCTGTATACTTACAATGCTACGATTTAGGAGTAGGAGAAGAGAATTCCTATTTTTAGTTCCAGCATATAAAATGTTATCTGGGGACAGGTCATTTTGTCCTAAGTGATTATGCAGAAAAAGGATATGGCAAGAAATCAAACCTTAGAAAGGATATTCATGTGGTTAAGGCATTAGCCAGTTAATTCTTGAGATTTGTGTTCCTTTTCTGGCTCTCTGACAGCCTCCTTAGGCCCCTCATGGGTTAATTTCTGTTTCTCGCTTCTCTTTTTGCAGTATGGGGATAATGCTAACTTATCCAACAGCTTGGTGCAATGGGGATAAATTAATTACTCTGTGACAGATTTTCAAACACATTAGTGCTTGCTGGCACAACAAAATCTTTTATGTAAACAAATACCCCTGGGAAAACAAGAGGCTGGATTTAAAGATTGCTTTTGAGATAAATTCCTACACCAGCACTCCCACCATGGGCACACACCCACACCAAAGGGAGAAAAAAGGGGACAAATGTATGGTGTCATGCTTTAAAGGTCTTGAAAATCAGCCAAATCTGTGAAATGTTAAGGAGACTTAATGCAATACTTATACATCCTGGGGCTAGTTCTCAGGAATGCTGAGTACCCTCTGCTCCCCACTGACTATGAGTTGTTGGCATTCAGCAGATTCAGATGGAAAAGAATAATTTAGTGAACAAAGGGCACTTGAATTAAGTTTTATTCCTCAACCTGTGCATTTTCACAAATGCAAAAGCCCTTAACCATAAGAAGTTCCACAAAGCTTAACTGCTGTAGCATCTGCATGCTTGGAGATCTGTATTTTAAAATACTAAACCGGTACTGATTATCTCTTTTCTCCCTCTCTGATTGTTCCCCCAACCCATGAAAATGTCTTTGTGTGGCTCCAAAGAAGGCAGCCAGGGAAGAGAATAGGGTGAGGATTTCACCATTATTTTCTCAAGATGGCCTTGGGTTTCTCCTTCTCTCTCATATGAATCCTGGAGTCCCAAAGCTTCAGCAGCTTGTAAGCACACACCAAAACCCACTGGCAGATTGGAATCCTTCTCCATTGCACCCATTTTCCTTCATAAGATGTGGAGAGAAGAATGCGATTTTCCACTTGGTCAAAACCAATGTGACAGCTTTGAGTTGCTTGGAAAAGCAGCTGGTTTATTTCTACCTGAAAACGGAGTTTAATTCCTTTCTGATTTGAGACAGCTTTTAAAACTCAATTAACAGTAACACTTGGCTTTTGAGGATGTGTTTGAACCGATGGTTCCCTGTCTCAAAACATGTCGCCTTTGAGGAAGTTTACACCCAGACCTGAGCTCGGTGTGGAATCGTAGATAAAGTCTTTCCTTTGAGTGTGTGTGGGATTTTATAGGTGCCAAGTGGGATTTCATAGGTGCAGAGTGGGGATTTCATAGGTGCGGAGGGCCGAGGTGTGATGGTGGGAGCTGCTGCTGAGGGAGCAGCGCGTGGCCGGACGTGGCCTCAGTGAGGCCGGCCGGGCATGAGGGCCGGCCTGACACTCCCCTCTCTGGCAAAACGTCCGGCTGGGCCTGGGTGGATCAAAACCCAAGAAACAAACCAAAAGCAAGCCCGGGCTGAAAGGCACACAAAGCTCGTGCCCAGAGCGCGAGCCCCCATCCCTCATCCACGCCTCACGGAACATTTGCTGGGAGCAGTGCAAGGGAAATGCCGGAGGGGCCGTCAATACTGCCGGCCCTGTTTACCAACCAGGGCACGCTCCCTCGGCTGGGCCACACCGCCCCTCCTCGCCGGTGACCAGCTTTGCCTCAGACCCACCTCAGAGCTCTGTTTTTTTTGGCGGGGCCTGCGACCCCGGGCAACCCAGCCCGGTGTTTGAGCCTTGCCCAGCGCATTGCAGAACGGAGAACACACGGGTTTTTGTTTCAAAGATATTGCTTAAAATAACTCCATCTCTAGAAAGTTGAAGTTGGACACCACCCCCTTCCATCTCTTTCACCTCACTCTCCCCTCTTTGCACAGCTGGGGCTCCCATAGGGACCTAAAGACAGCTGTGCCATGAGGATCTGGTTATCATTGCTTATTCCCACCCCCACCAAATAAAAAGAAAAAAAAAAGTATTTCTTTCCCTGGGCAGCTGCACAACAGCAAGTGTCTGTGAGAAGAAGGGGGAAAGTAAAGCATTGGCTGAAAAACATCCCCTGCTCCCTTTCCACCCCCTCCCCCCGTCATCCTGTGCTCTCTTCAAACACGTTTTTAAACATACCAGTTTTGGTCTGGTTTCCTGGATGGCACATCTTCGTGTCTAGCTGGGCTCCATCCATTTCCTCATGAGACAGGGTAGAACCAGGGTGACAAGATTGATGAAACGTCTTGAACGAGGGGAATGGGTGAGGAAACTCTCCCAGGAAATCAGTGGAAATAGGGCAAAGGAGTACTTTTATTGAAAGGCATTGAGCAAATCTGTTTCAGGAAAGAAAAGGTAATTTATATTCTAGAGACATAATTTGGCATTTCCTCTTGTTTGTCCTACCAAAATGATGAACTGACTAGTTTCATTTTATTTTATTTATTTTTTATTTTAAATTCAGTACCTGAATTTGCCCATGTTTCATTTTCTTTTGCGGTTTCGAGGTGGGTGAGTTAAAATGCCTGCCTCACCTAGAGTTCAGAAGCAACCAAGTTACTTCCACTTCTGGAGGGTCCTATATTTTATTCCAAATTGGCACAAGATCTGTTCAGTTATTCTTAGCCTTCCTGACACCTTTTTGCTTTTGTTACATTAATGCATGGATGTGAAGAGGGAAGGGATTCTGGCTTCTGGATCCTGTTCCACTGAGCTGCTAATTCACATTAGGAAAGGTCAAGTCTAATAGAGCACTGCCTTATGCTGAGGCCAAGAGGAAAAGCAGTTCATTTGAAAACTCACTTTCCAGGTGTATTAACCCCTTCAAGTGCCATTAGGCTACGTATCTGTCACAGCAGCAGCTCTTTTATGGAGGAGCCCAGATAAACTGGCTTATTTCTCAGCTTTCAACTCCAATTCTCTCTAGCTCAGATCAACTCCCTGCTACGTTCCTACTGCTGCTTAATCTCACCTTGTATCAGGCTGTTGCCTGCCAGGACTAAAGACTCCCCTCCCTACTAGGGTGTGGAGTCTGTACATGTCTGTTTATTTATCAGGACACTCTATGCAGAGTGAAAAAAGGCAGCAGAACCAACTAAACAGGATCACTTTTTTTTTTTTTTTTTTTTTTTTTTTTTTTTTTTTTTTTTTTTTTTTTTTTTTTATAGGCAAATGCAAAGGTACCTTCATGGGTGCAATTGGAAGAGTTTTGCTTCTTGGAGAAAGCTGGAAGGGTGAGGTAATACCAAACATAGGGGAGTTGATCTTTGCTACTTGTAATCCAGCTGTGAAATAAAGGACCTGAGTAGCCTAGAGGTGCTGGCTTCTGCTTGACACCCTACATATGTGATTGTAAAATATGATGACAAAGAGAGGAAGGCTGGATGGCTGCTCAGAAGGTGCTTAGGGAAATAGAAACAAAGTTCATCAGCTGACCGACAGAAATACATCTGTTTATCTTGAGCAGAAGTAAGAGGTATGAGCAGTGAAAGAAAATTTGCTTTTGTTGAAGAAGAGAAATACAGATCATGGTATTTGGCCATAACACAAAACCTGAAGCTGATTTAACACTTAAAGAAAACAGAACTCTGGGCTCAGCCTCAAGAGAAAGAACAAACAATTTACTTTTCAGTCTCTCTCAGTTCAGACCGAGTTAAGAAATGCTTTTCTGTGACAGGGACAGTGCATGATCAACAAAACAAAGCAAAACTACCACTCTGGGATTGTGGGTGGTTCTGCACAGAGCTTGGTACTGACCTGACCTCTGTAAGGGGAGAGCCCCAGGCAGTCTAGTGAATGTAGATGCACAGCCAGCATTGGATCGCAGTGCCCAAATGAACTTGTTAAAATACAAAAAGACTGCAAAAGGAAATGAAAACAAAACAAGAGAGATATCCCAGCTGTGTGTATTCTACTCTTTCAGGATGTCTACTTCTACAGGGAACCTTTCTCCTTAACCTCAAAACAGTTCATTTTCAAATCTTTTTTTTCGAAGAGGAGCTACTTTAGTGGTGGGTTTTTCTTCTAAACATACGGTCTTTAGTTTATGTCTTGCAGTGAGACTACATGTGCGATTTTTAAATATATATTTCTATGCACATGGGAACGTAACGATTCCTGAATCATTTAATGGAAGCTGTGTATGATGACCTTTGCAAAGCTTCTCTGGACAGTGGCAATCTCAAAACCTAGAGCTAGCACTTGCATTGGCACAATACACCAGATGTCACTTTCCTCACAAATAAGGACCAGTGAGAAGCCACACTGACCAGGTGACACAGTGGGAAGCAGCGGTGACATTTGCTGGAGAGGAAAGGCATGGATCCTGAGTTGGTGGCACACGGTGCTCCTGGTCAGCACTGCCCTTTTCCAGGCACTCTGATGCCCCACGAGGCTGGCAGGCACCCTCCCTCCAGGAGGGGAACTCCCTCAGTGTTGGCTGGGAGAAGAAATTCAGGTCTTTGCCCTGTGTCCTTCGAGAAAACAAGAATCTCTCAGTTTGCGTTTATGAGAAGATTTCACATTTGATTCCAGCTGGAGGGAAACAGAGAAAAAACACACCCTTTCCTTAGCCAGGCTGGAGGTTGTCTGCACACACAGACTGGGACTGTAGGTTATTCCACAATGGTTTGAGTATGCCCCACTTCCCAGCCCTGCCAAGAAAGTCTTGATCCCAGGGGAAAGCAGCACATCCTTGGGTGTGAAGGCCTCAGAGGTGGGCAAAACATGAGGAGGGGCTGAGACAGGCTTTGTGCCACTTCATTTGGCACAGCTGATGACAAGGTTCCCCTTTGGCTTGCCAGGAGGGGCTGCTGCCTGCAGAGCACCTTCAGTGTGTGGCCCAGCTGTGAGAATGTTGGGAAAGCCTGCTCGGGGCTTTCGTCGCCGGTTATTGGCTTCATGAAGGCCAAGGCATTTTTGCGCAGAATCAGAAATCCTAGAAAGAGTCCCAAAGCACAAAGTTGTTCAAAATCTGAACTATTTCTGAGGGAAGAGGCTGAGTGTAGGCTGTTATGGATGGAGGATGCCAAGTCTGGACCCAGACACAGATTTCATGAGAAAAGCTCACATGTGAGAGTGCAATCCCTTCCCCAAAGGAAATAAGGGTGAGATATGCAGTTCAAATTTTGCCACACCTTTTGTGTTTATAAATGTGAAGCTCCAGGTGAGACATCTCTGCTTAAATCAACCAGGGACTCCCCAGGTGCAGGCATAGGACAAGAGCCAGCAGTCCAGCTGGCCTTGCAGCCCTCTCCAGCTTTGAAGGACAGGATCTGCTTTGGAGAGGAGTGGGAACTCAGATGGGAAGAAGATGGGAACCAAAGTGAGCACAAACTGTGCAGGAGTGGGAGAAAGCGGGAGGATTGAACAGATGCCCAGTTCTCACTAGCTGTCTTTAACATGCTGCTGTGAGTAAAACACCTGAATAATGACATTTTGTGTCACCTCTGTCCTGCTCACCTTTCTGCTGCTCAAGAAGGGAGCATCTGTTACAGCATCTGGTCTGCACTAGTGGGTGTGGTAAATGGTTTCATGTAGCACCAGCTGTGGGCTCCAGCAGGATTATGTTTAAACACCTCTGTGCTGTTTTCTTTACCTTCTATTGTTGTCCCACATCCCGCCAGTAAGGCCAGGAGGAGGGCAGGACAATGAGATGCAGAGCATTAACGATCCTGATAAGAACCAATGCTGGATGCAATTCCCATTTCTCATTACTATGCTACTGTAGCTATGGTTTGGCTGTCCTCCTGGCCTTGGCAAACACGATCCACTTCATCTCCTGCTTCTCCTGTTGGCCGGGCTCCCATCCTCCTCTTGGCTCCTGCAGCCAAACTCCTGGCTGGCTGCAGTAATCCCACATAATATTTCACGCAAATTTATATGAAGCCCGTTACAAAGCTCAGCAAGGAGACACTGTTTCTTTTTCTTGATACAATTAATCACTTGTAGCTCTGCTCCAAAGACCAGCCTGTCTCCTGTGTAACTGCTCCTTTCCGTCAACTGGGCTGAGAAAGTGCAGTACCACCAAGGGCAGGGAGAAGCCCGTCTCTCGATCCCTTTCCCACAAAATCCCAGGTGAGATCACTCTCCTGAAAGGCCCCCTGCCTCCCTCCTACCTGTCTCACACAGTGCTGGAGCGAGTGCTGGCACAGACCCCCACCTTGCCCTGCAGCCCACCCTGCCTCCCTGCAGCCTGGGCTGCCCTCCTGCCTGCTCAACACCTTGGTGAACACACTCCAGCTGCTCCCCTTTCTCATCCTGTTGCTGGGAATATTGCACGGGATTGCTCTTGCCTCCTTTGGTTTCCATTACTTCATGCTGTCTAGTTAATCTTTTGATGCACAACTCCTTCTTCACCCCTCCTTCCTCCCCCCCATCCCAGTCTTTTCAAGTATTTCTAGTGTTGTGGCTGTTTTGTTTTTGGTTTTTGTTGTGTTTTTGTTTTTCTTTAAATACCCCAGAAAGTTAACCCACAGTCTAATGTTTCTGTGGCTAAACAGAAGACCCAAGTCTCTGGGCTCGTCAATCCAGGACCTCACACTAGTACTGAAATTCAGAGGAACAGGGAGAAAAAACTGGATCTCTTTTCAGCTTGTAACTGTGGGTGTCCACTCCTTCACTTGATACTCCCTTGCTTGGGTCCATCTGGCACATTTCCCACTTTCTCCTCTTCCTCCTTGTTTCAAGTATAGCATCAAGAAAGAAATTAACAAACATATGCTTCACAAAAACCTACATCTCCCTTTTTAGCTTTGGGCCTAGAAAGCAGTTGAAAGATGCAATCTGTTTTCTGCTACTCCTACAAAATTTGGGGTGGTCTTTGGGTTCAATAAGCGATAGTAAAGGAAAAAGTAGTTTAATTATGTGTTCAGGAATTCTTAAGACAAATGCTTGACGAACTGGCTGTATTTATTTTTCAAGCTAAGTACCCAGAATGTCCCATTTTTCCTCCCAGAATAAACTCAGGCCATGTGTGGTAAAAGAAGGAAACTAAATAAGAAGTTGGCCTTTTTCTCTTTTTTCCCACTCCACAGATTCATTATGGGAACGTTCTGTATTCTCTGAAGCACAACCACTGATTGCTGTTAAGTGAAATACTCTTGCCCAATAGCTGCGGTTCCTGTGTTCAAAGCATATTTACAAGTTCCCAAGGAATTTGGGGAACAAATCTATTATACTCCAGAAATATTTTCCAGTTGTCACTGGCTTACCTGCCAGAGAAGTATTTCCTCTCAGCAGAGAGTTATCTTTCACTGACTCTCCAAGTTGATGCATTTCAGGGATGTATTTGCAACCTGAGATTAGAACAATAACAAAACCAAAGGGAAGGGGGGCAAATCTATCAGGCAAAACTATTTCTGGAGGTCAAATTTGCATGACAGCTTTCTCACACTTTTTCTTTTTATGATACAGTAATTTCCTTCTAAATTGATCCAGTATCTGAACAGGCAGTAGTACTTGGTGGCACTTATCTAGAAATTATGGCATCAGAGTGAATAAAATGTTGACAGAACAAACTGTGGGAGAAAGCCATGGTATGAATCTGATATTTATCCAACACTTCATCCTCTGATCAGGAAATCTCCAAGCCATTGGCTTCCCGAGACTGAGACAGCCTACAAAGGGAAAGATCACACCTAGAAGAAATAGACACCTGTTTCTTATGGTTTTTTTGGTAAGTAGATAATGATTTCCACTGCCAGAGACATGATATGAGGTCTGAGGAACCCTTTTTGCCAGCCTCATTTCCTTATTGCCAAAGCTACAAAATCATAGTGTGTGTCTCTGTATGTGTTGTTTCATTTTGGTTTTGGTTTTATTTCTTTGGGTTTTTGCGAGGTGGGTTGCGGGTTGTTTATTTTACAGCAAAATACTTTTCTGTCAGTTCCTTTTTTTTTTTTTGGTTATTAGACATGTATTTCATTCACACAATTTTCAAATATTGCAAATTTACATTAAAATAAAATACAAAATAAAATATTTTAAAATAAAAATTATAAAATTTTATAAATAAATATTATAAAAGAAAAGATAACTACTTTTTATATATTTGTAGAGCACTATTTACCACCTTCAGGAATGGCCTACACAGGAGACTTCTCTTTGAACAGTTAAAAGTAGAGAAGTGAATTTTCAGGGCAGCCTTCATAAAAGGAGAAGGAATTGAAACTAAGATATACAGTGCCATATATTTTCGCTGACGTGTTTTTGGAGGATAGCAATTTCTTACCACCCTTTTAGTAAAAAATGCCACAATCTTTTACATTAGACTTAGTCCTGACCAAAGCTGGGATTAAAATGGTTATTACAGGACCTTGAAGCAGTCAGAAGTTTGGGGGAGACTTGCTTGTATATTTTCCTTAAAACAAGAATTCCCCTAGAACACCAAAAGGAGTTCCAAAACTCCAAAGCTGGGGTTTATGAGAACCTGAATTAAAGTAGATATCTTTTTACAACATAGAGAATGAAAATGTTCAGGTTAACAAGTATGAAAATACAGGAAATTGACAATAATTCTCTGTGCCCATTGGAGGAGGTGATAATTTTGCTCAGGTTAGCTCAGAGCATGACAGGATTTTGATGTGCCCCTCCTGCTTCCTGGGATACAGCAGCTCTGCACAGGCTCCTCTGGGTCCCTGGAACAGCTCCTCTCCTCCCATCACCTGGGAGGCCTGGCTCTGTGCCTGCTGTTCTCAGCAGCCCATGATTTTCTCCCTGACTCAGAGCTGATGTTTGCTGTCCCCCTACCCCAGGGTTTATCTGTTCAGATTCTCTCAGGGAAGAAGCAATATTCCCACTTTCCCTCTTGTCCAGCAGTCAGGGCAAGGAAAAGAGGCAGCTCTCCTTTCTATTGCCCAACCACTCCATCTAAAATATACACCCCAAGGAAGACTGCCTTGCACTCAGAAATAATAAGTTGCCAACAGACAAAACCAGAAGCTTCCTGCTGCAAGACAGAAAAAAAAATCTTTATTTTTTGTTCTTTTAAAACAACATGTTCTTTAGAGAATACAGCTTGGTGTCCCCTCTTGCTTCCTTCAGACTCCAACCTATATACCCTGCTCTAAGTGTCTTTTGCAGGGTAACTGCCTGGTAAATGTTTTATATATTGGAAAGTTCTTCAAGTGAGAAAATTATGCCAGTGTCTGTGTTGTTGTCTCCAGTGTTAGATGGAAAATTGCAATGACAAGCTGTGGCACCTGCATTCCTGCCTGAAGCCTGCCTGAGAGCACCTTCAAAGGTGAATCACAAGAGGCCTGCTCTTCCCAGAAGATTTTCAAAGATATTTTTAGGATGTTTGAGGTTTTTTCTTCTTGTGTGGTAAAGGGAGAGATAGCATTGCCACAAGAATCTGTTGATCTCTCAGCTGGAAAGGAGCAGTAATTGTCTTTGAACACCGAGGCTGGGGCTCCTAATTCCTGGGGGTTGAACGCTGCCAGATGTGCTTGACCTGGACGATGCACAGGGAACTGAGGAGGGGCTCCTGAACGTAAACCTGCCAGTACAGTGTGAGAGGAAGTAGTTAGCCCAGCCTCTATTTTTGAGCCAACTGTGTGTGATTTCAGGGCTACCCAGAGATTTAGCTTAAGTGCTGTCTTCCGTACATCAAAGCTGTGAATCCGGGCTGGATGATAGAGAGAGCCATGGTCTGAAATATGATCCAGCATCCCCTTCAGACATGCCAGGAGGCCCATCTATTTACTTAACATTTTTATGAAAGCAGTTGGGAGGAAGAGCTTCTATTTGGCTGGAGAGATTTATTTATTTAATTGCTCATATTTATAAAAATAAGTACAAAAGAAATGAAAAAATGCCACTCTTCTGGTGACAGAAGTTACCAAAACAGTCTTTCAAAGATCACTGGCAACACCAAAAATTCCCTGCAAAACATAACCCACCACTATTTGTTTCTGCTGAGTTACCTTTACAAATTTGCCCTTTCTGCTTCTTTTGCCCTGAGGTCATAATATTCTTTTTCCCAAGACAAAAGCTAAGCTTAATCAGGCTTCCAGGATGCTCATCAGCAGAATCCTGGGGAAGACTGGAAGCAGGAATATGCAGGACCTCCCCAGGCTGAGGACAGTGAGGAGAGCACCCTGGAAAGCTGATGTGCTTTCAGAGGCTCTATCTGATGTCAAGTTGTTTGATGGTGAGGCACCATGGCAGTTCAGAGGATGGAGGGGAGTTTCAGGGGACAGTGGCTGCAGAAAGAGCACCTGGCAGGACTTTTAAATAGAAAGCACATTCTAGAGCAGCACATCACCAGCTACAGTACTGTACTTTTGCTTTTTCAGTATTCTGGGAGCCACAGGCTCTGTTTGTGAATCTTGAGTGTTTCATATCGTGCTGTAATGATTTAATATCCCATCTGTCTATGGACACTGACAGAAAATTCCCCTGGGCATAAGCTCTGGCAATTTGAGAGGTTATTTCTCCCACAGATGACCCATCCCAACACAGGGCACTGCTGCTCTGTGGCAGAGATAAAAGAACGAGCTACAAGTTGCCTCGCATCCTCTCCACCGATAATCTATTGCACCCAGGAGAAGGAAAGCTTGAATTAATTGGCCCCTAAAATGAACAGCCTGAGCCAGAGACATATGTCCTGTCCCACCACTCCCTCTGCTTGGCAGCCAATCCTGCCAGATGGCCCTGGCCTGGGAAAGCCACGATGCACGAGAGGCTGTGCCTTGGGTATCCAAGCAGAGGCAGCTGGCTGCTGTGCCGAGGACCCCACGACAGCCACAGAGCCCTAATGGAACAACACGCTTCTCTCCACACCAGCACTGCTTTGAAGAGCTTTTTGGGAAAACCAGACAAGGTTATTGCCATGTTTCCAGTAAGAAAAAGAGTTCACATTTGTTGAGATGTTAAAGGATTTTGGCCAGAAATGAGCCTGTAGTTATTTGCACAATTTTACTTGTACGGACACCCAGGTACAGATGCTTTCATGGAAACTCTGGCTACATAACTGTATTAATTTTGTCTGAGTCCACAGACTATTTTTGGGAGCTTTCAGAAACTTACAGGAAGTATTTTTCATTTTCATTTATGTATATATTTGTTGTTATTTTTATATAATAAACAAATAAATGGAGACAATTTTACTTTGCCTCTACTGGATCTCATGTTAAGAAAGAAGGTGTGGTAGAGGGGATAAAAATCTTCGCTGAACTAATTCCAAAACAAGGCTCATGGCAACCCAAAGTTTGAATGCTCTTTCTAGAAAACCTGGTCTTAAGAGCCGTGGGCTCCTCTGAGACTGCCTGGGCTACTGCTTGTGTTGTGGCAAAGCAAACAAACAAACAGAGTAAAGTAAAGATGAGAGGGTCCACTGAGATTTGGGTCTTTCACTGTCTCTTTCATGAGTAATGAATGGGGTGACCGCACAGACTTGGAAAGCCTTGCAATGCTTGAAGCTGCTGCTGACTTTCAAGCAGGCAGAATGCAGGTTTATCTGGGATTCACTGACAGTGTTAGGGAGGCTTCAAGACAGACCAGGAGTTTTTATTGCTCACACGCAGGAGGAAAAAATTTAACAGCTGCTCTTTACTCTCACCAGTGGTATGTAAGCAGAAACTTGAATTATACAAGAGTCCTAAGAAACTCCTGGAAAGGCTGTCTCCCCATCTTGGCTGCTTGGGTCTCTTTTATGAGTATGAACTCAATTCTCAGCAGCAGTAGGGAATCTCCTGTTCAGCCTGAGGTGGCCATGTATCCCAAGGTACTTTCCTAAACCTCTGGGTGGTCTCAGCCCCCCTGAAAGGAAAACTCTTTCTGCTGAGCAATGACACAGCAGGTACAAGGAGCACATGTTGGCCGGAAAAATGACATAGGTCTCTGAACACAAGCATGCTGTGTTCCACTGTATGGCCATTTGTTGTCTTTTCTCCTTGAGTTCTCCCAGCCTGGTCTCAGAGATCTGTAATCACAGCTTTGAGAACTTACTGGAAGAACTTAAGTTCTTCCAAGTTACATGTGGAAAAATGAGAAGAGCTGTTTACTAGGCAAAGCTTATCTAGTCCTGTCCTCTATGCCTACCTGAGAAGACAAGAAAAATCCTTTTGACTGCACATTGTGGCTACAGCAGTGGTTCCCCCTTTGCTGCCAGAAAAGTACTTGGATATGGCCTCTCTTTCCCCATTTCTTTCCTTTCCACTTCATTGCCTTTCCTGAGAGAGCACTAGTAAAACTTTAATGATTATACACAGACTTTGGATGATTCTTTGTCTTGAATCAAGACACTCTGTTCATGAAGGTAAAATAAACTATTATTTTTTATCACATGGAAGGTTATGTTATTTGAGGTAGTTGTGAAGATGGAAAAGTTTCTAGAAGTGCCTTGTGCTGTAGAATTCAATAAGGGTGAATTCTGAAGGGTAGCAGAAAGAGAAAATTTCTGTCTCTGGTGCCGTCATGGTCTGGTACCTTCATGAGCAGCAAATACATTTTTCAAACCACTATAAAGAATAAAAAGTCAGAGCTGATAAACTTAGAAAATATACTATGAATGAATTCTAGCAGTAGAAACATACCACAAAAGAAATTTAATTCCCTTTGAAGGAGGCAACAGTATCATAAACAGGGAAAAGTATAAGAAAAATGAGGAAAACTGAATTAGGTTATTAATGACTAAAAGAAAACCCAACCCTAGAGCTGAAAGAAAAGGAGGCTGCATGCTGAAAACCATACAAGTTAGAAGAGAAATTAAACCAAAACCAAACAATAACTTTGCAGTCTTCTCTTCTAGCACAGAGCTTGTCCTGACCACAGTGCTCTGTGCCCAGTGGGAATGCAGAACAATAGAGGGCTTTGAAGATAAATGATTGTTAAAGTCAGAAGGAGCTTGCTGGACTTTCCACAGATAATAAGTCATGCATCTTCAGCCAGCAAGAGGCCACAAAATGTCACTCAATATGAAGCCCAAGATATAAAGACTGAGGCCTTAGATTTGTTCTGTTTTCAACTAACTATAGGTTTCCTGAAGGAAATTAGCTAGATATAGGAAATGTACAACAGTCTGAACTGCCATTTATGAGGTGAATCATAATGACTAATCCTGAATCCATTAGGCTGGCCTTAGGTATTTTTTTCCCTAGTTGCAAATGGAAAAGATGTGGGTTTTGGGGGGTTTTGTTTGTTTGTTTTGGAGGTGTCATAAATATTTGGCTTTCAGAAGGAAAAGTTGCCGATAGTCACAAAATTTTGAGATCAAATTTGAGACAGTTTTTTGTCTCAAAGAGAGAGCTTCTTTTCCCCTAAACATATTCACCCTATAAAATTGCTGAGCTCAGATGAATATCAGCTAAACCTCTTGATAGCTTAGAGGTAGATAATTATTCATGTTTGCTGTGAAAGCAATAGGGAATAGTGGATCTTTGCATTACTGCTGCCATAAGGAACACCCTCTAACTTTAGAGCAGGGTGATGGGATTACATACATGCTTCCCAAGGGCTTGGGGGAAAAAGAGAGTTTGCTTACTATAATTCAAAAAAAAGACATAAATAACCCAGAACCACCCCCCTTGAATCAGCCTGATCAAAATCTATTCACCTGAAGAAGGCCAGCATAAATCCTGTACAAAATGCTGAAGAAAATCTCAGCCACGTAGACACCATGATGTGACTCCCATTCCTGTTCACCCTTCATTTGTGCTGAGCTGGAGTGGACATGACCATGGTTCAGCTATGAAGTGATTGCAGAGCAGCAGTTCAGTGCTGGGTGATAACGAGCAGCAGGTAATTGTTGGGTACTGTGGAGGACGAGGAGCAGCTGCAGCTGTGTCAGGCTTCCTTCCCTGCATGAGGAGCTGACACTCAATGCCAGTAAAAGGCTCAAAATGCTCCTCTCTGTCACTAATCAGATGTCCAGGACACAGCAGAGTCCCTTTTTCTGCAGTGTTTCTATGACTTCCTGCTCTCTGGACTAGGTGGAGTCAGAAAAAGGATGTTTTATGTTATCTGGCACGCATCCATTGTCCTCTTCCAAGAGTCCACCTCAGGTGGGGATGACTTTCTCTGAAAAATGGCATGTAAGTTTTACCCTGAATCAGATGCACAAGGCTGATGTCCATAGTACACAACATTACTGCAAATTGGATAGGAAGCCAACTTTTATTTCTTAGAGCTCGCCGCCTGCCATAACATCTTGACTTGTTCCACATGTTCCCTACACTATAAACAGAGCCCTGAGTAACCTGACACAGTGTCACAAATTAAAATAAGAAATACTGCTTTAATTAAAACACTAGAGTGAATTTGTTCAATAATTAGCAGTTGGATTTGTCAGGGAGGTGGTAGGGTCTGCTGTGTATGTTCAGAAATGGACCACAGGCTAAGATACACACCATCTCCCTTGAGGGCATGAAGTAAATTGATTAAACAGTGCCACAGGTCATGCTAAGATTTATAGCCAAGGTCTCTAATGTGTTTTTTGAATGAAAGAGTAAAACCCCTATGGTTTTCACTTCAAAACTTTTGGCAAGCTCCCTATTAACTCCACTCACACGCCAGCATGGTGGGCAGTTCTGGGAGGGTACTTTATTCTAAGGTACTAAAAACTGTGATTAGGCAATGATTTATGGCTTTCCTTAAACTCTGAAGTGACTTTTTTTTAATAGGAGTATTTTTGGCCGGGCTAATTGAACTAAAAGTTGACTGATTTATGATTTAATTTACAAAACCTTTTGCCACACCTTTAATGATGAAACCACCTTCTTTTTTTTTTCCACTGAGACATATTTTCCATTACTGCTATGCCAGTATAGCATTAAAAAAGCAGTTGCCATCTCAAACATCACTGAAAGGCTCCATTTCTTCTTGGAAGCTGTTTAAATTATATATTTAAACTCATCTTTCCTCACCTCCTTCTTCCCCCAAACAGTAAAAGAAATTATTCCTACAGCATTTTTAAAGCTTGGATGAATCCTGAGCTTCTGTCCTGCATAGAGCCCGTCAGTGAGATTAAGGCTTGTTCCATTATTTTCTTTACAGAATATGTGAGCTTCTCATGCTTTGGTACATACACCCAAGGGGGTGAAATCACCCAAGAGCAACCTCTTTAATACATCACTTCAAGCTGCTCTAAAGGCATAAAAAACTTCTTTCTTCTCCTTAGGCAGTTTAGCATGGAACTCACCAAACTTGCTGTTTATTGATTTCATGGTGGTTCGTCTGAAGGGAGAGGAGAGCAAAGGCAGGAAAGTTCTTTGCCAGTTCCTTTGGCCTCCAAATGGAGCTCTGGAAAGTCAGAATTGGCATGGCAAGGGCTCTCCTGGAGAGTGGCAGTGACTCATCCCTATCTATCCCTTTTCCTGGAAGCTGAAGCAATGGACACAGAATGGAGGCTGCAAAGGCAAGAATCTCCTGTTTCCCTATTTCAGTCACTTCAATTCCGTGTCTTTTGACAAATCTACCCAAACCTTTTGGAAATCTCCCCTTTTTTAATTCTGCTACAGGCATTTCAGACACCATGGAACCCAGTTCTACTCTTTTTAAGACTTTTCACCATTCACTTCTTACCGTTTCTCAACATTGCTGCTGTAACCTTCAACATTCACCGTTCAAGCAAGCAGCCACAGGGATCCACATTTCTTCAGACTCTACCTGTATTTTTTAGTTATGTTTTGTGCTGCCAGTAAGATAGCACTTGAAACACATCTCAGTGCTGTGTAAAATGTATAATATCACCAGTAAAATTAGCTGAGTAATTGAAAAAGAGAGCGACTCTGGTCAAGTCAAACTCACCTAGGAGAATAACAGATAATATTTGGAACAGCACATTAGTCTGTATATGTGAACAAAAGACACCAACCAGAGAGACACCCCAAGATGATAATTGATTTTTTACAGTGATTATTTTAATGTACTTGCTGTTTTCAGTAGTTTCTGGCTATTTCATTCCAGAACAGTATTAACACATGAGAAAGAGTAGGACAATCAAAAAGTTTTAAAAACAAAGCTATAAAACTTGTTGCTCCACTCTTCTAAGGAAAGCTCCAAAGCTGTAAAAAATTGGGCCTGGGGGAGTGTTGAAACAGTGATTTTGTCAGAATGTCTTGCAGAGCTTGTCAGAAGTCACAAAAATCTGTAAACAGATCTGTGGCACACATAATACTCCAAGGCAATGATCAGTATTTGGAGAAAGACAAGAGAATTTGGAGAGATTTGACTCTCAAAGATTCCCAACTATCAGACAAATTGTTCACAGCCAGAATTGACTACGAGTCTGCAAATGCAGTATTTTTTTATGGTTCATACCACAAAAGCTGTTTTATCTTTGTAATAAAATAGAGCAAGGTAATAGAAATTACATAGGTGAAACGATAGACGTATATATAAATTATAGGTAACCCACACTGAAGATTATAAACTAAAATTAGGTAACATCATGAAAAAAAAAAGGATTTCTGATACCTCTTGGGGGGAAAAAAATCAATGATAAGTTCAAAAAAAAGGAATGGAAAACTTCTGGGATTTGAGTGGGGGTTTTTGTTTGTTGTTGTTTGTGGCTTTTTTTTAAATTTTTGTTGGTTTTTTTCTAGTGATGGTAGTGTTTTTTTTATTTTTTTCTTTGAATGGGGGTGAATTTACTGAAGTAGGACAGGGAAGGTTTTCTTTGAAAAGTGTGGACAAGAGAGAACTCAGATGTCCCATACTATGCTTTTGTGAGTGTAAAGGAGATATAAAGAAGGTAGTGCTGCAGGTAAAGTAATTTTCTGGGGATTAGCAAATGATGGAAGAATTTACAGAACAGATACACAAACTGGTAGAGAAGACACAAATAGCCTAAGAATGCAGTTCTCTTCATGTGTTTGGAGGTGAGCCTCAGTCCAAGTATTTTCTTGTCTTCTGTGCCTTTATATGCCCACGACTGTTCTCTGAAAAACAGAGCATCCACCTGTGCAGACAATAAGTTCCACTTTTGGACAGCACTCCTGAGGCACTGTGGAGGTAAAGAACAAAAGCAAAACTACCTGGGTATATTTCCAAAGCTGAACAGCCCAAAAAAGAATTCATAAATATAACTGCTTCTGTTGGACAAAGGTGATATCCATGCCTGAGGGAGACCTGAAGGCATACAGAAGGTTGGTACTGCAGGAATTACTGAAACACTACTCCTTGGTCATTGACTTGAGTGGCAGAAACAATCTGGAAATCATTTAATGTTCAATCTGATTGTTAGTTACTGCTTTTGTGGCATCCTCCCTGGATAGGAGCATGTGAGGACACTCCACCGCCACAAAGCATCAGTGTGAAATTTTTGGAAGCAGCTGTGGGAGGCTCTAGCACACAAGAAGAACTGCAGCTCAGACACTGAGACTCCCAGTCTGTGTTTGCTTTGCAGGTATCCGTGTATCCTTATGGTGGGTGTCTTTGCTGTGGCTGTTACGGGCTCATTTAGAAAGGTAAAACTCAAAACCAACAAAACTGAACAACTTGGCCTGTCTGGCTCATTGGTGTTAATGAGATTTAAAAATCAGATTGTTTGGAAAGAGTTGTCTCAATTACTTCACAGTTATGTGAAGAAACAAAACAAATCTTCAGTGCTTGTATCCCTTAATGAAAATCCTCAGAAAGTGCATCAAGGATAAAGAACAGAAATGTCTTACTCTATGCATGCAGGTAGTTAACTCTCTTAATTTGATAATAGCTGAACTATTATCTCAAACTTGGCATTATTTATAAAGCTCGACTTTAGAAAGTAACATACCTTGAAGATTTGCACTCCAATCATTCTCAAACTTCTTCACAGAGAAAGGATAATCTCTTTTTATCCTTTTTTTTTTGTGTGTGTGTGAGAGAGAACTCAAGAATGAGGGAATGGAAACACATTTCTTTATGCATGAGTAAAATTTATGAAAATTTCAGTTTCATAAAATAAATGTATGAGCATATGAAAAATAATAAAAAATGAGTTGGAACTTGACCAGAGCAGACATTCTCTTCTCTCGTTATATTTAACAAAACAAGATTCATTTTAAAATACTGTGTTTACCTCCTGCTTCTCTTCAGAGATTATTCTGTGGCATTGCAAATGTAGGAGAAAAGAGGAAGTAGAGAGCAGCAGATTTGTGGGTGCCAGTCAAAAGTGGCCCATGGAGCCTGTAAAAAGGTAGTGCTGTTGGGCAGAAAGCTTAAATTCAATCTTTGGGAAGTCAGTGGCAGAATTCCCATTATCTTTGATGCTGTTATGACTTCAGCTTTTCTTGTCAGCAGCTATGCTCAGATCTCAAATTTTCAACGTATATTTTGCTCCAGTTTGATTTGGTCATTTTGAAAGATTGTGCAGGGCAATTTCATACCTGTAAAAGACTATGTAAGTCATAGGTTCTTAGTTCCAGAGCAACAAAGACTGATTGTTTTTGGTTTGGTTTTTTTTTTTTTTTTTTAAACAACCCCCCACTTTCTATGAGGTCTAAATAAATGTTATATTTTCATCAGCTCTTTTCTAGGTCTTGATAGAATATTGGAAAGAATGCCTAGCGGGAGAAAAATAGGAGAATTCTGATCATAGGATTTTTTTGCCTGGTGATGGAGAGAGCAGATGATTAGTCAGTATTTTCACAGCTCTTTGCCTTCAGTGAGTGGAACAAATCACATATTTTCCACCGAGGCCATTTTAAGGAAAACTTTATGTCAAGTAAATAAAATTGTTCATCATAAAGTCACAATAACATTTGTTAATACATTTCTTTAAAAATGTAACTCAACAAAGGCTTCTGGGATGTTTGCTGAAAACATCTTAAAATTTTCTGAGAAAACAACAACAACAAACTTCTATTTTATCCCCACTTTTCACAAGAGAGGAGTTATCTCTAGCAAGAAGCTAGAGCATACGTGCAACTACGACTGTGTACATCTCCAACATGTATATTTGGGCAGGCACGGGCAGATTTAGCCTTGGGCAAGACTCACGTTCACATCAGAGGGCCCTGAGAGTGCACAGAGCATTGGGCCATGCTGCAGAGCAAGCTTTACAGTTCAAGAGCAAGCTCTGAGCCAGGATTACCCACAGTGTCTCTGGGTAAACTCACACCAAGTGATGTTTGATGGCATTTTTGCTGATAAACCTTATCAGGGCCATGTTTACCTTAGAAGCTTTCTGCAGGACACAGAAACACGGAATCAACATCACCGCATCAACCAGAGCATGGCACTGAGTTCTTCTTCAGGGACCTCCTTAACCCAGCAGCAGTTTTTATTCCTGTTGCTTCCACGCTTTATCTGTTTGATAAGAGAATTTGAAATCTAGAACCTCCTTTTAACCTAGTAGCTGAATACTATTTATTAAAAGGTCTTGCTACTAAGACAGCTCAAAGTTGTGTTCTCTGTTACCACTAGTAGTAGTTCTGAGGACAGTACTCAGCCAGCCAGGCCCAAACAGGGAAATTGAACAATCTAGCAATTTTAAGATAGTTTAATTCTTACAGGGACTATTTTCCATGGTGGATGAAAGGTTTGAGGTGAACCTGATTTTGTATCTGAACAGGGACAGCTACATTGCTTTCTCTGAGCAGTCTGGACTCAGAAAAGAGGAATGGAACTTGTTTCATGAATAGACAAAATATCAAGCAGGGATGTTCAATACAGAGGTAGAACAAGGTGAAATGGCTTCAACATGACAGATATTAGGTTTAGGTTGGATATCAGGAAGAAATTATTTACTAAGAGGGTGGTGAGGCCCTAGCACAGGCTGCCCAGAGAGGCTGTGGCTGCCCCATCCCTGGAAGTGTTCCAGGCCAGCCTGGATGGGGCTTGGAGTAGCCTGGGATAGTGGAAGGGGTGCTTTCCCATGGCAGGGAGTGGGACTAGATGACTCTTAAGGTCCCTTCCAACCCATTCTGTGGTTGGCTGAGGGTTCTGTGAATTCCAGTTTATAGAGAAAGGATGGCCATGGGCAGAAATGCTTTTTCATTGCACAAACACGGCCCCAGACCCACTTCCCCACGGACTTCTAACTCAGCAAAGCATCACATCATGTACATCACTGTACATAGCTTTCACTGGTGGCCTTTGCTGTCACATGATTTATTCTTGCAGCTGAAGAAGTGAGAGACATTTTAATTAAAAAGATGAACACATCATAATTGTATGGAAATTTAAACGGAGAATATTAAGAGCACTCTGTGATGTCCCAGTATAACAGAGAATACTTTTGATACGAGATCTCTCCATACTAGTTAATTATTAGAAGCTGTTCTTTTTTGATTCCAATCTCAGTGACCTTTCTCATTTAATTTCTGCATCACCCTCCCAACATTCTGAAGAATTTATGATTCCTATTTTCTAGTTGGGAGAAAGGAGAATGCCCCTAAAAGACATTCAGACCAGATTTTGCATAGAATCTTTAAGAAGTGCTCGGCTTTGAAATTTAGATAGATTGGCATCTTTGAAAAGATTTCTGGGCCATCTGTGCACATTTATGTGATTCTGTATCATAAATACAAAGTATCATAAATATCATAAATCTGTGCACATTTATGTGACTCTGTATCATAAATACAGAGTATCATAAATATCATAAATCTGTGCACATTTATGTGAATCTGTATCATAAATACCCCCCAACTTCTTTTGAAGTGAATTGACTACCATTGTGAAGAAAATCTTTTGCAGAACAAGGCAAAGAAAACTGTCTCCAAAGTCTGCAACCAGACATTTTCCTGACACTGACAAGTCTTTCCTGACACTGTATTTGTCAAAGAAGCAGAACATTAAAAAACCTTTGTGCACGTGTATCTGTATGCCTGCTTTTGTCAATGTCAGCATTATCAATTTATAAAACCCTCTCTAGAAAGTACTAAGTCAAAAACATCTCTGCCGTACTTTATAGATCTGACTGGTTGCTCAAAGAAATAATCAGACCCAGTGAGATTCAAAACATATATTTTAAAATAGTTTTAAGAGGTGTGTGTGTGTTTTTTTTTTTTTCCTAAGTTAGTTTCCTCCAGATTTTAATACAGCCTGGAGATGTGGCAGCTTCTTGCACTTGTGCAATTTAAAGATGAAAAAAATTTCTGGGATTAGCAGGACACTCCCAGCTAGGTCACAGCATCTTATTATGTGTCAAAGTTTGGAGCAGTGAGAAGCAGTAATTGCTGAGCCTTGGCTGCATCCTGTCTACGCTCTGGGCAGTTCAGGGTGTGTGTACATGTGTTTGTTTTATGCATGTCTGTCATAACTTGCTTTAGGGATTCCACCAACCATTTGTCTGCAACCTGGCTTAGTAATAAGTAAGTCAGAGGAAGGAGGGGGCCCAGGGAAAAAAAGGTAAGACCCTACAGAAGCTTGAAAAATATAAACACTAGAAGAGAAAGAAATTACTTAGGGGGTTTACACCGTGCAGTAATAGGATTAAATTCATCTGGGAAAAACTGATGAGAAATAAAAAAAATATTGCTGTCACTAAAACGACATTTACAAACTGCTCTGGACAAAAGTGTTACTAAATGTACAGTATAAAGCCATTTTAAATCGATTGTCTGATTTTCTTATACAGCCTTTATTATAATTATGGAGACCCACATTGAAATGAAGAGATTCAAGGCCTCTTTCTTTCTCACAGTCAGGCTACTGTCCTGCTGTTGTGCAATTGCTACATCATCCAGGTTTGCTTCATCATCCAGCCTTTACACATGGCACATTTGCCTGTCAATCCCTCTGTGGAAAAACATTGGCCGGTATCCATCTCTTACCTCGCACAAAAAAGGCTCTGTGGTCTAAATATTTTCAAACATGCATCAGACATGGAGTAAGTACCTTGCATGATTTCTCTTCTGCTTGCCCCAGGGTTTTGTAATCCATCTATCTGTGCCACAGCCCCTTTTTCAGCTGGGCAGCTGCGCTGTTATGGCTGCTGTTGTCCCTTTATTAGTCCCTCTACAGTGATGGTCTCAGGGGACAAGCAGAAATCATGTTTTTCATGAATACATACCCCTGGATATGTTGATGGCCAGGGTGGTCTACCCCTTTGTTCATTACCCTGTGCAATATCAAGTAAACCAAGAGCCTCTGTGAAGTGTGATGAAAAATAGAGCAGGCACAGCAGCTCAGCCAACTGGCCCTGTATCTTGTTTCAGCCAGCAGTCACACTGGATGGTAGAAAGAAAAAGCAAAATAGCTCAAAGCAGTGACACTTCTTCAGAATACCCTCCCACGTCTCCAGCAATTTGTGGCACAGAGGTTTCCTGAGCCAGAGGCAGTGGGGAATGCAGCAGCTCCCAGCTTGACCTGCAGAGACTGCCAGCAGAAGCGACAGTGATGCACCACAGCTCCCCAGGCACCCTGGTGCAAGTGAGCACCAAGTGAAAGAAGGAAGAGAAAACAGATGTCTTTCCCTACAGCGTACAAAATACATAAAATTTGGGGAGGTAGAGGATGGGGAAAAAAAAAAAGTGAGAAATAGTTGAGCCTGTGTGCATCTCTTAGTTCTACTGTGAGAGGTTTAAAATTTTTTGCATATTCATACATGCAGTAATTGATGCTTTCTCTAGCCATTCTGGATCTTATGCTGTCTTTTCTGCACCTTCACTGATGATGTGAGCTGATGTACTCACACACATATTTCAAACATATAAAGGTTATACTTCCTCTTCCTGCCTAAACAGTGCTTTAACTGCATCATGGTTTTCCTCTATTTTACAATGTCCCAGAATAGGGAGAAATTTTTATTGTCTTTTGCAAATGAAAACTAGACCAAAGGCAAGTGAAGGATTGGTCAGTGGACTTACAAAGTGGAACACTGCATAGGTTCGTGTTCTTCAGTTATAGAAACTTGTCTCCTGATGGAAGAGTCATGGAAAATTTCAAATCTGGGTGATACCCTGCCTGCCTGAATAGTCCAGGACTAAATTGTAACTTAGCAGATATGGGGAGAAAGGTGTTTCATGTTCCAAGCTTCACTTGTTATGTGTCTATATTGAAACAGAGAAAGTCGACATCTGGAGTAAAACTCTTGTAAATTAATGGAAATGTCTGAGTAATGATGGCAGGATCTTTCTAACACAGGTTTATATTGTTACCTGAACTTGTAAGTTCAGCCAGCCATGTCTATAAAATGCAAAAGAGACTCTATTAAATGTTTTAGTGATTAAAATGTAATCGTTTTAGTCAAGTGTGAATGAAGGTAAGTGTTCCTGAGGAAGAAAACTAGGTATGTTCCTATATATATGCTTGATGGCAAAACAACTGCCTGAACTTGAAACTGAGAATCCTTGAGATCAAGCCAAAACTCAGACAGCTCTGTCCTGATTTGGGGGTGAGCAGTTTTCAGGGCATGGCTGAGGTGGCTGTTAAGTGTGAGGCAAAAGTTTTAGTGAGGTGAGCAGCAGAAAAGATGACACTTCAGTCTAGGATGCACAGTCAGATTTAATTTAATTTAATTTACCTATATTCATAACTTTGCTCAAAACATTTTAATGTATCAGTTGCAGAAATAAGAAAAAGCCAAACTTTATTACTCATTTCTGTCCATTGGCTTTTTAAGGAAGGGCACATTCAATCTCCAGTCATACTGGGATCATTTCCTAGGAACTTTACACCAGACCCAGATGGATTTGGGGAGGGCAAGGAGAATGTATGTCTCCTTATTCCTCCAGTGCCAAGAACACTTTGGCTTCTACTGCCCAATATGCAAAACAATACTTAACAGGATCTTAGGTGTCCCAACAAGCTGTTGTAGGAACCTGGATGCACACAAACCTTTGCTTAGGCCCACCTTGATCCAGAACCTTAGGATGACAATGTGTGAATGGCCAAACATCATCTGTCTGACCAGCTGGACTCTATTTCTTAGACAAGCCAAGCTCCTTACCAGTCAATGATCACTCTTGGTGTCTTTTCATGGTCTTTAAAATCAAGAACAACTGTCATGATACACCAGTGGCTGTATCAGGCCCACTAAGCCTCATTCGCTAAAACGTTGTTTTCTCTAATTCCTTCTCTGAAAGAAAAGGGAAAGAATTAGAGAATATAATGAAAAAACAATGTGATTTCCTTATCTGTTGTCTAGATCAGAAGTTAAAACCTAAAGGTTATCTATTATCTATCCAGTCCTCTTGTTTTAGGAGCTGGATGTATCACTGCTGTGAAATGTGTTTTCCTCCCAAAGGATCATTTATCCAGATATAAACAATAAAAAGGCAACAGTTTTAAAACCTTTGATATAATAGACAAAGTATTATCAGCTTCCCCCCCCAGTCTTCTATATATGATGGTGAACCTAATGGAGAGCAGATAATTTATTGTTGTCTCTTTCATATCCAGGGGTATAAGGAAGAAATTTTGCTATTAAAGAATAAAGTGAAATTCCCCAACCCTCCTGCGTTATACACATCCTAGATTATTTAGAGCTCATTAAATCAAAACAAAGATATAGAGTAGTGGGTGCTTCCTCATAATCATTAAATGATTCTGCCTGCACGGCATCATTTCTTACACGGCAACGATTAAACTCTCAAAGACCTGCCCAAGCAGGCCTTGAACTTAATTGGTAGAAAAGTTGAGAGGAATTCTCTTGAGGGGCAATCATTTGTTTGTCTTTTTGGAAATCACACTGAGGAATTAGAAGGGGATGTATTGTAGGTGCTGTGCTTGGAACAGAAAATAACCATGTGGTACCAGTGGGCAGCCTATATCTGAGGCACAGCCGTGTCCTGGGAATGGGGAGACAGAAGGCAAGGAAGCAAATACTCTAAAATATGGGTTTCATTCTATCATTCCAGCCATGGTGACCTCTAACACTGATGGTTTTCTTGTACTTCAGTGCTGTGAACCAGTTTGCAAAGAGTAGAGCTAGAAGTTTATTTTTCTTTTTTATTTCTTTGGTAGGGAAAGAAAGAGGGCAAAGATGGGGCAACAAAACAGCCCAAAAGTGCATTTAGTGCAAAACAGATTAGTACTTTTGGGAAATGCCTTGCTTATAAACTCTACCTTAACAGTGATACCACTTTTTCAGTTCAAGTGACATGAAACATTGACACAACACAATGAAGTCTTTTAAGACTGGTTCCACACTTCAGCAAGTAACCAAGGCCAAGTACCATGTGTCCAGCTGGTAATTTTTGCTTCTGTGCATGTTAAAATACCCGATATGCCCCTGGCACAGGCAAAGCAGGTTTGATAGCATCCGCAGGAAGGAGGCCACTTATTTTTTCATGCGTAATTTATCACCACAGGTATTTTTGCCTACCTATGTGTCCTCTGCTTAAACTCATGGTAGCACGTACATTTGCAGCTGGACGTGCTGTTGCTGTAGCAATCATGCTCCTCCCTTCAGCTCACTGGCAGATCCTGAAACAGGATGTCAGCATGAGTTGCCTCTCTGCAGAGCTACTGTCTATCAGAAAGAAACAGCCTTGAGACACCCTGTGGGGCACTTTTTGAGAGGAACAGGGGTAATTACTTAGGATATTTAAGTATAACATTAAATATTTACTTCTCCTGAGAAAACATTTAAAGTGGTAGTACTTTATACGATTCCTGCAAATGCAAACTCACAAGCTTGGCCAGGATATTTTTCTCTTATTCTTCATAGAAGTAAAATTCCACCTCTTATTTCATATATATCTGCATTTTCAAAGTTTATTGCTTCTCACTAGCCACCTTACTGAATTACAATTTTTGTGAAGCAAAAGAGAACAGTTCTGAAACCTTCTTTTCATCCTAGTCTTGAACCTGTTTGACAAACCTGTGTGAGCTTTTGAGGCAGTTATGCTTCTGCTCGGCATGACAAGCTTTTCATTCTCTTTACTTTAGATGTAGGCACATATACCCTGTAATTGCAGCTGTGCAGCTGCAGCTGATTTTGCTTTCCCTCACTGCTTTTGCCTCCCCTTATCATGAAAGGTCATGGGATGGAGTCGTAATGATTGCTGCAAAGGATCTGTGATGCATTTGAAACACAACTTGTGGCTCCAAGTACGTGTGCGTGTGCACACACCCCTTTGCTCCAGACATAACTCATTGTTCTTTACAGGCCTAACCAAATCTCACTGCACCCTCTTCCCACACTCTCCAAGTACTTCCAGTTTGACATCTTATATATATATATATATATATATATGTATAGAGATACAGCTTCAGTTGTGAACAACAATCCCCCACCTTGTATTACAGACTTTAATAGCTGGTGCCTGTTGTGACAGGGCATGTGACAAGGAAGAATGTCATAACATGCCTCTTATGTACCTTCCTCCACCTAGGATGATTTTCCTCCATCTATTTTTTTGGTGATTTGGCCTGTGTGGGAAGATTCAGGGAGTGTTGAGACATGGAAAGTTAAATCTCCAATTATCCAGAGGTCGTGACAGTCAGCCAAATTTTGTGCTTCCCTTTCCACCTCTACACCCACTGCGCTGTCCTGCTGCTGACCCTGAAATGGAAAGACCACCCTCCTTTGAAATGAGATCAAATCCTCAGAACTTGCTCATCCTTGGGCCTCTCCCAAAAGCTCGTGCTGCCAAACATGCCGGATTTCTGCAGTAGTTTCATAACCTGGTGGGCTTCTACTCTCTTGCGACCTGAGCTGAGGTCATTGCATTCATTTCCATTTACGAAGTTGTCTTGCGATTAAATCTATGTTGTCCCAGAGGCAAATGTGCGTCTGAATTTTTCCCACTGCGTGTGTGCTGCCCTCCTCACAAAGATGAGGTTTTCTGGCAGCCTTCTATCATGTTGTTATGCTTTGAATAATTATTTTTTTTAGAAAATTCTCTGGTCTGAAGTTCATTTTTTCCCCTTCTCTCATGCTCTGCCCCCCTCTCTCCTTTTTGACTCCATCGCCATCCTCAACCCCTCCATTTTATCTCCGTGTTATTCTTGGCCGGTCTAGGTGCCAGTTGGGAGCTAAGTTAATTTAGGTACTTGTCTGCTTGCCTGTCAGGTTCTATCAAGAGTAAAAAGAATGGCAAGTTAATAAACCCAAAATTATGTCAGGCATGAAGCAGACTCTTATCCCATGCAGTTTATCTGGCAGCAGGTGCAAAAAAGACCAATAAAAGAGAAGAAATGCGGCCTTTCACACACGCACACGGACACACACGTGCACACGCTCTGAAAAGAGGGAGAATGGCTGCATGTTTCTGTCAGGTGGCCAGCACAGGATTAGCTGGTGGTCTCAAGCCAGACTTTATGGGGCAGGTGTCCACGTTACAGAAACCACAAGCACCATTCACAGGCTTCTTGGCAGCTGCAGCGCGAGGACTGACGCGCACTCTCAGCACTTCAGGCGAGTCACTCCGTAGGAGTCCAGGAATGGAAGTGGGGAGGAGAAGAGGGCGAGCTTGTTGTGCTGCTGGTCAGTCACCATTACAAAAACATCTGGGCTCCATAGACAACAGCCTGGTTTTGCTAGGAAAATGGGAACCACGGAGGTGGCCTGCTCCTTTGGAGAGTCTGTTGTGGACTCATGAAATTTGGAGCGAGCGCTATTGTACTAGAGACAAAAGTGTCAAATGACACTACACAGATCTGACTTCTGGCATCATGGGGGTTTTGTTCAGCTTCATAATGAAAGATAAGTAAGGCTTTTTCAATATATTTTAGATAGTTCAGAACAATGTATATCAATGAGATCAATACTAAAATGATTCTCTAGGATGGCAAAGTTTAGGAATAAAATGGGTTTGGAGATGTCTAGAAATCTACCGGGGTTCTGGTGCAAATAAGACAGAATCATCTAAATGGGAGGAAAGCAAATCCTCCCTTATTTTCCTCTTGGTTTGCTTCATTGAGTTTCACACCTGTAATTTCCCCTTCTCTTCACCATCAGAAGCCTAATGTCCTGCCTCCCATGCTTCAGGGCGTGGTGTTTCTCAGCCTCCTTCCCTCAGCAGATGTGTTATCAGTTTCTCTTTACTCAGCCCTTCCTTCTCTACTTTTGCTCCTGGGAAAGAATGGCAAACTGTATCTTTCCTTATAGCTTTGGACAAAGTGCCCAACATGACCTTGAATGAGACTCGTACCCAAGGAAAAGCTTTGACTTTAGGCAACTGGAAAAGCAGTGCACTTTTTATTTCTGAGTTCTTTTCCCCTTCCAATGTCTTCCTATTTATGTGGAATTATCCCAGGCAACTGGCTGACAAAATCAGAGCCTTGTGACAAAGTGAGAGCATCTCAGTGATATCACTGCTGATACATCCAGCTTTTCAGGACTAAACTGCTGAACTACATCAACAATCCAGATTTCCAGTGGACTTTATGAATACAAGATCAGCATTTAACAGCTGGGTAGTTACTGAAAAATTAAAGCCTGAGTATGTGAAAAGCCTTCAAAGGTTTGGCATCTGTAGTGGGTGGCAAAACACACATAATTAATTCATAGATCACAGCATGCCTTTCAGCAGCATTGCATATTGTGTTTGATTCTGTATTTTATCTGTGTTTATATGTGTATTCATAACCATATAAATTAGACTTGTGTAATTATATATAATTACATACCTTTGTTTACATTTGTGGCTGGGAGTTTCCCATAACCACTTCTGCACTTTTGAAGTCACACACTCATTGATAAGGATATAAAAGTTCTAATACCATCTGGAAGTTCATACAGAATATCTTTCCTTTAGACACTAAAGGGACATGCTGCAAACATTGCCATTATATTTGGTGTGCAGCGGACAATTTCATTCAAACCATGAAGAACATTTATATTTGGTGTTTATATATATTAACCTCCTACTTGTTTTTAATATTCTAATTAATACTTAAAACATGAGAGATGAACTGGCCCAAGGGGAAACCATGATCTAAAGAATTAGTTTCTTTTTTTTTCAAGGTTGTTCTTCTGTTTATATTGATTTTAACTTCTTTTTAGTTGACTTCCTTAACCTTATTCATTTTTCTTTCTGTTCCTCAGTAATATTCTATATGGTCATGCTGATCATGTTTTTACTAACACCATGGCTTAAAAGTGAAGAAATGATGTTCTCAAAATCCTCCTGACTCCAAGTATTGCTGCACAGAGTGGCTACATATTTAGAGCACTTAATTAATAACACCTGTCTTGCAAAATAGGCATTTGATAAGGTGACAAAGTTTGCTCCAAAGGCAAAAGTGGTGCAGCAAGTACAGTGAAGGCTGTCTTATCTCAAGAATATAAATTAGCCTGGTTTTCTAAGGAAATGGACTTCTTTATCCATCATACCTGTTGGATCATCTTCATCTTTCTGACAACTTTTGAACCCAGGGCTGAATCCATCAAATAAACCTGGCAGAGGGATAATGTTCTCATGATGGACATAGTGGAACAGTAAGCTGTTATTACTTGGGAAAAAAGCTGGGGACAGAGGAAGGAAGACACCCTGACAGAACCCCAAAGGGAGGACTCAACCTTCACTCACTGCCTGTGTTGGATGTCACAAAAAAGAAACAGCAGTCAGTCAAATGACAAGGAAAACCATAGCATGGCACTCTCACCGTGCTGCCCATCTCCTGCTGAGATAGCAAGGCTCCCAAAAATGGGTAGGAGGTGAAAAGGGCTGAAGATGACCTGGGACTGGGTAGCTTGGGCAAGGTGGAATGAGTTACTGTCACTTTTGTGAGTTCTTCCAGGCAGTGGGGAAGGTTCCTACAGGCTATAGGGCACACTGGGTATGTATTAATAAGAATTTAGGCTGCTTTAGTCCTACTGCTGATAGACCAGCTTCTGTTTCCAGGCTGCTGGGCCCCAGTTCATCACCACGCCATGGTGGGTGATTTGTTTTATGCAACTTAATGACAATAGTGGCAGCAGTGGGACTGTTCACTGCTTACAGGCTTGCTGCAGAGGGGTGCTGGAGGGTGGCCACAAGTGACCGCAACAAAGAGCTGCGCCGTGTCCCACAGATAAAAGACATCAGTCCAACATGTGTAAACAAGCCTAGCGTCCCTTGCATTGAATTCCACTCTTGTTCAACATATCGTTTACAGCACCAGACCTCATCCCTGTGGAGCAATTTCTTTCCCACTTGGTCTGCTTCTGATTAGTGTAAGAGAATGACGTATAGAAATGACACTGTAATAAAGATGATGGATAGTCAGTGAAGCAGCTGCAGATTAGGAGAAAAGGAAGCTGACTACTGAAGATTGGCTTAGCAAAAAACAGAAAAACAAAAACCACAAACAACAATACAAGGTTCTAACTGTGCATACAAAAGTCACTTGAAATTCTTCTGCTGGTATTCTTACTGGCATGCCACTCGGAGCATGTAGAACAGTAATTTCCCAGTGGAAACAGACTATTCAAAATCATGTTAGGGGACTAAATGCCTTTTAGATCTGGCCTTTAGATCAAGCACTTACCCTTAAATGCCTTCTCTGAAACTCATACTTCACAGGGAATAGGAAAAAAGATGAAACAGCTCTGAAAAACCCAAACAACATTCTCTTTAGATAAAGCTGTTAGACCAGGGTGTTAGTAAGTCTGTGGCTTCCTTAAGCTCATACATGGATTTTACAGACCAGGCTGAGTCAGTCTAGCGTGGGATGAGTGGATGACTTTATATCCTTAATCAGATTTTGAGTGAATAGTTATTTTCCTTCTGTTTGCACCTGAGGAAAAGCTTACAAGTATTTGCACCACCTTCTAAGCAAACAAAATGAATTGGGCAACAGCAGCCTGGAATAATTTACTGTACTCCTGATCCTGTAGGGACCTTTTCTGCTTTTGCAGCCTTTCACTAAGAGGTAGCCTTTCATTTCAGAAGGTGGTTCAACATGCCATTTTGCAAACAGGGAAGTGGAGTAGAAGAGAGGATGAGACGAGAGTGGGAGGGGGGCCACAGAAATTTTTATATCATGAGTCAAATAGCTCAGCTGTCCAAAAATTTCCCAGAAGATATTCACTTATGTCTGTGTGAGCTCCTACGGAAAGGAATGGAATTTGCCATAGTTTTCCATAAAATCCTCCAAAGAGAGGACGGATCCACTGCTCTATGCTGTGTTTATCCCCTGATTACAGCAGACTACACTAGTTTTAGGCCATAGCCTGTTTGTTGAGTTTCTTGAATCTGTCATACATTCTCATAAAAGGATTTGATATTACATTTCTCTACAGCAGAACTGAAGATGACGGTAGCTCAGTCCATTTTTTTCACTCTTTTTAATCATTTTCAGTGTACTGAAGTAAAACAAGATCAATGTCAATCTGCAGTCTCTGGATGTATTAAAGAAGAAATTTTGTCTGACCATGCAAAGCAAGGAACCACACACTACGCTCAAAAGGAGGACACATCACAGGGGTAGGAGGTGTCAAATTATTTTAAATAAATATGTTTGAAGAAAGCAGTATAGTGCCTGGTAAGGAAGCTGGTTAGATGATCCAGTGATAGACATCTGATTGACAGGGCAATCAATCAGGCATTAATTTTTCAACTGCACCATGGGGGATGCTGTTGTGCAATTTGTTTCCCCTGTGAGCTGTGAGCCTTCCTCCAATGGAAAGACTGTAGCTAAGATGTTATCCATTTATTCTTGCACTTTCTCTTCAGATTTCTTAACACCATCTTTTATGCTAATGATATGAATACTAAGGAAAAAAAATCTCTTTAAGGTGGTTGTGCTGACATTTATTTCAGATAGTTTATTGGTTCATCATCATAGATTTCTGCTTTTAAGTCAATAGTTTATCTAAACTTAATTAAAACATGTTAATTTAAGTCCCTTCAGTTCAACTAGTTGGCTCCTAGTCCCGCAGCTGTAATAAATTTTGACATTTTACTGGGGTTTTATGTAGTTTACAAATTTTCTGTAATTTCTTATTATGCAGCCTTAATAGTTGAGGCATTGCTTAAAGGTTGTTAGTGGTTTTTCTGTTATGATTTTAAAATCAAAACCAGTGCCAGCCAGTGTGTCATGTATCTCAGCAGATGTAACCAGTCCCTAAAGCAAACTGATCTTCACACTGTGGCACACACGAACTGTGTTACAGCAGCCCTTGAACAGCACCTCAGCTGGGAACAACTCACTATTTCTGGAGCAGTGTGTATGCCCCACTGAAATAAAAATATATTCATAAATGAGACACAGACTTTTCAGTTTTAGGATTCCCAAGAGCTGTTACAGAGCAGCTGAGGGTGAAAAAAAATTATTAACCATTTCATCAAGAATAACTCCAAAATCCTTTGACTGATTCTGTATATCATCGAGTCATTTTAATGAGTAAGTTTTTGGTAGCCACATTGGTGGCATTCATGGAAATTCACCTCATGATAGTGGCTGGTCAAATTTTGCTGTTATCCTTACTGGTTTTGCTCAGATGCAGAAGTGGTCAAAAGTGAAAAAAGCAGCCTACATTAAAGTCTAATTTAAAAATAGTGTTTGCACTACCCAGACACAAAACACTTGTTTGCTTCATTTTCTTCCTACCTAGTTGTTGCAAAAGGTCCCTGGGGTGGGAAGTGCTTTCCTTCTGTGTTTTGTTCTGGGAAAGTTAGAAGTAAAGGGAAAGTGTATCAAGGTGTCAGCAGTGAAACTGTACTGAAGATAATGGTCAAGAGCCTGTTGACTTTACTGGACTCCAGGTTTTGCCCCATGATCTAAATTGCACTCCTCTGAAGTGCTTCAGAGACCTTCTCTTTCAGCAATCACATATCTGGTTCCCAATACAACTTAATCTACTTTTTGAGAAGACAAAATTAGATTTGCAGATGCTCTCACGACTGACTGGAGCAGAACAAGTGGGAGAAAAGATTGTTGAAAAAAATCCCCCTGTGCTTTTCTTTTCAGGAAGGTTTATGTTGCATCCTTCCACCTCTGTCCTGCTCCTTAGTCCAGCCTATTTTTAAAAGTGGAGGGACAAAGAAAGTTTGATGATTTTTCTGGAGTAGCTACTGGAGAATTTGACCCTCATCTCACAAGGAAATTTACTCCCATAAACCATCCCACTCAATTATGCAGAACAAGAAAGGCTGAAAGCCTTGGATAAACTGTAAAGTTGTTGAAACAAATGTTTCAATGGTTCTTAAGCTCTACCTATGAATCTTTGTCAGGTCATTCATTATCACTCTTTGCCCACTTAGAAGAACAGAATGAAATAGATCCCAGTGGCTCAGCTGAAATTATGTGGGCCTTAGTGACACATACTGCCTCATTTTCCTTCAAGGAATATTGAGTGTATCACTGGATAAAGCCATGAGCATAAACCATGATTAGGAAAGTAGACTAAATTGCTCAAGATTCTCTCTGTGCCATAACAACATTAAAATTTGACACTACAATTCCTGTACAGATTAAATGCTGTTGAAAATGGGGTGCTTACTTACTTTAAGAAGCCACTACCTCTCTGTAAGGAAAGTGAAGGGTGTCAGAGCTCAGGCCACCAGCCTGAAGTTTTCAGAGAGAGGGATGGTGACACCAAGCTACTCAAACCATACAAATGCCTCAGTCATATCTTGTTTTTAAGGTAACAGGTACCTGACAGCTTTGAGGTCACATTAAACTGCTAAAAACCCACCTGCCTGATAGTGGAGAAGCTGCTTCAGTAACTTAGGCATAATCCTGTGCTTTATATTTTTCAAAACCTTGGCTGATGGCTGTTGGCAAAAATGCTATGCTTTCAGTAAGGGAGGTGGAAAGGGTCATAATTTGGTCACCAACATTTGATGCATCCCAGAAGAGGAGCTAAAAAGGTATCCTGCTAGGAGTGATGTGTTGTTGTTGGCTGTCCTTGTCCCCAGCTGCGATTGAAATGGATTCAGCATTTTAGGAGTGAGAATAAAAAAGTAAATAGCTAAGTCTCTTAGCTGTTTTTTTTACTTGGTTTTAACAATTATGAACTACTGTGACTTTGAGTCTGAGAAGAGACTATTTTGTCTGTTTGATTGCTTTGAATAATTGTCAGTGAGTTTTCTTTCAGTGGGAAAAAGAACATGGTAGATGTCTTGTTTTGCATACTCAGATTTAAATAACATTAGGCACCTTTCTGCTTTTCTGTTTTTTTTCTGATTTTTTCTTTTTTAAGCTGTTCTACATTTAGATGTAATTTGTAGGCAGCAAAGCAGCCAACAATCTAAGGTGGCAAAACAGAATCCATTCTTCCCACAGCTTCTAAAACCTGACCTTCCCCGAAGTTCTTCACCTTGTCTGTCTCTACAGTGCCACATAAATAGCAGAAAGCCTTGTTTCCCTTTAGTTTCCAGTCTCCTTCTTTGAAGTATTTTGAATTTTAGTGTGCTGTTAATACATTATTGATGAGAGGTGGCAAGTCAGGAGTGACGGACAGGCAGGTCAGTTCTCTAGCAAGACCAAGCCTAGTTTTTGCATTTCAAGATGATTGTACAAAATGCTGGCCTGAATATATCCTCCTTATCTCACACTTTTCCATGTAAATCCATTTACCTTTTCTGTCCCCTCAGAAGATAGGCCCTGAAAAGGACCAGACAACTTTTTCATGGCTGTGTGCAGCCCCCAGGTCACAACCTTGCTGCATGCATCTCAAAAGTGAAGTATGCCCCAGGGTGGCTGAGGCTGTGTGGACTGGTAAAATCACAGGGCTAAGAGTTCAGCTGGGGCAAGAAACAGATTTTTCTCAATTATTGGAAGCTAATACAGAGTAGGAACCAGGTTCATAAGTCCTCAGAAACTAGAAGAGTGTAAGAAGAGACAAGAGTCTCTGTTGGGGTGGCTTCAGGTCTAGAGGATTGTTATATTTTTTTCAGAAGGATGAGAATTCACTTGCTTCTTGAAGTATTGAATTGGCTGTTGTCTCTGCAGATTCACTCACCTCTGGCTGTGGAACAGAAAGGGATATGTAAAATGGTAAAATAAAAGCAGTCGTGGGTTGCATTGTCTTTCCTATGTTGCTTTTCCTTCTGCGGGGTGCTGTAGTACTCCATGATATAAGCTTCCATGTGAAATCACTTGGTGTAGACTCTGAGATGGACTGGAGAAGCAAACTGTTTATATATAGGTCAATTTTTTACTGTTTTACTATTTTTTCTGGCATAAATGCAGATAAATCTTAAAGGATACTTTCTATTCATTTTTCCCTTTTTCAGTGGGTCTACATCTACTACAGAAAACTATATCCGAAAATTCAAACAAAACCAAAGTCAATTAAAATTCTGAGTGAGCTCTAGGTGGACAAATTAGAATGGACAAGTTAGAATGGTAACATCCTGGACTCTGATTGAAAGATGTTGTAAATTGTGGTCAGTACTTGGAATATTACATTTTAATCAAGAGAAGGAACAAACAGGAGGCTTTGTTTTCTTAAAAACATCCCTGGGCATTAATGTTGGTGGTGACTACCACCTCTACAGGATGCTGTAGTTTGCTTAAAAGATCAAATGGTGATAAGTACTTGGTTTGTTAGATTTGAAGAGATTCTGCAGTGAAGTGGATGCATAATTAACTACTTTGAAATCTTTGTCTTGTGTCACAGAACAAAACCAACTTCTGTGTGAATATTATACATGGAGTGAAGTCATCAAAATAACTTTTATTTCCCACCTCATCCACCCTCAAGCCCCTCCTTCTGGTGGAGGAAAGACAAACAGATTTCCTTTTTTTTCTGTGCTAGTAGTCCATCTTGCTTTCCTTGCATGACAGCAGATGTGTTGAGAAGACAGAAGCCCTGAGGAGCAGGAACTGTGACTGTCTGTGTCAAAGATGCAGAGGCATTCTGACAGCTTTTCAGCATGGGGCTTCTTTTTAATCCAGGGATGTGCATGGTGTTAGCTGGGAGTAGGGAGGCTTCACATGGGGACAGGGAACACTGCTGTTTTGCACTTGCAGATTGGATTCTTCCTTTTTCACCTTGTGTACAAGGTGCAGGAAAGTCACAGAGGAGACACCAGCTATATCACAGAGTGAGAGTAGGTGGGATTCTTGGGGCTGTGCAGGGCCAGGAGCTGGACTACAATGATTCTTGTGGCTCCCTTCTAACTCAGGATGTTCTGTGATTCTAGGTGCTACAGAGGTACTTGGGCAAGTGCAGCCCTATTTGTGTGAGAGCCAGAGTCTAAGAGATTTTTAAGTCTCACTCTCCACCA
Source organism: Prinia subflava (assembly GCF_021018805.1). Classification (NCBI taxonomy): domain Eukaryota; kingdom Metazoa; phylum Chordata; class Aves; order Passeriformes; family Cisticolidae; genus Prinia; species Prinia subflava. The sequence continues at coordinate 8,947,461 of NC_086250.1, read as the reverse complement.
CTGAAACTTTTCCAGTCTGAATTGTACCAACAAAGGAGCTCTGCTCTGCTCCCCTCCTCTACCTGCAAATTCCCCCTGCTAACCTCCTCCACCACCCACTGTGTTTTCTATGTCACTACTGAAAGCAAGACACCCACAAAACAGAAATAAAACAGCAGCAACCAATGGCAACACTGGATATCTCACTGCCCATCAGCCTGCCTCTGCAAGTGTTCACTCTGCATCCCAAAGTCAGGCAAAGCAGGTCCACCAGTCCAAAGAATGTCCTGGGAGAGTCACAGCAAAAGACAGCGAGACACAGACTGACAATGTGTTTGTGCATTGTCAGTGACACTTCTGAGCAGAAGGCAGTGGTGCAGTCCAAAGATGTCCCCAAATCTAGAGAACACTCTTTGGTGAAGGTGAGAATAAGTGCAGAGAACTCCAACTCTTGTCCAGACAACACAAGCTCTTCTGCAAGGTTAGGATCACCCTTCCTTAAAACTGACACAAAAATGTTATAGGTGATGTCACAGAATGTTAAGAAATGGAAGAGGCCTTAAAGATCATCTAGACACAACCCTCTCTGCCACAAGCAGGGACACCTCCCTCTAAACCAGATTGCTCAAGGCTGTAGCTAACCTGACTTGGAACACTGCTAGGGATGGGACATCCACAGCCTCCCTGAGCAGCCTGTTCCAATGCCTCACCAACCTCACAGTAAAGAATTTATTTCTAACACCTAACCTAAATTCCCCCCTTTCAACTTGCATCCATTACTCCTCATTCTATCACTGCAGTTCCTGACATAGAGTCCCTCTTCTGCTTCCCTGCAGGTCCCCTTCAGATACTGGAAGGCTGCTATGAAGTCCCTCAGGAGACTTCTCCTCTCCAGGCTGAACAATCCCAATTCCCTCAGCCTTTCCTCCCAGCAGAGCTGCTCCATCCCTCTGCTGCCCTTGGTGTCCCTGCCCTGGCTCCAGCAGCTCCCTGTCCCTCCTGTGCTGGGCCCAGGGCTGGAGGCAGCTCTGTCAGGAGAGGGTTCACCTGAGCAGGGCACAGGGGCAGAATCCCCCCTCCCCTTCCCTGCTGCCTATACTGGGGCCTCAGCCCAAGACACAGTTGATTTCTGGCCAGCTCATAGTGAGTTTTCTACCAACCATCTCCCCCCAAGTCTTCTTCCAGAGCTGCTCTCCATCACTGCTCTGCCCAACCTGTTGGTGTGTCGGGGATTGCCCTGACCCCAGTGTAGGACCTTGAATTTCACTCTGTTGAACTTCATGAGGTTCACACAGACCTACATCCCCTGCCTGTCCAGGTCCCTCTGGATCCATCCTTTCCCTCCAGCGTGCTGACTGCACCACACAGCTCAGTGTCATCAGAAAATGTGCTGGGGGTTCACTGGTCCCATTGTCCATGTCACTGACAGAGCTGTGGAACAGCCCCAGAACCAACCCCTGAGGGACACCACTCTTCCCTGCTCTCCATGAGATAACATCTGAAGTTACTGTCACTTCCAGTCTTTTCTGACTTTCCCATCTCTTTTCAGTAGCTTGCCTGTTTGAAGAATGCAAAGATATTAAAAAATCAGCTGCAAGTAATTTCTCTATAATAAAAACAAACAGAAATTCTGAAATTAATCCCAAGGCAGCAGCAGGCTATGAACTAAGATCTAGTTCAAAGCCGGATCTCTATCTGCTAATACAGCCAGTTCAGCCAAAATAAATCTTTATTTTCACCAGATGCTACATGTGGCTTAAGTATTCCCACACATCTGCGTTAGAATAATGTTCAGAGAGAAGATAAGTCCTTTCTTGGACAATGTAAATATAACTTGTGAACTGGTCTTATGATGATCCTTGATTTTCCAGCCTTTTACACAATCCTCTGGCCATTCAGGGATTAGCACATTCAACAAAGGTGGGGTCACCTCCCAGATAGATTTGACTGTTGTGCCCAAATGATTTCTGGTCATGATCCAGACAGGTTACCCTGTGCCAGCTGTCATACCCAAGTGCAGTTGAGTGAATCAATGTGACAGAACTAAGACTAATCATTTTAGTGTGTTAGTCACATTTTTTTGAAGGGCTTCATGAATTGAGACTCCTAAATTGCTCTTACTTTTAGTAGAGAAAGAAAAATCTCTGACTTATTTGAAGGCCCAGTCCTCAGTGGTTTTTTTCTCATTATGGTCTTGAACTGAGAGCAATACTTTTCAGGCCACCAAAGCCTAATAAATAAAAAAATAGAGAAAGCCTGAAGGCATCCTTAATTGCCTTGCAACCTTAAAAAAATTAGTTCTCAGAACATATTCTCTTTAAATCAACAGTTTCTTAAGAAAGAAATGTTGCTTTCAGGACAGAAGGAATGAGGAGAGAACCTGGGAAAAAATGTACTACATTTTACATTGGGAGAGGGAGAGCTAGAATAGCATTCAGATGTATTGAATAAGAGTATCCAAGACTTCTTGTTCATTTTGTTCTGCCCTACTAGTCCAGGATCTTCCTTTCCAACATGCTGCTGGTGTTTGGTGCTTCATCCCAGGTTTAAGTATGTTTGCACTTACCTGCCATGGGGGTATAAAAAGAAGACAATGATCTCTAATTTGATGTGGAAGGCAAGAAACAATGAAAAAAGATGAAAGTAGCTAAAAAAGATCTCTTTGCCAAAGGGAACACAGTACTGGAGACACCGCACAGAAGAAAGACACAGTGTTTGAATGATATGTTCTTTGTCATGAATTTTAATTTTTTAATTCTTTAATTCTGTGTGTGGAGACAATCTTAAAAAAACCCAACAGGAAACAACCAACCCATAAAAATAGCAATTTTGACTGACAGCTTTAGCAGTGAATGAAAATTCCCAACCCTACACTGAGATGTGGTGACTGGAAAAAGTAAATATTAATGGAAAAGTCAGAATGAAGGACTTCAGGGAAAAGAGGCAGTTGTCATCTATCCAAAATGTCTGTTGAGTACTCCGAAAATGCAAGTTTCAGAGTCCCCAAGCAAGACTTCCAAGCCTCTGGAACGGCCCAAGCCACATGAATGTTGGGGAAGTGTACAAAACCACTGCTTTCCTTTGGCCCATTCACCTAGAGTTGTTAGAGTTTCCTGCCTAGAGAAAAAGAATCCACTACAGGGAATTCAGGAAAAATAGCTGCCTGGAACCACTATAGCTTTTTTCCTAAAACTATAATGATGCCCAATTCACAAAAAACCCCAAAATGATAATGAAAGTATTTTAATCAACAGCAGGGGATTTCACTGAGTCCAACACTAGCCAACACAAAAATACTGCATTTATTAGAAAATCCTTCAGAAATAAAAATACGTCCCCACAGCAACAACGAAATATAAATGAACATTTAATTCTTTCTCACTCATAAAATGTCATCTTTCTATGAATCACGCTTCCTGCCTCTGCTGTGTACTAGATATGAGGCCATGTCCTTAAAAAGGCTCCAAGAAAAAATGGTTCTAAAAAAATGGGTAAGGAAAAGGAGAAGGAAGATAGACTGCAAGAAAACAAAGTACCAAACCGTGCATTGTTACTGAATGTGCCTGTTTGCAAAGAGTTTTTCACATCAACTTAGTGCTCAAGAAGGAAGAGTGTTGGTGGTGAAGTTTGTTTGTAAATCACCACGGGCAGGGCGGCGAACGGCGACTCCGATTTGCTGAACCTGTGTTGTCCTCTACAGCTCTCACAGCTTTCATCCTCCCCTTATCCAATGAAAACTGGGAGTGAAAGGGACCATTTATTGTGGGATCACACAAGGAACTGAGCTGGAAGGAACATATGCTTTGATAGTGCTTTTTTCAGGTTTGGTTGGTGATTCTTATTCCCTCTTCCCCATCAGATGGACAGCTGGATACTCTATCCTCTGTTCCCTGAACTATCCCATCATGCCTGCCTCAACATTCTTTCACTTTATGTAGTTTCTATAAATTTCCATCTCCTCTACCATTCTCCCCTTCCTGATGGTGTCTCCTCCAGCTTGTGCTTCACACAGGCCAGAAACTACTTTGGAAATATCCTTCTAGCCCTCTCTCACAAGGAACTAAACATAACACTAAAGGGAATCTTAAAATGTTTAAAATTTAAAATTCTGTGGCATTCTGTCTGCTTCGGCCAAAGTTTCTGAGTGAAGAAGTTTGTTTACAGGATGAGAGGTAGCATTGGGATAGCTTTTGATTTCTTGCTGGGGATGCATAAACTCAGGTTGAAATGGGAAGCTGCAAAATGTGGCAGCAAAAACGCGTCTCTGCAAAAATCATGTGTTCACTGAAGGGGAAATGAGGGGCTTGCCAGGAGGTCCCCACAGCCTATTGATGCACTGTCAAACTTTTCACCCTTGCTGTTCCACCACACCCTATTTTAAATCCCCGCTCAGATTATTTTTATTTTTTTTCAAACAGCTCATGATTTTGTTGGGCCTGCAGCTCACGGAGACTGTGTTGCCACTAAAAACACATAGCTAAACACAAGCGGGTAGGATTCAAAGGAACGAAGCAGATCTATTTATTTATCATCTATTAAAAGTCTCTGAATACAGATTAATATTCCTTACTCAATACATTTTTTTATTGTTTCACCTGCTATACAGTGGGAATTGAAAAGGCTCTCCGGACATCTAATCTGGCTGTAGCTGCCTGAAGTGTCTGAGGATTCTCTGAGGAAATATAAACTAAGAAACCACCCACAGTAATTCTTCCCAGCTGCCCTCTGAAGGTCAAGGCTCCCTGTGGGGCTGCTCCAGGCTCTCCCAAGTCACAAGAGAGCTGCTTCCCATGCCCCCAGTGACAACCACACCTTCTGCTGGTGTTTGCCTGGTTGGATCAGAGAAGGTGGCACAGATTTCAATTCATGTAATAAGCCAGAAGTCTTACCCTGGACTCCCTAAAACTGCCCTTCAAAGTACTCATTATTTTTTTATACATAGGTATACTTCTTGATGCTCTGATGGATTCTCTTGCCCTTCTCCCTGCTGACCATCTGGAGGCCAGAAGCAGCAAGCTCAAATATGGCTTTTTCATTCATTCTTGTAGGCACACAGGGCAATATTTATGGAATCCCAAGTTGTGTGCATTGTTTGCAGTTAATTATCCTCTGTTATGCTCTTACATCTTCCCTCCAGGCTCTCATTCCTTGTTTGCTTTCAGGTCTGTCTGTTATGTGTTCCTTTATGGCTTTTTTTCTTTTTCTAAGGCTATTACTGAACCTTATTTTTGTAATTTCTGGGCCATCTCTCTGTTACCAAAGCCTGAGTTGTACTATTCCTAAAGCCAGAGTGAGATACACTGTATTTGGTAGAGGAATCCTGTTTTTTAGAATAATATTAAAGGGCTCTGCATGCAGCCATTGTTTTGCTTCTCTGAACTCAGTCTGTGCAGAAAAAAAAGGCCAGATTCATATTTCACTCCACAGTGAGTATTTCCCACACCTAAACCAGCCTGCAGACACATTGCCCATTGGGCACACATGGAGTCTGTACACTAGTAGCTGACCTTGTGTTTGGCTGAACATTCTTGGCTTTATCTGGAGAAGAATAATTCATGTCATGATCAGGCTTCCAATGGTGAAGAGTATTTCTCAAGCAGGATAAGGAAATTTCAGCAATTAAAATCATTAGACTTAGTTCCACTGAGACAGAATTGCATTTTGCATGCCATGCTAGCAAAGCCAGGATTTTTGTTAGAACCAAGCAGTTTCTTTTTCCTTTTGCTCTGGGACTAAAGAATCTTGTATGAGGCAAACAAGTTTTGCAGAAAAAAAAATGAAACTATAGCACAAAAACTAATGAAATGTCACTTCGAGGTTCAACAGTTCTGTAACAACAGTCCTGCCCAACTGGGAAATTATATATATTTTTTTAATACAACAGAAAAGGAATCTCTTGTGGACTTTTGAACCTTTAATATTTTTTTTTTTCAATAAAAATATCTAAATTAACAGAGGAAAAATAAAGTTTCTAAATAAAGCCTTCCCCTAGGATGGCATTTTTGTCCTGCCAAATTAAACTAACCAAAACTTTTGTTTCTCTAGCAATTTAGCTTCCCAAGAAAAATACACCTGCAGCTATCAGGAGCTTTGCTTGAGCATGGAGGCCTTCTGTTTCGTGAACAACATTAGAGGGCACTTCTGCATTGTGGGAGGCTTCAGCCAAAGAAAGGGACGAGCCAGACCCTCCCGGCTGAAACACATCTGAATTCGGAGGCAACCTGAGATCTGTTCCAGCCCTGCTGGGGTTAGCAGCTTGTTCTGCAGGCAGCCCCTTTGATCCTTTCAGAGCTGATCCCCAAGTAAGGCACGACCTGCAGCGAGGGAAGGTGGGACCTGGGGTTTGCTAGGCAGGTCAGTGGTCCTGGAGGTGAGGCTGAGACGTAGGCTCCCATCCTGTGCCCCTGCACTGAGGAGATCTCACCCAGGGCTTCACTGATTTGGGGTCTTTCACAATCTGGTGCTGTTACAGCTTCCTTTGACAAAGGAAGATGATTAAGTTATAACCTCTGCCTGAACTGATAATAAAACCCACCAAAACCTCATCAGAAACCTCTTTTCAATCTGGGTGATTATAGAGAAGAACCTGGAGAGGAGATCTGAAAACCTAAAACTCAGAAGGTCATTGGAAGGGAGAGCGAGAACTCGACCTATCTTTTTAATTTTTTTTTTAAACGCCATGACTTTTAAACCAATTTTCTCATTCTGAGGGTGCTGACTTACATTTTGCGTAAGTTCCAGGTTAGCAATGCTGGCAAAAGCAAACAAAACCTATCAATATAATTAAATAGCTCTAGTTTATCTGAAACCCTCTAAGCAGGCTTTTCAATATATGCTTTTCTTCAATGATGTGATCTCTTTGAAAGCATCATACAAAATTATCACCACATGCATGGAGGGCTCATTGAGTTAATTTTCCATTTCTTGAGTTTATTTACCATTCTTCAAGGCCTGACCTACAGAACTGAGATCCTGAACCCAAACTGCTGGGGAAGGGCAGTTGTGATTTACTCAAAGTCTCTCTCCCCATTGCAAGGCTAGATTTCACAATATGCCTCAAAAGCAACCTTCAGTGTTTATTATTGCACAGACTAACTGGGCAAAGTCTGCTTGGTTCAGGCATCAAAATCCCCTTTGCTTTGAACCTCCCCTTTCTCACTCATAACACCAGGGAAATGTTGTAGGAACTGTTTGAGTATTTCTTCCCAGTCTCCCTGTGGAAGTGAGGAAGCGAACAAAGACAGAACATCAACATTGTGAAAACAGCAGTCATTCCTTTCTGGACTGAATGACTCTGGCCTCTTCTAGGTGAGCTCCAAGTTTAGACCTGGAATTCCAAGAATAAGCAATTTCTTACCAGCATGTGCTTATTATTCAAGCCATCCTTAACACTCAGCCTTCTCTCTTAACACTGTAGCTACACACAGAAATCATGGAATCACAGAATGGCCTGGGCTGGAAGGAACCTTAGAGACCATGTATTTCTATTTCCATCCCTGCAGCCATGGGCAGGGACACCTTCCTCCAGAGCAGATTGCTCCAAGCTCCATCCAACCTGGCCTTGGACACTTACAGGGGTGGGCCATCCACAGCTTCTTTGGGAAACCTGTGCCAGGGCCTCACCACCCTCACAAGGAACAATTTCTTCCTCATATCCAATCTGAATTTCTCCTCTTCTAGCTTAAGACTGTTCTCAGTTATCCTATCACTACGTGCCCGTGTATGAAGTTGCTCAGACCAGGAGCCCACACAGATTCCCAGCAGGATGTGTTTCCTTGTGTGCTGCCTCATTTGCTCTGGGGGGCTGCACCCCCATCTTGCACCACTTGTACCCCATCCACCACACAAAGTGAGTGCAGCTTGGGGTGGGAGAGCAGCTTTCTGAATCTGTGATGTTTCCTGGGCAGGGGTCCAAGCTCCAGTATGTCAATAATGATTCAGACTTAAGATTTTTCCTGACCTGGTCTTGAAGCCATCACTCCATATTTAGAAAAAATTGTGAAGCAGAGTGAAGGAGAGGTATGAAGCTTCCCTCAGAAACAGGTCAGCTCCGAAGACCTTGCTGTCTCACTGAGGCCTGCATTGACCCACAAGACAGAAGTCCTACAGAAGTAGGACCTGATCAGCAGTCCTACAAAGGAGTGGGGGGCCTGTTTTGGCCAGGCACAGGAGCGAACAACAACCTTGTAGCTGTGTCATTGGAGTTGCCTGGTGCAGTGCACGCAGCTCTGAGGGAGCACAAACACTTGTGCATCTGTTCATCTCCCCCCCTCCTCACCATTCAGAAACCTGCCTGCCCCTCATCCTGGCAGCCACTCTCTTCAAGTTTCAGCCATCTGATTCATGCAGCAAAAAGTCTCCCCATAGAAAACATTCTGGCTGAACCGCTTTGTTTTTCCTAGAGCAGTGCAAACAGTTATTGCAAGGGGAATTTTAGGAAGATTGTGCCTGGCAAGGAAAGCTCACTAAATAAATACATGATGTTAATTATCCTTTGCCTATTTCAACTGAGCATTTCAAAGTGCTTTGCAAACCGTTAATTTGGCTGCAATTCAGTGCCATGTGGTAGTTAAATATTATCAACACTGTTTTCTGCAGGTGGGACACCGTGACACACAGGGTGAAACGACCTGAATGACGTCTGTCAGCAGCAGACCTGAGCCCCAAATCTACTAATTTCAGCTCACCAGCTCCCTGCTCCATTAGACCTTTGTAACTATGAAAAGATGTGGTTATCTTGCAGGCAATGATGCATTTTCTGGTTTTGAGTCCTTTCTTTGATACCCCTCCCATCAGATGCTACATTAGTTTCTATATTCTCACACTATCTAAGCCAGCCTTCTTCCTTTGTTTAATCACCTGAAGCCTGTTCTCAGTGGAAATTCCAAATGAATGAAAGAAAAAAAAAGAACAGGAAAAGTTAAGAACTTGTTCAGCTTTGAGTGATGATTTGTCAGAGGGGCATTTACAGCAAAGACAAGTCCAGGAGCAAATGCTGCAGAACTTCTTGCGCATTCAGCCATCCCTCTTTTCTTCTGCTGGTTTGTATTATTTTGGATATTTGGATTAACAGAGGGGCAACATGGTAGAAGGACAGAGATGGGGAGCCACTAGATGGGGCTCCAGGAGGAAGAGGAAAGCTGTGGGATCATAGGCAATCCATCAGAATCAAGCTGAGTTGTGTGTTTAGAATCCTGGCCTGTGTGGGATCTTTATTGGAAAAGATCAACCATAATAGCAGCATGCAGCACCTGTGCTCTCACCACGGGAAGGGAAGGAAGTGTGCCTTCCAAGCCAAAATGCACAGTATTTTACCAGGCAAAAAACCCCAAAACATTGTATTGCTTCAATTGTAAACTCTGGGTGAATGTGCTTATACATTCAGAGCATGAGGCAGATGGTAACAAACCACATGCTTGTGGATTATCCCACTTTTTCCACATTTGCATTCTCAAAACCACTTTTGGTGCCCGTGGTTTAACCTCTGTTTCCATAACTTCTGTTTATGAGTTGAATGGTCACATGTCATCATGTTGAGTGGGAAAGTGTGTTCAGGGGATAAGGAGGTAGAAGTGGTTCCATATGCTGAAAGAAGAGACTATGCCAAAGTACTAAAAAAATATAGAAAGAGGGAAAGCAAGAGTAAAATCTTTTTAGGAGATCAGGGATCTAAAATGCTTGTGGCCTCCTAAGAAGAAAACAGTTGTCTGCCCCTGAAAGGGAAATTTATGATTTGAAATGCTGATAATATAAATTTCAGTGTTTGGAGAAGGGTGAATGTTAAAGAGGTTTACCTTTTGCTGCTCTAGGCATAGTTCAGGCTGAAGGCTGAAAGATTCCAGTCAGAGGCCACTGAGACCCTGTGAAACTACCAGCTTCAGTTCTTCCAATTTTCATCTATTGATCAGAATGGAAAAGAAATTTAAAAAAAAAACAAACCCAAAACCAAACAGACAAAAAATAAAACAAACCAAAACAAAATCCAACAATTCCCCCCCCAAACAAACAAAAAACCAAAAAAACCAAAACCCATCAAAAAACAACCAACAACACCCCGCCCCCCCCCCCCCCAAAAAAAAAACCCACATAAAAAAAATTAGCTCTATTCACAATAGTATTATGAAGTTGCTGGCATGGTATTAAGTACATGCTTGTGGTTTCCTGAGAAAATTCTGCTAGCAAAGGAGTCCTTATGCTTCAGGGAAAGGCGAACAAAACACAACAGTTGCCTTCTATTGAGAGTGTAGCAAGTGTCAAATTTATTTGTAGTGGATAGTAAATGAAATACCACAAAACTATGAAAAAAACCCTAAGCTAATGAGATGATTTTTTTTAAACATATATGATGTTTTAATAAAAAGCAGAAAACAGCATAAAAATACCTTATTCTTGGGCAGGATTTTAATATTCTTTGTCCTGGCAAGACAAGCTTCAGAACCCCTTTTGCCACCATAATATGTTACCTGTTCTGGTAGTTTTATTTAGAAAGACCAACCAAAGAAACATGACTGGAATTTCAAACCCAAATCATACTTCTATGATACAAGCATTCATTGGTATTGTGTGCGGCAAAAATTTGGTAAAAGAAAGGATATTTCAAGTGGCTGAGATAACCAAATTTTTATTAAGTGCCATGAAGCAATCTGAGAAGTCAAGATTTTTACAAGTAGGGATTCTTCTAAAAATCAAATGTCTCTAACAGATTTCAAGCTGGGCATGCAGAATACAATGAATTTCTGAATATTCAGGTCAAAGGAAAGGACTTTGGTTTTGAGAACCAATTATGTAATCATTAGCCAGTGTCAAAACAGGGTTCGAAGACCAGATCAGCTGGCACTTATACAGTTAATTATTGGTGGTCCTAAGGGTTGCAGTCTTGAGTTGGGAGTGGTTTCAGAAGTGAGACTAAGAAAACCTGCTTGTGGTTCCAAAGCACTTAACTCTGCTTCAACGGGAAGCAGACTCTGCAATAGTCTTTGCCAGTACAGCAGATGATGCATAGACATCGAGATGAAATTCCAATTTCTCTTTGCCATCAGCTTCAGTGTGGCCAGGATTCAAACCCAGTTATTTTAGGGACACATCCAATACTCATTTTATCAACTCAAAGACTTCCATTGACTTAAATGGGAGATGGATCTCAGTCTCAGAAGCCGGTTAACTCACAATCGCAACTCAGGAAAAGGTGTGCCACTTCATTAATTCAGAAGTGAAAGTAGAATGGATTAGATTGGAAACGGGGGAAAAAGCAGAATGGCACTCACAGATCCAGACTACTCTAGTTATCCCCAGGGTTGCAAACCCAAACCTGCTTCATCCCCACAAAAGAGAATTGGATTTCTTGAGCAGGCCTGAAACTTTCCCTGAGGCAGGTTTAAACCTGCAAATTGTACAGAAACACTTTCCATCCAACAAGACATCCTATTACAGACCTGTTCTATATTCTGTAAAGCTGGCGGTGGGTGGCTTTCAGTTGACTTCCTCCCCACACACTTTGCTGCCAAGTCAGAGAGACGAAAAATCATATATACTTGCATTCACCAAATGATCTCCAAAGCAACTTAATACTGGTTCAAGTCTTCCTTGTCTTATAAATCAGATTCTTTCTGTAGATTGTTTACCTACCACTTCTAGTGTGTCTCCAATAAATTAAATCCTGCTGAAGTGGTAAAATATACAAAAGATACACTGAATGGTCTGCAGGCTGTACAGTGAAGCCATTATTTTAAGAGGAAGTAGGAACGGCAATCATAAAATTTTGAAAAATTATGCAATAACTTTGTAGTTATTGCCCATCTGTATTCATTACAATGATCTACTTCACAGGCATATAAATAGAATTGGCAACTAAAAGATGTGCTGTTTGCCTCCAGACATGGCACTAGACTTCAGCAAATGAAATTCAACTCAAGACTTTAGAAAAAGTGCTGTAAGTGTTCATCCACAGATGGAGTCTAATCACCCATTCCCTCCACTTCCCCCTGGCCCCCCTCCTCGTTTTACTTTCTCCCATGTTTGTTCTTACCCCCAGTCAGGACACCTTTGTAAGAAAGATGACAAAATTTAATTACTTCATTTGCAGGGCAACCTTGATGCACTACATGACTTCATTCTCACAAGGCAACAAGTCCCATAAATCACACCTACTGAGTGCACCCATTAGAGCTCCAGGATGACAACTTTATGCCTAATACTCTCCAAACAAGGACCACACAAAACTAAGACTGTAAAATTACTGTTGACTCACAGCAGCTTTTATAACATGCACTCAGCTCAAAAAGACTTAACTTATATGGGGTTTAATCATATTTGGGCATAGGAGACCTCTCACTGATTCAAGACAACATATGTTTAAAAAAGAAGAAAAGACAGAATATATGTGGCTTAGTGCTTTCCCTTGCAGTTCCCACAGAAAAATATGTCAGATTAACAGAAAAATGACTGCTTTATTTTATAATGAAAGAGGATTCTGAGAAGTGTTTCTTCCTCAAATTGGAGGGGGGAAATGGTATTTTGTGCCACCATAGGTTGGGAAAGGTGTAGGAAAGGTGCTGTTTCTGGGCTAGGTGTTTCACTGGTGTCTGTCTGCACAAAGCCCTGGAGGCAGCTGGAGCTGCACACCCTTCTGAGGAGTCCCAGAGCTGCCAGGTGATGTGGCTAAACCCCAGCTGGCAGCTCAGCCCCACGCAGCCACCTCTCCCTCCTGGGGTGGGGGACACACTCAGAGAAGCAGAAGAGAGAGAACTCCTGTGCTGAGATAAAGACAGTTTAATAGGTAAAGCAAAAGCTGGGCACACAAGCAGAGCAAACCAATGAATTTATTTCCCACTTGCCACAGGCAGGCAGATGTTCAGCCATCCCCAGGAAAGCAGGGTTCCAGCACTTGCAATGGTGACTTGGAAGACAAACCCCATCAAGACTCGTGTACTCCTGTACCTGCTTCTTCCCTCAGCTCTATTTGCTGAGCACAATGCCATGTGGTCTGGAATGTCCTTCTGGGCCATTGGGATCAGCTGTTCCAGCTGTATTCTCCCCTAGCTCCTTGTGAAGCCTCTGTCTCTTTGCTGATGGCATGAAACGAGATGCAGTAAAAGCCTTGACACTGTACAAGCCCTGCTCACCAATAATGAAAATATCCCCAAGTTACCAACCCTATTTCAAGCACAAGTCCAAAACACAGCCCACATCAGCTACTATGAACAAAATTGAGTCTGTCCCAGCCAAAACCAACACAGAGGGTACATTCTGCCCCAAAAATATTTGCCCTGTCAGACCAGCGGGCAACCTCCACTGTAATGGCCCCACTCATCCCGACTGTATGGACACAATTGCATTGTGAAGCTGCAGCAGTGTACTAGCACCAGAGAGGAGTGAGCCCTGGCCAGGGGGACTGACTGATGCTATCCACAGAGTTAGAGAAAGAGCTGGCCTGAAGCCTTGGGTATTCAAAAATATCCCATCCAAGCCACCCTGCGAAGCCGGGAGCCTCTGGAGCAGAGGCTGTCACTGCAGGCTCCTGTGTGAACAAAGGGTGCCTGTGAGTGTATCCAAGGATTTCCATGCGCTTCAGAGCAGGGTTCCCATTGCTTCCCTCCAACAATGTGACATGCATCACCGCATTTCACTGAGAGTCTCTTATTTCTTTGCACAATGGCTTTTTTCCCCCACCCTCCCTACGGCTACGGAGGAGACGGAGGGGGTGAATCTTACATGCTGTCCAACTGACTTCCTTGCATTTGGAAGGCAAAACCAAGAAGTTTATATAATCAGGCTAACATGCAAACCAATTGAAATTACAATGGTATGTTAGAGTATATTCCTTAAGTATTCAAACCACAGCGAAAAAAAATCTCCTCCACTAAACTACAAGGGACTGACTGAAACCCGCAAAAGCTGGGAAACAGGGTAAGGTCTGACTGAAAGCTTGTCCTTACTTCACCCCTGAGGAAAAGAGTAGAGAATAGAGATAATACTGGCTGCTTTCTGGTGGGCCCTAAACATATAGCAAATTCCCACAAAATAAATAGGAGGCTTGCCACCATATCCTCCCTCCTATTCCCACACAACCAGACCTCTAACTCACAGGCTGGCAGGGCAGCTGCTTCCTCTCTCTCCAGGACTTCATTGTCAGGGGCATCAGCCTTGGCTCTGCTTCCCTGTTTTATAAGTTTGCAGTTAGCACCTGCTATGCTTTTCTCACTCCCTGGCCTTGCCAAAAAGCATTTTGATAGCACCAAATCCAAAGAAAACACCAAAAAAAGTGCAAGGAGAACATCCTTGGATTCCCGATTTCCTGTGGATTTTTCCCAGGTTCCCAAATTCCCCATTCCCACCATCTTTATCCCATCCACAGCATCATTCCTGTTTCCCTTCTCCATGGTGGCACTCTGTATATCTTAGCAATAGGCTGGGGCAGAAGTCCCAGCTGATTCAGGGCAGTGCATGTGGTGCCTGCTCAGCTGGTTGGGTTTTTTTATGCACAAGGAACTAAGGTAAAATTCCCATTTCCTCAGTAAAAGAACTATTCTGAATCTTTTTTTCCCATCCCACTGCCCCTTCTCATGAAAATTCACATGCACCCATCTTCACTTTCATGCCACTGCCAAACTGAGCTGAAATGAGTCGTGAGTTCAGAAGTTATCATGAGGGGTGGATGAACACACTGTTTGCTCACAGAAACATTATTTCTGTTGGAAACCAACCGAAAAATAACCCAATCACAGAAGCCTTTAAGACCAGTGATACATGAACAAAAACTGTGGAGTTATGCACAGATGCCTTTGCACACAATTTCTTTTGTTTTCATCTAGATTTGCATAACCAAATCTACTCACCTGTGTAAGCCTCACCAAAGTGTCTCTGAGTCTTCTGAGGTAGCTACCAGAGTGACCACTGAAGGAGGGATTAGATTCCTTTGGGTTTTCCATCTAAAAATACATTAATGTGGAAACATGTATGAATCATGTACATGCACACGTGGGGCCCTCCGTATTTCTTCATAACTGCAGGTTCCAAGCTCTTCAACATCTTTTAAAATTTTTTTACAAACCATGTTTTCTACTCTTTAAGGTATTAAAGTACTTTTATTTCTGTTTTTCGGGTGAACAGCTGAAAACCTTTGACGATAAGGATGCTAATAAGGATCCAGTTTCTTTGGCTTTAAGTAACATTTAATGACTTATGTGCATCTAAGGAATTAGCACTGTGGGCCTCAACTAAGGACTAAGGAGAAACTCATAGAAAAGAAAGGAGCTGGATGTAGTTCCAGATCCCAGATGAATGCCCTTCTTTAATTAATTACAATCCATCCATCCTTTAATGAATT
The DNA here is from genome assembly GCF_021018805.1 of Prinia subflava. NCBI lineage: Eukaryota > Metazoa > Chordata > Aves > Passeriformes > Cisticolidae > Prinia > Prinia subflava. Next base: position 8,932,157 of record NC_086250.1, on the reverse strand, counting down.
ACAAAGCAATCAACTGAGAGTGAAAAGAATAACCCCAACCAATATATATATATGAATATATATATATGAAAATGAGATAAAATAAAGAAAGCATCCAATATTAATTGTGCAGTTTTCCAGTTCTTTGTTACATTTAATCTAGACTCAGCTGTATTCTGAGGACACTTTAAATCACCCTAGTAAATCTAAGACGTCTTGAATAAGACAAAATCTTCTTGGAGAAGACAAAATCTCTTTCTGCCTTCTCAACTCCTCCCGCTATTTAAAAGTTACTTTGGTCTAATGAAAATCAGATTATAAGTCTCCATAAACCCCACAGATTAACATCATTAGAATATGACTTTTTTCTATGATGCTATCTTCTGAAGGAGAGGCAACATGCTGTACAGATGGAAGCAGCTTCAAACTCTGCTTGAAGCTGCGGGAACAAAAGTCTCCCTGCAAACAAAAAAATCATAAATTAAATTTAAAAAGCAATATTTCACTTTCTTTATGGGTTGGCATGAGCCTGCAGGCCCACGGTTTGAGACATTAAAACCATGGGATGCACCCCATGAAGGACAACCCAAAAGTTCTGACACTGAAGCATAATGGTTAGGGCTGCTCAAATATTTCATCTGTTGTTCACTGTTTTTAAATGAGTACATCAAAAATACATGAGGTTTTTTGTGGTTTCTTTTTTTCCGCCTCAGAGAAAGAGAGGGTATTGTTTAGCTCTTAGACAACAGAGCTGGGAAACCTACGGACACATGGAATAAATAATACAGAAATTGGTATAAAGAACCCTTATATGACATGTGGTCTTATCTGCAATCAGCTCTGCCTCAAAAAAAGAGGTAGTTGCCAGGTTTGCAAAACTAGGGAAAAAGAAAGGATTTCTTCATTTTAGAGAAGAAGTAAATAGCAAGGGTCTAGAGACTATACAATATCACAGCAGTTTCAAAAAGTGAGAACGGTCACATTCAGGAAAGTTAAAGGGTGAGTTGCTTAAATATGGTGACAATAAACACATTCTAGCAGAACATGTGACTGTGTGCTTGAAACAAAGAATTTAGTAAGACGCAAACAAGTTATACATTTCTATATATATGAATAACAACCCTCTCACTGTTATTTATGGATAAAAGAGTTGACAGTATAATTATTTGGATTAGAGAGCTGGATAAACATGATTAGTTTTTCACATGTTTGGAAGATTTAAAAGTCACAAGAGACAGTCCTGCACAGTGTCACTTATTGTCACTCAACCCCCTCACACTAAACCCAGACACTTGAGCTGAAGAATTTCTGGCCCCGAGAGAACATTCTGAACATGGAGAGCAGGAGAGACTGAATTGCCACCGGTGCCTGAGGCAGGCCCTTGCAAAGACAGGGAGGGGAGGACTGAAACTCTTATAAAGGTGTGGCTGAAGTGCCAAACCACAAATTTGGAGTAATAGGACTTGATCTTTTTGAGTGCCCTTAAAAATGTTCATGTAAAGGGGACTGGGGAAAGACATGTACCTGAAATATATGACTTGCCAAAACATCAGTGCTTACTGGGATCTCAGGAGAGTTCTCAAGGAAAACACATCCTGCAGGAATTTGATGCTGTTTTTTTGTGTACCATACCCAGATCTTCTGGAAGATGAGGAATAACGCTTCACATGAAGCTTGCCCAAGATTCTGCCTGTTCCCTGCATCATGCCCCACTTCTTGCACATGTTCTGTAGCTTCAGCTGATATTTTTAACTCTGCCATTAAGTAAACTGGGAAAAGAGGGAAGAAACCACACTAATCCAGGGCACTTATGAAGGGAGGAGGAAGCACTCCAGTGTGCTTGCCGTGATGCAGATGAATGTATAAATAAATGTGCCATGCCACTGTTGTTGAAACCAAAGTTTATTAAACCAGATTCCTAAACCCCGAGCCTGGCTGAAAAACAATTTTCTCCTAAAAGTTCTTTTAATGCTGTATTGGTGTAGGAATATTACTACTGCTTTTTCTGTTTGAGCCTTTTGAAGTAATTTTCTCAAGCTATTTTTAGATTTTAGATGAAGAATATTGAATACCTACTCATGTATATAGCAACATGTAACAACAACAAAAAGCCAACAACAGAACAGGAAGCAGAATTCTTGCCTAATTCCTCTGAAACAGTAACTACTGAGTGTCTGACACTGCACTTTCAGAGACCAAAGCCCTTTCCATCCATCAAGGAGAACATCAAAAAAGCAAGGGAGATACATTATTTGTCACAGTACACCCTCTTGGAATTAATTTTGTACTGCTTTATTTACAACTATTTATTGAAAATACTTGTTATTTAATATTTAAACCAGTTTTTAATCAGTCACAGAACCATGGAATAGTTTGCGACTTTGAAGATCATGTCATTCCAACATGGGCAGGGACAGTTTCCACTAGGACCTTGATGTACCTCATACATTCTAGAAAATTCTTTTTTTTCATCACACTTTTGTTATATTTTGAATGCTCAGTTTATCAGCAACTTGTATTTTGACAGATAGTCAAGAACAACACTTGCTTAAAAGAAATTTTGGAAAACACAGCTTATATGTGAGACAACTTCAGTGACTGGTCTTAACAGTTAGGAGGTAAAATTCTCCATTTCTTTTATAACACCAGAGTTGTATTAAAACTTTAGTCTTCATAGGAGGCAACAATGGATTTATGTAACACCTTTGGTCTCAAATTTCTGCTCTGAAGAAGCTAGAAGTTCTCCATAAGAAAAGAACTTTCTGACAAAATACTCTCAAATTAAATTTCTCTGCATATACATGTGCATGTAAACACAGTATGGGGTTTTCAAGCTGCATAGGACTTGTATTAATTAGTTTGTATTAGATTAATTAATTAGATTTTATTAAGTCTGTCAAGAACTTCCTAGGGCCCTAGTTCCTATTGTTTGGTATGGAACACTGAAATTCTTACCAGTGTGGACAGCTATGGCCTTGGGGTTGTAAGGAGAAAGAGATTACTTATTGAAAAGTGTTACATCATTAATATAATATCGGATCCATTAGAAAATCACATCTAAAGTGGAAGAAAATACTTGTGGGGATTTGTTGAAGGACTTGTACATAAGTTTTAGAAACAGGAAACTGTAGATTTGCAGGATGACTCAATGGACTGCACAGAATATGTCCCTTCTGAGGAGCATGGCATGATTTTAACTACACTGCCCAGGCCAGTGGTCTCCTAGCACATCTTCCCAGCTGACAGTGAGATGAATTAGGTGAAAGCAAAAATTTTTTAGCAGGTAAGAGTGAAAAACTGTTGGTTTCCTCCATGGAGAAGTGGTTTTCATGTTTGAACCATTGTATTGGACTCACAGGGAAAGGTTTTGGTAGGGAGGGGATTATAGGTGTGGCCATTCTGGGAAGCTTTTGGAAGCTTCTCCCCTGTCTGACAGCAGATTCCAGCTGACTCCAGGATAGACCCACTGCTGGCCAAGGATGAACCCAGCAGGGATGGTAGTTATGCCTCTGCCTCTGTGATAGCATATTTCAGAAGGATGGGTGATAAAACAGCACATTTTGCAGCTGGAGAGAGGAGCGAGAACACGTGAGAGGAACAGCCCTGCAGACACCCAGGTCAGGGCAGAAGGAGGGGCAGGAGGTGCTCCAGGTGCTGCAGCTGAGGCTCCCCTGCAGTCAGTGGAGGGCACAGGATGCAGAGATCCACCTGCAGCCCATGGAGGATCCCTTGCTGGAGCAGGGACATGCCCAAAGGATGCTGTGACCCTGTGGGAAGCCACACTGGAGCAGACTCCTGTGGAGAGAGGAGCCCAGGCTGGAGCAGGTTTGTTGCAAGATTGTGACCCAGTGAGGGACCCAGTCTGGAGCAGTCTGTTCCTGAAGGAGTGACCCTGTGGAAGGGACCCACTCTGGCACAGTTTGTGTAGAACTGCAGCCATTGGGAAGGACTCAGGCTGGAGTTCCTGGAGAACTGTCTCCCTTGGCACGGACCCTGCACTGGAGCAGGGGAAGAGTGTGAGGAATCATTCCTCTGAGGAGAGAGGAGTGTCAGAGACAACGTGTGATGGACTGACCACAGCCCTCTTCCCCTCTCTTCTTCCAGTGTACAGGAGAAAGTAGAGGAAATTGGGAGTGAAGTTGACCCTGGGAAGGGAGGAGTGAAAGGAAGATGGTTTTAAGATTCTGGTTTGTTGCTTATTGTGCAACTCTGATTCAATTGGTAGTAAATTAAACTATTAAACTCCAGGTTCAGTCTGTTTTGCCCATGATGTTAATTTGTGAGTGGTCTTTCCCTGCCCATGAGCCTTTCATTGTTTTCCTTCTGCCCAGCAGAGGAGAGGGAAATGATGGACCAACTTTGGTGGATACCTGGCGTGCAGACAGGGCCAACCCACTGCAATCATTTTCTCTGTGTTTGTGACATTGCCAGTGAGAAGCTCAGAGCCATGTCACACTGTGGGAAGGGATATTGGTACCCCATTGTATTCAGTGGAAGATTTACAGCAAGGCTTGCCCATTTTTCCCTTGATGTGCATTATGACCTCATGACACTCTGGAATGAGCCTTCCCTGGCCCTGCCTGACCAGTTTTGTGGCATGCAAGGGCTGTGTTATTCTCCTTGGAGTGCTATTGGGCAGCCCAGTGATGAGCTGTGGATAGGACCCCTTAGCAAGTCTGTCTTCCTAGACCGCTTGGAAATGTCCTTCATTTCTGACTCACTCCACCCATCCTGCCTGCCCTGGCTTTGTTGGCTCTTCCATCTGAAACAAAAACATCCTCTCACTTGCTTTGCTCTGGTAGTCACTAGAGAGTCAGAGTCGGAAAACCAGGACTGGGCTGCATCTGAGAAATCCTTACCAAAAAAAGCTCCAAACTCCATCTGCCTCTAGTGAGTTTTGCCTCGTTGACAAGTGCAGAGGGGTACAAGAGCCCCTTGGAGCAGGGTGTCCTCTCACCCTTCCAGCAAGGGGTTGCAGGACAGTGAGAGAAGCAACTAGAATCTGACCCTGGCATTGTGAGAACTATCCTTTGAGGCCTAAGGGGATATGCTTGAAGAGGGGAAAAGATTCTGGCAGACAAGCTTGAGGCAGGGATAAGTTTGTTAAACCTCATGAATAGCTCTGTAGCCAGACTGGTGTAGATTTAAAAAGAGATGGAAAAAAAAACATTTGCAGCTATCAAAGTTTGAAAAGATCCGAATACTTACAGAACTGGTAGATTTTTTTTTTTTTAATTTTCAGTCATATCAGTGGTAGCAGGGCTGCAGAATATGTCCCTGTGTGGGTAATAGCCTTTTAATTCCCAATATTTTTTAGGGAAATTGAAGAGGTTTGTCTTTTTCTCCCTATGTAAAACCATGATTCATCCATCATGTCAAGAGCATCATAATAATAAATATACCACCATGGCTGGTGTTTTCCACTGAATTTGGCAAGTGTACTTAGAAAGAAATGAAATTAAAATCTCAGGAATTTCTGATTGGGCTTGAAAGTTGTGAAAGAGGAATGATGACTGCTATCAATGCAAAGAGTTATGAGCTGCCTGGTCCTTCTCTTTTATGGAGTAGCTTAGCCATAGCACAGGATCTACTTCACTGCCACTGTGGCCTGGTCCTGGCCATAGCCTTAATTTTTCTGAGGATGTTATTCATAAATGTTCTCTTAATCAAGCTCAGACCCAGAATTTTACTGTAGAGGCCAAACTAATTGCCAGGATACACGAGAAGCCAAACCCTAGAAGGTAAAGCTAAAATTTGTGTGTCCTGGCTCAGAGAACCACTGTGTTTCAAACCTGAAATAAAAAGTGGGTTTTTACATTTCTTAAATAGTTGATTTTTCCACGGCAACAATTAGAACTCTGTGCTTCTCAAAGAATTCACACTGATTAACTACATAGTCCTATTTTTTTTTTTAATTTGACCACAACAAAAATCTTTCTTTTATTTTTTTTTTAAGAGAAAAAAGTAAGGATTTATTCCAAAATTATCCCTGGCTAGTGTGCATGGTTAGCACACTGAAAGAGACAGCAGTTTTCTGGGTGGAATGGCGTTGCCCTGAGTGCCAAGACCCACACTGAAGTTATGCCAAGGACTGTGAAGATTTTTATGTCTCTCTTGCCATCATAAACACAAATGTTATATCTTTCAACCAGGCAGCTGGCATGTACCCCTTTGATTACACCCTTTAATTGAGAAAGGGAGAGATGAATGATTTTCTGTATTCTTTTCACATGTTAAAGCTTCTAGAGGATTAGCCATCTCTTGGTTCTTGATCAAAATACAGGCTCCAACACAAAATTCTGTAAGATTTCGTTGTATCTTAATATTCTGATCATAGTATAATGAAACTCTTATGCTGGAATAGTCTCATCCATCCTTAAGGAACTGAAATGCTATTCAGTAAGTGACATAACATCCATGGTGGGGTTTTTTAGTTCTAAATCTGCCATCTCTCCCTTCTGTGACAGTGGGAAACATTTTGCTTTGTCATCCTCAATCACATGTGTAAGAAGTGAGATGAGGACACATGAGGTGCATTGCCAGGACAGAGAAGCTGATGAACCCAAAAGCCTTTTCCTCTCTGTATCATCCCTTGGTTTCATAAGAGAAGGCCTCATCTCCCAGCACACTGTGCATCAGACCTGTGAGCACACCTCCCCATCTTGAACAGTGTTGCTGCCTGGGCCCGTGGCCATCTGGGATGTGGCACATCCATAATATCCCCTGGCTCAGATGCTTGTGAAACAGCAGCTCTGGAGCAAATGCTCTCTGACAGTGTGGGGCTTCCTTTTCTTGGAGAACACTTTTATGCTCAGACCCTTCATGCTCACCTGAGTTATGTTGCTGTACTTCCATGCCCAGTTTAACACCTTCCAAATTTTTGCCCTGACCATACAGATTCAACCTTCTAGCTTGGTCTCACACCTGTCTTACCACTTTGCACTTTTTGACCAGTACGAGCTGTGAGAGTGTATGGGATTTTGTGACCTTTAATAAATGAATGCTACTGATGCAGTAGGAATCCTAACCTGTCGTCAGGGAAGATACACAACCCAGCAAACCGCTAGGCAGATACATAAGATAGATACTGTTGTCCTAAAGGAAATATTCCTACCCACATCATTCTTCCACAAGGTAAACTTGAAATATTTCACTTGTCCTCTGAAGTTCTGAAGAAGATCCTTCTGTTCTGTGCAGATAGTTCAGGGCTCTAACGGCTGGGTCGTATGAGGGAAAGCTGAAAAATTGCAATCAAGAAAAAAGCTGTAAAGAAACCCTCACCAAAACACAGCAGAGAGCAACAAAAAACACTAATTCTATTTCCTCTAATAGTCAAAGCCAAAAGGAATTTTGCCATAGACTTGACTAAGAACTGTTGAATGTAGCAACATGTTCTCATCAGGAGTTCTTAATTTATTTTTGCCTGTATTCCAGAGCAGTCATTTAAAATTTTGACACTAGCTGCAGGGTTGGATATGATTTGAGTATCAGGAGCCATTTGCAGAAGGGATGAATTAGACTTTCTGCATGTCAGGGGCAGGCTTTGTTGAAGTTAGATCCAAAGCATTTGTGCTGGAGGTTAGGTTCTTCTACAAAAAAATCCACTCAAGGTACCATTGCTTTTCACTGCCCTCTCTCTCTTAAGAAGTGGTGTCCAAACTTAAAAATAAAAGTTTTGAAGTGATCTTAGATAGACGAGTCTTAACATTGCAGATACTCTTCTCACAAAGGATCTACAGAAAACCAAAGATCAGTTTTAGCCCCTTAAACCATGGTCACATCTTGCACAGACAGGCTTTTTTCTTTTTGCCTTCATGCTGCCACCTCCCACCTACTCTCCCACTACTGCAGGGTCATAATGAAAGTGAGGAATTTAGGAAAAGCTGTGGATTGAAAATGACCCATCGGGGAAAATAAGAGTTGACTGAAAAAGATAAATCAAGGAAGTCCACAACTAATTGTTGCCAGAACAATAGACAGGGCAGTCAGGCAACGGAAATGAGCAGCTGGTGTTGGGAGGAAGGGCATGGAATGGCTTCAACAGATTTTCTCAATGAGAAAAATGTCTCTGGAACTGCAATGTGACACAGTGTAAGCATCACTGCCCTCAAAGCTTGCAGCTTTGGGCACCATTTTCAAGATAAAGCCACAGGTCCTTGTTTTCTTAAGGGGATCTGAAGTGTTACTCATTTGCCACAGAAGTAAATGTATAGATTTGAGCTCAGAATACAAATCAAAATAAACCATTTAAACAGTCATTTTCCCTCTTTCCATTTTTCACGACAGAATATCACAGAATCATAGAATATCCTAAATTGGAGAGGACCCACAGGGATCATCAAAAGATGCCTCAGGACAGCTTACAAAATCCTCATCTCTGCTTTAATTTGAAACATTTGTGAATATCCTCAGTAGACTGGTACTATTGCGGAATATTGTATGCAATATAGATAATTTCCATGTACACTTACAACATGAGGCACTACAGGCTGCGTGGTTGAATGGAAAATTGAAAAGTCACATTGCTTTTGGCTATGCAGTGAAAAGTTACTGTGGACAGCTCAGAATTCAAACTACAGTAAAGAGAATGTGTTTTCCATGAGAATTCTGCTAGGAAAACTCAGCCATTCAGTAAAAGTGTACAGTGAAGGGCATGAAATGCATTGAAATGCACTTTTGAAATTAGATGGATTGCTGTATGATGGATAAAGTTTTGTTTAATTCATTCAAGTCTATAAACATACATGATGTTATAATAATAGATTAATAGGAGAAACATTGTGTTTTTGTTCCAGATAAGCACTCAGAACTGTCAGTTCTTACCCATTTATCTGGATCATTTGGGCATGGAAAAGCTGGGTGGGGAATTGCATGAGATCAGGGAAGAAAAGGGGAAAACTCATGAGAAAAGGGCTGCAAGGATCGCTGCTTAGAGTGTTTTGGCAGTTTCTCAACCCAGAAGCACACAGCAGATGAAAACCAGCAATAACAAACTCCAGATACTGTTGGGAATTACCCAAACTGCCAAGAACAGGGCAGTTTCTGGGACCCTACACACAGCTAGGGAGGGCTTGTGGCGTGCCATCCTCTGCTCAGTTGCTGGTATAATTGCACAGGGATGGTGTTTACTGCTGACTCACACTGACACACAAACCTTATTTATTCCAAGCATGATACAAGAGGGTTTGGAGTGCGCTGGCTGCAGCAGAGGAATCCCCCAGAGAGAGCTCCAAGAACAATTAAGCTGGAGAAGAGCTGGACTCTGTCCTTCTGTGTCTGTTGAAATGACAGAAGTGAGGGGTTTGCCTCAACCTGCAGCACATAGAATCTGTTCAGAAAAGGGTGGGAACTTCATCTGTTTACAAACACTTTCCTGACCTGTATCACTCATTTCTAACAAACAAATTAATAATTTTCAAAAGCAGAGCCTGCTTGTTCATTGTTAACTCTAATCTTTTGCATCATACCAGCACTGATTTTATTAGCTTCAGTGGCTCTCCCTCTGACACATTCTCTTGTTATGTTGGAAAGGGCAATTTGAACACAAACACTCTGATGTGGTTTTTTTTTTGGTTTTGTTTTGTTTTGTTTTATATTTGTCCTGCATTGAGTAGAAATTATTAAAAGAACTATAGGACAAAAAAACTCAGAGTCTGAGGGTGTCTCGTGGTGACCTGGTAACCTTCCAGTTTGTTCTTCAGGATCTCTTGGTAAGGATTCTTCACAGATGGAGCTGCCATGAAAGGAATTTACTTTGGGTCTCATTCTAGAATGACACAGGTTGGCAAAGCCCCAGTAATTCTGATGGAGCTGAGCAGTCAGGAGCAGTGGAGGAGCCCAGTGGGTTTTCAAGGGGTACATTAAAAATACTCCCTCCCGATAACAAGGCGAGGTCATATGTTGGCATAGTCTCAGAGCATAAAGGATCTAAAAGACCGAGATGATGTGTTACACCATATTAAAATGAATAATAGAACTCTCTGTGTAGTGCACAGAGAAGAAACACCCCCCCCCCCCACACCAACAAATGGACAGACCTCCACCAGCCAGCTGAGTGCTCCTCTGCCTGTTCAGCAAACGTCACCAGCAGTCAGAGCTCTTGGTCTCAGGGATTGGCAACACTAGGGCTGCTCTGTGAGGCAGAGCGAGCCCAGAGCCTGGGACAACCCCAGCTCAGGCAGTGCCTGCACCCCCCAGGACACCATTCCAGAGGTCTGAACCACCTGGCCAGAGCAGGATGCTCATAACAGGGTCTGTCCATCCAGGCTGGGGGTGAGCAGATGGAGCAGCCCTGGGAGAAGGACCTGGGGGTGAGCAGATGGAGCAGCTCTGGGAGAAGGACCTGGGGGTGCTGCCAGCTGAGAGCTGGACATGGCCCGTCCCAGAGACCCCCCATGCCCTGGGCTGATCTCCCAGCATGGACAGCAGGAAAGGGGGGATTCGGTGAGACCCCACCTGCAGGGCTGCCTCCAGCCCTGGGCCCAGCACAGGAGGGACAGGGAGCTGCTGGAGCCAGGCCAGGGGAGGACATGAAGATGATCAGAGGGATGGAGCAGCTCTGCTGGGAGGAAAGGCTGGAACAATTGGGGTCAATCAACCTGGAGAAGAAAATGGCTCAGTATGACCCAATTTTGGCCTTCTACTATGTGAAGGAACCCTGCAAGAAAGATTGAGAGAGACTCTTGATAAGGACCTGGAGTGACAGGACAAGGAGAAATGGCTTCAAACTGACAGATTTTAGGTTTAGGTTGGATATTAGGAAGAAATTTTTCTCTGTAAGGGTGGTGAGGCCCTGGCACAGATTGCCCAGAGAAGCTGTGGCTGCCCCATCCCTGAAATTGTCCAAGGTCAGGTTGGATGGGGCTCTGAACAGCCTGGGACAGTGAAAGGTGTCACTGCCCATGGTAGGGGGTGAAACTGGATGATTTTTAAGATCCCTTCCAACCCAGACCATTCTGTGATTCCATGATTCTGAGATCCAACCCCAGACAAAATTAACAAGACAAGGCCAGCAGCAGAAGTGGAGAAAAAGCTTCCTACAGCATTCCTTCAGCCAAGTCCTGTGAGCAATCAGGAGCAGCCAGGCATGGACACATGATGGGACTAGAATTTTAGGTGGAGCTGCTGGGGCAATGGGCAGGAGGGAGATAGGCAGAAGCTTTTGGTGTTTTCAGGGCATGGATACTTAGGTTACAACAGAAGACAAATCTTTATGGGAAATTGTGATAGAAATATAAAGCAACCCGGCAAAAATATACTGCTAAAATTTGTCTCTCCAAAAAGGGCAAGATGTTCTGCTCCTGAGTTTGATGACAGATTCATAGTTTAAAATAACTTTAAGAAAAATGGTTGATTTGAAAATTGTACTCAGCTAAAATCACATCAGTTTCGGGGTATGCACAACTCTGCCAAGTCATCAGCACATAAATGGCATGGAACAGTGGACAAGGACTGTACACATTTAGTCTGACCTTCCACTTTTTTATACTCTCACGAGTACAGCCTAATGAAATAGTCACTTCATGAAACTTTACTACCATTTCTACCATATAGATCTAAAAGAAAATGCCTCTTATGCTTTTGAACAGGCATTGCAGTTTCTTCATATGACAGAACAATGGACTGCAGCTTCAATATCATTACCTTTAGATGCAAAAGAAGTTAATTTATTATTGACTCCAGTGCTCTCTTATGGCACAGATATTGACTCTAAGAGTCACTTGGTTTTGAATGAGAAAGATTGTCCTCTATATCAGCCTGGAAAGACAAAGTTTTCACAACGTGTATTTCAAGCAAATGGGAACTGGCATCTCTGTTGTTGCTGCAGTACTTTCAAAGAAAGACATAAAAATCAAAGGAACCAGGAGAGGGAGAAGAAAAATCTCTTAGCTAGTATTTCTGTACAATGTTGATATTAAATTATTGAAAGCATCCCTCAGAAGTGCTAAATTAAATGATGCATACTGTCTGAAGTAAACCTCTGAAGTATTTCAGAATATCTCTTCTGCTATCACAATATTGATGTAGTGTGGGAGGGCAAAGGGAGTCACTGCTTTTTTTATATATATTAAGGAATTAATTCATAAATTAACTGATTAGAAATTTTTCTAGCGAGCTGGTGTAATTTCAAACAAAGTCTGATACTCAGCATGATTAATGTTTTGGAGACAGAGTAAACATGGTGTAGAAACTGTCCTGTTAGAGGACATTAAGATGAGATCTCCTGCCCTGTAGACATCCAGGACTGGTTCTGTCTCTAGGAGTACTCACAACTCCACTTGTGGTTGGTTTCAAAAGGACCTCTGAGAGAATTTTTGTGCTACTTCTAAGCCATCATCAAGCTGTGGCTTTAACCATTCTGTTTCTCCTCAGGTGAGATGGGTACATTTCCTCCAACCATACATCTGGAATTTTTCCCCCCCTTTGGAATAGTTCTGCCCAAACAAATTCCATCTTCATTCAATACAAAAGACAATATAACAACAATTTATGGGGAAATAATAAACCCCATAATGGTATGGGGTTTTTACACTTACAGAAAATCACAGGAAATAAAGCACAGCAGAATTAGTGATGAATGGGTTACATCAGGTTAGCATTTCATCCAGTTATGTGTGTGACTCCTTCTGCTTGTTCATTGACATAGTAATGATCCCTTTGACAGGACCAGAATACATTTGAAATATTATAAACACATTATGTTTACATATTATAAACATATTATATTTACATATTATAAACTCCACCCATTACCTCTGAGACTATGGTAGTCCAGGTGCCTGCCGCACATGAGAGTGTGAAATACTCTTTTCTCTGGAATTTCTATAACAATTCTCTGAAATTCTCTATAAAAGTGAAATTAGTATTTGATCTGAATTCTCCTTCCTGCTGGTGGATTGCTTTACTCCCCTTGATCACTGTGCTTTTGTGCTGACACAATTTGGTTTTGTCTCTTAGGAATTTTATTGGAAATGTCAAATATTTTGCCAGTATAAGGAAAGCCACTTTACCCAACTCCACCTTTTACCCCTGTTGAATTTTTTTCCCCCTCATCTTACTTTGGAACTGTCGTATTTTTCTTCAAGAACTGATGTGGCCTTGCCAGACACAATGACTGAGATTTCTTTGCCCTCTTTCATTGCCAGTTGCTGCAGCTGGTTGAATTTTGTACCTCTACAGAATGCCTGGCCTAGAGTCCAAAGACTGGCTGTTATCCCTCCCCTGAGTGGAACAAAGTTAATTACTAGTCCTGCAGAATAACAGGAAACCCACAGAATTTCTTACAATAAGAAATCATAATAATTTTACCATCTGCAGAAGTTTTTTGAGCCACAGCCATCCAAAGGCAGGATTTCTGATGTAAGCCCACCAGGTATTCACAGTTTTAATTTAATTAAAAACTGTAAAAGCTTTTAATCCACTGGCTCTGGGCATGAGAAAATCTAAACTACCCATGCTTTCAAAACAAAGAAAGATCAAATGAGTTTCAGGTTGTTATGGAAGCAGATTGTTGTTCCAATAGCAGACCTCTGTAGTTGCAGATAATTAACCTTAATTACTCTGACGTACTGTTACCGAAAATATTTGGTTACCTATGATGCTTGCAGTGCATAAGTTTGACAATTGTCCTCACTTTGGGCTGTGTGCATTGACAGCTAAACACATTTCAGTAGCAGGCCTGAGACAGAAATGTGATTGTGCAGCATGATAGCATTTTAGCAGCCATGCTCAGGCTGACAGTCCACCTTCCAACATCGCTGCGTCTCAACACTACATGTTGAGGAAAATTATTCAGGAAAAAAAGAGTGGCAGTTTCATTTATTATTCTTGAGGGTTTTTGCCAACAAATATATACTGTGCATCACCTAATTCTTCTTCTTTACTAGCCTGGCAGAATGAGGAGGAAAACAAGTGTTTCAAGTTCTAAATAACAACATGAAAAGCCTGGAAATCAACCCATATTTTACTTCAGTATGAAAAAAATCAATTTTGCATTTAAAGAATAGTGGGACAGTGACACAGGAAAAACAAAAGTCACACTGCTCCCAACTAAGACTAACAGCTTTCCAGCTGCTGCTCTGAAGATCTAACTCTAATTTCTTTCTCCCTTTTCCTCCTTTTATGATACTCTATTTCAAAGGCTGGCACGTCAGTCTAAATCCCAAATATTTATAGCTTGCTCAGAACTGAGATACAGCTTTTATGTGAAATAAAATTATTTGGAAGAAGAAGGTTAGAAGTGTGATTTTAATACTTAATTTCTTTCTTTTTCTTGTGATGAGTGGGATCCAGTAATAGAAAGAAAGAGTTTAGGGTTCAGGTCACATTACTAAGACTGACTTAAGACAAAAAATGGAGCAACTAGTGATGCTCATGGGGTATTTTAGGGGCTTGGTGACTGTTTGTGTTTTCCTCTACTTTCTAAAGAGTTCCCAGCAGAGACTGAGGTTGTGCTACCTTTTGTAATTTGAGCTGAGGATATTACACCCCAGGCCACACTTACCTCTCCACTTGAGGGCTTTATTAAAATTTTTTGTCTTTTCTTGCAAAATAAGCAGTTCTGAGCCCCTCCTGGTGAGTGCCAAGATAACTAATTTCTTCTCGTGGCCACAATACAACTGTAAAACTCAGGCTCTCAAAACACCAAAACCCATACACGACCTTAATTGTCACAAGAAGAGGGTCATCCTTGCTTTAGAGTTCCTATCAATCTTTTCATGCATTTCAGCACCTTCCTCATAAGATAGTTCTTATGAATTTGTAAAGAATATGGTAGGTCTCAGAAATGGATTAACTCAAGACTTTTAAAACCTGCACGATTAATAGACTATTGGGTTTATGACATTATGGTAAACCCTAGTAAAAGGTTTCAAGTTCTGAAACCAAATCAGAATAAGAGAAGAATATTAGAAAGGTTCTAGTAAAAGCCTTGTCTAGAGCAGAAGGGTTGTCTGCTACTCACTGCTGACATCCAAATGAACACGGCTAACAAGCTGCTGTTTAGATCAGAATGCTGAGAATAAAACATATTTGCAACCATGTTCTGGGATAAATATTGCAAATGGCTTGCCTTTCCCTTGGCCTGCAGAGAAATTATCTGTAGTGCTGCTTGTTATGCTATTTTCTTACACAGGCAAAATTTGGAAGGATAAATGCTAAGTAACGGTGGAAAAAAATCCACCCTAAGGAAACCACTAAACAAAAGCCTCACCAACAAACAAACCAACCAATCACCAAATCAAATCAACAACCCCCCCAAAAACAAACCAGTGACTGGATAAGGAATACTGGCCATAAACACAACCACAAAGGGTTCCACCTCAACATGAGGAAGAACTTCTTTCCATTGAGGGTTGTAGAGCACTGGAAGAGTTGCCCAGGGGGGTTGTGGCATTTCTCTCTGGAGAAATTCCAAACCTACCTGGATGTGTTCCTGTGCCACCTGCTCTGGGTGACCCTGCCTGATCAGGGGGGTTGGACTGGGTGAGGTCCAGAGGTCCCTTCCATCCTCAGGATTTTGTGATTCTGTGAAATGCATGCAGGAAATGACACTACTACTGCAGTCCTCATGCCCTCTTTGTTTTTGATATTTCCACGGGAATTTGATATTTCCACGGGAAAGTGATGCCCAGTATTGTAGCCAATCCCTCCTGTGGCTGCATCATTTATTTATCCATTGCTTGCAAATTGCTTCCAGAGAAACAAATGGACTTAGAGTTGGAAGAACTGGCTGTTGAATTTGACCCTTATTCAGGTCTTCTTTCTGGTTCACTAAATTCCCAAGGATCCAACCCACTGCATGGCTTTTCAAAGCGTATTTCCTGTGATGATCTACAATTCCATCTTATTTCCAGAAAGAGGAAAAATGAATAGTTTAAACCCTCAAGGCTGAGTTCTGACATCAGCAAAGATGTCTCATCTTGTGACATAAATTATTCTATAATACCAGGATATCTTGAAGTAGATGTCACTTTGAAATGAAAGACATATGCATTCCAGAATAACTGAGACACCTTTAAAATAGAATCATTATTTGGAAGAAAAGCCCCATAGGGCAGGATGGCTCAGAAATGGTTTTTGATACATGTCAGAGTGTGCAGTATCTTTGGGACAAAATACTTTTGTAGTAGAAAGGAATAGCAGCTTTTGGATTATCATAAAACAGTGGGATAATTGAAGCCTGAATTAACTGGTATGCAGATAAAAGTATTTGTGTTGAGTATGGCACTGCCCATTTTTGTTTATTCCACATGAGTGAACCATATGAACACAATTTGCTGCCATGAACACTCTCAATAAATTCTGAGGAACACTAAGAGAGCATTCATAAGAAGAAAACTCATAATTCTGACAGATTGAATGAATTCAGAATGAATTCAGAATGAACTCAAAATACTCATTCAGAACAGACCTACTTGAGACCAAACAATGCCATGTGACTCATTCATCAAACTGAAATTGGAGAGCAAAGATTAAATTTCAATTTTTAACAGGGAGTGGCTATCTAAGCCATTTATAGATGTGGCTTTACAACCCAACCAAGCAAAAGATGAATTGAAGAACATTGAAAATTCCTCATGGATGTGCCACAAAATGTAAGAGAGAATAAATTGGATGAATAGTGATTGTTCACAAAGGAATAATATAACATTTTACAGCAAGGCATTGATTCAGACAAATAGGGGAATTTGAGGCAGAGAAAAAGGTAGAATTTTGCAGAGTGATGCAAAGCCACCCTGGCTTCCAGCAGCCTTGTTAGTTGAATTCCTTGGTGTCTAAAGAGAGAAGGGTTCATAAACCACCTTTTCCCTCAGAAAGGCTCTTTCTAATCATTGTCAGAAAACTTGGTGCAAAATTTCTGTGGTTGAGACTGCAGCTGCACTTCTATGCTCAGCTCGTGTTTCTTATCTGGGTTAAAACAGCACTAGAAATCACAGAATCACAGAATGGGCTGGGTTTGAAGGAATCTTAAAGATCATTGCATTCAAACCCATCTGCCATGGGCAGGGACACCTCCACTATCCCAGGTGACTTCAGAGCCCCATCCAACTTGACCTTGGACACTTCCAGGGATGGGGCAGCCACAGCTGCTCTGGGAAACCACTGGATGAAAATATACACACACTTTTGAAGGTGGTCTCTGAAGCACCCTGAATTGTGCACATCATAGGAGAAACCTGCTTTAAATGACATTTAAGCATTCCTCCCAGGGATGCTGTGGGCACAGGCAGGCTTCAGCTGCTCTCAGACACATGGGATTCTTGGTGTGTCCTGCATGGGGTCAGGAGCTGGACTTGATGATCCTGATGGGTCCCTTCCAACTCAGGATACTTTATGATTCCAAGATTTCCTTGAAGTGGTTCTTGCTTCTGCTGACACACAATCATCCATGAACCCTCCACAGCTTAGCTAATTTTTTTTTTTTTAGAAGGATAATTCATTCTAAGAAAAATCTGGAACAAAAAGGACATTAAAATGTTTATTTCAAATAAATTTATAGATCTGAACTCTGAGCTGGCATCACCACGAGCCTGGGAATGAGATATTACTGCTCTTTGGAGAGACAGTGCTGATTTTTGTTAGGTATTTCTAAGCATTAATGTTCCAGGCTGGGGAGTTTTTCACAGTTATTCATTAGGTGGGTTGCTTCTTGGGAGGGCAGTTAATCCTTTCCTTTACCTCTGTGTTCCCTCTCTTCCTCCCAGCCTCCCATAGAGCTGTCTCCAAACAGCCAGGATGCCCTGCCTGGGTGTTACCACACGGAAACTCCTAGAATTCTTCCACAGGCTTTCCTGTAAGCGTGGATAAGAGCAGGCATGATGGAATGGTTGCAGGATTACAGCTCTGCAGCAGTGTAGCTCATGGAGGAGATTAGAAGCATGTTTTCTACCACCTACAAGAGTCACGCCGGGTATCCTGCTGGACAGATTCCATTTTCCTTAATATGTCCTTCTATAACAAATTTATAAGGCCACCAGAGGCCTGTTAGCTAGAAACAAATCTCAAATCATTATGATGCTACAGCTATTCACTCTTTATTATGGAAATAAATCAAAAGCAGGCTTTCAGGAAAAAAAAAAAATCCCCATGGCTGGAATAATCACTGCCAGGTCCCTGAAGATGCCAATACCCCAATGTCTTCAGCATTTCAGTGTATATTTTGGCCACTGGAGGCTCAGTTTTTCAATTAAGAATCAAAAACTCAGCTTCGGGTAAATTTCCCAACCTAGACAATGAGATTCTTGTTCTTAATGAAAAATTGTATTTATTTAAGCTTTAAATTTGCATGCATATTTACTTTTGAAGAGTGCAGTGGTGCTGGAAATGGACTGTATCATGTTTAAAGAAAAAAAATTACGGGAACTGGGTTGAAAACAGAACAAGAGAGTCACATGAAGATGCTGACAATTATGTATCATAGGACAAGTGGCCCCAGGAAAAGGAGAATTTCAACTGAGCTCAAGTGAGGGCTCTTTTGCTTTTCTGCTGTCTTGTGTGTGCTAAGGAAATATATTCCTTGATCAACCCCAATCCCCAGCTCCCTATAGCCTATAGGGAACTTTTTGGTGCCACTGTCATTGCAAATAGAGGAAAAAAAATGGGAGGGATTTTTTTATCAGTCAGAAAAGTAAGTATAGTCAAAAATCCACACTGGAACAGTTCTTGGGCCTCATACGCTGCTCTCAGGAATAGAAAAACTTTTCGATAGCAAAGTTCCCAATGAAGCAAACCAGGTTTAGCTGGTTCTGGGGTACTGAATGCAGGTCTCCTCCCTTCAGAGAAATCTTAATAGTGCACTGTGAACTGCAGGCCCTTTACCTGACTTTTATACATTTTCAGGATGACTCTTCCAGTTCACAGAGACACCTTGGGACCCTCTCCAAGCCTTTCCCAGTCTGCAGCAGGAGAGTTAAAACCATAACCTCCTCTTTTACCCTCTTTGTATTTAAGTCTTTTTTCCAGTCATTTTCCAGCAAGAGCTGGAAAGCTGCAATGCCAAGGGAACATTGGTCAAAAGTGGAAGAGTGAGAAACAAAATTTATTTGTGATTATTACGAGAGCCCCAGTGATATCAGTAGGATCAGGAAGGAATATTTTCACCTCCACTTTAAACTCAAGAAATCTGAGTATGAAAGTGCTTACCAGAACCAATAAAACCACAAAAAAATGTGTGTAAGATTATCAGAGCCTATTAACCCTTTCCTATCTTTAAATATTCTACCTGTAAACAAAATACTTTGCTCAGCTTTTGTAGCAAATATTATAAGATGTTTATATGGGATTCCAAGCCTTCCTTTGAAGCAATTATGGATATCTCAAATATCTGAACGTATAAAGTATAGTTGTCATTTGAAGGCACTCAAGAATTCCAGGTTCTTCACATACTTTCCACTACCCATGTAAGAAGTTCCAGTACCCATGTGAAATAAATAAAGAGGTTGTTGCTGTGGAGAAGTCTATGGCGAGTGACTAGAAGTAGATGGTTACCCTGCATTTTAATACCTGGCACCAAAAGAAAATATCTGATTATCTGCGTCATTGATTGCACATGGCTTAACAGCCACAGTTAGTGAGACAGGCAGGTTAATGTGCACCTTGCTGCACTTTCAGAAACAAGAGAAGAGATGTTAAGAAGGCTGGAAAATCAAAGATGCTAAAACATAGACAAGAAAGGTTGGAGTTTGGACCATACAGACAAGCTTTCTTTCAATTCAGGTTGCTAACATTTTTTATTATTTACTATAGAATATAGATTGCACTGAAAAACACTTTTTTTTTTTTCAGAATACCAAAAAAATTTATGCCTTTCAAAACCATCTGCTAGACAGAAGCAGAATAATAAGCATATTTGTGCAGTACACTTCTGTAATTATGAGGTAATCCCCTTCTCTGCTTGAAGTCCCCTCTCACATCCCAAGTCATTCTAATTTTGCTCATCTTTTTCTGCAGAGCAGATCATTTTATAGGGAAAAAAAACCCAGATAAAATTCTGTACTGCACT
Organism: Prinia subflava; assembly: GCF_021018805.1. Lineage (NCBI taxonomy): Eukaryota > Metazoa > Chordata > Aves > Passeriformes > Cisticolidae > Prinia > Prinia subflava. The sequence continues at coordinate 8,912,176 of NC_086250.1, read as the reverse complement.
GAAAGATATTTGATATCCATAGAGTGACTTCAAAGGTGAAAACTGAGAGAGGTCAAAGAAGTATTTTCGTTGTGTTACAGTCAGATTGCCTGCATTAAAAACTCCACACCCATGGCTTTAGTACAGCTTGGATGGCCCTTAACAAAAATGATGACAAGCAGGAATTTGCAGTCAGTGTGGACAGGGAAGTGAGCATTGAACAGACTTTTACTTCCTATAGTAATTTACATTTTCTTGATATTCTGCCTGATTTTTTTTTTCTGTTGTTTTCTATAGGGCTTAGATTCCAAAAGCTTCAACCTTGTTTTTCGAATTTTTAAGTTTTATTTATATAGTATATACTCCAGAAAATGATCACATACTATTTTATACTCTTTTGCTCTTATTTCCTAAATATAAACCCAAGTAATTTATTTAGATATAATTCTAATTTCTATTATAGTCTCTTTATTCTTGGTGATTTAAATCCCACAACTTTCAGAGAAACTTAATATTCTTAGTCATTGCTATAAATCACAACTCAGTTGAGTACACTGAATATGTTCTGTGCAGTAACTGTTGCCTGGTTATTTATAATATAACACTGAGTCTAGTTTTATGAGAAGAAGGCTCAAGGAAACAGATAAACTCTCTTTCTGAGGGTTAAATAATTTCAATTTTGGGTAATTTTCTACTCATAGGCCATAGATTTAGAGACGTATGTATTCTGATAGTGAACGGCATTGTAGGATTTGCTGTAAAACTATTTTTATTTTTTCCTCCCTCTGAACTGTGTGACTATCATTTAGGTATCTTGGAACGATATAATTTAGGTATCTTGGAAATAAGGACAAAAAGATGAGAAAAATAAAGAAATGCCTAACACATTCTTTTAAAAAGGAGGTAATAGTAAATGTAATATTAGATGCAGGTAGATGCAAACATTCCAACTGTTTGAGTTTGTTCTACTCTTTAGCAATTTCAAGAAGGGTGACTGACAGATAAGTAAACTCCAGAGCCAAAAGAATATTCCATAAGCTTCAGTATAAAATTCACATCTTTGTTTCCCAGATATGAAGATGCTCTAGTAGCTCTGCTACCAATGCCTATGAGACTGGAGCACTGCTGTTATTTTCTTGGAATCTCACGGGTTCGATTTGTGGTTTCCATCACTTCTCCAATCCCTCCATTTTACAGGGTACAGAAATAAAACAGAAAGGATTGAAAGACCAAGTTAACTGAAAATTTACAGTTTAATGCTGGAGTCCAACAAACTGCTGGCCAAAGTTTCAGCTTCTTTAAATAAACAAACAACCAAAAAATTACAACAGAAAAGAAACCTAAAGTACTAAAGTTAATATGAAAAAGGATGGAATTGAACAGCTAGGTGTTGCTGTTCACAATATAATATTTTATTGTGTTACTGTAATAGTAGTACACGCAGTGCTAACTTTTTGATTATGGGATATAAAAAGGAGCTAACCAGGATGGGAATGCCATTAGGCAACATACTGTACAAACAGGGGAGGACACAAAGACATATGACCTCCCGCTACTAACACTGCCCAACAAAAATGACTTCCATGCTTAGCTGCTTCTGAAAACACACTGCTGAATGCGAGTGGCTGTTATCATGTACTAGCTCTTCAGATTGAGGCATGGATTTCCAATGCAATATAATTCTGAGCCCACCAAATTATGAGTCCAGGTTCTACAGGTTTGCTCAGTATGATGTGTTGACAGAGTGTTAAAATAGATTTTAAGCATAGAAATGAAGTGATTGTCTGGTGAGGTTTTGCACAATAATATTGTGTCATAGGTGTGGAGATACATCCTTAGAGCTCACGTTTTTGACCGGTGGCTGAAGGTGATGAGCACACAATGGTGCCAGATTTTAAGATGCACTTTAGGTCCTGCAGCCATGGGAGATTTCCTTTTTTTTTTTTTTTTTTAATTACTGCATTCCTACTCCTGCTTCCCTCCCCTATTGTTTGAAGGTATCAATACTTAAAGTCAAAGAACAAAAAGACAAACAAAAGAATGCTAAAATATTTTTTCAGTCTCATGATTCATAAGTCTATCCTGTGATTCTTGTAGGATGGACTTCAGAACTTTCAGGAATTCAGTTTAGCCAATTCCAAGAATATGAAAGAGTGTCTGTATGTTGCTATGAGGAATAACATGCTGGGATGGGACACTGCATCTTTCTGCAGGCTGGAGCTTATGCTGCTAAAATGCCACAGATGCCAGAAGGGAATCTGTATCCCTTGAAAAATGCCTAGAGCTAGCTAATTATGGGAAAGCAAGCAAGCATGTATGTCTGTGTAATTATAATGGTGCATGCTGAAGCAAGTAGGTGCATAGAGTAGGAAAGTCGAATCCATTGGGCACCCAATTTCTCCTAAAAATGTGCCTGGAGGAACAGCAGAGGTAGCTGACTAAATAAATATGAAAAAAAGACCTTATAATCTGGAAAGAGAGGAAGGGTTTCTCCCTGTTATCCAGTGGCTTGCAGCTGTAGAGGACTGGACTCGGTGTCCTCCTGGGCAGTTCCTCCTGATGCTCTGTGGAGGATCCTATCCCATCTGCCTGTGGAGTCTGGTGCTGTATCCCACTGAGTTATAGAGGACAAAAGGCTCGCCAAAAACATCTGATGAGCAGCTTGAGTTCTCCTTCTTCCAGCTGTGAAGGTTTTTGTCTGGGAGCCAAACTCCAGTATCCTGAGGCACAGGAGACTGGACATTCCAGACCTGGTGCTGTGTTTGAGTCTGGGCTCCTGATATGAACTATGGACTCTCTTGTTTGGCAAGTCATGGTTACTGAAGAAGCTTCTTTCCAAAGAAGGCAGTTCACCCCCTGTGTATTTCTAGTACAGCTCCACGTATTCATAAGAATATTTGAGACCAAACACCTTCTTAAAGCCTTTCTGTGGGCAGAAGAGTGATATCATATCAAGGACTATCAATACAGCTATTAAATAAATGCTCAGTTTTGTTTGGACCAATTTTCAATGCCCATTCATTCAGGTTTCATTGCAGACTGACAAATGACAACAATGAGACCAGTTGGAAAAACTGGAAACTGTTGGCCTCAAAATATGACCAAAAGCAGAAGCTTTTAAAATAAGATTTTCTTTTTTCAAAAAAAACTAACAGAGTACTTACATGATTTTAATTTCATTTCAAGAACTGCTTAAAAAAAATAAATTGCTTCCCAATATCTGAAATTCAGACCTTTGAGAAATCAAAGTGAAATCACTTCAAGCTAGCCTGAAACTAATTGGGTCAATTTTTTTTCCCACTCAAATGTATGCAGATGCAGAAAAGAAAAAAAATCTCAGTTAATTATAAAAAGTACACTGGCTTTAGGATGGTCATGTTGGCTAATTTCAGTAGTTATTGTGATAAACAGAAGTGCTTTTTTTGTTTCCCTGAGTGGCTTTGAACATGAAAGAAAGCATGGGTTGAGCCATGGCAGCACATAAGATCAAATTCTAGCTTTTGTAACAGAAAAGAAGGGGAAAAAAAAAAAAAAAAGGAAGAGATTAACTCTGAGCATTTGCATGGATTTTTTGTTAAAAGCATCTTGGTTTTATTTTGCCTGACACAAAGCCAAGTACCTGATTGCACTCCTAAGTACACACGGGCTAGTTTGGGTCAGGGTTGTTCACATTTCATGTCTGAGAAGTAGAAAATAAGTTGTCTGCTGAAAGTGAGAGATATCTGTAATTCAGCAGAACTAGTATTTCTTTGTCCTAATAGTTTAGGTTCAGGCAAACAGTACTGTGCCTCCCCAAAAGACCATGAACAGTGTGGTTCAAGCACCCTTTTTTAGCTCTTTCTTGGAAGTACAGGTTGGCAGCTGTAGTAATGAATCAGTCAACAAGGATAGCACTTTAACAAAATTAGCCTCTATATTTTACTGTTAATAGACCCCACCTCTGTCTCTTCATGCCAGCCAGCATCCTCTCTGAGCAGTGATGTTACACAGCACACATCTTCTCTAAAGTCATCTCTGTCATGACTTAGGCAGCTCTAAATACCAAGTTTGCTGTGCTATGGACTCTCCCAGCAGGCTTCAGGTACCGTGAATCACATGCAAAAAGTTTCCTGATTTGAACTAGCAACTATGCAATAATTATTGTCAACTAAAATTGAACACCTTCTGGGGGAGGAGAGCAACAAATAAGCAACCAAAGACGTGAGAGCTAACTTCTGTTAGCTGATAAGCTTTCTGACACAGATACTGTGGCCAAATTGTTGGTGTACCAAGCCCCTTAATTCTTGTATAGACTCCTGTTGGATATTTTCTCTCTGTATTTCAGCAAAAAAAAAATTACTCGGACTATGTGGCCAACTGAATAGATTACTTTGTCTCTCCCACTTTCTCACTCCATAAAAGATTAAAGTTTGGGACAGCCCTGGTGGAATTGGCATCTGTTTCTTCCAAGCAACATTTTATTTTGAAGTGGATACTTAGGAAACTGAAGTCAACCCTTTAAGTGTTCTGTTTGGGATACCTTACATGATCTCCTAGGAAACCGACTTTCATTCTACAACCATCACTATGCAGCCTCCAAATTTTACTTATACCTTTGGAAACATACAGATTATTCCTGGAACTCTCCTTCTCATCCTCCATGCTTGCACTTTTGGTATAATTGCTCTTGAGAAACAGAGTAGTTTTTCAAATTACTCAATCCTTTGCTCAACTACCAGCCAATGCAGTCTGGCAGCAAGATGCATACTTCAAGTTGGAATTGTTCAAATATGAAAAATGAGCTCAGAAGTATTTTTTTCAGAGGTGTTATTTTAGTTGTTTATATTTAAAAAAAAGTCTTGGCTATGAACCCATTGAATTATTTCTTTAGAGGTTTTTTTCTAACAGCCATATTTGTAAAGACAGAAGAGTCATCCTTGCAGGCATTCAGGGCTGTACACTGGATGCTCCTGCTCACAGAACCCACTGTCATGGGTCTCTTTCCTTGGCCACAGAGCCATGGAATGACAGAAAACAGACCTTCTTTTTCTGCAACCTAGAGGGACATGTTAATTATTTATACCTTTCCTTAACGGACCACCACCATGGTAAAGCTATGAACCAAGCTGTGAAAACACCATCAACTCATATTAAACTCATGTTTAGACAGTGGAGGATGTAATTTTCAATAAGCCTCACCCTGTCTGTGTTTTTTATTTATTAAGGTTACTTTAGTAGCCATAGGTCTATCAGTCTATCAGTTGGAGCTGTAGAAGCTGTGCTCTGTCTAAATTCAAGTGAAACACTGCCCCCACTATCAACATTTCTTAAACAATTTTTTTAAAATAATAAAGTATTTTCGAGAAAATACAAAACACAGTTGGTTATCATCTAAAAAAGCCTTCCGCTCTGGATTTATGGCTTGTTCTGAGCATGAAATGGTGCTGGCACAGGCAGCCTGTAAGAGAAGGACAGGATGTGAAAAATCTCCTTTTCATTACAAATGGACTTGTCTGTCTTCTGGCTGTGGAATGCTAACAGTGAGAACAATTGGGGTGCCTCTGGCCAGTTTTCAGACAGGCACAGACGAATGGAAGCAGCAAGGAATTTCCTCAGTGAGGAGGAATGAATTCTTAGCTGTCAGAAACAGGGAGTCTAAATTTGGAAATTGGAAGTATGACCTAAACACCTGTTTTCAAGCCCAAATCTCATTAAGAATGGAAGCTGGAAGGAAGCAATGAAATAAATGGGAAGAAATTCCCATTCACTGAAACATTTTCACAGACAAGTTCGGGATGGGAAAACTAAGTAAAACTTCGGCTTAGAGGAGGTCAAATAATAAAAAAATCCCCTTACCTTCATTCCTGGAATATTGCCCCTCTTGGACAATTCTAGGACTGTAAGAGCTGGAACACAGCATGCTGAGTAAAGTTTAGGCAAAAGCCTCAAAAATTCCATTATAATGAAAGGATATTAACTTCATGACTTTAGCAGACCTACCTCAAAGAATTTTAAATTAATTTGCCATCCCCACAGCAAAACCAATGCGTTGCATTGGATAATTCCCTGTACTTCCTGCAGCTGGTGTGACAAAGCAAATTTTAAAAATGGGGAATGTGCCATAAAGGCCTGGACGGCAGAAGCTACATGGAGTCAGCTGCCTAATGGGCCTTGGATTTGGTTAAGAGAAAGACATTGTGGTTTATTCACTGTAGCTGAGAACGAGTGCATCAGTTTTGTTATGGAAGTACAGGCCTGCACCTCAGCCCAAAAGTCAGACTTCAGATCCCTCGTCCCATCTCTGAGTTTCCAAGCTGAAGCAAGAAGCCAAAGTGCAAAACTCCCAGGCAAAACCCCTCTTTGGAAAGCCCTTCCTGCTGAAATCCTGGTGAGAGAGAGCAATACCCTAAGTTTGCCACTCAGTTAGGGTGCTCTTGAGTGATACCTGGACATATTTTTGCAAGTGTGCAGTGAGTCTGGTTGGGATGGGGTTCATTTTCTTCCTAGCAGCCACTATGGTGCTGCAGCTTGGTTAGGACACTCACACAGTGTTGGTAACATATCAGTGTTTTAGTTCTTGCTGACCAGCCCTTTCCCAGCCTCAAGGCACAGTCTCTTCACGTTCGCCATGTCCAGTGAGGAGGCTGAGGGCACGCAGACAAATGGGGGATCCAAACTGGCAGAAGGAATTGTCTATACTATATGACATAATGCACAGTAATAAAACTGGGGGGGCATTTTTTCCACAGCACCTGCTGGTCCAAGGCTTTTTGGGTGTGAGTCTACTGGTGGTGACTGCTTTTGCACCACTTGTTTCTTTGTTCACCTTTCCCCTCCATCTTTATTTAAAAAACTGCTTTTCTTTTCACCTGCAATGTGGGAGTTTGTCCCTTTTCCCCTTCTGGTTCTCTCCTCCATCCTACTTTGGAGGAGGGAGAAAGGGTGGGGGCTTAAACTTCCAGCTGATATCAATATGCCCCAGAAAAAAAAGTTCCTAAAAACTTTTTTTTAAATGTCATATCATGAAATGGGTGTGTAAAACCTCAGCTTTTTGTTGATTTAAGGTAATGTTAGGAGATGAGCAAAATTTCACAGACCATAAGATGAGAAGTGCTTTAAGAGTACCTGGAGTAATTTCATCAGATATTTACCAGTGTCTGGATTTTTGAGGCTGTTTAGGAATGATTTCCACGGATGTCATTAATGGTGTTATTGCTATGCATCTTGATGATCTCAGGGGCCAACTCATGAATGATAATCTTCAGTTCAGAATTCTTCCTCTCATCACAAGCTTGAAACGGTGACATTTGCAAGTTCCTTCATTTTCAATTTACATCTTGTTGGACTGGACTGCCAAAGCCCTCTTTCACCTACAGAGCTGGCAAAGCAGGATAACATTTGTGCAATCAACCTTTTCTTTCAGTTCATTTTGCCTATGACCTGAATGAGGACATTTTAGAGATTGTAGACCAGCCCCATCCATGAGGTGGAGGCAGCTTCCTCACCTGAACTGCCTGAACCAGATTAGAGGTGACCAGCTCCTTACCTCATGGCCAGTCTCACGACTTGTGTGATCCCGTTCAGCTTTCACCCCTTTGATATTAGCAGCATTAACAACAATCTCTCCTCTTTAAACTAGAATTAAAACTTTTATTTTTGTTTTTATTTTATTTTAAGAACAACAAAGCACACGTGCCAGCAGTGGATAAGACACGGGCCAAAGTCTACAGGCTTCTGGCACTGTGGCCCTGCTTCTTCCAGCTGAGGAGTAATAATTTGACACCTCTGAAGCAGCAGGACCTCATACTCTGACAACTGCAGCCTTGTTCTACAGCTCTAAGCCATTCAAACACATGACAAAAATCACAGTCAGCAACATCCATAGTGGATTTTTTTCCCACCTTAGCAGTTCTTTCTCTCCTCTGATGTGGGCTTGGAGATATACTCTGCGGTATCACTGTTAAGCTTTTCATTTATTTTTCCACGCTTACCTACACAGAATGAAACACTCCTTTTTAGACGCCAGTCCAAATTATTCAAGAATACTTTTGACAGCTGCCAAGTAATTTAGAATGATACCTTCTTAACACCTTCTCAAAACAGGCCTGCCAACCCTGAAGAGTAAAATTCCCCCACTATTAACCAGTCGGTACATACTGAATTTATCAAGGCTGTCACTTTCATTGAAGCACTCTTTCTTTTCTTCTTAGTTGGGTGAAGGGTCTTCATGTTTCTCTGGGCTAGAATGCACATTGCTATTTACAAATTATTATAGTTTTCCTCCACTTCACCTCACCATGAAAATTCACAGTTTGGCTGATGAGAACGGAACACAATGGGGAGTGTTTTAAAGGATATATTTGCTTTCAGAGAATGGCCCCTTGAAACACTTGACGGGTTCTGCAAAAAAACATGCAAGGTACTGAACTGATCAAACAAAAGTCTTGCTTTCAAGAGCCTGATTGCACCACTTTTATACTTACAGTGCAGCAACTACAAAATCGCCAGTTTTATATTTCCAGTGCAGCACCTACAAATCAATCAGCAGGTTCTGAGGTGATTAGTTTAATTCACCTTCCTATCTGGGTTAGTCCTCATTTTTATTGCATCAATCCAGGGTAATTTACTAGAAAATAAGGTGGGATGCTGTTTGACTCCTTTTGCAACCCCGAGAAGTGGTCTATGGGTAGAGCAGGAAAAACCTGCCATGTGTTCAGAATGAAGGCTGTCACGGAGGGTGGCTCACTATCAATGAATATTAATAAAACATGTAACTTCAAATGGAGCCCTCACAACGATCCCGTTGGAGGGCAAGTAGCCAGGAACGCTTTTAGGTATGTGGTCTTCTTTTAGTGCATGTGGCCATGAACAGAAACCCTTGGGGACATGAGTATTTGGTTCAGGAAACAACCCAAACTGGAAAAAAAAAAAAAAAAAAAAAAAAAAGAAAAAGCTTCATCACTTACCTAAAACAATATGCCCCTGTGAAATACATGGATATATAATGCCTAGGCAGCATAAACCATGTGTTCATTATTATGGATAAATACATCTCTCAGCACTAGACATTTTAGAAAGTAGATTTAAAAAGAAAGCCCCAAGCAGTGTTAAAAAAAAAAGCTAAAATAAAACAAAACCAAACGAAAACCCAGGAAGGACCTGTCAGTGTTGCAGCAATTAACTCTTCTACCTTATCCCTCAGTCCTAAACCCCTGATGACTGTAAGTCCAAAAAGTAGGAAAACTAAATTTTATATATATATATATATGTAGTGATGAGGAGCAGGGTCAGGCAGGCTTAGGTTTAATTTTTGGTGAGGACTTTCGTTATTGAGCCGGTTTCTTTCCAGAAGGAAGCTGAGATGTGACGTGGAGGTGTTGGGATTGCAAGATGGTAGCTTGCACTTCAGGCCAGGCCTTGAGAGCCTCAGGTCCTATTCTCCAACAGGCACACAAGCTTTCATTATTGCAAAGAGTGTTACAACCAGAAATGCACCCAAACCCAGCAGCACTCCCAGGCCACCAGCAATGACAGCTCCAGAAACAGCAGAAACAGCAAAATTTGGTTGTTCTGTTTGAACAGAGGGCTCAGATCGCTGGTGACTGCCCGTCCCCCTTCCCTGTTCCCTGAGGAGCAGAGCTGTCAGAAATCAAGTTTCAAGCCCTTGGTGTGGCCCAGGGATCTGTAAAGAGCTCTGCAGCAGCTGCAGTGGGCTGGCACTCGCCCTTCATGGAACAGAAGAGGCGAAGTGAGGCAAGGCCTGGGGTCGGCCATTCCCCAGCTGAGGCGGGCCCCTCCTCATGCGGACCCCGTTTCAGCACAGCACGCGTGGGCATGATGTGGTCAGATGTTTCAAAGGCACACAGAGATCATGGTTACCAGCAAATTGGGATTTGCCTCCCTTTCCAATCTCACCCACAAGACAAAGCTGCAGTATCTAACCAGATTCCTCCTCTCATCCAAGAACGCAAGGGCCAGACTGAAGAGGCTGCTCACCACCAGAGGCTCCCAGGAACATTGCCAGCTTTTCCATTAAGTATTGAACTGACAAAAGCCAATCCAGACCTTTTATTCTTTCATTACACCAAGTAGTTTTTGTTTCATTCCTTTTCAAACTTCAAATATGAAACCTCGAGGGCACACTCTTTAGAAAAACAAACATTTTTGATTTTGTTGCCTTTGGGCAATAAATGTAGCTCACTTTTCCTATCTACAGACACGTGCCCTAGTCTATGGCCACTGATTTCAGTAATACAGGGAATATTTTTTTTTTTTTTTACACACATTCTTCTTTTTATAGGGATGATTGCTCACACTGCCACACATACACACCAAAACCTGACACAAGGTGGTAGTGGAGAGAAAGGAAAGAGAAGGGTGAAAGCATGTAGAAGTATTGTAGAGATCAAATATTTTATGTGTTTTCTGTGTGGAAAGCTCCCAGTAGACTGGAAATTAAGAGTCCAGCAATATGAATGTGGTATACAACTTTTAAATTAATGTGAAAAGCTTGAAAAGTTTGAACCAGAAAAAATTGCATTGATGAAGAAATAGTGTGGGAGTCAATGTTCTGAACATTCCCAAGGAGTGACTTTGGCACAGGATGAGAAGCATGATCGCAAAGAACTAGAAAATGAAATTTAAACCCTTAGAGTTGCAACTGGAATAGGAACTTCATGATGCTAAAGTTGGAATCCCTTTGGTAAAAAAGCATGGATGGAAGAAGAGAGAAAGGGTTGAAAGGACATGCCACACTCTGCAGAAGAAGGGGAGTATCACACCAATGCTTTTAGCAGCTTTCCCAAACTAGTCAGAATGTTGGCACAGCTACATACTGTCTAAAACTGTGACATGACAAAGCATTTCTGCACAGAAATCCAGGGGAGCCTGTGTGGGATAGAAGCCTTTGGTATTTATGGAACCAAAGAAGGAGTTCAAGAGTAGGGACATTTGAGACTGTTGCATTTTGTAGGGTTCTTAAAAACAAACAAACAAACAATAAACCTGAGATCAATTCATATTATAGCATCATAGGATCATTAATGTTGGCAAAGACCTCCAAGATCATCATGTCCAACCTTGGACTGAACACCACCTTGTCAATTAGTCCAGAGCACTGAGTGCCATGTCCAGTTGTTTCTTGAACGATTCCAGGGATGGTGACTTCCCCACCCTCTTCACCCTGTGCGAGCATTGCTCAGTGCTCCTCCAGCAAGGAACAGACAAAGCTGAAATAACTTATGGACTTTCTATCCTTTTATTTTCAAAGCACAAATGCTGTTAGAAAAGAAAGATGAAGGCAGAGAACTTTGCACTGGGAACAGGACACAATGAAGTTAGTCATCATTTTTGGTGCATCTGATGATTCATTCACTGGCTTGGAACAGGCCCCAAGAAAACCCAGTCATTTTCTTAAAGCAGCTATTTCTGAGCAGGTGCTACCAGCAATGCTTCTGGTAGGGTTGTAAGGTAGTTGTAACTACCAAGCTTGAGAACAGCTCATGATGTAGTTCTGGCGTACCAGAACCCTGATGAGCAATCAGCAGATTCCAAAATGGGTTTTCTTTTCCTTTCAAACTTTTTCCCAGCCTGTGCTACAATCCTGGTCATTGCAGATGCCCTGGTAGCAGCACACATGGTCACTACAGGTAATTAAAGAGCAGCTACATGCTTTGAAGTGAATGTTGTTAACTGGGCACATCTTAAGTGCTCACATCTTTGACTATGACTAGAAATACGTCATTTACATTGAGATGCACTGTAAATGGATGAATATATAAATACATGAATATGTCTCCAATGGCTGTCAAGTCTGTAATGCTTTCCTCATACTGGGTGTGATAGAAACATGGGAGTCACTGATGCAAAGAGCTCTAACAAACTTGAAGTCCATTGCTTATAAAGAAGGCTGGACAAATGTACCGAGGAGAAGAGCTCTGTAACTAACTGGACAAAGTGCATCAGATTCAGAAGTTACCTTAAGACTGGGAGATCATTTGGAGAAAGTATAGTACAATTTCATCTTGGCTTTGCTGGTTGAGCATCTGTTTATGGCCACAGTTGGAGACTACGCCCTCGCTAGGTGGTTTCAGATGACCCTTAGTGCAGCCATTCTTGAGCAGCCAGATGCAACTTGGATTCCTTGGAAAGAGAAGTCTAACATGACTGTATAGACAGTGCTTGTGCACATGGGATTTGGGTTGGGATTGAACAGAATTCATGCAGGAACAGCCCTCAGATGCAAAATCTGATTGGCATAAAGAAACTTCACGTATTTACTACAGCCCTGTGCAAAATAGGTAAAAAAATATGCTGATTAAACACTTACTGTTCTAAACTACACTAAGCAGATGAATAAATTTAATAAATTATTTGATTCTTGGTTTTGGCATCCGAAAGAAACATTTAAAATGGTTAATGGTAGTGCTTTCTACTTTTGGATAAAAACTACTAAAAGGGCTGACTCTGAAATATTTGAGAAGCTTGGTTTGAATTAGTGTTTAAAGGTTGAATTCTTATCCCAAACTTTTTGGATATTCTTGGGCAATGGATTGTATGTGAACGAGTTTTCCCATGTGGCTTGTAGGCCTTATGCTTGGCAGTGTTAGCATTACCACAGGAAGAACTTTTTCTCATGGCATTTTGGCTTCCGGTCACAAGTGTAGCCTCGAAGTCAAGAGGGGTGGGAAATTAAAAGAAGAAGGGAAAGAGTTAACCAAAATTCTGTGAAAAGGCTTTGGATTCACTGGAAATTATGAGAAGTCCTTATTGTATCCAGATCCATTCTCCCATGCCTAATAAATTACAGGATTAGGTCAACCCAGTTTAATATACAAAGAAATGCCAAAATGTCTTGTGTCTCTCAATTTGCCAGCTGAGGATTTTCCACCTGCCCTGCAGCCTCTAGACCAGCTGAGACAAATGGTTAACACTTTAGTTATGAGAATCCTTATTTCTTCTCTTGGGAATCCATATCATAATTAAGTTTGTAGTGCCTCAATGCTTTTTTCCCCCGGTATTTAGAAATATTGGTTAATTATATTGTTTTTTAATCTAGTTATTCCTTTGAGCTCCTTTGGGTTTTATGGATTTAGCTTGTTACATCTCTGTAAAGTAGGAGAACATATTTTCATTTGTACAAAATGCATAAAATGCCCATAAAATGGCATAAAATAAACATATGACTTGCCATAGACAACACACAATCTGAGACAAATCAGGCAACAGAAACCAGTTGCTGAGTTTTTGGACAAGTATTTTAACTCCAAATTTGTCCATGTACTGTTGGGAGATCCAGTTTGGTCCAAACAGTTGTTCAAAACCACATGATTTAGAAATCATCAACCCTGCCCCACTCTCATCATTATCTAATCAAATGCTCTTGCCCTGGGAGTGTACCCTTCAGTTTTCTCCTCAGAGAAAAATTGCTTTGTCCTTAGTTCTGGTTTTTGGTGGGTTTTTTTACTTTTTTCAAAGATTGCCACACAGCAGCTTTTCCACCAGAGCACAGATCATTCCCTGTCTTTCCTTTATGATTCCCACTTCTGCCTTTCACTGAGAATGAAAACAACCTCACTGTAGAAAGAGAGAACTAGAGGTAGCTCAACCTTCAAGTTTAATGGAAACTTGAAATAAGAAGTGTGAAAACTTCTGCATAATCCACGTTATTTGGAAAGCTTGAGTTTTCTGTCTGAATTAGAAGACCTTTTCAGAAGGAATTTCTAAGTTGTTCATCAGTACCCCTTGACCCCATGGTATGGTTCTACTTTGTTTCAATAAAGTCAGTCACCCAAATAAGTGAGATATCTGTTTTTGTATGGAGGGAGTTAATGTAGAGATGTGGAATTCGGATGTACAAAAGCATAGTTCTAATTTAGATGCATATTTATTTCCACAAGAATGTAATCTGTAAGTCCAGCAAAGAACAGTCAGTTTCACCTTCAGGAATTATCACCAATTTCATTCTGTAGAGAGCAATGTTTTAGTAGTATTTGGGAAAGTAAGTGATACAGACAGTATTTTCCGCTTCTAAAAAAAAATAGAATATTGCATATTATGTTAGGGAGACCTAACTCATGTGAAATATTCAGATGCCCTAAAAGTTGTTAAAATAGAGAAGTCCACCTCATATATGAGTTGAAAGAGAGTGAGAACTAAAGGAGCATTTCAGTAGACCAGAGTGTGGGCTGTATCCAAGGGCTGCTGCTCTGCAAAATGAGCTCAAGAGCTCAAGAGCTTCTGTTCAGCCCTGTCCTTCCCCATAGGAGAGACAGCATCTTCCTGTTACATCCCCAAGCTGTTAAAATCAGCATAAACTACTGCCTGTGAGATTCATTGGCCCAGAAGAAAGGGAAGTGGTGGTACAGTTACGCAACGACAGTTTTCTTTGGGAAATCCTTGGTACTTTTGATTAAACAACTCAGTATTCGTCTGTCTCCTGGATTGATTGCAACAACTGCCTTTTAAGAAAGACTTCAGGGTGATGGGATATTGCTCAGAGGATACAGGTGAGATAAGTGGGTCTTTGTTGGGGAGTAGGTGTGGGAGAGGGATGGTTTCTAAATGCATTGTTTTGGTCTCGAGTCCCATGGCAGCTAGAATTATTGGTGTGCAGGAGACAAGATTTTAATCTTTAATCTCTGACATAGAATTGAAAGTTTGAGACAATCATCCTTTTAAACTGATTTGCTACAAATCAAGTATTTGTATATGGAAATAGCATTTGATTAGAAACTGTCTACTTTTCCTCAGCAGACAAAAGGGCTCTGGTTTCAGAGCATCCATCTTAATGTGTTTATCTTCAGAGACATCCAGAAAGTTTCACCACAGGAAAGTGATATGCAGAGATTAAATTACTCTCCCAAAGTCATATAGGAAGCCTGGGGCACAGCAAGGAAATGAATCCACATCTCCTGAACCCTTGGCTACTGTCTTTGCCACTTTTTATTTCCCTGCAACACAAATTTTGTGTTACAATTTAAATTTCTGGGTGTACCTCAAGTCTCATTGGGAGTCCAGCTCCATACATTTAGTAGGGTCACGGTAAATTTTATCCAAAGCTCTTCTGACTCAGAAAGTGGAAAAATAAAGTAGGTCTTTTATGTAACTGTGTCAGAGGCAACTTAGACAGCAGCCAAGCCTTTCAAGGAAAGTGGATTTCCCTTGTGTGTTCTGGCTTATAAATCCTGCCTCTTTTATTTTAGGAATATAATTGTTGCACCTTCCAAAACAACACACAAGGAGCCAACTGCAACAGTCAGTGTCTTGTGTGCCTGTAATGGTCTTGGCCAATGCAAGAAAAGAGGGGTTGATATGAAATTAATGAAAAGAAAAGACAGAAAAACCAAAACAAGTGGGTTTAATCGCTAAAAATAACTCATTTTTGGCAAGACATCGTCTGTAGGGTGTACATAGATGAGTCATTTTGTCTCTTGTGATCACTCTAATCAAAGGAGAGGACTGGACCCTTCCTGATGCTGATTCAGTCCTCCTGAGATAGGTTTCTAAAATAAGTGTAATGAATCATTTTCTAGCAGCTCCTGTCTCCCTTCATTGCCTGTAGAATACCTGACAGTGGACACAA
Source organism: Prinia subflava (assembly GCF_021018805.1). NCBI lineage: Eukaryota > Metazoa > Chordata > Aves > Passeriformes > Cisticolidae > Prinia > Prinia subflava. The sequence goes on along the minus strand of NC_086250.1, from coordinate 8,896,635 downwards.
GACTTGGACACAAGAGAAAAGCCAAACAGTATTTTTCTCATGTAAGTGCCAGTTGCAAAACTTATCCTAAGTTGTAGGTAAAGCAATTATGGCATCTTTGTATTTTTCACTCTGATTTGCTCCAGTCACAACTTCATCTGTAGACATTGCTTAAGAGGAAAAAAACCCAAACCAAACCAAAACATAGTGAATGAAGAATGTCCAAAATCTTTAAAATATGCAGAAGACATTTTCTTATACATAGATATCACTTCCTGACTCCATGTACACTTAAAATTCCTCATGGAAGTAAAATCTGTTTAATCACTGAGTTGTATTTCTTCTTCAGTCAGTTAATGAAGGAAAGTGATAAACATGAAGTAAAATCAGAATCTACCTGAAATTACACTGTTGTTGTAGAATCTTTTATTTCTCCAGAAAATCCTGTTTGTCACTTGTTAATACAGAGAAAACATCAAAACTCATAAACAGATGAGCTGTTGCATCCTTTTACCAGGACATCAGTGACCAACTGCTTCTGCTGCCTAAGGTAACTAAGTTGTTTTAGGGAAATGAAAAGAAGTAGCCTCCTCTAATTTCCTTTCACTTTCCAAGCTGGCTTTCACGCAACATGATCTTTTTAAAGGTATCCATTTAAGGCATTTTGCACATTAGAATCTTTCTTCAACCATGTGATTTGAGAAGAAATATCTTACCGTTTATACTGCCTAATGTCTAGCACAACAGCACTTTGATATTTCTGAGTGCTACATACATATTACGAATTGTTAAAATATAAAACAATATATTGGTATTGATTTAAAAATACAAAATTTATTATAATAATGAATATTTTAATAAAATAAAAACATAAAGCAAATGAAAAATCAAACCTGTGATAAAAATGCCCACAATGCAAAAGCTCATTGCAACACCAAAAACCAGTTTCTGTCCCATGATGTTAGGAGTCTCATTCCTGCTTTGAAAGTCTGTAGGTTTCTGTAGCAATTTAATATTGAATCAAACTTTGAGGAAACTTCTGCAGAAAGGCACTTAGGACAAATGTGATCCTTTCACTTTAAAGTCTGGGAACAAAATAGGAAAAAAAAATCATACTTTTTCCATAATGATTGTGCAACTGCAGAATAATCACATAGTTCTTTGCTACTAGGTTTTTAATAACCTGTTTTCCTAGGGATCTCTTTCTGCCTTTTTCTGTTGCATTGTTTATGTTTTTGTGCTTCCTTTCTTAGCTGTTCTGCTGGTGCAGGTTCTTGCACCTGAGCAGCACTGGGAACCACCCATGCTGCCTCTGATGAACTCACCAGTCAAGCTGTTGACTCCAAAGCATCCTCTGGCCTCAGGATTCCCTTTTGGCAGAGCAAGACCTGAGCTCACATCGTTGGGCAAAGACAAAACAGGAACTCAGCTTAAAATAGTAGATGATGCCATATGGATTGTCTGGATTTTATTTTTAACTGGGTCAACCTTGTGCCAGTGGAAGTGATGGCTGAGATGTCTATTTAAAGTCATAAAGTGATCTAGGCTTGCTGGTGAGGTCTATCTCCCTCTGGGCTGTGCCAGGGTAACCCAGTCCAGAGCTGCTTCCAAGCCTGACCTTCCCTTCTTTCTCTTAATATCTCTCCCTATCTTTGACCATATCTGCTATTACCTTTGCAGTGTGCCTCAGTCCCAGCTCATCCCTTCTGCCTGCTCTTCCTGTCTCCCAAATCCCCTCTTCTGCCTCCTGCTAATTCTTCACAGCACTCTGACACAACTACAGGAAGGCACTTCCTATCCCACTGCAGGGTCACTTGACCTAATAAATAATAAATGAATAAATAATTCCCAGTTATTTCATCTGCAGCACTGTGGGTCACTTGGAGATGAAACTGGAACATTCTAATCCTGAACGGGAAATTATCAAGCCTGGTGAAGAGAAAGCAGATGTGTACAGCACTTCCAGTGCACCTGGGTTTCCTTCATTAGGAAAGCAACAGGCTTATGTTCTTTTCCTATGAAAATAAAGTAGGTATCCTGTCTTCAGACAACAGACATTAAACTGTGGTGATTGAAGGAAACCATAGTTTTTACTTGCAGGAATAGATAATTTGCACTAAAGAATATTTTAAAAATTGTCCAGTGAGATCTCAGAAACCTAATTAACCTTGTTTATTTAGAGAAACTAGGACACCAAGAAACTCTAGAGGTTTGATATGAAACTGTTAACAGTTTAAAATTCAGTTGGGACAGGACAAGATGAGCCTGACAGTGATCTTACCAAAATCACAGAGAAGCTGCTATGTGACGCTATCCAAAAAGAATGAAGAAATTGTAACATCAAGATGAAAATTATGCTGCCATAAAAACCTTGTGACTGTTTTATAATTATTTCCTTTCTTTTCAAGACTACAGGGTGGATGGTTAGAGATAGATGTGTAGAGATAATGCTTTTAGCACTCCACAAAGAATGTAATCCTGTGTGACCTGTTTTTACATCTGAAAATTCAATGAACAATGCCAGCAAAAGTGAACATCAACGTAGCTCATGCAAACATAGAAAAAGTTAACAGATTACAGCAGTTTTTGTAAAAAGTAGGATCTTCATCCACTGCTGCTAATACTGGTATCCCATGGGCTCCTTTTCCTGGCTGACTGCTACTCAGTGTTTTTATCAGAGATCTCAAAGGCTACTAGCAAAATAAAAAATATATATGCATTAACAGGTGTCAGAACTGCAAGTGATGCCATATTAACCTGGGTACAAATTAACAGAGATCATAGGATAGAGTGAGTTTACTAAAACAGGTGCATTCTAAACCCTGTGAACAAAGAGAAGCCATCATGCCTTTAAAATAGTCAATGCTGCAAATCAGTAGCTCTGGAAAACATGAGGATTCCAACAAATGGTTATTTGTGAGTTCTAGTGATGTGCTGAGACTGTCTTTGCTGATAAAAATTCTGTTTACAAAAGGAACAGACAACTGGGTAGAAAATTAAATGGAATATTACTCTTCCATCTGGCACCAGGGAGAGCTTTTTGGAAGTCATCTATCCAGTAGAATATCTACCCTGGCAAAAGGAAATGTTTAGAAAGAGCTGTGACAATGCCTGAGACTACAAATACTTGTTTAGAAATACCACAGCCTGAGGTAATTTCATGCAATAGATACCTTTCTAATCCAGCAGGACAGGACATAAACAAGATTCAGTGACTGGAAGCTGCAGTTAGATATAATCCAGATTAGAAATTTGCCTTTTTAGCAGGGTCACAACTCAGCCGTTGGGATTATGGTGCTTTCTCTCTCAGTTGAGAGCTTGAAATACAGCCCAGGCCTGGACACTTGGCCTCAGTCAGCCTGAGCTCTGGGCTTGAAGCAGAAACTTCTGAGAGAGATGCTGTAACCAGTACTATGTAATAGGCAGTATAATTTATAATTTTCCTGTACAGCTTTTGAAAACTCTCAAAAGCTCCTTTTGCTTGTTGTGGAAAACATGACCAGAATTCTTGTGTCTTCAGGAGAGATGTGGCCATTCACTGAAGTGCACTCTGCAGAACCAGAGAAGGGGAAGAGTTTTATGAGGAATGTGCCCCACTGGATTGTTTAAACTCAGTACATCTGTGGCAGACCTGGATGAGGTTTTAATATACATTAAAATGATTCTGTAGGCAGTAATATACTGTGAAGCCAAAACATTTCCTTTCCTCCCCCTTTCCCTCCTCCCAAGCCCTAAGGCTTTTGATTTACAGTAGAAAAATTGAGCCAGTAAATCTATACTGTTCTATAAACAGGGCAGCACAATGTGTGTTAAAATTCTGGGCAATTTCTTGTAATCGTATGTACTTAAGTAAAATTTACATGACCATTATGGGCTGCTCTTGGGCAACGGCTCTTTGTCAGCCTATAGTGATTAGCACATTGGTGCTGCCAGGACAAAATTCTGTCAGCACCACAAGAAGCAATTTCATCAGGTTTCTTTTCACACAGGCTTGCGGCTCACACTGGCCCTGCAGCCTACCAGAATTTTTTATTTTTTTCCTTTTCCCTAGCCATGCAGTCTGACTCTTCGGATGGAAATTAAAACAATTTCAAGAATGAGGAGTTCTATCCTGTTTCTAAAAATAGCCCCGATCTTCAGCAGGGGATGTGATTCCTTAGCCATGTGCAACAAAGATGACCTCTTTGTCAGGTCTAGCCTGCAGCAGGAGGTGTCTGCTCCTGGTCTACTTTTACATGGGTTCAAAAATAAACAGGCAGTTCCTCTGGCTGGCCTCCCTCTCCAAAGGCAGGCAAGGAACATTCTGTACAAGCAAGCACTCACCCATCATTTGAGGGGCCAAGTCTAATGAAGTTAATTGATGCATCAAGGACGTGTGTTAAGCATTTAACTAACATGTTCATGGGTTGCACAGCTACATATTATATCAGTGCACAGTAAACACGGGGCCGTACAGCTGGGATACCCTACGGACTGAGTTGAAAGAGAATGCATTTATTTTTGCAAAATGGAGTCTTTGTGCTCAGATCTGAAACTCATGTAACATGCCAGGGACACCAGAATATATCACTTTTCTGAAAACAGTTGAGTAAACCAGAAATGTGTGTGATATTTTACAGAAAAACAAAAAGCAAATTATAAAAAGGGTCACTTGAGTCCTATATGAAATACATCTTTCAGAAAAACATAACGGGGAAGGGAAAATTTTAAAGTTAAAGCAACATGAAAGTCATTGCAATGGGAACATGATGGAAAATTAACCCCTCTTTTAACAGTCTTTAGTATCCAGGAATTAGAACTGGGAGAGTGAAATTTGAAGTGAAGAATGGGTGTCCAGTGCCCCATTCCGGCAATGCAGAGGAATTAGCTGGAATAAAAGAAAAATGTACACTAAAACATGTTTTCTTTGTGAGAGAGATGCTCAGTGCTGTTAGAACAAGAATCTGGGTGGTTGACTTTGACAATCAGCTCCATTAAAGTGAGTGGTGACACTAAAAATGTGTTGATATGTTAAAATGTGATTGAAGCTCATCTCCACACAGAGGTGCACAAGGAGGAAAAGGCAAGAAGGGGAGCGCAGGTAAAACCCTGACATGGAACTATCCCAAGAGACACCAACCCCTCAGTGGCTCATCTCCACACAGGGGGAGGAACAGAGTGAGGGAACCCCAAAAACCTCCTCAGAGAAAGGAAGCCTCACGCTGGACCCTCCAAGGGCAGCCAGGGGGGATTGCCAGCCCCAGCACCAGCCAGTGACACCAAGTGAGATAAAGTCACCCAGGACACCCCTCCAAGCCACCTCACAGACAGGGCTCACAGCCTGGGGCAATGGGACACTTTACAGGGTGCAGGGGAAGGGCTGCTTGGGTCTGTACCAAACTGATGGGGTGTTTTGTGAAGGAAACAAAAGCCGGGAAAGGGAGAAGTCGAGGTGCTTTGGGAAGGAGGAAGGGTGGATATTAGGGAGAAAGGGGACAAAAGGGGCTGATGTAAACTGTTTCTTGCCCATATACTTTTCCAGCTGTGCCCTCTGCCTGGCCATCCCAGTCTGTCCTGCCTTTCTAATACACACAGTGCTCCTGAGGGCTTCACCTGTGTTTGGAGGTCTGAGTGGCAAACACTGAGAAGAGACCACTGGCCCAGGTCAGAGGCACTGCTCGGTGCTTCTTATGATGAGAAGCAAGATCTACTTCCCCTATGAGGAATGAATTATCTTTCTTCCAACAGTGTCAAAATTTAATTTAAATAATTGCAGAACCTGATTTTCTGGAGCAGTGATTGAATAAAGAACTTGAATATGGACTTTAGCAGAAGAGCTGTGGAGAAGTACCCAGAAGAGTCAGTGTGACTGTGGGTACATTATTCGATGATTTTCTGGGTCTTTCTAAGTATATTTTTATTATAAAAAACCCCAAACATGCAAACCACCCAGTGATTCTGGGCCACTGGGCACATCATATGGAAAGCATTTAGCAATAAATATTGGTGTCATCATACAGACATTTGAACACAGAGTGATAGAGCCCCTCCTCTGCTGCAGCCTTCCAATGTGAGCTTAGTTCTGCTGTTTAAATTTTTCTCACTGCGGGTTTCCCATTTGTAAAGGTGAGATGTAACTGCCCCTCCTGAACTAACAGTAATTTTGTTTGAGACTAAAAGGTGGTGTGGGGTGAGGTGCTAAAAGCTGTGCTACTGCAAAAGTCACAAGTGAGTAGGTGAAATGACAGTCTGCATAAAACCCCAAAATCTTTGCTAGTGAACTTTGTAGAGGGAGATGCTTAGACAAGCTGGACAGATTGAAAACTAGGTTCTCATTTTTGATTGTTATTTTATAAAGGTTTTAATTAGTTTTTCTCCACTTAAGCGCTCCATTTATCTCCATGTTTCCTGTTTTCTCTTTCCCATTTTTTCTGGCACTGAAGCCACCATTAGGCATTTGAGCCAGAGAATCCCAGATCTAAACTGTTTCAAAGGCTGGAAGATGAGGGATGAAAACAGAGTTTTGGCTCCTAAAATGTAAGGTCAGCTGGGGATTCAAATTCCACTGAGTTTCGGATTGTGTGATTGTGAGATTCCAGTTCAAGCCCATCTCTCCAGTCATAAGGTGGAATTCATGACATTAAAATTCTTTCCACAGCACGAAAGGGATGTCATCATAAACACTACATTATGACTTCCCTACAGGTTGCTGCAGAAGAGGAAACTAACCCAGGAACAGCAGAGACATTTAAAAAACATCATGACCTTTGAGTAGCAGAAAACATGGGAAAATCTAAGTCTTAAAGAAACTAATTTGATTCTGGTTTGGCATTCAGTGCAATTCCCTGCATAAGGAGAAGTTTAGGCCAGGGGTTTCTACTCTGCTGCCTCTTTAAACTTCAGGTACAGTTTTGCATATAAATGTTCTAAATCTGAGGTCTTCATGTATCCTAAACCAGGCATTGATGTTTCTAAAGTGTAGAAATTAATTAGGAGAGTGTCATTGTGAGAAAGGCAACCACAGCAACACTCAAGCTCTGAATCTGGACATGGAAAAAATAACAAAGCAGAAACAAAAACAAAGAAAAGAAACAGAGTCTGTGTTGGAGCCTTTCTAAAAATCATATGCAAGAATCCAGATGGAGAGAGTGCTGGCTGCAGTTCATGTCTAACATGATCAGCAGATAGATGAGTGGCTTGGAGACGTGAGAAGTGGGCTAGAGAAAGTGCCAGACTGCTAGCTGGGATTTCAAGGAGTGTTTGTGGTAAGCCACAGTTCAGATCTTTTTTTTTGCTGTGCCCTGAGTGCTGTCTTAGAGACCATGAATGGAAACTTAAGGACCAAATATTTTGGGGCTGGTCATGATTTCAAGATAGTGATCCCATTTTCCAACCTGTAAGCCATTTCCCATTTAAACCTTGTGAGCAACACCAAATCAAAAAAACAAGACAGTCTCACTTCACCAAAAGGCTTGGAGCACACAGACCACAGTATTAATAAAGAAAAGAGCTGCATACGTCCTCTTTCTGAGTTTTAAACTTTTCTTGTAATTACCTTTCAATTCTCCTGAGCCTTAACTACCCCAGGATTTGGGCTGGGGAAAGTCTCTCTCTCTCTCTTTGCATCTCTCTACCCTGCTGTTACTGGCAGTGCCCTCAGCCTCCCAGCTTCTTCTCCCAGTGGACATTTTATGTTCCAATGGTCACTTTCAGTCTGTGAGATTCTGTACAGGCTTGTCCAAGTGGTTTAGACTTCTTTCTTTTCCCTCTCACCACTGCTGTTACGTAAGGAGGCAGTGAAAGACAAACCTGGTAAAATTCCTGCTGTGAGTATGTGTGGTCAGGCTTTTGTGGACAAAAGTGGTGGTTTCCTATTCCCAGACTTGCTAGAGTGCAGAATAAAAAGGATGAAAGCCAAAAAGGACATGCAGTGTTTATGCCATCCAAAGCATTTCAACCCCTTGGTTGGTGTCAGGTCTGTTGACTCAGCCACATTTGCTCAAAGGGAGAAGCTGCAATTTCAATTTGACAGGTGACAATGTTATCTTCCTTGCTTTCTGTTTTCTCTGGAATACTCAGTACTGCTTGCTTAGACCATCTCAGGTTCTCAGCACAAGAGCAAGATCTGGAAAGGATTATTTGACATTCTGATTTGCAGCAGAACCTGAACTAACCCAGAAAGTGAGGAACCAATTGGCCTGCAGCTTGTGCTTTTTATCCTGTTAAAAATCCTCTACCAAATGGGAAACACCAGGAAAGGCAAGGTTCCCAGATGTTGGAATGATGTTCCAGAACCCTAGGGAAAAATAGTCATTAAAGCCTGAGCATTTACTGCAGCTGTCAGGTTGTTTTATAGGCTTGAATCAAAGCCCATTAAAGTAAACAAGCATCTTCATCTTGACAGGTTTGGATGAAACCTATGCATGTGGATGGGTCTTAAGTGGCAGCTGGCCTGAACAGGAGTGATAGACACTCTTTAGAGAATGTCATGGAAAGGGATTTCCAAGCAGAACACCCATGGAGTATTTCTGTCTCTACACTCATGCCATGGGGTAGCACGTACACTGCTCCAGAAAAGGGCCCAGCACTCTGTGCCTCTGTGCCCAGCACCATCTACAAGCTGGATAGGGAGAAAAGCCTTTTTCCGGTTGGGTTTCCCCTTTAGCACAGCTTTATGTGCTTGTATAATAGGAAACAGCCCTTTCTATTTCTGTTCAAGCTCCAGAGGCTTGGATTTTCCCCAGAATTTTTGATTAACAGCTGAGCCTAAATCAGATCTGCCTGGGGTCTCCTTTGCCTTACTGACACATCATAACATCCTTTCATCTGCTATTCCAAACCAGTTCCTGGTTCTGTCAAGCAGCTCATTCTCTCCAAGAGAGACCACGTCAGTCCCTCTCTCTTTCTTAGACCTTCCTGAGCTGTTTCAAAGCAGGATTTCCATCACAACAGGGAAAACTTCTTTGTTTGACTACCTCTGAACCAGACTCCAAAGGACACTAGATTATGCAGGATATGAGATGGATTTTGTTAAATGTAATCAACTTCTGCATGTTCAGGTGCACTTCAGGTTTACTTGGGTGGCTCAGGAGTCAGCACAATAAAGCCACAGTAGTGGATTTTCACAGCATCTCATGTGAATTAAACACTCTCACAGCACTAGCTGGGATCTGAACATTATTCCTCACCATCAGTCATACCGAGAAAATCCCTCTGTGTGGTTTGAACTTGAATAGATTCATTTCTTGGAGGTGGATAAGACAAGACTAAACTAAACAAAACTCATTTTCAGTTTTGTTTGGGGTGCCATTCAATCATCCCTGAATTAACTGAGTCACATAGGATTTTTTTTTTTTGTTCTATTTCTGGAAACTTGGTGCAGCACTGGCAATGTAAACAGCAAAAACTGTAAAAGGTGAATGGCAAACTGATAAGATTACTCATGCGTGAACTGCATGAATAAGAATGTAGCCAGGACAGAGCCAAAGCTCAGATGGAGTTGAAGCTATCAAGGAAGGTAAGAATCAGAAGGTTTTGTGTGTATATTTGTGGAAGAAAGGGCAAAGACAGAGTGAATTCATTACTCAATGGGTTCAGGGTCCTAGTGACAAGCGACAGGGAAAAAGATGTAATTCACAGCTCAGGTTTCACACGTGAGACTTGTCCTCAGGCCTCCTGAGTTTCTGAGCCTCCTGTTACAGTCTGCCAGTACCCACAGGAAAAAGAGCTGGGGATCCTCTCACCCAGATGAGGCATGCAGGTCCATCAGGACACATAAAGGGCATCCGAGGCTGCTAAAGGAGCTGGCTGATGTCACTGAGGAGACAATTTCTATCCCCCTTGACAGGTTCTGGCAATGAGGGAAAATTCCTAATGCCTGGCAAAAGGCAAGTGTTACACCAACCCCAAAAAAAGGGTAAGAAGGATCCTGGGTATTTGTAGCTGGCCATCATAACTTTGGTCCTTGGGAAAATTGGGGAGAAAATGCTCTGAGAAGCTACTTTTTAAACATGTGAAGGATGAGAAAGTAACTAGAGGGAACCAGAATGGATTTACCAAGGGAATGTGTTGCCCAGCTTCAGTTCCAGGGCCTAACAGTGTCGACAACAGGAAGGAGAGGGATGCTGAATGCCCTGATTTTCATCAGGCACTCAAAACAGCCTCTTGTAGTATCACAATGAGATATTGGGAGATAGAGCTGAATAAGAAAACTGAGTAAGCTTTTACTATCACTCTTTGTCCTTAGAACTCAGCATATCAGACCCAGAAAAATTCTCTAAATGACATGAATAGTCCCTTTGCACTTTTTTTCATTGCAGGACAAGATGGACAGTGACTGTTCTAAGGAGAGGTAAGACCTTCACAAATACAGAACCTGCCACCTCACTGGAGTCATGTGGAGACAGCAGTAGATGAGAATAGAAAGAAAAGAATGTTCAAAATGCTTTGCCCTCTGGTTATCCTCAGAGAAGACTACAGTTATAAAGAGAATTTGGGCCAGAATAATTTAACAAAACACTTATTTAAACTTCACAAATGTCACCCAAACTAATTCCTACCTCCAAGTGAGCACCAGTTAAAGCCAGAGGGACAAAATGATCAAGGAAAACCATCTTCTTCCCACTCCATCAAACCAAGCTCAGCATTGACAAAAGCTCAACCAACCCCCAAGCAGTTGTCCCCATTGAATATTCTTCCAGAATGTCACATTTGTGCTTTAATTATGCTGGCCATGTTTTCTGACATTTTTCCCTAAGGATACACATCTATCCTTCCTGCCTCCTAATGACTCATGGAAGTTTCAGATGTTTCATTAATAAATCTGTAATTGACAATTATGGTGCTCCTTCTCACACAAAAAAGGACAATCAGGTAATGACTTCAACCAGAGGTTCACTCAAATTGACTGGGGTGTAAAGAGGCACGGAAAAAAACTATGAAAAGATGAGTAGGGCATTACTGTAGTGCTAAATTTTGTCTGGGTATTTAAACAAAAATAGGGTTTTTTTTCAAAAAAAATGTGTCTTCTCACTTCCTAGTCAACACTTTCATTACATAATGTCAAGTATGTCAAAACATCTCCAAATTCCTTCATGCTGACAATCAGGTTATACTTACACAAAGTTTGTGTGTGTCCTTCTCTGGCAGATACCAATAAAATGTCACAGTTTTAAATGCTGTTTTTAGAACTGGCTTTTATTTGTTGCCAGATGAGGTCACAAACTGCTTCCTGTCAGTTGCTAGACATGTTCCTAAAACTCAGAACTGACAGCAGAGGCGCTTTCTGTTGTTTGCTTGATTGCTTTATGTAAAAGGAAGGAAGGGTTTGGGGAGACGTGAAGCCATGAGACACTGGTCAAGAGGTTTGGAAATGTCCACCCTCTGAGCACTCCTTGCAGCACAGGAAGATTTCAGCCACTCCAAGCTCCAAGCAGAGAGCTGTCTCACTTTAAGTGTGGATCTTTCAGGCTGCTTCATCATGCTTGCCACAGCGCAGCCTTCATGCCTCACACAAGTTCCTCACCCAGAATCAGACCTCTCTATAATGCCCAATTTTTGCCCAGAGGCGAAGTACCAGAGAAAGTTTGCAGTCCTGTGCTTCGATTACAGCCTGATGATGTGACCCTGGGATACTTCCAGGGAACTCACTTCTCCCTGTCCCAGCAAGGCTGAAGCACCCCATCACTCTTGAGGTGGGTGTCTGAGACATCCCAGCCTTTTCCCACTCATACTTTCCGTGGTCCGTTCATGTGAGGACCTTCTGTTTATTCCCCAGGGTCCCCGTGTAAACTAACACTAACCCTTGATCCCCTGGGGTACAGGCAGCCCATAACTCTCACAGGCCTTGGAGTGAAAGCTGTGGGAACGTTTGCCAGCTGAACCGGATGATATCCCCTGTCACACCCGCTCTAGAACTCTGACAGACCAGGTTAAGTGTGATATTGGCATCCACTACATCTGCACAGGCTGACACAGTGCTTTAATTTTCTGAGGCATCCAGATGAGAGCCTAGTTGACAGAATGAAAAAAACCAGCATTTTTAAAAAACGCAAGAAAAAATAATTTCTCCTCAAATTACATTCTGTTCACTGGGAAAGGGAAAGTTTTCCCCCAATACTTTACCATTTGAAAAAGACAGTTAATCAAACACAGCTCCTGGTATAAAGTGCAAATCAAAGCTTTTCTGAAGCAGCCATTACCAGATTGATTCTATACACAAAATAAATTCTCAGTGAAAATGGCTTAAGACAGCAAGTGAATGGAAATAGTACAAACTTGTTTGGCGACCACCTGATCCCAATCAACTCATCCAGATGAGGTTTTGTGGGATGCTGTAGTGAAGACAGAGGGTTTTCTATCCAGTCTCTTTAGAGAGTATGTAATCTTGAAAAAACCTTTGCAATGCCATTGCTCAGCACGTGTCTTTGAGTAGGAGAGCTTAGAAGGCATTGTTTTTCACTCCTTCCACAGTAGTGGTCTCTGCAAGAATGAATCTGAGGAGCTTCCAAGAAATCAAAAGAGTAAAGTGCTATTTATGCCATGAGGGACAGCAGTGTAGTACTTTCCTCCAGAGTCCCTTGCACACCTTTGCAGACAATTTATCTTTTCCCAAAACCAGCTATCAGACCCAAGTCCATACATTGAAGAGGAGATCATGAATACAACCTCATTGAAGGCAGAGAGTAGGGAGATCTGGAGGGATTGCAGCAGCTGTGAGGAGGGTATGTTAGTCCTCACAGGTGGAGTCTGACTTTCAGAAGCTGCCAGCTAATTCCAGCATCCAAAGGAGGCTTATTATGATGGTGAAGGGCCTAAAGGAGAAGCCACATGAGGAGTATCTGAGGTCACTTGGCTTGTTCAGCCTGGAAAAGACTGAGGTCAGAGCTCACAGCAGTTCTGCAGCTTCCTCATGAAGGGAGGAGGAGGGGCAGGCCCTGATCTCTGCTCTGTGTGACCAGGGACAGGATCCAGGGAACAGCTGGAGCTGTGTCGGGGGAGGATTAGGGTGTCTATCAGGGAAAGATTCTTCCCCCAGAGGGTGTGGGGCACTGAAAAGGCTACCTAGGGAATGGTCACGGCCCCAAGGCTGCCAGAGCTCCAGGAGAGTTTGGACAACGCTCTGAGGGATGCTCAGGGTGGGATTGTTGGGGTGTCTGTGCAGGGCCAGGGGTTGGACTGGATGATCCTTGTCTGTGCCTTCCAGCACAGGATGGTCTACAGTTCTGATTCTGTGAACTCACTGCAATACCCACCTCTGTGTATCCCAAAGCACATCCCATGTTTTGATGCCTGCCATGCTGCTGAAGCTCCTCTCACTTCAAACCAGCACCGTGCACCAGAACAAGCCTCAGTTCACAGTTCCCCACCAAAAGGATTTGGCAGTGTGAACACCCTGAAGTTTTAGGTCAAACACACCATTCCCACATTCCTTGCAGCTCCCCTTTGGTCCCAGGCTGTGTGGAGTTTGTGGCAGGAGTACATCAGCTGTTCATGGGCCACAGTGGATGGCTGCCTAAAGACAAATCACATAGAGCTTCCTTTGTTTTACACACATACCAGGCTTTTCAAAAACTCCACTAAAACATACTCACACATCATGAATTCAGGATTTTAGGAGTATTGGGGATTATCATGTTAATGTTCTTCACTCACTGACTTCCACAGCATCTCTTGGAACAGATCTGGATCTCTCACTGAAACCTCCCTATGACCAGTCATCGATCTTTTCACCTTTCCCCAAGCACTTTGGTTGTACTGGAAATAATTTTTAATCATGAATATATTTGACTTAAAGTTGTCTTTCTGCTCACTTTAATCGCTTTAAATCTGTCCCTGAATTCCCCTTGGAAATGCACATGCAGTGGCAGGGTGACTGAAGGAAACAGCTGTGCTGGTCTGAACATCTGTGAGATGGGAATGAAAAGAAAGTTCAAGTTACCCCTCCTAAAAAAAGTGACAGATGTGAGTAAGAGGTACCGCTCATGAGACACCTCTGTGGAGTAAACATTTTGGAATAATATTCCAGGCAACAACTACAGAGGTTCTAACAACAGATTGACCAGCCATTTATTACATTTCAAACAAAATGACTCAAAGGAAAATGTTCCAAACAGGCACCACTGGGCATTTGACTCAGCCCTAGCAGTGTTTTAACTGTTTCTTTGCCACACAGCATACACGTGCCTCCTGTAACCCATGCCCTTCTTCTACATATGCACAGCATATCTGACTAGCTTTTCCACCAATTTTCTAAAGCCTGTAGCCATCACAGGGTGCTGTTGTTTCCTCTCAGTGTGGGATGCCAGGTCAAAACTAATTATTTAGCTATTTTAAACATTTTTTTCATTTTGTTTCTTTTCTTTTCTTTCTTTTTCCCCGTTCTTAAATAACATTAGCATTCTGGGTTAGCTGAAGGGCTAAAAGCTGGTTTTAATTTAAATATAAATAAAACCAGAAGTCACTGTATGATTGTACTAAAAATAAATTGTTTTCTGTTCTAAATGTTTCACTGATCTTAAAATTGGGGGAGGAGGGAAACGTTAGAGGATGTCCAACTCTTTTTTAGTCTGAGGGTGCCTCAAGTTTGTGGCATTCTGTCTCTAGAGAAGTGGGTCATTTCTGAGATACCATCATTTTATCTGGAAATGTATTTACCACACATTACCAGCACATCTATTCAGAATGTGGTTCTGAAATCATGAGGGGAAATCACACACTGTTAAGACAGAGCATTCTTGAGTGAGCCCCAGTTATGGCAAATTCAGCAGCAGAAAAAGAGGCTGTGGTGAGCGCAGTTACTGAAATTTTCCAAATAAATAAAGCAAACAAGTTGCTCCAGGAACAAACTCGTACCTATATGATTTATACTAGCAGGAGCTGGGCCATGAAGGCAAGATGAACCCGATGAACCAGCAGTCACAGGCCACCCGTGGGCTGCAGGGCTGCCCGCAGTGCCTTCGCTTCTTGTAACCCGTCCGTGACAGCTGGGACAGACCTCATCTGCTCCGAGGTGTGTGTGGCTTCTAGCAGTGCTCAGCAACTTCTACTGGCTTGCAGGCTGCTGATGAGCTCCAATGTGGGTTAGTATCAACAGGGAAAAATATAGGGATCCTATTTACAGCCTGCTGGCAGCAGATAGGTAAAAAAAAAAAAATAAAAAAAGTCCTTCTCCAAAATCAATGTTTGCTTTACTGAGGGCCTCCTTAGGTGTACACTGGAAACAATTCTGTCTGTCTTCCACCACAGTTCAGTCACCCTACAGTTAGGTGTGCCAGCCAGTAGTAGTTAGCAGTCCAGAATCAACAGGTTACTGCTGTTGAGCAGTACCAGACCATGTTGGCCAAAAGCAAATGGAAAATATTAAATGTGACATGGCACCTGATGAATGGTGATAAAGAACAAAAAGTAAAGTAGGGACTGTGGGCACCTTGGCTCTTTTTTACCCTATTTGTGGCATGACACACTGGACCACACCTGTGATGTTAGGAGTGTTTCAGCAGCAGGACTCTTCCCTTGCAGCATAAACCAGCTCCTCCTCTCATTCCTTCTCGTCAGCCACTCTAAGCTCAAAGGATGTCGTGGGACTGATTGTGCTGTCAGTGTCACCCTGTGCAATCATTTCATCCCAGGCAATGCCACTAAAAATAAAATCAGTTAGTGCCCTTTGATAGCAGGAACTTTACCCCTGCTGCTCAAAACCATGGCTGGCCATCTGATGCACAGAGATTGAGGGAGAAGTGCAGTCTCTGAAAACAGGCTCAAAGTAGGACCTGTGTACTTTGGCCCCTTTCTGTCTACATGTAGTTCTCTATGCCTGCACCTCTGCACATGAATTTTTCAATGAGAGGCTCCCAGAAACTAACTTGGCGTTCTGATTTAAGGTTAAAATAATTTCTCTTTACCATTTTAAGTCAAGTAATGGGGTTCAAGTGCTACATACTACATGTCCATTCTGACCTCATTCCTTGGATTCTAGGTGCTAATAGAAAGCTACTATTAAGGCCCTTGCTAAGGGGTATCTGTTTTTTCTCAACAAGTGAGTGGAGTGACCTTTCAGAACCACAAACTCTGTCATGTTAGATTTGCTGCCTGGTTCTCCAAGTGTCAGATGCTCCTCAGACACTGCATTCTGTGACAAAGGGTTTTGTGCAGGTGTGGCTTTGCTAACACAGCCGTATACCAGCAGAGCACCTGAGAACCAGGCAGCTCTGACACTGCTGGAGATGCAACACTGTTTGGAGAGGCTGCCTGCTGGAACCAGCCAGATGTGTGCATGGAATGAAACAGGTGATGGATTTCTGTAGCTGGTCATGAAGACAGGCAGCCCCGGGCAGTGAAGGCCAGGATGGGCTTTGATCGACATGATTTTATTAGAAGCAGCAGGAAAAAACAGTTACTTGCTACCTAGAAGCTGTTTTCCAGCATTAGCTCCCCTGCCACATGCTCTTGTCTGGGGCCAGTGGATAAAAGTGCCATCCCAGAGACTGGGTGAAGTCAAAGGGACTGTACTGTGCACGGCTGCCCTCAGGTAGAGCTGATTGCAAGATCAGCCAGCAAGCATGGGAGGGTTTTTTTGCCACTGGACTGTCGGTGTGGGAGGCTGGAATTCCAGTCCCTCCAGCAAGGAACATCCCAAGCAGTGCCAGCTGACTACAGGAGGAGAGTGCTTGGAAAAACTCCTCCCTTTCAGCGTGCCACCAAAGAAGCAAAACTGCACGCCAGTGGACAGAGATGCTGCGTTGCTAAAAGAGTTATTTCATCTGCAGCTCACTGGTGGCACTGCACACACCTTCCCCTTGGTGTTCTGCTAACAAACAACACACTCCTCAGGGCCTGAATTCTCCAGGCTGACCAGTTCTGCCAGGGCTTCCCTTATGCACATGGCACATACAACAATGAGCTGCACTGGAGCAGGCAGCTAAAATAGGCTTTTTTTCTCCTCAAAAAGAGAAGAAAGGGTTTTTTGCAAATCACTCCAGTACTATCAGAACCCCTTTTCCTACCTACCCCTCCCCATGTCTTACTAAAAGGAACGTGCATGTTTATTATACTGATTCTATGCTGTCACAATTAGATCCTGAAAAGAGTGTGAAATGTGCTTTTCCACATAATTTACTGTTTCCCTGTGATTCATGAAGCCTCTTTTCGCATGAATAATTGGTCACTTCTTGTTTATGTATCACCATGGTACACAGCTCCTAGCTGGCCAAAAAAATAGGCACAAATTTAACATTTAATCATTAGAGCCACATGCAACCTTCCCCCCACCCTCGCTCCAAGCTCCTTGCTTTTTACCTCCTCCCACAAAAAGAAGGCACAGATTTTTTATGGAGGAAATAGTTCCTAAAAATTAAATCCCAACAGTTTTACCTTCCTTAGCACTCATTAGCTTTTTTTTTTTTTTGCTCCATGCTTATTTTCTGTTTCACATTTTCCACTGTAAAGAAAACAACTGAAGAGTCCCTTACAAACAAAGTGAGAAGGTGGAGAAGGAGGAATGTTCTTAGAGCATGGCTGCTGGGAATGGCAGCTTTCCAAGCACAAATTTGTTTATTTCTTAGGAGAAATGATACAGTGAGGACATCGCTTACCAATGGTCACCTGAATTAGAAAGCACCTCAGCATGTTCTCAGAATAGCATTTCAGCTTCCAGACACTCTAATGACACTTAGTTTTTACAGTGCAGTAAACTGAGGTAAAAATTAATTTATTTACAGTGACTACTCAGTGAGTCACTGCTCAAGCAACTCTGCTCAAGCTTTGATTTGCAAAACTCCTCCTCTGCCTTCAACTACAGCTTCTTAAATAAGGCTGCATGATTAGCTCAACGTGACAACATCTGTGATGGGTAAGTGTGGATCTCCAGCTGTGTGTGGATATTGGTGCTTCCTGCCTGGAAAGCTGAGGACCACCTTGTGGAGGATTTTGACAGTATGCAAAACAAACAAATAAACAAAAAAACACACAAAATCAAACAGACTATTATATTTGTCTTGACAGCATCATACCACGGCAAGCCAAAAACACATCAGAAAACAGAAGTCAGCAGTGACACTTAACAGCATAGGAAAAAACCATATTGGCTTTAGGCTGGCTATCAATCCAGCCCAGTAGGTCGTGCGATTCTACAGAATGAATGCAAAAAGCTGAATGCAAAAGAAAAGAGAATATTTGTTGTTGAGAATACACAAGGACATTAATCTTCTTTTTACCACAAACCCAAAGCAACATCAGGTTTTAAGTCTGAAGGAAAAAAAAAAAAAAACAAACCACCACCAAAAAACTGAGCGGTTTTTATTTCATATAGACATGAGACAAAACCAAAGCCCCAAGATCTGATCTTGTTAAAAAAACAGAAGGGTGAGTTGTGACGTTTTTGTTTTCCTTTTTTTTGGCAGCCAGATAGAAACAGAAGGGAGTAAAACATTTGTGAGTGTTGGGGGTTAGGACATGAGAGGAGAGAAGAGGACAAAGGAGAGAGAAAAACAACTGCTTGGAGTTGACTTTTCTGATTCAAATACACCTTAGCAGCACTCCGTGGAAAGCAGACTCAGAAGTGGAAAGAATTTCTGGATCCAGATCAAGACAGCAGAAATATCTTAATCTTTGCTGGGCCATAATCTCCTGAGAAGGCTTGTGAGAATTTGATCCTGTCATACCCAAACTAGAATCTTAAAACTGATTTGGACCAGAACTATAGTTGGTTTGCAAATATTATTACTTTTTCCTGTGGAAAAAAAAAAAAAAAGGAATAAAAATGGAAAATAATTCAGCCAAACCCAAAGTGCATGGACTCATTACAAGCTCAGGAAATCAACTCTATTTAAATCCCTTTCAGCACCACTGTCCAACTTTAATAGTGTGTGTGTGGAAGCAAACATTACACAGAGGTTCATCCTGGTCTCCTGCCTTCCTCTCCCCACCCTAACCCAAATTCTGCATCTCAGTGGTCACTATTTGTTCTTTCTTTCTGATTAGCCTTGTCAAGCCCTTCTCTCACTAACCACCATTTTCATTCTTTTCTGTATTGCTCACTCCAAGGTTTCTGTGTCTTCAGTATCACACTCTTGCACTCTCGTGTTCAGTCCCCTTTCTGCTTTGCTCACTTTTCTGGTGCCAGCTCCCAGTGCTGCATGCTCCTTTCTTACGAGCTGCTGTGCTGTTCCCTTATTTCGTCTTCTCTCACGCAGCCTTCTGACCCTCAGGATGGAATATCTCAATCTTGGCTGAGTTCACCCAATTTTCTGTGTGCCATTCTCTCACACTGCCGGGACCCTCATCAGAAAACGTGTGCTGAGGAAGGAAGGACTTGGGAAGAAGGAGCAATCTCTCCTCTGGCACTGGAATTGCATGCCAACCTCTTTCTCTAGGCTATGCCCTTTCTCCCTCCTTCCCTTGTTCTTATTCTCCCAACTTCTGATGGCAACAGAAGAACAGTGTGACATAAGGAAGGAGCTGTGGGAGACTTGCGTTGGTTTTCCAGCCCCGTTGACACCACTGGAGTGGGGATCCACTTAAAGGAGCTGTCCCTGAGGCTCCAGTGTCAGTGCATGTCTGGTGGGTTGTCCTTGGCTGGCTCTGGATGCCCACCAGCTGTTTGCTCACTGTCCTTCCTCAACAGAACAGAGGGAGAAGAACAAGAAGAAAAATCTCATGGGTTGAGGTACAGGGAGCTCATCTTACTGTCAACAAAATAGGTTCATCTTGGGGAAAATAATTTAATTTGATGCCAATTAAAATTGAGTTGGATGGTGAGAAACAAATGAAAAATTAAAAAAGCTTCTCTCCCTGGGGTGTTTTTTTTTTCCCTCAGGCTCAAATTCCCCTGTGGGGACATGCAGGTTGGGTGTGGCACAGCCTTTGCAGTTCCCCTTCACCAAAACCTTGACACCAACACCCAGTACAGTACGAAGTTTATTATTTTATTATTTTATTATTATAAAGGTCCAGGTTCCAGCATTTGGAAGTTCACCTTTTACTCTGAATCAGCTCTAACTTCTACAAGTGGATTCACTATTCCTCTGCATGTTGCTGAAAACATTGAGGAGAATTTGTAGAACTTTTATACTTGTTTCTTTTCAAAAGCTAGCAGCATGTTTCTTATTTTGGTTAGAAATGTGTAGCCTTGTTATTTTAATTTCTTGCTTAGTGCAGTTTTCGCCTGTGCCATTTTTTAGCCTTGGACTGTCTTTATATTTAGGCAATTTTTTCTTGGATGATCTTCATTTCTCTTTAGTGTTTGATACTACTTTCTTTAGGGAAATAAACAGTTTCAACTAGCCCTGAAAGTTGATAGCCCCTGCATGTTGATAACTCAAAATCACTTTTGGCAATAAAATAATTGCTGTTTGTTTTTTTCTTGCTTGACAGGTAACTCTCAGATACTGAATTCACTTCGAAATGACTGGACCTCATACATGAGTAGAATCTACATGGCTCAGATTTATCAAAGCAATCCATGGTCTGGTCTGGAAGTGGTGAAAACACCTTTCCCAGGAACACTAAACCCCTGATTATTCTGAGCAAGTTTACGTAGTTGTTTTTTAATTTTCCTCTAAGCTAATGATGATGAGCTGTTTGCTCCACCTTCCTTTTTCTCCCTGCAGTGCTGCTCTCCTTGGGAAATGCATAGCAGCAGACCTTCAAAAGACAATAAAAATGAATCTCCAGCATGACCATTTATTAATGTTTTCCATTATCTTTCATGTCAAATATTGCAGTGTTGGAAAAAATAATATTCATATTACACATTTTTAACTTGGTCTTTGTCCAGTATTAAACCATTATTTACTTACAGTACTAAATTAAATCTTACACTGCTGATGGATCATCATTCTTCCACAATTTTTCCGTTTTTTCCATTGAAAGACACAAGCTGCCTTTTGGTACTGATTTGTACAATGAGAACCAGTAATTTCCTACTACTTTCCCAGTCAATTCATGGTGTGAATTGTGCACTTTTTGTGCTCAATGGGTCAAAGTCCATTGCATTGTCTTTGCCTTAATGAACTTTACGAGCACAATAAGCTTTGAAAATTTCTGTCTATGTCTTCTGAGAACTTGTGATTAGCCACTTTTATTTATGTTCTTTTTAACCTTAGTTTAGATATCCATAGGGTAAGCAACAGGGAAAAGGATTGCTACTTTTCCTCAGCAGTACCAAACTTTCCTTCTATTCACTGACAATCGTATTTCAAATACAATTGCTGAGATTTAAGTCATAGATCCTGCAAATATATGTTTTGACCACTCTATTCTCTAAAATGCACATTTTACCTTGTTTTGTTGTGTGCTGGAATGAGGTAAGACTTGGAATTTCTAATGCGAAGAAACCTTTCTGTAAAGAGGACCACTGACAGAAATCTGACACGTGGAGCTCACGTCAGCTCCCACGTTTTTGCCTTATCTGCATCCAAGCTGCCTAGCAGCCTGTCAGCTTTGTATGGAATGAGCCAAATAATGTGGGAGTGATTAATTCAGGGTCTGCATGATTTAATTCACGTTTGTGGCTGACCATCAACAGGAACTAGTGAGGACTCCACGCTCAAAACACAGGGGCTACTGCTCTGGGAGCTGCAGCAGAGGCGCTTGGTCAACTTTTCACACAAAATTAAATCCCTCTGTTTTCTGGTGTATCCCACAGCAGAGACATTTGTGATGTTTTCTTCTGTATAATCTTAATACAAAATTTTTGCTGAGAGTTTTGAAGTTATATGATGCAGGACAACCTGACAGAGTTGCACAATGCTTATGTTGTCTCATTAATACCAACAGACTGTGGGTTCCCAAATGAAGGTGTTGTTAGTGGAAAGGCACTGTGCAAATTAGCCCCAAGCCCTCACCCTGAGGGGCAAGTGAAGTTATGACCACATAAGTGAAGTTAAGAGCAGGACAGGAGAAGCAGGACAGAAGTGACACCTTCCTTCAGGAGAGCCACATTCCAGCCATGGCTACTCTCCTGATTTTATCACAGAATTTATAAGATTTGATGTTTTCTTTAATACCATACCTCTTGCGATCCTGGACATCTCAGATCCCATAAAGGGGAAAAAAAAGACTTTCCAGAACTTGCATTTCCAATGGAAAGCTTGAATGTTAAGGAGTTCAAAAACACAAAGCACAGTAAAAAAAACACGGTTCCTTATTATCAAAATGATAAAGCCACTCTGTGACTTTTAACAACACATGAAGGTCTTGGCATATTTGATGATAATGTTTGGCTAGGATTTTCTAACACTGTCAAACAAGTATATATTGGGGCACTAGTTTACAGGCCATTTAATGAGAGGAAAACACAAGGGTAGAACGGAGGCAGTTCCTCAAACCTATCAAAAGACCTCCACACACCACATTGCTACCAAATCTGAACCTAATGTTGAATGGTATGTGATACCATTTCTGAAAAAAAACCCCCAAATTCCTAAATTTTGGAGGAAGTATTCTGTCTCATCAGGGAGTTTTAAGCATTAAGGACAAAGGATTTGTGTTTGAAGATGTGCAGTAAGATCCACCCCATATCCATCACTAGAAGAATGACAAAAGTTTTGCAGTACTGACAACCTCCTCCTTCTCCATGCAAAGACACATCAGAAATTCTCACTAATAAAAAAGAACAGAAAATTCAAGACCTTTCCAAGTTTTCTTTCAGTATAGCATCTGAAGGGAGTTTAACACCATGTGCAAGTGGCAGCTACAGAAAATTCAACATTGAAAGGCCAAGACAGTAGCACAGCATCTCAGAAAGCACTGCTGAGTACCAGATGTATCCTCACTGTGCCAGTGTGCTGAAACACTTCCCTCCAAGACTCAGAACATTATGATCTATGAAAAGTGGGGGAGTTCCCCCTGCAAATTTGGAGTACAATGACAGATTAGGCTAGGGAAGTTGACGGGATGGTGTCTTTGAGATGGAAGCACCGTGTTCCCAACTGGACTGCAGGCTGTAATACTTTTCGGTGTTTTTCTTCATCAAAGAGTCCTTTCTGAGGGTGGTACAGCTGACTTTCCCTCTAAGCTCCATTGTGAAGAAGGCAAGGCATTATCTAGGAACAATGAGCAAAGTCCCGGCCTCGCTATTTAACAGCAGGAGTAAAATCCACTAGAAAACTTGGACTTGCAAAGTCAGCAAACACATCTGTTCTGGTTGATTTCTGGACGCTTTCAGAACAGTATGTATTCTTCTCAGAGCACTGTGAGAAACATGACTGACCAACAGGCTTTCTTGATTAATAAAACCAAACCAGTTGGCACTCCATTTTTGCGCTCTTTAAAGGAAAAATGCATTCACTTCATGGAGCTCAACAACAGAAAGTCTACAAAGTGTGGATCAACTCTTGCTATAATGTAGAAAACCCTTTTTAAAGTTGTTAATTGACATTTCTAAGCTTTGTCCTGGACATGGTAGTGATTAAATTTTGTATAATACCAAGAGTATACAAAGGATATAGAAGACTTTAATCCACTTAGCAGTTTAACCAAGAGGAAAAATTTGATCAAAACATATAATTGCTACAGACAACTGAGTTATATGATTCCTCTGTGAAAACCAGCACAAACCTCTGTATGCTTATGCTTCAAAATAAACATCAACATTTGGTCCCAACATACAATCAATCAATTGATCAATCAATCAATCAATCAACAACCTATTTGCTTTCTTAAATACTGGGGAGAATGACTGTGTCATCCTTGCCTTCAGCTCACCTGTTCTTTGAAAAATTTGTTGAAGAAAAATTGTGTAGAAAATGTACAGACACATTGTTACTATGGCATTTATATTACATACTGACATAGCCAAATTGAGCGCAACTTGATGCTCACCCTGCTTGTGATAATCTGTGTTCTTCTGAGTAGTCTTGTCATTCCTGTGCAACACTAAGTCCTTTGTAGACCTTCTGCACTTGCTGTCTGGAGCTTACAGGATTTTTTTTCCTATCTCTGCAAATGAAAAATTATTTAATCGGAGAAGGAAACACATTTCTGATTCCCAAGAAAATGACTAGATGACACATTATCTTTGGACACAACCTCTGGATCCTCTTCCATTTTATTTGGCAGACACATAAAGACTTTTCCATTGTGCATATAACTTTGTTTTTAATACTAGTGTGGCAATCAAGCAAGAATATGTTCATCATCCTGATTCAGTGATATCCCCAGAAAGCTCCAGGGAAGCTCCCACAACATTCTGCTCAGGAAATATTGACATTTGTCAGACTAATGTGTTTGGGTGTCAACATGTCAACGTTGCAATGTTTCCAAGTTTTAAAAAGTATAAACTTCTATTTTCAAATTTGATTTAATGTAATTTAGATTTTTTTTTCCGGGGGGGGGGGGTGGTTTGGATGTAATCTTGAAGTACAAATTCTCACCTCATATTATGTTCTGAGATGAGTCCTTCTTAGCAGCAGTACAGTAATAATGAGACACAAGTTTTTCCCTCACCAGCATCTCCAGCCAACAGCTCATCCCCCTTCTCCAAGACACCACCAACAGAACAAGTGCTGACACTTTCTTCAAAGAACTGATCACAAAATCTGCTCTTGATTTCTTGGTATATTTCTAGAACCATACGAAGACAGAACTGTGTGCATTATATTCATTGTGGTCACAATTGCAAGAAATGTGGAAGACATTTTGAGCTGCAAATATCCAACAGCAGAATTCCAGCTGACTTCCTGGGAGCCAGTGCTTCCCAATCATGCTCTAAAAATGTAATCTATGATCATAATAAAAGACTGGGATGTTCAAGTAATGGAATTTTTAAAATTATTGCCACAAAAATAGAGACTGACCATGTATCACCATGACCAGTCACCTTCTGGAAGATTTATGCAGCAACATTGACGTGAACACTTAACCAGTGCCCTAATTTGGTAGTGGTGCAACAACTGGAACATCCTTCCAAGTTTATTCAGCAAAACCAGTTCTGTTTCTCCCTGTGTTAAAGAGCCTCCTACAGCATTGTGTAGAGGTGTCAGTTAAGACAAGTTTCTTTTTAAATGCAGAGAGGCATTTGATGACCATCAATGGACCACTGCTGAAAAAAGAATGCCATTCACTTTGGCTGTTGAGAGAAGACAAAATATTTTAACTTGAAGGAAGAGAACAAATGCCAATGATTTGATTCTGATAGTGTTCCATACCTAGCACTACAGACTCATTATCAAATCTGAAAAAAAAGAGAGAAATTTGTAGCATTTTGTTAGGAATCGTATTTTTAGGATATGTGTATTAATAAACATCTCATTGTTTCACTGCTACACTGCTTAAAATTGTCATCTGAAAAAAAAGAATAGTTTGAGTGTTTATTCAGTAATAGTTTGTGCATTGTATTATTCATTCTGGACAATGGAAAGCATCTAAAAATGCTGATTGTGCAAGTCTGAAATGTGAGGGCAATATAAACAAATGTGAATCTGATGCATAATTAAAATTACACAGCATTTAAGACATGGATAAAATATCAATACCACATCTATCACAGAAAAATATTGTTACTATTATTGTTACTGTCATGGGATAATAACTATAATTATTATCACAATGATGATGTATCACTGAAAAGAGAAACAAATACAAAACCTGAGCAACTCAGCAAACACAGAACTTGATAGTGCAACTTGGGTGGTTTTTCTGTGATACTCTACTGTTCAAATATGACTCTAATTCAGCAGCAGGACTATTAGTTTTATGTGGGCTTTAAAATTAATAAACAATGAAAACAATGGTAGCAGATGAATCTTCTTGAAGCCTCAGAAGAACAATATTCTTGGACAGAGCACAGAAAACATTTTTTTTTGTCAGTTCCTGCAAGAACATTGAATTGAATAGAAACCATGAATTGTACCCATGTAAAGTGTTTTCCAGCCCAGTGGTTCTCTGGCACATTAATGGACCATTGATGAAAAAGAATGCCACAGATGATATAAAATCTTTCTATACAGCATTCAGGATGTCCATGTAAAAAAAAAA
This sequence comes from Prinia subflava, assembly GCF_021018805.1. Classification (NCBI taxonomy): domain Eukaryota; kingdom Metazoa; phylum Chordata; class Aves; order Passeriformes; family Cisticolidae; genus Prinia; species Prinia subflava. Next base: position 8,870,703 of record NC_086250.1, on the reverse strand, counting down.
AATCAATCATCCACACATTAAGTCACTCCTGCAATGGAGTTTACAGCACCTAAGCTAAGTCCATTTGATAACTGCAATGACATTGTACGTGATCTGAAAGTGAGCATAAATTATATGAGCCTCCCTGATAAACATTTATGTTGGTGGCTAATTCCTTCCAGGAAACAAGACAAAATCTTATCACACTTTCCCTTCATCCAAGGGGTAGGGAAAATCTGTGAGCTCAAATGCGGGCACAGGAAATAGAGGAAGAGCAGGGTCTTGAGCTTTGTAAGGGAGTTTTGGTGTGAAAAGGAATTAGGCTCTCTAAGGTCATGTCTGATTTCAGACAGTCGGGAATTAACCTCGCTGTTTACTGAGCTGGCAGGACATGACACACTTCTGATCAGAAGCCAACGTAAAGATGCACAAAAAATTCAAAATACTAAAGTGATCTCAGCCTCTGGAATGACTACTGCTTTTTCTTTGTTCTGCCACCTAATGATAGAAGTGAAGGAATTCAATGCTTCAAGGAATTCAAGGGTAACTTGTCAATGAAATTCTTACAGCAAGGCAAAAAATTAAAATATTCCTGTATCTTAAGTATCCGCAATATACAAAAAACATGTTGCCCATTATTCCATTTTATGCACAACTTGCACACACCTGGTCTCAGAACCAATTGAAATTCCTGTAGTGGAAGCAGATAAGGAGCGACCAGAAATATACAGAAATATAACACAAATATGGCAGGCTGTGTGATGCTGCAATATTCAGTATTAACTCTGTGTAAACTACTGGCTGCAAATCACACAAATGAAGTGGTCTAGAACTGCTCAGATCTAGACCATGAAGTAAAAGTCGTAAAATACAGTGGGCCTGACTACCACCAAGGAAAGACAGCAATTTAAACACTGGATCTATTGTTGCTCTGCTTTTTAAGTCACTTCTAATACATGCCACAAACTGTCCAACCCACGTTTTTATATAACAAGATTCATGGTTTGTTTCTAATATGAATTATATGACCATTTAGATAATATGTTTATTATATGAGCTTTGTTGACGTTCTAGGTCTTGCATTTTGATTCTGAGGATTAGTTCCAGGGTTTCTTGTTCCTCTCAGTACACTCTTGCCAAAATGTAACGTTACCAGCCAGGCCTGTGAGGCAGATAAAATTCTACCCTGCAGACATACAACATGCTATTTGCTCTTTTATGTCATTCTTCAGTCTGTATGTAGGAATAAAAAAAAAAATTAAAAAAAAAATGATGACAACTTCCAGGAGACAGACTGGATTTTGCAAACTTGTCGCTGGCTTTAAACTGAAAGAGAGTGGGCTCAGATTGGATATTAGGAAATAATTCCTTTCTGTGAGGGTGGTGAGGCCTGGCACAGGTTTCCCAGAGCAGCTGTGGCTGCCCCATCCCTGGCAGTGTTCCAGGCCAGGTTTTATGAGACTTGGAGCAACCTGGGGTAGTGGAAGGTGTCCCTGCCCATGGCAGGGGGGTTGGAATGAGATGATCTTTAAGGCCTCTTCCAATCCAGGCTATTCTATAATTCTATGATTCCCTTCTCCCAAATTCCCACAAACTGCATTCTCCTATAGTTAGATAGAAATGGAAAATATCCCTAAGCTTTAAAGCTTTGGATACAGTATGGAGAAGGTGGAAGTTATTGTATGCTGCAAAGCTCACCTACTGAATAGGTCTGGTTTTGCTGTATAAGTAAATTTCTTCTCTGAGATTTGGAGTTTCAAGGGCAACCCCAGCTCCCAGTCTGGTCGTGCACGTCTGCAGTCCAGTCTGTAATTTTGCTTGCAAGGCAGAAAGGAAGATCCAAAGACTAAAACTGTCAGAGGTAAGAAAAAAATATGTGCAGTTCTCTGTGACCATCACAATATTCAAGAGCTGAAATTAAATAACACATGATCTAATGGGAAAAAATATATCACAGTTGCCAGTGAAATCTTACTGACTCCAATCATAAGTTTCTCCAGAAAGTGTTTTTGCATACTGTTGCAAGTCAGAATACAAATCTCTTTATTAGAAGAAGGCTGATGGACTCCAAAGGCTCTGGCTTTGAAGGGGAACACTTGGATGTCTTTAGTAAAAAAGGAATAGTGTTTCATGTATAGACCTAGAACAAAATCAAGAAGTTCATTGAGGAATCTGCTCATACCACATTTCCACAATTAAACACACATTGTAAGACAGCACTAGGCAATCAATTTCCTTTTACAGTACCTCGACATTAAAAAAACCCCATGGGGACACCTATGTCATCTTTGGTGCAGTTACAGAGACAAAAATTTCACTGGTTTAGGAACAGAAAATGAGTAGGCAACTTGTTAACACTAAAAGATTTTGTTGTCTGCCAGAAAAAATGGAAACTGATTGGTCAATCAAGTATCAAATAAAAGACTGGATTTTAATCCATTTGCAGGGTAAGGTCATCATCTAGTAAAACCAGCACTGCTCACTTCTTCAGGGAACCTTTGTGTATACAAAAGACAATACCTTTGGGTTTGATTATAAAAACGAAGCATGGAAAAAGATTTAAATAAAACCCCTTAACTTTCTGCAATACATATTTCATACTGCCAAACACATATGCAACCATTTGGTGTTCCTTATTACTATAAGCAAGCAATTTATGAAAAGTGCTGATAAAAAATCAGCAAAACAAAAAAACCCCCAAACCACCTCCAAATAATAAGAACCACACTTAAAAAATGCCCATAAGCTCACCACAAGAGAGATCACTCTTAGTTTATTTATACACCTAAGCATGAACACTTATTTTCCCTTGTTTCATTCAGAGCTCTTCTACAACTAAGGCCCCAGTTCTACAATCAATAGAGTGTAGGCACAGAAATTCCACTCCATCTGCTGCTTGCAAGACTAGAAAGACCTGTGAGTGATCCAAAGTCCAATAATGTCAGTGGGGAGTCTTTCTGCTTCCTTCGATGCACTTAGAGAGGGCATGTGAGGTCAGCAAGCTGCACTCCTTATTCTGTCAGAAATTCCACTGAGGCAGTGCAGTATCAGTCTCCACATAATTACAGACATCTTCTTCCTGAAACTGAGGTCAGTCACATTAATTGCAATTTCATGAGAAAATGACTTTTGGAATTGAACTAGCTCTGTAAAACAGAAATAAAATGCATACTATACATTGGTCATGGCAATGTTTTGCTCTACCCTCAACAGATGCACTGTTTAGTTTTTAAATTTTTCTGTTCCTAGGGCTGGATTTGTTTATAAATGCTTGACAACACTCTTGTTTCAGTACTGATTCTTCTGTTATACATCAAAAGCAGTAAGAAATAATTAAGCTACTCAGGCGCACCTGAGGCATTGGACTTGGGCAGATACTTTGGAAATAGAGATAGGTTTGTATCTATAACCAACTGTTTGTCTCCATTTTTTAAAATATCAAAAATAATGGTGAATCATATTAACGTATGGTGCCAAATTTAAAACAGACATAACAGGGAAATATTTTCATCATTGCTGCAGTTATCTAGAACTTCAACCATGGGCTACTAGAAAATAAAATGAAAGAAACATCCTAAATAAAACAAAATTTTTTTCCAAGGGTTTTCTTCCTTCTCGTATTTGCTATCTGATAATAGTAGCAAAATAAATAAATAAATAGAAGAACATCATCCACAAACATTTCTATCAAGCATTTCAGATCCATCTTGACTCCATGATACAATCCAAAAATATTGGAATATATTCATCATTTGCTAGATGAAGATTTGCAGCTTCGCAGATCACGTTGCATCATCAGCACTGAGAATGTCAGTCTCTGTTTTCCTCTAGGGTTGGCTCTTCCTTTAATAACACATTTAACTGTTTCTGTGCACATGAAAGGAAAAGTTCCAAACTGTGCAGATTTCTCTGACGGACAACTTCATCAAGCTGTTGAAACAAAAGAAAAATAAAAGATCAATCAACTTTAAGAAAACCTGAAAACAAATGCCAGGGTTTGTCAGCAAAAATCCAACCATATTTAACAACAAAAAAGAACCTAAGTAATTTCAATGTGTATAATTTTATAACAACTTTTCAATGGAGTCTTTGAATTTCTGCAAAATAAAATGTACACAAAGCTAAAACTAACTTTAAAGCCATCAAATTCTTCACAATCTATTTGAGAATGCTAAACAGCCTAGCTGCCATGCTAGGTAAATCCCCACAGAAATTACAACTGCTGCTTTTATAAAAAATACTGCTTCAGTTTCAAAGTGATCACTACATATGACTGCATATCCAAAAATTCAAAGCCTACTGGTAATGAATGGCAGCATGTTTAAGTAATTCCCAGAGGAAAAGTCAACATATTTGCTATTTACTTAGCTTGTTACTACATTTTATCCCTTAATGCTCAATAATGTGAAATATATATATATATACACACATATATACACACACACACATATATATATAACCTTACAAAAATATGGTTTACTGAAAAGCATTTGAATTTTTTTGACATTAATTAATAAATAAAATGCACTGGAAAATTCCTTCCATTTGAATGTCAAAATTCAGATGTCAAACAAATATTATCAGAACTGAGAGATGTTTTCAATCTATCCTTTAATCAGCCCAAATTCAACTAAATACCCATATAATGATGACACAGGGTGAGATTGAAAGGTAGTGGTGCAAGGCTAATATGGCATAAAAGTTATGCCACTCAAGGGAAAGGAAGTAATGCAATTTTGAAGAAGTCAGCACTTCTGTCAGACTATTGTGCACAAGTGCATATGCAATGGAAAATGGTGGGTTTTTCAAAAAATATATCCTGACTCATATATCTCGACTCATGGCTTTAATTACAGCTTTCAACAAAAGCTGATCTGTTTATCAATCAGCAGTCCAGTTAATTGCTCTGACAGCCACTTGAATGTCCACTTTGTTTTATAACAGATATTTTTTAAAATACCAACACAGAATGCAAGGCAAGGATAGTGACAGCTTCCCACTTCACTTTGAAAATGCACTCAGGATAAAGCTGCAGCGCTGTGATTTAATACACAAAGGGAAACATTTTCACGACCCTGTGCTTTTCTGCTCTGTAAGCTCCTCCAATTTATGCAAAACCAGGTTGTTAGAACATTCTGGCAGTTTGTTTCAACAGAGATGAATATATCAAATCTAGTCACCAGCAGAACACACACATATTTTCTAAACACCACACAATCATAAAACCCTCCGTCAGTGATTGAAGGACAGAATCACAGGATGGTTTGGGTTGGAAGGGACTTTAAAGATCACTTTAAAGTTCCAACCCTCTGCCATGGGCAGGGACACCTTCCACTGGACCAGGTTGTTCAGAGCCCCATCCAACCCGGTCTATCTGTGTTTCTACTTCTGCAAATTTTCAGCTGTTCAAAATTTCGCATCTCTCATTTTGCCATGCAAAAGCAGGCATGAGGGCTCCATACACAGACTGATGAGAACCTAGCCCACTGATTTACAGTAGATTTTAAAGCAGATCTAATTCAAATAAATGTCAGAAAAGTCTGTTCTCGATACAGTCAAGTAACAGCTCCTACTGACACGAAAATGGAAGAAACACCAAACTAATCTCCAAAGAAGCTGGAAGAGTATGGAACAAATGAACAAAAAACCCCCACTCTGCTGTGCTGGGGCATTTTCTCTGATTTGGAAAGTATCTTGCCTCCTTTGTATCTTCTGGACCAAAAACTTTTGCTTGGGGAAGCTTGCAGATTTTTTTGTGCTTGTGATCCGTATTTCTTTGGGGAATGAATGGACAGATTTAGCACAGTTCACATAATATCATCTGTTGCATGTTAAGAAAGAATATCAGACACCTCTTTCTCTACTTAATATAATTCTCACATTATGTCATCTGATTCTCTTGCTTCTGGTAGGTATATCAATTGGAGAAGCTCAGTATGAAACTGAATTTCTGTGGTTTCCTTTTATTGCATATTATACCATTATACACCTAGACAGTTCTTTATTGAGCTTTGACCATAAGCTTTGGCTCAACTCTCCATTTTCTTTTCTTGCAGCCTTTCCTTGCAAATTCTACTTTAAAGAGACCAGAGCAGCTCACCAGATGTGTGTTCTGATATGCTGCTGTTAACTTTCTTTACCAAGACTGCAATCTCAAATTGTATAGGATTAAATTTATTTCACCAAGTACTAAAGTAAATGTTTAATGTGTGTAGTGATTGGCTGCAGCATGAGAAAACCAGAATTTCTTCAGGATTGAGCAGGATTTTAGAAGTCTCAAAGGAATTAAGTATACGTTTGAGGAGCCTTTGTTGAACTCAAGTGGTTAGTTGGTAAGTCTCCATTTGTGCATAAGCAAAGTTTATTGCTTGTTAAAGGTTTATGTAAATGCAATAACATAAAACTTGAGAATTCAGTTCCCCCTTGTTTGCTCAGTTTATGAATATGCATTGCCTTGAGACATTCTAAAAATCTTCAATGCTACAGAAAACAACAAAACAATCCAGAAAAGCTTGGGATCTTCACACAAAAAGAGAAGCAACAAATGATGCTGGCTTTGAAAATGGTACATTTGAATGTATTCAGGAGAACATGCTTGTTAATGAGAAAATTGGCTTGGCTGGAAAATAGAAACAAATGAAGTTTTGTTATATAGTATATTGTTTAATGAACTGTTAGCAATGGACACAGCTTTTCTGAAGAGTGCCTCCACATTGCTGTGCTCCTGCTGCATAGTACACCACAAAATGGGAAAATTTATAAGATATATTTTAAATCTCACTTTTCCAGACAGTCTTCTCGCTATATTTTTAGGTCCTGTTCACTTCATGGAATGATCTCATTACTTAAACAAACATAAAGGGACATCTGGCAAATTCAAAACTGGATGTGACTCATATGCAAATGTAATCACTATGAATAACATATTTGGGCTGGAGCATTCACACAACCAAACCAACCCAACTGTTCAGATTCTATAGATGCTGAAAAATGCATCATGTTGTTGCAGATCTGCCAAGAAAGGGCATTTTCCTACACCATACTCTTATTGTTTTCATTGCTAGTCAATATTTCTCTTTCACTCTATGAAATCTTAGTTCAAAGTTCTGAAATTCCTTACACTGTGTTCAGTTGGTGAAGATTTAATTTGCTCAAAGCTTTAATGTTCCAGAACTTAATTATTTTAAGTTACTCAACAGTATCTTTTAACTCTGTACAGATTTTTTTTTCCTTGGGAACCAGAGGTTGCCCCTCTGGACACTTGTATGGATCCTACTGAGAAACTCGATATATGAGATTTGGAAAAAAACATTTTCCTAGATTTATCTTAGCTTTTAATTTTTCTGTGAAATGGAAAGAAAGTCTACATGAATGAATGATGCCTAAAGTATAAACTAGTTTCTTACACAAACTACTGAGCGTGCACATCCTCAATATCTTCCCCTTGCAATATCTACCTGCAAATTGGTTTGTTTTCATGGCATTCATGCTTATCTTCCTCTATTAAATATTCACCAATTTTTTAAAATACTTCAAATTAGAAGTATTACTAGAGGAGAAACCCAGTCAGAATTCTGACTGAATAAATAACTGCTGTATGTCAGAATTATACTCTCTCTTTCTAGTAACTAATAAAATAGCAGATGGAAAATATAATTTTAGGTTAAGCACTGAAGGATATGAGATAAAATCCTGATCTCACCACAGTAAAGGTATATTTCATCATTAATCTCACTGGCATGGCCTGAAGTTCACCCAGAAAAGTGAAGAAAACAACATTAATGTTAAATATGGCTCTTCAATTTTCCTGTCTGTATAAATATAAAACTGTTTAAAAGTGTGTTTTTCAAAATTATTTCTCAGATAATACAACTTCCCAATACCAAATGTATTTGCAGATGTAGAAATAGAAGCTACAGTTATTCAAATACATATTGAAAATTTTACCTGTATTTCCAATGATAATTAGAGGACTAATGTATGGAGTAGCAGTTCAGCTCCCTACTCTGGCTCTGTGATACTAACAGGATTAAAAACTGCAATCATCTTTTTATGAGGAAATTCAACAAATACAATGACCACAGATTAAAAAATAGCAAAGATGCTGGGGAAGATAGCTTTTGGTTGTACTTTTATTACTAGTGTTTTTGTAGTTGATCACACATAAAATAAATAAAAAATAATGTCATTATATTGTAATGAAGCAGAGCAGTTTCCCTAAGATCATAAAATCAGAAATAAGTTTTTGAGCCCCGTTACTTTTTCAGGAAAACCACAAAGAAGTTCATAAACAAAATATTCCAGCAGAGATATTTACACTTATATTCATCCATACAGGAGGAGGGGCCAGTGGGGGAAGATTTAAAATCCTTAAAAGTATCCTTGTTATCAAAGGAAATCATGTTCATGCAAAGACAGGAGAATTTCCAATGCAAAATGAATATTTGGGAAATTCAAAACACAGAGATGGATGTGTGAAGAGAACGGGTTCTGAAGGTGGATTTAAGCAGCTGATAATAAGGCTTTCCGTTTATCTAGTATTTACAAGTACCTGCTAGTTGGCTGTTGAATAGGATTCATCACCAAGGCATTTCTTTGAAGCTAAATATTGATTAGCCACAGGTAATTATTCATAAAAATCAGCCTGCCATAATTTCATATTTTTCAGAGGACTTGCAGTATAAGCAAAGATATTCTTATGTATTTCCTGTCCCCTCTCTCAAGAAGGTTCAATAGAAAGGGGGCATTTTGACACTGGAGGCAAAAACAATTGAAGCTTTGTTGTAATAATTGGTAAAGTAGTTTACCCTAGTTTATTTAGTCTTAATTTCTCTATGTATTTTATTTACTGATAAATATACTAAAGCTTTGTCTGTTTGCTGTTTGCAAACTGATTTCAATTTGCTATTTTTCTGTATGGTTTTGTATTATATAAATTTACTAACTAAAAACTTTTATATAAAAGAAAGCAAATACAAAATGAAGAATGTTGACAGGCATACTTCAGACTATATTTTTTTACAATTTAAACATCTTTTCTGAAGCAAATGAATATAAGACTCGACTAACAATTCCCATTGTTACTTGAAAAGACTCTGGAATAATTTTTCATTTTATCCTCTAGTTCTAACTTAGCACTGTTTGATCAACACATACATGGATGTGTCTATGGAGAGCAGAACCCCAGTCAAAAGTGCTGATGATGACAGATTGCTTTTCTAAATACTCCTGTACTTAATTATTAAGGACTAGGGGAACAAATTTAAGTCTCTTTGAAATCAGTGGAATCGGGAATATACATTACTTAAGTATAAGGAAGAAATTATAGTGATGCTTGATTTGTTCATGTATATGAATGATTTACTAAAAAATTCAGTCAGTGGCGCTCCCTCCTCTGTGCAGGGACTTGCTTGACAATGACAACATGTTAAAAATATAGTGGGTTGCTCCTGGAGCAGGGAATCCAGATGTAACACAATTTCTTTCTTAGAGTCAACCATTGATGTTGCAACTGAATTCGCCTTCAGGTATTTCTGTTTATCCTAATTACATGCACATCTGTACCTAACAATAATTACCTAACAATAGGTCATTATTTTAAAATCATTTTGGCATCAGTCTGAGCTATAAATTATGGTTATGGTCTTTCTGAACAATGATCTGAACTTCAGTTCTAAGTGCATAAATGGTTGCATTTTAAATCTGTTATACTCTCTAAATATTTTTAGAGACAAAGTATTTTGGAAAAATAATGGCTTTTCATCTATGATGAAAACCTTAACTATTACAGGCTCCTGCTGACCTAATTGATGGTGCAAAGCACTCCTGCAACTTAGTGCTAGGATTCCACTGTAGTGGAAATTGGCCAAAAACCCAGTCCAACACACCCCTGCAGTGTAATTAAACACTCATCAGTGTCTCCTCACTGCTTGATTGGTCAGTGTTCCTCTTTGAGGAAAATTCAGAGAGGAGGGGTTTGCTTTGTACCATTTTTATGACATACAGACAGGTTTTGTTTGGGTTTTTTTTTCCCCACACAACTAACCCACTCCAGAGAATGAGCCTGACATGATCCTTAAAGGTTCTGTAGCTCCAGAGGTTCAGCTACATGCTAATATTTTCTAGTAAAACTATGGGTCCAGAACTCTTTCTCGGTGCACTAACATGAACTTCTCCCCACAGATTCAACAGAAGAGTTTAAAAAATCCCTAGCACATTAAATAGAACATATAGAAAAATTATTACCTTGAGGAACCCGCAAATCTGAGAGCTGGATGAGGAAACAATGAACTACTTCCTCTCATTTCTATAATGGATGAGAAAGAAAACAGACCCATATGGTACATATGTGCAGCAGAGCTTATTTTAGAGTTAATCCCAGGACAGGACATTTTTGTCTGTCCACCTGTGAATTTGTACTATTGATAACACTAAGTATATAAAAACAAGGTTCTTCTTGGCTGTAATTTATACAGTATCTGCTACACATTAGAAAGTCATCAGTGTTCAAGACAAGCTCTAGCAAAGAGTGATGTTTAATAAATTATATCGCCATGTGAAAATGTTTTTTTTCCCCTTTAAATAAATAATGCTGCAACTTCTAAACCTTAAGGATTTTATGCTCTGAATTTGATCATTAAAATAATACCATATGTTGGACACATCTTTAAAACAGATTTGCCTAGTTTGCTGAAGGTGGTGGGAAAACACCCTGTCAAACCTCTCAGAATCTCCACTGTCTCCCAGCTGGACCCAGGAATGTAAGAAAATACTAACTTTTCTTCATATAAATACAAGAAAGAAATTTGTTTTCAATCAAGGAAATTTGAGTGCAAAAAGAACTAAAAATGGTTGCAGCACCTGCTCAGACTACTGTGGAAGGTGAAAAATAGGTATTTTCTAACTCCACAAAAATAATAATGAATATTTATGTGCATTAGCACATGAGAAATCTTTGCAGTGACCCACCTACTTAACAGGTTGCAAACACAGGGTTTCTTGGCCATATTATTTATAGACTACCACCATACACTAAAAAAAGGAGTTACCATAATTGCTACTGTAATTGCTGATTGCTTTGATTGTGGTTTTAAGTCTCAGATTCAAGATTCCTAAAACAAACATACAGAAACATGCAAGCAGTGCCTTCAAAATCTCTGACTGACAAATGGTTAATCTTTGGCCCTGGCAGATGCCTGCACAGCTTCTGAAACACAATGGATTACAGTCTCCACAAGGCAGGCACAAGCAGGAGACTAACCACAATATGGCCAAATTCATCAGATCACTTCCTCTGATATGAAAAGAGAGAACTACAAATTTACAACAGCACCTAAATAAAGCATTTGTAAGTGACTCAGACTGGTTTCTATCCAGGCTTATCAGACCCTGAGTGCTCAGAGAACGTAAAAGTCCTTAAGAGTTTTCTCCCAACTGTTTTAAGTAACGAAGCCAATCTTAGGTACTATCACATCCTGATTTAATACAGCTACAAATGACTTGGCAGAAATTACACAGGGCTTCTATGGAGCTTCATAAACCCAAATTGCCACCTCTCCAGGAAAATGCCTCAAGACTATCAGACTATGCTTCCTGAAAAGCCCTGAGTGCAGGGCTGGGTGATAAATCTGGTATCAAAAGATCTGCCTCATTTATCAGTATGCAAATATGCTCCAAATTAATCCACGGTAACCACGCTTGGTTAAAAGCAGCAACAATCTTCCTACACATAAAAATGGCTATTGTTATCAAACCAAATTCAAAATTGCTATCTGATGGGCTCATGTTGAGTCATGCTCACAGAATTGCCTCACACTATTCAGATGATATCTACAGAACTGGATTAATTAAACCTAACTGAAAAGCAAACTGCAAATACAGGCATTAATAAGAACAATCTTTTTTGTTACTGTGAACATGTATTTTGCATTATCTGTACATAAGTACGTAAAATAGAAATAATTGTATCATAAGTGTGTGCAGTGTATACAAACTTAAAATAAATTACCCTAATAAATGTGCATGACTGTGAAACTACAGTTGTATAACTGCTCTTCCATTGCCACTGGTGCTTTCTAAACATCTGTATCAAATGGGATCCTTCATGAACAGAAGGCTCAGCAGGAGCACAACTCCCTTACCTCTAAGAAGGATGACAGGTGGTTGATAACACATGAGAGAGAATCCCTGCTTTAGGCTGGGAGGTGAAAAAAAAGTGCTTTATGGAAAGCTGAAGCTGCAACTAACATAGTGAGTCAGGCTGTAAATAATCGACCAAGATATCAAGGAGACTGGAGTTGCATCATGATCATCTGTGAAACTTTGACACTATCTGCTGCAATCTCTAAAGCAAAGTGTCCCCTAACAACACACTGGAGTTTGGTAAAAAGAAGCAGCAGGAAAAAAAAATCCCACCTCTTGGTTATGAGGAATACTTGATTTAACAGCCAGGTTTCCATTTAAATGAAACTTTAAGATGTGTTGGGATGAAACAGTACATTCTGGAAGTCATGGGCAAAGATGATATGACATGAAATACGGGTATCTTTCCTAAATTACCACTGTAGATTACAGTTGATAGATTCACATGAAGAAATCAAATGGGGAAAAAAAGCCTGCAGCAAATCTGTGATAAATTTAGCATTACATCTGTGACAATATACATACAGGATAAGTAATTACACATTAAGGTTCAGGGAATACAAAATTATTGTCCAACTATTCAGACAGAAATTTTTGAGCCCATGTTTACTACTGGACTTCTGCAGTATTGAGAAGATTGAAGGTAATATTTTTTACTGACAGCAACATTTTATTGGAAAAACTCAGTTTGGAGTTGGAAGCCAAGCTACTGCAGCAAAACTTAGGGCAGCTGCTGGCGAAGCAGTTCATGAAGCTGCAGCTGCAGCAATGTCATCAAACACGAGAACTCCTTGTTTCACACCACACCAGGGTGGGTACCCACGGCAGGTCATCCCTGACAACACCACAGGCAGGAAGATTCTAAAGGAGGAGGGAGAAATCACCAGCAGGACACAATAATCTGAGGGCTTTCTGCTTGATCCACACAACTCCAAATCCGCCCTGAGCTGCCAGCAGAGACTCCTCAGCAGCAGGGATAGGGTGTATTCCCCAAAGCTGTGTCTTTGGGTACCTGCCTGGCTGTTCTGCTGCTTTTCCAGATGCAAATTTGTGTCGAGGCTTTGCTGAGAAATTACACCCAGAATATACAACCACAAAGAGAACAGCAGTTTTTCACATCGGCAATAGCTTCCCATTACTAAAAAAAAAGAACAACCCCAAAAAACCAGAAGAAACTGCTGCTTAGCAGGGTGGGGTGGGGGGAAAGGGCAAGGGAAGGGAAAAATATACTTGACCAAATAATATGAGTCAGTAGCCTGCAGCCAAAGCCGAAAAAAATAACACATATACTTATTAACTGTAAGTCATTGAAGCATCTTGCTGAATTTCTAACACACAGGTAAAGATTTGAATGCAAAAAGTAAACGGGAAACCACATCCCTCTGCTTCATCTATCTAATCTTGCTATTGCTATAGGTAAAAAAAAATATTTTTTTACACTTCTTCTAGCTTCATAGACAACTCGATTGAGCCTCAAATTTTGATCCCACTGGCTTTGTTGCAGGAATCCAATTGCAGGAAATAATCATAGGAAAGGTTCATCAAAAAACATATGGTAAGGCAAACTTTCCCATTTACTTTTTTAAATCAAAGTTCAGCAGAAGGATAAAACCAGCAAAAGACATACCTGAAAAGAAAAAAAAGAGCAAAGAAGCTGCAAGTTTCGGGGTAAAAATACCTTGAATTTTCTTGCATGTAATCAACTATGAAAAGTCTCAAATAACTCCCCAGCTAAAAGAGCAAGCAGATAAAAGCATTAAGGTTCAAGTATCTCCACATAAAAGGACTTGGGTGTACAAGAGAAGCAGCACAAAAACCCCAAACAAACCCTGAGCTATGAATCTTCCTCAGCTGCAGGAAAACACAGCTCAGAACAGAATAAACGATCCTTATACACAAAGTTATCTACTCATTTTATTTGTGCTGTGAACAAGAAAGAAAAATAATTTGCCCTCGAAACTCTACAGCCAAGACAATCTGCCAAGCAATGTGACTTTGTGGTGGCTCTGCAATTTCTCTGGGCTTATCTAATCCTTGTACAGGGACAGAGAAATTCTACAGAGCACCCCATTAAAATGACTGTGATTTCTGCATCTTTGCAACACAAACACAGAGACCACAAAACTGCCCCTGCATGTCATGGGAACAATGGAGAAAAGGGTGTTCTGTGTTCTGTCCTTGTCTCTTTGGGGCTCAATTCCAGCGTAATTAAAATGGTATCACAAAAATCTAGGGATGGAAGAGACAGTGACCCATACTTCTGATCTTTGCTCTGGGAACTCATAATAAAATCAATCAGGGTGGAACAATTGCCTCTTCTCTTTTGCAATCTGACAGCCTTGCAGGTGCATGCCAAAATGCCTTTCTGAGCACGGCCATCATTAACTTTCTAAGACTTTAGGATCCCCTTGGTGCTAGAGAATGGTACAGCAGGGACTTGGAAAAAGCCAAGAAGTTGACCTATGACTAAGAAAATAAAACTGCAGATGATATTCTTAGCTTTAATTAAGCCAAGTGATCATATTGAACTGATTAAACTTTCCATCTAGTACAAAGCAATGTGGATTACACTAACTTAAAGATCAAATTTATAACTGCTATTATGTTACAAAACACGTAGATGTACATACTCATAAATTCTGAATTGAGAAATGACAGTGAAATACAAATCTAGTTACAAGCATACAGATGAATTTGAAAGACAAAGACAGCAAATAATTAGGGTTTTATTTTAATAGGAATGACAAAAAAATCTCCAAAGTCCTCCTCCTCCTCAAAACATTCACTTTTTCAATCTAATAGAATATTAAATGTTTAACCTTCAAAATTCAGCTGACCTAACCTCACTAGGATGGCAAGACAAGGTATTCATGTTCATTTGCACACATGGATACATAGATTTTTCTAGGGTTTGCTGTTCTTGCTCTTTGTTTTTTTGCTTAAATTACCTGCTCTTGATTGACCAAAAGGTCTCTTGAAAATGCCCATGGACAAGAGCCACAAGCTGCACTAAAAATACTTAATCCCACACATCTAATCAAGAACTCTGATTTTTTTTTTTTCTCTACTCAGTATCAAAACATATTTTGAGAAAGTCATACAGAACACAAACCAACCAATCTTCAAACAGATGATCTGGTTACAATTCTCACATTTCCAGAAGTACAGCATGAAATTCTAACACGGAGGGATGAATCGGGAGTAACCCAGAGAGCCTCCCTTACAGGGGGCCAGAGGTGTGTGAGGATGCCCTGCTTCCTCCCATCACACACAGCCTTCCTAATGGACAACAGAGACATTTGGGAGCCTCCTCTGCCTTCTTACTAAATGCTTGCAGAATAGAGGGACCCTGGATGACAGATCTTGCCTTTCCCTGGACCTCAGGGAAACCACACCACTCTCCCCTGACAGATGGATCTGGGTGACGTTAGTACAGTGCACACTGCAAGTCTTTATTCCTGTGAATAATCCATGTCCACAGAGCCAGCTGAATAATTATGTGTTTGCAGAGCAAATCCAAAGTTACTCTTACAGTAATTAAAATGATACACATTGGATTAAAAACACAATACATCTCAATCACAAGAGTGGCTTTGAAACCATGTAGTATCCAGTCATCTCATGGCTGAACATTATAATTCATCCTGTTATTTTTTCCCCTTTTTGGCTTTGATAGCACAATATTTTCTCAGTAATAATACTACTTGATTTCAGCTTCAGCTGGAATCTCGCCTGACTAAAGAGTACAGGCATAATCTCAGTCTTTGCAGATTTATGCACTGTGGCACAAAAGGATATATGAAACAGTTTTAACTTAAGTAGAGAATTTCAAACTGGCAATTTTATGCTAAAGTAATTGCAGAAAACCCTACAATAGGCTATGTATGTAGTTTCAACTAAATCACTTTCATCAGCATAAATGATCACTCAAAGAGCTTGAAAATTATAATTTTGGTTATTTAAAAATTTCCTTTGTATTTCGATGAAACTAAGTGGCAGAGAATTGCATTTTTCCCCCTTTCCATTTGTTAAAGACAAAGCACTATAATTTCCAGGAAATTAAAAATTCTCTTGAATGAATGATGTTTCGCTTCTGAAAAGCAGCAGAAAAATGCCAAAATGCACTCTGAAGAAAAATGCCTGATAGGATCAATCGATAGAAATATTATATTCCTCCATAGGAGACTATAATTTTCTTTTAATATATAGAAACAATAATTTCAAATCTTGTAGAGACCTAAAAGTTCAGGAAGAACTGCCAGGCTCACTTGTGTATCCCATGCAGATACATCACACTGCTCAGGATCCCTATCCACAGAGGAGAAAAGGAGAGCCAGGTGCACCAAACTCATCTTACACTACAACTTCCCATAAATCCCTGGCTTAATCATTTGGGTTTATACTGCTCTTTGAGCTGGGTAAAGGAACAGTGTGAAAATGCTCCTAAAGCCTCAATGTAAATGTTTCTTTAATCCTATTAAAGCCACGGAAAAGCCCAGCTGAAGGAGCAGGAAACTGAGCTGAGGAACTCTCAGTGACCCCACCACTACTGTCTCTCTTGGCACTGACCTGTTGGTCACAAGCTCACCCTGGGCATGGCACAGGTGTCCTGGCATCAGGTGGATTCAGGACGTCACCCTGGGGACACAAGGGGTGCTGGTGTGTTCTGCAGCAACACAAAGTTTTGCACTGCTAACCTGCAGCAGCTGAGTTATTAAAACAGCTGATGCAGAAATAGAAGATAGAACTAAATATTTTTGAATGTCACTTTGTTGCATTACACAGAACTTTATGTTCCCCAAACATGACACTGAATTCAGCCAAAAATGATACAACTTCGTTGCTTTTCTTTAAAAGTCAGAAGAAGGGGGGAAAAGTTGGAAGAAAAATACTCAAGGTGACACCACACTTTAAAAACTGGGAAACTGGTCTGTTAAAATGTGTTGGTGGTAACATTTAGGGTTTGGGCTCCCATTAATGAGGCCCCAGGGAAAATATAAACACTCTTTCTGAAATTAAATCTTGAGTTTGCCCACCGCAGTCTTGTTTTCAGCTTCAGCTGCTGGCACGTCAGCCTGCAATTGAGGCCTTGCATCCAATGCCAAGCCAAACATTCAGGAACAAGAATGGTAATGACACCCTATTTTGTTCTAAGGCACATTAAAATATAGCGAGTATTATTAAAAAAAAAAAGATCACTCATTTGAGATTAATAACTTAAAAAGAAACTGATTTTCGTAACCTCTCCCACTTGCACTTGTCTTCAAATAATAAACCTTCACAAGAAAGCTGTGCTTGACTCTTGAAATCAAGCACACTTGCAAAACAGTAACACATATCAGAGTTCTGATAATAACTGCCCAAGGGCATAAGCTTTACCTACAAGAGTTCAGAACTAAATTCCCTGGCTTTGATACATGATTTTGCAGGTGACTTAACATAAATGGATCAATACATGGAAGTCACTAATTTGTAACCTAAGTTTCTCAGGTGGGATCCTCCCTATTCACAGGGATATGATATACTAATATCAGAACTCTGTTACTGGGACGCCTCCTGCCAGCATCTCTTTAGGTTCTCTCTTGCATTCCCACATTCTTTTCCTAAACACTGTGTTCAAGGTGAGTGTGTCGTTCCAGCTGTTAGTTTTTCTCTCTCCCCAAAATCTGCAGCCTTCTGTAATCTCTCCATGTAGATGGATCTAGACTAAGGGATGCAATGTAAGATACAGCCCCTGTTCCAGGTAAGGAACTGGGGTCTCTTGCCCAGGAAGGCAATAGCCAGCCCTGCCTATCCTAATCCCAGCTTCTGTGATGTCTCATGATGCACAGGAACTATTCCCTACATGGGAAAAATTGCAGTCTGGATGTACATGGGATGTGTGGAGTTTCTTATATAAACACTGCTCTAAGACACTCAATCCCTGATGTGAATCCGGGCTGAAAATTGATCTGACTCAGAAACTAGACTGTACCCATGATTCAAACCAGGGATTAACAATAACTTACCTGCCATGGGTATGGAATTTGATGAAGCTGCCAATTTACCAAGGAGATAGAAGAAAGGGTGGGCAAGGAATTCATACAGGACTTGTTCCACCACTAACACACAATGCTGACTTGAAGAGCATAACATACTCTAGCCTGCTACCCAATAAACTGAGTGAATTCCAAGCTTTATCTTTAAAATCAGCCCCTCAGTGTGAATAACAAAGTGAGACCGAGCAGGTGTCAATTCATGGCGTAACCAATAGCACTGTGAAGAAATCCTGCACTTTCATTTGCAGATTTGGTGGATTTCTTTAATCAGAGGATGGTGAGACACTGGAGCAAATTGTCCAGAGAAGCTGTGGATGCTCCATGCCTGGAAATGTTCAGGGCAGGGTTGGATCACCTGGGACATCTAATGGGAGGTGTCTCTGCCCATGGTGGGGGCTTGGAACCCAACATGATCTTCCAGGCCCAAACCAAACCATTGGGATTCTATGATTGAGGACTGAAAGCAGCAGATTTATCTGTTTGTTGTGTCTCCCCTGGAGCAAGGAATTAGAAAGAGGGCAGAGTGCTGGATCCTTATTATTGTTCTAAGCTAGAGCCAAAAATGGTTGCAGCAAACACTTTTTAACCATGCAAGCACATCAGTCCTCAACACAAATCACATCATCATTCCTGCTGGAACCATAAAGTCAACCATAAATTTAAAAAACCTGAATATTAGATGTAATAACCTGCAGTAATTAGAATACCAGTCTAGTTACTGAAGTTAATGTAGTACTATATGGGAAGAGTTCTTTTCTGTTCAAGACATTAGTAGGTAATTTAGAAGCCTTTCAAAGCATATAATTTCACATTCATATGGAGTACATTTCTGAGAGGAAGGTACAGAGGCTTCTTATTTTATTTCCATTCATCATCATGTCAGTTGTGTAATTATCTACTTTATTAGAAATAAAATAATTTAGCAAATTTACTTAAAATAAATACTGGATGTGCACAGTTGAAAAAAATAGGCAATATAAGTAAAGCAGAAGCAATAATTTCTAATCTAAATGCGATTAGCACCTGAAGAATCTGAGCTTTTGGGTTTAAAGCTACATTAGGATTCAGGTTTCAAGAGGCGATTTTGCAGACTTGCAATGGTTGCTGCCAGTAGATGGACCATCAAAGGAGTTACCATCATGCATGGATGGAAGCACAGAGAGGAAAGCAAAGGTGCAGCCAGCAACAGAAGGTCAAGGACTTCTCAGCTAAATAGAGATGTTAGCCATACAATGGAAGTCTAGAAAACATCCAGTTCAATAATTTCAGGAAAGATAAAATATAGATAACCAGGAGTTGAACTCTTTGTCAATTCTTGGTTGGATAGAAAGCCAAACTTTCTGCCAAATCTGCTTTTTAAGCCACTTTTTAATTTTAACAATTTGCTTTGATTGCAGTTAGGACAGTAAGTGTGAAGATTGGTGTATGGCTAAGATGAGAATGGGTCCAGCCTGGTGAGACTTCCTCAGTGGCAGAAACACCAATTACATACAGAGATTTTTCTACAATGGTAAAGTCACCTTTGAAAGTGGAAAATTAAAAATCAATAGCAAGAAAAAACATGGGTTTTTTCTGTCTCATAAGAGGGGCCAATAAGCCATAGTTATTTCCAATTAAACTGATGTTTGAGGGTGTTTTCTGGTAGTGACATTGTTTTCAAATCCTTTTTTACAACTGTAGCCAGTTTCAGCCATCAGACAGACATCTTACTTCTCTTCTGTTGTACCTGACCTTCCTCATTAGTTTGATCTAATTCTTACAACAAAAAGGGTTATAAATTACAAAGTCTTTATAAAGACTATATGACCTATATGGTAACTAAGGTGTTTATGCCAATACTGTTAAGAACTAAAATGTTATTTCAATTGCAGCACTTGATATGTAAAGGGAGAACCTTTAGTCAGGTTTGTTTAAGAAAAACTTAAGAAAATTGACCATTTTCTGTGATGGTTCTGATGGATGAATAACAGAGTAACTATGTAGAAGTGAACATATCTTCTCATAAGGTCAGATTTCAGGAGTGAATTACAGACAATTCCTCAGACAATTTGAAAACCCAAAGGAATTTGCAGCAGCCTCTCCTCAACAAGGTGGATAAATCTAATTAGACTTGAGCTTCACACATTCTTTTTCAGTCTTTCCTTAAGGAACTAAATGTAAGGTATTATTTTTCATCATAAAACCTTCTCTTAAAATATCAAAGAATGGAGAACTTGCACAGAAGATACTTCATATTTTAAGAAAAAAAATCTACACAGATAACAGGGGTTATAGCAATTGTAAAATAGATCACTTTCTACAATCTGTACTAGTAAAGGTGATTTCAAGATAGGTTTATACAGGCTTTGCTGCTAAACTACAAAATCAAACAAAAAATCCCAAGAAGTTCTAATAGAGCATTCATGATAAATCAGATCTGTATGAACACATATGTATGAATTTAATGATGAAACATAGCACATACCACTTTAAAAAACCCTGAAATAGGATTTTGTATCATAACCGACCTCAAAAGTCAGTGTATCAGTTAGAAACCTACTCAAAAGGTGAAAACAAAGGTCTACTTGTTTGCTTCAGACAAAATAAACATACAAAATATACTCCAAAAATACAGTATGTTATTAAAAATAACCCTGAAAAACACGGATGACCATGGGGGAAATTAGCAATTTTAATCTGATTAACTGTCACATTATGTTAGATATGTCCTGCTGTCTTGGATATAACTTGATCACTATTTTTCTTCCCTTAAGAAGCATTGTGGCTACACTGCATCTGTGCACACAATGAAATGCACAATTCCCCTTTCAAGTGGTAAATATTTCTTGTACTGCAGAATAATCCCACTGAAAGTGGGAAAAAGTATGACTTGCTCTTGCCTGGAATAAGATGACCTTCTATAAAGGTGTTTTATCAGGGTAAAACAGAATTTTCCAAATATTCCAAGTCTTTTTCAGAAAAGAGCAAAGTAACTCTGGTTACACAGCAAAGAGCACCAGCTGCCTGTCCTGGCACATCCCACACATCCCTGGGATGAGCCTGGAATTCTGTTTTCCAAAAGCACCTGTATTATTACCAAACTAAACGGGCAATTCCTCTTTGCAAAATCAGAAGAGAAACTTGTTGGCTTTTTTTTTTTCACTTTCCTGTGAGACAAACATGGTTTATACCAGCTCACCAGTGATTCTTAAATATAAATACCGTGGTTGAAGGAGTTTCTTAGTTTCTGTACTATCAGCAAAATTATCTGTTAAATACAACCCCCACCCCCCCCGAGTATCTCTTTGGCTATTGTCAATTCTGCAATATTTTGGTAAACATTAGTCAGAGAAATGCTTAGTTCTGTTTTCTTCTAAAGGTTATGAGGCACAGCTGCACAAATCATATGGGAACACACAGCAGTACAGTGAGTTTTGGTACAATGGTGACATCTCTGCTCTCAGAATCTGACCCTTAAATTATGATGGGAGTGCATTTATGACAAGTGTCTGACCTTCAGGGAAACAGGGGCTGCATTAAAAGCCAATCTGTCATTCCACTGGTTGCTCAAGACCTAACACGTAGTTTTTCCCTGACAGCCCAAAATATGCCCTTTAAAGCCGACAGAACTGTGTACAATCAGCAGACAAAAGTTGACTGATTAATAGCCTCAGCTTTGCTGTCAGAAAACAAGCAGCAGATTTTCCTGAGGGGAGATGAATGTCAATGTAAATAGGAAAAATTAAAATTTGCTTCTTGGCTGGCTACTCACCTCATGAAGTGAATCTTTGTAATTTAGAAAAGTTCTTTAAATAACCTATTCACCACCAGATTTATCTGGTAGAAAGGTTTTCCTCTTGTGACTTACTCTCTCTCATCAACTTCAAGAATTAATTTTTATCTCTGTACAGCTAATGGTCACAAAAATTAAAAGGTACTTAAATAGCAGGCACAATAATACTAGATCACTGTTTTTTTTGTCTGCTATAAATGCATAATAAATAAATAAAACATATTGAATTAACATTTTTAAGCATTCAGTTAGAATGAATAGGAATTAATTACTGAACTATGACATTTATTAACAACTTTGCCTGTAGCATAGGCAAAATACCTGAATATTACAACAGAATACTTTTGTAAACCTCTATTCTACAAGATTTCCTAACATTTGTGTGATTTTAGAACTAACAAGGCTTAGTTTTTAACATAAGGTTTTGTTGAAAGTTTTTAAAATTTGCAGATTATGCTCAAAACCCTGTCCAAGTATGAAAAAAATAAGAAGCAGAGCAAAGAATTTCCTGACTTTTCTAACAACAAATAATTGTTTGAAGATCTTTGTTTGAAGTACAGTAGTGATCAATCAATTGCCTTGATCATCAGAATTTTTATGAGACACCTGGAAATATAAAACTCCACCAGAATTCTCTGGGTGACATTCTGGTTTGTATAGATGTCCCCTGACAAGCAGACATACTTCCTTAATTCAGTGTTACACAGCTTTCAATATTTTAATTCGGTTATTTTAAAAAAAGAAATTATTAAATTTGGTCGGTTCTTTTACTTCCCATCTGCAACTTAATTTAAAAAAAAATCATCTCAGCCAGTCATATAAAATTTAAATATATTTCAGGAATTGTCTTCATAGAACAGCAGGAGCTACACTCAGCTGCACAACATCTGTGGGTCCACATTATGAATGCAAAGAAAAGGCCAACACACAGCCTCAAAATAAGATTAAGAAGCAAGGAGATAATTATACTGCAGTACTGATACTATTTTATTCAAATATTGCTTATTTGCTGTTTTACTTTTTATTTTCAAGCTTATTTTCAGTTCAGAAATGAAGCACTACTCCCTTAAGTCAGCTGTCTTGGCTTCTCTCAGACCAAATTCACCTCACTACCTTAAAGCAATTCTTGTTTTTCACTCTCCAGCTTCGAGGACCATCAGGTGCAGGCAGCACCTCCTTTTCTTCTCATCTTGGACTGGTGAGAGGACACAAAGTGCAAGCAAAAGGACGAGGGAAAAGCTGTGATCTGGACCCCACTTTATTCAGGGAATTATTACACTTCCCTCTGCTCATGTATCTGGAATGCTTGCAACACACCTCCAAAATTTCGGTCAGCCCTGGAACTGCATCGCATTCAGGAGTGAACAACAAGTGTGAGAGTTCTCTGGAGCTCTCACAAACCACACTTGGGGAAAAAGCTTTGTTTATATCCACTTAATTCAGCATCAGCCAGCTGAAGCAAACTGTTCAGTAAATGGGCCAAAGCCCCACGTGGTCTATAAAAAGTGGAGTAGGGATAGGAGCAGCCTGTCTTTATACTCCTAACAGTGCAGCATGTGCCCATTCATCAGATTTTAACCAAAAACATTACAAAAGCAATGCAGTTGTACAGGTCAGTGAATAGCACTGCCTCTGTCTTACAGCCCAGGGATCAGGGTTTGGGAGCTCCAATCCTAAGCCAGAGTTTACAGGACATTAGGCTCTCCTCCTTGCTCTGATCCCTGGGTAACAAACACAGACATGGATTTATACACCTACATGTGAGAGCCTATGTACAGGCATATACATATATTCTCCCACATCAGCAAGATATTTGAGCAAAATAAAACCATTCACCCATAAAAAACCCCTAGAGCTGTTCTGCCTCATAAAAGGGAATACCTTCACAAACATTCAGTATAAAAACAAACATTAAAATTTTTAAATCATTAATGCAAAAAGCTGTCAAACACTTCCTAGCACTCACTAACACAGGCACAGGCTCAGGGGCTGGAAGGTGGCAATTAGTGCATCTTGGGGCAATTAATGTGCTGGGGCTCCTCTCAGAGCTGGGTGCTTCCAGAGCACTCAGGTGATCAGAAACCACAATGCAGGGCCAGAGGTTACAGGATGGTGAACATCAGGCAGCAAAAGACAAATAGGTGAATCGTGAGCTTACATCAAAACAGACAGGTTTGGGATACTCTAGGAAAAGTTCCTCCTTACCTTTTACTGATTTCTAACCACACTGAAAGATCCTTCTACATCTGTGTCCCAGACAGAGCTCCATGGCACATGATATGCATTGAATCCAAACCAAAAATAATGTTTATGTGTATGACAGAAATGAAAGCACTGGCCTGCCAGTTAGCCCTACTTCAGTGCCTTTTTGTCTGTGTGCTACCCCTCACCTCTGTCCCCTCATTTCCCACCCCACCAGCAACAAGGTGAAGCATGGTTTTGCTTTTCTGATATTCACTGCAAATGCAGGCAAAGCAAGACTACTCAGTCAAACATACCTCCAGGCAATTAATAAAGATAACTCTCTGGACTTAATGTGGATGGACCTTTGCTGGGGAAAACAATTCTGGCTAACAGTTGAAGCATGTGCATTTGAATTTGATGCAGACGGATTCTTCAAGGTGTTGAAAACATTGACATAAACCTCTACGAGTTTGGTACACATGGAAGATGTCTTTGAACAGGTAGGACAGCCTGACTCCAGCTCAGTTCTGATGCCTGCTTTGGAATGGTGGTGGTTATGGAATAATCACTACACAATAAAGTGTTAAATCCCTGATTGAAATTTCCTTCACATTATAGATATCCACATTCTTAAGGTGTTAGCTGTGGCAACATTAAAAAAACACCTATTTTTCTTGTATAAAAATCTTCATTTAATATAGAACAGAGAAAATAAAACTAAGACTGCAGTATATAATTACAACTGCTGCCAATATAGTGCTACGTATCTGTAAAAACCAGGGTTCATACGGCATAATTGCAACACATGCCAGCTCTTCATTTATTGTATGAAAATACCCATTTCCATCACAGTTTTTTGGTTTGGGTGGGTTTTTTTAGCTTTAGCGTTCTTTTCTTGAAGGTGGAAAGATGTGCCAACATATTCTCTCCTAGCTTTGGAGACTTTTTTGGCTTCAATACAGAGGTTACATTTATTATTGTCAGCATTTTAGCATGATGGTATTTTTGCTTTTTGTTAAGCAACTTTCTACTAATTCAAATAATCCCCTGCTAGCCAAGTACAGATACTGTTGTGCCCATGGTTTGAAGGGTTCTACAAACAGATTTTCAAAACAATGATGACGCTACCTTTTCAAGTTTGTACCTGGGATGCCCCTGTCACTCAAAAAACAAAAAAACCCTCTCTGAATCCTAGACAAGGCATTTTCCTTGAGTTCTTTCTAGGAATTCCTTACATAAGCTGCTACTTTTTAGCACAGTCCATAAAGTATATTTATTACTCGTACAGGTGTGTGAGCTTTGACCATTTCCTCTGCCTCTTATGTAATCACATAAAAGCTATTATGCTATATGATTTGGAGTTAAACAAGTCTTTCACTTCCAACTTGAATACAGGCAGTCTTAATAAATCTTATTCCAGAAAATTCTAGTTCTCTTTATGTATGATTTTTTTTTCAAATTAATGGATATGTGTTAGCTGATCAAAAAGAGAAAAAGGTTGGCTGAAATATTTGAATATGTTCTATGAAATAAAAGGAATTTATGCTCCTACCAGCTAAACCAAAGATGATTTTGTTCCTTTGAAGGTGATACTTTCATTTATATCTGCATGGAGGTCTTGTTGACCCATTTATTTATGACACTTATGATAAGTTATGGTAAGTTAATTTTAATAGTAGACTTATTTTCACCTTCCCCACAGCTTATCCTTCATAAACAACTGACTTCAGATATGCTCAAACATCCTTATGGATAATGTTTTGCACTGGATTCTGTTTAAACTGTCTGTCCAAATCAAACAAATCCTGCTAAAAGGAAATGTCTCCACACACAGCATAATGGAAGGAGCTCACCCAACTGCAATCTTAACTAGTAGCAGAGGGAAACTTCTGAAGGTAATCCTATCTCCCATACTATTATTTAACCCATAAAAGCAGGGAATACAGAAGCAGAGGCCAAACTTGTTATTTCTACTTCCTTCTCAGAACAACATTCCCCATTAGATTCAAGCTGAGTGATTTTGTTTATTGAGAATACTGAAATTTGATCTCAGGCTGCTACTGCCATATGAAAGAGGTTTTTAAAAATTATTTTTTGCTTATGTTTTTATAAAGAGCTTCAAAGGGCAGAAGTGTGTTATTTTTTTCTCCTCCTACTGAAAGCAAATCAAAGTCCCTCGAGCTACATTTTACTGTTTATACACAAGCATTAAACTGCCAGGATATAGCCTTAATAGAACAACTGAAAACAACTTTCAGAACATTGCAACAGTTCATAACAAGACCAATGCACTGACTATAAATCAGGCTTACTAGAACAGCAGTGCTTTTTCAGGTTCTCAGATAATATGGGTTGAGAGCAAAAAAAATTAATGGCCTTCATGTGCTTACAAACTGCACAATGAAGCTCATTTGTGAACATAAAATAGCACCTGTTATTTATAGTGGAAAGTTTTGTATGATCTGAGCTCAGGTGACAACTTAAATCTGACAGACTGTGTTTATGCCCCACCTTTATGTTACTTTATGTAATAAGAAATTAGTTGAACTATTTAACTGAGCCAATTATGTCTGCTTTTCAGCTGGTGATAGACTTAAAAGTCTACAAATGTATATGAAAAATGTATCATAATAACAAATTGTTTGAAAAAATGAGTGAATGCTCTGAAGACCTAATTCTTGATTCTGTTTTCCTGTGCATTTTAAAAGAGGTTTGAGGTTTAGCAAACTTTACCAATTTCTCACTTCATGATGAAACCCATTATCCACTGGTAACTCACCCTCTTCTGCTCTTTAATATATTCCATCAGCTCCTCTCTTGTCCTTTTTACTGCTTCTTCGATTGCCTTTTCACTTCGTTTCTGCTCCTCCATTAATGCTTCCTTGACAATTTCCTTTCCAAAAGAAAAACATGTAAGTGTATATGAAAAAAAAATCGCAAATGTGATAAAAGGTCATCCCTTTTCCTCCTGCTAAATTTTTATCACCTCTACGCTCTTTTCTCAGTTATCCTAAATGTATGCAGTTTCTTTATAAAAATCCATACATTCAGTACCAAATTGTAGATAAGAAAGAAAAAAAAGGAGAGAAACAATAACTTTAAAGCTATGTTAACAGAAATACAGCCCTGAGAGCAGGAAATAATAAAGCAATTCAGGTTTTACTTTCCATCAGGAGCAGGGATGGCAGGGATTTACCTGTTGCTGTTATCAGGCCAGACCACTTTAGCTGGAAGTGACCTACAAGATCATCTCCTCCAGCTTCCTGAGCCCTTCAGAATTAAAGCACATTATTAAGGGATTCTCCAAGAGCCTCTGAAACTGTCAGTGTTTAGACCACCTTTCTGGAAGCCTTTCCCAGTGTCTGACCACCCTCTTTTAAAGAAGAGCTTCACAATGCTCAGTCTGAACCTCCCCTGATGCAGTTCTGAGCCATTCCCACACCTTCAAAGTCAGTTTCTAAACTGTGATATAAATTATCAAAGCTTTTTGTAAACTTATAAAAAACCTTGTCAAGATCATTATTTTGCTTCCAGACTTTGGGAATTGCCAAGGACATTCTGTACACAGCAGTAAAAAGCAGGAAAAGATACCCACCCACCCCCCTAAGTTAGCATTACCTACATCACATGCATTACAGTAGAGAAAGCCAGGAACCACTTCTTAAAACATCTCTATCACCTGCAGTATTTGGTTAAGGAAACAAATTCCTGGGCTAAAGTCACTGTCCCAAAACTGAAGTCCCAGCTTCCCAAAGCCACTCATGGAAAAAGTAATGACATTTTTAATCCTGGTTCCAGGATTCAGGGGAACAAAATGACAAGCCTCAAATTCCTATAAATTGTGAAAATGTAACAGTTTCAGAAAGCAAAAAAAACCCCACCCAGTAAAAATAATCACATGATCTTAAATGATTTGTCAGGGAGATCAAGGGGAAGATGGAGAGTGCCTCAAAAATCAGGCAAAAACTGGCAATTCCTTTTTCCAAGTTCTGGACAACATTCCAATTTGGAATGTTCTAGACATTCCAAATTGGAAGAAACAGAAAGTGGTGCACCTGAAGAATTAAGCAGGAAATAATGGAAAAAAACCCTCAGTGGTTCAAACAGGAACACAACACCACCACTTGTAGTGTATTTATTCACATACATGATTTATGTGGTGGGGTTTTTTTTAATCAAAAGTTTTAGAAAATCAAAATATAAATGGATTCCTTATTACTTTTCACTGGTTAGACATAACACTGCATCACCCACAGATTTGTTTACAGGTTTGCTTGACTGCAGAGCAATACAGGTATTTGCAACTTGGGTTTGGGGGAGTGGGAAAGGTTGGCTGGAGGACAGATGGAGTTCTACGGGTTTGCAAGTAGAATATATTAATGAAGTTGCACAATTAATCTGTGTTTTTAAGAGTGGCATTTTACAATATGCTATTAGTGTACAAAATGAATAATCCACCAAATTGGATCAAACTCTTTTTTTTTTTTTTTTAAGTCCCTTCAGTGGAAGTTATTCAACTGAAAAAGAAAGCTCTATTTCTTACCTTTAGTTGTTTGCTCTATTTCAGCCAAAATGGAATAGTTTCTGCAAAACTACACTTTTTGCTATTTTTATAGCAGAAAAAGTCTAAAATCCCAAATTTAAAATGTGTAACTATGTAGTCCCCACTGTTCTGGAACGCAGTATACATGAAAATCATAGTTGTGAAAAGTGATTATGATTTTTTTTTCTATTTTAATTAAGTTTACCAAAGAAAAATCCCAAGAAAAAGGTCTCTTTCACTACAGAACTCTGGCAAGACTAACAGAAAAAGTAGCAGAAAATTACATATTACAGAAATATGCTGTTCTTATAATTATACTCTCATACCAGTTTTATTTGTCAAAAGGTCTCAAAATACTGTCTTGTCTTAGAATGGAAAAAAATCCCATAATCTACCCCATTCAGCTCTTCAAAGCAAACTACAGAACTGATAAACTGCTATATCTTAATATGTAGAAAATTTTACATCCATACAATACTTACAATCAATTAAAGTCTATTAAGTATCCTTGATATGATAATTGAAACACCACATAGTCCAAATAAGTATTTGGACTATAAAGCCCAAATAAAAGCACAATTAAATTCTACAAGTCTATTGATAAAATGCAAGAAAACAGAAACCACTAGCAACACCCTTATGGAACACAAATTTACTGCACTGACATTAAAACAGAAAAAGTAAAATTGGAAAGAATTCTTTTTCATTTCCACTGGTGTTGGCACAAGTCCCCAGGGATGTGGTTAAATCACCATCCCTGGAAGAATTTAAAAAATGTGTAGGTGTGGCAGTTGGGAACATGGGTTAGTGTGGCCTTGGCAGTGTGAGGTTAACAGAGGGACTCAGTGATCTTAAAGGTCTTTTCCAACCTAAGTGATTCTATGATTCACCTACCACATTCTAGTTAACCAAATTAAATGTTGATGTATCTTCCCAATCTATAAACAGTTCTGTTTCAGACACTGATCACCCGTGACCACCTGAAAATCATCTCAACAGTTAGTGTCACCAGACAGATCCTGGAGCCACCACACTGGACAATCTCATGTGACTGCACAAAAAGACTCCTGCTTTATTGGGCTTCATCCCAACGTTTGGATTTACAAGACAGTTGTCCACAGCACGTTTGATTTGTTGGGTTTTCCTGTGATTATTCACCGACCATACCCCAGGATGAATCATATGGATCCGTTTCTCTGAGATCTGAATCTCTGTTTCTCATCTGAGTTGAAATGTTACCTCCTCAGTGGATTCAGGAGAAATGAGACAGTTCCACAAAGCACACAGCTTTCTCCACAGGTTATGTCTTAAAAGCCAGGCCCTACAGCCTCTGACAAGGCTCCTGAACTGGCTGACTTGGTTTGCACTGTCCCATACCTGCAGCTCAAAATGGGCGAACATAGAGTCCTGTGAAACAGTGGCACTCGAGACTATCAAAAGACAGCTCTGCTGTGATATCAATAAAAAGAAATAAAACTCTTTTATCCCTTTCATTCAGTTCTCAGAAGTCTTCAAAGAGCAAACACTGCACAATACTTCCTTAGTCAACTCAGTCATATATTTTTGATCTTAATCAAGGATACTAGTTTTTCCTTCTGTGACAAGAACCTTCACTTCTTTTATATGACCTTCCACTAAGTGCTCTCCTCTAAGTCACTGTCTGTCTTTGCTCTATTTCTGTCATTAGAGTAAAATATCAACTAATATAAAGGTATTTAAATTCAGATATTACCTATTACTGTTGAACAAAGCCTTAGCTGCAGGTACATTCTCTAAGCATGTGTTCACTTTTCCTTCATCTCTTTGCTCCTTCCTCTTACATTGTATCTACCTTTAGATTCTATCCTAACCTAGATTTTGGTTGCAAACGTAAAAATTGGCCTTTATTTAATCTTTAACTACAAAGGGTAAGGCATTACTTGAGGCTCTTAGTGCTATTTTAATTGACTCAAGAAAATGGAAAAACCCAGTTTGCTGTAAGAAGCTAACAAAGAACACTCCACAAAATGGCACCTGAGGTGAAATTCTTCTCCCTCCTCCCTTTATTTTTTTTTACATATTCGATCAGCAGCTAGAGTACCAAATTATGGTCAGAAAGCTGGCTTCTTTACACGACTCTCTATACATGTGCTTGACATGACACCAGTTAGAGGATTAAGAAAACCTAATAAAAAATAAAATACAGTTATTCAAATACTCAATTGACAAATCACAGTCAACCGTATATTAGAAATGACAACCAAACAATCACTACATATAAATCTGTAGGAAGACAGAAAGAAAAAACAGTGTACTCGATACACCAGAGAACTCCAGACAGTATTTAAAGAATAAAACAAGCCATATGTTGCTTTGCAATTTCATAGGAAAATTCTTTTGTTTCCACACAAGGATCAGGTGGCAGCACTAAACTTTATCTAGGAAATGCAACCACAGACTGCAATGTTAGTGTTTTTTCAGAAAATAGTAACCCTCAAATTATAATGTCTGTGGTTATAAACTACTACAATCTGCTTCTGAAGTCAGACATGGTTAAAGTCTGTATGCAGTGAACCATTCCTTTTCCAGACTTTTCAAGCATATTAAAAATAAACTCATCTAATGGCAGGGATCTCTTTCCACTCGGTGCTACTGAGCTGTGTCCTTCCTCACACATTCAAGATTACACAACATTTTCTTTTAGTGTGTCTCTACAAACACTGGCCACACCAACATTTCTGCAAGACAGTGGAAAAACAAGAAGCAAGTAAAACTGAAAATAATGGTTTGCTAACTTATTGAGAGAATTGTAAGCATAAGTCTGAACAATAAAGGCAATAGAAATAGGAGAAGAGGTTCTTTGAAGAGCAAGTTCTTCTCCAACACATTGTGTGATACCATATTATCAACAGACTATTTAGGTAGGGATTGGGATATAGAGGAAAAAAACCCAACAACTTCTTGTATGAGTCCACAAAATACTGAACATAAAGAGCAATGTTACAACAGTCCAAGGCTGTTACTGAAAAACCACATTTTCTTCCAAAGATTAGCACTGACCAACCCAATCAAAATCCTATGGAGTCGTAAAAAGTTATTTCTGAAATTACATTAAAAATAGGCCACTTTGCTAAGTACTTCAGAAACAGAATAAAGGGAATATTCCAAACTCTGACTCCTCCACAGGACTCTGCAACCCCTGTAAAAGATGAAAAAAATAACAAGTGGGCAAAGAGAGATGGATAAACATAATATTTTGTATTCCTTAACTAACAATGCCCTCAAAGCTCTGTATATTACAGACACAAAGAGCTTTGAAGATAAAGACATTAAATTTTAAGAAAACTAAATTAATATTGTGTCATGTTAAAATCCTCCAAAGGAAAAAAAAATCATAGAAGAAGGGCAAGCAATGCCAACATAGGTAAAAGTTTATCTTCTGGTAACAAATACTATAAATAAAGTGTTTAATGATGAAAAAGAGACAAAAGCAAACCCAGAAAGACAGGAAAAAAAGCAGTTTATAGCCTGTTTAACAGAGAAAGAGTGATGGAATAAAGGGCTGGAAAGTTGCAACAGTAATTATGGCAATATTTTCAAAGAAGAGAAAAAAAATGCAATAATAAAAATAAAGGATAAATGGAAGCTTGTATGAAGATTGTACCTTTGTTTTTAGATAGGATATTTTATCTCCTACAGATATAATGCCAGATTCATGCTGTAAACAAAGAATTATATGTACAATTAGATCTGTAAGAAAACCTTGATACAGTCCAGAGCAACAAGTAACAGGGTTGGTCTTGAGGGTGCAGAAAGTATTTGAGAAGCGGGAAAGGAAAAAAGAAAGACTAAGAAACCTTTGAGTGATAGTGGTGCATTTATAAAGAGATATCACAGAGATTTACCAGGGTTTTCACTGTATACAGAATAGCTCACAAAGGGGCCATGGAGGAAAAAGTGAGTTAGGCTTCCAAATTTGGTATGAAACCAGAGGCAATCTTGCTCAGAACAAATTTATTGGACAATGAAAAGACAAGACAAATGTGTAATAATGAAATAATATATTTCCTCTTTTCCCCCTATACTGTCCACCAAAAAAATCCCTTTAATACCTGGTCATTTGATGCATGAGAAAAAGTGAAGTGGTTTTTAACAGATTGTAAGGCTAAGAAAGGGCCATTTAATAGCTAATAAATCTGACTGAAAGCTAGAGTGGGAAATAACTTTTTAGAAAACCTTTTTTCCTTCTTAGTCCATACAACCTTCTCAAACGCAGGGCAGTGGGGAAAATATTTGGACAGAGAGTATTTTTGAAGAAAAATTTAACAGCTAATTTTAGCACTTGTAGAAAAGAAACAAAAGCCAGTTCCTTAGGAATAAAGGCAACAGCTTCATGTTTTCATTTACATATCTTTTATTCCCTTACATACAACTGGGTGTGGAAATCCTTGAGAATTTCAACACCAAATTCATTCAGGCTTGCCAAACTACCAACAGAAGCACTCCCTCAAGTAGATGTCAACCAAAAAGTTTTGATGATGTAGCAGGTAAGGAGACATTCACTCCTTAGGATTTAGCACCAGCTGTCCTAGACATTTTTCTTTTACCTTCCAAGCAATGGCATATTCTGATACTCATAATTCCATGGAAATTCATTTAACACCATTTAAATAATAAATTCTTTTTCAAATATTTGGTTTGCCAGTAAAATTATATTTAATGCTTTCTAAGACCATAGATTACAAATTTATTGTTCTGCAAAGAACACCACCACACGAACCTTCATTAATGTGAACACCATCAATCGCCTTTAATTCTTAAAGGTTTACTCAGCAAAGACCATTGGAAAATTCCTTTTTTTTCTTTTTTTTATAACTTTTCTTGCAAAAATATTTTTTCTTTGTATATCTCAGTATATCTCAGTTGTGGCTTGGCTGAATGAGACACCACAGCCTCAGTTTTCCTGAAATACTTTCCCATTGGTAAGATAATTTTGCTTTAGTGCTTTTCCTCATGTCCAAGAGGAAGCAGAGTTTATGTTAGTTCTTTTAATAAATTAAAAGGTTCTTCATCCTTCTTTTTTTTCTTTCCTAAATATTTGCAGCCTTCAGAACACTTGAGTCTCTAATGGATCTGCTGTGTGGATTATGGCAGAGATGAACTCAGGCTCTTTTTCCCTGGAGAATCAGAGTAAACTACACTAGATTATATACAGTATTTTAAATCTAAGCCTTCAGGAAATGACAAAGGTGATTCTTTGCTTCAAATGCCTTAGCAGAATTATTTCTTTCAAGCTATGAGATGGACTTAAATTTCCAGGGCTCACCCTGCAGCTGCCAGCTTTCATTTTACTTTTAATGAATTTATTTTAAAACAAAAATAGTGGTGCATAAATTCTCTTCAGTTTTTTTTTTTGCTAATTCTCTCCCACACCACAACGGATTTCACCTCCTTTATTTAGCTGAGTATTTGGCTCTGTAAAATGATAACACAGAGAGCTCTGTGCATTATAACTATGGGAGCTACTCTGCATTCCCCACTAATTACAAATTTAAAATAGCAGCCTTTATTCAGAATTGTATGGATATCATCATCCTAGATCCCCAAGGAATTTTGGACTTCAGTTTTTTCAATGAGTAAAAATAAACATAAAGAAGGATAGAGAGAACTGTCCATTGTTTTTTTCAGTTTAGAGTTGTAGCCCAGGAACTTTGCTGCAATTTTGAATTCTGGGATGAAAAGGTTCTGCCTCAGCCACAATACCTGTTATACTTTCTCCTTATCTAGAGGATATCCACTTTTTATTTAAATAAGTGTTGTAGAAAAAAAAAATTCTAGTGAAGGAATTTCACCAGTTATTCCTCTCAACACTGACAACTACCAGACATGAACTTTCCTCACAGGGAAGATGCCACTGTAAAAAAGCACCAGACAATGTATGAAAAGCAGAAAAGAAAATTCTGGAGACCTGCCAAGCTACATCTAGTCTAGTCTGCTGAATAGATGAGTTCCTAATCTATGATGACTTTTCAATGTGTTGTAAAAGGATCACGAGGTTCCTGTGCAAATGAACATTATCTTTAATCAAAAGACTACTTGTTTTTTTCAAGGAGAGCTTGTTCTTCCTGATTTAAAATGCAAGCCTGCTCTTCCCCAAACTGAGAATGCGCTTCTAAATTAAGAAAAAATAAAAACCAACAAAAAACCCACCAACAAATAGAACCAAAAAAAAAAAAAAAAACAAACCCACAAAAAACTCTTATAAAAGCATGAAGCACCTGAATAACACAGTTATAAAATTGGAAGATGCTGCCAGTCTCAACCAGAATGGGAATCATCTGGACTTTTACTACTTCACAGCCTCAAGAGAGTCCTCTAAAAAACCATTTTTCCACTTCCCTGGTGATGTAAAATATCTCATTTATCCCTTCAGAGTTATAAGGCTTCAAAAAATAATACCTTTAAGTACAAATACTATATCTCTAAGTAAAGACCCCAAGTCACTGGAACAGTCAAAGCTTTCATGAAAAGGTTTCTTTAAAAAGAAAAACAAAACAATATTCATCTTACTGTAATACTTAAAGAAAATACAAAGAAGGGGGTATATCAAGGTTGCTCTATCAAGTTGAAATATTAACTCAGAATGTCTTAGTTCGTACTTGCACTGTAAGTTCACCTTTACTCCGCTGTTTCATATTTGGTAACAAAATATTTGATATTAAATATGATTTATTAATTCAACTGTCTCTAAGTCTCCCAATTTTTCTCTGGCAATGTTAAATTAGTATAATAAATCTTAAATGGAAGTAGTATTTCCTTATCTGCAGACTTCACAACAATTTGACTGAGGACAAACATTTTTTTTCCGGATAAAGTTTTGTCAGGCATGGATATCTCACAAGTAAAAGGCATCTGCATAAACCTCCCAGATCTGCATCCCCTATGGGTCTCCTTCCTGGCCACTCTGCACCAACACCACCAAAAAAGTCCAAAACAATACCTGTATCATCCCTGCAAAGGAAACACTCATCTTTTTGTCTTTTAAACAAATTATTTGGGTGATGAAAGGAAATTTCACCGCCTAATTCAGCACAAGTGTGATCTTCAAATGTTTATTGTTCTGCTTAAACTGCCTAACCAATGAAATGTAAACAACCCATACTTTAATGTTTTCTTCCATTTGCTTTCTCATATATAGCCATATAACTTTCATATAACAAGTGTATGTGTTTAAAAACTGGTGGAAAAAACCAACATATTTTATTTTAATAAAGAAAATTAACGGATGGCAAATTACTCTTTTAAGCCAGCAAATCAAAACTCCTAATCATGTTTCTCTGGTCCAGCAGGTAAAGGGGAAGCAAAAAATCCATTCCACTGTGACATGGAATTTTTTTCCCCTCATTTTCATAATTTAAATGTTTTACAGATACACAGTGGTGCTTCAGTTTTTGAAATGTATCTTTTATCAACTCTTGCACCATGCGGACGAAAATGCCTTTTTCTCTATGTGTTTGCATCTTGAAGAAAATAACAAAATTTTCAATGTTTTTAAGTTTTTCCATTAATTATTCCTAGAGTTATTTGTGGGCACTTTGACTGTAAACCATTCTGCCTCACCTGTTTGTAGAAGATTGGACTGACCCTTTGTGATCTCCCCAATTCACAGAATTACTGCCTTAGTGAAGGAAAACTTCTCTTTAATGCTATGCTTAATTTCTTTTTAGTTCAAATCAATAAGGCAAATCTCTTTGAAGTTTTTTACAGCAAAATAAAAATTTTATTTTAGGATTTTTTTTACATTTCATTGTCTAAAATGTTAGACTCTGTGTTTGCATTTTGGACGTCACAGGGCCGACTCAAATTGCCTAAACAACAACTGCAAGAGAGTCAAGAGTGCAGTTATATCTTTTGTAAGACAAATCTTACAGAAAATAGACCATAAATAAGAAAAAAACCTCCGTGTGGAGGGCTATACACAGAAAAAAATAATGCCCACACACTAAGTGCCTTGTAGGCCCAAGTGTTTTTCATTGTTAAACTGAAGTTGTATCTGACACGTATACCACATATAAGTTACCATTTGGCACATCAGCTCTGCAGGACTTCTTTTGTTGACAGAAAATTTTGGTACTTGGTATATGCTTATAATTGCAAGAGCCTAAAGGAGATATGCAAGTTCTTGGCATAGGAAGAAGGGAAAATTTCTCCAAGAAAACAATTTCTCCATGAAAGTCCATCTTCCTCAGGGAATTAGTACTC
Organism: Prinia subflava; assembly: GCF_021018805.1. Classification (NCBI taxonomy): domain Eukaryota; kingdom Metazoa; phylum Chordata; class Aves; order Passeriformes; family Cisticolidae; genus Prinia; species Prinia subflava. The sequence goes on along the minus strand of NC_086250.1, from coordinate 8,833,805 downwards.
ATTAATTAGAGAAGAAAGAGTGTAACTTCATATATAACATAGACATATGTGATAGAATTTTGGAAATCTCAAGAAAAATCTGCACTTTCCCTTAATTAGAAATAGATTAGGTATTGGAAACATGAACCTGACATGAAGGTGAAATAATCATGTTGTAACCAAGTAAGAGAAATTATTCCTGTTACAATAAAAGTTGTCAGAGCTTCTTGGTATTAAAAGAATTGGCATTAACTAATGACACTACTAAAGGATTACATAAAGTATATTTACAGCAGAATTAATCACAAGAGCCTCCAACACCTCAGTGCTGCTCACCATCACAACAAGTACATCACCAGGTACTTCCACCCTAGGAACTACTCAATCTAAAAGAAGCTTGAGTGGAAAAACCTGTCCCTTGGAGAGGCCTGAACTGCATCCTCAGGGAAGTGCTGACATTAGCAGTGTATTCAGGACTTTATCAAAGAATATATCCATCAATATTAAACCACTTCTAATGTCATCCAGTCTTGTGACAACTTCAAAGGCGACAACAGCCGTGAGAGAGTCTGCAGCACCCTGCAGAGGGAATGCAAACTCCACATCTCTCCCACAGCTGGGACACCCAGTGTCCTCCAAATCCATAAATAATTCCAGCACACAGCCATGGGACTCTTTCATCAAAAATCTTCAGGGTCCATCAAAACCCTTCTCAAACTTTGTTACCATAGTCCTTCTCCTCCTAATCTCTTCATGTTCCATAAGCTATAAAATTGCTGTCTTTACTCCAGTAAACAACCACTTTATCACTGTTCCTTCCAGGAACAGATTCTCTACACCACTGGTACCAGTTCTCATTCTGGACAGTCTGAAAGATTTGTATCTAAAGCCCAAGCAATTGTTCTCAGCTTGAATTCAGCTTTGAACTCAGCTGTTTGTCCTTCTGTTCTGAAGAGAAGTCTGACTGCCTAAAGGGTGACTGAAAGTCTTGAAAATGCACATTTCACCATTTAAAACTTTACATTTAAAGGAAGTAAAGAAGATATAAATTTTTAAATAATTCTATTTACATTAGGAATTTAGGCAATACAAAGTATGACAATGGCACAGCACCAAAACTTTTTTTTTGGTAGCTGATTAGGTATATGAGGTTATTAATTTTATTTAACACTGGAAAGGGAAGTGGTGTCTGTTTCCACAGAGTACTTTTATTTTACTTCAAAATCTTAAGTTTTTTTTTTCTTATGCAGTACATTAAATAAATAAAGCAATATCAAATTTCAGCACACCAATGAAATATACATTTACATTTCTGAAGACTATAACATTTGAATATGTCACCAAGAAATCAGTGAATTCACAGGCTGTTCCTCCAAATATTTCCAGTATCACAGACGACAAAATTCAACTTTTGGTAATTGCTAATATAACACATTTAATTTGAAATTTGTAGAAATGCTAAAAGCATTGTTGGGAATGTCCCTCTCAATTTGTTTGAAGTGACATACAATTATTGTTATAGAAACACCTCTCCACTGATTAATTCTAGAAACATTTCTGGTTCATTACTGGTTTAGGTTTCCAGTTTTGATAAGCTGCTCTTTATTTTGTACCTGCTCTCTAAGGAACACATGTAACATCTTTGGCCTTCCACAGGTGTAGAAGTCATGGAAAGTGTTTACAGCATGAGTGCCACTCTCTGAGCTGCTCATCCTGGGCTCCTTTTGAAGTCAGAGGACAAAACTAGCCATGATTTATATAATTTAAATATATGTATCTGTAAAGGCCACAGGAGTTTTGCTCTGTATGTGCCAGCCTCTCCCCATGCACAGTCTAGGTGAAGATAAACTGCTTGCTGTGCATTGCAAATATCAACTGAGTGACAGATGCCACAGTAAAATCTACCACGACAGCAGAAGACATTCAAAAGCAAAACCAAAAATACACAAAGCATGGAAGGGTAAAACATACTAACCTGATTCTGCTTTCTTTGCTCCTGCATGGCTTCTGAAACAGCCTGGGCAATCTGCTCTCTGTGACTATCACGTTCTGCTTCCCACAGCTTTCTTTCTTCTGCATGCATCCTCTCCATATTTCTCCTCTCCTCCTCTACTGCTTTCAGAACAGCTTTCTGCACTTCTGCTTTCTCAGCCTTTGAAACAGATGAGGGACAATTAGATGAGCAACACACCCAACCTGAATGATTAACTCAGACATATCATCTGCTTCTAATGAGGTCTGTGAGCTGACAAGATATGGGATGTGAACATTTCCACTTCTGAACTATGAGGTTCAATTTATCTCACGGTGCTTCCAAGAAGGTATAACCTCTGGGCAATGACTTGGGTAGTTACAGAAAGGAAAAATAAGTTATAGGTTAGGCTCTTAAAATTCCCTCATACTGAAAACACAGGAATCAATAACTAGTTTGCTTAATACATACATAGAAAAAAAAAAAAGGCAAGAAAGAAAGAATTAAAAAAAAGAAGCAGCAAAACCCATGCAAGAACAGTCACATCATGGGTGTCCCTTGATATGCCCATGTAACTGATATTCCTGCTCTTATCTAAAAATATATAAAATGCAAAAACTGTCCAAGCATTTTCTGCAGAAAATTATCCAATATACAGTTAAAACAAATGTGTCTTCCCTCCCAAAGCTCCTTAGCCATGCTACAAGAAGCACTCTTTTATTTTCTCCCTCAATCGTTATATTCAACCTTTTTCTGCCATCACTGAGAATTTGAATCCAGCAACTCCACACATGCATGGCCACAAAAATATATTTATCAGCAAGACAACCACTGCATAATATCTACAAACAAATAATGGCAAACTGAGGTTCAAAATAAGCAAAAACAGGCTAACAAAACTTAATCACAAATCCCTCAGTTTTAATAAGCTGATACATCATTCCTATGCCCCTTGGAGGTGATATGGAACTGGTCAAATCAAGTCATTAAAAGCAAAAAATACTGTATTCATCAGATACCTACACTTCCAACTAAAGCTGTTTCTTTCAATTCAATTCACTGGGACTTGATTTTTTACTTAGATACCAAAAATACAATAATCAAATTAGGATGTTTTATCATACACACATTTTCCAGTAGGTATCAACCATGTAAGAAATGTTTGTGGTACTACTGGATGTTACTCAATGAGGTGTTCAGCCAATGTTCATATACTACACAAAAAGACATACAGAAAATGATAATATAGCCTGATGAAGTGTGCTAGGTAATACACACCAGTAGCTTCCCCAGATCATTACATGCAACTCAAGTTTTATACCGGATTCTACATCAGTATTAGGAATTAATTCTAGCTTAACATTTACAAAGTTATTGTCCTAGCATCAATGCACTTACTAATGAAATAGACAGGAGAAATCATATTTAAAAACTGAACAGTCCCTTTTAGCCAAACATCAGCTTATACAAAATAATTCAAAACCTGTTAAACTGTCCCTGTTTGTATATAATTTTAAGAATAGTTCTCTCCTCATTGAAGATGATCATATTCAATTAAAGTTAAATAAGACATGATGCTAACTAAGATCATCAGTTGACTCTGCTACCCAGCTTTTCAAATCAAGAGACTGATGTTGAAAGACCACAAAAGCAGATATTTAGGTAACAGCAACAACTGAACTGCAATATTGTGACTTCTTGTTATAAACAATTCAGAGGCAATCATCCAAGAGAAGGAAGCTACACCTCTGTATTTGGCTGATAAGTTCATTTTCAGTAGAACCAGCTTCTTCTAAAGACAGATGTGAACACAGAGCTTGATAGATATAGTTATGAAACAAAAGTCTGAACTTGGCATTTCTAATGACACACATGGAATCTGCATTGCACGTCTGCTAATCAGTGAGAGATACCTTTGCAGCAGCTGCCAGGGCCTCCTTGCTTCTCTGCCTTTCTTCATCCAAACATTTGTCCAGCACTTCCTGCAAATGTTATGAAAAATTAAACTGCAATAGGCAATAAAAGAGTGGCTAAAAATCATTTCAAACAGTCAAAGTGCTTCAGAAAGCTTCCTCTTCCTGTCAGTAATTGTGACAGGATCATTCCCAATAAACTCCACGATGCCCATCTCTTATTTATTTGGTAAACAAAAACAATACCTTGTGCTTTTGTGACTGCTGCATCATAGCTTCCTCTATCTTTTCTGATAACACCTCCTTTTCTGCTTCCAGAATGTCAAGAAGTCGCTGATGCTATTGGGAGAAAACATTCATATGTTGATAACCACAGCCAGTGAGTAAAACAGACAAAAAGAATTCATCCAAGACACTTAGACTTGTAAGTTACTCAAAAAATTACTTAAAATATAGATTCAGTTAAATTACATTCACAGCACTCCTGTAAGTGATTTCATGTCATGGAAAAAATTGCAATAAGAAGAAATGTTTTGTTTCCTGAATAGTTAATATTTCCTTTCAGTCCAAAAAGTATTAGGGAAAAAAGCTGAAGAATGAATCACTATGTAAAAGCAACACTTACTCAATTGATAAAGATGGTCTAAGCAACACCACACTTCATTTCATTTAAACAGCTGAAAAATTTAAATTAGTCTTGCACTGCCTCAGTTGTATGTACAGAGTAGAAGGCAAATATATTTCCTTCAACCATTTGTGCTTTCATGATCCTCGAGAGCCAGGAAATATGAACAAATGAGAATGCTGCTTTCTTGTCAACTTCTTGTCACCCTAAACATTTTTTCAGGGAGAAAATGAACTCTGCAGTGACCATGTATTCTATATGCAGACACAGAACTGTTCATGGTTACAATCCATTTTTTTCTCTGTATCAAGTAAAGAAGTTGCAGGATGTGGGTTGTGTCTGTAAGAGCTAAACTGTTTCCCAGAACCAAAAATTATTGCTGGAATTTATTGATGCAAAGTATTTGTCATGATATAATTGCTAGCAAGTCAGTACATTTTTTTACAAGTTATTTAAGAGATGATCTATTGTAACCTGAAATTACAGTATCAATGCAATAACATTTTACAAGAACACCTAGAGGGAAGAGTTACAGTAGAGTTTTATACTAATATAAGTATATATAACAAACATCAATTTTTACACAAATGGTTAAACAGGCAAATGCCCCTTTCACCAGCATATCTAAGAAACAGTTATTTCTGTTTCACAAACGTTATTATGTTTTAATTTCAAGTGTCTTTAATGGCAGCTAGAAATACATTACCAAACTGCAATACTATGTTCTGAAAAATATTTTTTCATTTGAAGAATAGAAAACTTTTAGACTGCTTTATAAAGTAAAACACCTATCTGCCCTTCCAGTATAAACACGTAAAGAGGCATTTCCTTGTGAATTTACTTAAAATAGGTCTGAATGTGGCAGACATATTCTAATGGAAAACACCTGTGGAAGGAGTAGCAAAATTCACATCATGTTTATACTAAATGATGTGTAACTCACTTTTCTGGTGTTTTCAGACATGAGCTTTAACTATCAGGGCACTTACAGAAATTATATTTTCCCAGTAATTCAAAGGTGAAACAATAAATGGATTTTATTAGTTAAATGCTCTCCATGACTCTTCACTTGACTAACTGCACAGGTTACAAATATGTTATTTCACAATGACACAATATAAAACAAACACATGCAAATATTTTTGCAGACATATGCCACAAATCCAAGCTTACTAATCATGTCAAGCAAAATACTGAATCTTTATTTTGCTTGTCAAGAATAAGCACAGAAAATTCTAAAGAGATTTCTTTAGAGAAAATCGTCTCTGTCTTGACAGCACCTGCAATAAAATGGAAGTCAGTTTGTTCAATGAGGTGAGACTTTCTAGTTTAAGCCTGGCAGGCAGGGAATTCCAGCTTGACTCTGGCCATCAGATTTCCAGGTTTTCTATGAACACTGTCCATCAAATTTCTGGGTTACCTGTATCCACATTTCAAGTTGCCACAACAGGCCAGCTACCAGATCTATTTCACACCATTCTCAATGGGACCAAAATTTGCAGCTTCTAAACTCCAGAAGAGTTTTGAAATTTTATTTTCCATGTAGGTATAATGAGGCATTCAATCCCTTCCTGGAAGTCCAGGAATGCAGATACTTGCATTAATAAAATATAGAACCTGTACACGTGCCCAGTGCAGAAAATCAATGTCAGTCTCCCCTGATGATGAAATAATTTGATGACCACAGCCTTCACATAATCTAAACCTCCATGCAGAGTTAACTTCTTATTAACCTGTCAGGGACCTTAAAAATACAGATAACACAACGAAAACTTTAACTACAAAAATTACTCTAACTACAAAAAAGTTGCCCAGTAGGTAAACAATGCAAGAAAACTGAAGACTGCTGTGAATGCAGTGTGATTACTTTGGTTGAGCTATTCCTATTCTCCTATTTCCTTGGTACACCAGAAAATCTATATGGTATTGCATCTGGAGTTTTATTGAACTCACAGAAATTCAGCAAGAACTTCATGAAGAATTGCATCTGTTTATAAAAACATGTTAGTTCATATTTTTCAAGATACCAGAGGGTAGGTATTTGTAAGGACATTCAGAATGCTTTCTAAATGTCCTTACAAATAAAAACCCTAAATACAAACACCCTATTAGCTTTCAAAATAGAAGCCAATAACTTCTGTCATAATTCAATACAGCTTATTTTACATTAAATAGTATCACTACTTCTCATGGAAATACAGAATTTATAATTTCAATACTGTAAGTCTCTTGTGAATAGCTTGGTATGTCCTTTCCTGTTGTAATATAAATGCTCATTCATGTGGAATAATCCTTCCATAGATGATTACCTTCATATCTGAACTTCCAAAAGATAATTTATCATCACAAATGTTGCAACAGCTGTCCATACAACCCAGTAAAGCAAATTCTCTTGTATTAGTCCCAGAGAAATACCTTAGAGAACTGTTTATTTGGCTTCAGAATCTGTATTACCTCAGTCTTGTTTTTTCAGAGAGAAGCATACCTTAAGCTATTACGTTACATAAATTATATGAAAAAATAAGTAAATAGAAATGGAGAAAACAGAATAAAATATTATGTGAACTACTTCTCCCTCAAACAGGTCTTGAGTCCAGAAAACTCATATGACATAATTACTATGGATACAACATGAAAGCTTCCATTCTGCATGTAATTAATATGCAGTTTAATTACAAATCAAGAATGTCTTGTTTATTTCCACAGTACTATGCCCCACAGCAGTGTTAGTCCTCATCTAGAGGCACAGAATGTCCTGGAAAGCTGTGCCTATTCAAATGATGTAGAGCGATCTTGGTGGTATTATTGATCCATTTTCTAGAAAAGAATGTGCTTGAATGCATCTGAATTCCTGATTTCAGAAGCACAGATCTTCCCAAGGCATATTCAGGGATCTTGGTTATGCATATCACTTGAGCAGGAAATCTAGGAAGTTATGGATAGCAAAGGCTTCTGTCAACAAAGAAATTTTAGCTATTTCTGTATAATGACAGCAGACAGACTTTTTTAAAAAAAGCAGTAATTCAGAGAAAGTTATTAATGATTGTATCAACAGAATCCTAAGCTGTTATTTTAAATGGCTCTGCATCACAAGCTGTTCTAACCATTTGGAACTATTCTTCAGTTTGGGCAGCTAGGTTTGTATTTCAGATTTTAAAATAATCCATACACCCTTTTAAGTAGAAATTATTACAGAGAAGCATTTGATTCACTGAATTTCTGGACATGCAGGAGGACCTCAGAGTCTGGTACTAAATGCTCATGGTGAACTTCACATACAATCGATGCTTCCTCAGTTGGTCTTTCAGACAAATTTATTAAAGGGAGTTGAAGGTTAAAAACAAACAGAAGGTAACAGTTTCACTTCAGCACTTACACGTTTGAGAGTTTTCAAGTGTTCTTGTATTTAGAGCTAACAGGAGATAACAGGAAGTTTTAGGTTCATTTACTTGGCTTGCAGACTTCTGTTCAGCCATAGTAAAGGCCTCTGACAACAGAATTAGAGATCATATCTCTTAAATATGGTTAAATGGCTGCAGCTAAGCAGCTTTATCTCCCAAAGCCTCCCTTTCTCAGCAGGAATTAAAGCCAGACAAAGGGCGGGAGTTGAATGAATCTCATTTGGCATTTGCAGTTTCCACAGGTAAGAATTATCAACATGCTCCTCTCTCTCTCAGACAGTATTAAACGAAAAACAAAAGAGCTTTGAGACTTCAGGTACCACTCTGAGCTACCCTGAACTCAATTCCCAAGCAATGGAGAGGCCACTTTCTCCTGGTAATTGTACGTGTCAAGAGCACAGTGCCCATGCTCCAAAAAGCAGACCTAATAAAAGCTTTCAAGGCAGGGTGATCTGTCTCCTGTAAGCAGGATAATGAGTTCATCAGACCTAATGGTCCTGTGAAAAGTAACCAAGTGTCTTCCAGGTTTCCTGTGAAAGTTAGGATGGGGACTTACATAGGAAGCCTTAAATTTGGAAAAAAGCAATTAACCCCTGCAAGGGCCCACGAAGTTTTTAAACAGAAGTTGAGGTGATGGTCTCTTTTATCAATCAACAATCTAAGAAATAAAAAACAAGTGGAAAACCAATCTAAATAAGTTGGAATTTTGAATCTGAATATCTGTCAATAAACAAATACACCTTACTGAGTTTCTGAAATGAAGAGCAAAGATGGAAACCGATAAAAAGTGACAGCTACAGAACTGGAAATACAGACATGGATCAGTGAGGGACAAAAATAAATGTCAGTGAAAGCTTTGGTGCACTTTGGAGCACTGGGGAAGTTTTCACCCAGTGTAAGTTTCCTAGGCTGCACATTCACTGTGTGTGTTATCTGTAAGGCACAGCAAAGAGTTGAACACTGTGTAGAGATACTCAGATCTAAAATTCTTTAGCTTAGGTACAACAAATACGACAGCTCTCTATTACATCACTTTACCTTATTTCCACAGCCCAGCATTCCCACTTAGACTTCTTTCCAACAAAGCTATAATTTACCTCCTTTATTCCTTAGACAGGGAGTATAGGGTTAAGAGCACAAAATTACAAGTTGTAAAAATTGAAGAGCAAATTTTCTCATGACATGATGGCCCAGTAAAACATAGGAAAGAGATTTAAGAAAAAAAATAGAAGAAAACCTCAAACTTTTCTAAAAAGTGTTGCTCCACAGTGGAGAGAAACTCTAGTATTTCTACCCTACCCCGTGGAAAGCAGCATGAGAGGGTCAAGACAAGTCTTGTGAAAATTAGCTTAAAACAAAAGGAATTCAAAAATAGGTTATAATGTTTTCCTCCCTGCAAGAAATTCTCTAGGCAATGGTTCCAAATGAAAAGCGTTTGATGTAGATTCAAACACAAATACAGAGGTCCTGTGGTTTTTCTTGATTCCTGTAAAAAAGAAATCAAAAAAATCTTTTTTTTTTTTTTTTCCTGGAATGTGAGTCAGAGAAGACATTGTAAACAGATTTAATCACAATAGCAACTAGTCAGTCTTTTCTGTTATTTTTATATATTAAATTTATTTCTGAAGAATCGTGAATTTTTTGTTTCAGGTAAGCAGAATTTGAAGGATTGCATGGAAGATATTACACTAACTTATGGGGTGAATGAAATGCATGAGATGAGCTCCTTTAGAGCTAAAATGATGCATTAAAGCTATCAATAACTAATTCTAACTTTGTGCAGGTATAATTCCTTGCATATTCTTATTAATCCTAAACTCCAAATTTAAAGTCAAGCAAAAAATTGGGTATCTTGCATGAACTGAAATGCTTCTTAAAAAATAGTTTCTTTCTGAGTCCTGTACTGTTTCATTTAAAAGGAAATGTGTACAGGATTTCATCCACAAATAAAAATGCATTCCTTTTGCTGTAGTAATGAGCACCTAATTTATATTTCTGGTGACTGGTTCTGTCTCAATATTGAGTAGATCATCATGCATGGATCAGCAAATACGGCAGGGATAAATTCATTTTTTTAGCTGCTATTCATAGCTTATGTAAAAGTAGTCAGTTAGATAACAGTTCAAAAATAAAACAGCAAAGAACATCACAGAACAACCAAAGTCAGTATGACTATCCTAACACTAAACAGGAAAAAGAGGCCTTGCATTAATTGGTGTATCACTGCAACAATTTATTGGTTTCCCTCTTCCACAGATCTTTCACCTGAGGAAACAATTGCCACATGCTAAAGAAATTATACTTGGAACCTTCCTTTAATGCCATCATTATCAAAACCAGTATATTGAGACATTCATATAACTAATTCACCCTCAGTGAAAGGCCAGTTTTCCTTTTAAAAAGTATCTACTTGTAATTTTTTTAATCTAATGAAACTGCATTGTAGTTAATTGTTTAATAGAAAAAAAAAACCAACAATAATGTCATCTATAATACTGGAGCTTTTTTGTACCTTCATAATATATAGACATAAACCATCCTCCCTCAAGACTTGGGGAAAATTATCTTCAGGAACATTTACTAAATGTTTCAGCACTTCATTCACCAGCACGGAAAATAAAACACTCGATGGGGCTTTTTAAGAATTCAACACTTCAAATCTGTTCACCTATTTTAAAAGAAACCTTCTTAACTCACAAAGTTCTACTTTTATTTCTGTCTCTCATGAGGGGCTCCAACAGTAGGAAGAAATAACACAGGTCATGGGAAACATTATTATCTATGTGAGAGGAAGGTGATGTAACAAAAACACATCATGGTTTAGTAATGTTATCAAAATATTCCTGTTTCTACATCCTATTCAAAATATTATCCCGAGGAAAAAGGCGACCTTATTAAAATAGTAATTACGGTTTTTTGCTCCTCTAAACAAGGCTGTCTACATTACACAGAAAATTTAACAGCATTTTCTTTTATACTGCACCTTTTCTTCAGCACTGCTAAGCTCTAAGTCAAATGAGAAGTAATGGTAATTGTAACTGGTTTCTTGCACTGTCCTCACTATCTGTGGCATCTCGGTGTTTGGCAGCACAAGGTGGAAAATCTGTCTGGAGAATTCCAACATCTGGTACATATTTCCACTTCCTCAAATTATAACTTATTACTGCATGGTTGAACTGTATCTTTTTGCCAGTTTGAGGTCCAAGTGTCTAAAAAAGCGGCAAAGCTTTTCCAAGAGACAGCTCAGGAATCAGCAAAACATTATTATTACATGAGAAAAACTAGAACAATGTAAATATAAAGAAAAATTGTAATGGTGGTAATAAAATAACTAAGGATAGGCTTGGACACAGGGTTCCACTCAGCAGCATGCAGTGAGTGCACAAACTGTATCCTTTGAGGCACATCAGAGGATGAAATTAGGTTTAAAACATTTTGCTGCATACGTACTTTATTGTTTTTATAAATAAAGTGGGAAGATATATAAAGGCATCTGATAATGAAAATACTTCTCTTGGAAAGCATACATAGTAATAGAGACCATTAAAAACCTAACACACTTCAAGCTCTTGGGGATACAGAGATAAGCAACTTTATAAAAATGTGACAATAACAAAAAAGTGACAATTACATCTTCTATTTTGTGATCTAATTAATTTCCCAGCCCCTATGAGTCCTCCACAAATTGCTCCATTTATCAGGAAGAAATAAAGGGAATGAACTCCTAAAATATGACCAATGTAAACAGCAAAATATTCAATAATGGAAGACAGCAAAACGGAACAAACCCAATTTATTTTTCAACTACAGCTGACAGAAAAATAACTGAGGAGAAAAATCATTCTATATCACTTAGCTGTTCAGAATATTGACAGGAGTTGAGGGCATTAATTCCTAACAAGTAGTGAAGGTCTGAAGATAAGTTATATAAGCAAAAGAGAGAAAGGAAAAAACCCCCTCAATCACTCTAAAGAGCTACTTTCAAATGCCACTTGACAAATCCAAGGAATCAAATGTAATTTCCAAATAAGATTTTTGGTGGAGATGCTAAAAGTATGCTGGCTGAATTAACAGTGCAAAGGGACCGCAAAATCAACCTCCAACTAGCATGTGAGAGTGGGCATATTGAAATCAGGTTAGAAAACTCTGGCAAGGGTTTATATTTAAAGAAACACCACAAACAGTGATGTCTGTTGTCAGATTTTTTCATGGAACGACAGAATCACAGAATGGGTCAAGCTGAAAGGGACCACAGTGGGTGATTTGCTCCCACTTCCCAGCTCAAGCAGGATAAATCCTGAAAAAAATTTCAGAATTTAGGAGAAACAAGCAAGTGTCCAAGGAGATGCTTGGAGAAGGATCAACAACGAGAAACAAAAAGCCCTTCCATCACAGGAAAAGCTGATTCTTGCTCTTTTCATTTAGATTCTGTCTATATACATGGAAATCAAGGAGGTATCAGGAATTCAGGAATAAATTTCTCAAATTTCCCACAGGATTTTAATCAGTCCTTGGTTTTTTGCTCCTTTTAAGTTCTGAGAAAGTGTAACTTTACTGTTGGCAAAAGAGCAGCAGACACAACTAGAAGAAAGCTGTGAAAAGACACAACTAGATTAATTATGTGAAGGTGAATTACATGAAAATGTAACAGGAAGGACTGGTTGGAAGTACTTGGTTTTAAAGGGAATGAATAAACAAATATTTCTACAGCAGTAACCTACAAGATTTCTGGGAATCGAGAGGAAATGCTCGAAGAAGGGGACATGGTAAGTACTCTCAATAATTTCCAAACCTATCATAGTTGGAATTATTGGACCAGAAAGGTTATGCCCACCGCAGTGTTCGCATTTTCAGTCTGCAAGTCTTCAGGATTACTACTCTCACTGCAAAAATCTGGCCAATGTCTCCTAAAAATGCAAATATTCTCAAGACTCTCAGAATCTAGTTTGCATATGGCTCCTTCAAAATCAAGCATTAAAAAAAATTCACAATTACTACCAGAGGGGCAGAATCCCCCTCTCCCCTGCTCCCCACACCACTTTGGATATGGGAATGTACTTCCATGGAAAAACCAGCAGCCCTAGAGGCTGTCACCTGGGAAGGAACCATTCCAGTGATCATCATCCAGGGATGCCACCTAAGGAAGCCAATTCTCTGACAAGCCTGACACATAATGATCAGATATCAACTGCAGGTATTTTTCCAGCTGGAAACTGGGATAGGACCATGCAATGGGGTCTTTTGCTTCTTTCCCTGTTCTGGAAAACACAGCCTTGTACACTGAACGTTATCAGCAGAATAGCATCTCTCTGGACAGGATTTTAACCTGCATCTCCACCTGATAAAATTAAGTTTCAGTATCAGAACCTTCAATAAACTCTAACAAAAGGGTAAAGAAAAACAGAAAAACAGCTTTTCTTCCATCTCAAAGACACTTTTGTGAGGGAGGGGCATGCGAATTTAGGGGGGAAATGGGAGTAAGTAGAAAGCATGAGAAAGGAGTTATCGTGAGATAATCTTGATTGTGTGGAACTGGAAATAAAACAGCAGAAAATTTTAAAGGAATGGCAAGCAAGCACAGAAAACAATGTGGTTTGACAGTTTTACACAGGCTTAAAACTTTGAAGGCAAAATACTGCGTGTAAGGCAAGATTACTAGAAGGGAACAAAAAAAAGGACACGATTTTTGTGTTGAGTGTGTACTTGCACTGTGCCATTAATGCTGCACCAAAAAAATTCTTTACAGTAATAAAAACACTCATAAATCTCCATGTAAAGGTGGGTATGCATGTACAATCTCATAGCACAAAACAGCAATGAAATCTGTGTATAAACATCAGCAGTAATTTCATGAAACTCAACTACATGAGTTGTAGTTAGCACATAACAAAACCATTTGAAGAAAAGGAAGAGTGAAAATAAACACAAAAACATATTTAAGAATAGATGTGTTCAAAATGAATAAAAAAATTACCACCCATTTCTCAGATCTTTCAATGAAGTTTTATGAGTGAATAAAATCTGCCAGTATAAATCATATTTAATTAAACCTGATAGCTCAACCGCAAGCACCCACACTTGTCTATTTGATTAGGCTTCAAAATCCCAGTTTTACATTACAATTAGAGGTGAAAAACCTTGATTGTATTGAATGAGAAATGACTTGGAAGACAGTGAACAAAATTTACACTTTTTCTGGGATCCAAAGGGGGTGTTGAATGCAGACATGATGTGAAATGGGCACTGCTTTTTGTAGTAACCACTCTCCTGTCCTATGACCAAGAACAGTTCTTTACATTGTTGGGTTCTCCTCAGGTAAATCTGGACCTCTTCAACATATTTCTACACTTCTGTCCCAGATTTGGGGTTCTGATGCAAATCTGACTGATCACAGGTGACACTTATTGCTCGGTCTCTAAGAACAATCTCAAAAAATCTTCCTATGACATTTCTGTATTTCGTGAGGTTCCTTTAGAAAGTGATATGAAGTTAGCAAAGGATATAGTCATTTCAAAAACAGAAAACATAGTTTTTAAAATTCATTAGCTCTTAGACAAAGCTTTATAGCAAGTATTAAATAACTGCAATTCTGTGCAATAACCTCACTCATGATGTAATCAATTTCTCCACATGATGACATTTTCCTTCATACTGTTTACACAGATGCTTACATATTAAAAACACATTTGCAGTAGGTGTTAATTGATATGGTCAGAACAGTCAAATGGTCATAAAACACTTTTGAAAATCGTGGAGTCCTTCAAGGGGACCTTTGGTGTAGTTAACGTCTAAGATACTCCACAAAAATTAAAAAAAATATTATCCTTTGTATTTTTTGCAGAACTGTTGCTAACAGTACTTAAAAGGTAACTTAGTTGCAACATGAATGACTCCAGGGGGCTATTAATAAATTATCTTCTTGGTTTTTAAACTTCCATGCTTATGGTCATTATTATTTTTATTCAAGACCTGTACTTCAGTCAAACCAAGATCTTATTGATAAGAAACCAGGTGGACACTGTTCAGGTACTCATCACTAATTTCTCTGATCTCAAATACTTGCTGTGCAGTGTGCTTTTACTCAAGTCATGCTAAATGAGCCAATTTAGGCCATTAATGTGTATATATATATATATATATTTCTGGATATTATATAATTCCTCATAGCTTTTTATTTTTAGGTAAGATTTCTAAAAATAGGTGTGGGCGACACATGTTTTTGTCTGCCATCTAAGAACCATCTCAAAACTTGGACCAAAAATTCATGCAAATCCCACACAATCAAATCCTGCATTTAACTACATAAATTAAAAATAATTGAATGGTTACTCCAAGACCACAGAAAATGGCAGCTGTTGAGAAGTAAGTATTAAGTTGCTCTGAGACTTTTTCTCAGTGCTACACTAAGCAGGCTCCAGTGTTACAGAACATTTTTGATCCCAACAGATGAAAAGTCCTTATTTTTAAATACTTGTGTTTACTGAGGAAATAAGGTGAAAGATCATTTTCTTTGCGGATCATATATGCCAATATTTTTATCCAACAGGAAAGAGTTGAAACTAAAAGAAAATCATGGGAATTCTTGCATGTGCACATCCATACCTGAGCATCAAGGAGCTCCTCACATTTGTGAGAGTGCTTTTCAATGGTTAATATATACTGCTTTTCAATAGCTGCTTCTTGCTGCTGAACTGTAGATTGTAGCAGCGCCTGCAAAAAAAAAAAGGGGCACAAAATACTCAACAAAGATATAACTGGGATGTTTATTGGTAACTGCAGATCCACTAAGATTCATCTACAACCAGAATGTGGAATGCTGTTATAAATTTGGAATGTGCAATGATTAAAGTACCTTTCTATGTAACACTACCTTGTTTTCAGTCAGGACTAACATTTTTTGGATCTCAGATTTCTTATACAGTCTGCGTAAAAGACAGCAGCATACAGAAGATAGAGAGGGAGAGTATTTTTGTTAAATATACTCAGTTTAGTGGGACCACACAAGAAGAGAAGCATATGAAAGCTGCTGAAGAGAAAAAAAAATAATAAAAAAAAAAAGCCAGACATATTTCCCTGGCTGACAAAACTCCACATCCTCTCGGCACTGTGTAAGATCCCATGGGCCAAGCATGATCTTCACAACCACAAGTCAAGTAAAAGCAGATGGAAATTCTGAGTAACATAAAACATAAAAGAACGCCCCCCAGGATGTTCACACTTGAATGTGAAGCAGTGGAAGTCGAAGTGTGGAAAGTCAAAGTACCAAGGCAGCAACAAGCAGCTGATGGGAGTAGGAGCTGTGAGTGTGTGAGCACGTGTTTGTGCAAATGCCTGAACTCACACACGCTTGGCTAAAGCCCTGCAGAACCTCCAGCATCTGAATGCAGAAAGGGAAATAAAACACTTGAAGATATGTGAAGAAACCAAATTATCATTTGGAGAGTTACGCCCAGGTTTCCTTAAACAATGATGGTAGCTAAACATTTACTTGGCTCATGTGATTTAAACCTTTTCCCCCGACAGTATAAAGTCTTTATGACACTTTCCAAATATTCATCGGGTTATTTATACTCAATGTACCAAACTATTCTTAACTGGTAATCAATATACTGAAGTAGTCAAAATGACTGGGTAAGTTAAAACAGACATGACTTTTACAGAAAACAGACCTTTGGCCCAAATGCAGACAATGAAAAAAATCCCCGAATCTTTCAAACAATCTTTATTTTAGAGATATATTTACTTCATGGAACATAACACACACATTAAATAAAATTTTGAATACTTTTGAAAAACCCAAGACTGTATAAAAAAGATAAAATCTTCTGACAATTTTTGAATTACCTTTCCAAATTTTCCACTAACTATCCTCTTCTGCAAAATTTCTGTTCTTCAATAATGTTGTAGCATGGTAGCAGTTCTCAGCACAAGTTCAGTGATTAAAAAGGTTAAAACTTGTGCTTAATCAAAGTGTAAGATTACATTTACTGGTGTTCACAGGGGATTTAGCAAACTGTAAGCTTACTTTCAAAAAAGCCAATTTATTTCTAACTAAATTAAATTATTTCATTCATAGAAATTCAAGAAAAACTGAACTCTCAAAGAAGTGTAAACCTCTGTACATGGATCTTTATACTCTGCATAAATTAGAACAGCCACATATCACTCACATAAATTAAGCCTGGGCCTTGGGATTTGGGTTCTTTCTTTTTGCCTGAACTATTGTAGCAAGAAATGTTTCATGTAACCGGTACAAAAGAAAATAAAATTCTTTTCTTAGGCAACAGAATGATCATTAGGCTGCCATGGCATTTCTCAGACAGTTTCTTGCTCATGCCAAGGGTTGAGTCACCTTATGCACTTTGCTGTGCAAACTTCACTGGTAGCCTTTAAAATCCTATTAAATGGTATAAAGAACTTTCAGTTTTCAAGGAAATTATTATTATTCATTGGATGGCATGTAGAGGCTGTTAAATTTTTTAAAATTAGTTTATTACTACTATTTTTCTTTAGAAAATACATAAAATTCCACATTCAGAAACAAAAGCCTTCCTTTTCTGTCATACACACCATTAACCCAGTTTAAATAATACCCCAGGGCTGATGCTGTATTTGACTGTTCCACTATTTGGCCAAGTAAGGAGAGAGAGAAAAGTAGCACGGTACTACTGGTTTTTCAACAGGAAATAAAGCACAGAGGTGTGATATTCATTGAAAGCTCTGGCAAATTTCAAGATAATTAACCACTCAAATTTAATAATTTAAAAAAAATTAATTTACCAATTAGCTCATTTGCTAGACTGAAACACATTTGGCTACTTGATGATCAGTATCTCTAATCTTGTAGTTACAACTACAATGACATTAAAAGTCTTTTGATTAATTGTTATTCTGGGCAAATCCTCTTATCACTGCTGAAATACTACTTTCTTCCTTAATTAGTTAAGGAGGAGTTATTAATTATCCTGCTGGGCTGACATTTCATAAACCTATGGCCAGTGATCTAATACCAAGCTGGCATTCTTGAAACAATCTCCTTTTAATTGAATCATTTCAAGAAAGGTTACAGCATAAGGTAGCCTATAGCATCTGTTGCATGAAGTCAAGGGTAGGATTTCAGTATGAGTGCTCTTGTTAATTAATTTTTCCTTTTATGAATTGTGCCATGAACTTCCTTGACACTGGTTGGGAAGGGTCATCACAGAACCACAGGATCATAGGATTTTAAGGGTTGGAAGGGACCTTAGAGATTATATAGTTCCAATTCCCTGCTGTAGGCAGGGACACCTTCAACTAGACAAGGTGGCCCAGAGCCCCATCCAACCTGGCTTCTTCTCCACTTTCTGATCTCTCTACTAACAAAAAATCCCCAAAACCAACCTGTCAGAGAACTGATCCTGCCTTTCCTTCAATAGCCAAAACTTTGTGGTGACTTCTGACAGAACAGAACCCCTTAAGTTCTCTACAGAGTCTTTATCTTAGTTTGATATAAGATGCACTATAAAAATCACAGAAAACCCCTTATTTCCTCAAATCATTATAAAAATCTTCACACATCTTAATCACTGTATAAAACATTCTTAAACTATGTAAACTAAATACATTAGTCTGAACCCCTGTTTGAGCTCAGATAAAGAACCAACCTTAAGTTTCATACACTGGAATAATTTTAGAAGACCTTGAGCTGAAAGTAAATCCAAATATCATAATAAGATCCATGTTCACTCAGGGGGTGTTTCTTAAGGGAATACACATCTATTGCATGTTCTAGCACTGGTCAGAGTATTTAGTCCTGGAATTGACAGCAAACTACCTGTGTGGTAGGAATCCTGGAGAATGGCATTCCTGCATACTGGCCAGGGACTGAAAAACTGCACTGTGCCCAATATGAGAAGAAAAGCTTAAAACCACAAACCATCACAACACTTCATCCTGCATTTCTACAGTGTGGTGTGTACTGAGTACCAGATTATCTCTAAAATTTCTCCTCATACTTCAAAAGGCAAAAGTGCAATAACCACAGTTTTGCCAAAAGTGTTACACAGACATGCCAGCCTATTTTTAACACAAACTTACTTGCACAGCCCTAGTGAATAATGTGTTCATTCCACTGGCAATAGAACCACAGCTGCTTGCCTAGACAGAAATTGCTGTATGGCCAGAAGCTAGAATTTATGAGAAACCCGCTTGAATTAAATAGCTAAAATACAGATTGTTACCCCCAATTCTTCCCAAATTCCCTAAGAGTAACAAATTGTCCAACCCCTTTCTTTCAATTCCCTCTTCTTATTACAGGAAAAAGCTAGTCAGAATAAAGGCAACAGGAAAAACAAAGCAAAGATCATTATCCTCTCCTATCTCTTTTGAAACAAAAATTTAAAAGGAATTCTGACCCATGCAAAACACAGGCTTCCCAGATGCATAGCATGGTTTGAAAATGTTAAAACTACTCATATGTAACATCAGGATGAAATACAAATCACGGTGTACAATTTGCTGGGTTATGTTTTAGAATGTTTCTTAAAAGCACTGTTATCAAAAGCCTCAGTCAATCCAAAAGAATATCCTGCTCAAGCACCATTGGTTTGTTTAAGTAGCTAAATGGAAGCCAGTACCTCAAACCTCTTTACTTCAAAACTGCTGAGTCAGGATGACCAAAACAAGTCATCTTTAAAATTTAAAAATAAAACTTACTAATGAGAAGTTGCCACAGTGCTTCAAACATGCAAACTGTATTAAATACAGCAATAGTACTTCTGAATTATTATGCTTTACAGTATTAGACAATGATTCATCTAATTCAGCATCCTGTCTCCACCATTTAATTACTTTCTGCTACTTAATTTAAGGGTGAAATGCAACTGCAAAAAGGGTGAAAACCAATTGCTGAATGATAAAACAGAGCAGAGGACACAATGCAAATTCTTTCCTGACTCATGGAAAAGATATTTTTACTCAATAAAATGCAGTATTTGACTAGTTGTGTTTTAATTCAGCTATTAGCTAAGACAGATGATACAAATAAAACTATTTAAATATTTCTGAAAATCTTTTAAGAAGAATTCAATTTATCCACTTCAGCCCAAACTACTGCACATTTTCATGACTGGGCTATTTCCAGGTAAGCCTGCGTTTTTAGTGAAAATGAAATATGTCCATTTAGATGCTATGGAATAAGGGGAGTTAAATACAACAAAGGGGTAATGGATTTTTGCAGTGATATGAAAAATTCAGTTTCATATTCAGCTACTTGTGGTTGAAACTGTTTTAATCCATACCAGTAAGGATCAACAACTTAAGAGTTTGAACACTATGCTGGGCTTATCTACATAGCCCAGTTTCACTGGTATGCATGTGCAAAGGATTTATTTCCCACAAAACACTGTTCTCACAGACGCCTGCCAGAAACAAACTGCAAGCTCACTCTTAATTTTCTATTAACCTTCCTATTTTTATCATATTTAACAGAATTTAATATTTAATGTGTTATTCTATAGTCAGAAGCACATACACAGTTCATCCTTACTAGAAGGGGAGGGAGAGATCCCTTGCAATTTTTATAATTGCTTTCAAAACATAAAGGCCATTTAATCAATGATAAAATATTTTTGATAGCCAGATCTCTGAAATTATGAGACGTGATTGCGCCTTGCTTTTACTGGAATTCTGTAGAGAGACTTCCATGGTAGCATCACTGTTGTACAGAACTATTCTTATTCTGTAAAATCCCAAGGAACCTCTTCTTTTCCAGCCACCAGCTCTCCATGAGAAAAAACAATGTTGTTTTATATTTGAGGATCGCTTGAATTCTAGTGTGACTTGCACATGAACAAGCACAGAAGTTGGAAGTGAAATACAAGCCCTTGCAAAAATTTTGGATTTGTCCTTTTACTCATGTGTCAGGCCTTTCTGAGCCAGGATGTCAACTTGGAAACTTAATAAGCTAAGCTGATGTTTTAAAGAGCTGAGAACTGGCCACATTTCAGAGCTTTCTCTCACTAGGAATAAACTATGTCTAAAAAAAGATATCCTGATTCTAGATTAACTTCTTCTGTAATGAAATCCTTTAGAAGTTCCTTTGTTTATTAGAGGGTAACCTTTCAGTTCAGAGGTGTATTGTTGACACAAATATTTTTGAAAGAAAATCTGATGGCCCCCACATATCCCATGCTTTGAAAACCTGCCTGTTCTTACATTGTGAAAATCTGAAAAAAATCTCACCACCTTACACTGAAACCTGATGAACAAAACTCTTACTGCAACAAGGGCTGGGAAGAACTTTGCACCCTGAAGTTCATGTCTATAAAAAGGACACGCATCTGATTCATGCAGGCTGTCTTTTAGAACACTATTAATTGCATAAAATAATCTAAGGAAACAAACCCCATCAAATAAATACACCTGTCTGTAACCTCATATTCTTTATAGCTTACATTAGAGGACATCTTATATGATAAGAAATAAAACAGATTAAAACTATTAACTCATCTATTTACAGAACTGTGACAATTTCAGAACAAAAGCTTGACTAAACAAGCACAGGAGAAATTCTTATGTTGCTTGTGGTAAATATCTTAAGATGGGATGTGATCCCACAAGCATAACTTCCAAGACCTACATTTACTTTTCTTTACTGTGGTTAATTACCAGGGATAAAAGTTTAAAACAACAATGACATGAAAGACAGAAATTAAATAAAATTAGGTAAACATGAGGAGGGGAAACTTGGCCTACACAGAACACTGAGTTAATTTTTAATTTGCTTTCCTGTGGTTTTTTAATACAAATTTCGTGACTGTGTTGTGGATGGTTTATTTGTTGTAAGGACGATTAGGATGTGAGATGCTTAACAATGGCCAAGGCTTTTGAGGGTTTGTACTACAAAGCATCTAGTGGTCTCTATTAATGGATTTCCCAACACATCCAACAAGTTAACATTCCAAAGACAACTGAATTTAATTACAGGGGCTTTGGTATACCCAGGTCCTTGAAAAGAGGTCGTTCAATATTTGACTTCTTGTGTGAGCTGCATTTTCAGCACTGCTGCCATATTAAGAAGGACCAGGCAGGAGCAGGAATTGAGGGAGTTTGTCCTCAAACTTGAGTACCTGGTCTGCCTAGAGATACAACAAATAAATCCCCAAAATACAGGAAAGGGACTAGAAGGAAGTTTAGGCCATTTGGAAGCACAGGAAGATACATCAGCAGCAACAGAGGACTGCTGCAATACATCTGCATGGACTGGAATTAACTCTGAATGGAATAAAACTGTGATTTTCTGGTTACCAACTTGGTAGCCCTGTACACAGAAGCCACAAAATGGCAACTCTCTTTTCCCTTGTAAACCAAAAGGAAGGCACGTTCACAAATCCACCAACAGCAACTTATCCATGCCAGGAATACAGAAAAGACAAGTCAGTCAACTTTGTTCCACTGTTGTTCCACTTAAGGTTTCAGTATCTAAGTGACAGGAATTGGGGGTTGAGGCATTGTGGGGATTATTTCCTGGTGCTAAGGATGAACTGCTCATATTTTTACAAGCCACCCTTAAATAATCAATGTTGGGCATTGTAAGTCGTGCTATGGCTCTGCTTGAAGCAGCACCACAAAATGATAATTGTCTGGCTTCAGAGAGGATTAGTACACACCAGAATTCCAACACTCCTGACTGCAACACAGCCTGATTAGGGCCTGAGCAATCCCCTGATTGGAATAACCAACATCAGTTCACTTTATTAAATCCCCAGGAATGCAAAATAAGCCTGTTTTTATCGCAAACAAGAGTTTCCTTCCCATGCCTTTTAAACAACTCATAGACCTGTTGAGGTGATTTTCCACACTCAAGGTAATTAAGGGATTAATTAGATAGTACTTACAAAATACCTATGAAAAATGGAAAATACTTCTGCATATAAATAATATGTATTAGAGTAACACAGTCTAAATCCCAAAGAAGACATATTTCAGCACAAAATTAAGCCTGGCTAATCATGAGTAAATCAAAACAGTTAATGAATCTCACAATTCTGTCTTTCACTAAAAGGACTAATCAGATTTTCTTTACATTCCTAAACAAATGTTACTATGCTTATTTGGTTATCTAATTAATTGCCACCATATCTTAAAAATAGAATAAATTCCTAGGGATCTGGGCAGTAAAAAAGATACAACTTTTATAATTACAAAACCACATTTGAATCATTTACTTAAGGAAAAAAAAAACCTACCTTATCCTTGTTCCATATTGAAATATTAACAATGAATTAGCATTTTAAAAGAATCCATGAGATGATTTTCTCAGACAAAACTACAGAACAGTTTTTGCCTCCACTGAATTCCCTTATGATTCAGTGTTACTTTTTTATTTAAAGGGTTACAAGAAAGGTATTGAAGTATAAACAACCAACCAAAACATGCTTGGGTTTTTTTAAACCTAGCAATCCTTTTTGATTTTGCTTGCCACCCTGATGAATAGGTCACCTCACGTTTGCAGACAGCGTTGATTGCAGTAATTTACCCAGAGCTTGGCATATCTGATATTATTTCTCATCAGTGTTCAACTAATCACACGAGGCCACAGGAAGGCTTGTATGAGGCATATTCATGTCATGGCTCCCTGATATTAAAGAGTATGTAACTTTATGTAACTTGAATATAAACATTCTATGAAAAATAATACACTAAATATAAACATTGTTTAGAAACACAGGGTTCAATTGACTCACTAATCTTTTATGCCAAATCATTGAAACTGATAAACATAAATCTTATTTTCCAGCAGGCATGTCAGATCTACCCAGCTGCTGCTGACTGGTAAAATAGCCTTTAAATTGATTATGGCACATAAATGTATCCCTTTATCCAACTACACAGGAAGAAATTATTCCTTTAAAGGGCCAATATAACCCATGCAGAGCTCTCCTTTAATTCACACAAATCAAATAAAATGGTGAAAAATTACGCCTCAAAAACATTCAAAACTTTCATTAAATAGTATAAAATTGTTGGATTCCACAATTCACTTTTATTTTCAGAACTAAAAAGAAGGAAACATAAGTGCAGCAATTACCAAAAGCTCAGCTTTTTCAAAATGTAAGTTCCCACAGGAACAGCCAGATATTTTACACATATCTAGAACAAAACTCAAACTAAAAATGCTGCCATTGAAGATGTTCAGTGGCACATCCAAAGGTGCATACCCCCCCCCCAAAAATTCCCTTTTGAGAATTTCTAAGGCAAAGGGGTCCTCAAAGAAGTAAGTGAAGCACAATAATTCCTCCCCAGAAGTGAAGTGAGGGAGGCATGGAGAAGTGGGACACCACCAGAGACCATGTCTAAGTTTTCTCAGGAATGGAAAATATTGAAATTTTTTCTGGATAGGTTCAGAATGGAATTAGTATAAGTCATATTGATGGAGACAGACATATTTCTACAGAGAACCAATTTCAATATTAGCTAGAACACTACTAACAGTTATTAGCAAAATTATTAAAAGGCTTTCTTATTATCATAAAATCATTAACATTGGAAATGATCTCTAAAATCATCAAGTCCAACCCCTAACCCAGCACTGCCAAGCCCACCACTAAATCTTCCTGCCCTCATACCACATCATTTTTAGTTATAAATTATTGCTACCTAACAATTAAAATCTGAAATTCCTCTTCAAGAGCTACATTGTCAGGCTTCTGTTCTCAGCTCACAGTTGCCTACTAGGTCTTAAGTTTCCCTTTCCATTTTCAAAACCAGCCTTCATTTCAATTTCCCATTATCAGTTTTCCTCCTGCCAGATCCATTTTAAGTCTAATTCGAATTCTTAGCTTTACCTTCTCCTAATTTGATTCAGTTTTTGTCCATTGTGTGTTTCTTACTCAACAGTTTCCATAACAGAACAAAAGACACAGATTTATACTCCATGGTAACACCAGTTCTTTCACCCTCCAAGCTGACAGGAACTAAAACAGCATGAAAGAAGAACTACAGATTCAGCTTTATTTCATCCATAACTCCCTCCCTTAGTGCTGTGTAGATAAAAACCTGCTGAACTGCTCTGTGATGCTGCTTTCCTGCAAGTGTAGCTCTGGAGACTGAAGAGGTCCAAAATGTGGATTTGTGATAAACAATCCAACCCAAAGTTTACCACAACTGAGTGAGAATTTTGGGTTTGTTCTGGTTTTAAGTTTCCTTACTGAAAGTGGCTAACCAACTCTATCTGAAATTTTCCAAAGTGCAGGCTGGGGAAACATGTCATGCAAAATTTCAGACCCAACAATCTAAATTGAAAGCAACAGAAAAGACAGTGAGAGAGGTCAAGCAATCAGCACAAGCAGTATTAATAATTGTGCATTGCAGGCAGTCATCCTATTCACTATTACAAAAACACCATTTGGAAATTGGGTTAGCTTGGCAACTCATTTACCTTGAATTCTTCAACAATAATAGTTAGGGCTTCATGTCCAGCTTTTCTCATGTCCTCTAATTCCTGCTTATGCTTTTCCTGTACAAAAATACAGAAAACACAATATATAACATAGGCACCTGACATAATTTTAATTAGGAGAATAAATAAATAGCAATTATTTTCCTCAGTGTTGGTATCTTTTATGAAGAAATGCACACCAGTTGATCCTTTAGATATTATATATAATGTAGATGAATATATATGTGTGTATATATGTATATATACTATATTCAAGTAGGTCCCAGTATTAAACTTATTTTTATTTTTTAATTTTACTTTATAGACTCCAGATGATTCTAAATCGTTCTCCAATTTTTTTTTTTTAGATCTTTCTTTGTTTCTTGGTATACCTGTGGATGGCAGGACTTCCAAATCACCTCCTTAGTAAATGTTACTTACTGCCTCTACCAATAAAAATGTTGAGATGAAGTAGTATCAGATTGAGATTCCTCAGAAATGCACACCTTTCTCCTAGTCATTATGAGGCTCCTCTTTTATCTTTTGTTTTATTCTTAGGATTCCTGGGAAGTCTTGCAAAAGAAACCCTAAATAGATTTTTCGAACAAAGCTGCATTGTTCACTTTTTATTTTCTGCACAGTTACGTAAAAGGAACCCGGAGAGAAACATTCCAGCATTTTTTTCCTTTGCCTAATAGTTTGCTAAATCTGCAATGTGAACACCTCATTGGATTCTCACCAGCATTTCCCACTTATCAATGAGCAGCATCACTTTTTCCAATCACCAATTAGTAAGAAGATGAAAAACGTTCCCTCCCTCCTTGCTCTTTGCTTCAGGGTCTGTTCTTGTATCAGATCCTATGGCAGGATGTAGTTGCTTTAAGTCATCTTGCATTTAAATTATTGGATTTTCTTGATGCAGAAAGCAGAAACACACTCATCACAAATGTTCCTTTGCAGTGATCATAGGACAAAACCATACCCAACTTACACTATATAATTTTTTGCTTTTTGGGACATAATACAGTTGAAATTAATTAATACAATTCTATGTTTCCTAAGACCTGTACGTTTGGAATAAGCAAAACCTAGTGTTTAAAAAAGCATGTAATACCATTAAAAATAATTAATCAGTCTGGAACTGTATTTAACTAGAGATTTCTGCTCTGTCACTCAATTGCTTTCTCCTGAAAGAGTCATCTTAGCAAAAAGTAGGAAACTACTTTTACAGCTACACAATCCTCTTACCTCTGGCCCAAATATAATGAGAAATTAAGATTTTCTTTAATAAAACTGAGGGCTTTTGTGAAGCCCAGCAAGAACAACTGCTAAGTAGAAGAAGCACTGAAGATGGAAATATTTTGCTGTGTACATTAAATACTATATCAGACAACAACACACAACATGTGGGTACATCATTTTAATCCCACTGTGATGCAATCATGTATCACTGACAATACAAGTCATTCTAACTCTGATATTATACAGGTTAAATAAACCCAAATGTTTTGACAGAGGACATACAATCCCATTCTGCTAGAAAGCACAGTGCCTCTCACTCACATTGCCAGGCAAAGCAAAACACAGAGTAAAATTGCCATTTGTCCTCTTACATTAAATTCCTCAAGTTATTCAGAACCAGTGACTTGTTCAAGGTCACATCCTAAATGTGAACTGGTAACACAAGCTGAACTATCGACACCAAGGCACTCCTGTACCACCTGTAAGGAGTCTTCTGTTCCTGAGGGGAATGTTCAAGGCAGTTGTGGGAGCTGCTGCTGCCTGCCTGTCTCTGTAAGGCTGTGCTACCTTCAGTCTGTCTGCCAGTCTGAGCCAGGACCTCAGAAAGTAATGAATTCTCTTCCCTCTTCATTTCTGTACTCACGCAGGAAGGCAAACCACAGCTCCGTGCAGGTAACTGATGTGTAATTGCAAATCTATCTTACACAGCTTTGCTTTACACAATTACATCATTAAAACTCTCCATTGCACTGAGATTTTTGTCTCCATAAAATCAACTCTTCTCTAAGAGCATCATTTAAAAAAATTACAAATAACATTTAGCATCATAGAGATTGTGTTAAGAAACTGTTCTTATTTGAAGATATAAATATTTCTGTCAATTCACCCAAGTACAGAGAAAAAATAGTAATGCTGAACGCAATGGAACTAAATCCATGAGAAATTGAGGTAAAATGATGAGAATCAGTCCATAATGGCTAATTAATATACACACTAGAGTGTGCTATTGTGTATAAAATAGAGATTGGTCACTATTTCTGTTCATGTGGAATAGGAATGTGAGCTCTACAGAACTAAGACACGGGGACATCTCCAGGGCTCTAGCAAAGCAAGTATTTTCACTTTGGTCCTATCACCAACATCCTCGTGAAAGATACAGCTAAGAATCTAAAGATAAGAAAAAATACAGGGAGGAAGAGAAAGATTTCAGATATCCCAAGATAACCAAACCCCCACATTATGCACAACCTTAAGCGCACCACAGGAACCAAGGAGACACTGTGATTTATTTCATAGAAGTAAATATCATTTGTACCTGGAGCATAACAATGGAAGACTTTGAGGTGAATAATGAAGTGAGGTAGCAAACAAACTTTCACAAGCAACTGCCTAACGTCGTGGTGGTGAGGACATTTCCTGCTGAGTTAGAAATGAGTTGAGCCAGAGTTGAGTGAGTGTGAACAGAGCAGCCTGCTGGGAATATTATGACTGATTAAATGTGAAAAATTATGCAAAGGAAATAGTATGGAAGAGCCTGTACATGCCCCAAACTGAAACATAATTACAGTTCCCACACCACTCTCTGTGGATAACAAGGATCTCTCTACCCTGTCACATTTAAGACATTAATATTTTGTGGAGGACAATTATAGCTTATATCTGCTCTTATTTTTTCCCCTACAGGATGTGCATGCAGAGGCCCTCCACTGAAGAGGATATTACACAATAAAAAGAAGTGCTAAAGCTAAAGTGTTGCTAGTATGAATGCACATTTTGCTACCAAAACTGCATGATATGGTAAATAGCACCTGTGCCTGGCTCAGGAAGCCTTCTCTGGCTGTCTTGAGGTTTTTAAAATATTGCACAGATAATTGCTTCCTTGGGATGAGGCTACAAATGTGCCAGGGCAACTATGTCCTGGAGACTTTTCTACCTCCCCACATAATCTACATGGTGGGACAGGATAGCAAGAGGAAGCAAGGAAGAAGGAGGGAACAGGAGAACAATGCCAGGGAAGCTGACAAGAGAACATTTCTATCAAGCAACACAGTAAGCATGAAAGGAATTCTGAGCTTCATTAGGATATTTTCATTTCTCTTATCTCAAAAGCATCAGTCTTCAGATCAAATCAAATTCCACCATTTTCCATAAAGGACAAAATATTAATTTGGAAAGGGTTGCCAGCTGTCATCAGTGGCTACTGATACTGAAGCCAGCTACAAAACCCAACACAACTTTACATAGCACATGTATTT
Organism: Prinia subflava; assembly: GCF_021018805.1. Classification (NCBI taxonomy): domain Eukaryota; kingdom Metazoa; phylum Chordata; class Aves; order Passeriformes; family Cisticolidae; genus Prinia; species Prinia subflava. The sequence goes on along the minus strand of NC_086250.1, from coordinate 8,804,999 downwards.
AAAAATATATCAGTATTTATGTGGTTCTTTACTTCATAACACATATAGATATGTATGAAAAAACTACACCAGGCGAGTTTTCCTTCTTTCTGTTGATAGGAGACGGATCCACACATTGCAAGGGTCTGGACAAAGGACAGCTTAGGGAAAGAGGTTTATGTTAGGAGATACTTAAGCAAGTTGGACATAATTAAGTCCATGATGCCTGACAGGATGAACCCACAAGTGCTGAGGGAGTTGGCAGATGAAATTGTGAGGCTGATATACCTGTGGGCTGATCACAATGACCCAGAGAAGTGTCTGAGAACTGGACGTAGTAAATGTCATCCCTGTCCTCAAGAAATGACAAGAAACCACAAGGAGCTGCAGGCTAGGCAGTCCCAATTCAGTACCTGGGAAGGTAATTATGCCCCTTTTTCCTGGGACAGAGTGAAGTTTTTCACAGTAGGGGGCTATGTTTTGGATTTGTGCCGGAAAAAGTATGGGTAACTCATGGGTATTTTAGTTACTGCTGACTTTTGACACTTGTCTAAAATGGTCATGGAGGAGCTGCCTAAGTGTGGTCAGGAGAAGCTGAAAGTGAGGTGGGTTGAAAATTGGTTAAACGCCCAAACGATGGCATGTGTCCCACTGGACAAGAATCTGAACATAAGGCCAACAATCCTGTGCAATATTTAGCACTACGCTAAATATTGCCCCCAGGTCACAAGAGGTGGTCCTACCCCTCCACTCAGCACTGTTAGGGACATTCCTGGAGTACCGTGTCCAGTTCTGGGCTCCCCAGTAGAAAAAAACATCTGGACATACTGGAGGGAGACCAGCAAAGGGACATAAAGATGATGATGGGTCTGCATCATCTTTCACATCAAGAGAGACTGAGAGAGCTGGGACTGTTAAGTCGGCCGAAGAAAAGGCTCAGGGGGATCTTATCAATGTATATAAATACCTGAAAGGTTGATACAAAAAGAACAGAGTCAGGTTCTGCAATGGGCTGTCCAGGGAGGTGGTGGAGTCACTGTCCCTGGAGGTGTTTGAAGAAAGATTGTCTTGGTTTGGAAAGACAGGTATCTGTCAGGGAAAACTGGAGTTTCCCTTGGAATGCAAAATGTAAAACCCCCTTCCCTCCAAATTATTACAATTTTGCAAATTGTTAGCTTTCAGGCAAAAATATGGGAATAGGAGTAACAGTTGTTTACTAGGAATATTAAAAAAATGCAAATGCAGTAGTACAAAAGCTAAACAAGCAAACAAACAAAAGCCCTAGAAAACCCTGACAGAGCCAGAGACATGGCCTGACACCCTGTTGTCAGGGTGTTGGAAGCAGTCCAAATAAGTCCCCCTGGAGTAACAGATGTTGTTCTGTGAAGTAGAGATGATCCTGTAGAAAAAAAGGGTCCAGTGCTGGCGAGATAGGTCTGGTCTTTCTCCAAGGATTCAGTGGAAAACTGGCTATTTTGGTGTTTGGGATTGCAGGTTTTATCCTGGTGGAAAGGCTTTGGCTCCTCCCACTGGGTGGAGCATCTCCCAATGGGATGAGGTGATGTTATCAGTCCTGTGAGAGGCCTTCAATGGCCCATTCACAGGGGATGTCCCTCGGAGGAGGAAGAGATAAGAAGGCACTGCCATATCTGGTGTTATCAGGTGTCCCATTAACAGAAGGCATCCACCCTCTTCTCCCCTTAGAGTTACAAGAGATAAGGAACAATATCTCCCAACCGGCTTCAACAGATGAAAATAGAATACACATTTTTGATTACATTTCTCAACCCAAGACAAAGACTGGATGTGGCACTCAGTTGAGTTGATAAGGTGGTGTTAGATCACACAGTGGACCTGATGATGTCCAAGGTCTTTGTCAATCTAGTTGCTTCTGTAATTGCTTTTACCAAGTCCTAATACACTAGGTATTATCCTGAGGCCACTTGGCTTTTCTCAAAACTTTTCTACAGAAAGTACTGAAAAAGATCTTACAAAGAAAACAGTGGAGTGCTGCACATTTATCACAGGTGAGCCCTTCCAAAGGACCCACTGCATACAGTTCACTACAGCAGACGTTGTTTTCCAATATTTATTCTGGATACAATCTTTCATTACCAGTCTCAAGCATATGAAATGTCAAATGTCAAAACTAATTGTAACCAAACCTACAATTTATATCAACAAAACCTTAACTAGAGATACCTTATGTGCCAAAAATTGGAACATTTCCATCTGCAGCTCTGTTAACCTTTGAGAAGTAATCAACATATGCTTTAGAAATAAAACTAATTGAAAGAATGTATATTGAATTTTCATAGTGTTGTATTATTAGTAACACATAATGATGTTCACAGCACATTCCTAGAAGATACCTTCAGTCTTTTCATGGATGTTTAAAAACCCAAGGCGACTACAAAGAAACTTGACACTCAGACAAATAGCTTCAAAAGCATGCAAGAATAAATTTCATTTAAGCATGAATAAAAACTTTCCAAAATTTACTTCTAGAAGATATAAAAAACCATAACATCATTATATGCAAATATTCTATTAATTTTATGTCAAGCTGTAAGATTAACATATCTCTGAAATTTTTCCAATGTAATAAAAACCCTAATTGTTTTCTTCCTTGTTTTTGAAGTATAGAAAATAAGTTTCATTGTAACATAAACAATCCTACTTAGCACAAAATCAACAGAAAGAAAAGTTACATCTTTACATTTGAATCTCCTTTTCATTTTCAGTATGTGAACTATTTTCTTTGGCTGCCTCTTTAATTAAAACTCTGGGAGCAAACAATGGTGATGTACTTATGTCTTCAATCTCTTCAATAAGTTTCAGTCTTAACTCCTTTTCTGATTTGTAAATATATTATGGAACACTAAAAGCATTCCAAAGCAGACATACCATATGAAAACTAGCTGTGATCAATAGCTATTTTCCCATCAAATTACAAGCAAAGCATCTTCAAATTGTTGCCATGCTCATTCTGGACTACAAATGCATTTTCATTTGCTCTTTTCCTGAAGACAAGTGATGCTGAGCAAGTTGAGCAAAACTCAGAGAATTCACTGGACAACCAGAGACACAAATATCCATCTTTGCATCAAGTTGCTCTATTTGTTTCATTTTAAAAATTGACAAGAATTTAGATCAGAAAATAAAATAACCAATAACCAGCTTGGGAAATTGAGCATCAAATCAAAGAGTTTGGGATAAAATAAATACTAAGAAAAACAGAGACTAAAGAAGATGCCAATACAGCCTTTTAAATTCTTTCTTAGCTGGAGATCTGCATGAAAAGCTTCTCTTGACCTTGTTGTTTCAGAGAAAAGAGGGATATGAAATAAAATCAAATGCTTATCAATTAGACCGTACTGTCCAAACCAGAACATAAACATCATCTGCAACTGAACTCCAAACATTTTCCTCCATCAGAGAACTGCTATCAAGCTGTAAAATTCAAGATTAACTTGTTGGTTATTTGTTTTACTTCCTGAAGAAGTCATAAATAGTCTAAGCATGAAAGGGGAGAAAAGATATCCAGAGACAGAAGTTACACCTTTGCCAGAGAAAACAAAGAAGTATATAAAGAAAACAGGAGAACCAACTACAGCTCACTTATTTTAAGATACTGCTATGGATTCTGCAAGAAAGGGATTTTTGCCTAACCTCAGAAAAATTCCAGCTGGAAGGAAGCACCTCTCACAGTCCAGAAAAAGGTATCCAGATCACAGATACATAGATTTTATGAGAAGTCCTTCTCACTCCAGTGTATCTTAGGGAACTAGTAATGCAGCTCCACATTCTGAACTCTATTTTGCTTCCTGTAAAACCTCACACTGAACATGGATAGGTTTTATAGTACAAACTCCTATTCTAACATGGCAGATACAGTGAAAACCACCAAAAATGTTATATTCCATACAACAATTATTTAAGTTTACAGTAACTGATATTTTGACTAGTTTACAATTTCAAATACTGCATTAATCAGATTTTTGGTTCAGGCATTCCTGACCCTGCCCTTAAGTGGCAATGAGGTAGGCCAGATTGGAGTAAAATATTCCAAATCATTCAGCCTGGGGAATATCCCCTGGACTGGAGTTACAACTTTAGTGACTGGGAGTAGACTATTTATTTTTCTCAGTTTATGACCAAAGTATTAAATCACAAAATCACACAATCATTCAGGTTGGAAGGAACCTCTGGAGGTCATGCAGCTTAACCTCCTGCTGAAAGCAAGATCAACACTGAATTCAAACCAGATTGTTCAGATCCTTGTCCAGTGAGATCTTGAAAAACTCTGAAGATGGGGATTTCACAACTTGCTGGCTAAGACATCGCAGTGCTGATCTTAAATCATAAAATACTTTTTTTCTTATAACGAGTTACAACTTCCCATGTTTCAGTTGATCACTGTTTCCTGCTACACACCTCTGCAGAACCTCCCTGGCTCCATTTTTCTGACAACTTTGTAGGTATTGGCCATCTGCTGTTAGATTTCCTCTAAGCCTTCTCTTCTGCAGACTGAGTCAGTGTACACTGCAACCCTCTCATCCAAAATCTCAGAGTTTCATCACAGAAGGCAATCAGGTTGGCCAGGCATAATTTATCTTTTGGTAAATCCACGTTGGCCGTTTCAAATCACCTTGTTCATGTACCCAGAAACGGCTGCCAAGACCAAATACACCATGATACTCCCAAAGACCAAGAGGCTGGCGTGCCTGGATCCATCCATCCGTCATCCTCTTGTCTCTTTCCAATAATCAGTGGCTTCCCCCAGCCTCTGAGTTATGCAGAACTCTCTCCTGGTGACAGCCAACTCTCATCACTCCTGAGCTCTGTGGTCTGAAGCTGCTCCTTTTCACAAACGACACCTCTTCCCTCCCATTCCTTTTTGCTGAGCTGGTGAAGCTCTGGCTCTGCTTGCTTCCCAGACACCGTGCATTTGTATGTGCACATTTGGCATGGGTGCCCAGAATCCAGCCAATTGTTGTGCTGGTTGATACATGAGAGCCTGCTTTGGATTATTTCTTTCACCACCTCCCACCTCTGAGGTGACTAAACCCCTGCTTACAAATAGATGTTAAACCCACAAGTGGGAGGAGAAAGAAAGTCTTGCTTTGCTCTTTTACAAGCAACACATAAGATGGACAAATTAAGATGACAGTATTTCATCCTCAAGAATGTGTTAATGAACTTGGGCTTGATTAGCAAAGATGATGACGACACCTCACAACATCAATTTGCCTGACATCAATGCAGTTCCAATTCTACAGTATTTGTAATAAACCAACCAACCAAACAACCAAACAAACAAACAAAAAAACACCCCCGACCTCCCCCACAAAAGCCCCTTATACTTTGGAGCCTAGATATAAACCTGGGCATCTAAAGAGCAATCCCAGGTGAAAACTCTAACATACATTTATTAATTTCTGTATTTTAATTACTGAGAAACACTGATGGTACTGAACTAACAGCAAAACTAGTTACTCTACGGAAGAAAAGTTATGATTGAGAATGTGGGATAGGCAGAAAATCTAATCAAGCTTTTTTTTTTTAAAAAAAGATAAATTTAACCTAATCTCTTCCTCAAAGCAAAGCAGTCTCACTAAAATCACAAAAACCAAAGTCAAAATCTTTTCTTTTTTTTCTAAGTTAAGCCAGAAAACATCAGATGTAATATTTGGAAAGAGTCAGCAATGATTGATGCCACTTCAAGTTACTTAGAAGTAACTAAAAGCTATGTTGGGTTTTAATTTTTTTGTGTGTGGTTTTTTTTGTTGTTTTTTTTTTTTATTAAACTGTGATTTGAAAAACACAGATCTATTAAATTTTAAAAATTACAGATCATTAAGCTATGTCAGCTAATCCATTTTTAAAATGTATTACTATTGACCACAAAAAGCAAATGCATTCATACAGAAAATTATTCAGAATTCTAAAGTTACAGTGAAAATAACAAAAATACACATATATCTGTGTTTTTCAAAATAGAGTCTAAGAGTAATACAACTCAAGATTCTTGACACTTTTATACACTCCATTTACTTCTTCATCTTGATGGTATTAACACTTAAAACTGAAAGAAATATTCTTTGATAAATGCACAAATATGAGGCAGGGGCTGACCTTCCCATTACTGTATCTGACATTCATTCACTCTCCATATATTTTCCTTGATGCCTTCTCATTGTTTCTAGAACAACCCTCACTTTCTTCCACTGCTCACTCTGCTTTTCCCTCCAACTATGTTAAAACCACGATCCTCATATTTAATTTTTTTATTTTGAACAACAGTAATTCCACAGCTCCCTCTTTAATCTGTTCAATATGATGCAGCTAAAAAGGCAACCTCTCCCTTTCCCCCCTAAAAAAAACCCCAAAACCAAAAAACCCCACCAAATATCCCAGAGCAGCCAAAACTTTCCCTCCCCAGTAAGAACCCTTTTGTTGCTGAGTGAGTGAGAGGGAGAAGCAGAGGGATTCTAATTTGGACACAGATATTATTTCCTCTAACTCTACAAACCCAGACCATACAAATGCTGCCCCTTTCGAAGTCCCTCAGTTCACTCCTCCAAGCCAGCTGGCAAGGAGGCAAAAACAAGCTCACTCTTCCTTTGTTGTATGTGAGAAATTAAAATGTAAATATATATTTTCAAAAGGCTGTAGCATTAGGACTGAATTTGACAGCAATCTTGAGCTGTGTTTTAGCTTGGTTTGAAACTTCTTGGTATTTTACACTACGTCAGACCTCCCACAAATTGGCTTACCCAGATGAGAAAAATCACGATTAAGACACGTTCTTGTTCTGAGCAGCTCCCCTCTTCAGAGGGGCACAAACATTGCTTACAGTAAGGCTCTTGGCTAAAAGTGTTTTCAAAAAGGGAAAGCAAATCCTGCTGGAATATAGCCTTCTCAACTGGATGTATGCAGATTTATTAAGCATATGTAAAGGGATTTAAAGGACTGGAGGCCACATTTAAAAATGTCAAGTAGTGCAGCACCAGTTAAAAACGCAAAATATCATAAAAATGAATAAAAATTTTATTCTTCCTTAAAAATATTACTGGGTTTCTGTTGTGCAGTGGAAGATTCATCAGCTATGTCAGTGATTGGTACAGGATAAGATCATTTAATTGGTGGTGGCAGAACAGGACTGTGTTGAAAGTTGATAAAATATTGTCACAGGAGTTGTAATACACCTCAAAGAGCTGCTATTTTTATTTAACAAATAATCATTTCTCAAAAGAATGTGAAAGGCAAATTTGATGTAAGCAAGAGGGCAAGTGCATCTAGACCCCCATTGATGAGAGAACTCTGTAATGAAAATATGTGAAAAATGAGATGTCTTTAGACTACTCCTGTAGTCTTTGTTAGCTAAAATATCCCCTTTCTTCCTGCATGGGAGATGTCCACTGCATTTCTGGCTGAATTCCATAAAGCCCTGAATAATTTTCCTCAGCTGACAACTGTCACCACATTTAAAAAAAATAACAGCATAGGATATCTTAGATGAATCTCTCCTAAAACAACACCACAGAATGTGTTAAAGTGACAGAGTTGAAATGTGTCTTTACAAGCAGTGAGTCCAAGTCCCAGGGACCTGGGGAACTCCTCCCCAGCCCAGCTGAACGCAGCTGTTTTCCCACTGGGGATTCTGTGCAGGTAGTGGAACTCCCAAGGGGCAGAGATGTAATCACACTCCATAAGAAACCCCGGAATTGTTCCCTCTGCTGACCTTTCTCAGGTTTGTTTTGTTTCTTTGTTTTATTTACTCTTTTAAACAAAGTATTTCGCAGAAGTACTTCACAAAGTATTTTCACAAAAAGCAGGCATCACGCACTGTCTGGAAGAAGGTTTTAGCTCAAAAAAAAGGAAATGGATGTCCTCTTCTGCTTATCACTAACAAGAAGGCTCTTCAAGCATTAAAAGTACCTTTCTAGTTAAAGTTTGAATTTAATGGGAGTTTCAGAACATTCTCCATTCTTTGCTGCTTATGAGTTCAAATTGTGTTTTCCTTCTTCCCTGATGTTATCAAGACTTATTGCAAATTCTCTGCTGAGCAGGTCAGTGGAAATTTGCTTTTCAGTGACACACTCAATTCTTACTTATCTCAAAAGTCACACAAACTCAGCCCTTTGAAAACGTAGCACAAAAACTGTGTGCTCCCTACATAAACAGGAAGTACATTAAGCACAGACTTACTGGCTGAAATTATTCTTAAACTATAAAAAACATTATAATAACTGAAGAAATTCAGAATTTCTCTCAGTCCTTTATTGCAATGTCTTAGATTATTTTTTAACCATTATTCAGACCTATTTCCTTTTGTCATTATGGTACTCACTTCTGGAAATTTATGTTGATCATCCTAACCAACTGTTTGCCTGAGAATTTGTAATGCATATCCAAACCCAAATCACTCCATGTGTTTTTCAATACATTCAAGTAATAGGTTTGTTTTTAAGGAATTGCATAGAACTGGGAAAATCTGTTTTATCACAATATCCTCCAGGTTTAAGACCAGATGTTCTAGTTTTCGTTAGTATCAGCTTTCTTTCAGTGATAAAACTTTTGCCAAGAATAGTAAAAAAGTTCTCAGTAGTTTAAGCACATGATTATTTTAAATGTCACATGCTCTTCTGGACCTTTTAAGCCTTTAATGAGGAAAATACCTTATACAAATCTCAGCAGCAAAATGTTATTTATTTATTTAAGAGCAGCAACAGTAAAGTAACCAATATTTTATCTCTGGAACTGCTTTCTCAATATCAGGAGTAATATAGAAGTGACCTGTTACACATCTTTGCAGTAGTTTAAAATATTAGTTATTTGTTGACACTTTGCCTACATATTAACATTTTGGCAGTTCCCTCAAATAAAAAAAAGTAAAGGCATAATTAATAAGGAAGTTTCCAAGGTAACTCAGAAGGGATGAATAAATTCAACTTTGATGTGTAAATCACAAGAGTTTCTTGGCTATGCAGTAACTTCCAGGGTGTGAATTAGTTAGATTAGAATACATTTATACAAATATATTTGCTTAATACTTGGCAAATTATACATTTCAGCTGGGTTTAGAAACACAAGTAAACTGTGTTTCAACACCAAGTGCATAGTATATATAAATAAAATTTAATACAGATTGAAAAAGTAAATTTAAAGGTGTAGCAGGTTAATTAAGCAATAAAAATTTCAGTAATGTATTAAGATGCATTCTGCAGTCATTCATAGTTTATTAAGGAATTATAAACCAAATAAGATGACTTAACAGGTAAAGAGCAATGAAGGGACAATCCTTCAAATTTCTCCCCAAAATATCATGCTGATATTTGCTGTGCATCTTATGCCTCCAAGTGTGTAAACAGGAAGTACAAAATTTTTTTTAAAGTATTGATTAATTTTGGCTAAGATTTACTATTTTGGAGGTGAGTAATGCTCAGGTACTCACAATAATTATCCTGTCTCAGATGCCTTACGCTGAACACAAACACGACTGGAGAGGACCAGGGACACGGAGATGCTTTGGCACCATTCCCTGTATTTTTTTAAGGAGGTGCATACCAAGTAACAGATAACTGTCCTACAAGCATTGCAACATTTAAACTGTTAAATCATCTTGTCTGGTTCACTAATAAACTATGTTCATTAATAAACTATGAATGCCTGCAAATTGCAGAAGATTTTATTGCTCATTAACCTGCTACACCTTTAAGCTTACTTTTTCAATCTCTATTGAATTTTATTTATGTAACAGATAACTGGCCTGAAGCATTGTCTTAGCAGTGCAGTTACCTAAGCTCCTTTCTACAGGTTTCTTTTTAGATAAATTTTGCATATTTTCATTGTCCCCTAAAAAATCCAACAAGACACAACTCCTATAAAAGCTAGAAAAACCTGCATGTGAAAACCTTGATGAGACAAGACTGGTGGTAAAGAACTCTAACCAATCAGTGCTAAATCATAACCTTCTTAAATAGAACATCCACATTACGCAGGAGAAAAAGTAAAAGATTATTCCCTCTCAATGCACTGGCTGTGAATGTGCAAATGAAGATGTGCAGTAGCTGTGACCAGCTTGTAACACACTGAACATAAATCACCAAATGCACTCAAATATATCCAGGATGCTCTGGCATAAAACACATCAGGACACGTACAAAGCAGACAGGACACAAAACTTGGTTTAAAAAACCCTGTTGCGCTAGCACCTACTTGCACACTAAGAAAATGAAGGTTATTTAAGCATGATTTTCTTGAATAATTTTAAAATCAGGGAGGCAAAGGAGGCACATAAGTGTAAAAAAATAAATGTTTGGCATGCCCTGTGACTGTAACTGAGTATCAGATTATAAGACAAGTCAGGCATCTCAAAGCTGTTAAACAACAGCACAACAACATAGGAGGTATATTTTAAAACAAAATTAGAAGGCTTAGTCTTACATCCACTCTTCTAATTAATAGTTCTGAAACAAGACAACAAAATTAATAAAAGAATTGAAGTTCAAAAGGAATACATAAGGCAAAAGTGCAGAATCTTTCCATAATAGAAATAAAAAGTTATTTTTCCTCATGGATGGAAAAATAATTTAGAGGAAAGAAGACATCAAAACTGAGGGGGGGTGGCGAGGGTAGGGGGGAAACAAGCCAAAATGTAAACAGCTCTGAAATTATTAATAAATAAAGACTTTTATAAAACGAGACTCTGAAAGAAGAGTATAGAGAGTAACATTAAAAAAAATTAAAGGTGAATAAATAAACGTGAGGTATCTGGCACTCACTTGAAAAAGAGGTGGGCAAGGGATTGTTGCCATATCCATAAATACCTTTAGCAGTTCAGCAAAAAGATGCACTGCTATCTGTTAAAGTGTCTTTTCTGAAATTCCCCCCTTTTCCATATTCCATAATTTTAAACCCTGCTGTGACCCGTGAAATTTCCTGGAATCTCATTTATAAATTTGTTTGCAGGTACAGTACATAAACTTTTTTTCACACCTATTTTTTTTTTTTTGTTATTAACATTCTGTCTCCTCTATGTCTGCACCTAAAACCAACCTAAATATTTTCTTAGAAGATGGTGTTTAACAGGATGTAAGTCATATATTAGTTTTGTAAGAAAACATACATTTTCTAGTACTCCAGCCATAAAAACCACCTACCTCCAAGACCTGTTTCCAACCTCCTGCAGAACACCTTTTCCAGGATCATAAATGCACTCTCCTGGAAGGAAAGACCAGGGAGGTGATGACAGGGTGTCGCCTCGTGTGTGAGGGAGGAGTTGGAATGTGAGGAGCTCTGCTTTGGGGTAGGGGATCAGTGAAGGGTTTGGGGGTCAGGATTAGCAGGCAGGGCAGCAAAGTGGGAATTGCTGTGCCAGACAGTCTCCAGAGGGATGAGGCAGGTGAGAGAGCAGGAGGGAGCCTCATGTGACTCCTCACGAGGAAGGTTTCCAACCCCAGAACCTGCCGGTGGGACAACACAGTGATCCAGGGGATTCCTGGGGCACATGGATGACAAACCCAGGCACACAGGGAGTGAGGAACAGTGCACGAGGCACTCTGTTGGACCTGAGCCCTGAAAACATGGAAAGACTCTCCGAGGATGTGAAGATCTGCCCTGACTGCAGCGGCCATGAGATGGTGAGTCCAGGAGAAGGGCAAAATCAAGGACCACAACATTGGACTTTGGCCTCTTTGGGATCTGCCTGGGCCATGGGACACAGCCCTAGAGAGAAGGCTCCAAAAGGGATGGTTCCCGCTCAGGGATGATCTCCTCCAAACTCAAGAATGGTCCAGAGGGACATGCAGGAAGTCAAGCACAGGCAGCAGGAGGCCTGCATGGATGAACATCCCTAAACTCTGACATAAACGGGAGTGGAAGCACTAACTTCAAAAACAAGGAGACAGACACAACCAAATATCCATCCTGGTTTATATGAATTTGTGGAATATATGGGTCTAATATATAAAAACCTCCAAAACAACAGGCAATATTAATCAAAGTAAAAATAAAGTCATCCCTCAGAGTTAAGAGGGATCAAACTGGCCCAAAATCTCAGGTTTACCATTTCCTATCTTTACATAACTGCATTTAAAGACTTTTCCTCACAATTTTAAGCTGTATAATTTAAATGTGACATTTGTACAGGTATTCAAATAAAGATTTCCCCAAAACATCCAAAGCTACGGAAATACATAAATGAAACAACATCTAACACCAGCAATGACTGAACTTGGGTTATTGTTACCTTTAATCCCAGCTAGGTGTTACTGCATGTCCTAGGGAACTTCCTTTGGATCACTCTGTTCTGTCAGTTTTCCTCAGGATAATCTTCCTCTCCTGCCTTTCTGAAACACCACTCAAACAAGGAGCCTGCCTATCTGACTCACTTTCTTACACACAAAAATGTTATGTAAAGTGAAGTCACACAACCAACCAATTCATTTCTAATCATGATTCTTTGCAATAAGCTATACTGCTACATAAAATAAGCATATTTAAGTCCCTTTTTAAATAAAAAAATAGGATATTCCCTAAAGAAAGATGGAACAGAAACAATGGTTTCCAAAATAAAAAATATTGTTGGTGTTTTCATAACAACTACAGATTTCTTAAGTTGGAAGACCAGAAGTCTGTTGTCAAAAGATAAAATTTATTTCAAAAAGAAGGGTCACACCACAGCAACTATATTGCTGTTTAGAAAAACAGCCTGCTTAACTTCCAGAAAGGGATGATGATGGGAAAAAATGTGTAGAACCGCAAATAGAATTTTCCAGTGGCAATGCAGCACTTCTTCAAATGTGACTGTGTGCTAAATCAAACAAATAGCAGGGAAAAGTATGATCCAGTTCTTAGTGAATCATCAAAACCAGTTGTCTGTAGATAGACCAAACATCAGGGGCCTTATCAGCTAAACAATCTCTCCAAAGAATTAAGTTCCTGCTCAGAGCAGATGAAACCAGGCCCTATTTTCCTTCTCAAATTAAGTGTTCCCTCACTGATTTGCAAACAGGAGAACATCACCTACTGAAAAGGAATGTCAATTTTGCTATTGATGGCTTTCATTGTATTTGCAATTTGTAAAATTGGAGTTTGGTAGTTTTAAAATTTAAAAGCAGCATTTGCTTATTTCTACAACATATTGTAATGTGGTTACAACAAAATTTTAGATTTCTAGGATTAAGTGACCACTAAATCTGCAATATCTTCAAAACCTTGTATGACTTACTAGCCCCAAATGACTTAAAATATGTAACAGTCTAAGGAAGAGCTGAAGTGTTAAAAGTTGAGATAAAAATATATACTTTGATCAAAAAAAGGGAAAAATATAAAACTGACATACCAAACAAGAACACATAAAAATCAGACATACATTTGCACCTGTTTCTCTCCTGTCTAAACTGGGCAAGGAATGATAAGGCTAAGATTGCAACTGTATGGTTGCAACACTGCACACAAGTCAAACCCCCTAAATTTACACTTCCCACAGCAATTTTAACTCAGTTTCGATTTGCAAGTAAAGAAGTTAGAAATATACTGCGTTATTCTGCCTCTTAAACAGTACAAACACTCAAGCAGGAATGTGGGAATCATAACTCTAATTTTATAAGCTTATATGAATTCAAGATCTCAAAGAGACCACTGCATTAAATATCAAAACAATTCTATAATACTAGTTAATAGCGATTTGTTTATTCTGTTTATGAACCCACTGCTGCCCCTTTATTGTCTCTGGTTGCTGCAGTTACATATGGGAATAATGGTTAAGAATGTGAAAATACTACATGGTCTGTTCAATCTTGATTTTTTTAAAAGCTGATTTTATTTAGATGAAACATAGAACTTTTTACCTTTCGGTTTTACACAGTGATAAATGTGGCAACACACTATTCTCATCCATTGGTTAAATGTTAACACTGTATCAAAGACTTGGAATTCTCCCTCCCATACTAAGGGACAGTGATTATCACTACCCTTCAATTCTTCAATTTTCAGAACTACCAAATTCAGTTTAAGGCTTTTTTCACACCCATGGTAAAGAAAGTTTGTGACTAGTCCAGAACAAAACTTGCTTCATTAGAATGCCAACCCAGCTTAGAGAAATATTTTTATGTTCCTACCTTGCCTTTCAAACTTATATTTTCTACATCAAAAAACCTAAAGCATATTTAATGAATGCAATTTTGTGAGAACAAAATTGTGATAACATAACTGTCACCCTTGACTGAGGCTGCAACCAACAGGAAAAGATGTATTAAAAAACAGAATATTGACTTAGCTGACAAAGATCAATGAAATCTTCTCTCAGAACTAAGCACAGTACCTTCTTCAAAAAAGAAAAGGGTCTTATCTAAATATCACCTTGTTAAAAATCTGATTCACTGACTGGCTTTGTTATATCTAGAGCAGCTTTTGAGAGCTCGCTGTCACAAGTGCCAGAAGCCAGTTAATTAGTAAATATAAAGGTGCATGAAACAGTGCATGTTCATGTAAAAGGCAGTTAGAAAAGTCTCCTGAGGCACTGGTTTTATCCTTTTTACTCCAACATTAACACAGCAATTTCATTTAAAAGGAATTAAGTCAGCGCACACCTACAGCTTTGGATGCTGGCATTGATTCCATTGGAAACCTCATCCTGAGAGTTCCCAAAGCTGTGCCAGAGGCACCACTGCAGTCTCTTTAAAGCTTTTCAGGTCAACAGCTCTAATAACCAGCTGCTTCTCCTGGAAGAGGCAGAGCCAGTGGGACAGACATCTGTCCTCGGGAGCTGCCAGCTCTGCTCAGTGTGTGGCCGCAGGTGGGGACCCGAAAGACAGAAGAAACTGAAAGCTGTAGTAACAGAAGGCATCCACAATCCAAGTCTCATGAAAACAACTTTAACAGGCAGCTCTTAGAAACATGACTCGCTTTCCTTCTCTGATTTGATTCTGGCTGTACCCAGAAGACAACAAGAGGAAGCACATGAGCATTTCTACAAAGTTAAAGGTCATGACCCTTTTATTGCCATTTTTGAAAATTGCAGTACTTAACTCAATGAGTTACGATACAGACTGATAGCTGCAAACTTCAGTAGCATTTTCACTATTCAAATTCATAGTGCTCTTCAAGCAGAAGTAAGTATTAACAAAATGAAATCCACCCACTCTATTGTTTAGAATAACCAACAATTTTAACTACTATGGTACTCCATAAATCATGAGGGTTTTAAGTTAAGCTTCATTTTATATCATGGTTAAGCAAACATTTCTTTCATTGAGTGAAGTGTTACACACAAAAAAGGAAAAAAAACCAGTATTAGATAATTATATTACTGTAAATTCCAGAATGTACTGCTGTCAGGAATTCAAAACAAATCATTACAGCAACCCTTTAAGTACAAATGGGAAAAAACCCCAATAGCTAATAAAGATCATTCATAGCAGCCAGAAAATTAAGTGAAGCTGAGTTACAGACACAAACTTCTGACATGCTGAAACATAGCTTGCTTTGCTGTAACACTGGAAGATGACTGAAAACGTCAATGAAAATTTTGTCTGGGGTGTAAAACTTTACACATGTGTTTAATAGATGTTAACTTTTACAATGGAAACAATTCTAATTCCATTGTCTATCATCTAATCACATTTCACAGATATTTATTATGAAGCATGAACTATTCAATATTGAAGTTAGGTGAGATAGCACAACCAATTGGCCATGGCCCTCTAGAACCTGCTAAGTCAATCTGTTAAACACAACTACTGAGCAAAGTGGTTTTCTTTCCATCTCTTTTATGCAATAGATACTAATAAGAAAGATTGATCTGAGTTATAAAAATGTAGTTACGCAAGTGGGATATTAAACTTACACTCCTGCTAATGTAAAAGATCAGGCTCCTATCTAGAAACCTTAGAAATTCTTTACATTCAAAAGGATTTGGAGCAGGCCCACAGATGCCTAAAAGAGTATTTGTTGGACAAAAACTTACTCTATACAAAACCCTCCTGAAAAACAAGGATACTACAAGAAAGAAATTACCTGGAGTGTCTTGTAATGATCTTGATGTGGAAGCATTTTTTCTTTTTTTTCCTTCAAGAAATCCATTTCTAACACACTATGTTTTTCCAGCAAATATTCCAGTTCCTATAAAATTTGCAAAATAAAACACATGAAATTACAAACATTTGAGAATTGTGAAAATACAGATTCATTCAACCATTCAAACTAATTTAATTTCTGATAACTGTGATATTTGCTGTCTTAATTATCACAGAGATAAAGGGTTGTGCAAGAAAGATCTGACTGCAATCTTTAAATTGAGACAACATTTTCCAAGTGTGAGGCATTCAAAACCCAAGGCATGTCCCATGTATAAGGAATGACCTATATGAAGTGGCCAAGGCACCCTTAATAACATCCTCTAACTTCTTCCGAACCCCAAAGGGTTCAGGCAGCTGGACCTGTTGTCACAGGTCCCTTCCAACTGGAACGATTCTCTTCTATTCTATTCCAATTATTTTCATATTTTTTATATCTTGCTCTGCGTTTCTGCACTTGAAAAGCAGCATATTAAATGTACTGTCAGCAAATGTTTTCACTGAAAAAGGCAGGAATCCTATGACATATGTGCATGCATACAATGATCCCTATCTACTTCTCCAAAATGAATAAAATCTTAAAATATTCTGGGATCTTGCAGACAGCCACTCTGGAAGCCTGCCCAACATGAACCAGTAGAGAGGAAGGAGAATAACAACACTGGCAACAAACTTCAAAATTATTTGCTGTACAAAGAACTAAAGATTTTGATTTTTCCTTAATGCAGCCATTGGTGTTATACATAAGCTGCTGGCATCCTTTCAGCTGCTCAAGAGCAACTATTTCTCCAAGCCATGCAGGAAGCCAGTATAGAAACAAATGACCTGCCAGGTCACTGCACAGCTATTCAAACAAAAGCATGACTGAGAGGGTCATGAAGAGGACAGAAAAGAGCAGGTCTGCTTAGTTCAACCCTGCTTTTGGACTAAAGAGTCAAAACAGTTTGAGAGGTTCCACTGGTGAGATGGAAACAGACTGGGGAACACCCATCCAAAGCCTCTCTCTCAAGCTACCTCCTCTTCCAGCCTGTATTCCTGCCTCCCTTCCAACCTTTCCTTCATACACTTAGCAAAACCAGCCCATTGCAGACCTCCTTGTGCTTGGCTCCAGTTATTCACCCTCAATTTCATTTCCAACAAGCCCTTCGCTCCTTCCCCAGCACAACTCGAGGCCTCCCAAAAAACAGTATCAAGAATAACAGAAGTTAAACTCACTCTCCCATGCCTCAGTGACCTTTTGCTAACTCAGATGCTAACTCAGGCACAGCCCTGCTTGGTGCTCTTACTGTATTCAGGTCAGAAGGACTATGAAGAATTTAGCTACTGGAGCTGCCACCCCCCAAAAAAATCAAAACAAAACTCGTGCTGAGAAAGCTTGTATCTCTTTTTTTCCCCTTTTCTTATCAGTTAGGCTAAAAAAGTACCATTTTTCCTGAAACTTTAGAAAAATTCAGCCTAAAACAGACACTAGACATAAAAAAACCCCATATTTCAGCTAAATTGAGTGGTGTGCCCAGTTCTGGCCAGTCTCTGGAGAGCATCCAGAAAAGGACAATAGGGATGGGGAAGGGTTTGGAGCAAAAATCTGATGAGAAGAGGCTGAAGGAGCAGTGGGGGCTCAGCCAGGAAAAAGCAGAGGTTCAAGGGGATCTTCTCTCTTGTAGCCAGGTGGGGTTCAGTGTCTGCTCCCAGGGAACAAGGGAAGGACAAGAGAAAACAGCCTCAAGCTGTGCCAGCAGAGGTTCAGGTTGGAGACCAGGAAGAATTTCTTCCTGGAAAGGGGAGTCAGGCACTGGCAGGGGCTGTCCAGGGAGGTGGTGGAGTCCCCATCCCTGGAGGTGTCCAAGGAATGCTTGGATGTGGCACTCAGTGCTCTGTGCTGGTGACGAGATGGGGATCACTCACAGGTTGAACTCGATGGCCTTCAAAGTCTTTTCCAGCCTTGACAATACTATGATTCTAAATTTGGCCAGTTTCTTCAGAATTTGGCTAATTTCCATGAAAAAAATGAATTTCAAATTAATTTTAAACCTCTTCCACCTCCTATATATTTAATATTCCTATATAAATGCCAAATGTTTTCATTCAAAAGATCATTCATACCTTTTTGATTTTTAGTTTTTCTTCTTCAGCACTGCAAAGCTTGATTTCGAGGTTTGCAACAGCTTGTTGAAGGCAGCTCTTGGGTTCATTTGTTCTCTTTGTCTCAGCATCTGCTAAAGTCTTGTCTTCAATTACATTTGAAGAGGCAACTGGAATATCTGCTTGAGTCTAATTCATAGGAGAAAAGTGGAACTGAATCATCTCTCTCAATGCATCAGGGAAACAAACTCTCCTTGGATTAGTCATTCCATGTTTTCACCCAGTGCACACTGCAAACAGTGGTCACAGAAAGGGAATACAGAGGGTTTGTGCTAAAATAAATATCTCATCCTTAGGCTAGACTAACAGAATAAAAGTAATTCAGACATGTCTACAACATTTAGTTACTGCTCTTTCAGTAAACTGTAGAAGAACAGAAAACAGCAGAAATGCTGATGATAAACCCACACTGAATCTGAACACACACTTAGTCTGAAGTAACTAAGTGTATTTCTTATTTTTCTGTAAGATTACCTAACTAAATGACTTTATAGTTTTAAAAAATACCCCTAAGCCTTAGTGTTCTGGAATAACCCAAGTGCTCTTTCCAGAGAACACAAAAGCTAAAATTGCTGGCCTAGCTCAAACAAGAAAGGTTGAAGGTTATTCACTGTTAGCCAAGATTGAAAAAAAAAAGGCAGGATCTGTGGTGACTGAAGAAAATCACTTTTTGATCACCCTGCCAGTAAAAGAAATTTACTTATCAAAACTTTGTCGAAGAGCCAGATGAAGAGCCTTCAACACAGAAAATTACCCTGGCTGGCATCAGTCAAAAAAAGAAAACAAACACTCCTCCCTCTAAAGAAAAAAAACCCCATAACTTTTGGATTTATAAATTTCTTTGATATCATTTGCATCTGAGCACATCTCTTCCTCACTTTTTATAGGCTTTCCCCAGAGCATTAGCTTGTGAACAAACAAAAAATGGTAACTAACTAATTAAATAATTAATTCCCAATTGGTGCCATGGTCTTTCTGGAAGTGTGAACTGCAAATGCTCCTCAAAGGAAAAGAGTAAGTCCCAGTTAAAGTAAAACCTGTATTTTGTGCATGTTGTTTAAACACCTCTAAAGAAATGCTTTTAAATGATCAGAAAATGAAAATCTGACTTAATCATGGAATTCAGCTTTCACCAGGTGCAGCCTTAACAATTGATGAGCCTAACTAAAGAATAAGAAACCAAGGAAGTGCTGAAAACAGGAGGGTTGACAACTAGCCCAAACCACTGATTGGTTCACAGTGAGGCAAGAGCATTTTCTAATTCAAGTATATCCTAACCTGCATCCTGAAACAGGAAGTTTACAATGAATTAACACATTCAAATGGCGCTCACTGCAGTTAATGGCAATAAAAAGTTCAGATGGTTGAATCTATTCCAGTCTCATCTGCAGCAGTTCTTGCGAGTCTGACAGAATTCTTGTGATAATCTCCAGGCAGAAAGGCTTTTTTCTTCCTTGCTCACCTAGTTGTTTAGTTAAAAACTATAGACATTTTCACATTCCAGAAAGAAACAAAGATTGGTTCTCAGCAGTACTGCAGCCACAGGGAGAGATTAAGATCCCACAACTAGGACTGTGTCAGACCAGCAAAAAAAAAACCCCAAACCCAACTTTAAAAATAATGGGGAAAAAATTATATAAAACAAAATAAAATGCAACCACCCTGAGATTAATTTGATTATAATTAGATAAAAATTAAATGTTAATTTTCTAATCATAGAATGTTTTCGGCTGGAGGGACCTTGAAGATGACCTCATTCCAACACGCTGGCAGGGACAGAACACCTTCCACTAGAACAGGTTTATCTGAGCCCCATCCTTGAAAATCCTAAAAACCTAGTCCTAAAACCACTTGAGAAAACATGTAAGTATGACATATAACTACACTTGTAAGCTTTTCAGCTTTAACAGTAGCCAGGTGTTTTTAGAGAACCTCCCTTCTGATGTTTCATTCACACATGCTCAACACCATTAGCATGCCTTTAATATCTCTAACAAAGTTATTTCTCTTGCAGTTCATATCAAAGCAGAATGGTTTCTCTCAGTTATAGGCTTCATAAACAATTTAAAAATCATTTTACTTCAAAGCCTGCATCACAGAAATCCAAGGACCTTTTGCTTTAAAAAGCATTTCAAGCTAAATGTGCACAGGAAAGATGAGACACTGATATTTAATACATTGAGTTCCTGCACTGTAGCTCAAAAATTGTGGGTTTACCTGTACTTCAGGAACAGCTGGATTTATCACACTCTTGCCTGTTTGAATAGCTGTTGCCACATTATCACTTGATAAAATGAAGGAGTCAGAAGGAACCAGGCAGGAAGAAGGCACCGAGTGCTCCAGGAGAACATCAGGAGATCTATGGACTTCAGGTACTAAAAACAGAAAACAAACACAGTATGAAGAACCACCCCAAAATTAGTTCTGTTTCTGGAGTCTATGCCTCGTAAAATCTATCACAAGTTTAGTCCTACCAATGTAAGGTTATTTACCTCTTACAATCCAATTGCACTGAAGAGCAATTCCACACAGAGTTCCTGTGTTTTTCAGTAGTATCAATTTAAGGACATTCAAAATGGTAGTCACAATACATTTAGGCTTTTAATTTACACAGAGGTTTTACGAGACAACAGCTCTCCAAAGGATCACTTTTAACTCTGTATCTTTTGATTCACACAGCCCTTCAGCTTCAGCATGCTCTTTAATCAGTTTCAGTCAACTGGAAAACTATACTAACAATTTCCCAATTTTACACATTTTAAAAGTTAAAAAAATCCACAACTGTCTTAGAGGCTGCATACAAACAGCTTCACAAGACATATGATAAAGCAGATTTATATTTTATAAGAGATAAAAAGACAACAAAGTAAATAACTCTCTAGCTAATAAAACTTAAGTGGACTAAGAGCTCTTCCATACCAAATTCCAGCTGTACCATAAAAACCCTGAGCAGTGGATCAGCATTACCAACTTGGCACACCAGAAAGTCTTGTTTTTAAAAAAGACATAAACTAAAAAAAATAAGTAAAAAGCAAGAAAAAGAGAAAGTTTTGCCTACATTTTTAATTTAACAGCAAAGTCCTGTGAACTTTGACACAGTCAGCTCCAGGTGTGTATTTGCAATAGGCAACAAATAAAACATCCAATTGTTTCAGAAAAAGCAGCATCCATTATTATTACAACTCAGGCAACCTGTAAAAGATGCCACTAGCCTGGAGCAAGGCTCAGCCTCTGGATTTCACTGTTAAATACTGCAAAAGTTCTCAGCACAAACCAGTGCATACAACTGGCCTGGAGGCACTCAAAAGGACACAGTAATCCTTGAGTCCAGGCACTCTGTCCCATCTTCTTCAGCTCCCTGTTCTAGGATTCAGGTATAACATAGAGGAACGTGCAAACCTCATAGAATGAAAAGAAGAAAGAAAATAGACCATGAGGCAGAAAAGTTATCAGTAGGGTAACTGCAATGATAGTAGATTTGGATGTGGCCAAAAAAATGGAAAAAAAAAAATCACAGTTCAGCAAAAGATGGAAACTTGGCTGAAAAGCCTAGAGGAGAGTACATCAGCACACAGAACTGGAACCAGTTTAGGTAACTGCATTTTAATAGTTAACTCTTCTCCAGAACTGGAAACAGGACTTTATTGGATTTCTTTTTGGTACCTTAAGATAAAACTCCCCCCCCACCCCCCCCAATTCCAAATCTCTGCTTTCAAAGGCAGCTTCCTATAACAATTACCTACTCTGTTAGTTGAAGTGGCAGTGAAGTGACAAAGAAGATGATCTTTTTGTATCTAAATAAACATTAAATTCTCAGCTTTATGCTGTCTCTTAACGGCCTGACTCTCAGTTTTAAATCAATTTCCATCTGATGGAAAAAAAAATATACTAGGCAATTTCTGACTGATCAGGCAAGTGCTTCTCTTACTAAAACTGTCATCTCACATGGAAAAACTGAGCATGATCCTTGTGATGAGAGTGTTCAACCTTGGGTGAGGATTACCATAGCACAGGCATAATTCACAGATAAAGAATTTATCACAAGAGTAAAAACAGCCATGGAAACTGGGCACATATGAGGAATGCAGACTTGCTGAGATTAGAGCTTTAGGCATTCACATCTTCTGGGGTTTTCCAGTCCTAGAGATAAAACTCAGTTTTTCAGGTAGTAGAGTTTTACATGGAATCTTCTACAATCAGGTAGAGCTTTCAGTAGTTCTAATTATAGTAATGAATGCTTAGCATCTTGAAGGAGAAAAAAAAAAAAACAAACCAGAAATAAAATCCTCATTCCTTAAGTTGTAAAAATGAAACCTAGGAAATGAAGATCAACGACTGGTGCAGGTTTCTGAACATTGTGGTTTAAAATTTTCAACTAAACACATGACCTTGCAGAAGACAAGAAAAGGTGGCAACTCTCCAAGGTATCATTCAAACATCTTTTTTTACAAAACCTGCTTTTCACTTTTCAGCAATGCTAAAGATTCATAAATTAGACATTCCTAGAATTACATGTGCTATGTCTGTAATTCAAGCTCTCTTAATTCATTCCTCTTGTGTATATACTGGTGAAATTGCATTTTAGTTCAGCTCAAAATCTGCTTATAAAGAGAACCCCTTAATCATTCCTGCTTACCATGCCTTAGTTACCATAATGGAACAGTTTCACAACCCCTTAAACAAAAACTTGCCTCTGTTGGAACTACCTGACCTGACTCCAACAGGCTAAGTCTGATAGCCCTGATGAATTTCCAAAGACATTTACTGTTCACTGATCAGAGCTGCAGCACTATAGAGAAAAGAAGCATGCACTCAATCACAGGCACATCAAAAACCATAAGCCCAAAGAGGCTGAAGTAAGATGCTGATATAAGTTATTGCCAGAATTGTACTTAAAAAGTATCTAAAAATTTCTGAAGCCCTGGCTTCCCAATATTAAGAACATTCTGTCATAGGTTTGTAAGAACTGCCAGAACCATGCAGTTTGTTAATAGAAACAGAGAACAGGGACACCCTGCAATCTTGCTAATGCAAGGAAAATTCTGTGTCTTTATGCTGGTAATAAAGCTCAAACAATTATTAAAATTTCGTAGGGGATCAGAAATTCTGAAAACAAAACCAAGTGGCTGAACATGAACTCTTAAATCAACATTCCATTGAGTCTTATCCTTCATACTGAGTTTTGGAATGAAGACATCAAACATCAAATGTAGCACATGGGTAATATTTACTAATTGGATATCACTTATATCCAGCAATTAAGAAGTGTTATGTCAGCAGGGCTCTGAGCAAAAGACCATATAACAATTATTTGACATATTTTTGTAGAATGTTGCAAACTTGTAGCACAGTTCCTCTACATGAAGGCTTCAGCTGTTAAAAATAAAAAACCCAAGAAACAAAATTAAATTTCCTTCCTCAACTCCACTTGTTTTGATATTACAATTCAAGGACACTTTCAATTATACTGTATACACTGAATTCTACTCCTGAACATTTTCTGTTTGAAGTAACATTCAGGTTGAAAGATTGAGTTTAAAACTGGTTTTGTGTCCATTGTGGGAAAAACCACTCTGATGCACTCTCAAGATGATTTCTGATACCTCACAGCATGAAGCTGTTCCCTACATTTTGTTCTTCCAAAACCAAACTATTCTAGAAGAAAGATGATTACATTCTACTATCCTAACATTTTAAATCTACATGGTCCATGCTATCAAAAAGATAGTAAGAAGCCCAAGACCAATTTCAGGGGCAAAATTGCACTGAAATCACCATTGAGGCCTTAGAAATGACTTTTTAATTCTTCCTGCACACTGAAAAATATGGCCACAGGCTTCAGTGTTTTGTTTTATAACTTCCAAACATCAGATATGTAGAAATTCCCAAGATGAGTAACTCCTCCTCTGGAAAGTTTATCAAATCTTGGGTGTATTCAATGGTATCACCCCCCAAATTTATAAAAATCACCTCAATAGCAGCATAATACATTTGAATTTTTCAGCAAGGCTTACTGAGAAATTTCTAGGATAAGACAAAGAATATCTTTCTATATGATAACATCGGGAAGACAATTCAGTTATTTCTGTTACTAAAAACACTTACCTACAAGTCAATGCTCAAGAAGCACTTGACCAATACTATTAAAACCTTGCCTATTGCAATGAACTAATTTATTCACAGCAATATTTGCATGGAAAAGTCACATAAAGATTTTACAGTAACAAAATATCCAGAATACGGGAGTTTTCTTTTAATTTTGAAATGCTTAAAATACCTTGGTACAACTTATCCTAGGACTTCTGTGTCAATTAAAATCATACAAAAACCTTCAGTGTTATGCACAAATAATTTCAGTTCTACACACCTTACAGGATTTTAATTGGACTTCACTGACAGACACTGCACAGCTACATTGGATTTAATTTATTAAACACATTAAGACACGCTACTGAATTTAAGCAGTAATTTTAATTATCAGTCAAAATGACAAGATGAATAATAAAGTTATTTGGAAAAGTAACATTTCTTAGTATTTGTTTTCTGCTCTTTTAATGACAAAACTAATCATTCTGTAATAGACTAAAGCCAGAAATAAATTAATAAAAACATTTTAAAAACATGATTTATAGAGAGTTCATTTTGAGAAAAATCCCTGCCTTATTTTGCATAATTTATTCTGCATAATGATACAGTGTGGGTTCCCCTGATGCTGCAAAAGTGCTGTTTCGTTTTGTGAAAAGAGTGAAATCTAGACCACAACAAAATCAGTAACCCTTCCATAATCTTTTAGTTCTACTGAAAATATACATTTATCAATAAACTTTTATCAATTTCCTAAAATCTAGACAGGCACCAAGCACTTGTATAAATTAATGAAATAGTTCCCTGATGTTTCTGCTCCTGCTTGAGATAAAGAATATGTAATGTATTTTTCAACTGTATAAATGGCTTAAGTGAAAAAGATCATTCTCATCCCTCCCCTCTTCCCCAAGGGAAGTAAAAAACTTGATCACAATTCTATTTTTAACTTTACTTTTTCTGTTTTATCACAATTTGCTACAGATCTTCCACACTTGAAAGTAAACATCCTTTGAATGAAGAAGTTCCATTCCTTTTCTACTGTATAAACTGAATTTCTCTTTCATTCCTCAAAAAAGTTAAACTTTGAGAAGTGCAGCTTCCCAAAATAATTGCTCCGGATCATTCTCGTGCTCAAGTTTTGACTGCTGGCTATTCTTTTTTTGTACATTATTTTATTTTATATAGCCTTCTACGCACTAATTTTTACAGTGAATACATAAGGACAGGAATAGACTATTAAGATTTTTTAAAGGGATTCTGTCAATACCTGTAGGAAATGCTGCCCAAGCAATAGCAGGAGATGTGGTCTGCTTTTCACCATTTCCAAACTCATAACTCTCTGCTGCCTGGAAACAAGAAAAAGTTGTTACATATTTTACAAAATGCTATAAATGTCCATAAAATAGTTGAAAATAGTTAAATTTCAGAGCAAAGTTATCCAAACAGCATACCTCAAATCCTCCAAAGTCATCATCATCCATCTTTCAGCAGGCACTAGAACACAAAAGAAATTTTGATTTTAAAACATTTTCATAACCTCATCCCCCGCTTGCTCAGAAATGAGCATTCAGTCCTTCCCTCCAGTCTCATCTCCACAGCCAACATGAGGTCTCCGTCATTTGTAAGTCCTAAAACAGATCAAGGGGCCTAAACAGGAACTTTTTCACACAGAGGATGCAAGACCAAGAACTGCAAGAACTCACATAAGAAGCACTTTTTTATTGATGGAGTTGAATACGAAATTTGGGTATTTTACAACAGAATTTGAATAACTTTAGGGAAAACATAAGCACTGGCCATCAACACAGTCCAACATCTTTTGAAAGTAAAAATGCAGGAAAAGCTTTCTCACAGAGGAAAATAGGAAGATGTTACCTCAAAGTTATATCTAAAGATTTCAGGTATAGCAAGTAAGTCCCCAGTACATCAAAAAATGGTACTACAACCATGAAATAATCAAGTCTGGATATATATATATATAAAATAAATACATAAATATGTCCAGAAAATAGGATTTCTCACCACCAGATTTCAAAATGAAGCATTATCTTCACTCATAAGAAAAACAATCTATCTTAATGCAGTCACGATCTACCACGGACCTTGTATAATTTTGTGTTTATGATTTAAAGCATAAAAAATATTTTCCATTGTTAAGTTGCTTTTCCAAATCAGCACTGTGATTAAATCCAAAAAGATTTCCTGCTTTTCCCATCTCTTCTTA
This sequence comes from Prinia subflava, assembly GCF_021018805.1. Taxonomy (NCBI): domain Eukaryota; kingdom Metazoa; phylum Chordata; class Aves; order Passeriformes; family Cisticolidae; genus Prinia; species Prinia subflava. Next base: position 8,778,485 of record NC_086250.1, on the reverse strand, counting down.
GCTGTCTGGCAACATCAGAACAAACTGCAGCTTGGGACAAGACTGCGGTGAATTTCTGGAAATTTTTCTGCTACCACAGAGGTCCGTCCCTAGGTTTCATGGAGGGGCTGATTAAGATTTTACAAACTGATCAGCATTTTTGACTTGCAGCCCTGTATTCTGTGGCATTTGGATATATTTAGAGTTAAACTGCAGTTTCTTTTAAAAAAAAGCAGGCTAAGTTACTCAGCTAATGAAAGTAACTCAAGATATACAAAGCTGTTGAAAGAAAGGCATTATGTATTAACAAAAAAAAAATATGTATATAAAATTCTGATATGTAAATGAAGGATGATCCAAAAAACCTTTACGGTCTTTATAAGATGCTAAAATGTTTATAAAGCTAATTGACTTCAGTTAAAACAGTCTATGGGGTGGATAAACTTCTATTACTGCAGAAAAGATGGAAAAGGGCTGTTCACAAGAGAGTAGGTTTAGATTGAATGTTAGGAAGAAATTGTTCCCTGTGAGGGTGGTGAGGCCCTGGCACAGGTTGCCCACAGAAGCTGTGGCTGCCCCATCCCTTGGGGAAGTTCCAAGGCCAGGCTGGATGGGGCTCTGAGCAACCTGGGATAGTGGAAGGTGTCCCTGCCACGGGACTGGGTGATCTTTAAGGTCCCTTCCAACCCAAACCATTCTATGATAAATCCATAAACCATTCAATGATAAATCATCACTATCACAGTATACATAGAAATATTTGATTAAATTGAAGCATTGTTCAATAGTCTCACGTGGTATAAGAACTAAGTATCTTTTTAGGACCACAAGGCATTTCATTTGCTTTGTGTCGGTTGGGTTTTGTGCTGGTTAATTTTCCAAGAGAGAAAGAGGGTAGTTGGGTATTTTCCCCATCAGTATTAAGATTAATTGGTGAAAACTTTGTGAACTCTATCAACATTCAGATCTTTAACACACAGCTCAAGAATACAGCACATGTGTGCACAAATGATGGATGAGATTGTGTGGACAAGACTGCAGATGGAGATGGACCAAACTGAGAATGTCACTGTATTCCTGTCACATTCTGGGAAAAACCACCCAAACCAGGCTGGTGATTGACACAATCACTGCAGAGCACAGTGTTCAGGTAGCAGGCACAGCAGCCAGCTGGAGAAAGTGAGCCTTTAGAAAGGCAAACATATTTTATCTACACGCTCTGTATCACATCAACAGGTCTGACAGACTCTACACAAAGCTCCTTCAAAGCAGATTTTCTCCATAAAGTGCATGAGACGTTATTCCCATCATCTCAGAGCTGGTATGTCTCAACTAGGGAAAGTACATTCAACACCGTATTTTAAAAATACAAACTGGAACAAGTTCAGAGGAGTTCAACAGGAATTAAAGCAATTTTGGAAAGGCATGCTAAAATGGAGAGGTTCTTAAAAAAATAAAAGGCAAACAAAAATATGAAAAATCATGTTCTAAGAAGTGATTTAACTACTTTGATTTCTCTTCAAATACAACACTGACCTGAGGCAGTAAAGACAGAAGGCCCTGTAAGGAAAACATGTGAGGATTTCCATTTCTCCTTCAAGAACATTTATAAGAAACTATGCATAAATAAAATGGAACTTTTGATAGAGAAAAAGAATGTAGGGCAGAAGAAAAACTGGAAAGCAACCTGTTATTGAATCCATCATCTTTTTTATTGCATTTCATATACAGTTTTTAAAGTCTGGTAACAATCCCAAGACTATTTTGACCTAAGATTACCTTTACCCCACAAATTTTAAACACAGACATTTTGTGGCTCTAAGAGCGTGATTTATTTATGAATTATTCCACATATCTCTCCAATGGAATAAAAGATAAACTCCAACAAGTCTCTGTAGTACCAATGGTGTTCTCACATCTAGCTGTTAATCCTCCAATTTCCAATTCTTCAGAGACCCCACAGGAATTCCAGGTGAAGTGATTTTCCCCCAGGTGAGAGAATTCTAGCTCTGTTTGCTCTTTGGGTGTGTGTAATATATATTCATACAACTACATGCACCTCTGTTTCAAAATGAAATCCTGATTTGTTTCTATGCTTTGTTTGCTGTGGACAAAAAATAATAATAATAAAAAAAAAATTTAAAATTCCAGAAACTGGGAAGCTCTGCGTGTGTTACAAATATGCAGGCAGCAGATGAGGATAGAAAGCATGGAATAAATCCTGAGGGATGCTGATATAAGGCACTTCAAAAACTCAAAGGCTGAGGTTCTCTTCAAAGAGTTGGTGCAAGAGTTCTTATTAGGAGATGTCTTTCCAAAAATATGATCTCCTCTTGCATAAAAGGGGAGCCTTTTGCAGGGGAAAGGGCCACACCAATGTTAGAGGAACTGTTTAGAAAAAGAAATAGGAGACATTCACAGTCCTCAAGGTACATGTGCATTTAGCTCTAAAAATGTATTAATAATTCATTATAAATTTAACTGAGAACAGTGCTGAAATATGACCAAATACATCATTTCACAATTCTATCCCCTATTCTCATGATGGAAATGCACTTCTGGTACAAATAAATAACAGAAGTAGCCTAACATCTCTCATTAGAACTGCAACAAATTTGGGAGCAAGTACTTTTGATCAACTATCTATTCCAAAATGGGGAATCAGACTTCTCTTTCCTCACAGGGTAGGAACATTATTTGTGGCACTGGAATAGGAAAGAATACATTAAGTGCTGACAATTTTCAGGATTTGAAAAATAACAGAAAAAGACAAAACAACCCACACAGTCTTACCATGACTAAATGTGGTCTCTTGAAATATGCCCGATACTGGAATTAAGTAACTGTAAAATTGGGCAACAAGAAGTCAACCTCAAAATTACAGAGTCACAGAAATTATGGCTGGAAAAGAAACAGTAGGTCATCCAGCCCAGGTCATTTCCAAAACATTTCAGTTCTCAGACAGTCATGTCCTAAAAGGCTTGAGAAGCTCTCCAGTCACAAGCTGTGAAAAGAAGGAAACTTTCCATGGACAACGAATACGCAAGCCACTGAATTTTGAGTAGGTTTTATCAACAAGCTTGTATCCACTAAATGGAACAATAACTTCTGCCAAAATTTAGACCAGCAGGTCATCCAACCCAACCTCAAAGAAGGGTCAACACTGCATTTCACATGAGGTTGCTCAAGACTTTCTCCTGCACGGCTGGTAAGGCTGCATGATGAATTTATTCACATTGATGTGCATACCTGAGAAGCTCACAAGCTCTCCTGTGCCAAAGACAGTCACCAAAGCCTGGCCAGCAGCTTAAAACAGGTCAGGAGAACTTAGTGAAATGCACTTACCTAACAGACACACCACAAGCATGTTTTTATACACAGGAAGATCAAGAGCCATTGCCAAGAAATAAGGCAGAAAAATGTAAAGCTGGGAAAAAAACCCAAAAACCTTTCCCCATTCCAACAGTTAGGGGGAGAAAGAACATTGTAATCCCGCAAGAAATCCTGGTAGTCTTCACATCCAAAAGGCAAAAGTGGTGGAAAGACCAAATGGTGAATTAGGAAGAATTCCTCATTCACATTCACCTCTGGTTAGTGAGAATTCAAATTAATCAAGTCCTAATCCATTATTTGATAATCTAAACTTGTCTAGGTAATAGAGAACTGATTCTGCCAGGTACAATCAAGTGACTTCTGTATAACTTGCCCTGTAAGTTTGAGTTTGAGGCCGAATTTTGTACATTTTAATGGAACAAGTGACTGAGTATATTGCTGTTTGTTTTGTCAGAACTGTGTGTGGAACTGCCTCAGGGTGGGGCTTGCATTTGTATTTCTGGCAAGCCCCAAGGATGGGTAACTCCTATCTACGCCAACCTATCAGTTCTTTAATTCTTTTATTTCCTAAAGGCCTCATCCAAAGTATCCAGACCAGGACAGGCTTATCAGCTCTTCCTTGACTGGACATAACATAGACCACAGCATCTGAAGAATAAATCTTTGGCTGAAACTGCAGGTTACAAAAAGTCTACCCAGGATAAGATCAAAACCAAAACAAAATAAAGGAAACAAACAAACAAACAAAACAACAACATAAACAACAACAACAACAAAACCCACCAAAAAACCCCCAAACCCCAACCAAACAAAAAAACCCACCCAATAAAACAAAACTACAACAACATAAACAACAACAACAAAAAACCCCACCAAAAAACCCCCAAAACCCAACCAAACAAAAAACCCCACCCAACTGAACAAAACTAAAAAGCAGTAATTTAGAAATCATGTACACTGGCAATAGCTCTTTATCACAAAGAGCAGGGCAGATGATAAATTTCTGTATCACCAAGACCTAACCCAAGCTCACATGCACTTCTCCCCATGGCTTTTTCACCAAAAATCCAAGTACCTCTTACAAATTTTAAAACAGGAACAAACCTTCTTCTTTTTACCTAGCTATACAGGCTTTTCTCCTGATCTACACCAATTACAGCTGCAGAATAAGCATTTGGCATCTTAAAAACCTATAATAGCTACTAAGCCGTTAATTGGAAAAATTTAATTAAAGAATACATATATCCCAAATGATAAAGGATACCTAGCTCAAGACCAGAATATGAATGTACAGCATAATGGAAACTAAAATACATTTAGAACATTTGTAACATTTCCTAGAGAAGAAAACCCACCTTAACAATTCTGCATGCTGTGTGTCCTACCCCATCGTAAAACAGTGAAAACCAGGCAACACCAAAATACCAGTGTTCTCCATCACGTTTCAGCTTGTATTCCATCATAAAAAGGGACATGTGGGAAATCTCCCCTGCCAGGAGGCAGAGTGCTGGTCAGCTCCCAGAGTGAAAGGCACAGTGACAGGGCTGTCAGCACCTTTATTTTAACAGGGGGCAGGAGCCTGTCCACCCACACAGTGAATTAAGACACTTCGAGGTTGTGGGGAAAAAGTAGTCAGCACAGAATGTGTCACAGCAATTTCTTCCCTGGGAACTGAGGCTTGTTCATTTAGCCTGGAGAAAAAGAGGCTCAGGGGGATGTTATCAGTCTTTACCACTCCCTGACAGGAGGGTGCAGCCAGGTGAGGGTCAGAATTGAGTCCTTTTGTCAGGAGACCTCATGAAATAGAAGATCCAGAGGCTGCAAGAAGCATGTAAGATTCCATATCCTATGATGTGATGTTCCACACCTAGCATCACTAGTAATTTTGAAATAACTCTTTCACATGCCAAAGCTGCAAGTAACAAAAGAGTACCGGAAAAAGCTGTAGCATTTGTATCAGCTTCATGTAGCACGACCATCTTGCATGATCTATAAAATTTCCATAACTGCCTTTTCCAATGTTAAAAGCATTTTTAGAAGGAAAGAGAATAATATTGAATAAATAAACACCTTAGCTTCATATAGCCTTTATTAAAGAAATTCGAACAATCATTAGAAATAATATTCTCATTTTCATGGTATTGAACTAGTAGGAGGAAAAAAACCTCTTAAACACCACAAAAATTAGTATTAAGATAATCTACAAAATTATTTCCACAAAAATGTGTGGTATAGAATTTGAAGGCACTCTTCTTTGGCATATACCTTTTGGCTTTTTTAAACAGTGAACAAAGCAGGAAAAAGCAATGAAGCACAAATTTGAGGCCCATTTCACTTCCATAGTTCAAACACAACTACACAAAAAATGAAAGCAAGATTTCTACTTTTACCCACAAGAGGAAAATGAGCTCTGAGAGCTCCTACAGACAGAGCAAGGAGTCGTTTTCAAATTCATGATGTAGGAGGGATAAAAGAAAAACCCACAGCACCACAGCCTTGTGTGGAAAACACATTCAAGAACTGCCAGTTCCTCAGCCATATCCTAGAAGAAGCTAACCAAGAAAACTGGGAAACCCATGTTCTATGAAATTTCCCCCAACTTTGTCAATCTACTTAAAAAATACTCTTCTTCTCACTAGATATTCAATGATGATTTCAAACAACACATTACCTACTCCAGCAGAAGTATTAAAATATGGTATTATTCAGCATATCTCACTATCTCAACATTCAGCATATCTCAATATCTGCAGTACCTCCCAAGACCTAATTCTAACAATTTCAGGAACTCAAGGGTTAGAGCTTCAGTCTTTACCATAATTGGTTTCTTGTGACCAGAACATGGAAAGGCTACTTTTTGCTTTATAAAAATAAGGAATCACACAGTTAACTATTTTTTTACGTTTTTCTAATGACCCTATCTAAGCTTTTGCTATCACAAATATCCTTTTACTTCAAAAGCCACACATTTTTACAAAAGGCACATAAACTTCTATGAGAAGTCTGGCAAAGTAGATACAGTTCAAACATACTGTGCTTTGGAGGAAATCCCTTTCTTTTCACCAATACTTCTCCCCATCCACCTCCAAAAAAAATCTCAGAAAGCAGGTTGAATTAAACTTGAATTAAACATTTGTAACAAGTAGAGCCAGGCAATATCTATAATTAATCAATATCAAGTCCAGAACAACAATCTCTGAAACCTGATTCAAACTAATGATAATCAGAAGGTCTGGAATTTAGATTGTATTCTTAAAAAAAAAACAACCAAAAAAACCCCCAAAAACCACAAAGGTGAGAAAAGCCTGACTCATCATCTGCTAATTAGGTCACAAAGATCAGACACTATGAGTCCCAAAAATGCCTGAGAAAAAGTGACCGTGGTAGACTAAAAATTCTCATACTTAAAGTATTCTCATTTAACTGGAACCCGTTAATTGAACACAGGCTTCTAAAAGAGACAGCAAGGCTGTTCTCAGAGCTGCACTGGGATTAGGACAAAACCCTTAGGACAGAAGTTGGAATAGTGAAAATTGTGACCAGATATTGGAACAGGCTGCCTACAGTCATGATGGACTCTTAATTCCTGAGGATAACCACAAAGAATTAAACTGTTCAGGGCCCTAAGCCACCTGTTCTAACCAGATCTGCTTTACACAGAGGTTTGGACTAAAAAACCGCCAGATGCCCTTTCCATGGATGGAAATGTGTTCAGTTTGATCCACAACAGTATCATTAAAAGAAGAAGTGTATCTACTTCTGACATTTTTCTTCAGCTGAACCATACTCATAACTACCAACATCTGTCCAAGATCATTTATGACTGGGTTTCCTGATGACAGAAGAACCAATCTCAAGAGAAGAGCATGAAAGGGAAAGAGTAGCTCTGGAATCTTCATTGCTGTAGGAGGAATAAAACGAGTGAAAGCCTAATGCAATGTAACTGAAGAGAGCCTACAGCAAAGATGTAGACAGACTATTAACAAGGGCCTGGAGTGACAGGACAAGGGGCAAGGGCTTCACACTGGCAGACAGCAGGTTTAGATGGGATATTAGGAAGCAATTGTTCCCTGTGAGGGTGGTGAGGCCCTGGCACAGGTTGCCCAGAGAAGCTGTGGCTGCCCCATCCCTGGAAGTGTCCAAGGCCAGGCTGGATGGGACTGGGAGCAACCTGGGATAATGGAAGGCGTCCCTGCCCATGGCAGGGGGTGGAATTGGATGAGCTTTGAGGTCACTTCCAACCCAAACCATTCTATGATTCTGTTTCTATGAAAGATTTTCATCATGAGTTCGAAGAAAAAATGTCTTACATAAATCTTCGTATTCAACAGGAATGTTTCTTGAAAAACGCTGAGGTGAACTTTTAGCACTATGAAAAAAAATCCCCACAAGAAAGCAAAACTGCATGGGGATGCTTCTTCTTAGGAAGTAATAAATTACCTTCTTAATTCATTAATTCAATCAAAACCTTTCCTCGGAAACATTAAATGGTACTATTTGATCACAAACACGGTAAGACATTTACAAATAACAACTCTTTCTCAAAAAAGAAATGTCTAACGCTTCAAAATGAATCAATGACTCTTTCGGCCAGCTTCAGTAGTCTCAGCCTTTATCTTCCTCTCAGCCTTAACAGACACAGAGCTTTGCAATTCAGGGCTTTCCTCTCAAGAGAAGAGTTGGTATCAGTTCCAAGAAGTTCATGCAATCGGGCACTCCAACTTTTGATTTGATTTTTGTACAGAGCTAATTTAGCAACACAACCTTTTTACTTAGAAGCGAATAAAGGGAACAGGAACACCTCCTGTTGGGGGTTTGGAAATGCTAGAACAAACCATGGCCTTCTTCATGGCTGATAAACTTAAGAAATGGAGGGTTTAAAAGCAATTTAAAAAAGGGCCACGTGTTTCAAATGCATTCCCACTTAAAATATTATTCAGCTTTAAGCACTCAGACTGACAACTGAACTTCTCCTGCTTCTCCATTTTACTGTTAATAAGCAACATTAGCAAACGCAATCAATTCTTTTTACCTGCAAATCACAGTTATGTGCTTTAACAGAACTTAAAAAGAGGTGTCTGCACAATGGAGAAGCTTTCCAAGAGTAAAAAACACCAAGTTCTGCCTCAAGCAAACTTTGTCACGGAACAGGTATGTGAAAATAGAGGGTTTGACACAATCTTAGTAACAGCAAGAGCATCACAGCAACACAATTTAACATAACAACATGTCAAACAAAAATCTAAGTCTTTGAATGCATGCTTATATGAATGTGTGGTAACTTGCACTAATAAATGTCATTAATGTTATCAAAAGAGTGCTTAAAGCCTTTTACATTAAGAAGGAATATATGCTTTACAGGAAAATAAAAAGTAAAAAAACCCAACTAAACAAAAACAAACCCAGGGTAACACCAAGTTTTGGCACAATGCACTGCCTAGGAAAATCTGGTGCTGAGTGAATCACTTATTCTAAAAACCAACAGTCCTTTAGCAGAAGAAGAATCTTTAAAGTAAAAAAAGAAAAAAAAACCTTTAAAAAATCTGTAGGTAATTTTTATGCACTTAAAATGAAGCTTTTTCTGTTCATTAAAAGTAAAATAAGATAGTAAAGGTCTAAATATAAAGAATTATTAGTAGACCTGATAGTTAAATATTTTGAAAAAGATACTATTTATCTTAGATACAGACAGTTCACAAAAACTGTGTAATGTTTACAAGTTATCATTCTAATCTTATGTCAGAAAACCTGACATGTGACCATGGATACTTAAAAAAAAACCCCAAAGAATCAAAAAACCCCAAAAAAATCACCAGATAGGATTATACTAAATAAATACATTATGTAAGATAGGATTGTACTAAATAAAAACACAGCATTCTTTTGTCATTCTTCTGTGTCTCCTAATGGACTGGAAGATTGACTTTTCCAATCATTAAACAACTCCCCTCAGCTTCCTCACACTTCTCACAGGGAAAGGTACTCATTTCAGGCAAGAAAAAAGATATTAAGCTATTTCTCTAACATGACATGACATTATAAAAAAGAATAACAATTATGTCTCAGATTTTCAAGTCCTTCTGATTGTATATGACTCAGTTGCTGGTCTTGAAAAAGAAAACCTTAAATAATGCTAATAATATTAATTTCTCCCTATCACCTATTAGAAATTCAGATTTTGTGGAAGTTTAATGTAAAAACTGAAATACAATACAACTGATCATTAAAAAACTCCTTTTAATCTTTCATTTTGCAAGCTCCAGATATACTGTTAGAAGCAGAAAAGGTCGGCTATTACTCTCCCTCTCATACAGAAAGAAGGATGCATCATCATTGCTTCTTTTTCTCCCTTTACTTAAAAAGAAGACGTGATGACTTTTTGTTCACATATTAAGCACATCAATTTGATTTCCCATACTCTCCTAAAGAGATGGTCCACTTCATGAAGAAGCAACTCACGATGTGACTTAAAATTCATTTTCATATGACTCTTAGGAAGCAAACTGGAGAGGTTTCACATTGTCCAACTCTCAACTCATAAACAAGTCAAATGAAAATGCTAATGTGCTTTCCAACAGAAAGCACTGCTGCCAAAATGTCTGTGCACATTATCTTCATTTTTTTCATCTTTGTTTTTGGTCTGCTCCTAAGCATGCAACACAACACTTTTCATCACATGACCTCTGAGCAAATGGATATTACCATAATTGTATGTTCTCTGTTGCAATAATAATAAAAAAAATCTCACAGAAAAGGCTGATTGCCATCAATGCCTTTGTAATATGCTGAGGGAGCTGCAAACACAGATTCCAGATCAGGCCACTGAAAACTGATTCGAGCTCAACACCTAAATGCTTTTCTTTTAATCAGATCACAATACTGTAAAATAATTTATCACTTCAGGCTGGTTCTTTATGCCTCCTATGCATTTCTAGAATACAGTTCTTCTCTAGTCCCAAAGCTTTTGACAAAGGTTTTCCAGAACTACCAGGCCCTTCTCAGAAAGAGGAAGACGTTTCCTAAGAGGTTCCATATTGAGCAAGTTACCAAGATATTTAAGGACCAACTATGTGAGGAGGGCATTGATACCAAGAATATCGCATCAGTTAACAATTATGAAAAATTATTTCTCATTGAAGAAGAGTTAAACTCCCCCCAACCCCAAATAAATAGACAAAACCAAAATGTTCCACATCTTCCTGGTTTAAAAGAAACCAATTGTTCCTTCTCCCATACAATTGATTTTAAACCACAAGTTTATAACTCTTCTAAGACCTTTGCTAAACTGGAAATAAATGTATGTCTAACAGATACTCATCCTAAAGTATAAAACTTCCATGCATATAGAACACATGTACAAGAACAAAATAGTAACAAGCCGTAGTGGACACTTATTTGTACAAGCACACAGTGAAATTAGAAACAATATACTTGAGAATTCATAGAATTATTTAAGGTAAAAAGGGCTTTACATTTTCACAGAGCTTAATGGCTTTTGAAACCAGCACTGTTTAAAGAGAACTACTGAAATTTATCCAGAAATTACTATGCAAAAGTATCCCTTCTGGCAATGCTGCAAAAACCAGCAGAACATTCAGGTTCCAAAGTGCAAACTACACGTAGAGTGATATCTTTTAACTATGTTAATTACTGGGCAATTACACAGTCTTCAGTCAGCAAAATTCCCAATGAAAACAAGTTCTGCTTGACTGAAGTCAGCAAGAAAAAACTTGAATATCAGAAAAATAACCTACAGTTACACTCAATAGTAATTAAAAAAAACGCATTTAGCAATTAAAAGTTTCAGGTGATAACTATAATTTTCTGCAGAAGCTTTGACAAAAAAATGTATGTGAATGGCCAACTTCAAGCTAATCCAGTCATCTTCTAAAATCTATGGTTGTAAAAAAAAAAAATTACAGAAAAACTCACAACTGTCTTTCTTCAATCATAATGAACAATATGTTAGGTTATTCCTATAATCAACTGACTACTGTCCCCAGGACAAATATTGCTCACTGCACAACTTACATAAAAAACTAAAATGTAAAACATGTCACTAAATAGAAAAAAAAAAGAAAAACCCCTTTTCTTTTAATCCAAAATAATTTTAAGAAATTCAAACCCAGCGCATTTCATGAGAGCAGCTGCTCAGGAGGGAGCCTGCCTGGCTGGCACCAGCATTCTGACCAGGAGCCTGCCTGTTCTAGTCTGCCTAAAACTAGAACTAAACTCAGCTCTGAGAACGTTGATCTCCTTTCAGACTTCCCTCACTTTTTTATTTGGTGTTTGGGTTTATAATTCAAATCTTATGAAGAAACCTGGACTGGATTAATAAGCAAGAACTAATCATTAGCCCCTGCTGTACCAAAGACAATGTCAGTGTTCCATCCTTTGTCAGCTTTACCAACACCACATGTTCTGCAGTCATGCAGAGTTAAACCAGGTTAAATATACGTAATTTTTTAGATACATTCATTTTTCCATGGGATTCAATGTTGACATAAAATTTAACCTTAAAAAATATTTTAAAAAAAAACCCCAGAAACCTTTTATTTATTTACTACAGATGTAATCAGATCATGGTGTATTTTACACCAGGAGGAAATTGGAAAGATTTTAGCATAGATGTTACTGAAAGACAATCATATAAAATCAAAATGTATTTTGTTTTTGCAACAACTTTACTAACTTTTTTTCTTTATTTTTTAAAGAAAAAAATATTCAACTATGTTAGAAGGAGAATTACTTCAAGTGTTTTACACACACTACACCTAGATCATAACTTGTAAATAGTGATTTACATTTTTGTAACTATTTTTGAGCACTCTTGCTACTCAGTATTCATCCATTTTACAAAAAACATCTTTAATACAGTTCACATGACAATAACTCAAAAAATTAGCCTCTTCCATCTTTCCTAAACACACTCTGGAATACATTAAGGCAATTTAGCAAGCCAGGACCTTGTAAAAACATTTTGAAACCTTTTACTGTTAAGTTCATTTTCTAACAGTATTACCTTGGTCTGTAATAAATGAATGACAAAGGTGATAACTTCTAAAGGTATGCTCTGAATGTACTAGATATTTATACTACATTATTTCTGCTTGCTATAATAAAAAAAAGAAACATACACAAAACAAAACTCCAAAAAACAACTACCAGCTTTGCTCAACTGTCAAAGTACCACTGGGGCAACACAGATATGTGTACATATAGATATAGATATAGATATAGATATAGATATAGATATAGATATAGATATAGATATAGATATAGATATAGATATAGATATAGATATAGATATAGATAGCTATATAAAGAGAAAGAGGGTAACACACTTATTTCCAGATAGTACAACATAAAGGATCTATGTACAGCAAAGTCTTCAGGGCACACATTCAATTTAAATGAAATAGTTTCCAAACATAAGTATCATTTGCCTCAGTTTTTGAAATTTTCAAGCACATCAGTTCTTGTCTCTTCTCTACTTCAAGATTCTTAAACCAATATTGTTCTTGCAACTCCAACGAGAGGGCAAGTCAGGCCTCTTTATTTAAACATTAAATGCAGTTCATAAGTGCATTTGTAAGGATAATTTAACTAAATCCCAGGTACATTCACTATTGATGGAAGTTAAATAGCTGTATCACACTCTTTTTAAGCACTCTTTAACTAGAAAAAGAATTTATGAAAGTCCTAAAGCAGAACATATTTTTTAGCCCCTAATAATAAAATTAATCTGGTCCTGGAGTATCAGTATCTCATTTTGTCCTCACACTGTGATTAATCTTAAATTTCTGTAAGAATCATTTTAAGTGGACTAAACAAAAGTGATTTTAAACTCAGTTTCTGAGACTCCTTCCAGAGAGAGTTTAGAATGCTATTCTCCATCAGTGCTGACCAAATGTGCAGGAATTTGACCAGGAGAACAAAACAAAACAAAACAAAACAAAAAACCAAAACAAACAAAAAAAAAAGGGTAGAGGGGGTGGAAACTGTTTTGGGTAAAATCAGAAGAAAGGTGAACAAGGCAGATATCCTGGTAGGAGCATGCTACTGTCTACCCAACCAGGATGAAGGGACAAATGAAATATTCTGTAAAGGACTGAGAGGTGTCTCACAATCACTGGCCCTTTTACTGAGCGTCTGCTGGAAATACAACACAGCAGAGGGGAAACAGGACTGCAAGGATGGTATGAGGTTCAGCAGGGAGGAATTTAGGAGGGCCCAAGCCCAACTAAAACTTAACCTGGCTACCACCATAAAAGACAATACAAAAATCATTTTATGAATGCAACAGCAAGAAAAGGAGGGCTAAACCTCCATCCTCACTGGATGCAGTGGAAAATAATAGTGAGAAAGAATGAGGAAAAGGCTGAGGTACATAGTGCTATCTTTGCCTCAGTCTGCAGTAGCAAGACCAGGGTACCCAGCCCTGAGCTGGAGGAGAAGGAAGAGAGGGAGAGGGAGCAGGATGAACCCCCACATTCCAGAAGAAGATGCTGCTGTGCCTCTCAGACACACACAGGTCTACAGGGCTGGCTGGGATCCACCTGAGGGTGCTGAGCAAGCTGCTGAGAGAGCCCACACAGCCACTTCCAATCATTTACCAGCAGCCCTGGCTATTTAGGGAGCTCCCAGCTGGCTGGACATTAGCAAGTATTCCTCCCACCTACAAAACAGAGAGGGAAGGAGGATCTGACCTGATCTCCTGTGACAAGGTGACCTGTGTCTTGGATGAGGGCAAGGCTTTGGATGTTTTTTACCTGGACTTTAGTAAAACTTATCTTTTTCCAATGTCTTCACCTGGAGAAACTGGCTGTTCCTGGCTTGGACGTGTGCACTCTTTGCTGGGTAAAATAAATGGCTGGGTGAACAAGCACAAAGAGTATGGAGTGGCTGAAGGAGCTGGGAATGTTTGATCTGGAGAAAAGGATGCTTGAGGGGATCTTCTGGTTTTCCACAACTCCCTGACAGGACAGTGCAGCCAGGTGGGGATCAACGGACAGGAAAAGGGGGAACAGCCTTGAGCTGTGCTAGGAGATTTTTAAATGGAATTTAAATGGAATACTGGGGGAAAAAAGTCTTTCCCAAATGGGTGGTCAAGCACTGGAAAAGGCTGCCCAGGGAGCCACCAGCCCTGGAGGCATTTAAAAGACGTGTGGATGTGGCACCTGGGGACATGGGTGAGTGGTGAACTTGGCAGTGTGAGGTTAATGGTTGGACCTGACCACCTTGAAGCTCTTTTCCAACCTTAATAATCCCATGATTTCAAATTAACTTTTCTTCAGTGTATAGTGCATCAGGCCAAGATACTGATTTTTCACTGTGACAACTTATGAACTAAAAGCAAGCTGACTGTGGCATGTGCATCGTGTGGAAACCTCTTCAGAAACTCACTATTACACTACTTCAGAAGCTGCACCCCATGGAAAGTCCTTTTAAAAGTTTAATGGCAAATGCATGCTAAAATATTTTGGTTTCCATCTAAATCTACACTAAATTCCAATCCTCAGAGACAGGATTTCCACTTTATTTCTCTCTATACACACACACACTAAGCTCAAGAACGGTAACATGGTAAAGTGTTGTTAAAGTTTTGAAAAAAGCAAGTCTAACACAAAGAACTTGACTGTAGGTCTGTTTTCCTTAGAAATTTTGAAAATTCCCAAAATCACTGTATTCTGCAATAAATAGAAGATACTTAAATGAAAACATATGTATTTAATACAAATGGATAGTAAAACAAATTCAAAGTAAAGCAATTCCTTCTTTCTGTAAACCCACCTCAAGATAAAAAAATTCTAGCAGTGGGTTCTGGCAAAGTATTTAATGAGGAATAGAGAATTATAAGACCAAGTTCTGGCAACAAGACACAGAATATTGCATAGCTTTTACCTGCATTCACTTTATTCAGGAACCTTAAGGAGACACAGAATAAACATTTAAGAAACACAGAATGAACTTACAATATTTATTTATTTACAATTTAATGGAAGTTTAGAAAATAAAATAATTTCTAAACCTTTGGAAGTTTTGTATTTCAAATCTTCAAATTTTATGTGGAATCATTTCACTTGAATATAAACACCTGGGAAGGAGACAAAAAAAAATTACTTATGAGCTTCTAATTTTAAGGCCTGTAAGGTTGTTACAAAGAATCCTTTCATAATCTTGGATATTGATATCAAATTGCTTATGAATTGATGTAATGGATTGTTAGTTTCAGCTTCCCAGACGAAGGGGGTTTGTTCAGCTGGGTTTTTAAATGTTAAACTACTTCCAGGGCTAGGTTAAGCAACCTGCTTCACAGCAGGAGATTATATTCTGTTTTTGTGAGCATGGTTATTAACTGATGAAGCACCTCTAAACCTGTTCACCTTCTCCCAGATTTCTTCTGCCTCCAGCTGATGTGCCCAGAAGCCCATGTGCAACAGCAAGGAAAATCAGCAGTGATTTTCTTGAAAAGTCCACAGCTTAGAGCAAGCATCTGTCATCCCTTTCAGCTCACATTTATTCAATATCCTCTCTCCAGAGTGTTCACAGAACAAGTAGTTCCAGTTACAGCAGACCTACAACAACCATCAAGTCCAACAGCCTGAGCCCCCACCACAAGTTGGAGCACATGAGGACAGGCATTGTCCCAGTGCCCCCTAGACAGGGACACGCCTGGGGCACCGACCACCGACCTGGAAGCCTCAGCCCTGCCCGGCCACCCTCACAGAGGGCACCCCTCAGCCTCCCTCCCTCCAAACTGGACAAACCCAAAGTCCTTGGTTGCTCCTCACAGGACACGCCTTCCATCGTGTCCATACGGAAGTAAGGAATTTCCACTCCATTTTCACACACGCTCCTTGTCACTTGAAAGAGATGACTGCCATTTGGGAATTCTTCATCTTCTACTCAGAGCAAACAATGCAGTGCCTTGGTGTGGCTGTGCTGCCACACGAGAGCTCTCATGAATGCAATGGTTCATAGCCAGAGTGCAATTCTCCAGTATGTACAAAAACTCAATCACGAGCAGCCAGCAGGCTCAAACACTGATAGCAACATCCCTGTGAACTGCCTTTCCATGAATAACACAGCACATTAAATCTCTTTTTAAGTCCTTTGTTGAAGGAAAAGCAACAGCTCTAGTAACAAATCCAAGCCTACAGCCTTGAAATTACTAGTTTTCACACTGGAATAATTCGAGTTAAGATGTTTTGCACCTCAAGATGTGCTTGCACACCATAAATACTTCATTTTCAAAGATATCAAGTTGTAAATACTGTCAGCCCTTAGTGCCAGATTCCAACTGTATTCCTACAAGCATCCTACCCTCCAAGTGTAAAGAGATTGCTTTGCTCTGTACACATCTGCTTCAGCCTTATAATCCAGAGGAAAGATGAAGAGAAGCAAAAGTCTCAATTTGGAACCACCTCTGCTATCAGCATTATTTTAATTACTTTTTCCAAAGAGAAGTCCCCAACCATTATTGTTGCACAGTCACCCCAAACAGATTTACATATGTGCACAAAAATTTGCCATCTTTTCCAGGACTGCTCTAAAATGAGAGGAATATTCTTGGAGTCTATGGAAGAATTGGTCTATGGAAGAAAGGGTCTGAAGCTGACTTATGTTTCATTGGAAGTGAAAACTTGCCTATTTAATATTTGAGTATTACGATGCTGTATGTTTATCAGACAAGGAGGTGTAAATTTGGTTATTTAATTGGGCAAAGTGCTGAATAGGTGAAAACTCTACATTCTAAAACTTACCACAGTTGTTCGGGGGAGCCCTAAAAATCAGGATTTAGCCCTTTATCATTTTCACTAAGTGGAATTTTTTAAAGACCTCCGAGTTCCACAAACTGACTGGGATTTTAAGTCTTTCTCTTTTTTTGGTCCTAAATTAGCACTATAGTTTAGATATGCTTGATTTTCTTAAAACTAAAATTTATAACATCTGCAAATACATTACAAGACATATTTTATGCCAAATCAATTTCCAAATTCTTCTCTGAAAGTCATTCAAAACCTGAATTTTAATCACTCCAATGACAAACAGAAAACCCTCCTTTCTTTTTATGGTAGGTATAGATATGATATAGGTATAGATAAACATTTCTCTTTCTCAGAATCAAAAATGACTTTATAAATATTATGCCC
This sequence comes from Prinia subflava, assembly GCF_021018805.1. NCBI lineage: Eukaryota > Metazoa > Chordata > Aves > Passeriformes > Cisticolidae > Prinia > Prinia subflava. The sequence goes on along the minus strand of NC_086250.1, from coordinate 8,761,017 downwards.
ATTCCTGTAGCTGTGATTCAAATGATGGCAAGTTTACTACGCAGTGTTTGTAACTAGGTGATCACAGGAAATTTTAGCCTCATGTACACCAACAAACTTAAGGCAGACAAAGAAGGCACATAAAACTGCTGGAAAACTGCAGAAGAACTCTATAAAAATTACATCCCTAAAAATCTCTTGAGGAACATCCACTGCCACTTGCATGTGTAATTAAAAATTTTAATTCACTTTTTTAATTCAAAAAATCCTCTGTGATTACTTAGAAAGAAATTTATGGGTATGTAATTCTGTTTCTCCAACCACTCCCTAGAATGGAATTTACATTTTTAATGGTTTAATTGAAAGAGTGGACAGAACCCCCAGAACTCATTTCAGTCACACCTAAAATAAATCTGCCAACTGAACAATGGAAAGGAAAAAAGCCTGCTATGTCAGAAAAGCAAAATTCTTCACACTGATCAATCCCAAACGTTTCAGGACAAAGTAATACAAAATCCTACTGTATGCTAAGAGAGTTTAGATAATATAATTCTACATTAAGAAAATTACAAATCACTTAATTTTTATCTGTAAAAATAGTACTATTTCTGGAGACTCAGGCCTAGACTGCAGATATCTTTGCTTAAAGGATGCAAAGTGATGAGGGAAAATTAGGGTTGCAAGAGGCCTTATCAGAAAAGATAAATCCAACCCTCAAATTTAAGGTATTTATTTTTACTAACACCAGCAGGGGTTATTTCCACATAAATCTTAAGTCTTTAGAAGTATGAAGTAGAAAAAAGAAAAACAAGCCCTGCACTTTGAAATTTTGATGCAATCTCACATTCATAAATATCAAAGTAACGAAGTAATGAAGCATAACAGGTGTTAAAATACAGTGTCTGAAAGTCACCTTGAAACACTTGTTAGATGATCTGCCACTTATACTGCACTTAAAGGTAGATTTAGTCCACGTGACTTAAAATTTAGAGTCTGTAGCCTGAGACTTGGAGTGTACTGGGGGGAAAGCCCTACCAAAAAAACCTACCTAAAAACCACAAATAAACAAACAAACAAATTCCCACAAACCCCAAAATTAAACCAAACAAAAACAAAATACAACAAAACAAACAAACAAAACAACAAACAAAAAACAAACAAACAAACAAACAAAAAACACAGCCAAAAAAATTCTGCGTATCAAGACTGGTTTCACATGACTTTTTCTCCTTCGTTGTTATGACCAAATTAGTTTTCCATGAGCAGAAAGAACTTCCCTGTTCCATACATGAGGATATCGGGCCCTGCACACACAAACCACACCTCATGTACCTGAACATGGGCAGGAAGACACTGTGAACTTTACATTTAAGGACTCACAGAAAGTGTGTTTCCATCATACCACAAACTTTTTTTCATTTGGTGTTGCAAGCTTTCCTGGAAGTTGGGTTTTCAGCAGGAACCCAGCCAAGTGCTCAGAGACACACCACGCTCAGATATCCATCTCAGCAGTCCTGTAAAGATTTGGGGAGTTATTGCCCTTAAGATTGCAATCCAATTGTTCCTCTGGATATGCTTCATAGCTTAACTGCATTTTGGCACCTCTAAATCTGTGTGGCTGTCATCAGCCTGACACACAGAAGCAGCTAACAGCGCCTAGACGGCAGATACTCTTCACCAAGCTCTGGCAGTAGTTGTGTCACTTGGAAAGAAATGTGAAGGAGCTGGCCCAACGGCTCATGGTGTTCAAAGACATGCAGAAAACAGTCATTAATTGAGCTCCTAATTAATTGAAACTGCACTGTTCTAGTAAGGTACAGTCTAGTCCCTGTGTCTCCAAATCCTCGTGGATGTTTTTGTGTGAACAGAAGCAAATGTGTCGCCTGGTATGCTCTGTTTTCAACCATTCCAAACAGAACCAAATTGGAAGAAAGCCTTAAACTTAATTATAGCAATGGTCAGAGAAATATTTGGATAAAAACAAATCCAAAGGTGACAGACCCTACTTTAAAGCAAACTGTCTCAATGTGGTGTGCACATGACCCACCCACCCCTCAGCTGAGCTACAGGAAAACAACATCTCAGCTTCAGTGTCCCAGACTAACAGCAGAAAACACCACTGGTGGAACTATTCACACAGACACACTGAGGCACAGAGCACATAAATTTATCTCCTGTATTTAATTGTCTTCCTTTCTAAATACTCTTAAGAATCTCTTTAAGAGGCTCTGGGATTATCTTGAGCATCCAAGCTTCACCTGTTTGAACGCTACTGTGCTTTTCTTCTTTCAGATCCTGCCAGCATGAGGATCACTACTGCACTCAACACTGTCTGCCCTGCGGTCTGAGATTGAGGATGGTCAGCAGTCTGCTTCCAGTATTAGGGAGTGAGAAACTGAGAGCCCCTGAAGGAAAAACAAGGAAGTAATTACAACACTTGCATCGACGTTTACTGTAGACAGTCAAGCTAGGGATGTGGAGGCACTGAGATCATGGTCATATATTCAAAAAATGTATGTGGAAGAGCAAAATCTAAAGAACAGAAAGGCAAGCAGCCAGGAAGTGCTAAGAACAAAAACTATTAAGCAGGTCTACTGAAACAGATCTTCAAGCATTGTGACAAAAACTACCCAAAGTTCTCTTAAAATGCTGCAGTAAGGTGGCAAAAGATGGGTTCACGGTGTGCAATTGATAGGCAAAAAGAACTGCTAAGGTAGAAAAGAAAATTTGCTTATGAGATAAACTAGAGTATCCAAGAATCAAAGCTGCAGGCAGAGTTCATCGTGACAATATCCCAGAGCTGAAGGGTGGGCTCAGGCGCTGAGGTATCAAGAGGACACAATCAACCCTATTACACAGATCAGAAGTCTCAAAACTCCTAAAATGTTTAAAGACCAGATTTATAGAATGTGGTTTAGCTGTCTGAAGATTCTGAGAGATTTTCAGCAATACTTCAACACCTAACTCTGTTATAGTAACAGATACTATGCGCCCACGCACCTCTAAAAAACCATACAGGATATTTCACAACTAAAAGATTCTGGACGATGTTGAAAACTTGGCCACGTACAGTTTGGCCTTGGAAGCAGAAGAGCAAAGAACTCATAGCCAGGATTTTCAAACCTCTGGGCTAGAGAACTACTCCAAGTTTTCTCCCTTTGACAGAGTCACCAATTTTCTGGTGCGGAGAAGGAAAGTGCAGGAAAAGAAGGTAGACCCCTGCTGCTCCTCTGAACTAATTATAAAATCCCCTTTTGTAGCGACCCTTAAGGGTCATTAAGGACATCATTAAAGACATCACCAGCGCTACACACGACCCCAGTGCTGCGGCGCAGGGAGGGCTCGGACGGGTCAGGCAGGTGAGGGCGCAGATGAGGGAGGGAGGAGGCAGGAAAAGGCAGGAGAGGGCAGGTGTTGGCAGGAGGAGACAGGTGAGGGCAAGTGAAGCCAGGTGGAAGCAGGTGGAGGCAGGAAGAAACAGGTGAAGCTGCAAGCAGGTGGAGCAAGCAGGTGGAGGCAGATGAATGGCGGCAGGTAGAGCCGGACCCCGAGGAGCCCATCTCTGAGGGGGATCGGCCGGGCTCTGCCGCCCGCTCGGCCAGCGCAGCCCCTGGCTGTGACCGGGGCGGGCAGGGCTGCGACCCGGGGCGGGCAGGGCTGCGACCCGGGGCTGGCAGGGCTGCGACCCGGGGCTGGCAGGGCTGCGACCCGGGGCTGGCAGGGCTGCGACCCGGGGCTGGCAGGGCTGCGACCCGGGCCTGGCAGGGCTGCGACCCGGGGCTGGCAGGGCTGTGACCCGGCGCGGGCAGGGCTGCGACCCGGGGCTGGCAGGGCTGCGACCCGGGGCTGGCAGGGCTGCGACCCGGGGCTGGCAGGGCTGTGACCCGGCGCGGGCAGGGCTGTGACCCGGGGCTGGCAGGGCTGTGATCCAGCCGGGAGCAGCGCCAGTCCCGGCCGGCCTGCCCCGGCCCGTCCCCGCTCCCCGCCGGCGCGGCCTCACCCGGATGTGGATCCGGCCGCCCCCCCCGTCCCCGCGGCCGGGGTCACCTTGATGCCGCCGAGCTGAAGTGTCTGTCCCCAGGCTGGGCTGTCTCGCCTCGTTCAAATGCAACTGATGGCGTCAGATAACTTCTACAATACGTGTTGCTTAATGAAGGAAACAACCTTGTGTTTGGGGCATTGCGTAAGATTACATCACCGGATAAATATGCATTAGGTAGGCGGAGAGCGTGGATTAGATAGGCGGGTCCATGTGTGTTGTGCTTTATAAAAGATGCAAGCTGTTCCCACCTGAGCGTGGTTTGTGGAAAGCCGCGCCGCCTGCCCTTTGAAGAATAAACAGCGTTTATTCTGTAAACTTCCTAAACTGCTCTGGCTGTGTTTAGGGAGCTCCTAAAGTGGGGAACAGCCCCCTCAGCGCCGGGCGCTGCTGCTTATCCCGGCCGGGCTCGGGGCCGCCCCCGCCGCTCAGGGGCCGTGCCGGGCAGCGGCGGGATCACGGCTGGATCACGGCTGGGATCACGGCTAGCATCACCCCCAGCATCACCCCCGGCGCCGGTGTCGGAGCAGCCCCGGCCCTCGAGGGAGCCTCTGCCCCTTGCCTTTCGGTTCCCGGTGCGCGTTTGCCCACCCAGCCCGAGCGTAGGCTCCGTGCGTGGCAGAGCACCAGCGGCGTCCCTTCAGTGTCATCCCAGAATCGCAGGATCTGAGGGTTGGAAGGGACCTCTGGAGATGATCCAGGCCGACCTCCCTGCCAGGACAGGGTCACCCAGAGCAGGTGGCGCAGAGGTGGGTTTGGAAAGTCTCCAGAGAAGGAGAATCCACACCCTTCCTGGGCCGCTGTTCCAGTGCTCTGCCATCCTCAATGGGAAGAAGTTCTTCATGTTGAAATGAAACTTCTCATGGTTTATGGGTTTTGCTCCTCATACAGTCAATGGGTACCACTGGAAAGAGTCTGGTCCATCCCCTTGGCACTGCTTTGAGATATTTATAGGCATTAATGAGGTCTCCTCTCAGTCCTCTCTTCCCCAGAATAAACAGCCCTGGCTCTCACAGTCTCTCCTCATCAGAGACCTGCTCCACACTCATCGCCTTTGTGGCCCTTCTGCATTGGCTCCTTGTCTTTTTTTGTACTTAGAAGTATGGAAATGAATCAGGACAGTGAGGATCACATCAGCCCTGGGCTGGGCAGGACGAGATAAGCCTTTGTGACGTTCTCTGAGAGGACATGGCATAAAGATGCCAAAGTAAGGGCAAACAGCTGAGCTGTGAATGACACATTGTGATGAACTGGGAAAACAACGTGTTAGTTTCAGTACCAAACCTCTTTTGTGAACAAAACAGTGTCAGTTTCTACTAGATAGAAACTTAATGAACTGTACATTAAAAGTCATAGAATGAAAAAGATGTAACCTTATGCCACTGCACCTTGCTGCAGTTTTCCTGTTCCATACTACGTGAAGAAACATAAGATCACAGAATTACAGACTGTTTTGGCTTGCAAAGGACCTTAAAGCTCATCCAGTTCCACCCCTGCCCTGGGCAGGGTCCCCTTTCCACTCCCCCAGACTGCTCCAAGCCCTGTCCAACCTGGCCTTGGACATTTCCAGGGATGGAGCAGCCACAGCTTCTCTGGGCAACCTCTGCCAGGGCCTCACCAAAGTATTATTAAAAAGAGATCTTATGGTGTAGGTTTTGTGTCCCATTATACCTGACTGTAGTGTTCCCAAAGGTAGCTATAGAACATGATTTTTTGGGGCAGTAAATAGCATACACCTTTAGCAGTCTTCTTCTAAGATATACCATGGAAAAAACCCAAACCTGTGCCTGTGTGCCTTGAGCACTATAAAATTTAACAGTTTGATGGAAGTCTCTGAAACGTTCATACTCAGCAGACAAAAACAGCAATTAAGGGTTTGTTTTCTGCATTAGTTAATTTTCTACTGCAGTATTATCCCAGCTAAAGACCGTTATATAAGTCAGTCAGATGATAGAATTTCTTCTTGGATGTAAAGGGGAAAAAAAATCTCCCTAAACAAACCTTCTCAGTCTTCTATACTAATGTTGGTACATTCAGTGGGTTTTATAAAGTTTTAGTCAGTAATTGGTTGGTTGGTTTCTGTAATGCTAAAAGTGAACGTTCAGACTCTCAGAACTTCAGGAGGTTCTTTACAGGATGATGTTCAAACCTGCTCTGAGGCCTGGAGTGACTGCTCCTGTTTTGTCAATAAACTGAAGATTTCACTTCTTTTTACTATCAAGATATTATTCTCTTTTTACAGATTAGTGTAAATTTGGATTACTGCCTTCAGTAATCCTTAAGTATGTTACGTTTATCATCAGTGTGTTCTTGTATTGCGTCTCTGTAGCATGTTCTTCTTCTGTTTTAGAATTTGCTATACTGTTCTTGCAAAAGGAATATATGTGTTCTGGGCAAAAAGCCAACAAAAAATAGCTCTTACCAAGCCAGATTAGATAATTACAATTTCACTGTGTCTTTAAAGCACAGCTATGTCTTTTGGGCTGTGAGAATTAGTATTTAGTACACATAACTTTACACTTCTTGTCTAAAGAAAAATGTCCCCTCAGAATGTAGACTCCTCTAGTTCATTTTCTCCATTTTGAAATTTAGTAGAAGCAAATGTGTTCTTTGTTGCAATCTATTATTATTAATATTCCTGAGTTATTTAATGGCCATTATCAGATTTCTTTTACTTTTTTTCCATGCCAGAATTTGGTAGGTGAGAAAAATAAAAACACTTTTGATTTTCTGCTGAAGTAGCTGTATTAATTTTGTATCTTCTATCCTTAATTTTTACATCAGCAGCACGAGAGGAAAGTGCTCCTAGTATACTAGAACTGTTCCAAAAAAGAATTCAAATATTAAGGGGTTTTTGTGTATGATTATGTTTAGCTTGTCCAAAAACCCATTTCAACATCTCTTCCACACAATTTAGATCGTTGTAACACAGGCCTCTAACTCTGCTTGGGGTTCTTTGTTTATTTGTTTGTTGGGTTTTTTTAAGGTTATAATTTTCAAAATATGTGTATTTTTGGTTTCCCAGGGATCTGATGTGGTTTTGTTTTGATAATCGTCTTCCCATCATCTCTACTGAGTTGCCACACTGTAGTCCTTGAAATAAGCTGCTCTTGGTGAATCTACTTTGATTTTTACTTCATTTCATTACTGTCTCAAGGCACCCATAACTCACTTTGAAAATCTCCCTGGAAAATACCCCTTATATTTTAGGAATAGCGCACCCTAAGGAAATAGCCAGAATTTTCTTAGTGACCAGCACTGCATTTCGTTGAATACCCCAGTTTGGTCAGACTATCAGTATGAATTGTTGGCCTTTTTTTCCAGAGCAGTATTGATTCTCAACAGCCACCATGTTTTGGGAAACTGAAGGGCAAAGAAGCAAAAAGGAAACAAGAAAATCCATTTTTCTCAGACTCATTCCATGAAGCAGACAATTTAAAAAGCACTAATTGAGCAAGCAGAGAAAAAAGCAAGAGGAGGAAACACGTTGCAAACTATACACTGATTACAACTTCTCAAAGGAATCAGGAAGGAGAAGCTGTATGGGAGGCTTGTATTTTGGCTTAAGGTTGCATGTAGTAAATAACAAAAGGTTGATTGTTTATATTTTTTAGCTGTACTCTGCTTTCAACTATGTTTTTCTCTAGAGCTTTATGAAATATGAAAAAGACCTTTCATAATACCGAAAAACAGAAGGTCCAGTATAATTGCACCCAAAATAGTTTGAACCAATCTAAGACCAAAAAACATCTTAATTTGGGCTGAATGTTATTGTTTTGTCTCCTAGAGAGCAAAGTTTATAGAGATTCCTGTCAGTTCTGGAACTTTTTTTTTTAATTCATTCAGCCTTACATGGTAACACTGGGTGGTTATAAATAGGTGAGTGATACCCCCCTTCATTTGAGCATTTTTTTGTGGTATGAAGCCAGTCATATTTGTGGGTCTTCCAAAGGAAACAATGTTTGTAATGCTGTTGGACTGGAGGCTTTTTAAAAATCCTAGTAGAGAAATAAGCAAAACTGCTGAACAAGCATGATTTATAAAGTAGATATGGATTGATTTACCACTATTAAATGCCATCATTAACCTACAGGGCTGACTTCCTTACTGAGGAAAGTTGGTGATAGCACACAACAAAATGAAGTATTTACTCTTCTTAGCCTGAAGCAGATGGAGACAATGGGGCGTTGGCACAGAGATTCTTAATATGAAAGGTAACCACTATTTTTTTTTCAAATACACCCAAGGCTTAGGGAATGTAAAGTCTTTATGAGCCATTGTTTGGTGATCAGCAGGGAGGAATGGACCAAGCTCATCTTGTTGCCAAACTACCATTTCCACAACAAGAGCCAACATTGTCTCCCATTCTTGTGGTCACCATTAGGAGCAAGGTCCAATCAGTTTGAAAGGGCAGAAGAAAATGCTGTGTTAACTGTCAAAGTAGACATCATGTGTACGATAATTTAGTCTGTTTCAAACTTAAATCTCTGATTTTTACCCTATTGAAGTACCAACCTCCTTCAGTCCTCACAATTGGCTATAAAGCAAAAAGTGTATTTGTTGCTAGACCACAATCCAGCTTCGAAAAATTTTGCCACCCTTTTCTACCCACTAAAAAACCCACAGTCAAGGCATACTATACTTGTTTGCCTTTTAGGGTTTTATATAGGAAAAAACATAGTATAGAAATCCTTGTCATTTCCTTTCAAGGAAATTTACTAAAAGACAGTTAAAACTCCTGCTATAAAACAAAAACCACAGTAGAGTAACTTCTCTCCTCTACCTATTATATTTCTTCTCTTAGATGACAGTAGCAGAACCCAGAGGCCATATTCTAAAATGGTTTCATTTTTTTTTTCTGTTTATAGAATCTGTTTACTGGCAGAAACACCAAGGTTTCTGCAGCTTCACCAAGAATCATTCTGGTAACATATTGTACTGTACCGGCCATCTTGAGTCATGCAGTCCTGTCCTTGCAGTCAATTAATAATACCTGCCTAACTAACCTTCTCTAATTATCACAGCTTTTGTGCATCTAAATAAACACTGTACTAGTTGGCTTTTTTCTGAGTTGAGTGTTTTTATTCTAAATATTGGATCCTGCTTTTTTTTAAATCTTGTGGAAATACTTTAGGATTTGTAATCGGTGATCTATTTTTCAGCTACCTTTTTTCCTGGTTTAATTGATCTATATGTTAAGTGCATTTGTATAAGCAGCAGTGCTACACTGGAGACATCTTTATGAAATCATGGTAAAAGGTTTAAGACAGATTTTCGATTCACAAGCACAATTGTTTTTCAATCAGCTTTTGCTTACATCTGCAAGAGCAATTTATGAATGGTGCTCTTACTTCAAGTAAGGGAAGCATTTTAGCTTCCCTTGTTTAATGTCAAAATAAATAAATATTTGAGTTCACAGAAATTCTAGAGTAAACAATATTGCGCAAAGAAGTCACCTAGTTTATCATAGAAAACTGCACAAGTGCTGGGAGAATGGTTTAGCTGTGAGGGAAATGTCCAAGCAGTTCTTTTTAAAGCCATTATGAACATACTTGGGGCACTTAAAATCAGCCAAACCTCACCAACAAGAACTAGGGCTGGATCCTTCAACTGGCAGCTAATGTACACATATTTTGTGGGCATGTGAAAGAGTGGACAAACAAGGTCCATAAATTCTCTCAACACCGAGGGTAAGCACTCTGATCTTTACCCAGAAGAAATAGTTTTGAAGGACAAAAGTATTGCCACTTGAAAGCAATTCTATTTTTACACTTGAAGCTTCTGAATTCCAGGCTTCTGTGGATTGCACTGAAGCACAGCTTTATTTATGACATCATCAGTGTCTTCTCCACAATGCTGCCGAAATAGACAAAGTTAAACATATGTTGTGGGTTAATGTCCAGTAGCAGACAAATTTGATGGGCCAAAAGTTTTCCTAAAGCTTTGGTCCTCTTTCTAAGTTTTTGCTGTGTTTTTTTTTCTGCATTTATTTTAATTTTTATTACATACTTGAAAAGGAAAAAAAAACAGGCTTTGCAGCACTACTGGATTTATCCCATCGACACAGTTTTATGGAGACTAACTCAAGAAATGAGAGAGTTAAATCATGCCACTTCCTTACATTTAGTACCTCTACTCAGAGTACCTGTGCTTGAAAGATAGAGCTTTATCATAAGAATTTTAATTGTTTATTATTATTTTGCAAAAATTACTGAGAAAATTTATAATAATGAGTTTGATGTATCAATAGTAATGGCTTGAAATGGACATTAGGTAATCTAGGAAGTCATGCAGTTCATCTTGAACTTCTCTTAGGGAGGAACTGGCACAGTTTCCTCCAAGCTATGGAAATCCAGAGGTGAATCTCACAATTTCTAGTATCTTAGAAATGACAGGTAAGTCATCCAACAGCTAAAAAGTGTAAAAATTTTCCAGAGAACTTGCATGAGCAACCATTCCTGTTACTCAGGGGACAAGCTGTAGCCCCAAAAAAGGGCAAATACTATTATTTTGGAAAAGCTGCTTGGCATTGTGTGTCCTGCCGTGCAAAGCACGACTCTGGTGCAGCAGTTGAACCAGATGCAATGCCACATTATTCAGTCCTGGAGTCCTCTCTGACCAAACTTGCTGGAGCCAGGTACTGCCTCAGACAGTTCAGCATATCAGGATGTAATTCCTTATGGGTGTCTTAATATCCACTATTAAAAATAGCTTGCGGTAAGACCTAAAAATCTTCAGACTGAGTGTCTGAACGCAATCCTGGAGTTATTTATAACCACCTATGCATTTGTTATGTTTGAGACAGACGCGGGCAAACAGCCAGAAAGGTTCTGCAAGAAGAAAAATCCTCAATTAGTTCTCGTTGTATAAAGTGTGCACCTCTTTGTGAGGCCTGGACTTTGTCAGCAGCAGTGGCTGCAGCCCTCACTGTTGGACAGCTCTTAGGCAGGAATGGCATTCCTTCCACTGGCAGTCAGAGGGGACTGACCATTCCTTTCTCCAGCAGTAATCCAGCAGTGCTGGGCCACTGCACCACCAGGAATGTCGCATCCATGTCTACATATAGTCAAAGATCGAGCTTGAAATTACAGCACTAAAAGGAACACATATTCCTGTTCCACTCCTCTTTCCTGAATAAAGGCATATTGTTGCCATCTCTTCATGCTAAATTTTAGGAAGAATGATTAACCACATGGTCCTTTTTGGGAGAATAACATCCTAGTAATAATTATCAAGGAAATAGGTGATTACTGTTCTGATCCTGATTGTTCATTCATATACTACAGCTTGTTTTTCTATTTAACGAACTTCCAAGTAATTCATCTGCTATGCAAAAATCTAATTAAAACCATAAAAAGATAGTTTGACTAGATTTTCTTATTGAACTAGGTAACTGTTTGCTAATCTGCAAGTGTATCAGACAAACCTTCTACCAAAGAAGGAATTACAAGTAGCATTGGAGACTTTTCATACTCACAAATTACAGTGTCACGCAGGGAAAATGTGTGAAAAAGACATCCCTAATGATTCCTCTCTAAAAAAAGCTCATTGGGCAATCCTGGAAATTGCTAAACAGGTTAGAAGGTATAAACCCTTACTGTTTTCAGAGGGAAAAATCTTCTGTTGATGCAGCTATTAAGATATTGCCACTTCAAAAAAACCCTATCCAACATAAAACCCTGTTAACCCTTTAGCTAGTATTTTAATTACAAAAGAAAAAGTAAAATATTTGTTATGCTATAAACTAAGATTCTTGCATCTAATCCTCAAAAAACACCATTGTAACGTTAGAAATAAACTGTACTTCTGATCTGCCATTGGTACTTGGAATGCTTGGCAATTATTTTTACCAAAACAAGCAATTCAAAAATGCATTGTTAGCTTTCTGGGGAGATATTTCAGGAGGCAAACTGTGATGGTGACTACTGTTGGTGGTTTTCATGAACCAACATTTTCATTTCACAATGACCCAATGAGCAAAGGAGTATTCCTGTTAGGAACACTGCAGATGTATTCATGGCACCACAAAGTTGGGTCCCAATGTTTTGTGTTTTGGTACCCATTAAGATCACAAAATCACAGAATGGTTTGGGTTGGAAGGGACCTTTAAGATTATTCTTTTCCAAACCCTCTGCCGTGGGCAGTATTAATCACACAGCATTACTCTGGGCAATCAAGGAATTTATGAGAATGTATTGAACACCTGGCATGGCCTGAAATGTTACAATCTCAGTTTATTTGCAAGATGTTTGTGAAACAATTTATGCATATAGACAAAACTTGCATTTTTCGGTTGCACAAAAGATGCAACCGAAGAGTGCAAAAAAATTTAAACCTTTAAGGTGGTGGAAACATCTGTATTTTTGAAAATCTGCATTAAGAAATGTGTCCACATGTTAAAAAAATTAGATGAATGCTTGCAAAATATCTCAGGAGAATTCTGACCTTAATCCATTGATCCAAATTTTAGTACATGATGTACATTAGAAATAACATTATTTATTAGCATCTTGTAATGGAATATCACACCAGTATATTGTTTGCATGAGTGAAGAAAGCAAAAATGTATTTCCAAACTTGAAGATTTCATGATTTAAACAGGAGTCTTGGAGAAGCTAGGAAAGCTCTTATGCTAGGAAAGACTTGGGAGTTCTGGTGGACAACAAAACTGAACACAAGCCAACAGTAGGTTCTTGTGGCAAGAATCTTAGTTTCTAGTGCAGCAAACCTTTTTCTTTTGTAATTAAAATACTTGCTTAATGGTCTACAGGATTTGGGGGTTTTTTTGTGGGGTTTTTTTGGGTTTTTTTGTTTGTTTGTTTGTTTTGTTTTGTTTTTTGTTTTTTGTTTTTTGTTTTGAAGTGGCAATAGCTTGATAACTGCATCAACTGCTTACTAGCAACTGAGTATTACCAGCATCTTGAGGGATGCTTCCTCACAGATCTGATTTTATTAGTTGGGATCAATGGAATCAGTGGGAAGTTTCATGTCAGAGAGATCTCAGACCATAAAAAAGGACTGTGCTAGCTGCTCCTGCTGACACTCAACAGGTACTTTTCTGTTCTGTGGATGTTGAGCTAAGTGTTAGGACAACCCTGAAGTTCTCTTCATTGTGTCAAAACACTGCTTTCTTTGCAGCTGTCTGTGGAAGCTTTCTTCTTCCAATACCCCTAAGCAAATAATCCAGCATAGTGGTTTTGTTGCCTATAGCTGAGAGGGAAACAGGACTTGAGTCTTAAATACAAGAGAATCAGATCTTGTAACACATAATCACCTCAAATATTCAGTTCCTATCAAATGTCTGTGTCTTGCTAAAGGAAGGGGATTTCTGCTCATTTGTTAGAGAATGAATGAATGACTCTATTGTTAATTAGAATCAGATTGCAAAAAGTGTTTGCATTTCTGTGAACAAACTTCAGTCTGCAAAGTGGCTGTTCAGTCTTGCCCACAGTGTTGTGCACATACTTTCTGAAGTCAGCAAGTGTTGGCGAGCACTGTAGTGAATAAATGACACCTGCATGTGTGTCTAGGGGCAAGACTGACCCCACAGGCTCTAGGGCTTCCACCACCTAACTCTTCACATTCCATAGACAGTGCAGGGATAAACGCAGTTCACTCTCATAAAAGTGCCTGTACTTTTTAAAATTCATCATTAGTAATGTTCCTCTACATAGCTTGTACACCTGTTTATAAAGTAAGATGTGATGTCCCAGGTGATGTACATTTTCTATTCACTCAGGTTTACTTTCTGATTGTTTTCAATTTACCACAGTATTCTAACTAGGTTTATGGGGAATTAATTTTTGGTCATGCCAAGGAAATTAGGAAATGTATGTAGGATAAGAATTTTCACCAGATAATTGTTTAAGTACCTGTTTTCTATAGTATGATACCTATTCTTTTGTAATTTGTCCTTCTAGTATGTCCATATTTTTGTGTTTCACAGAGATATGAAAGGCCTGAAAGGTGCAGCCCCCGGAGCTGTGCACAGACTGTCCCCATAGCTTATGTTTACTCATCCTGGGCTCCAACACTTAGCAAATTTTCACAGCAGAATTTTGGATCTCCCAGTTTTTCCATATGTGCTGCACCTTTTGTGACAGACCTGTGCTCACCACTGCAAACATCTGTGTTACACCTGTGCAGTCAACAGGGTTTGCTCTACAGGACCTGCAGTGATGGTCTGCAGCTGAAGCCTGTGTGGGATCCACAGCTGTGGCAATGGGGTTTCCAAAATCCACCTTCTTGTTAGGCTTCCATGCCCTGTGGTCCCACACCTGGAGTGCATCCTGGGGGATATGGCCTAACTTACCTGTTTCACTTGTGGTCCTGCCAGTGAATTGCAGGGGCTCAAAAATTACATCATATAGGTTATATCCACCCTGCTTTCCATGGAACAGGCATGTGTGTCCCTGCAGGGCTGGTTGATGTTGGGGATCCGTATGAACAAATATTAAATTCTTCACTTTTTAATCTTGTATTGTATTCTCCTGTTGCATCCAGATCAGAATCATATTCCCTCTGTGGCCTTCTTTGTTTGGTGGTTAGAGGAAAACTTTTTCTTCCTTTAAATATATCCAGAATTTTTATTTTTCTCCTAGGCTCATGTAATTCTCTTCTATATTGTAATTCACTAACCCGCTTCATGTAAGAGCTACGTAATCCCTTAAAGACTCCCTCAGGAGGCACAAGTGTGTTTCATGCCTAACAGATTTTTAATAGAACACTGAGATTATGTTGCTATTGAGTCATGGTGGAAGGACATGGCAAGCTGATACGGTTTTTGGAGGACTGGAGCCAGGACAAATTAATTCAGCCATGCCCATTGCCTTCTGTAACAATAGGGCTGAATCATAAATCAGATCCCAATCCTCTGTTCGTTTTCCTTCTCCAGCACAGAGTTTCCCTGCCAGAGAGCATGGTGGTATATGCTGAAGCTGAGTCTGAACATGCATTTACACATAGACAATAAAGCTGTTGCAGAAACTACGTTTTAAGATTGAAATTGTGCACACATGACAGTGCAGGTGTATCCCAAGGAACCAGGAAAGTTTATGCTCTGGTACGGGGCCTGCTGACAGAAAACACCCTTTCTTCAGGAGATGGCTGTCATTCTGAAGCACACTGACACATTTCAGGTCTACTGCTTTGTTCTAGCAGGCATTGTAAGAAGCCATGAGAGTAATTATGTGGTACTGATAGAATCTACCCAGCTTCAGGAGCACAGGACCAAACCTGTTCTTAGCTTTGGGAAGGGATTCATTCTCAGGGATTCCATTTTGTTTAGGGTGGGTTGGTTTTGGCTTTACTCCAACAAATATCCTGAGGTTTGACTGAAGTCAAAATTCACCTTTTTTAAAAAAAAACCCACATTCATTAAGTACATTCTTTTGAAACAAATGTTAAGACTTACATCAACACTGCCAGTTATGATTCTTTTGTGCAGCAAATATGAAATGAGAGAAGAAAACCCCCATGAGTGATGTGTAGACAATGTCTGCTTGTGACAGACTGGCAGTGGCAGTCATGGCTTCTTATCAGGGATTTGAAAGGAAGAGAATTATCAAATTATGATAGTCATACCATGGACATCCCCAGATAACATTCAAAGGCAGGGGTCTTAGTGGGAAAGTACTTATGAGTTCCAGAAATGGGTAATAATCTTAACTCTACTGAAACTGGAGAATCTTCAAAGTATTCATGTTCTGTATTTTTACTATATTTAAATTTACTTTTTTTTTTTCTCTTTCCTGTTTTTGTTGTTTTTTGGTTGTTGCTGTTGTTGTTTTTTAATGCTGGGTAGTTGAAAGAGGCCTTTCTCTTCACAGAAAAGGAAATGTCCTGCCCACAATCCCACAAAAGATGCTCCCCTTCCAATAAATAGAGCCAATAAATAGAGCAAGGCATTTGTGACATAGGCAAGTGGCAGCTGCTGTTTTTCTGTACTTGGTTTGTCTTACCAGCATGGAAATCAGATATTATTAATTATGATTAATTAGTGATCACCTGATTGTGCTGCTGTGATCAACCTGAATTATCAGTTGTTTAGCAATAAATACCATGGTGCTGTAATAATAATGATTATATCTATCTACAGTTCACAACATTTATTTACTATATCTTTCCCTTACAAATCACTTCCAAGTCAATGCCATCCTCATAGACAGCTAGAAAAGGAAACATTTAATGTGTGTCTATGGGTGTGCCACAATAAAGATATTTTATATTGTTGGACCATTCTCTAAGTAAACTTCAGGGGTTTTGGGCTTAATTAAAGTACATAATAAAATATGTTGCCACAACACTAGTAAAATAGCTTTATTTTTTTCAATTGGAAGGGAAATACTCTTATGTTAAAAAGAAGTATACTTTTATTCATACTGCATTTAACATTATTTGTTGGTAATTGCTTTCCTTGATTGCTCCTACAAGGCTTTCAGAGAGCAGTAAAAGAGAAAAACACCATCAAAACATGGTTATGAATCATTATATTTAACTACTAGTGTTTCAAGTTCATTCTAGAAACACATTGAATTTCATTCAGTTTTGCACATGGCACATTTAGATTTTTGTTTCCCCTGGAAAGCAAAATAATCAGGCAGTTTGTGAAATGTTTTAAAACAAATCTGAATTGCAGTTTCCTTTTCTGAACCCATTTTGTGTTTTCAGTAGAAGCATTATCAAGTTACATTTCATTTTGGATGCATGAAAACAAATTTAGCAACTACTTTCTACCAAAATAAATAGCAGGAGAGGTGATTTGTCATGGAATTATCTACTTAGCCCACACTCTTATCTGCGTAGAAGATGTGTCTGAATGGCTTCCGTGGAGCTTGATAATGCAGCATTTGTCTGCAAATATTTTAGTTGAGGTTTTAATTGAATATAAACATGAACTGCATGAACTTTGGCACTTGAAGGACTCCTGAGAAAAAGCTACCACCAGGAATATAGACGTGTAAGTACTCATATATTGTAAGGATATTGCATCAAAGCTGTCGCTTAGTAAGCAGATCAGCCTTTCACTTCTGTCTCAGAAACCAACAGGATGCTATCTAAGTGTGTTTAGCCAGCTGAAAGCTATCAGAGAGTTCCTCCAAACAAACATTGTTTGAATTAATACGTTATTTCCAAACCAGTTACATTGGCAAGGTATAAGGTAACATGTGGTTTAGAAAAATAAACCTAAATAAAATGAAAACAGAAGCAGCAGAAACCCTGTTTGAGTCTTCTATGAACTGTGTGTGGATTTCATCTCATATGGCAAATGGCCGAAAATTAGAAGCAATGTTCTGAGGAGAAAAGGTCAAAACACACAGGGAAAATTTGAATATAGTGGAAGCACCCATTGAGTGTTAGTTAAGTGTGGAACTATACATTTGGTAACATGTCAGTGAAACTGCTATACCTTGTTATATAGGTGTTTTTCAGTTCTCATGGTACTACTGGCACCTGTTTAAACAAATTTCCCGTATATTTGAGATGTGATCCAAAGGCCAACAATGTCCATGAGTCACTTCTGTGATTTCTAATGGCCAAAGGTGAAGATTTGGAGAAGCTGAGAGTGTTATTTGTGGATCAAGGCTGACTGGCAGTCAGGCTAGACTACAGACACCTGGCTTCCCTGCAGGTTCTTTAGTCCTGCCTTCTTCAGCTTTGGTTCAAAGTGCTCTCTGATAAAGCACTTGTTGATCAGACACTGCTCATGCTGGTAGCCCTGAGTTATGAATAAAACAGGACTGTGAAAATTACAAGAAATTCCCTCAATGCAGATTACAGTTTGTTTTCTTTGGTTTTTTTTAACCTGAAAACGTGGTGAGGAAGCTGATAGATGAGGTTTGGAGATAATTGAGCAATGAATCTCCAAGGCCACATTTCTTGCAAGACTTCTGTACAAGTGTAGGTCATTCAGAAAGATCTGATCTTTGAAGCTGCAGCTTGCAGGATTGAACCTGTAAATAATGCAAGAATGGCAGATGAAAAGTATGACCTACCTGCCTTTCTTATATGAAAAGAATATTAATGTGGGAGAGGTTAAAGGAACAAGAACTTTTACTGGTCTTAACAGATTTCTCTTTGCATGTAAACTCACATTGACAGTAAACATTAATTTCTAAAATCTGTACAAATACTTGTATTTTGAAAGGTTCACTGAAGACAATTTATATTCTTTGAAAGTTGCTACTATTTTTTAAGAAAATGACATTAGCTTAGTATTTTTCATTTGGTGGAATTTGTTGGTCAATGACTTGATATCTTTAGCATTCAGTAGGTACCAGAGCTCAGTTGCTGATAAATACAGAAAAGCATGTTTTCCAAGAGCTAGCACGATGTGGTTTTCAGGATCTTTTTGGATTTTAATTATTTCTATTAAGCTACAAATTTTTCCTGTTCTCCACTTCTGTATGAATTACATTTCTTTTCATGACCATGAAAGTAGACAAGACAGGTGAACCCTCAAAATGATCTGTAAGAAACCATCTGTTAAAGAGAAAGAATTGTATTTTGTATTCTTAATTCAAAAAAATACACAAACCAAATGGATATTTATTGTTTTTTTAAAAACTCCTTAATCTCCATATAACATCTCCTACCACAGAGCTGATTCCAGAAATTATTTAGATCCCTTGATGAGAGATTGTGCTTTGACATTCATAAAATATTAAACTCTTTTGTAATGTATTTAATCTTTTGAATGAAAAAAATGCTTCTTTCCACTATAAAGAAATCCAGTCAGTGAAAATGTGGGTTGTTTTTGGGGGGTTTTTTGTTGTTGTTGTTGTTGTTGCTGTTGTTGTGGGGTTTTGTTTTGTTTTTGTTTTTGTTTGTTTCTGAATAATCTTCTTTGTTTAATTACAGCACAAACTAGCAAAGGATTAGGGGAAAAAAGGCTGAGAGAGCAATTAAAATAAACAAAGAAAGAAGAGGTGTAAAGCTGTGTAACCCAATTTCCTTCAAGTTGTTCAAACACTGTTGTGCTCCTTTGGGTCTATTCGGAGTTACACAGCAGGTACTAGAGGGGACTGACCCCTCAACTTCTGATTTGCTCTAACCTTTATTCTGAACTAAAGTCCAGAGGGAGCTCAAGTTTTGTTTGAATTTATCTGTATTTATCTAGAGACTCTCTTACTGTCCAAGCTGTAGGCATGCCTCTTCCTTTCTTCCATGAAACATTTCTCCCCCTGGATTCGGAGGAGTTCAAATTCACTGGATAGAAATATGTGTTCAATAAATTTTCAATGGAGCTGTCCTTGGGAAAAATCTTAGTGTAAATTACTATCAGAGGTTTAAGGGAATATATTTCTAGTGTCCCCTTATCCTTCCAGATCCTACCTCCTTTATTTTCTGCACTTTTAGTCTTAAAAGAGCTTTCTTGTACAGGCTAGAAAGCATGATCTCCTAAGGAAGTCAATGATCACAAGATGAGAAAACCCAGGAAATGACAAAAAAGTTGGTCTTAGTCAATGCTGTAATTATTTATCCCAGATTTATAGGCATGATTGTATGTCCATGGAGTTTTTACATATCACTGATATACGCATCACCTTTTTGAGAATTTAAGAATTCTCTGGGAAATAATTTGAATAATTTATCAGGCATGGCACTTTTATGAATTCTCTTTTCCATTTTGGCTTATATTTAGCATTCATTCAATTTAATTACCTGCTAAAAGATATATTTTGGAGAAGTTTAGATCAACCAGTGAAAGTTTAAATTTCCAGCATCTTCCTTCTAGATCTAATTTTGCTACTGTTGCACTTTTTTATCATCCTTTGCTTATTGTGGAGTCATGAGTGCATAGGTAATTCCATGTCATCCTGTACATGTACTGTGCGAAGGCAAATTGCTTTGTCAAATGCTTCTTCTGCATATAGAGGTTGAAATGGCCTTGGAATAAATGACTGGATTCATTAGAATTGTACTCAGCAGCAAAAACATTTTATTTATAATATTTATAATACTTTATTTTGTAGTCAAAAACTGTGACAGCTTCAGTCTGAATGTGATGTTTGACTACTGTGTCTTGCTCTCCAGAGCACTGGTTTGAGTTGTATCTTCCTTTTTTGGACAAGTAAAACATATTAAATGTTGGAATCCCCATATTTAAGCATATTGCTGCCATCATATGGCTACATACTTATTTGTCAGAATGGTATAATGAAAGCAGTTCTGCATCTGAAAAGAAAGGCTTTTATGGAAGGGAGCATAAAGCTGCACAGAGAAGCAGTAATGAGTGTTCTGATGTTTCTAATCCTTTTTCTTGTTTAGGCTGTAACAGCTCTGCATGTCTTGGAGTGTGAAATACTTGTCTCCTGAAGCTAAATGAGTAAGATCTGTGTGATCCATAGCAAGGTGACATAGAGATAATGTACATAAATATTAGTCAGAAATTAAACCGTGGGAGAGAGGTTAGTGGGTGTCTTGTCTGAATAACGAGTGAATAAAAACTAGGAAAAGCTGTCAGAACTCATCCCAGGTGGTTACAAAAGTAGTTGTGTCAGTGTTTTACAGTAATTTAAATCAAATTCACTCTTATTCCTTTTGTCTCTGATCATCCCCTTTTTGGAGCTTCTCATGCAGCTTCCATCAGTTCATATGTTGGCAGTCTTTGATTTTAAAAAAATGAAATAAATTGTCTTTCCAATCTCAGGCCTATATTTGTGCTGGCAGGCACAAGTCATGTTGAAGCAAACTCTATTTCCTTTCTCCTTATTTGTCCCATAAAGATCATAAGCACAGTCAGTCTGGCAAGCACAGTAACAGTGTGGCTAGCAAGGAAAAAAAAGAAAGGGTGAGGATAGGAAAGGAAGAATATACCATTATGAATATGTTATATAAAAACTTCCCTGGGGTAGGGAAAGCTAGTGCCAAAATTAATGCACTTTTTGAACATTTCTGGAAATAATAACTATTAGTAGGATGTAAACTGTCAGTATTTGAAGAAAAAATTGCTTTCTATCCTTTAACTTCCAGTAGTATAAAATTTAACATGATCAGACCTGTTTAATTTACCTCAAATCATCCACCCTGCATTAATTTTTACCACATATTATTATTTATTTTGAAATAATCCTGTAGGAAGTGACAGACTTAGGGTTAAACTAGGTGGTTCATAGGGTTGTGTGAAAGATAGCCATCTTACTCAGCCATCATACAATGGATTCTGTGTCTACGATCGTAATAGAGGAAAATAGCAGAAGAAAAAAGTGATAGAAAGGACAATAATTAAATATTCTAGCCCATCAGTGTAATGAACTTTAAAAAGTTCAGAAAGACATTTATGTAACATAAGGATCTCTCATTTCCAGGTGAGCATTTTTGGATTGGTTCAAAATTGCAGATCAACAGAACTCTGCATCCAAAGGGGATTTTAATCCCAAATAAAACTGCCAGACTGCAGCAGACAACAAAGGTAAGCCCAGCTCTCACATATATTGGAAACAGATGTTGAAAGGATGTAACAGTTTTATAAACATGAGTTTGGAATTGCTACATTGCTCATAAGTGATGAAATAACAAGTGCAGATTCTCATAAGTTCGCAGGGTTTTATTTGTCCAAAGGAATAACAGAAATAAAAAACATCTCTGTGATGGTGTTGTCTCCCTATAGAAGGATTATAGAAGGATTTCCTTCACCTTGTTTTGTTTTGTTTTTTGTTTTGTTTTGTTTTGTTTAATTCGTGGCATTGCAATCTGAAACTGGTTTTGCATCTCCCATTGCCCGAGGATGCTCCCTTAGTGGCACGGGCCAGGCATCTTCTGTGTGCCAGGTATCTTCAAAATTTGTGTTTAATGAGACTTACAGGAGGAGGGCTGTAAATCCTCTGGCTGTTCCTGCCATGTATCATAGGACTATCATCCCAAAATCTCCCTCAAAATCCCACTCCTGTGGCGGGGGGGGGTCAGGAGGAGAGGAGAGTGGGTCATTCCAAAGGTGGGGCATGTCAGCAGAGGATGCTCTGTGGGTAAACTACTGTCCTTCAAGTCAAGAGAGATTTTCCAAGGGTATTTCCACTGAGACAACCTTTGGTGACTTGGGCCAAAAATACCCAGTGTGTTCACTCAGAACATGAGAACCCAGGCCGACACCTCACAACCACAACAACAACCACACACAAGAACTCACAACCAACACTTTAGAGCCAAAATCAATTTCTTATATTCCTGCTAGGAATCATTCCACAGCAAGGAACACCAAGGGCATATATTGCTGCTACCAGCAGCTGATCTTCTTCTGGTGCTGTGTTTTGTAGGATTTTGGATTGCACCCAGTGTAGTTTACTTTGAGGCAATCCAGTCCTGAAGTATGAAAGGAAGGATCCTAGCAGGAAATTCCACAGTCAAAGGTAATATTTCAGGCATAGGCAATGCAGCATTTTTGGTAGCTTCTGCTCCTTGATCAGAGAGCAGCTGGTATCCAACATAACCACGGATTTGCAAACAGCAGTAAGAAATAATGAAACTATGAAAGATTTAGGGGTTTTACAATTGGCTGCAATGACCAACCATGCCATCAATTTAATCCCGTTGCACTGGATGAATCAGCAGGTTTCATCCTTCTGCAGTTTCCCCACACTTTTGGCAAGGCACTAATGCACTGATGGTGGGAGGAGTGATAAAATTGTGATAACACCCTAGAAAGAGTACCTGGATCCTAGGTACCTCCCTCTCACCCGACAGTCTCAAATACACATTGGACAGGAAAGATGACAGTGCAGATCTCCCATGTAGTCCCTCCTCAGACAGCCTGCAGGCAAAGGAAATGAATTTTGCATGAGGCGTTCTGAGAAAAGCAAATTAGGAGAGAAAATAGCAATTCAAAAGCAATGTTCACCACTGTTGTGTATTGTGAAAGCTAGTGAAATGTGGAAGAGAAGCCTTGCGGTGTTGCTATAGCCATGAAGTCAAACTTCAGTCTCAGACTGATGGAACCAAACAATTTCTATCCCATACCCACACAAATAAAGGGACTGAGAAGAATCATGGGGCTCTGAAATAAAGAGATCTTGGGTAATTTTCTTTGTCATGGGTTTTGATGTGATTTTAATGTAAATAGAATGCAAATAATAGGTTGATAGTTAATCATTCAATATCATGTCCATCTTTCTTTGTTACAAAAAACCAGTTACTGCATGTTATCACAGACAGGTAAAATTGAGTTAAAAGCCTTGAAAGTTTTTATAGTATGGTGAAATCATTTGGTACTTAGACTGTCAGAATTTTGTGTCGTCTTTTGTACATCCATTGAGATACTGAGATTGAAGACCATATTGTTTTTATTTTCTTCAGGAACTCTCTGTCTCATTGAGGACAGAGGGTGGAGAGGCTTCAGTTGATGAACAGGCATCTTTAATACAGGGTTTTCTTCAGCATGTGATTTAGTGCCCTGTTTATTGCAAGCATTTAGGTCCCTGATACAAACCCAGAATTGTTCATTTCTCCCTGGCCTATTCTGTTCAATACTCATGTCTACACTTTATGAATTCTTCGCAAATATTTCTGGTATAATTTTGCCAAGACAGGCTCAGGGATCACAGTATTACAGGTAGAGAAGAGAAGCACAAAGGTCTTGAGGTCAGAAGTTTTCACTGCTTGTGTGGGTTGGATCTTGCATGCCTAGAAATAGATCTTTTCAGGACTATCTACCACTTCATGTGCTCAAAGCACAAGTCCCATACACACCCAATGTGGTCCTGAGCTGCAGACATTTCTGCAAACCAAGCAGACACCTAAAAAGTTGGAGAACATGCTTGCAGGACATCTGGGAAAGACATGTTTAAATCAGCTGTCTTATATTACGTGGGAAGTACTAGAGTCTAGGAGAGAAAGCTCCAGATTGGTATCTGATAGTCATTAAGACAGTCTCTTAAACTGTGATCTCTGCCTTATGACTCCCTTTGCCTTGGACTTCTGCTGTAGCTAAAGTTTCCTTCATTATACTGAAAAAACCTGGGATCTTGTGTATAAATAACTCTTTAACTATGTAATTAAATATGATATTGGTACCCTGTATGTAGTGGCCAAATGAAGGTTGCATAAATAATTCTAGTTTGGGCTTTTCATAAATGTTAACAGTTGACATTATGACCATAGTGCATAATTGCCATGTAATGTTGTATTTCTTCTTAATTTTTTAAGAAATGAACTGGAAAAAAGTATTCACATGCTGTATTCTGGCAGCATGTGAAATGTCAGCAGGATTGGAACCCAAATCTGTACTGCTTTACCCTACATGAACTGACAGAGTGATTGATTGCAGGATGACTAACCATTGTCTAGGTGAACAAGCATAAACAGAAATAATATATTTTTTTCTACCAGAGTAAGGATATGATGCCTGATAAATACTGGTTCAATTCAGGACCAGTCTCTTTGCCTGTATCTGGGACTTTTTTTGATCCAGATTGACTTTCCTTGTACAGCTACTGGAAGAGCCAGCAGGTATTCATTGGACAGTTGACCAGTTCTTCTTTCTCCTCTCACTCTTGCTTGTCTACATCCAGCACACTGGAAAAGTCTAGGCTCAGCTTTCCTTTAGCTGGAATTTCAGGCAGTTCCAGTTCCAGGTTGATGGGAATGACTGCTTCAATCAATCCCTTCCTCTCCTGTGCCCAGACCTGACCAATATCTCCCAGGGTCTTTCCTTCCTGTCAAAGGCAAGTTCAGTATTACTCCCTCCTCCAGTCTTTCACAACCTAACCCCTCTATTTCTCCTCACCATGTATTCAAGCATCCTCCTTCCCTGTCCGTGCCTTTCCTGGCTAAAGGGACAAAATATTTTAAAATGTGCCTCCAGGTTACCTAAACCTGACCTGTATGGCGAGCACAAAGCAATCCTGGCAAATGAATGTGGTCAGTGCTTCTTTTTCCAGTACATCCCTGTTTCCCACAATTTCTGCAAAAAGATAATTCTAGGTTTTGGGTTGTTTGGACTTCTTTTTTTTTCCTTCTCTGCATTTTGATCAGCTGCTTTCTTGTTTTACCTCCACTCAGCATTATTTTGTCTTATCTGTTTTCAGACATGTACAGAACACTTAGTGTGCTGTGGAGTAAAAATGCATTCTCAACTAGATATAATCAAAGTTTGATTTCTGCCTCATGCTCTAAGTTTGGGCAGGACTGG
This sequence comes from Prinia subflava, assembly GCF_021018805.1. Taxonomy (NCBI): domain Eukaryota; kingdom Metazoa; phylum Chordata; class Aves; order Passeriformes; family Cisticolidae; genus Prinia; species Prinia subflava. The sequence goes on along the minus strand of NC_086250.1, from coordinate 8,735,875 downwards.
TTCTATCAGTCCTACTAGTCCCCACCTTCACTGCAAAGAGAATAAGATTTTACATGCAGAATAATAGTGGGTAAGTTCGAGGCAATGGAATGTTTTACCATTATGGGATTATGCTTATGAGGCGGTGCAAAGAACTCCCACAGACAAAACCTGATGATTAATTGGGTATTGTGGGTGCTTGATGTTTTTAATTTAGGCTTCCAGAAATTCATGAGCCCTGACGCCCTGTGGTGGACGTCTTTCTTCATCACAACCCAGTAAGTATTCACAGCTTTTGAGCCACCAGACTACTGAGTTTTGAAATTAAAACAAAAAAACCCTTGGTCTCTATATTTGGGAGCATTGGCCATTGCATTTAGACCAATTTGCAGCACGACTACATTGAAAAACTCTGCTTATTTGATTTTTCTGTTATTATTTTGAAGGGAATGGGGTGTTATTCATCTGGTTTGAGGTCCTGTGTGTTGTTAAATGACTGCATTTCAGTGGGCTTGCTTTACAAGCTCTTCTTCTTCCCAACAGCAAAAAGCCTGGGAACAGCTGCTCTGCAGCCACAGGAAGACCTTTTGGAGGGAGCTGGGGGCAGAGGAGGGGAAGGATGTCAAGGGTGCTCAGAGTTTTCCTCTCCTCCGGGGCAGCAGCCAGCTCATCCCCGAAATTGCGCAGCAGGGTGAGAACAGAGTGAGTCCCCATTCACTGCACATCCTGGGCAGTCTTGGCCAGAGCAGGTTCAGTGGGACCCCACCCCTTTCTCTGTTCGTGGTAACGTTTCATTTGCTTTTGATTGCCTTTCCACATTAAGCAGATGTTTTTATTAAGCTCTCCAAGGTGACACACAGGTCATTTTCTTGGGTGGTTACTGTAATTCAAAATTCAACAATGTGTGTTAGTAATATCCTTCCAACACACCTTATTTTGAATTTTCCATCATGAACTTCCTCTGCCATTGTGCTGCCTGATTGCCTAGGTTTGTCTTGAGTAACTTAAATAACTGCTCTGTTAAATAATTGTTCCTTGTTAAAAAAAAGCAGTTCCATGGCAAATCATGCCACCATGCTGATGAAGGCCTTTTCCAGGACAGCCATGAATACAGCAAAGTTCTGTTAGTGCTCTGCTGCTAGCCACTGCCATATTGAAAACTGAGCTTTTTCTTCCATTCTGTTCTCTTCCAGCTAGCTTGTGACCAACACACAGCTACAACTCCCACCTCACAACCTCTCAGTTTCCTTAGTAGCCTCTTGTGAGGTATATTGTCAAAAGTGCTTTAAAAATCCCAATAAATTATGTCAGTGAAACAATTCTTGTTCCTCGTCCAGCTGAATTCTTTCAAATGTTCTCTGAAAACTCTCAAAATGCACTAATCTAATTCGGAAAAAGAGACAGGAATGCTAGTAAATTATGGTTGACTTGCTTGTTTTTAGTAGTTGGCAGCAACTCTATTGATGCTATGACTGGCTCTAAGCCATTTAGATTCCTGTCAGAAAAATTAGTAGCATTAATTGTTGCTCTGGGATTCCGCTGAATCCCAAACAATTTCCGGTACCAGAGGGAGGCAGAGAACTCTCACTGCACACCTGGTCTGTCTGGGAACTCTGTGTTCTGGGCAGTAGCAGCAGTGGAGATGCTGGGCTGGAGGTCGAGGAGCACTTTCAGAGACTGGATGAGGTCAAAGCTCTGTGTGAAGTGAGTCCCATCACATCCCACAGTGTCTGCCTTCCCGCTGCCAGGAAGCCTTAATTGCTTCCATGGAAACCTCTCACAGCTGACCCAACCTCCTCACTGCCAGCTCTCTGTGTCTGGGGGACAGGAAGTGTTTTTGGCAGGGAGAAGACAGAGAACATGCTGAAGGCACTACAGAGAAAGTGCAGTCAGAAAGGGCTGAAATTATTTTTGGGGAGTTTTTAACTTGGTGGGGAGGGCGTGGGTTAAGGGAAAGTAACCTGGTTCTGCAGAAGATGAGATGTGAGATAGGAATGATGGTGTCATCTTCATTGCTAAGAGATACAGTAATCTTTAGAGAGAATTCCTATTGTCTATGGGACTGAGTTCCACTGACCCTTTCAATTTCCAGAGTTGAATTGACATTGCACATCTCCCCTCAAAGATCTGGCCTGGAATATCTGCATCATATCAAAGTGGTCTGAAGTAACAGTCAGAGCTCTTTTAAAATTTCATTGTCACTCATCAGTATGTACATTTGCTCAATAAACTTCCCTAGCCCCACCAAATACATATATTCGAAGGAAACCTCAGAAGGGAATAACTTAATACCATGGAAATAATTACCAGGAAGTCATGTTATGCTTCCTGCCAGTTCACAAGAACCCTATTTTTCCAAAATGTGAATGTTATATTGCTGCTTAATAGACTCTAAGCTTCAAAAGAAATGGTGAAAATCTTTTATCTTGGAAGAGAAGAAAGGCAGCGCTGCCATACTACACAGCTACAATCTAGAACTGCTTTAAACCAAGTGTGTGATCCAAACACTGTTAAAAACTGGAAGGTGAAAATTGTCTAGACTGGGAAGCTCCTTCCATATAGCTGTAATTTTGGTGATATCAGGAAACACTGCTCTCACATTTCATATATTTACAGTTCTTAGTAGATTTTCCCTCAGAGAGAAAGTTATCTTTTTTTAATGTATATTTAGATGATACCCTGGTCAAGTTTCCTCTCTTTGGCTTCTTCTATGACACCACTGAATTCCCATGGAAGCAGTTAAAAATGTGGGGGTAGAAGCCTGGCCTCTCATGCTGAGGGGAGTTGCACCATCAATTTCTTTTGAAATGTGATTTATCAAAGGATCAGGCTTTGAGTGGTTCTTGTGCAGTGATGTAAAGCAGGAGCAATGCCACTGAGGTTCTTCACACAGTGCCAAAGCAAAGTGGATGGAAACCACTGCAAAGCACTGCTCTCGACTCAGTGGCATTTGTTTTTCTTTGCCTAGGCATCTGCAGTTTTGTCAATAAGGGGCAGGATAAATTAGTGTTTGTTGAAATATTTGCTGCCCTGTGTTACTGGCAGGGAAGCTGAAGTGCCACCGGTGCTCTCAGCAGAGCTGTTTCCAAACCTGCTTGGGAACATCCCTGTCATGCTGCAGGCAATGGCTGTGATGGATTGTCCTTTATCTCTTTTATTCTTGTTTTAACATAGACTCTTTTTCATAGTCCACAGATGGCACCTGAAAGTACAGTATGTGTTCCAAAAGAAATTCCAGGCTCTTTTTTTTCCCCTCATCTTCTTCCAAGAGAAAAAGAGTACACATACTTTTTGTGTGTTATGGCCTTCTGTGGGACACCACCCACAACCTCACCCTTTTTTCCCCTTCCATGGATAATCTTTTCACAGGGTGGAGAGGGGATGGGATGGGATGGGAAAGAAAGAGTTGCTTTCATGTTTTCTAGCAATGATTTTGTCTACAACTATTTCCTCCTTGACTTCTTACTCACTGTTTATAAATTCTCCCTGTACTTTAACAATAGTATTGTTGCCACAGCTGCACTGATTATATTTCTCTAACTTCTCTCATTTTGGGGCTTGGAATCAGTGTGGTTTGTTTTCATACATGGTGACTTGGAACAGCCTATAATAACATTACAGAAAGCCTTGATAATATAATTGTAATGTGCACACACACTACTTTCTCTGCTTTTTTGTCTCGAGGATCAAATATCTAATTTGTTGGGTTTTTGTTTTTAATACTCTGCCTACAACAAAAATTGAAGCATTGATTCCAGATAGGTACATTACAAAATGTAGGCTTTTGACAAGCATATTAATAAGGGGTCAGTTAATGTTTTAAGTGTTTTATTGCATAGCCATGTATCTCCACATGTGAGATTTGAGGTTGTGGGTTTTTTTGGTTGTGGGTTTGGTTTTTTTTTGGTTGGTTTGTTGGTTGGGGTTTTTTTTGGTTTTGGTTTGGTTTCATTTGGTTTGAGGGTTTTTTGTGGTTTGTTGGTGATTTTTTTTTTTTTTGTGCAAGTGGGCTTTTTGTTTATTTATTTTTTTCATTTGTATATTTATTTATTTATTTTAAGCAGCTATATCCATTCTTTTCCTTATGATAATAATATAAAAATACCGAGAAAACCATTAAAATGTGTGACATATTTTCATTAATTTTATTTTAGGTTGTGAAAAAAATCTTTTGCCTTTCTCAGCTTTTCAAAATGAAGATATGGTTCTTGTTTGTACTGAAAACTTGCATGAGAACTTGTAAGACAAAGGATCCTGATGGTGCAGGGTTCCTCCCCACGTGGCTGAAGTTCGACCTTTGAACTTCAGGACAAGTCTCCCTTTGCTGGAACACCTCTCAATGTTCTTGATGTCCTTAAATAAGAAGCATGTATATGAAATATGTCAGATTAGAAAGGCCTTCCCTTGCTAGATTGTGACCTGGAGGTGTAGAGGTGTAAGTCATGAACAGCTACTGCAATCAGCAGCTCCCCAGCACAAAAATTTGGGTTATGGGACATTCATTTAGACATGTTAGGTAATGCAGCAGGTCTGTCTCCCTTTCAGATTGCATCAGATACCTGTGCAAGTCTTAACACACTGAATTTCCCTTTGTTTTGGGGCTGATGAGTGCTGATAGAGTGTGGCTCACTGGTAGTCAGGGACACGGTGTTTCCTCAACCTGCAAAGCCCAGGCAGGGTGAAAGGAAGTCAGGGCATCACCCTCCTGTCCTGCTTTGCTGCACAGACACTCTCAGAGAGTTTTAAGGGGTGGGGTGCAGGTGTTCTGAGCTGCCCTGCTTCAAACCAGCCTCTGGGATGGGCACTCAGGGACAAAGATCTGCAGCAAGCTGGGTAGACCCCTTGTCACCTACAGCTGGGACAGAGGGAAATGTCTTCCAGCACTGTCCTCCAATAAAAAGCTCTCTCCTGAACACTGATGCCACCTAGAAAAGCAAAGGGAATTGGACACTAATGGTATTCCATTGTTTCCACTGAATCAACCAGTCTCAAACCAGTATCTTAGGAGCAAAGCAGACTGGCGGGTTTTTTAATTATTCCATCAATTATTCCATTCCTCATGTTTTATATAATCCATCCCAATTACAATATTTTTCCTAGCATGTGGGATATAAATACGGTAGTTATTAAATCCAGAGTTGATGAACAGCTTTAAGTGCTGGCTTGGCACCATTTGCTTTTAGAGATGCTCCCCATATGACGACTTCTAATGAACTAGAATTGCAGAATTCAGTTTCTTTCTCTGGTGTCACTGCATATATTTAACTGATAAGAAGCAGGAGGCAGCATGCTCAGATTCCTGGTGCATTAAAGGAGAAAGTGAATTTAAAATCCATAAGGCAAATTTTTCTGCCTCTTGCCAGTAATTGCTTTTTGGCAAATTCTATTTGAAAGAAGAGCCAAAAATTCTTTAGAACCAGGCCTGGGAAACAAGCATGTTTTCAGGGTAATCGATGGATCAAATCACCGAATGCTCTCATTCATTGTCTAGCAGATTCCAAAAACCCTTAACACAATTAAAAAGCTGGATTGTCTGCACAGGCCACGATAGATTTCACTCTCAAGTAAGTAGTTGGTTAAAAAGAAATTAGTGTTTGATGTTGAAAGAAAATGTTTGCACTGAGCGAATTAGAGAGGTCATCAGTCAAGACTCTTTAATACAAGTCAAAATATCACCCTCGCAATAAACTGGCAAACTGAACATCAGTTTGAGTTATCTCTTGTTGTAAGCACACAGGTTTTATGTGCCTAAGGGAATCTGTTGCAACTTGCATACAGTTAAATCAGTTTCAAATGATGTTTTAATTTTATTTTATGGGCAGAGTTTTCTATTTTTCTTCACAGGTTTGCTTACCTCTTACCTTATTGAAAGTGTTTGGGAAGTACAAGATGCATGTCTGAAGAGAAGCCACGCTGGTGTCTGCAGGCGAAGGCCAAATTATAAACCTGTTGTGAAATCAGTGTAATCCTTAGGAATACCTTACACAAAGTTGCTTGATTTTATTGAAGTCAGGAGCTTTCTCTTAATAATGGCACCAAAGTTTACAACTGCCCCTTGGATGCACTGCTGTTGTTACTCCAGTGGAAACATTCTCAAGAACCACATGCATGTTACCCTTGGGATTTAAATATCAACCAATTGCCATGGGGTTTGAGCACAGCCTTAGTTCACCTGTGAGCTCTGAGCAATTCATTTCCACATTTCTTTTGCTGATCCCTGGTTTTGCAAGCATCCATGCTTCCTGCTTTCACCTAGTATTAGAAGCAGAAATACTGATACACACTGAAACAGCTCAGGGAGAAAATCATACTGACTTTTCCCCCTCTCGAAAAAAAATTTCAAAACTGCATACCCAAGAAATCTGGGCAATGTGTACTTGCTTAGCTACTTTCCTAAACATGAACTGCCAAATCCCTCAATACTGAACAGTTTTGCTAATGTAAGAGACTTCCAGAAGAAATATTCCTACAGGGGTTAATGTATAGGTCATGAGGTGTGAAGGTCTCAGTCCTTTTTCTTCCTCTCCTAATGCTCTAAAGAGAAGGACCTATGACATCCCTGGGCTATTATTGACAACTTGGGGGACCTATTGCAAAATTAGGTTCTACTCAGTGTTAACGAAAGGGCACCAGGAGGTTTCTCATTTTTTAAAGGCATCCCAGCACTTTGCTTCAGTGGAAATTAGGCACCTCAGTCCCTTTGGTACTCAGAGTCTCTAGAAATTTGGGGTAACTAAATCACTTAGAAGAAAACTCTGACACCTTAGACTTTGGGGCTGAAAATGTTTCTGCAGATGCTCAGCTTTAAGCACATGACTGGGTTCATTTATGTTACCTGGTCCCAGATGCAGCAACTCAGAGGTTTATGTAAAAATATAAATATTATCAGGGCAGGATTTTAATTTTCCCAAATTCAAATAACATTCAAGGCATTTCAGAGGATATTGGGAGCTACAGATCCCTTTGCAGCCTTCTTAAGGTGTGATGTGATCAATATTCACAGAAGCAACATCATTTGGTGTAGCTCTTACAAGCAGGATTCAAATTTGAACTCAGAGGTTCTGAATGAAAAGATAACAGCTTCTGTTGTTCTGTGCTTCTGCTTAATGGGAAGCAATTAATTGTGTTCATTTAGATCCTCGTTTGGTGAGGAAGACCCAGCCTATAAGGAATATTCTCCATATTTTTCTCTTTTGCTATTTGAATGTATTAAAATAGTTGCCATGTGATAACAAAATTGGCAGTTTTAGAATGAAAATGGCTATCATAGGCCTAGGAAGAAACATCCTTTTTAATCCCTACTAGCCCTGGCTCAGTCGAATGTATGGCACAGGATGTCCCTTATGCTCATATAAATGACTTGGGTAGGGAAATATTTTCCTGCTCACATTACCAATGTTTACCAAAACGAGAAGGAAAAGGTTACTTAATATGTCATTTGAAAATCAAGTCAAAATGTTCCAAGTGTATTGATTTCTTTTAACTGTTGGAAAAGGATTCTGAGTTATTGAACCCTATCTCTTCCTATGCTGTGTTGGCAGTCTCTCCAATATTAGATGCACATTTTGTTTTCTCCAGAAAATACATTTATAAATTTTAGATTTTTTTCCCCTTCTAGAAGTAAAAGTTGCAAAGCTTGACTTTGTAAAACCGTGAACAAGTGCTGTGCATCTTTTAGGGCTTTACCTCTGTGCCTGAAGATATCCTTAGGAAAGACAATTCCGCTGTCTGCATTCCTGCAATTACTGAATATTATGTCTAATTGGAAAGAAGCAATCTAGTGTTTATTTTAAAAAGATGTTACATAATATGTGGTATGATTTTTTGAAGCACAGTCAGAGGGAGGCTGGAATGATTATACTTTCAATTGTAAAGACAGGGAATGGCAGTTTCGTTAAAAGATAGGTGTAGATTTCCCAAGAGGACTCTGAAATGTGGAAATTGCTACCAAAAGCTTCAGCCTTAAGAGGTAGTCACAATGAGTAATATGCTTTGCAAAATACAGGGAAGCAGGTGATGTTCATGCTGCCCCTGATGCCTTGGGAGGCTGACCTGAAACAGAGACTGGGCAGAGCCAGGGAATAAAGCAGGTATTTATTAAAAGGCCTCCAGGATCCACCTTGGGCAGGACAGGGCCTGACCAAGACTGCACCCAGGGTGACAAAAAGTGAATGGTCACAAAATGGCCCCCCAGTCACAAGATCTCACATTTTTATAAGTTTTGATCCATTTGCATATTGGAGTTTAATTGTCAAATTACAGCTTCGGATTGTGAGGTCTCATCCTTCTTGTTCCTCCCTTCAGTCCACCATTGTTTGTGCTTTTGGGCCTGAAAGCTGTCCTTGGTTCTCAGCAGGAAAGGATTTGTTTTGTCTGCCTGCTCTGTGAAGAGAGCTTCTGACACTTAATATGAGGCTCAGAACTACACCTAAGCAGCACAGAATCTGAAAACATGAAAGCCAAAACTCAAGGCATAACCCGCTGTGAGAGAGGGTAATTGCATTTTAGAGAAGTTGTGGGGAGAAATGGAAGATCTGACCTGGCTTTGTTGCAATGCCTTTGGGAGGGCACTGCAGCTACTGCAGGCAGCCTGTGGGAGCCTGGCAGTCCTGTAATCATCTCCCCCCTGTGTTTCACTGTTCAGACATCCAGGCTTTGTCAGGAGAATGTTATGATTCCTTTGCTCCATCACTGCCATTTGCTTTTGCCAGACTTTCCTCTATCAAACTATCTGTCTTCTATTTCACGCCGCAGGAAGACAAAAGCCAGGGATGAGTCTCGTCTCTAGAAATCTATCTTACTAATCTTGAGCTTGTTTGAACAGGAATCTGCTTTCCAATAATGTTACCACTGGGTCTGTTTTTTTCACGTCACTTCTCTCGCCTGTAGCAAAGAATACACGAGAATTTAGACATACCACAGAGGTAGGTCTCTCAGAGCAGCTCGCACTGCACTAAATCACAAAACAATCTGGAGGGACTACTTCAGAGCATGCTTCTTTTTGGAGAAAAACATCCCTCTTCTGTGCTGCCTCGATGAAATTAAGAGCCTACTGGTGTTTTGATAGCTATATTTTTTCCTTCTTTGTCCAAAACAACATGGTTAAAAGTTCCATCTTTCTCCCATCTTTGCCCCAGTTATGATAAAAGAGTGCTGGGGGATCGCCTGAGTGATCAGGCAGGGAAGTGATTTTATTTTCATATGCCATCAATAAGCATTAGGGTTTCTCCTGGAAAAAGAGAGATGGCAAATATTGGAGATGTCAAGAGAACTTGAGTGATTTTGTAGTACTGAAAGCCTCCTCAGACATGCTGGATCTAAAAAACATATGAACAAAGGGGATTACACATCCCAAACATTACCAGGCTGTCTGCTGCCTTGCAGAGAGGTCTCAGCATCAATACATGAGGGCTTGGCTTTCTTCTGAAGTCATCAGTTACCACGACACATGGATGGGAATGTTGCTGAATAAATGGACTTAAATGAATTTTTTCCTACCTGGAGAAATTATTAGGAAGAAGAAGTGTCTCTGAGAGCTTTTGGTGCCTACCCCAAAAGGGTTTGAGCAGAACCATTGAGAGACCTGAACTCTTCCACATGCACTTCCTTCCTGCCCTGTATCTGGTGGGGGTCTCACCCCAGATGACCACATCAGGCAGGTGGAAGAGGAAACAAGACACAAGACTGTATCTGCTTCACCATTTTTTTGATCTTTCTGGTTACCTCCATTTTTTTTTTTTTTATTTTTAACTCCAGTTTTAGTTCAGATATGTTCATAATGGTGATGGAGTGGGGTAAAATCTTACTAAGAGACTCCCTTTTGTGTCCACCTCTCCTGGCTTTGATCAGATTTTCATAAGTTCCTGTTCCAGCATGGTCAACATTGGCAGCACGTTCAAGGTTTTCTTTAGTCCTTCTTATGCCTTCATGAAGATCATGGAATATACTTGGTCTGTGGGAGGAAGATAAGATCAGAACAATGGAGACTGGAGTGATATGGAAAAAGACAGAATCTGCAGAGTGAGGAGGAGAAGTAGGGCAAATGTTGAATTCAAGAAACTTTCACAGTAGAGTGGGAAATCTGTGGGTTGACAAGAAAGGTCTTCAAAAATAAAGCAGCTAGGAATATTCAAACACATAAGAAATTACATTCTAATAATTCTAAGGAAAACAAGCCTAAATGGGGTAAAAAACCCAATAAACAATATCAAACCCAAAACAGCCTCACCCTCTCTCCAAAAAAACAGCAAGGACAAAAACCACAGAGAGAGCAGGTTATTTATAGCTGTCCTGCTATGTTAGTCATGCTGCATACCTTAGTTACATTTAATATTTAAGAAATAGTGCTAGTTTCTAACCCACAATTTTCTCTATTGCTTTGAGGGGGTGGATGTTGTATGGTCACTCATCACTTACAATCTGAATTCTTTTTGAACAGTATCAAAAATAATATTGAAATTCATAGATTTTCTGACACTTGCTTAGAGTTCTAAGGTAAACTAAAACACTTTCTTTGGGTACAAACTTTACTTTTCCCACACAACTTCTAAATTTAAGTGAGGATAATCAACATCCCTGGTAAGACCTCACCTCCTTTTTTGGCTGCAGATATTAATATTTTTCATTGCTTATTATGTTACAGCAGTTTTCCGATGGCCCTTTCTGTGAGACACACTTCATGAACACAGAGCCCTTGTCCTGAACAACTTCCAATGGCTGGATATTTGGACTAACCCCAAGTAACAAGGAAATAAAACCACAACTTAAAACACTGAAGAAATTCAGGGTGGGAGCACTGGTACAGAGATTATCAGATTTTGCCCCAAGCCTGCACACTTATCCACAGTTACATTTTAAAAAATCTTTAATGATATGAATTTCCAGAAAATAAAATCTGATAGGAACCTTTTAGTTTTTTTCAAATGGAAGCAGGAACCATCCAATACTGCCATGTCTGGCATGCCTGGATCTTGACAAGTATCTTTCATGATTGGTGTGCAAAAATAGAGCTTTCATGTTACTCAGAGCACCTTAAACAAGGGAAACATCAGAAAATAATAGTAGACTTGTTCATATTAGGGCAGAATGTATAAACCACAGTATCTCTGTGAGGAAATAGACTTCCTGTCTGCTGGTTTTGTGTGTCTAATTAAGTACAGATTTTTTGGCTACTAAAACATTTTTCCAGAGCTACCAAGAAATAAAACCTAAACAAGTCCAGTAAAGCCATGAATGGATAAATACTGTGGGACTCTTTCACAGTAAACCTTGAAACCTCCACATGCAGGTGGGCCCAGTTCTTCTAACATGGCTATGTTTTAGTCACAGTATTTCTGACAAACTCCTGCTTTGCTCTCCTGGGAAAGCCATCTCTAAGCAAGTGTTATTTGCTCAAAAAAATCACTGTAGCTCACCTTTGGATCTTGCAACTGGTTCCATTTAAAAACAAATGCTTGTACCAAGAAGACAATCATGCAAATGTCTTCCAACCCACCTAGTAGATAAAACAAAATAAAAGAAGGGTTAGAAATGGGCAGAGGGAATGGTTGGAGCAGAGAATTAGGATCCCTAGAAATAAAGATTGAGGTTCTGCCCACACCTTTTGAACTCCTAGGCTCCATGGAAGGAGCTGCACTGGTATTTGCCTCCTTTAGCTGACTGATATCCCATGTAACAGAGCTGTACTCCCTGACTTTTACAAGAGCTCTGGAGGGTGAAATGTTGCCTGGTAAATCCTACAAGTCCCTGTGCACTCTCGACAGGATGACTTTCACTGCACACCACGTTCCTGCAGCACTTCTGCACATATGTTCTGATCCATCAGCAAGGAAAATCCCACAGCTTCACAGCAGAGCTTTATGCAAGCCTGTTCCTCCCAGGAGATATTCCTGTGGCCCCTGGGCACATCTGACTTACAGATGAGGCTGGGGAGTACATGAAGAGATTTTGAGTGAAGAAAAAATGGCAGTGTTTCCTTATGGAGATGTGGGAAGCAGTGGGGTTCCAAAAAAGCATAGCTGACATAAATTGAAGGAAACAATTTGCAGATGTTTCAAGAGTACTGTGGAAACTGGGAACTCTGATTACAGCCCTGACCACTGTCCTGTAGCAACTTATCTGTTCCATTTGATAGACATAGGCTGGTCATGCAATACACAGAGACCCCCTTTTCTGGCTGACAGGTAACCACCTTCACTCCCTTCAAAAGATTTGAAATGTTTTTTTGTACTGTTTTTCTTGCCCTTTCGCCATGCAGCAAGGATAACTGAAGGTCAGAAAAACTCACCAAAAGATCTTCAAAAGCTGATCACCACCACTGGCTGATGGGAGAATTTTTACAGAAGAAAACAAAGCACCAAACTGCCTCAGAAAACATCTGAAGTGACCCATACCTTTTTCTAGGAGCTGCCACAGAACCCAAAGCAAAAAGGCTTAAAATACTGCTAATGACAGCAGAAAACCCAGTCTTGGGAAACTCTCACCAAAGTTCTGAAGGGAAGAGGCTTCTTACCAAGGATGTCAGACCTGGTTTTGCAGAGGGATGTGGGAAGTGACACACAGAGCCTCAGGCAGCTGACAGATTTCTTTAATCCAAGAGATTCTTCTAAGTTTATGCAAACTGATGGATCAGGGAGGCACTCAGTGCTTAAGTAAGAAGTCAAAGGGTGCTGTCCTAAAGAAGGAGATGATAACAAACTCCTTTTCTTGTTGGATATCCACCTTGCTATGCTCTGGATCATTCCTGCAGCCCTTGCTACAGCAGCACAGGGCTCTATGCACTTGTGCAGTTTCACTAAGGGTCAGATCTTTGTGTTGCTCCCTAATGAAATAACAAGTGGCTGCTCATTAACTGTTCCATTTCTAGATCCAATGTCTTCAGAATACAATGGACTTGAAAATGAGGCAATTTCTCACTTTCATAAGATTTTCACTGCTAGCTAGGGAACAAGTTCTCTCGTGAATGTCTGCCTCACTCACTCTACTGATGGACTGAGAACTTCATCCTATCTCCAGCTCTCAGTTTTTACAAATGGGAAAACTGTAAACAAATATCTTATCCTGAAACTTGGAATTTATCTATTCTACATCCAGAGAACATCAACAGGAGACTAGTCATAACAGTCAAGCTACTAATTTCATTTTCAGATAGGAGTAAGTTGAGAAGTTGGATGCAAAAACATGGGATTTTGAGTATGTGTGGTTAGTGCAGAAGTGAAATAAGATGAAAGGTTCATCTTATTCATCTTAATAAATGCAGGGAAAGCCACAAATAGTATTCTCATGTTCTTTTGTTTTTGAGCCATGGGCCTAAAGGGTATTTTTAATGCAGAGGAACGTAACCATGCTTGTCCAATGTATTTTCCATCAGCCTGAAGTTGTATATCACTGTGCACATTTACATGTATTCAATCTTTCTGCTGTATCTTTGTGGCTGGTAGCCAGTGGGATTAATGGAATGTATGAAATAGCAGAGGAGCTGTGTAGATTGAGTCCCAAAAACAAAAGCTAAAAGGCAGGGTGGTCCTCTGAGTTCAGTTTTCACTTAATCTACTGAGTCATTTGGTGACCTTGGACAAGCAAACTGACCTCTTGGCACTGTGGTGAGGCCAAGTGTAAAGCGGTGTAAAACCAAACAGGGAAGATTAATTGCTGCAAAAAGAACTGAGTCAGTGTGGCAGGAGAGTACCCCCAAAGCACCCTGCCTGCTCATCAGAGATAAAGTAGTATATCAATTTGTGTTTGCTTGTGTCTGTAGTGATCAAACTTGGAAAAACAGTTATTCTTTGAAAGTATTTGCCAAGCCTTACAGAGCTACTTCCTCTCTCTGCACTGTTTCTTTTCTAGACTTCTTCATTGCCAGATTGAGTTATAGACTCAGTGAAAAAAAGAGGAAAAGATACATATCTGCCACCAGGCCTTTTGATGATCCCGATTTTCCAAACTTGGGAATCAGAAAAGCTGTTTCAGAGGAAGCTAATCACTAGCTTCTGAGCCCGTTCTGAAAGCAAAACTTTGAGGGGTCCCTCTGGTTTTACTTGTTTTTGGTTTTAATTTTAAATGTCTGTGAGGTGAGCCCGAGGCCAGACTGAGAATTGCATCAGGAAAATGGAAAGATGAAGGGAAGAGAGAAAGAATGGCCTCAGCCCTAAAATAGCACTGTAAAGGGCGTTTTACTTGGAACTTTCCTTCAGCTGACATCAGTCAGAGTAAGAAAAAGATATTAGTTCAAAAGTGTAAAGCTAAAACAGATCTTCAAGGTCGGATGTAACACTCATATCTATTTGGTGCTGTGAAAAAAAAAAAAAGTTCCACCTGGACCATAAAGATATTCCACCTGGACTAGAAGCTTTTTTTTTTTTTTTTTTGTAACTTCAGAAACATTTGTTTTGTTTGGATGTCTTTGACCCTGGACTAGACAAAGGCAGCACACACCTAGAGACACACTCAGAAAAATAAGAGGAATTGAAGTGCAACAGAAGCTATTGGCGGCCTTTTTTTTTTTTTTTTTTTTTTCTCCATTCCTGGTGAGCTGGAAATTTCAGGAAAAGCTAGTTCAGAACAGGAGGTTTTCAAGCCAGGCTTCTGATAATCTCTGATGTCCAAAGTCAATGCCAGTGGGATTTTTCCAGCAAAGCCAACAACGCTGAAATTTTTTAGTGTAATATATAAACAAGAAACTATTTTCTTTTTGTCCAAAAGCTACAGTTTCATCTGTGGAGCTCCTTCAGCCATGACTTGTAAACCAAAGTAGGTTTTTATGCATATTTTCACTAAGCAAGTCAACATAGCAGGCCTGGGAGCCACTGTGGCTGCGCTCTTCAGCAGGAAATAGGTTTGTCTGAATCAATATTTGAAATGATGGCTCTAAAGTCTGCCCCATGCTCAGAAAATTGGGTGAAACTATCGTGTTACTCACACAAAATAATCCCTTTCTTCCACCAAATTGTCTGTCACAGATTCAGATTGTAGTGCATAAAACTGACAGCAAGCAGCTTGCACATGAAATTTCACCTAAATCTCAGCAGGGAACAGCACCCATCCAGGTGGAGAAATGGGTGGGAAAAACAATGCCAGCATCATGGTCATAACAGGAAGAATAACAGCAGGATCTTGGGCCAAGTGATGAGACCCCCTTGGTGATGAGGAATGAGACCATTTGTGGTTAGTCATTCAATTTTTTTGTGTTTCTCATATGGTTTTATGCAACTTGAGGTGGTTTTCAAGCCTGAATAACTCTTGATGGGCAAACCCCAGCTGTGAAGGAATGCTGGAAGAAGTGTCAGCTCCTTATTGTAAAACAGCTCCTTACAAAAATTAATGTTACCTCCAAGAGGTTGGCTTCATTAATGGGGATGAATTATGTGGATAAGGTGGTCCTCTGACAAGTGAACAGATTGAGAATCTGCTAATCAAAATTCTAACCATTGTGCTACTCCACCTGTGTTTCATCTTTGTACTAACATTAAATAGAAAAGAAGGGGTGAGTGAGAAGGAAAAACAAGTCTTTACTTAAGGCAGGTTTGTACATGCTTAGCCAGCTCTTCTGTTCTGGTTTTAGGGCAAAAGGAAAAAAAAAAAGAACACTGAAACATAAAGCAGTGTGGATTGTATGGAAAATTTGACTCAGATCGAGTGCCTGGCCAACACCACAAAATGGACTGGAGACAAATCTGATAATTAGAAAAAGCAGTGAATAACAAAATATTTTTGACTCATGCCATATCAGGCAGCCTCCGAAAATTCTCAGAGGCAAGAAAACAGGATTTAATTCCCTGCAGCTTATTGCAGTTTTATGTTAGAGCAATGGCACCGATTTCAGAGGCAAAATACTGGCGTAATACTGGAGCTGGCAGTTAAGCCAAAATTCCCCTTATTCTTCCATGACAGTTCATTTTGACAGCAATTTGCTCAAAGTGCACAAACAACCAGGTAAACCAGGAGGGACCACACTTACGTCAGCTTGGTACAACTGACATAAACAAGGTCAGAAACACTCCTATTGTATTAATCTAATTTACAGTGCCTGGGGTTTGTTTTTGGTTTATTTTTAAGACCAAGTGGCCAGGGTAAACACATATGCTGACCAGTCCCCATCAAGGGTGGGATAAACATAATGACCATCACACCAGGGATGCCATATAGGGGTAGGAATGTCTGATGCCTGTTTTCCATCTCGTGCTGCTGCCACTGCCTCTGCCAAGTCCAGCAGGTAGTGGAGGGCTGGAAGGCACGGTGATAAGAGCTAGAAAAGACAAAAGACTCGCCAGGAAACAGTCAAAAAGCAGCAAGAGAAGAGTAATGCCTGCGAAGGAGCCAGCACACACAACAAGGACAACATGAGGAACTAGCTGGACCAGGCAGTGAAGAGATGAGGAAAGCATCCTGGAGAAGCCAGGGCTGAGAAGAGATGAAGCAGGAGGAGTTGTGAAAGGGGAGAAAAAATGCCTGAAATTGAGTAAGAGGATGCACAACAACATCTTGTCACAGCTGTTGCACACTGCCTTTAACTCCATTCAGGAAAGCAAGATGATAGCAGCTGTTCTTACCTGGGTGCTTTAAATGGCTACGGAAGATTAAGGTCAGTCTGTGGAAGCAGTTCTGTGTGTTTCTGCTTGAAGAGAGTCAGAAACATCCAGCATGGTCTCATGTGGCACTGTTTTTTCCTTTGGAGATATATTAGGAAAGTCAGGTGATCAGAGAGTGAATTCATGCTGTCCCTCTCCTCAGAATTTTTGATTTTTATGGGATTTTCAACTGGATTTTCTCTCTTTCCTATATATTAATGAGCAATCAATGTTGGAGATGAAGGAGGAGGAAGACGAGGAGGAGGAGGAAGATGAGGAGGAGGAGAAGGAGGAGGTGCTTTAGGCAGCAGAAAAAAGATTCTTCTGAAGACTGTCAAAGACACCACAGTGGAGCAGATAATCCTCACAGCTGATGGAAAGGACCATGTTGGAGCAGATTTCCATGCTGCAGCTCATGGAGGATGCCCTGCCCCCTTTCACCACCCCAGGGAATAAGGGGAAGGATATGGAGAAACTGGGACTGAAGGACGGAAATTGTGACTGAAGGGAGAATAAAAGGGGGATGGTGGTGTTTAATTTTTTGTCAGTTTCCTGCAATAAATTAATCTTCTCTGTTGAGTCTGTTTTGCCTTTTGTCAATAGCTGGGAAGTGCTCTCTGTATTTACCTCAACCCATAGGCTTTTCCACCTTGGGGAAGGGTAGGGGGAGAGCCTCTGGATGGCACCTGGCTGGCAGAAAAGGTCAGCCCACTACAGTGATACACATTCTTATTTTGCCCCTCCCTTCTTCATCTCATGTCCTTTAGCTTCCTTCCTCTCTAGGAATACTGAATCCTAATAAATAAAGAGAGGTACCTCATGATGTAGTGCCCACAAAGCAGCAGGTAACCTGGAATAAAGAGCTCAATATGTAAAAAACTTGTGAAGATTTTGACTAGGAACACTTTCAAAAATAACACATAAAGCAGAAAAATGACAGAGTCTGAATAAAACTTCCCCTTTGTGGTTTGTGTCCTTGTGCTTCAGTTATTGGATAAAAAGGAAAGCCTTTTTCCAAGGGAGGCACAACTGCACAGTCACCTGCCAAGAGCTGAGTACTCACTGCTTGGGAATGCTCATTTGCAAAGTGAAGGAGGTGTAGAAATGCTCTTCACCTTCATGTGCTATTCTGCCATCTGCATAAATCACACATGGAAGCAGCAATGTCAGATTTGAAGAGAGTTTTGGCTCAGAATTAACAAAAAAAAAAAAAAAAAAAAAAAAAAAAGCAGACTGTATATGAAATCCAGTATATGGAATTGAATTGGATCCTTCTGGAGCTCTTCTTCAGCTGTCAATGCTGAAGCCTTTCTATGACCAATCTTTCCAAAACATTTGTAATGCTGAGAAAGGAATCATGGAATTTGCTCCTTTCAGACCTCTGGATGCTGGATATGTCCATGGCACTGAAGCTGTTGTTGGAGGTCCAATACACTGAAGGTTAGTTGGGAATTTTGGTGTCAGTTTTTAACAGCTGCCAGTTCCCATCCATTCCCATCCACTCCCAACCATCCCCATCTGTCCTACATACCTTTGTATGGTTGTGATCCATGACTCCAAGATTTCAGCTCACAGCATGACGTGCCTACAACCACGTTAGTCTTCTTTCACCTTGAAATCTGCATTTCCATCAAATTAACTGATTATGAGGCGGTTGCCACTAAAAAAACCCACATCCCCATCAACTTCCATGAAAGGATATTAGAAATGTATTTTTATTTCTACTTGCAATTATTCACAATTTTATGGCAATGCTTTTGTAAGTAATCTGCTTTTGTAAGATTTCTGTAGATATCCTAGACAGTGACTAGAGAATGCTGAATCATAAATTTAGAGAATTAAATTGATTC
This sequence comes from Prinia subflava, assembly GCF_021018805.1. NCBI lineage: Eukaryota > Metazoa > Chordata > Aves > Passeriformes > Cisticolidae > Prinia > Prinia subflava. The sequence continues at coordinate 8,717,481 of NC_086250.1, read as the reverse complement.
CGTATGTCCATTTACAAAAATCATTCCCATTTCTCAGGGGTAATATTATCAACTAACTTCCTTAGATTGCCCAAAGATTTATGGCTGAAAAGCTGATTAAACAGAATATGCCTGTGATTCTTTATTCATGGGAGGCTCTCCTCAAATGTTGCAAACACCTTCTGAAATCTTTAAATTCACTATCCAGAGACTGGCCTGACACAGGCTCATTCTAAACCAAATACTTTTTTTTTGTCACTCTCTGTTATTTAGGAGCACACCTAGGAATATTTAACAAGGCAGAAGAATCTGCAAAGGAGGCACAATATTTGTAAGAACACCTTTTACCATGAAAACAATTCGAAAACTGATTAGCAAACAGCTATTCCATTTAAATAAAACTAGTTAACTTCAAAATAAGTCTAGAGTCTTTTCATCATTTGTGGGTTTGACCTTTTTTGAATCTCTATTAACTCTTCAATAAGGGATTAACAAAATAAACTAATTTAAATTAATATTAATAGGTCAAGTGTTGATGTGTTTGTATTTTCCACATTTTAATGTAGTAATTTATTTAATGAACCATAATTTCAATCTCTCCAGTGTCTGTGTCTCAGATGACCTTGGTTTCTTGATGTGTGGTAGTTCTTTATATCAGACTGACAAAATTACCAGTATCATAGAATCACCAAGGCTTTTGACTTCATTTTGATTTGGATCAGAAACTAAACATGTCAAAATTCTGCGTGAAATGGAAACAAACTACAAAAAAAGATTATTGGAATAAAAAAAAGTTTGAAATCCAGGAATCCTGTCCGCATGATATCTGTCCAGATTTATGCAATGAATGTTACTCATGTAACATCCAGAGCTCACTGAAGTCACTGAAGTGGTGGGAGTTTTTTCACTTATGTCACTGAAATTTGGATGACACCCATAACACTTTATTAGCATCTATAAAATGCTTTAAAAACAAATGATGTCAGGAAAATTGTCAGTTAAGGATTTTTTTCCTTCTCATACTTTGTGTCAGAAGCAAAGAATGTATTGCTGTGTTGGGAAGTGTTTTATTAGCATATGTGAGGGGTAGATGGAACAAAAATTTTAAGAAGCAAAGGGATTCTCAAATTAGGGCTTATGGTACAGAAAGTGATTTCTTTGTGCCTGGATGGACAAGTTGCACTAAATGGTATAAGTAAGGTCCGGTTCACTATGAAAAAAATAGCAAAATTAGTTTAATTACCAGTTTTGACTTGGCATTATGGCACATTTCAGAATCATAGCATCTTCTGGAAGATGAAGCATTTTGCAAATATTCCTGTACCATTCAGCTTCTTGAAATATTTCAACATGGTCAGTTGTATATTCGCAACACAGAAAACTTTCTATTCTATGGCTACTGCTACATAAAAGGTAAAACAGAGGGTAGAAAAGGATGGATTTTTTAGACACCTTCTCATTGGAAATCCATGGCTTTCTGGTGTGATCTAAATGCTGAGAGGGCAGTCATGCCTGCAAAAGAGATTATTTGGATTTAAAGACAGAAAAGAGGAGAGCAGAAATTGTTGAAGGCCTTTCCTTGTCCTGTCTTGGCTCCTGAATTCCTCATCTGCCATGTTTATTCTTGACCCAGCTGTAAAAATGTGGATGAAGAGCTTTATCCAGCCTGTGGGCTCCTTGTGACACCTGATGGCTCCTCACGTGCAGTGCCAGCCGTGTTCTGGGAGATAACTCTTCTTCATCCGGGTCCTCTGGCCACAGAAACTGAATGTCACTGTTTATAATAACCTCTGATTGCTTTAAATAAACAAAGAGAAATAAAATCAGCAATCCTGCCCTGGATTTATATTCTACTTAAGTGGAGACAGGTCTTTGCAGGAACATAATTCTTAGGGCTGTTGCAGGCCATGCAGACTCTGAGTGCTTTTTACAGATCAGATGAAATTAGGTCAAGAACATCTGGGCTTTTTGAGGTATGTCAAGTATATAAAGAAGCTGCTGAATTCTGATCTGTGACACTTCTGTTATTCTAATCTTTAATCCCCACATGGCTTTGCAAAAGCATTGTGGTTTTAACCAACAAGTAAATCAGCTGCCATTGAAGAGGCCAATACCACCTGTGGATTCTCAGTCTTTCTTACATTATGAAGCAAAATCATGCAGTTTATACCAAAATATATCTGTCTGACCCATATTGCTACTAGATTTTCCTGCACTTTGTTTTTGCTGCTTGCTGCCATTTGGATTATGGTTCCATGAACTACTTTGGGTTGATGATTCCATGTGCCCTGCTGTGACAGAGTTATAGTGTTACAGAAGTGGAACCATTTACCTCTCCAGAAATCTGTTAAAATTATTGGGAATGACTTTTTTTCCCTAATACTAGATGTTTGTGGAAAGTCAAAACAAACCATTTAAAAAAAATACCAAAAACAAATTTTAAATTTCAAAACATTGCTAAAAGGAAGAGAGCAGGAAAAAACACCCCAAACCCCCTAAGGTCTATGTCACCTGCTACAGGATTTATGAGAGTAAAATAATAGAGTCAAGATGTGTTTCAAGTTCACCTTCCTTGCTCCTTTAGCTGCCAGTCTATTTCACTACACCCAGCATTTTACTGAATATGTTAGCAATTACATCTAACTACAAAATCTGAAATCTTACTGTTGTTTACACTGCATTATTTACAGATGGGAAGGTGACTGAAAAGGACCTTATGATGATATATAAAGCTGAAGCTGGTAAATTCAGAAACAAAAAGCTGAACACTTTTATATAAATTTGCACAACCTCTCTTCCTACTAGTTGTTTCCAAGTTCTGGTCAAAGCACCTATTTTTATTTCAGCTGAAGACTGGCCCTCTTCCTGTATAGAGATTGCCAAATGTGACAAACCATAAACTGTTTGTCAGCAATTTAGAACATGGTGAACACAGGGCTCCATGCTGAGTTTATGGGTGAGTTATGCTGACTGCTCTATTAAAGAAGTCTGTACTCAATCATTTAATCAATTGAAAAGGGAAACACTTTCAGTTTTCATGTGATCAAGCCTGCAGTTATGTCAGACTGACAGCAGTGTTTGGCAAGAAACTCCTTCTTCCCTTTGGAGAACTGTAAAGGAAAAATGAAGTTAGAGAGCAGGGCTTTTTGCATTGTCAGAGAACAATGGAAAAATAAAGGTGAATTCTGTGCCTGAGATACAAGAATGACCATAAAGGAGTTTGACCTGAAGATACTCTGCTTGCCTCAGCTAACACTGGAAATGAATTCCTACATAATGGATGAAAAATCTATTTCTGATGTAGGGTGTGTGGAGACCACAGAAGAAGCCATCCATGAAGGACCACCCTGCAATTTTTATATTGACACTCTTGGGACAGGCTTTGGTTGCAGTTTGGACCACTCAGGACAGTCACAATCAGGAGCATTGAGATCCCAGACCTTTGTGAGCTGGTTTAAGAGCACTCCCACAGCTGGTACCCTGCAAACAGCTTCAGTTCATTTCCTGACACAATGCTAGATTGCATAAGCACAGCTGCTTTGCTGTAAAGCAAAAAGAAGTCTGGAGAAGTCTTGGAATAAAACACCCTAGAGCTGAAAACCTTTCATCAGTTCACAGCAATATTTTATACTGATACTTTTCAAGTATTTATGTTTACCTATCCAGCTCTTCACGTTTCTCCACAATACCTTTACAACTGCCTTTCATTTGATGTTTCCAGTTATGCACTGAGGTCAGAGCCTGATTTATTAGCCTGCTCTAAATAAAAATTGAAAACGTTTGGTGGCTGGAGTTTGCTGCATTTATGCTGCACGGTTATGGGATCAGCCTCTTGTTTATATCCGGAAATCAGAATCCAGTTTGGTTTGTGACTCAAAACTGAAGAGCTGTGTTGGTTACTGGTTTTTATTAGATCAGATCTGTGAAGTTTGATGGCATTCTTTCTGAATGATGGTACAAAAAAACTGTGGTGAAAGATTATCACCTTCTTTTAATGATTAAGGCACTGTCAGACATGTGAAAACGCAGAGCAATACAGAAATCCCAACCATTTATTTGCATGAAGTTTATTTTATGCAGAAGGAGGTAGTAAAATGAGATACGAGTATTCTAATACATAAAAGTTGCATGAAATATGGCCCCTTAGTACATAGATGGAAAAGTTTCTGTAATTCTGGGTCATTCTGACACAAAATTAACCTGCCTTTACAAATAAACCCAATATATCAAACCTTAGCAAAACCTTGCCCTAGATTCTTATCTTCTTCTTAACTACCTCCATGCTTGCTGAATTCTCTCCTCAGAAGATTTCCTGGCCTCTTATTTTTCTCCTCAGCCTCCCTAGTTTTCTCTCAGTGCAGAAATCGAGCATCATTTCAGTTGGTGCAGAGTTAAATAGTATTGAGTGGCTGGAAAGCCTCATCTGTGAACCTAATCTGGCCAAGCACTGGCTTGAAATCTCAGCATCGAGTCTTTATCTTTGAATTTAGTACCAATTAGATTTTTAAATTATTATTTTAGAATTTTTCCTTATTTATTATGTGATGATCCTCTGTGTGTGGGACTCAGTGGCTTTCAGAGGGGTGGATAAGAGGGAAAGAACAGCAGGACTACTTCATGCCACTGGAGAGAAACTGAGCTGTAAAATAGATGTCCAAGGACAGCTAAAAAGGATCAAGCAGTGATAGGGAATAATCACTCTTTCTGCTGTGGAAGGGAATCCCCACCCAGCTTTGCAATTGCTGCCAGGGACTTGCCCTGAGCTCCCTGTCTTCTTGTAAGAGGGGAAGTAGAGAAGTAGTGAATGACTAATTCCAATAAGGTGTTTACCTCCATTTCTGCTAACACATTTCCAGGCACTAAAGCCAAACCAAAACTTTTCTCTCAGGATAGTGTACTTCTCCCTAGGTCTTTTTCAATGCAGCATTTTTTAAAAAATAAGTTCTTTAGCCCCTTTTAGAAAGCTGCCCCTCAAAAGAAGAGTGATTAGATCTAACAGAGAGCAATGTTAAATAGAAATGTAACATTAAAAACAGATGATGGAAGAAACAGCTGTCACTGGGCTCGACTAAGTCCTTTCAAAGTGGCCTCAGGCAGGCTTTACTGAGTATATGAGGGTATAAACTGAGCTCACTGAATTCCCTCAACTACCCTTTCCTTCTCTGTGGGAGAAGTTGCCCATTACAGTCACCATCTGAGGGCAGCTGGTGGGAGCTGTGGGAAGAGCAAGATGGGGAAGGAGCTCCTTCAAACTGTCCATCAGGTACCTTTGCCAAGATCAAGACTTCAGCTTTTCATCCCACTGCATCTTTTTTTCAGCTGAAGAGAACAAACCTCATTGTTCCCAGGCTCTCTCTTAGGTTTGGTATCATTCAAAAGCAAAGTTTTTGTTTTCAAAATAATATTTGAAGTGTCTTCTCTGGGCTGTGAAAGAAAAAAATTACTCCTGAATGCTGATGGCATCTCCTTATGCAGAAGGCAATTGCTATAAATGCATCAGAAGTCTAGCCAGCACTAAAAACAGGGAAAAGGAAAAAAAGAAATCTCTTACAGCCTACTACATGTTTCCAAGCCACCCATTCATCCAGCAGAGGTGTGTTTATTTTCACCCTCCTGTCTCAACAAGACCTACAGAAAAAAGCTGAATGAGACCGTAGGAATGCTGGAAGCATTTACTCATGGAAGACCTTTGTGGGTAACATTTTACAAAGAGAAAATAAAAAGATCCTCTGAGAGATGTTCTGGACTGACCCATGTTCTGCTTTTACTGAGCTCTACATGCAGCCAGACCCAGCTGGTAAGGTCAGAGAACCAAGCAGTGTATGTTGTTTTTCCAAGGTGCCATAGCAATGGCAAAAGTACATTTTCCTCCCAAGGAGCCATGACAGACAGGTGTTTATGAGAGATTTTTGGGTGCAGCATGCATGCCCTGTTTCCTAATTGGCACTGCCAGTTTCTCAAGAACAGCAGAAGTCAGAGAAAGGGCAACAGCGTCCTTTCAGAAAAATCTGTGGAAAAGTCTCCTGAGCTTTGTCTTTCTCCCCATCATTTTGGGCCATAAGTGTTTGGGAGGCAAAGAAGCAGCTTTCACCTGCTGTAGCAATTGCAGCTCACCCCCTCATATGGCTGATGATCCTTCCAACACCAGTCACACACCTAACATAAGCAAACCATGTTGAAACCATGGCAATTAGTGTGTATATATTGTTGGACTCAGTGTGTGTGTATAGATATATGCAATATATAAGTAAATATACATAAAACTATTGATAATGGGCTTCTGCGCTGGAGTGAGCTGTGGCAAGGCAAAAAGCAGATCCAAAAAAGCAGAAGGCAGGCCTTCAATTTGGCATCCTGGAGAATGAGACAACAGAGTAGTTAATCCCTTTGTCCCTTCTTGCCCTGAGCTTGCTGCAGTGAGAAGGGTGTGCAGATCCAGGCATGTTATGATTCATTCTCTATGTGTCATCTGGTAGAACTTAGCTGTAAATGCAGCAGTCCAAATTACCACACAGTTTATAACATGGCCTAAAGTGCTGACCTGTACTACTTTTCCCTTGTTTTTCCCCCCTTTATGGCTTGTAGTAGGAGTTGTCAGGAGTCTGATGAAACCAGATGATCACCAAGGCTTCTGGAGGAGGTAAGAGCTTGAGGCACGGGCATCACGCCACCCGTGCCTACCTGACATGGCCTCAGTTTGTTTCCCATCAGGGACAGCAAAGATATAAAACCAGATCAAAGATTTCTCAAAGGAACAGATGAATGCCCCACCCTAATTCATCACAGGAAAATTACCCTGTCTAATACTTCCTGTCATTCTGTTTCTCAAGGTCTTTGAGAAACAGCAGCAGTCAGTCTGCCAAAGCAGAGTACCTGTACGAGAAGGAAGAGAATTATTCACCATCACACTGAATGAACTCCTGAAGACCTCGTGAACTTGATCCAAACTCCATGGAAAGGAGCAAAATCCTTTCCATGGCTTTCTGGATGGGGAGTTCTGGACCCATGTTCACATTCTCTCTGATATCTGGTTCTTACTGGAGAAACAGAATAATAGCAAAATACATGAGCAAAATACTGCACCAAGCACAGTGCAAGTGTGCCACTGACAGCCTCCCAATCCCTGCAGTTCACCTCAACTTCTGCATTCAGATTTGCCCTTAAACAAACCAGGAGCTTGTTCTGCTGTGGCTTGCTTTGAGGTCTCTGAGTTTGGCCTCACTTCCCACTATCTGGGGTTCATTAGTAAGGATCAAAGAACTGCTCTTTTCAGCCTGAGCTTTGGGAACCACAACCTAACCACAGGTAAACTTTGAAGCAGACCACATTGTTCCCCAGCTAGCTGGTGCTTCAAGCCTTCACCCTTCTTAGCTTTTGGCTCCTCCTGTACTTTCAGACTTTGCTTTTGACTCCAGACTTAGGTACTTTTTGATTCCTGCTTCGTTTGTTCCACTTCCAAAGAAGAGCAATGGACCTGGTGAAGGGTCTGGAGCACAAATCCTTTGAGGAGCAGCTGAGGGAGCTGTGGGAGCTCAGCCTGGAGAAAAGGAGGCTCAGGAGTGGCCTTAATGAGTGGCCTTAAGGAGTGGCTCTCTACAGCTCCCTGACAGGAGGGTGTAACAAGGTGGGTGTCAATCTCTGTTCCCAAGGGACAGGGCAAGAGGTAATGGCCTGAGTTTATACCAGGAAAGGTTGAGATTGGATATCAGGGAAAATTTCTTCACAGAAAGAGACGTCAAGCTTTAAAACAGGCTTCCCAGGAAAGCAGTTGGGTCACCAATGCTGAAGGGATTCAAAAGATGTGTAGATGTGACACTTGGGGACATGGTTTAGAGGCGAATTTTGCAGTGTGACTTTAATAATTGGATTTAGAGGTCTTTTCCAACCTAAACAATTTTATGATTCTATGATACCATGATTTTTTATTTCTGTCTTGGCTCTGACGCTACATATTGTGAATTAAAGTATTCTTCTTCCTTTCATGGCCAATTTCTGCTGTTTTCCTTTCAGGTAACACTTTCATGCACGTGTTTCAATATTTCAGATCAGGTTGTTGGTGTTTGCCAGCAGTCTTGGAAAATCACTGTATTTGCAGATGTAGAAGACTTTTCATTAAAGCCCTCTGGCACAGCAGTGTCAGCAGGCTCAAGCTCTGTTTTTATTGACTAACAGATATCCCCTGAGCAAGGAAACAGCAGGACTCAGATTGCCTGAGGGAGAATCTTTCAGCAATACTATCCACTTTAGGGAGCAGAGATTGGCAATTTGAGCACTGATATTCCCATGGGTTTTGCTAGAGAAAAATGAATCTGATCACCCGTGAAAGAAGACAATCTGAGAAGTCCCAAGAGTGGACATCTCTGTATGCTCACAGGAGCTGTGTGACACAGGGAACAGAAGCACACACTCCCTCAACTTTATTTTGACAGTGCAGCTGAAATTTGCCCTGACAAACCTTATGCAAAGAGTAAAAGAGTAGTTTATTCCCCTTGTTCATTAAATCATTGATTTCTCTGAAGTTGCCTGTGGAAAAACTAGTCCATTTCAGCATGGATCATTTCATTAATGATACATCCAGCCTTCTACTAGAACTTGAATAAATTCTTACAGGTTTCCATACTTTTGGGAAGTGTTTGGTGTGAGAAATGAGGTATCAAAACAGAGCTGAAAGCACTCTGGTCTTTTGATAGCCATGAAATTCCATCATTTTCTGATACAGGAAATCTAAAATGCTATTTTAGATACCTTTCCTCCTTGAATTCGTGATCCCACTGCTGGTTATTAAATTGGATTGATGTTTTAGTTGGATGGTCTAAATCTGAAATGCTTCAGCTATCTTCTTTAATAGTGCAGTGCTCAGCATCTTTGCAATGGTTTTATGAGCTTCTAGAAAATGGATTTGAATCTGGTGCCTGTCTCTATTTACGTGTCCTAAGAAAGAAAAGTCAAGTTATTTACAACAACTTGATGGTCAAGCACTTAAGTGATCTGCAGCTGGGTATATAGAAGTCAAGATCTGTCTGCAAATGGATGTGATGTGAATGACAGTGTTGCCATTTACAAAGAACCCCTCAGAGTTTATAAAGATGCTGGTTCAAAAGGGTAACACCATTCCTTGCTTTATTTTGAAATGTGATCTCATGGTCACATGGCCTCACAGGGAGGAGAGGCACACTTGCTCTTGGAAAATTATTGCTTATTTTCATTACAACAGGGTAAAATCAGGGCTGAGGTGCATCTCTAGAAGCTGTGGGGAAAGCTTTGACCAGTAGGACTAACTATAGCACTGTAAACAGAAGGTGTCCTTTTCTCTCATAACTAACTCATATTCTTCCATTCCCTCTCAAATCACAGAACAAACCTCTTATTTCTGATTGCACACAGAAATTTTCCTCTCCCTATTAAATCCTCCTGTTGGTTTTCTGCTGAGATTTTTGTGGCAGTATTTTTTTATGTATTTTTGTATAAAAATAAAAAGCACCTTTTTGGTGTTTTCACCTTAAACCTCAAATCGTTCCATAATGATATTATGAGTTTGCATGAATAAGCAAGTCTAGTTATAATTGTTTCTACTGCTGACAATAATGTGGAGTTTACACATCCTGAAATAAAATAGTATATATTGCTTCAAGGACTCATGCCAAGAACAAAAGTAAATTGTGTCACCCTTTTAGCCGCAGTGGTTCCAAGAAAGCACTTTTATGGATTTAACTTATGTGTCTAATTACCAGAAAAGAGCCCTGAAGGCCTGGGTGTCTAATAAACCCCAACCATTCTGCTTTAAAACTGAGTGCCATAAATATGGCACAATATCCCATACCTTGCATAGATCATACCTAAAGAATGATTTAATATTAAGAATCCAGAATTATGCAGAATAATTTTATTTTAAAAATCCCTGATATTTCTTTCAAAATAGAAGTACTTAAAGGTCATAACCTCCTCTCTTCTGACCCTCTCTGGCTTTTCCCCAAGGATACAAAGTCCTTACAAAGCAGTCTTGCATTGAGTATATCTTTTACAGCCACCTCCCTCCACGGCTCAAAACAACAAAGCACAGTCTGGTGTATTTTTTAAAGATTAAAAAAAAAAAAAAAGGTCTTAAAGATATTTTTGAACTGTTAAAAAACTATACAGAATATTGAACTGGGTAAAACAGTGATGTAGTAACAGTCTATGAATAGTCAGAAATTTGTGGACAAGGTCAAAGATGTAGCTGCTCTTTCTAGGCTCTGAATATGAAATACCTGGTTTCTAATCCCTTGATTGGTACTTGAACTCTCCGAATGTGAAGTTGCTTTCATTGGAGAGAGGAATATTCCAGGTTTGGAAGAAGTGAAGATAAAGAAGAGGAAGATGGGAAATTCCCAAAGAACTGTGTGGTGGTAACCCAGGGCCACTTCCACAGAGTCACAGGATGGCTGAGGTTGGAGGCAGCCTCTGGAAGTCTCTAGACCAGGCTCCTGCTCTCTGTTTTATAGATATATTTGGTTGCTCAGAGACTTTTCTAAATGATTTTTAAAGATTTAAGGAAATCCAACAGGTTCTGTGAGTACCTTTTCCAGTGTTGTGCCTCTCTCAAATGAATACATTTGAATTCATGTCGAAGCAGTCCCTCCTGAAATCTGCTGCATTTCGCTGCACAAGTTTGAGAAGAGTTCTGTGTTCTCTATAATCCTTCTCGAGGTAATTGAAGGCAAGAAGGAAAAGCCCTCCCATCCTCAACTCAGCCTTTTCTTCTTTAAGGTGAACAAATCCAACTCTCACACTCTCTCTTTCATACATCATGTGCTCCATGGACTAACTGCAATATGACATTTTTCTTTCATGGGAAGCCCAAAACTGGACCCAGTAGTGCAGAAGCCACCTCCCAAGGGCTGGGCAGAAGGGAGGACAACACTCTTGCTCATACATCCCTGATGTGTTTGGCCTTTGTCATCTCAAGGACTTCAGCCACAGTGGTACCACCCCAAATTTGGTATGGGGGTGGCAGGCAATGGTGAGATACCTGATAAGAGGTAAACATTTGGGTTGTTCTATTGCTTGGAAAATTTGAGGAATAAAGAACTAAATCCACTGTCAGCACACCTTTATCTTCCAGGGCAGAAAAAGGAATTTCTCCAATGAAATCAGGCTGTACAGCAATGAAGAGAGATGCCTTTTCTGGAGACACATGGAGATGTCTTTCTTCTGGGACAGATCTATTTAAGACAGAGGTTCCTCTTCAGTATCAGGAGGTAACAGTTAAATTCATTAATACCCTTCATGAGCTCCCTTTCCCCATATGAATTATTTGTGCTGAGTCTGGTTATTCCATCCAAGAATAAACCTTGAATTAGATAACTGAAACTCAGGGAGGATGATTATCTCAGGCCACAAAAATAAACATTTCCAGCTTTATTGTTTTCAAACTTAACTCTAAGCTTTTTAAACACAAACACAGTAGCCCTGAGAGGCCATATCTGACCTACAAACTAAAGGCTGTAGTGAATTAATGGTAGTTGCTTTGTTCTGCAGATGTTAGAAGGATTGAAATATGACAGGTTCAGTTAATTTTATCTTAGACAAATGTAATGAGCATCTGTTTTGATTTTTCTCGGTCACTCATATGATTCCTTTTGAACTTGATACCAGTTGGTTTATACAAGTGTGCAAAAGTTATAAACAGCCAAGGATGAAGCTATTCCAGTGCTGAGGAACATTTATTCATTCCACTGTTATCTTTATACTAATAAATGTAATACCAAACTAATAATAAAAAAGCCAGGAGTACTTCAAAACACAGCAGGACATGTATCTATTAATAGGGTCCTATTTACAGAAGTGTTTTATGTGTCTTTGTAAATATTATATACAGCATATGCATAAATATATGGGTGGTGTTATCCTCCAAGCAAGATAAAGTGAAGAACCATGCCCTAATATAAATATAATATTTATAACATGGCTTCACAATTTATTGTGTGCTTCTGAAAGCCTCATCTGGCTTTTCCCTACTCACCTCCCTCTTCTGGGACTATTTCTACCATTCCATAATCCTCAGCACCTTCCAACAGCTGCTCTACTCTCTCTGGGCAACCCACAGCAGAGAGATGGGGTTTTTCCTCAGAAAATCCATCTGCAAAATTTGGATTCTTGCCTCTCAGCTCGCTGAGGTGGCACAGGGAGGTGGCACCACGAATCTCTGCAGGGGTTCCTGAGCCCAAGTGCCAGCACAGCCCATGTCTCTCATCCCCCTTCCCCTCACACACCAGAGATGGGATCTGAGTACTTGTCAGCACACAGAAGGAAATGGAGGGGCAGCTTTTCATGTAGCCACAGAGTCTGGACTCTGCTAAGTCGTGGATGTGAAACACCACAATGCTTTGTGCTACTGAATGTAGGGCTTTGACCTGTTTCCAATGCCTCCCCCCAAAAAAACCCAACCCAAACCTCCCATGCTATTCAAATTGTGGGCTGAGAAATGCCTGTTCCACAATTATGAATCAACCAAATGTAAACTGACATCTTTGGAACCCACAAAAGGCACCTCCCTAAATCAGGGTTTATCCTTCCAGGAAATTTTCAATCATACTGTGAGTGATAGAAATATCAGGATAACAAAAAAGGAATGAGTTTATGTGTGTTAGCAGGCATGAAGGTGCAACAGTAAATACCACTCTTCTAACAACAAACACAGTGGGGAAAAGAGCACTAAATGTCTTCCCAATTACTTGTGATGCAACATCAGCTCTGACATTAGATATTGCTTTTGTTTGCCTAGCATTTCAAAAGCTCCTGGCTAGAAATCCTTACCACATGGCAATTTTCAATCCCTTTGTTCCATATCTTTGGGGTAAGGAAGGCTCATTCTGTTTGCTTGAATGCACTCAGCTATTGTGAGGAGGAACCATCTTTCTCTCCCCCATTTAAATTCCAGTGGATCTTGAGAACAGCTCAGACATAAAATGAAATATAAAGATAAGACAGGGAGATATGTATGTATAAGTAGTATGAAGATGAACAGAATAGAGAGGGAGCTACACCTGTAATTCAGAAATTCACTCCTGTATTTTGTAAAGAACGTAGATGCTGAAACATTCTTGTTTAGCATTAGTGACAATACATGATGAAGCCTCTGGTCTTCAGGGAATGTATCTATACCTATAAAGGTCTTATCATTCTTGCTGTGACCCGCTATGGATGAAGAGATACTATGCTTCATTTCTGCTTGCAGAAGAATAGAAATAGATCCAGATGCATCACGAACAATTTTTTTCTGATATATAATAAAATGTCTTTAAAAGCTTTAAAGACAAACTTTATTTCTTTGTGTCCAATTATACACAAAACCTCTTTTGCAAAGGTGCTTCTTGCTTTCCTTGCTTTCCTTGCTTTCCTTGCTTTCCTTCCAAACCAAGGGAAGGTGTTATGATTGTTTTAAATTGTCTAGAAATGGCTTTCTCCTTTGAAGCTAATAGCCATAATTGAGACTTGGTTTATTTAGTGAAATATAATACTCTCAGTTTCCTCCAGTCAAGGTAGGTTTTCTTCAGCATGTTTATTGCATATGGCATGAATTCTGTTTATTTGGAACAAATACAGACTCGCATAGGGAGGCAATCTGAATCGATAATGGGCCAAAGGGAAAAGATTGTGCAGTATTTATTTGTGTATTTCTTAGATTTAATTGCTATGGCATTCCTTTCAATCTGTATGGGTTTTTTCTTTTCTGTTAAACTGGGTGTGTAATGACTGCCATCTGTATCAGCCACAACTTGGCCCAGTAAATGTGCATATTACTGATGAACAAGAAATACATAGACTGAAAGATCAACAGGTTGCCTGGCACCTGAAAAGGCTGTGGTTCTTTCTTCTGCTTTAAGGACATATGGGACAAAAGAAATATGTAATAGAATCCTATACAATGTGCAATACATGATCTATAATCCTTCCCATATAGGACAACACAAACAGTAACACTCTCAATACTCAATTTCATCTGTCAGCATAACCAAGTTAGATTCTCAAGGGAAAAGTAATATTTGTTTGTGATTATGTCCCAGATGATAATTCCTTGGAAGTTTTATAGGAAAATGTTTCTTTCCTCCCTGCCAAAAACAAACAAACAAACAAAAAACACCCAAAGATTTTCTTCTTTAACTGGAGGGTTTTTGCAAGTGGTCCTTTGTGATCCCTATTAATTGGTTTTATACTTGAAACCTCTGGAATGTGAAATAATGAACCTTCATTTTGGTAAAATGGTAAACACAAGCAGCTGAACCAAGATCCCATCCCTGCAGTCAGATCTCTGCTGGTGGTCAAGTGCTCCTAGAATGCAACCATGGGAAAATAAAAAAGGTGGCTTTGCCATTCAAGGTAACAGGGCTCTCTAGACAAAGAAAATATTTGTTAAGGAATACAAGTATGTGTTCACATCTTCTTCTCAGAAACAAGACAATTTTTCAGTGTGTTTCATGTCATCTCTCACTGATATGGAAAAAGATATATCTTGATTCTACTTGGACCATTCTTATGATAAATACATGTTACTCTGATGAAAAAGCCTTTCATGCCTTGTTTAGGGACATATTCCCTCACTGTGTTCAGCCTTCTGAAATAACTCTGACAAATCAAAAATTAGAGTTAACAACCAGATCAGTGAAAATGCTGGCAGCATCAAGGGCTCTGTTTTATTCACTGGCCAGTGCTACCTGTAAACACTGTAAAATCTTGCAGCTGTTAGAGCAGACCCAGGTTACCACAGCTCTTTAGGATTTATCACTGTAGCAGTCCCACTCCCAGAGCAGCCAACTTGTTTAAATGAAATGTAGCTTTCAGTTTCGTACTGTAAAGCAATCAGCCTCCTCTATAAATTATCCATTTTTCTGGAGTGGAGACCTGCATTTCTTACACAGGGTGTGCTGAAGGAAACATATCTGGAAAAGGCATTCCCTTCCTGTTAGTGGCACTGCTTCTGTGGAGCTAGTAAGGATGTAAATGTTTAGACAACTTTTGCAAGCATTTTCCACTTCTTCACATCAATCTTCAGAGGCTGATGAAAAAGAAATGCTGTAATATTGGTGTTTTAAATAGCCATGTGAAATGAGGAATGAGACAGCAATCTACACCTGTCTGTCTTTGTAAGGATTTTTGAGTGATTGTTATCTGATGATTTACACAATTCCATCCATGGAAATCTTTGATACACTGTTTCCAAAATTCACACTCCATTTCCAGGATGCATTTATTTGTATTCAGCTTCATCACATTAAGATCCTGTCTTCAGGAGCATGTTCTCTCTATTAGCATATTTCTCCTTTCCATTTAGGTGCATATAATCTGCTAACAAGTCTTTCCATGTCATTCTTTTTGTTAAACTGAGCAGTAGGAGATTCTTTCTGTTTACCATTTATCATCCTTCATTCTCCTGTCTCCTCTGTGAAACACCTGGTTTATCAACATAACATTTTTATCTTCTGGCCCAGATGTAGTGGCTGTGTCTGGTCTCATCTGCTAGAGGCTCTGCTCAAGACAGGGTTTGGCAGCAAATCATCTGCCTGGTGGGATTGGCTCTATTTTGGTGTCATGGCCCTGTGATTTGGTTCTGCCTCACCTCCAGAGTCGCTTTTCACCTTCTCCTGCCCTCCTGCAAATTTTCCTAAGCTTCTCCCAGCTCAGTCCTCCCTAGCCACAATGTGGGGAAGCAGGTTATTTACCCTGCTCATGCCAGAGTTCCGTGCTTGCTCCATCAAAACTACTCGTGGTTTGAAAAATGTTTGTCCCCTCCTGAGCTCTTAACACTTGAATTAAACTGGAGAAAGAGATTTTGCTTCTCACTGCCACCCCCAGCTTAGAGAACATGCTTGACAACACACATTGACACCCAAAATATTCAGCTATCCCATCAGTGTAATTGCTTCCTGTCCCACCAGTGTAATTCCTTCCTATCCCACCAGTGTAATTCTTTCAGACATGCCTTTCTGGCAGCCACAACCATGAATAGGGGAAGGAAAGGCCATGGTCTGCTCCATATTTAACATGCCACAAGATAGGTAGAATCTTACCAGTAGTATCTGCCAGATAATAAAATAATTCCAGAGGATGCTCTCATCCTGTTCTCAGTCACATAGAATTTGCATATTAATTAACTTTGCTTCTAACTTGAAAGCAAAGTTATATATATTAATATTTTCAATGTATTTTCAATTGTGTGGTTAGAACCATGTGTGTAACCATTCCTTAAAATTTATTTGAAACAGGGTTTGATGAAAGTGGCCATATTAAATGTCTTTTGCTACTGTATAATGAAGTTTGTGTATGTTGCCTTATAATGTATACAACTCTGCTCAGTTTTAGGCACTGAGATTCTGTTAAGTCCCAAGAAATACCAACAGTTGTAGGGCAGATCTTTCTTGCAACCCCCTTTCTGGATGACCATATAAACATTCCCAAAGAAAAACACATTTTGTAAGAGTCAATACTACTCATTTGCCATTAAGCAACACAATAATTATTATAATAAGTGTAGCTTACACCAAGTGACATTGTGGTTCTTAAATGTCTGGCTTGCTTTAGTAGTTAGAGCCAAATTTTGCTGCCAATTCCACTGGGGAATTCTGGAAAGGTCAGTGAGAAAGAGCCTAGAACCTCCATCAGCTGCAAAAGCTTCTCAGTGTAGGGTAACTCTTCAAGAACCATCCCTTTCAGCTGTACACATCTGCTAACTTGTACCTTTCTTAGCCTTAGCCAGGCAGGAAACACTTCCTCAGAGGACTTAAAGATGCCTAGTTATTAATCTTCACTGTATTTTTACTCATGAAGTCAATTTGAGCCCCTCAGTGGCTCATAATGCAGTTTTGAGGTCTTTTATTGGGTGGGTTAGCAGGAACATCTAACTCTTGGTTCTTACATGCTGCCCTTTGCTGATTTCTTCCCCAACACTGAGTTATTCACTGAAAGAGCCAAACTTTCATACTCTGCCTCATGTGAAACAGAGGGGACTTTATTTGTGGAGAGATGGCCCAAATTCAGGTATCCCAGCAGCAGCTCCTCTCTGCTGCCCTCCCCAAGGAATGATGATGGGACGCTCGTCAGCGCTGAGTTACACAAGAGGCGCCCGATAAACCTTTCTGCATTCTGTGCTTTTCCTGCACTAATGAGAGGGTGATGATAAGGTGTTACAACACACGTGTGCAAGGCTGGGCACTGCTTGTTACGACAGAAGGACTGACTAGGCTCACTGGAAACAATCTAACCTCTCCCTACGAGAAGAGTGAGTTCTTAATTAGCACGATGGGCCCAAGTGTCAGTCACCATCTTGGAGATTTACAGATGCTTGTGCAGGTACAGCACTAATTAAAGATCCAAGCTTGCAAGCTGGGCAGTGTAACAAAGCCATACCACTTGCACATAGGCCAGAAAAGGAAATTTGTAGCACAAAGATACCAAGAGTAGAGATCCATTGTGTTTTATCATCTAGAAGTGGAGCTAGTCCTTCTGCTCATCTTTGTTTTCAACAAAAGACAAAAAATGAGCTGGAATGTATTTCAGCTGAAATAAGATGTGTTGGCAAGCAAGGCAACCTGGTTGTTTATTACTCAAATGTTTATTACTCAAATGTTTATTGCATCTGAGACACAGTTGGTAGCATCAGGTAAAGTTTCAGGTTTTATGATTGTATAGTTTTAGGTTAAAGACCCAAGGTGGTAAAGCTCTTTTTCTCACGCTGTGATCAGTTTGGCCAAACCTCTGACTCCTGGGCGTGAATCAGCAGGTTGGTACTGTTCTCAGGAGGGCGATGGACTCTGCCATGAGTGATCCCAAGCCAGCTTTGGTCAGCAGGCAGTCCAGGCAGTCCTGGCACTTGCCATTACCCTGAAGGCTGTTTCCTCTCTGGCAGAGGAGCTGCCGTGGGGCCACAAGGGCACATCGGAAAAATTCCCATCTGCTCCTTCCGCAGGTGCATGGGCGGCGATCACCACGTGTGAGCAAAGAGGAATTGCGTAAGAAATGTGGTGAGGATGAGGGACTAAGCCCTCTGAGCCAAGGAGCTTTTGTGTGAGGGAGGAAGCAGGGAGCAATGGAGGGGAGGAGCGCCGAATCCAGACGTTACCTCAGGCATTAACGCCCCGAGGGCCAGTGAGAGATATGTTGGTGTGTTTATAGAGACAGATTAAAATCAGATTTCACACATAGATATCTAACACACCAAGGGTTATGAAAATCCTCCTTGACTGCTGAAAGAACAATAGGATTGTGGTTGGTTGCCCAGCAAACCTGGGGAAGCTTGGCTCTGCTCCATGCCAACAGACAATACAGAAACCACACAATGAACAATTGCTTTTGTACCGAGCTGAGGAAATATTCTCAAGTGAAGGAGGACAAGATCTGAAAGGTAAGTTTGTAGTTACACAAATCCACCCTGTCTTTTACGTACACTTCAGTAAACCATTATTACTCAGCCTGTGAAACCATGCATTCACCTCCTGTGCCTTTTCACAGCAGTGTCACATACACTCAACCTCTTCTTTAGGCCTTTGAGCAACCCTTTTTCCCTTGCTTTTCCCAGTGTCCTAACCTAACGTGGTGGGAATGCCGACATGCCATTTGTTCTGCAGGCCAGGGCCAGGACTGCATGTGCCTTGAGCAGCTGCCAGCCCAGCCTGCTGGCTGTCCCAGCTGCCCAGAGCAGAGGCAGCCAGGGACCAGAGTGTGGTCAGTGCTGAGCACAGCTCAGCCTGCTCTGCCAAAGACAACAACACTTCTCTCCCAGCTGAGCTCATGGAAGCTCCATGGTGGCTCATTCAGTAGCCCAAACAGACTCTCCTCAGCCTGAAAATACCATGGAGATAAGCCCAGAGTAGCTTTCAAAGGAGGCAAGAAATGTGTCTGCTCAGGGGCAGAAGGACTGGGTCTTCACATGCCACCTGGATCTCCAAAAGCATTTAGCAGCTATGATGCCCACCATATCACTCCATCTGAACTCTGTCCTGCTCTGGCAGTCATGTATTTCGTGTTATTGACTGCATTTAGAACACTCCAGCATGCAGACCTGAGCACTCTCAGTCAATCAGTAATTACTTTTTTCTGTCTGCATCTCAATTATGCAGCTCATAACTGAAAATAATGTGGGACTTTGTTAAGACATGATACCAGAAGGAGTTTCTTGTGCTAAAAAATTAGGAAAGAAAGACATTTTAGCATCTCTCCTTCCTCCCAAAGTTACAAGAGATGAAGCCATACACACTTATTTTTCAGTCCTAGAAACTTACTAGGTAAAAATAGCAATTTCAGTGCTGTCTCCCAGAGGAGCTCTTCTGGATGTTTTCCATTAAATAAAATGAAAAGGTAATATTTCTCATTTATGTTTTTATGTCATTCCAGCTCAAGGAAACTCGTAATCATGAGTCTCACTGGGGCTAAGAAGCGGGTATGACAATGTCTTGAACTGTAGGGACAATATTCATGTCCCACAGGCAACAAAAAAAGAGCACGTTCCTATCAAATTCCTGAGAGCTAACAAAACCATGCACGCATGGAGATGCATTTATAGACACTCAAATCACAAAGCTTAACTCACCTTAAGCTTAGGGAACATCAGTGAAGTCAGTAGAAGCACTTACATATGGTTAGAGGAACTGGAACTCTGTGTCACAGCTATAAACTATCTGACTACCCTTCAGCCAAAGTTTTATTAATAAGACAACATCTTAACTGACTTTTTGTGCTGTTTTTGTGCTCCTGTTTTTGTGCTGCATAAGCACAGATATTAAACCCACTCTCTATTGTCTATATGGACACAGAACCTTCTGTGAAGAAAATACAACAGGTCCGTGAGTAGGAATTTGCATATCTCTGGAATATTAAAAATGGGCCATGAAGGAGCGATTCTGCATAATCTCACTACCTGGGACCAAATCACTGTAAAACACTTAAATGAACAATTGTCAGAAAATTTTTATTTAATGTCAAAATGTCAGTAAAGTCATACAAAATAGTCCTGGAAGAGGCCTGTGTGGGTTATGGAGAATATTCTGCCCAAGACAGGATCAAACAACTTCAGCTCAACTGAAGAATCCCCAGTCTCTTCTCACAGTCAGTAAACTCCAGAAGCAACTCTTCCTAACATTAGCAAGATTTTTCCTAGGATCCAGATCAAACACTCCCCTGTCCAGTTTGCCCTATTACTTTTAGTCCTCTCCAGTAAAGACATAAGAAAATAAGTTATTCCCTTTGTCTTTATAGCAACTTTTGTGTATATCAAGATGAGCTGCCTCATTTATTTTTCTGTAGACTATTCATCCAAAGTTCATTCAATTTTTCTCTACATTATCTTTTTCCTAAGCCTCTAATCATTTTTGCTGCTGTCCTGATGACTTTTTCAGCCTGTGAAAAATCAGAGTTGGAAAAGGTTCACACAGCCTAGTACGAAATTTGACCTTTTTTAAAATTTAATTATTATTGACTTATTTTCAGTTTGTAACCTCTTATCTGTAGTGCCTCTGTGATCCTTTCAAATGCCAACTTTATCTCATTCTTCAGAAGACATTCTGAAAAGTTTGTCCTTTGTTTTGGAAGGGGTTGCAATAGATACACTAATTAAATTTCAGCCACATAATTTGCTTCTAACACACTAATCCATCTTCTTTAATATAGGAGATGGAAACCACTAAAAAATCTGATATTCTTGCAGGAGGCTCAGCTTGGGCAGGGTTCTGTCAATGGCCACAGCTTTTGTACCTACATGTACAAATATATATATATAAACAGGTAATTATCTTATAGTTTGATAAATTGAAGCCCTCCAGGGTTAGATAAGTGAATTTTATATCTTTTGGAAGAGAGAATTTCCCAGCTTCCCAGTGAAACACACAACTGTTGCTTCTAGCTATGTCAGAGCCCAAAATAAAACTAATTAAACACAAAGACTAGTGTAAGTAAAATTCTTCTAAAAAATAACCCCAAAATAGCCTACCCAGGAAGATCTGTGCTATTTTATCCTAGAGTTTCACATGTATTTACAATAGATAGGATATTATATGCTCAAAACAGAAGGAAAAAATATGCTTCAAAGCTTTCTAAAAGTTAATTTTGTCATTTGTGCACATATTTACAAATTTTTTTCAATTACTCAACTGAGTTTATCTCCACATTTGCTATTGCTTATTCTCCCTGATCCAACCCTAGATTTACCCATGTACTTGATCACGACAAATATTTTACATATTCAGACATAAAATTGATGCATGGGTAATTGATGTGCCATGGATGAAAATTTCTGAATTGTTTAGCATGAGATTTTGAGTATTTTGAAAATGTAATCCAATAATTTTCAACATGTGCAAGCTCAAGTAGCACTTCTTTTTGGACTGATTCTTCTGGAAGCTCTACAACTAAATATATCAGCTTTTTACCCTGTCTCATGCCAGACTAGGAATAAAGTGTTTCCCATTTTTGGGATATGCAATCTTCACTATTGCTTTCAGTGTGGTCTGGGTCGCTTGTGCATCAGCACTACTTATTCATACAAGTAAAAAAGTAATTAACAATTACAGTGAAACATTCCAGCTTTGCACTAATCTGATCTTTACCTCTGTGACATTTTAGGTCTTTACTTTCCACCTCCCTTTCTTCCCAAGGTAATGTTAGCAATTTGTACTGTAGAACTAGCAATTTCCAGATGAATTGAATTAAATATTAAATGATGAGATAAATGAGATAAATTATACTAAAAAGCTCCTTAAACAGCAAAAGATTTGTTTAGAACAGTGCACATTCGGTTTTTGGAAGCACAAACTAAATCAAAGTATCTGTGTCAAACTTCTCTAAGGTCTGAGGTCTCCACTTCTCAGTCTGAGCAGCAGCAGTGGAGTTATTAAAGTCTTTCTGTTCAGTACACTCTTCCAAAGATTAGAAAAACTCCTAGTTTGTCTCTTTTCTTTTGAGGTTGCTTCCAGAGCAAGGTGAAAATAGAAAAACACAAACAGCTCTGAGGATAATTCATCTGAACCTTGATGAGTACGAGAGATGCAAATCAGCTCTCTGTCCTTAACAGTGCTTTGAAGCACTACAAAATGAGTTCCTTGACAGCTTGCTCTTTCCAGTATAAAAGACATTTAGGGTCAGTAAAAGAAAGAATTCATTGCAGTAGATCAAGTGTAACCAACATTACTCAAAGGCATCTCCAAAAACCTCTCAGATGGTAGGAAATGTGCTACCTTACTTCTGTCGATCCTGGCACATATTGTGTTTGAGGTTTGCCTTCATTTACTCCTAGAGAAGAGCTCTGACATCAGAAGATGATTTGGAAGGTGAGAGAAATGGGAATTAATTAACTTCACTTGGCCACAGACCTGTCACATGTTATGACTCCAAGTTTAAACCTTTACTGAGAGATACTTGCATAGAAAACAAG
The DNA here is from genome assembly GCF_021018805.1 of Prinia subflava. Lineage (NCBI taxonomy): Eukaryota > Metazoa > Chordata > Aves > Passeriformes > Cisticolidae > Prinia > Prinia subflava. The sequence goes on along the minus strand of NC_086250.1, from coordinate 8,695,106 downwards.
TAGCATAGCAAACATTAATATGTACTGAAAATCAACCAATCTACCTTCTTGCCTTTCCTTCATTTCTTCTTCCAGGTTTCAATAGGGTAGAGCTAGGAACTGTTCGAATATGTTTGGAAAAGTGTTTTGCACAGCAATGGTAACTTTGACACAGAGACTGCAAGATCCCCGAGCAGATCCCTGCTTTTCCTCCTTCTGATCAGTCCCTTGAGCCTGCATCATCTGAGTCTGGCAGGAGCCATGTGGGCCAAGGCATCTCATCCTTTCAATTCCTTTTTCTATTTTTTTTTTCAGTTTCTGAGAATTTGTTCCTGATTCTTGTTTCCTCACAACAAATGTAGCTCCACAGAAAGAATCACTGCAGCAGGTCAGCAGTTTCCACAGACAATAAAATAACTAGTGGCAGATCATTCTCCACTAGCTCTGTAAGTGTTTCTCCTGATATCTCTTTTTGGATAGAAGGTCCTGTCCCTGTGACTCCAGGGAGAGAAGCTCTGTTGTTTGGTTCATACAATTAGCTGGAGGATGGGAGCAGAATTTGGCCCAAGCAACTGAGTGGAAAGGAAGTCTGCAGAAAGTACGTGCTTCTCTTGAATACTGTGAACAACACTCAGAATAAACAGTGTCTCTATTAACCAACAGGTCATGCTTGTTCCTTCTCAACCTTAAACAATGCCACAAGGAAACATTCCCTCTTCTCTTCTTCCTGCAAATGCCGTGCAGAAAAGGGAAGTAGCAACAAATGGTGAACACACGGGTGAAGAAAATGGGTTTGTTTGGGTTTTTTGATGGACAGGCTGGCAAGAGGCAGTGACAGTGTCAGAGGAGGAAGAATAGAAGGCAATCTGGGAAGGACACCAAATCCTTGGGATTGTATTCATCCAGTTCCCAGCAGGACTTACCTAACAGTACCGGAAATGCATTACCTAGAAATCCCATTTCTTACACATACCCAAACTGACGCTGAGTCAGTTGTGAGACTTCCCATACCACTGTCCTGTAATCACTCAGAATAGCAATGACTTCAGCCATTTCTTGAGAAATAGCCATCATGATGTTTTAAAAATTGGCAAGAGGTTCTTGAAAACTACTTTCACTGTGGCAAATTTAAAGGGAAACTGGATTGCTTCAAAAAACCCTACCCCTTCAATCTGTATGGCAGCCACTTGAGCACTGGACAAACTGGAAAATAAAAGTGGTTTTTAAGCCTTCATTTTTCAAATAAAGTCCCTCATGTTTGGCCACAGTTTTAGTTGTGTTTTTCTAGTTATCAATCCCTAGGAAATTCCCATACACTGGTTTCTCTGTTCTTTTCCTTGCTAATTCCTGTACTACAGAGGAAGGAAAAAAAAAAGAGATGGCTTAAGTTTTTTGGTTCCTACAACGGGTTTCTCCCCTGATACTGCACAGAGGTGTTCTTAATGAAACATTGTGTGAAGCATAGATTAATATTCTTTTATTCGTTCAAGGAAATGGCATCTCCATCTGCTCTGACTGAGATGAAGTGAAACAGTGAGAGCAAACCCATATTGCAAGTCTATATTTTATATGGAGGGAAATGGACCACATAAAATACAAAAAGGATAATAAACCTCCAATAAACCAGGACAGTTATGAACTCTGCCTATAATAAATATCCATTAAGCATTTTTTTCTATTCCTTGTAGTCTTTTGAACTCACCATGTGTCAATGTGATGAAGTCAGAACACTTATTTTTACTTTAAAAAAAAGGGAAAATAAAAAGATAGGGACCATGAAAGAAAAATAAATTTTCTAGTCTGTACCACACAGAACAATCAGGACACTGCTTTTGTTTTAAGGAATTAAAATATTAAGCAATGTATTTAATGTGTAAGGAAATAACTTATTTGGTTGAGCTCCCTTGAAATATGATAGATGGCAATTAGGTGAATTCTAGCCTACAGGATGATACATTTTATTCATTCACTACCAAACAAACTCAAGAGTTGAAAAGATCTGAAAGAATACGTTTCGCAAAGCCAGCACAATCCTGTGTGAAGCTAATCTCTGCTAACAACCCAACAATGTTATCCAAATTGCCTAAGGTGAAGAATGAATATAAAGGCAGAAGGCACATTATGTTTCACTAAAGAGAATAGATGTTAATTTAATTAAATAAAAAGGCTTCACAGTGCTTTCAAAGCAACCACAAATGTAAACACATTTAATCCCTGGGAAAGTGTCTGTAATAGCAGAGGGTGCAGCTCAGCCACTGGAGCTGCAGTGGAAGCGTGACCAGAGCCTTCACATGGAGCAGCACTGACCCAAATAAATCCCTCTTTGCAAAGTTACTCTTGTTTTGACACCAACTTCTGGAGTTCAGAAGGACCACACTCGTGTCACTGCCGTGGCCACAGCTCACTGTTGTTGGAATGCTTGATAAGAGCAGTGCTCTTCTCAGTCACGTGAAGCAAAACTGATGCTTTGGATGTTATTTTTAGTTAGACCTCACATGTCTGAGAGCCAAACCTGACCATACATCTGTAACACAGCCATGATGGGTTTTTTGTGTCACAGAGCCAAACTAACACCCACTGGCTCTAGAAATCTGCTAAATGTCCTTCAAGTTATACTCCAGTTTAGCAAAAAATGATCCAACAATGCTTAGGTGAAATGTGTGCCTGTGCAATGCACCAACACAATGCATCTAACCTCCATTAAATATGAACAGGAAAGAAACCTTTACTTCATGAGCCCTCTGTACAGGGGCTGATACAGGGATCACTAAAACAGACCACCAGAGGACACATAAATATGACTGGGACAAGCAGATACAGTTTTTGCTCAGGGGTTTCCCTTCACTTTTGGCTCCAAAACATTTTTATTGTGATCAGCAAGGACCAGACCTCATCATCTTTGTTACTACCATCTCTAATTTGGCTGATCCTATTGGTTCTTTCAGCTGCAGAAAATAAATATTTCACAAGGTTCTCTGTACCACTGTAGGGTCATGAAGGGAACGCCGTGCCTACTTACACCCTTCCAGAAAATTTAAGAGGAGAGAGAAAGTGCATTTGGACTTGCCTACACACAGATCCACATGAAGGGATAACTGTCCTTGTCCCCATTGTCATAGCAGGATATAAGAAAAAGTTTCTTTCCTGTCATGTATTTAAATTAAATCAGTGAAAGGTGTGTCTGTGGAATCTTAGGAAGAAAAACATGGGAGATGAAGGAAAAAACATTCCTTTGAAATGTTTGAGAATTAATTTAACGAAACTGTTTCAGTGGCAACAAATAAAGCTCTTCAAGAATAGAAAAATATCCATTAAGAGTTCACTACAGTTACCAGTCAGCACCATATTGATATTTCTAGGGCCTTTTGAAGTGCAAACAACAAAAGGCAGTTGTAGGTGACCTCCAGCACTTTCCCTCACACACATTTCACTAATGTCTCTTAATTGCCATTAAACATAAACCTCTTTCAAAATGAATTCAAACCTTATCTGGAGGACAGCTCAATGTCACTCCTGATTTCTGCACTGTATCCCCTACAAATGGGTCTGTTGTACATAAAGATGTTAAAGGGTGGTGGACAGCTCCCTTTCCATCCTCAGCAACTCTGCCCCTGGCTATCCAAAGGGTCCTGGGGCTATCAAATGCTTTTCATTTCCAAGATATTTACTTTCCAATGGAATAAAATCATTTGGGTTGGAAAAGACCCTTAAGATCATCAGAGTCCGACCAGGACCCAGGTCGTGGATGAGGACATTGAAGAGAATGGGGAACACCAGTGGTGACTGGGCACCAACTGGATCCAACCCCATTTCCCACCCTCTGGGCCTGACCCTCCAGCCACCCTTTCACCAGCAAGCTGTCCACCCATCCCAGCCAGGAGCAGCCAGGAGAGTTTTGTGGGAAAAGACTTTGCCAAAGTCCAGGTAAGCAACATCCACAGCCTTTCCCTCACCCACTCAGTGGGACATCTTGTCACAGAATGGGATCAGACCTGCCTTTTATAACCCTGGGCTGGCTGGGGCTGATCCCCTGGGACAATCCCCTGGTTGTCCTGTGTGTGCTGTGTGGTGGCACTCAGGAGGATCTGCTCCATAATGTGGTGTTTTGGACCCACAGGTACCTGGGCACTTTTTAAACACTAGAGACAAACAGCAATGAAAACTGAGAAGCATCCCTTTTCCAACATGCTCAGTTTTGTATTTGAACATGCTCTGAACTAGGTGTAACACAACTGCTCCACCCTTCCCCGGGGACAGGGAGTTAAATACTTCCTTTTGCCAGGTTTGTCATATAAATCAGAGTGGGTTCCATCACCTTAGGAATGTATCCACTGTCCTTGTCCTTCCAATTCTGACATTCCACACTCTGCAGTAAATGCAGTGGAGTATTATTAGTGGAAGGGGAGACTGGGCACCGTTCCTGAGGACTTGAGAGACCCAGACTAGTTTGAAGTCATGCTCAACTTAAAAAAAATATGTGAAAAGGGACATTAAAAACATTTTTTAAAGAAAAATAATAAAGCCAAAGGAGAATAGTGAGGAAAGTGGTGAAGGGTGAGAAAAAGGGAGAAAAGGGCTGAAATGGAAAAGGGGAAGAGAAAATGGGGGGGGGGGGGGGAGGCGGGGAGCAAGAAAGAGAAAAGGAAGAAAAGTGAAAAAGAGAGAAAGGATGGGGAAGTGACTATGCCAGCAGAATTCCAGTCAAGAGAATGTGGATCTGTACAGTTTCAGATCTCACCTGAAATTTTACTGTTTATGTTTATCTATTTGGAGATCCTGACTGCTCTTTTGTGTGGTGTACCAGTCTCTTACCCTTTCAAAATGAGTAAACACACTAAGGCACTGCACTGCCTGGGAGTCAAAGTGGAGCAAAGTCCTTATCACTCACCAAGGGATTCTTCCTGCTGCAAGTACAAGATGTCATTTTGAGAGCACAGCTTCTGCTGTATAACCATCCAGACAATTTAGAATCTTTCTGACTAGCCCAGCACAATTTAGTGCAATGGAGGAAATATGTCTGGATTTTTATTATATATTTATATTGCTAAATCTCAGGAATTCTACCTTAAGATTATTTTTGAACCCTGGGTGTTGCATGAGCCCCATTCTGACTTCCAGCACAAAGACAAATTCCTTTCTCTGTGCTGACAATTCCATTCACTGCTATTGAAATATATTGTTTATTAAATGGTTTCCTCCATATATTTGTCTTCATATACACAAGCAAATACATCTACATTTATACTTTAGCAAATGCCAAGCATTAAAGGAAATACTCATTGATTAATTCTTAAGTGTGGCCACAAAGCAGAGTTTCAAGAGCAATTAGTTGATGCAAAGATTAATACTTGGGAAGATGAAAACATAGTTCAGAAGAGGTGTGGCAAAAAGGAATTAATAAAACAATTCTCCCAGACTTTCCTGTGGGTGGACCATGGCTGGAGGCCCCCCATTTCCAGCTCCTCCTCCTCCTTGAAAATCCTGAAACCACAAAACCTCTTCTGAAATAAAAGAATACCTTCACAGAAACCAAGACTCAGCATGTATTCATTAGCATGGTTTAACAAGACTATCACATGCTGCTTTTCTTTTCCTGTTAATAAAGTTTGATAGATTTCATTTAAATTGTGTAAATATTAAAAGATGTTATAATTGGCACTTCAAGAGGATTCTTCAAAAATTAACCATATAAAGACATGAGATGAGGGGAAGGAGGCAGGGAAGTGAGAACTCTACAACTGAATCCAGGATTTACTTTCTCTGACTCCTACTAATTTTCTTTTTTTCAAACTGTGGGGAGCAATAATCATACCAAAAATAAAGAAAACTAGCAACTGGAATGTACATGTGTGATGAAATGGTCATGGCAGCATTCACTGGAATCCTATAATTCAACATTGTATTGAGGAGGTGTAAAATAATAGTGCAGACCTGGCATAATTATGACAATTGCTGCTTCAGTCAAGTATTAATTCTGAGGCTTCTCATGAGGCTTTTTTTGTTGGTTTTTTTTTTCCAACAGTGAGTAATGTCCCAGACCATACAACTCCTCTGTCTCCATCACCTCTTTAAATCAAAACTGCTGTTAGGACACAGTTTATATTTAGCAGTAATAATGTATATAGTCACAGGAATCCATGAATGAACACGGGCAGACAGTTTTCCCTACAATCATGCTTGCCTGGGCAAAGTTCCTTAATGCAATAGAGCTACGTGAAATTCTTGTGCTACGTGTGGCTTGAAAGTCTTTTTCTTTTTTTCAGCATAGGAAAGATGGCATGTGTAGATAGTTATTTTTCAAACATACCCTCATTAAGACACCAAGAGTTAGTTGGAAATGGTTTCCCTCCCCTTCTTTACCATCTGTTATCTAAGTATTTCACCTAAACCCCAGGAGACTGAGGGGTAGTGCTGGAAAATTCCCCTCTGCTTGAAGGTGTAGATTTCACCCTCTGCCAAATAAAATTGAAAAAATAATAATTTTTTAAAAATCAGCTTCACCCTGTACATCTGGATTGAGGCTCTTGGCAGAAACTTCATTGGGATGCAGAGCTCCAGTAGCCTGCTATTACACTCACAGCAGCTGGAATTGCAGACCCTAATTTGGAGTTATAATGTAATACCATAAAGGCAAATGCTTATTTGGGTTTGGTTACAGCCCTTCAGCTTTCACAACATCTGCCCCCACCCACGCAGGGCCAGTTTCATCTTACAAAAGTGGGGATAAGCCCTGTTACCTGTATCCCTGTGTCAGGAGACATTTGCAGGACCTACATTTCCAGGTTATGTTCATCCTTCTGATGAACTCCTGTCCCCTTTAAGGCTTAGCTGTAACTTCAGCAAGCTGCTTGTCAGTTCTCAGAGTTCCCCTTCTCCCCAGCCCTGATCCTTGGCATCACTGCTCCTCTGTGGCCCCAGGGTCCTTTGAACACCCCCAGCACTAACTCGGGGCTCAGCAAGAGCAGAGAGCACAGTCCTGCAGCTTGGGGACTGTGTTTAATATCCAGCAAACCCTCCTGATCTCACCAGCACTTTCTAAACAAGGAGCCCTTCAGCACTCAAAAAGAAAAAAAAAAAAAAAAGCCCAAACATTAAAAGCAAACAAACAAACAACTTCCTTGAAATTTTAATAGCTCACTTAAGGGTGGTGACAGATGTCAGATTGACAGCGCTGGAGAAGACAGCTTTCAGTGGTGCAGGCACAGCTGCTGCTGGGGCACTGATGGTCCTTTCTGCCTCCTGTGCCACCCCCAGACCTCCCCTCATGAATGCAACGTGGTGCTGAAGCCATCACCTGGAGAGACCACCTTGAAGGACAGTGTAATCCCCATGCCAAATTAATGCCTGGGTTCCTGCCTGACACTGCCAAGAGAGGTGCCAGTCCTGATGGTCTTTTTAATGTAGATACCTGCCACCCACTGAGAGCCAGACTGAGAGACCATCAATTCATAAATTTATTCTATTTATTTTATGACATCACATCAATTAAACTTCCATTCCAAAACCTCGGGTTGTAGCTGAAAATACCTCCAGGCAATACCTTCAACATCGAAATTAAAAAAATATCTCACTTCATCTGGCTTCTTCTGTTCCTCCTTCCCCCTCATTGTGGCTCGGAAATGACATACAACAGATGAAGGAGCATGGAAACAAACTGAAAATCACCATTTTTTACATTATCCCAGCAGGTGTGCGTGTTATTCTTGGAATTTATGAGCAGCAGTAAATATTGCTACCTCACCTCTGCCCACCTTGCTGCAAACTGCAGCCAGCTTATAAACACCATCCCATTGCCACTGGTGGCAGTGGGCATGACCATCAGAACCCACTGTGGGAGACTCTTTCTATTATTGCCTCCCATTGATGCTTTAAATTTGTCAGTAAAGTTGGGGGTTTTTTTTAATTTTCTCTGTTTGAATTAGCAGAATTTTCTCTGTTTGAATTAGCCATCAGCAGAGCAAACCTCATTTTGGAGTAATGGTTTGGGGCCCTTTCAGTTCAGATGAGAATCACTTGGCCTAAATAAGCAGCCTGTCACTGCTGAATTTCATTACTCATTTCCTGTCATTAAATACGATGAGATTAATAAATAGAAACTGAAAGACAGTTGGCCAAATTCAGCCCTGCAGTGAAACTCATCCCCAAACAAAGCTGTGAAGGGAGCCCAGTCTTTCACCATGTGTCCTATGGGGCATTTCTTGCACCTTTTAGAGATGCTCAAGCAGAATGGGATTGCTTTTCCTGATATCTTCTCTTAATCTAATTTGTCCCAGGTAGGTATCCCAGCCTGACAGAAAGCACTGCTAGACACCAGACAGATTTAGAAATAAATGGGAAGAGAATCCAGCCCCATAGCAGGAGTGAGGCTAATTAGTGACATTTCAATGAGACCCTAATGTGCCAGAGAGGAGAAGACATTCACAAAGAGCAGTCCCAATCAGCCTACACAGCCTTTGAGGCTGTTTTCTCTGTGAGAGGATCCTATTCCCCAAGCCCCATGGGTGCCCATCCCTCTGAGGTGCTGACCTGAAGCTGTCCCCCATTCCCAGCTTCTCTCTCCCCTCGGTGAGATTAGAACCATTTGATTAAGCAAAGGGAGAGTGAGAAAAGCTGAAAGAGGAATCAAAACCAGGCTGCAGTTGACACTTAGCACCAAATCTGATCCTGCAGTGCCTGGGCACGGTGAGGCAGACGAGACTGTTATTGTCGTGGGAGCTGGCACCAGCCCTGCGTGGAAGTTGCCTAATGCTTTCCATCCTAAGATTCTTTCAATCAATTTTTGACTAACATTAACACCTCCATTGTTTGTCTTTGAAATCTGGCAGAAGTGGGGATTGCCCGAGGGCCAATGTCATGCCTTTCACTGGTACTGTTAATAAATTCAAATTTGGACAAGTAACAGAGGTGTTGAAAATCATCATTTTTTCTCCTCTGTATTTTCCAGAACTCAGACTTATTTTGGCAAGTAGCAAACACCCCCACAGATTTGATGTGTCTGCCTTCGTGCTGCACCCTGAACATCTCCATGAATGGCAATGCCTTGGGCTGGTACAGGCAAAACCTCTCTGCCAGTCCACCAAGGGGACTCAGAGCAGTAGGCACAGGATTACAACAGCCAGTCTGGGGTCATGGAATGGTGGCAGGAAACAAGGAAGGAAGAACAAGTCATTGGGATGAGGAATCTGGAATGTGGGAGCTGTTGACAAAGAAAAGAGAATTGAATGAAAGGAAGAGGGAGTGTTATAAGCAAATATATAATAAAGACATCACCTAAAAGTAAAATTAAGAACTGGAACTCACTGTACATCTCCCTCAAATGTCCAGTTCACACAGGGAATGACGTTTTTTACTGAACTGCATAACCTCTCTCTGTCTCACGACACTCAGTTGAAAATTGTTTGCATTGTTAGGCTTGGAGGTCGAATGTTATCAATGGGCAACAACGAATTACTATTTAGAGCTTTTATTTGAAACATCTATTAATTAAATGCTTGTAATTAATGTGAAGTTGCATACATATAGCTAATGAGAGAAGGCTGCTGGTTTAGTATCCATTGTAAGGCTTCCAAAGGTAGAAAACCAACAAATTCACAATTGCCTTCTGTCAGTCAATGTATTGCAGACCTTAATGACAGGCAAACATTACTATTTTGTCACAGGAGCCCTGTGTCAATCTGGAAAGTGAGGCAGCTCCTGGTCCCCCTGAAGATGTGACAACTTGAACTAAATACACCAAATTAATCTGGACCTAATACATGAAATGTTGGAGAAAGAAAAGGGGGGGGGGGAAGAGGAAGGGAAAACCAGCATATCTCCTAAGGCCAGGCACGTGGTCATAGTTCCTTTCCTTTATTTTTGTACTTGAAATAGACCCTCAGAGCAGCAACAGAGAGTGATGGGAGGCAAGTGAGCAGCACAAGGTTACCAGAAAGCAGTGAAATGAGATCCTGAGAAATCAGTACACTGAGGCCCTGCTGCTGCTGGCAGGTGGAAGCATTGCAAACCCACGAGGCATCACGAAGAAAAGCCTTAGGGAAATGGGAAGTGCTTAGGGAAATGGGAAGCAGAGTGGCAATCTGCTCTGATCTGCTCTGGATTAGGTAGAACTGCTGCTTTTGGGCTGAGCATCCCAGCACAGCCCTGGGGACAGACACTCAACTCGTGCCCAGGGGCAGTTCTGTGTCCTTTGTCTTCCCAGCATCCCAACAAGGGCTGTGGTTGTGCTGGGGGTGCTCCCAGCACTCTGGCATTCAGTGCTTGTCTGCTGCTCTCTTCAGACCTCAGGAGCTGCAGGCCTGAGCTGCTTGTGCCAGCAGAACTGGTATAGCAGAAGTTGCAGTATCTGAGTTACATCCAGGCAAGCCAAGGCTGTTCAGGTGTGGTTACTGCAGGGTTTTGCAGTTGTTCAGTAGAAGCTGAGCTCGAAACATTCCAACAAGGCAGGAGTAACAGCAGCCTGCTGTGGCAGGGGAAAAGAAAACACAATGCCCATGATTTCCTCCTCATCTTCAGACCCGTCTGTGTAAAGATCTCAAACTCAGTGGGTTGGAGCAGCAGATATTCAAAGGCCGTCTTGGGAGGATTTCTGAACTTCCACGATCATCTGACAAAAGGGAAGAATTCTGCAAAGGAGGGGCTGGAAATTAACAATTCCCATTCTGGCTGAGACCATTAGGATTAGCTCTGGGATTGCTGTTTACTCACTTTCCAGCGATGCCTATGGATTAATTGTTTCAAGACAATGTTCCAAACCTTTTTCCCAAGAAGCCCTGTTAATGTAACCTTCTTCAACTACTCTTTTGGTCAGCATATGCCAAAAAAGGCTATGAAAAGATTTGAGCAGGTAGAGGAAAGCTCTTCTGATGCCTAAAATTCCACAGTTGCTGTAAGTAGACTAGGCAAAAATAATGTTCACATCCCACTCAAACTTCTCCCAAGGTACTGCATTTAATTTTGCAGCAGCTTTTGAAGGGTGGTATGTTCTCTTCCTGTGTGCATTTTTATGAAATATGATTGAGTACTGACACGCAGTGTTGAAATGCTTTTTGATACCATCCCATTTTAACAATGAATAAAGTTATAGTATCTGGGGGGAATGTAGACCCATCAAAGCTAATGGAAGTAATTCCTTGGGCTTTAAAGCAAACTCATGTTAAGATCTCCAAGTTATATTTTAAGTCTGTGTGGTATTTGGGAAGGGGCTAGAAGGAAGATGTTCCATAAAGAAGAAAAAGCATTGTAAAGTGTAGGTGTTCCTGCAGGATAAATTATTCTTCAAGAATAGAATATGCAATGCAATTCTTGTAGAATTGTGTACAACAAAATTTTAAAAAACCTGCACAGATTTTGTTATAACATGCATTCATCACAGTTTCACAACCTAAAAGGACAGTAATTTTTATGATTTTAAATTAATCGTTTCCTACTTTCCATTCAGCAAATCAGAGTGTAGCGGGAGAACTGAATCAGTAATGACATGGAAATAGTGCTCAAATAAATATATTTAACTTTAAGGAAAGGGCTTGTTCATCTCTGCATTTAAAGGAGGATGATTAATGCTTCAACTATTGTTTGAATACCTAAAGGGCATCAACTGCAATTTTCCCATTAAAGCTAGCACTGACTCAGCGTGTGGTTGCATGAGGTGTTTCTTTCTGGATGTGTCAACCGAAAAGGAGCCTGCTGCAACTGCAGCTCTGGAGTCAGAGCAAATGGAAAGAGGCACGTAGTCAGGGCCTGATGGTGCTGAGAAGCATACTGTAAACACAGATTTATTTTTCTGTCATTAACTGCCAGTTTGGTTTTGAGGTTCCATTATTTAATCCTGCGTTACGGTCACACCTGTTAATCTTCTCGCTCACCAGCGCTGTGCACTGCTCGCTGTGTGGTACCCTGGGAGAAACCAGGAAAACCTCACAATGGATGCTTTCTAGGTGCAGACGTGCAGTTTACACAAGTACAGTTTAGCATTTCGATCGTAAAAGTTCATTTCAAGTGGGTTGACTGAGAGAAAGGACTTTCAGCTCCCTCCAGTACACATTGGTTGCTGTGGTAAATGTTTCCTTACCACAAGATGCAGTCCCAGACATGAGGTTTCATAACCCTTTGCCAACCTTTTCTCACTAACCAGATCAGTCCTAGGCCCTCTCCTTCTCTACACATTTTTAATCTTCGATTTTCAGTTGCTTAAAGCTCTCCCAAACCAATCCACTTCAGGAAGAAACACCCAGTGCCACTTTCCACCACTAGAGAATTTCCTCCCTAGCTGGGTTTCAGTCTGAGGAAATCTCATTTATGTGTACCTGCACTCTGAACTCATACACCTCCCATCTGTTCCAAGGAAGGTCTTGCACTCACACAGCTAAAAATCACAACCAAAGCTGTGCCTTTTCCATGTGGACACGTGGAAAGGTTCCTGAGTCTCCTGCTGATGAATAATGGCATCAAATAATAGCATTATTGCTGCAGTTGTAGCTACAGATTTCAAAGGGCATCTCACAGAGATGATGGAACTGAAATTCACCCTAAGGAAACAGAAGTTGGGAATAAAAGCATAACATGAATTGAGCAATATGTGAAATTCTGTCAGATTCTCAAAAGTGGAGTAAGCATAAACACCATATCTTGTTTACCTCCCAGAGGGCCTTCCTAGAGAGAAGAATTTCCTGTTCCATCCCAGACTTACTACTGTTTGCAAACAGATAGATCTATGTATAACTATATATATAATATATGTAACAAGTATAAGCATATGTACACGTATCTCTATGTATACTATACACACTCAAAATACATCATAAACATATTTTTTCTATTACATTTAAAGCACAGCCCATCTAGACCCATGTATCTATGGCAAATCACATTTTCTTTTCTATGTAATCTAGAGGATTAGGATTGAGCACCCTGAAGCAGAGGATTCCATGCCATGCCCAGATCTCTCTGTGATAAGTGGGCTTCTCAAGAAAGCTGAGCTTTTCCCCAGCAAGAGACAGATTAAAATGCTGAACATGGCTTTTTTTTTTCCTCTAGCCAGACCACAAAACCCTTTCTCAAGGAAGAATGACCTCATATTTTATTAACCCCAGCACAAAGAGAATGAGCTCACACACACACACACAAATATATGCAACCACACACCCAAGAAAAACTGAAAGACAGACTTCTAAAAACAGAACTTCCAAGGAAAAGTTAGTAAACACAGATTCTGGACTCCAAGTTCTTATAAAGGTAATGCCTGACAATGGTCCTTCTAGAGCTTTGAAAATTACATGAGGAATTTGCAGGCATATTTTATACTTTTCCATTTCCGTTGCCTTCTCTTCTTTGGATCTAACAGGCAAATAAGTAAAAAAATCCATAATTTTATTCTCTTTGGATTGCTTAGAGGGGAAAAACAATTTGAGATTTTCTTTATAAATACTCCCATAGGACAGAATATGCAGAAACCATGCAGGATAGAAGCACTAAAGCTGCACACAAAGAACAGCAGCGAGTAGCTGGACATTACCACGGAAATGACATCCTATAAAAGTGTGAGGAAAAGCAAGCTGAGTTCTGCGGATTCTTTCAAGGTGTATTTGCACTCTTCTGAAGAGTTTCCTAATTCCAATTGTCCTTTGTTAATTATGACACAGTAAAAGTGGAAAAGATGCAGGGCATAACTCTGCTGAGAAAAACAATTTAAATTAAAAAAGGTTTGCATAGGAAGAGAAAGGAAAAGGACTACAACTTCCCTGCTGGAAAAAAGAGATGACAGAAGAGAAATATAATAACACCTACAAATTTCTGAATGGCAAAGAGAAGATGAGCTGAAAATTACTGTTCCCTTTTTCTCATGACATGAAAAATGAGGGAGAATTCAGTTCCCTCTGTATGAAAAACAAACAAAAGGAAGTACTTTTTCGCACTACATAATAATTAAACTGTGGAAGTCAACCACAGGATGTTGTGGAGGCCAGCACTTTAACCAAGTCCAGAAAAGGTTTGAGTGAAAGTCAGGAAGAATAAGTTTTATTGGTGGTGCAATGCATCTACCAGTCCCTCTCTAAATCAGAAATTATTGAGAGACAGGAGAATTTAACTGGGAGATGACTCACTTTATGTTAATGTCTGTGTCTGCTGTTGACTCCTGCCACAGGATATCCAAAGGGTTAGCTGCACCTTGGTGCTGCACCTTGATTCTAATTTCATAGGGTGATGTTCAGGCTCTCTGAAGACTTTAAGTGTCAAGGTTGGTGTAGGTGTAGGTCCTACGAGCAATGCACACACACAGAGAACTACCACACTTGCCTTTTATTTTCTTTGAAATGTGTTACCCACAAATTGGTGCAGAGATGAGGGGAGCATACCTGTTAACATGAAACCAGCAAAATACATATGAGACAGGGTCATGTTTCCTCTTAATCTCTAGCCAGTCTCACAGTTGGCTTGCTTTTGGCCTGTGCTCCTGTTTTACTGTGTGAATGCTCATTTTAAAAGGAGTTCTTGCAGGCATATGCTCAGCATGATTTCTAGCATTGATTTCATGACCATAACATCATCAAAGAGTGGGTTTTTTTATAAAATTGCTATATTTTGTTATATAATTGAATACATTGAGGTGAAGTGTGATGCAAGGACTGTGTGATTTCCATGTTCATTGAGGAAGCTAACACTGTCTGAGGCCAGGCAGGCAGCAGAAGTTTTCCATGTAGTCCTGCAATGCCTTTCAATCCTTAGGCAGGTTCCAGCCCTTCTAGTATTTTAAAGGTTTTAAGACCTTGCTGTGCTTGGTTCTGAACCAGAGCAGGTCAGCAGCCTGTCCTTACCTTGAGCACGTGGGTCTCCCTCTCCTGGGATGTTTGTAGTCCCAAGGTGCTTTGTCTTCTGGAGGGCCCGGGGCACAAATCTGGCTTCCACCACAGTTTTTATTCCTCTTCTCCCCTTTCCTTCAAAGTATGGATTTTGCAGCACCTGTATCTTTGCTGCTCCTTAGGTGTCAAGGTGAAGAAAATGAATTCCTGCAATCTTACACAGGATGTTCGCCCAACTCTGATGAGGTGAGCACGCCAATGCCCCAGACTCATGGGCCATTCCTAACAAATCCTACTGCAGTTTTCTTAGGATTGCCACAGATTTCCAAGGACCAACATTATTTCTGGAGTGCAGACTGCCAAAGCAGGGGTTCTGTATGAAAACTGGGAGTGATAAGTGGTAATTTTTAAATTGGTTTCCTTTGAATTTCTGGAAGCGGACCCTGTTTATGAGCTTCCCATTTGCATTGTTAGTTGAAATGTTGGGAAGTTTTCTGCCAGCCTGTAGTCAATAGTAGCTGCTCATATTTAAAACATGTCACACTCCTGACATGTTGGGAAGTATCTCAGCCCAGTATAATATTTGGCTTTCAAACTTTTATTTTGCAACAAGAGGACCAACAGTCTCGATCGGCAAAAGCAACTTTGGTTATTAGAGTTCGGACACGAACTTGGCTTGCTAATGCCAGGGAAATACAAGAGCCTCCTTTCATGCTCTTAATGAAATCATTAATTATGTCAGCAGCTCAAACGATACATCTCCAAACACTTTACATTACTTTGCAAAAGGGTAGTCACATAGAAATCGTACGGGGAAAAAAATATTCCTAACTTCTAAATTCATAAATTGTTATAATAAATAGATTTCTGGTTCCAGGCATTTGTACAGTCATTTTCTCTCATCCTCCCTCTTATTCTGTCATACTGTGACTGAGGATTCTCTTACTGCTTGTGGAAAAAAAAAATGAAACTGAACAATATATCCATATACTGTTGCCTTGTTGCAACCTAAATGAACTTCCTGAGCCTGAAAATTTGGCATGCTTCTGATTA
This sequence comes from Prinia subflava, assembly GCF_021018805.1. Lineage (NCBI taxonomy): Eukaryota > Metazoa > Chordata > Aves > Passeriformes > Cisticolidae > Prinia > Prinia subflava. Next base: position 8,679,279 of record NC_086250.1, on the reverse strand, counting down.
GCAAAGAAACCATCTCAATGGACTTCTTTCTTTATAGCTAAGAATTTGCTGTACCTTACTGTGACCCTTACTATATTTCCTATCATTACTAAATAGCTGTTTTGATTAAATAATCAACTTGTTGACAATGTTATAAATAATAATTAAATTATTTATCTTTCAGGACTTAAGTAGACACAGCTTCATGCTTTAAAACAGCCTCCGTTACAGAAATGAGCTTTTATAGATGATAAATAAAACCAGATTTCAACTGCTAAAGTCTAAACCAGTCTTGGGGAAAACTGTTTCCAATCACAGAGCTACAATAATGCTGTCTGTGCTGTAGTACACTTGGGGAGACTGAGAACTTTTGAAGTAAAGCGAAAACTGACGTTCAGATTGGTTTTGTTAATCTTCCACATAAAATATATAACATAATTTTTTTATTCCAATACGACCAGCTCCTCTGTTACTGCTCCTTTCAGTAAACAGTCATTCATTGTCTTTCTCAGATCACTGAAGATGGAGCTTATCTGTTCTGTGCTGGTATAAGCAGAATAAAAAACACAGTAGCATGGAAAATATAGCAAAATTAACAAGATAATATAGATACATCAAATTCACATTTTCTTTATGACCAAGCAGTGTATCCACATGGCTCGTCAGAAGATTATAAAGCTTCTGTGAAAGAAGCTGGGAAAAAAATCCCAGTATTCCTTCACACAGCACTGATTTCATGGAACTTTGTACATGGAAATTTTGGGACTTAAAGGTGTGGTTACATTATTTATAATGTGCTTCTAGCAAGGCCCTGGGAACAATGAGAGAAATTCAGAAAAACTTCATCTGTGTCGCCACGCCAATATTATTGGGAACTGAGGGTGGATTAAGCAATCACCTTTAGGTGGGATTTGAGAGAATGGTTTCAGGTCAGTGAACTGGCTGACATGGTTCTTTGGAAAAACTTGAAAGACTTGGTACCTTCTGTGTGAATGAATTCAGCAGGTAATGCAGAACTTGAGATGTTTCTAATACAGCTCTGATAACAGAGGGGTGTGATTGAACTGTACACAAAAATAAAAATAACAGCATGGAAAAGCTTGGGAATCAGGGTATAAACCAACTGTAGGAGGTAAACTTATTACAAAAGACAGACATCCACAAAGGGCAATGGCAAACTTGAGAGATTAAAAAAAAAAAGGCAGAGAAAATGCCTACTTTTCCTACTAAGGTGTAAGTTCAGGAACAGGAAGACTCAAATATGCTGTGTTGTAACCCAGCTGAAGTTGATTGAGGTTCATATAAGAGTTACAGTTCCAGCAGAATGGCTTACCTGTGAACTTTGCACTTGGCAGAATATTTCTGTCCTACACCAATGGGACGAAATAAGACAGAGAAAGTCACAACATTGTTTTAAACATGCTGAAGTTCTTCCTGTCTTTCAGTAACCCATACTTGACAACATTCCCATTTCTTTCCCCCTGCAAAAGAGGTTGTGTGACTTTTGCAACACCAAAGGAAAAAAAAAAAAGAATAAGCCCTAAAATTCTTCTCACTGATACTATTCACATCTGTCTCTAGTTTGACTTCTAGCCTCTTCTTTTGGCTAATGCAGCTCTCAGATAAGTTTCCAACCTCTTTCTCTTGGCTAAGTCCCAAATCTCCTCCTCCATCCACATCCTCATAAACTGCTCATTTCTTCTGTTCAGCAACACCCTGTTTAAATTTCACTTTGCACTGGGCACTGAGTTTCATTACATTCCTATACCTGGCCAGTTAGAACCATATCCAGATGATCTTTCCTCCTTTCCCACTTTCCTTTCCTTGGGCTTTTCTTTTCCCTGTGCTGTCATTAACCCTTTGTGATTGTTGTGTGTTTGCATTGCTATAAGAGATAAAACTTCACTAGGGACTGAGACCCACAGTACGAGGCACAGAACACAGAACCTTTATTCACTCTCAAACTGCCTTTAGAATGATGATACATGAAACTGCCTCCATCCAGTTCCACCCTTCATTCCATCTCTCACAAGTATGGCCTTGAACTTAAGCTTAACATGGTTGAAATCTCAGCTGAGCTCCAAATCCACACACTACTTTTATTCTTTCTCCCTATTGATAAGAGTCTTATCAAACATGTAGTCTCCTGGGTGATGGTTCTGGACTTTCATTTTGATGGTGGTGGAAGAGGGTTTGAGGCATTTTTTTTCTTCCAACACTTGTTCTATACTCAGATATTTTCCTCTTTCAACTTCTTCAGAAGATATCTTGAATACAAAAGCTTTCACCAGGGTGCTTCACCTCTGAATCTTAACCCTCAGCCACTGCAAATTATTTATCAACTGGTCTGTTAAAGGAATTGTTCAAATCATCCTTTTTCCTAACTATTTCATTCCTGCAATTTATATAATTCACAGCCTTCTGCTTCGTCCCTCTTCTTTTCTAAAATGTCAAACAAACAAATACCCAACCCCCCAATAAATAGCAAACAAATCCCAATAAAAAATAAGCTACTTTTAATCCTCCTTTTAGGTCCTTTCACAACTGAACTTGGCCTTACCTGGCTGTTCAGTTCTTTCTATATTCATGTGCTCACACTAATAGCACTTCCCACTTTCCCTGTCTGGTCATCCACACCAATCCTTGCATCCCATCAAACCATTTCCTTGCACACCTTTAAATTTCACCTGAAGCTTCACCTGCCTTGATCTACAGACAGCAGTCTGGACTGATACAAAGCTAACTGAAATGGATTTAAGATTATTGTTACCCCCTTTTGCTTGTTTTGTTCCTCTGTTGCAACTTGTCCTTAAAGTAAGTTGTTAAGCAGAATGCAGCAGAGCGCTTTGGCTCACAGGCAGCCTGGAGATGTTTTCTGTTGTGAAAAACTCCACAGAATATACAGGGCATCTCAGATCTCATCTCATCTTGGCAAAAGTTAACAAGACTGTCTTAGTTCAGCTTTTGTGGGTTTATGGGGAAAGGCCCTTAAGTGGAACAAAGGTGTTGTTTTGTGCATTCTTACACTCACAGTTTTTTTTCTCTTTTTGTCAGTAAATGTATTTTGAGGCACAACAAGTAAACAGCTTACACAAGCCTGAGCCTGAAGCTGAGCACCTGCACCTCAAATAAAATCATCATTGTTTGAGTAAGGTTTAAATAATTTAGTACAAATTGGCTTTCCTATAGGTGTTGACAAGCACATCATCACTAGTTACTAATGAGTGCGGGATTCCAGAGGTCTGCACAGATATCACCCTCCTCCTCAGACTGAGCATGTGTCCCTCGAAACAAAGTATTTCACAAACAAGCACCTGGAGACCTTGATTAAAAACCACCTGCTCTGAAGCTCCTGGGAAGACAGATTGCACAGTGTGCAGGTGGCCTCCACGGCACAGCTTGCTGATATTTCTGATAGCTGGAGTCACTGGAATAAAGTTTGGTTCCCTTCCTCCCACACACACACCCAGCCCTTTGTGCTGGTTGGCCTCATGAAAGGAGTTTATGAGTGTGCCCTCAAAGGGCCTGACACAGCCTGGCTGCAGTGACAGGAGTGAGGAGCCTAACAAACCCTGCCTTTGTGACAGGACAGGCCTTTCTTATCACTGATTACCTTGCAGCCTGATACTGCAAAAACAGTGGTATTTGGTGAAAAGTGGGCAAAAGCATTCCAGGGATAATCAGTGATAAGCAACCATTTGAGAAGCTTCACCACCTGTTGCACAAATTTTCCCTATTCATTCCTGTGACTCCATGGATGGTTAATGAAAAACCACACAGATGTAATGAGATCTGACATCCCTCTCCCTGAGTCCTGCAAGCTCTTCATACCAATGGCATCCCTCAACTTCAATATCATTTTTTTCTGGTTTGCTGGTCTTGGCACAAGGTTCTTGTGGCAGTTTCAGTGCTGTGCATTTAAAGATGGAACACAAGAAAGTGAGAGGGAGCTCTGCTAGGTCTGAGCCCACGTGAGGAATTTCTGCAGTGCCTTGGGTCTGAAAGTCTCTGAAAAGGGCTGGAATAGCCACACACCCTGAATGAGTTAATTCTTTGTGGAAAGCCCAGGAGCATTTTCTGCCCATGTGCACACATCATTTCAAAGCTGTTTCATCACTCAGAGCTACAGCAAGGAGCTCATCACATTTCCATGCCCAGCTACAGCCCTTTGCCAAAACCAACGTGAAGCAGAGACCTCTGGATCCTTTAGGCCTGCTTGCCCTGCTGCAGAGACAAGGCTTATTCAAGAGGACAATTCAAGTTAGTCAGACAGCAAGGGCAACAATTCTGCAGGACAAAGATGGAAACACACCTGAAGACGGCATTTCTAACCTGGTAACCTGCAAAGCAGTTGAGAAACCCAAATATTCCCAATACAACAGACTCCAAGCCCTTGCTCTTACTGTGATCTGCAGGTTGAGACAATGACTCCGGCCTGCTCATGTCAAGGTGTGTGTTACAAGCTTGGATCCCAGCTCCTGGCAGCACAGCCTCCTCCAGCTCCCCGCTGGAGCTGTCCTCGGGCTGCGCTAAGTATAGCTCGCCTTGTTTCCACACGCGTGGTGTGGGGCCGGTCCTGAGTCATCGGGAAAAGCTCCCAGCTTCACTCCCTCACCTGCCAGCTCCACAGCCCAGGTTACACTCAAGGTGTCTCACGGGCTTGGAAAATCAATAAGAGCCGCAGAACCCAGGGAGTCTGCCTGTAAATGTCCAGTCCTGCCCAGAGCTCTTTTGGGCACCTTTACACTTCCATCTCCCACAGACACTGAAATGTCTTTGAGCATCTGGCAAAAATAAATTAGTCTAAATTCCTAACAAACAGAAAACAGCTTCTAGAGAGCACCGTTTCTAGGTCAGACCAAACACACAGAGTAATATTTCTGGTTTTAAGAGAGATGAAATCTGGAGGTGAAGGAGCAATTAACTTAACCTCAGTGTAAAGCAAGTTGTTATAAGAAACATTTTCCTTATCTTGGGATAAACAAATAATAGCAAATAACTTTTATAGTTTATCCTTATTTATTTCTTCAGGTTAATTGAATTTCAAGTTTGATAATCTAGTAAATTTAGAACCCTAACCTGCAAGGGGTAATTGAAACTCCTAAAAAATATGCTTGCTCACATCTCCTGCTGTCCAAGCTCATTATGCATTGTGTCATGGGCAGCTCTCCAGCCTACATTTCACCATGCAAGGCCTGATTAAAGCAAGTGAGGTGGTCATTCCGCTTTGCTTATTGCAGCCTGGGGTTCACAACCTATGGGACATCATGTCTGGAAAGGAAACCACACTGAGATTAAAGGACATTCCACATTTAGAGAAGGGTGGCGTTATAAGATGCTGACCACCATCCAAATGAAGTGAATGAAGAGAAGCAGTCTGGCTTCAGCGAGAGCTGGACCAGATCCCATGACTTCTGGGAAGAGTTTAAAGATGCAGTTTGTTCAGTCAGTGGGAGTTAGGGATATGAAAGCAGATAATTAATGTGGTGTGAAAGAAGAGAATACAGGATCATTTTACTTGCATAAGAGCAAAGGAAGGAAGAAAGCACATCTGAGTCAAAGCAGAGGATGCATGTAACCATTGCAGTCATCTCTGCTTTTTAAAACAGACAGCAAGAAGCAGAGAAATTCCTGGAAGGCAGACTGGAAATTACCAAAAATAATTAGATTAACAAAACCAAAATGCATAAAACAGAGATATGTACTTCAGGAATGTTAGCTGATAAAGGCTGTGCTCAAGGTAGAGCTTGTTATGGTACCTTGCTGCCCAGAATCACAGGCATGACTTCAGGCTTCACACAAACAAGCTCTTTCCATCAGTGTGGAAAGGCAGCCTGTCTTCTTAGCTGGGAAGTCAAATGAGACTGGATGATCCAAACTACAACTTTCTCTTGTGTTCCATAAGCTAAAGGAATAGAAATGATTGAGCAAAACCATATCCAAGGAAAGCACCCCCCAACTCTACTAGCCCTATGTGGCTGTTGGGAAGGACAGTCTTCCTTTTCTGCCCAAACAGTTTGCAAAAATAAGGAAAGTATGTTTCAACCACACCAGCCCTGTGTGCCACCAGAGAAGGAGACTTGTTCTTTTCTCCTAGCTCACCCCTTTTCTCAGCTCTCAGTTCCCTTCCATTGTTGTATGATGGCTGGCTGGACTTCTCCTTTTTCAACCAAAACATCCCAGAATAGCTGCTCAGAATAACTGTTAGGTGGGATTTTTTCCTTTAATAAGCATTCAGTTTTCACCCATTGGAAAATATCATCACAAATGTAATTGGAAAGGGCTTTAGGTCTGGGCTGGGAGGGAACTGAGAGAAACTGAGAGTCCAGGGATTAGAACTCTGAATCAGAGAAGGGAAGGACTTGACCTCTGGTGTCCCACATCCCGGATGAGTGCATTAACCACTAAACTATTCCAAGGCAGGAGGTGAGTCTGTCTCATCTCACAAAAGTGTCTAAAGGGATAGATTTTGTTCCAACATAGCACAAAAACAAATTACAAATCTTCCTCCCCCCCCACCCCTTTCTTTAAATTGAATTCTTGTTCTCCAGCCAGCCCAGCTTGGTATTAGTTTTGTGTGAGTTAAACAGACCAGACACGTTTCTTCCTGTTGGTATTTGATAGATATTCAGTAAAAGGGGAAAAAAAAAAGAAAAAAAAAAAAAAGAAAAAAAAAAAAGAAAAGAAAAAAAAAAAAGAAAAAAAAGGAAAAAAAAGAGAGCGTTTGGTTTGTTAGGATACATTTCAAGCTGAAGTCAAGAGCAGGCCGAGCCAGGGAGGCGATGCAGGAGCTCAAGGCCATGGCCGCACCACCATGGACAGCGCCCCGGGGCTGGAGCCCGGCCACGCTCCGCCGGCCGCGGCTCCGCCGGGCGCTGCGGGGCAGCGGCAGCCCCGGGGAGCCATCGCTGCCTGCTCGCCCTCAAATCTGAAAATTACTCCTCTCGCTGTCTGCTGGATTCTAGGAACCAGACAGAAGATTTGGCAAAGCCCTCCTTAGTTCCACGCGGCTTTTTGTATTTTTCGCTTCGCCCCCTCCCCGCCGCGCCCGCCCTTTCTCGAGTGCGTTAAATTAAATGCATATTGTCTAAATAAACGGCGCCTTGTGTCAATAGCCGAGCCGGGGGAGCTCCGGCCGCCCTTGGGGTGCGAGGGGCGGCTCTGCTGAGCTCCTCTGTCCCTGCTCAGTACAGGAGATGGGTGTGCTCGCCTGGAACGCCTCGGAATGTCTGGGGCTTGCCGATGAGGAGGGGAAAAGCGGGTTCCCCTTTCTCCCCGAGCAACCCTTTCCCTCAATGAGAAGATGACACCGTGTCAGACGTGGAAGAAGGAGTTTCTCATCCCCGACGGGGATGTCAGGGAGTCAGAGGAGAGGAGAGGAGACCGCCCTTCATGAGAGCAGGGCACAGAAGGGCTGGGCGATGGGCAAGAATGAGCGTGTGCTAAAAAGTCTGCCTCGATCTGCGAGCAGCCGTGTCTGCTACCAATTGCACCGCAGCCTTGTCCTCGGAAGCCTCGGAAAAAATATCTCGGGGCTTCTCACCTCGCCTGCAGAGAGCTGCGCTCGCTGGCTTTTAACCTCGCTGGATCAGAGAGGTTGAGCAAGGCAGGGGATTTCTGGTCCTCGCAGGACGAGTCCAGCAATCACTGTGGTGCCGCTCCCTTCCCTTCCCCGCCAGACTCTCCAGCAGTCTGCACGCCTGTGTTTTTTTGCTGAACACCATTTTTTCCACCCTGGGAAGACTGGGGAGGTTAAACTCCCCGTCTGAACCGAAGCCCTGGACGAGTGCAACTGAGGTTATAGAAATCTGGGAGGGGAAATGACGAAAATGCTTTATTGTGAATAAAACAAGAGGGAGGAGGGAGAGGCGGAACTTCACAGAGATGAAGGGTGGGAAGTTTGCGGAGCTGAGGATTTATTCCGTCTCCGAGAGCCGGGCCGGGGTTTAGTCATTATTTCCCTCTGCCTCCCTGAGGCTGCAAGGGCAGCTCCTCCCCAGAGAGCTGAACCTGTCCCGCTTGCCGGCTTTGGTTTCGCTCCCGAGCGGCTCCTGGGGACAGCCCGGGCTCACACCCGCCCGCAGCCACTGGCCCTGCTCCCCGCGGGGAATTACGTGCCAAACCTGGAGCAGGGACTTATCTTTCTAGCCAAGCTCCCAGGTCAATTTCCTCGTAGGAAAGCTGATTTATGCCTGTTTATACGTATGGAAAAAGGAGGCAGAAGCCAAGCGCGGCATCCCTCCAAAATCTCATTGTCTTTGAGGCGGGAAGACGGGAGAAAGTGGAGTCAGAAAACCCAAAATGATAAGGTTTGCCTTGTGGCGGCAGAGAGGGCTTGGCCAGAAGGGCAAACACGGGGTTTTGCCTCACCTCTCGGCGGCTGAAGCCTTTCCCAGGTCCCACAGTAGGACCGGTCCCCTCCGCGCATCCCGGCGGGACGCACACCCGCCGCTGCCTGCCCCGGCAGGTGAGAGCCCCGCAGAGGTGCGGGGTTTTCCCCTCTCCCAGACACCCGCCAGCCGTGCCCGTGGGCGCTCCGGGAGCGCACCGATGTTCGGCGCAGGTGTGGGGCTGGAATCTTGCCCAAAGCTCCGCCGGGCCATCCTCTGGTCCAGCCTCGTCCCTTCTCACCCCTCCAAGGCCGGGGGACACCGGGAGCCCGCCGGGCCTGCGGGGAGATGCTGCAGGTGGCGGCGGGTCCCTCCCGGGAGAGCATCTCCCGCGGCATCCCTCGGGGAAGGGAAGGTTTAAACCCCACGTGAGGGGTCTTTTCTCCCCATCCTGACTCGGAGGAGGGCTCAGGGTCACGGTGAGGCTTGGGACCAGGAGTTTGCTCAAGGGGACGTGAGTTTGCCCGTCTGTGTACGTGGCAGGTGACAAAGCGCTGCGCCGGTGGCTGCAGATGACAGCCCTCGGCGGGAAGGGGGCATGAGGTGATAATGAGTCTCCTAAAAGCCTTTGGCATTGCTCAGTTCCTGCCGTATTAGCACAACCATAGTTGGGTTGTGTTGTTTTTTTTTTCTCTTCCCTCTTTTTTTTTTTTTTTTTTTTTTTTTTTTTTTTTTTTTTTTTTCCCTCCCAAGCCCACTGAGGCAGGGAAGAGGCAAACTCAGAGGCAAACTCAGCCATAGGAAGGTGGTTCGTGATGTCACAAGTTTGGTCTTTTCAATAAAAGCAATGGAGAAGGGTCTCCCTCACTATATATATTAGGGGAAGCTTCTGTTCTTCATAATAAAGAGAGCAGCAAGGGAGAAAAGCACCTGCTTTTAACACCCTTTATTTAGCCCTAATCTGTTACAGGCAGAATCAAAGATCTGTAAACTGGATTTTTGAAAAGTGTTGCCTTTTTATTTTTTTTATTTAACTTTTTTCTTTTTTTTTTTTTCTTTCTATTTTTTTTTCTTTTCCCTTCTTTTTAAGCATAGAACATAGTTTTGGAAGCGATTGCTGAGAAGAGCAACCACTGTTGGCCAGGGTGATCTCTGAGAGGCACAGACAGCTGTAACTCAAGGAAAAGGTGAAGTGATAAACTGTGAAGAAACTTCAGGATTCTGATTTTATAGAGGCTATTTATTTTTCCTGAGTCTGTAAGGGATGGTGTGTGTTGGTTTTTGGTGTATTTTTGAAAAAAAAAAATCTGGGGGAGAGGAAATTCTGAAAATATTTGATGGACTTTTTACTTTTAACATGAGCAATACACCTATGAGTGTGTGGGGGTTATTTTCAGGGGCTCTCACAATTATTTTTAATTAGTCGAAAGGGCAGTGTAAATCAAAGACGCTTATTAGCTATACAATTTAATTTATAGCCTACCAGATGTTCAGGGAATTTATTTACAGCATAAACGATTTAATGTTTTCAGCATGATTTCTATTTCAGCTCTTATGCTGTCGGTTTTATTTGCCTGTGTGGTGTGGAATCTGGGCTTTTAAATTGTGGCATCAAGCGTCTTTCAACTTAAAATAACCTGCAGGTAGAAAAACGCTTTGCTTTGCACCTCAGCCTTCTCCAGCGAGCCTGCTTTAATTCGGGGGCAGGATGAGAAGGAGCAACCCGCCGGCACGCCTCAGTGTTTTGTTGCGGCTTGTGAGGGTGTTGGGAAAGCATTCCCTGTAAATCAGGCTGTCAGCGGCGCCAGCAGCGACCCCGCTGCCCCGCCGCGATCTCCGGGGGGAGCCCTGCGGAGGGGCGAGGGATGCTCCCGGGATGCTCCCGGGATGCTCCCGAGATGCTCCAGGGATGCTCCAGGGATGCTCCCGGGATGCTGCCGGCACGGAGCCGGCGTGCCCAGGTGTGCGCTGACCCCGTCGAACCTGAGGTGGGAGCGCAGGGCGTTCCCTCTGGGGGAGCCGCCGGCGGTGGGGGCAAGGGGCGCAGTGCCCCCCTCGGCTGTGCCCTTGCAGAGCCTGGGGCAGCTCCTTGCAGGCTGCGTTTGCTCCGGGTTTTGCACAAGTGCGGTCCCGGGATGGAAAAGTTTGGTGCCTCCGTCGGGGAGTGCGGGGCTGCCGGCCCTCGGTGCCCGCCGGGGTTCGGGGTGACCGGGAGTGACCGGGGTGACCAGAGGTGACCAGAGGTGACCGAGGGTGACCGGCCACCTCCCGCCGCTCCGGCCACCCCTGTCCCTGCAGCCCCGCCGCGCTGCCCGCCTCGCACGGGAGCGCAGCTTGACGCGGCGGTTCGCAGAGCCCTGGCCAGGCTGAAGGAGGGCGAAGTGGAAGGCGAAAAAGGGAGAGGAGGAGAAAACTTTCCACTAGTTTACTTTTTTGGCCAGGAGCGCCTGTGTTCATAGACCGCGAGTCCTTCCCCCAGCCCTCCCCCTTGGCTCCCCCCTCCCTTCACTAGCGTACAATTAGCATCATTAGGAACCGACCCTCCGGCTAATAGGGGAGCGGCGAGCAGCGAGGGTAGGTGCGTGCGAGGAAAGTCCCGGGCAGAGCTGTGGGGCTTGAGCTGAAAAGCGCTCCCACCGATGGGAGGAATCCCCGCGGCAGGGGAGGCGCTGACCCGGGGGTAAACACAAAAAAGGGAGAGCTGGAAGGTGAGCGAGAGAGAAGTGCGGCTGCAGAAGATGCGGAGAGCCTGGCCGGAGCCCTGGGGGTGCGCTGAGTGCGTGTGCTGCCGGGTGTTTGCCTTTCCTGGCTCCTTTCGGACTGCGGGCCCGGGAAGCGCTGATTCCCAGCCTCCGTTGTGGCTGTGGGTATCCCGCCCGGGCTCTCGCTCTCTCCGCACATGTTCCTAGGGCGCCATCTCTTTGCAAAACCCTCCGTCCTCCCACAGGTCTCCCAGAGGCTGCTCCGGGGCGTGTGAACATCGCGGGCTGCAGCCCAGTCCAACCTGCCGAGCCAAGCATGCTTCCCAGCCCCTGAGCCTCCCGGGGCCGCCGCTCCTCCCAGACCTCTCGGGCTCTCCAGATAGACAGCGACCTTTGCTTGTGGCTCCTTGTCACCGCTTGTCTCTCTCCTTGTCGCTGTTGGGGACCAAAACTTTCGGGCAGCTGGAGGCGTGAACCTGACCCTTTGTTTTTTGCAGAGGTATACTGAAAGGCAGATGTGGAGATGCATCCCCCCTCCGCCTCAGCCCGTGTCTGTGTGTGTCTGTGTGTGTTTGCAGAGAAGGGAGCAGCTGAGCTGACTTTTGGGACTCTTTCCTTATCTGCAGAGAGGGCTTCTGCTGTAACATAAAGCCCCGAGAGGGTGGCTTGGCGGACTAGAGCTAAACAGGGCTCAGGGAGCTCACCGGACCCCGCTGTAACCCTGCTCAGATGAGAGCTAGATGCTTTTTGAACTAATATCCAGAGAGATCTCGCCTGCGGGCAGCGAGAGACAGAGAGGGAGGGAGGGGGGGAAAGAGGGAGGGAGGGAGAGGCAGACAGCGAGGAAGGGAGAGAGACAGAGCGAAGTTTGGAAGAAGTGAGCCGAGAGCTCAGAAAGTTTGTTTTTCCTTCAGAGCTTCGGAGCTGGTAGAGCCGGAGCTGGGACTCCTTGAGGACGGCGCTGGCGCATCTGTCCCTCGGGACTGACCTCCCTCTGCTTGCAGGTTTTGAGCCCCGGAGGATACAATGTTCGCTAAACTCTTCCAGCAGTGGAGTTTCGCAGTGTTCCTGCTGAGCTATTCCGTGCCTTCCTACGGGAGATCAGTAGAGGGGATCAGCCGCAGACTGTGAGTTTCTCTTTTTTCTTTTTTCCCCTTTATTCTCTCTCGCTGCGGGGAGGGATGGAGGGAGGGAGGGAGGCAGCCCGGGAGGCTCCGCAGCGCTGCCGGCTCCGCTCGGGGCCGCTCGGGGTTACCTGCCCCAGGTGCTGCCCGAGAGCCGGCAAGAGGCGCTTGGGGCAGGGCAGGGGCGCTCTGCAGCTCTCTGAGCTCACAGAGCTTTGGGGGAGGCCGTGTGAAGGCTGGGGGGCTCCTCTGCCCAGGCACTCGGGTGATTTGTTGTGCAGCCGCCCGGGACCCTCGCAGGGAGCATCCCGGTTTATCCGAATGCCGTGTGTTTAACTAGCAGACACTTCCTCGGCTCTGGCGTGGAGACAATATTGATAAGGGTAGGGGAAACACGCAGAAGTGAGGGCCATCACCACTCTGAAGTACTGAACAATTTCTTTGGACTTCTGCCACTTCAGGGAAAAAAAAATCCAAACGGAGTCCAGTGTCTTACTTAGAGGCAGAGGCATATTTTTTGATAAATGATAGTGTAATTTAAGACAGTCTGTTCAGGAAATGACCTTTTTGCTTCTTCCAAAATAATCAGCCTGGTTTATACCAATGCCCGTGCACAAAGTGCAGGAGAAGGCTCTGCACTGGTGCAGGAGCAGCTGCCTCACACCTCTAACTCGCTGGCTTTCTCTGAACTTGCATCAGATTTTCTAAGGAAGAAACACCTCAGTCACACTGGGGAGGGCTGTATTGTTATTCAGTTCCAAAGGAAGCCAAGTTGGAGGAAGAGTGCTGGAAAATCCGATCACAACTTACAGGGAAACATGACACAGCAAACAATTTCAGATGGGTTTCCTTTTAATGTTTTATTACACACATAAAGACAAGATCTCCAAATAGCACTTCCTCTGCCATTTAAGCAACACACAGAATAATAATAACAAAAAAAAATCAAAAACCTAAACACCCCAAAGAAAAAAGATATATACCTCAGGTGAAGTGACTTCAGACACACCTAAAGTTGGCACCAGGCAGGGAGCTATTACAAATCTCCTACAGCAAATTGTGTAGAGCATGTTATTGCTGATAATGTTACAGTGTATTATTCTCAGCCCATTAACATTTAACTGTTTTGTACTCCTGAAAGCTGTTCTTGGGCTATTTCTTTCTTTTGGGACCTATTATATAGATGAATCAAACTTCAGTTTCAAAAATAAATAAAAAAAGAAAATAATTGAAGTGCAGTTAGATGCTGTTATTTTCTTGGCTAGGAAACTCTGAACTGGATCTAAGCCAAATTTTGTTGTAGATTTGCAGAGAAATACTCTTTCTCTTTTGAAGTGAGGGTAGTTCTAACACTTGTTTGTAAAGGTCAGGATTAGAGGTCTTCCCAACATCCCCATTCTGTCCTGACAGGGGGGAAGAAAAGTGTAAGCTAACCAGTGAAAATGCATTTCTCAGCTCCCTCTTTGCTCTGGCATGTAAAACACACACACAAACCAGTCAGCTGTCAGTTAGTGGCATTCACGGAGTTTTGTTTGTGGGCACAGCACAAACACAGACACCACACTCAAACATGTGTCCTGTTTTAATATCACCACAAACCATTCCTCGAGTTAATGGTTAATAACTCACTTAGGCTTTGAGATTTTTTTTTCTCAGCCAAAAACTTAAACCAGCAATGGATGAGAATACTGAAGCACATTATTATAGACATGCAAAAATAATCAAAATTACATAGGCCTGGTTCTTCAGACTTTGCTGAAGCAAATCTCCCATGGAAAGCAATAGCAAATTGTCCCAAGAAAAGATTTCCAGACATGTTATTTGTTATAGAAGTGCTTTAGCTGCTAAAGAACTTCTGAGAAACCCTGTAATGCCTCAAAATGAAATTACATATTTTTATCATCATGTCCAGACATTGCAGCATCATGTCCCTAGATCTGTTCAAAATATTTTTCCTAAGCCTGAGATAGGTTGAGCAGATTTCCCTCCCTCTGGAGTCAGTGGCAAGGGCACTCTGTCTTGCAAAATGCAGAGAGCTGACTGAATCCTCCTCAGTTATTTTGCTGAATTTAGGATCAGACCCAACATGAACAGTCAAGGATAATAACAGCTAAATAAGAGCAGCTCTCTGAGATAGAAAGTGGTAGCTTGAAGAATGTTGCCTTTTTGAAATGCTAGATATCTCAAGGAAAAAAAAAAAAAAAAAAAAAAAAAGGAGGAATGTGCCTGAAAAGAGCAGCTTATCTGGAAGTACGTGAAGTCAGGATAGTCACAAGTCATGGATTTCTGCTGCTCTCCCCATGATGAGACACTCAGTCTCATACATACACGGTGTACTTGGATTAGTACTTAGTTTGGATGCTCTGGTCAAGTATAAACCATCAACATCCTTGTCTCAAGAGTGCCTGCCACATGGAAACTTAGCATTTACTGCTCTTGCTTTGGGTACAGGATCCTTTTCCTTGGATGGGAGGTGCATTTTATAGAAGGGTGGAAGGGACCTCTAGTGGGTCATCTTAACCCTAACAGCCTAATATTTTTTTCCATATCATAGCCAATATGTGAATGCAATCATTCCAGCCTCCATTGCCTTCCTACTCTGAGTGTGTGGGTGAGATATTGTTGATATCTCCATTATGAAGCACTTCTTACATCAGTCTTCTTGGGCAAGCCTTTCTCCACGATTTACAAACATAGGAGTTGTTTGAATAACTGAAGCAGAAGGAGGGAGAAGGTCAAAGAGATGTGTATCTACCACATCTTTGTTTCAAGGAGATTTTTTGATCTAGAGCATACAAAGGGAGCTGGTAGGCAAAATGTAATCCTTAAGTCTGGCTGAGTAATAGAAGTCATGTGAAATGTAACACTACATAATGTTATACAATCATCTGGAATAGCAGAATGTTATTTGGGGCCAGACTTGATGCTAAATATCATACAGACGTTTAAAGAGAAACCCACCCTCTTTGGCACAGCAACCCCTCACACGTCAATCCCTGCATTATTTTGGAAATGCACACTCACTCAAGATGCAGCTCTTGTAATGCTCTCTGACTGCCTTGTGTGTACTGGAACCAAATGTTTAGGTTTCAGTTCTGTAAAATGGAACAGGCTTTCAATCAAGAGGACTTTAATAACAGGCTTTGGAGAGTCAAGATTTTGTCACAGCAGGGAAGTTGACCAAATACACATTAGAGGATTAAGGCAGCTTTGGGTTGTCTGTGATAGAAGGAATTACCCTTGGTAGTTCACAAGGAGCAGTAGGAAAGCTTTACTCATCACATGAGACACTGGTTTAGACTCCCTAAAGCACAGAGGTTTCAGACACTTTCTATGAACAAGAAAAGTGAAAGCAGAACTGCATTTCCCATGCAGATTTCCTGAGAAAACAGACTGCTGAAGCTGGGAATGTAACCTGAGTCACACAGGACAGCCTGACAGCCAGCACAGAGACAGTCACAGAGGAGCCCAAGGTGCTGGTTTATTGGCCTATGTGCCAATCAGATTGACTCTAATGAGAAGGGTGTTGGGGATGGCTCTTGGTCAAAAAAATCCTTCTGGGGGAGACCATGAGCTTGTGTTAATGGTCACAGAAGAGAAAGACACAATATGGGATCAGCTTAGCATCATCACATTGCATTTTTGTTTAGGGACATTTAGTAGAGGGCCATAAAATATTTGTCCTAAAGGCTGAAATAATCCAAAACTGATTTGGGGACACTTAAAACACAGACAATATTTGATTGCTCAAATATTGAGCTTGTACTCACAAGCCTCAGTATATGCAGAGCTGATTTTGAGCAAGATTTTGACAGTCATATTCCAATCTCTTTGTGGAAAGGGTGAAAGCTACTGTTTGAATTTTGCACTGAGAACAGATATGTAGTATCACTTAAATCCATCACTTGAACCCAATACTCAAAAAGTGCAAAGACAGAAATTGAAGGGGATGGTCTTAAACCAGAGCTATTGAAATTACCAACTTCCAATAGCTCCAAGTCATGAACCTGAAGAGTTTGGCTGAGGGGACTGAGAAAGAAAACTTGCAGAACAGTCCCAAATATTTTGCATTTTCAAATCTGGTAACATAGCAGGAAAAAGAAGGGGGGGATGGAAGGAAGGAATATTCACTCACAGTGATGTGTCTTCTTCCAGTTCACCCACATGCAGAAACCACTTCTTACCCAACTAATTGACCAAATGATTATAGGACAGGCACGGCAGTGAATGGAATTTCTTTGGCCAGTGAGAATCCAGTCACATGCCATACCCTGATGCAAGAGGAGAGATTCCATAGCCAAACTCTGCATGCTGGAGTAGAGCAGTTGGAAGGATAAACTGTATTATTGCATTCATGGGAACTTAGCTAAAGTCCCAGCTTGTGCTCTGTCTGTGCTTCACCATGCAGCTGTGCATCTATTCCACTTCAAGAAAAAGGCATGTCTTTTCTCACATTTTCTCTGGTTGTTTATTATCCAGGTGCCATTTGTGTCTTCCTTCCACAGATGTTTAATACAATCCTTGCCAGTACAAAATCTTTAAAAGACAGATAGCTACTCATCTCCCCTTTCCTCGAAAACAAGGCAGAGCTCAGTGTACCAAAAGGTCAGGGTGAACTCTGGAAAAACCACTCTAAAAAATCAGGATGCTCTTGAAGAAGATCCAGAGGAGAGGGTTAGCATAAAATTCAGTCAGCACAGCAGACAAGAAATTTGGCCTCAAAAGTTCACACTTAAAGCAATACAAGGAAGGCATCTAAAGCCATAATTGACACAAGTGACCAAGCAGTAAATCCACAGGAGAGGCTGAGGCTCATCTCTGTTGATGCTCAGGCTGCCTCCTTGGATAGCTCATCATGGACTGAAGTGCCTGTATTTTAGGCACCCAAATTCAAATATTTTTCCCTTACACTCCGGCAACTGCACTTATTTAAATGTAGGAGTAAAATGCACTTTTATGTGCTTGCTTATATTTCTGAAGTACATGACTGAGCAGAAGAAAATCACTAGAATGGTGCTGTATAGACACTGCTTCTGGCTCCAGTACAAGTGCTGGGTTTTCCCTCTCCTGGTGCATTATCTGACCCTTTAATTTTCCTATCTCTGACAACTGCCTTCCTGCTTTTACTGCCTCGAGTGTGATATATTAAGAGTCATGATGCTTTCCTAGAACAGAGCAGTGACTAATCCAGCTCCAGGTCCAGTGGTGTGTGATCAGTCAGCTGAGAATTATTACCCACTTAGGTCTTTCCCTTCTCTGCTGAGAGCAGCTACTCTGAGGAAGAAGCAGGACTTGCTCCAGCAGTCTGACTTCACTGGGTGTCTCCAAGCCTGGTTCATGGTCACTGTGGCCACCAGAGTTAGAGAAGAGAGGAGCTCTGCCAAGCACTGGGCAGTAACCAAACCCTAAACGTTTTTTCCCTCTCCTCTCTTCTCTTCCCTTAGCAAACGAGCTGTATCAGAGCACCAGCTATTGCATGACAAGGGCAAGTCAATCCAAGACTTACGAAGGAGAATATTCCTTCAAAACCTGATCGAGGGCGTCAACACTGCGGAGATCCGCGCGACCTCGGAGGTGTCGCCGAACCCGAAGCCCGCCACCAACACCAAGAACTACCCCGTCCGCTTTGGCAGTGAGGATGAGGGCAGATACCTAACTCAGGAGACAAACAAATCACAGACCTACAAGGAGCAGCCCCTGAAAGCGTCAGGGAAGAAAAAGAAAGCAAAGCCTGGGAAACGTAAGGAGCAGGAGAAGAAAAAGAGGCGAACCCGCTCAGCTTGGCTAAATTCCGGCGTGTACGGAGACGCTGTGACCGAGAGCCCAGCCTTGGACATCTCTGTTACTACACAGAATCACACTTTAAGGTAATTCTGCTATACTCTCCTGTGGAGCGTGCAGTTTATTTATTGAAATTGTTATCCCTGGGTGTGAGAGGCCAAGGCCTCGCTCAAACTGGAAATAAAAGCAGATCTTTGTACTCATGACTGGGCAGAGGCTGCTCAAGCCCAGTCCCAAGGTGCTCTCTGCAGGTAAGTGCCCCTTCCACTTTGCACTGGGGACAGAGCCTTTCTTTCCCACAACACAATTAACATAAACAATTTATTGCCCAAATCTGCTTCCTGAAGCTGAGTAGTAAGTGAAGGTATTTCTGTAAAAAGGAAGCACATCACAGCCACTAAAATTTCCTTTCCTGCTTTGACTGTAATGTATCTCACTTCATATCTTGGTCCCACACTTGGGCCTCAGCAGGTTGAAAGCTTTGACTTTTATTTAAGGCTTTGCATCTATAAAATGGTGAAGTTTTCTTTCCTTCCTCTCAACACCTCCCCTTTTTGGCAACTTTCCTACCTTGCTTTACAGTTTTTCATTTTACTGTTTAACCTTAGGGGAGAACACGGGAAAATTCTCAGTAATATCTGCAAACAACGCAAACCAGCCTTTCACCAGAAAATTTTCCCTGCCATTAGGACTTTCTAATTCAGCTCCATCCTTTTGCCAGCTTGTGAAGCAATTACATTGCTGCTTAAAAATGTTTAGCATTGCTCTGGGGGAGGGACGTGCTTCCCTCCTGCATGACAGTGAAGGAGTTTTAGGGCAGTGGCCTGGAGACATCAGCCTAGGTGTCCCAAGTGGTTCATCCCCTTGCAGTCATCTAGCCTGAGTGGAAATCTGCATGCTTGCAGGCAAAGCCAAGGATTCCACTCTTCAGTTCTCCTCGAATGTTTGCATTTCACCAGCAAAACCCCACCCTTTTCTGTCCTCCTCCCCTTCACCTTGGCAGAACAGAGACATAGGAGTAGTGCCACTTGCTTGCAGTAAATCCCTTGGAAAGAGACACCAGCTGTGGAATTTACTAACACCCAGCCTGGGGTTAAGCTTTACAGCCACAGTTTGCAATGTGCTCCATCACCTCAGCTCGTGCTGGCATCTACAGGAGGCACCAACACCCGGGGCTGGGCACCCAGACCACAGATCAGGGTGCCCAGACCACAAACCAGTTTCAACAGATATCAAGGGACTGTGTTGGCCAGTAAATGACACCTGTCTTAAGCACAAAGAAATCTAAAATATAGGGAAAAAATCCTAGGGAAAGGTTTTTGTTTGTTTGTTTGTTTGTTTGTTTTTTTTTTTTTTTTTTTTTTTTTTTTTTTTTTTTCTGTGCTTCGTTGGCCATCTTTTGGAATATATAAAGTAACTACAGGTACAACCCTGTTGATTTTCCCAGTTCAGCCTTTTTGTTTGAAGTGTGTCTGGATGGCTGAACACTCTCAGCTTTACTGTGGAGTCCAACATCCAAATGCAGCATTTCTCACAGATTCCTAAAAAGAACCTGTATTTCAGATAATTGATTGGAGATGATTGAACAAGGAGAACTAACAAACCTAACAAACTTCTAGTACATGAGTTTTTAGTTATCTCAGAGGCTGGCAAAAGATGTAAACTTTAAGCATGAATTTCACTGTATCTCTGGGCTTCTTTTCTGCTGAACACCTTGGATTGAAGTTTTCATGCTAATTCTCTCTGATCAGTCTTGAAAACAAAATTTTGGGTTTAGGTCTGAAAAAAATAAACAACAATAATATCATCTCTAGATCTTTTGACTTACTACAAGGAGTATCTCATGGAAGAAGCCAATCTTGCAAAACCTGGGTCCAAATCACAGAACACAGCTTGCAAATCATCATTAATACAGAGCCCACTGTCAAGATGTGGCATAGCTTAAACTTCAGCCTAAAATCCAGGGTAAATTGAAAATGTCACCTTCTTAGGAATAGGCCTGAGTAGTGCAGACATGCACACATACACAGCCATGCTGTATGAATTATGTGCTGTTGTTATACCTATAGGAATATATCCTGAAATGGACCCTGGTATTGTTGCTAGCTAATTGTTAAGGAGTTTCATGCTAGCATTTCCATTCCAGGCACTTTAAAAGTAATTTCCTATGGACATTCCAGCTATATTCCCATTTCAATTCATTTAAGGTGCTCTTACCTAATTTCCTAAAAAACCCTTTGAATGAGTAAACTCCCTAATGATAGATGAAGCCTCCATTTCAGTGTGCACATTTAGAAAACCTTTTTAAATTCTCCAGGATCTGAGTTTTGTTGTGCCTCACACCCACACACTTTTGCCACCTGGAGTGTTACCCCCAGCTCTGGTGATCAGTCCTGCAGCAGAGAGAATCCCACTCCATCCTATATCTCCACGTTCCACCCTTAGGTGTTTCCCAGGGAACACCTTAAAAAAAAAATGTGCTGTTCACAGGGACAGAAGGGAAAAAAAGCCTAAAATCTTCCTGCAGCACTTCTGAGCAACTTCATGTTGCAGTACAAGGAATACACTGACAGGGTGGGAGCAGGCTCTGCTTGATTCTCATGGGGAGAGAATTCACACCAGGCTGCAGCATCCCTTGGAAAACTCCCAGATCTCAGGATCGGGTGCAGCTGATTGCTGGGCTGAACGCAGCAGGAACTGGAGGGTAACAGGATGGGATGGTTGCTTTCTTTCAGGACCAAGCTCTCTGGCTCCCAGAGGGAAAGTTTCAGGATTAGAGCCTTTTCACTCAGTCAGACACTCGAGGAGATGCTACCAAGGGGCTGCTCACTGCGAGCCCTGAGCAGCATTCACTCACACACACCACAGCCCTGTGCCTAAGGGATGGTCTGTCAGTGGGAAAAAGAGACCAAATGAGCCCCATGGCACTGCTGTATTCAGAACATGGCATCACACCCTGCAGTTAACACAGCATCACCACAGCATTAACAAGGACTTCCTTTTCCACATCTTCAAAACTGTTTTCGCTTTGCTCCAACTGTATTCTTTCTTCTTTTGCAGCACTTGGCACTTTCATCATAGGGTGATACAATTCTTCTGCCTGTAGCACTCAAGGATCTTCTTGCATAAGGCTCTAAATAAAAAATAAAAAGCCCCTTTCCATTCCTCTGAGGGTACAACAGACTCAGTGTGTGACAAACTGCAGGTCATCACACTTCTAGAGGAGTTGCATTGAGAGACACATTACAGATATCTTGAATAAATGTCTAAAACTGTAACATGGTCAAACAGGCCCTGTTATTGCAAATGGTTACTAGGAGGGCACATCTGTTACAGTCCGTGGCACTCTTGCCATTGATTCTACATCCACACATTTGAAGAGAAAATTAATTAATTTTTCTGTTTTTCCTGTCCTTTCTTTTCTTTGCAGGAGGCGCTGACATTTTCAGCAAGAGAAATTTGGAAGACATATTGCAGTATTCTGTAATAGTGAACATATGGGAAGTATTAAAATATTTATTACCTGTAAATATTGTAAATGCTCAGAATAAAACCTTTTCCCCCCATTGCTCTCTGAAACTGCACATTTGGTTATTGTGAATTTTCCTTTTTTTTTTTTTTTTTTGGCTAAGGCTAAGACAATTATTATTGTCACATTTACCATAATTTATTTTGTTGACTGGTGTATTTATTTTGTGAACGTATCTTGGTGCTGCTGACTTTCTATATTTTTTGTAACATAATGCACTTTAGATATACATATTGAGTACATTGATAACTGACATAAAATGTCCCTGTTTTGTGGTTGATTTCAATGAATGCCTACATACAATTGTTCAAACTGATTTTCCTTTGTGCATGTATAATAGCAGTATTTTAAAATTTGTAAAGAATGTCTAATAAAATATAATCTAATTAAATCATGACTCAGAAGGAAAAATGTGTTCTTTGGGAATTTCAAGAGCAGGAACAATTTTTTTTTTATTTACTACATTTGAAAATTGTTTTGAATGTAATGTGTTTACATTGGTCTAAACTCCCACATTTTCACATTAGCTTTTACTTAAAAATCACTCAGAACATATTTTTGTTCCAGCGTTCTATTTCAACTTAGCTCAGTTGCTGAACAACCTGGGGGTAAAAAAGAGAGAGAACAGCTAAGAGAGAGACCCCCTTCAAGACTCCATGTCCACTGACTGAAAAAAACACAAGAAAAAAATGATGGTCTATCACTTTTTCTTGCTTCTTATCCCTTTTGCTTACAAATCCCAGCAGCTGCCGTTGGGGCAACCTGAATAAAGGGAATTTCTTCACAGAGATATCTGAACTTTGCAAAGCCCAACTGAATTTCCTCTGTCCCAATCCTTTAACACCAGCAACATCAGAAAAATGCAAGCATGGAAAAATAAATTACAAATCCTGGGAATTTTAAGATAGTTCTTGTAATTGTTGCTCTGTTCTGTAGTTGCCAAACTTTTCTTTTTTATTCTTCTTTCCTTTTTTTTAAGTGCCATCTTTTTCCATTGCCAAAGTACAGCCATCATATAATATAAACCAGATGTATTTCTGCTCCCTACCCAATCTTGCAGAAAACTACCTCCAAGAGAATACTAAAAGCAGGAAAATTTGAGAAAAAAATTACCCATCCTTCCCAATCTACTTCTCTGAAGTGTGAAATTCAACGCTTCATTATGCCCAGTTAATTACACCACAAAGCACGTGCATGCTGTTTGCCTTTCAGATGAAAAATATTATACATGAAGAGGCATAGCACTAAGGAAAAAAGGCAGGGTTTCTGCACATTTTCTACTTGGCCTCCTTGCACATCCTGCCTATTTATAGTATCCAGCTAAGGCTGGGATTTATACAACTGAAGTTAACTGCAATATATTCAAAAGACAATTTTGTATCTCAAGATTACCAGTGTATCCCAGCTGGAACCAAAACTGAAAGCTCTTCTGGGCAGAGGCAATTAATCTTCATCAGGAAGGATGAGCCTTGGCAGACAGGGGCCCAAAGAGCATAAACCAAACCAAAAACCCAAGTGCTTAACCTTGGCTCCACAGGACTGGCCTCCTCATGAGAGAAAAACTGATTTTGAAGTGTCTCTTCTCTCCCCTGAATCCTTCCACTGTCCATTAAGGACTTGTAATTTTTTTTTCCTAGTTTCCTGTAGGTAAAATCTGCAATTGTAGAGAGTTTAAGCAAAAGTCCTGTGTTTCTGAAAGGCCTTTGCTCAGGCCTTACAAAATCTGTCTGTGGCTCCTGTGCTTCACAGAAAGTCGGTGCTACAGAATTCCTGAAGCTGAATACAAGACTTTTTTGAGCTCTCAGCTTTGCAGGAAAATAAATCTGGAAGATCCCCATTGCTGAGACAAAATAGAGCAGCTTTGCCTTTCCTATGGTGGACAGTAAAATCTCCCAGAGATTTAAGTTTTTCAGACAGTTCAATCCTAAATGTTTAACTAGTCTCAAAGACCCCTGCAGGGGTCAGGACTTAAAAATCAGTATTTATCCTACTATTTTCTGATGTCCATGACACCAGGTACTGGAGGAGAAAAGAAGCGATTCTCGAACTTCAATATTTCATGTTTTACTGTATGACCTCTAGGAAGGCTGCACTCTTGCATTCTTGTCCTCCCAGCTCTGTTTCTCTTGCTCTCCCTGTTCCCAGCTAATCCCAGAACTCACCTCACCCACAGCACCTTCCCTCACCAGTCTCTTGTCTCAGCAAGTCCTTTCTCCACATCCTCACAGCCTTGTGTTTCTCCAAGCCTTCATCTCAGCTTTTCCACTGGTGGGTTGTGGTCTCCCCTCAGCATCCCCAGCTGCCTCCTGCTCTCTGCCACCTCCCAGCAGGAAGAGCAGCTAGAATAGAGAGAGGCAGCTTGCTCCTCACTTTGCTTTACACCACCCCATCCCAGGGCCTTTTCCCAAGCTCCTGGCTAAGCAGGAGCTGTGGGGAAATTGTCTTTTGCCTCCATGCGCATGAACCTGCTCAGATGGTAGGGTCTGCACTCCTGCAGGGTGGGGGGATGTGCACAGAAAGTCCCCTCATGCCCAGGAGCTGAACCACAACAAAGGCTTTTGCTGATGAAGGAGATTCCATTAAATCAGTGTGATTTTTGAGAGGGTTACAGCATGCCCAGATGCTCCTCAAGGTGATAAAAGAGCATTCACAATGCAGAGGATGCCCTTCCAATTTCCATTTTTTTTCCTCTGTGAGCCAGAGAGGTGCCAGTGCTTCTCAGAAGAAATTCCAAAAGATTTTCACTGTGAGCAATACAATTGGTTTTCCTTGGTTCACATTTAAGCATGGTACGACTACCTTGGCTGAAATCTCCTGAAAGGCAGATGACAAGGTTTCAGCTTGAGAGGTAAATAGAGCCAGAATTACAAAGAGATGAGGCCAGAGTGTCCCACCAGGAGCTGATGGCCTCCCTCAGGCTGTCCTGAGCAGCAGCCTTGCCTCCCAGACCCAACCAGCACAGTCAGAAACTTTGTTCCTGCCCAAGACCTCCGAGGGGAGCGCAGACCTGGCACCCCACCACTGCTGCTCTGGTTTTGCAGCAGTCTCCGTGTTTACTACAGAACTTAAAAGTGGTTAAAAGGCATCAAATGATGACAGCTCTTCCCAGCAGCTCCCCTGTGCTGGACCTCCATCACAGACCTTTCCAGGCTCCGTGCACTTGGCACAGGGAGCTCATCCAGCAGCAGAGCTCCTCTCACAGGGTTTGTTTCGTGGTCCTTTGTAAATACAGGCATTTATTGGCCTTCAAGACACACAAAAAACAACCAGTGCAGTCTATGCCTGTCCTCTGGAACGGCTCTGTGCTCTCAAGGAAAGCATTTCAGGCACAGGAACTGCTTGGCTTAGTTTGAAGCATTCCCCACCCCAACCTGTGGACAGCACCATCCCGACACAATGCAGCCACAGTGCAGCCACCATGCTTGTTCACTTATGAGTAAGTGCCTTGATCTGCTGAGCCACCACAGAGAACTTGGCTTTCCTGCAGGATTCAGAAAGTAGGGGAATGCTGGCTGTATTTGGTTACAGCCTTTGAGAGCTTGAAACATTCTGTTATTTGGTCATAATTTACTGCAGAGAAAAAGTGCCATAATAGTTCCTGTGGAGTTAGAGGGGGTTTATTCATTTACAAAAGAGATACTACTAGAGGAAGCACTAGCTACCTTTTAAGCACCACAACATGATACCTCCCAAAATAAAATGGGAACCATCAGCGTAAGGAGTTGGGTCACATGAGCAACAAAGTCATTAAAAAGTACATTTTGTCCCCTACTGAAACCACCACCGATTTCTGCTAATAGAATCAGGAACAAAGCAGGGAAAGAGGCACATGCATTCGTCCCCAATTTTAATGGGGAGAGCACTGGAACTCCTTGGCAAAATCTTTTCATTGCTTTATCCTAGTTATTATTCAAAATGGAGTCAGATTTGCCCACTTTTCTGAAGGTTTGTGAGCTCTGTGGAAATCTTGGGGCAGAAATATAAAGCATTGATTTGAAGCCTGCCCTTCTGCCCCTCACTGGGTCGGTTGGTTGGTTGGTTGATTTTGGTGGTGGTCCTGGTAGTTTTGGTTTGGTTTTGTTGGTTTTTGTTTTGTTTTATTTGGTTTAATTTTTTTTCCCTTTGGTTGCTTATCTCAGTTTTTTAACCAGGCTATGAGCAGAGTCATCAGGTAATAAGTGACAGGTTTCATATTCACCCAGATAAAGGTGACAATGCTCTAAGACATTTTCTCATGGCCCATCCATCCCCCAGGATGCCCCTCTGGACACTGACTTCAGTGGAAGCTATGCACACAGCTTCCCACACACTTCTCTGAATGCATACCCCCTCGAGTCCACTTTTTTAATTGGTTTCCTGGCCGGTTCTCCTCACAAATAATTTTTTCCTGCAGTTCATGTTAACTAATTTGCTGTGGAAAAAGTCTATGATCTAACCTTCTCCGTGCCTTTCTTTCCAGATGTGTGAGTGATCCAAAAGGGTGGTTTGCAATGCATATGCCATGGACCATCCTTTTCCAGCAGCTGGATTCTGCTCTCTGACAGGGCAGGTGAGCATCCCCTGCACGTTCATGGTCTCACTGCTGTGCTCAGGTACAGGCTTGGACTTCACACAGCACATCTGAGGCCACTCTGCATATTGTGGACCCTTAAGAAAAATTCTCTTAAGAAAAACTTCTGAAAATTTGAAGGGATTTTTTTTTTCTCCAGTGGAACTTCCAGGAAATCCCTACATATTCACTAAGGAAAATCCTTCCTTATGTACTGGAACCAACTTTCTTGCCATGGCCGTGCATGCACAAGCATGTTAGAGGCAGGAGGGATTTGTGTGGATTGCTGTTGTTATAAATACATTTTACAAGATCTGGGTCACTCAAGCAGAAAACTAGGGCTCAACAAAAGGCAAAGGAATCCCACCTTGTCACCTGAGTTTTGTGGTGTGTATCTGGTTCTCCCACTTTGTCACTGCTCTGGAGGAGTGAAGATCTTCTCTGATCCAGCTCAGGTTTTCACACTGTTAGAAACTTTACCTGTTTTCATAAACTTGTTCTTGCCCTCACTCACCCTTTACTAGCACTGGGTGCATCTAAACTGTGATCCAAAGAAGATCAAACCTTTTCCCAGCAGAGGTGTCTGTGTGACATTCTGTCAGAGGTTCAGGTCAGCAATCAGATCAACCCCCAGTGTGAAATGAGAGCTGCCCTGTGGCTTCCCTCATCCAGGCCAGGGAGCACAGGGCTGGTGGCCCATCCACATAAAAACTGGGGCTTTAGTAGCCATTCCTCAGTCAGGCTTTTAGGCCAGTCTCCTTTTGGAATTCTGAGACAAAACAGGGAAGATTTAGGGCTTTGCTGTACCCACTTGAAAATGTGTACAGTTTCCAGTGCCAGCAGGCAAGAAGTGTCTGTAAATAGATTCTTTTCCTTTCTACCTTTTGCATGGCTCCAGTTCCTGTTCCAATAACAACCAGGAGAGATTTACCAGGAAAGCACATAGACTTATTAAATTTTTCATAAGGTGAAATGGGTTTATCATGCTTTTGGGGATAATGATGAATCTTCTTCGCATTGTGTGGCAATGACATTCCACTCACACACAAGAAACCACCAGGGATGAAGGACAAGCATCCTTGTAACTCCCCAAATATCCTGAGAAATGCACCTTGGGTTGGCAGGCTTGCTGCACAGCCTGGGGCAGTTTGAGTCTAATGCACCAATATGAATCCCACACCATTCCTTACCATAAATAAGCAAGGATTGCATGATCTCCTGGACCACAGAAGGGTTTCTCACACACAGAAGTGCACAGTCTTGCAAGCCCTGATCACAGGAAGGCTCTGGTGTTTGCTGGATACAGAACCTGCCAGTCACAGCAAAACCACGACAATGCCCAAACTCTGCAGAGAAGGGGGGAAGAAAAAGACAAAAGCAGGGACAGAGCCACTGCCAGAGGCTAGGAGGATGTGTGGGCTCATCTCCTGGCACAACCAGGACAGAGTTAGTGACAGCCACATGAAGGATACATAGCTCCAAGTGATTGCTGGGAGGAATTGGCATCGGTATAAAATCTTGACAAAAGTTTGGGATTTTTTGAGTGTGAAAGATACAGAGAAGCTGTTCTTCAAAAGGCCTCCTCTCAAGCAGCCTGGATGTTGTGCAATGGCTACAGGAAGTTCCTTACAGGACTGAGTAAATTTGTTTATATCTGAAACATCAGATCATGAAATAAGATACAGAAAATGATATCCACATTAATGAAATGCAGCTGACATCCACTGATTCTGATTTTTATTTTTGTATTGTACTTGCTCTTACATCAGGACTCCATAGGGCTAAGCAGATCCAGAACTCTCAGCTTTTCTGTTTTAGAGGCTCGTTATTGGCACAAGAATGAAAACTTTAAATAAATATATCACAATCACTACGACTGCACTTGAGTCGCTCAGATAATGATAAGATGACATGGGGTAAACACTTGGAGTTAAGGGCAGCTCTAACAACAGTTGATTCGTCACTTATATTTAATCTATTTAAGAGACATTTTTATCAGACAAAGATCAACCCACTGGGACCATTAATAGTTACAGCTATAAAAAAAGCCAGCAGCCAGAGACCAGCAGAGACAGGCGTAGCAGTCTTACAGTCAAAAATCACCAGTAAATTTAGAACACACTCACATGAACGTTTTGCTGTGCATGTTATTATTTAAACAGCATTGTAGTAAGAGCATATGCACGCATAATCAAAACCATGCCCAAGGATCTAATGAAAATACTGGGAACAAAAGAGCTCAGGAGAATGCCTGGCTCATCCTAGGTGATTTTAGCAGATGAAGAGGAAAGGGAGCACAATGGCAAGTTGCCTGAAAGAGCAGTGCTCTGATTTGTCAGAGCCTAGGTGGGATTAGGGAACAATGGCAGTGGAACAGAGTGTCTGTTAGGCAAGGAAAGGAATGCTGCTCGGGGTGCACTATAAACACCCGCTGGGCTTGTGTTGATGTTAGCAGGAGCTGTCCCGGGCCGGCAGACGGCCCCGGGCACTGCTGGGTGTGCTCACTGCGCACCGGCTGCCTCCTGAGAGAGGGGAGGATCGCAGGGACAGTCACAGAAACACAGAGCCACAGAGGCACTGAGCCAGAGCCACAGGGCCACAGAGCCACAGAGTCACAGAGGCACTGAGCCAGAGCCACAGGGCCACAGAGTCACAGCAACACAGAGTCACAGAGTCACAGAAACTCAGAGCCACTGAGCCACTGAGCCAGAGTCACAGAGTCACAGAAACTCAGAGCCACAGAGGCACTGAGCCGGAGTCACAGGGCCACAGAAACTCAGAGCCACAGAGGCACTGAGCCAGAGTCACAGGGCCACAGAGTCACAGAGTCACAGAAACACAGAGTCACAGAGTCACAGAGTCACAGAGTCACAGAGTCACAGAAACTCAGAGCCACTGAGCCACTGAGCCAGAGTCACAGAGTCACAGCAACACTGAGCCACAGAGTCACAGAGTCACAGAGCCACAGAGCCACTGAGCCACGGAGTCACGGAGCCAGAGTCACAGAAACTCAGAGCCACAGAGCCACAGAGCCAGAGCCACAGAGCCACAGAGCCACAGAGTCACAGAGTCACAGAGTCACAGAGTCACAGAGCCACTGAGCCACTGAGCCAGAGTCACAGAGTCACAGAGTCACAGCAACACAGAGCCACAGAGTCACAGAGTCACAGTCACAGAGCCACTGAGCCACTGAGCCACGGAGCCAGAGTCACAGAAACTCAGAGCCACAGAGCCACTGAGCCAGAGTAACAGAAACTCAGAGCCACAGAGGCAGTGAGCCAGAGTCACAGGGCCACAGAGTCACAGAGTCACAGAAACAGAGAGTCACAGAGCCAGAGTCACAGAAACTCAGAACTACAGAGGCACTGAGCCAGAGTCACAGAGCCAGAGTCACAGAAAGTCAGAGCCACAGAGTCACAGAGCCACTGAGCCACTGAGCCACAGAGCCACAGAGCCAGAGTCACAGAAACACAGAACCTAGAGTTACAGAAACACAGAGCCACAGAACCAGAGAGTTACAGAAACACAGAATCACAGAATCAGAGCCACAGAACCAGAGAGTCACAGAAGCACAGAACCCCAGAGTCACAGAACCAGAGACACAGAGTCACATAATCACAGAGTAACAGAACCATGGAGCCACAGAATCCCAGATTCATGGAATCACAGAACCACAGAATCACAGAATTACAAAAGCACAGTCACAGCATCAAAGAATCACAGAAACAGTCACAGAAGCACAGAACCACATAGTCACAAAATCACGGATTTTTGGAATCACAGAACCACAGAATCCCAGAACCACAGAATCACAGAGTCACAGAACAACAGCACCGCAGATTCATGGAATCCCAGAATTACAGAATTAATCATCAGAGAATCACAGAGTCACAGAACCACAGAATCAATCCCAGAATCACAGAATATCCTGAGCTGGAAGGGTGGAGCCATAAGGATCACCAAGCCAGCTCCTGGCCCTGTACAGCACTATTCCCAAGAGTCACACCCTGTTCCTGAGAGCGTTGTCCAAATGCTCCTTGAGCTCTGCGAGCCTTGGTGCTGTGACCATTTTCCTGGGGAAGCTCATCTCAGGGCAGGCTCTTCATCCATCTCAAAAAAATATCAGTAGTTAGCCCAGAAACCAGATGTTGATCTCTCACTGAATTCTCAGAGCTCATCCTTCATTTCACCGGTATTTACACTTCTGCCACCAGACAGGACTATCAAGAATGAGGAAGGTCACAGCAGATGAGACACATCAGCCATGTCCATGCAAAATTGCACACTGCAGGCATTTCCAAGCTGGGAAATTTATGTGTGAATTTCCCCCGATATGGTAAACAATAACTTCGTTTGTGAGGATATTGCTTAAACACCCAGATTTCTGTTTTTTTGATACTGTTGTGGGGCATGGACAGGCAGGGCAAGGGATGCTCTAGGGCAATATTCAAGGGCCCTTAGTCATGCAAACCTCTTGGGTTCACTGGTAGTATTGCCTACATAAAAAACACCCCCAAGGACCCCTCCGAGTCTGACAACGTTTCACCAGTTTTCAGCACAATTTCTCTTCCAGTCTGTGGTGATCTGTCTTTTCTTTGCCTACAGAGGTGTCTCAGTCTTAGCCTCTGATGCCCTCCCCTTTCATCCCTGTCCTCCAGGGCTGTCCCACCAGCCCTCTGTAGAATACAGATTTATAAGCTGTACATATAAGGTGAGCAGGCTTATAACTCCAGAGCTTCTGGCACAAGGTACAAAGTAAGAGCAACAAAAACACTGACATATGCAGCTGTTTCTTTAAATATGGGAAGGCCAAACAAGGTGACTGCTGCCAGCCAAGTCTGAATGTATAAAGAGAAGCACTTCCAGAAAGAGGGCTCACAAAGTTCTTGAAAGTGGGACCACCTCAGAGATGAAGTCAGTGCCTTCCCCTCCCCCAGTCTTCCCTGACCTGCTTCAAACTTCAGCAAATCAGTTTTTCCAAGCCTCTCACCCCCTCCCTCCCCTTGAGCAGTCTGATTTTTCTGTGTGAACACTTTGGCAGATTTGAGAACAGTTTTACTCATTCATTTAATAGTCACAAATAATGGTTCTGTTTCACCAGTTAATTATTTCACCAGTCTCACAGATGCATGCCTTTCCTTCATGTTCAGTGGGGAGGAATCCAGTGCCCACACAAGCAACAATAACAATCTGATTAAAAGACTGATGAGTTCTGATTTCTTCCCTTCAATGCATTTTGCTCTGTGAATATTTAAACAGAAGCAAAGAAAAAAGGGGAAAAATTAGCCCAGTTTTTTAGAGGGACACAGCATGAAGGACATAAATGAAGAGAACCACTGGAGGTCACTGTGACAGAAAAGGAGAATGAGTCAGATGAAAGCCTCCAATGCACCAGCCAGTTTGAGGTGGTGGTGGTGGCTGTGGGGCTGAAATGGTGAGAGAAGAGACTGAACCTTCAGCCTGACTATACTGGAATTTGGAGCCACTGGCTGCAGAAGCAAGGCAGGAGATGAGGCTTGTGTCCACATCAAAAGTTTGACTTCTGACCAGGTTTCCCTCCAAAGAACATCAAACTTCTATCTCCTGTAAGTGTTTACCATCTTCAGTGTGACTGTGAAGTGTCCTGCCCTGCTCAGAGTCTCCCAGCTCCATGCCCTGCTGAAAAAGAACTTCTGCAAAGGACAAAGTCACGTTGTATCTTATACATATGACACCAATCTGCCTCCAGAAAAACTGCTTTTCCCAGCACTGAGGGAACTTTCCTCTAAGTCTTTCCT
The DNA here is from genome assembly GCF_021018805.1 of Prinia subflava. NCBI lineage: Eukaryota > Metazoa > Chordata > Aves > Passeriformes > Cisticolidae > Prinia > Prinia subflava. Next base: position 8,647,508 of record NC_086250.1, on the reverse strand, counting down.
AAGACTTTGCCTCTTCCCCAGCTGGCAGAGAGGTCCCAGCACTGTACACAGCACATGGGACTCGTTCCTGAAAGGAGGATCACACGTTGGTTACAGCACCGTCGGCTCTCCAGCCTATTGGCTCTCCAGCCTATTTCCAAGAACTGCAGAGCTCGAAATCCTCGTTCTCTTTATTAATGTGTGTGTGGGAGGGAGGGAAGGAAGCGCTGTGGGGGCAAGGGGGACAGGCAAGAAACATCACACCTTTCAAATGTAGGGGGTCATTTTCTGCCTTTTGCACCCCTCCCCCGGCCAGCTGTTAAATCCTGGTTTGTCCAGCCGTGCCTGCTGCCTCTGCGACAGAGGAATGCACAGCAATCATCGCAAATCACTTGGCAGGACCCACAGGAGAAGAGGTTTGCAAGTTCATTTGGAATAAGAGCCCAAAAACCTATGCAAGTTTGCTTTTTTCTTCTCTTTAGAAGTCCCCCCTCTTCACCCTGCAGCTTCCTTCCCGTCCCATAGACTCTCTCAGGTTTTGATATGCCTTTAATCCACCCTGTTGCCCTCCACAAGTTTCTGGTGTTTACTTATTGAGCTCAAGATACCTTACAAAAAAAGAAGAAAAATGAAATGCCTGCTGTCAAATAAAAGAACAAAAATTAATCTGTAAATGCTGCATCTTGTGAGTGATGTCCCTTCAAGGGCAGCTTTCCTTTCTGCCTTGTTTTTTGGGTCTGCTTGTATGTATTTTTGACTAATAACTATGCATACATGCACATGCACGTACGAGTGTGTGTGGGAGTGAGAGCCAGGGAGCACATAAAGGGTATTTGGGGATTCTTTGGTTTTGGACTCTCACACGCAGTTGGGGAAGGCAAGTTATAAACATATAGGTAGGTCCAATAATGAATTCTTTAATATTTGCAGATCCTGATGGCTGCCAAGTGCTAGCATTTCAGGGATGCATATTCACATGCAGCTGGCGACACACGTTGGAAGGTACCCAACATTTCGCCAGTCAGGTTCCAGGCTTGAAATATCTCAGCAGACCCACATGTGGACGTTAACACAAAGCAGGGAATGTTTCCCCTTATTCTACATACTCATTAACTAATCAGCAAGCAAAACAGTTTGCAGAGAATAGGAGGGTGGAAATCAGTCCTTTACTAGAAATCCTTCTCAAGGCCTCCAAGTCAACCTTCTACCTCCCCAACCTGGAGAAAGACACCAAAACTTATTAAACGCAATAAAAACCAACCCACAGTCATCCCCCTCTGGGACACCTCACCTTCAGGATACTTTCTAGGCATTTGTGCTAAATGGTTCTTTGCAGCTGGGCTTTTTTATTTGATTTCAGTTTCTTAGGGCCATCTCCCGCTCCAACATTCCCTGGCTTGTTTACGGCCAGTCTCACCAGCGAGCCGAGTGCCAGTTCCATTTAATTTGTTTTTCCAGTGGCAGCAACAATTCCAGTGCAGAAAGCATAAACAGAGGGAAAGAATCTGGAATCAGCAAATGGTGTGCACAGCTGCACACCATAATTTCTGCTAGTGAAAGTTTTAATTCCGGTCATCAGAAGAAGAGCAGAAGAGTTGGAGGCGAAGAAGAGGTGGAGTAGTGGAAGAAATATAGCAAGAGGAAATAGTAAAATCCAAGGCAGCTGGAGAATCTTGGAGTCATTATAATTAAAGCACAACAGGTTACAATTTCTCCAAAAGAAGTCAAAGCCAGAAAGCAGCCAACAGGTCTTCAGGAGGAATCGCTCAAAGATGTGATTCTAAAACATATAGTACTAGAAAGAGGAAAATTTGTTTGTTTCTCTTGCAGATAAGACTGTTTCACCAGGACAGGATGAGGGGAAAAGAAGTTGTAAAAGAAAAAACCTGCATCAATTTAAAAAAAAAAAAAAAAAAAAAAAGCAAGTAAATTCTTAAAAGTTAAAAAGCATTACTGTTGAAGGTAAAGCAACCAAAATGACATTTCAAGCTCTTCAATAAGAATACGCCAAGTAAATGGCAGAGTTGAAAACCATGGCAAAAAGCAAGTGTAAATATAGAAATGACAAGAAAACTCATCCAGCATGTGGTCATGGATGGCACCACAGCAGCTATTACAGCAGAACAGGCAAGTGAACAGGCTCAACTGCTAATATCTATTTTTTGAAGTAATTAGGGGAAGGAAGGAAGGAAGGAAGGAAGGAAGGAAGGAAGGAAGGAAGGAAGGAAGGAAGGAAGGAAGGAAGGAAGGAAGGAAGGAAGGAAGGAAGGAAGGAAGGAAGGAAGGAAGGAAGGAAGGAAGGAAGGAAGGAAGGAAGGAAGGAAGGAAGGAAGGAAGGAAGGAAGGAAGGAAGGAAGGAAGGAAGGAAGGAAGGAAGGAAGGAAGGAAGGAAGGAAGGAAGGAAGGAAGGAAGGAAGGAAGGAAGGAAGGAAGGAAGGAAGGAAGGAAGGAAGGAAGGAAGGAAGGAAGGAAGGAAGGAAGGAAGGAAGGAAGGAAGGAAGGAAGGAAGGAAGGAAGGAAGGAAGGAAGGAGGAGAAGTGGCCCATTTTCAAGGGCAGGGCATGATGACCACCATTGTTTTTAAGACTGAGCTCCACAGTGTAATTTAATCCTCTGTATCCTTGGATGATTCCTTCCCCCTGCAGCAGATCTCTTTAACAGAAGCATGCAGGCTTCCATTCGACCACCCATTTCTTAATTTTTTAATGTGTTTGTCTGAGCTTGGGAAGGCTTCTACAGTGCCTTGGGCTGCATTGGAGTGCCAAGCACATCCAGCTGCTGCTTCTGGGTGAGGTCTCATCCTGTCACTGCTTCCACAGGAGGAGATCGGAACAAAAGCTGTTGGACCAACCTGGGCATGACACACGTGGAAAGATTGGGAGCTGCCACCAGGAGCCTCCTTCCTTTGGGAGAGACTGTTTGGCTTTGGCTCAAAGACCCACCAGAAGCAGCAGTCCTGCTCTTTTCCTGCTGGATCCTGAGCCAGCATGGGGGTTGGAAGGGGCTCCTCTTCCTCACAGTGCTTGCTTTCCTGTGGCTGGGAAATGTGCCAAGAGAGCATCACTTCTTGTTTGTTTGTTTGTGGTTTTGTTTGTTTGTTTAGGGAAGGGAAGGGAAGGGACGGGAAGGGACGGGAAGGGAAGGGAAGGGAAGGGAAGGGAAGGGAAGGGAAGGGAAGGGAAGGGAAGGGAAGGGAAGGGAAGGGAAGGGAAGGGAAGGGAAGGGAAGGGAAGGGAAGGGAAGGGAAGGGAAGGGAAGGGAAGGGAAGGGAAGGGAAGGGAAGGGAAGGGAAGGGAAGGGAAGGGAAGGGAAGGGAAGGGAAGGGAAGGGAAGGGAAGGGAAGGGAAGGGAAGGGAAGGGAAGGGAAGGGAAGGGAAGGGAAGGGAAGGGAAGGGAAGGGAAGGGAAGGGCACAGCTCATACCTCCCAGAACAGCATGTACTGGGAGACCTTCCCTCTATGCCCTCACTCCCTTCACAGATAAGAGCTGCAATGGGCCTTGTCAGGCTCAGTTTATTGCCCAGATAATTCTTCTTGGCCACCATTTAAGTTCTTAAATGGCTGCTGATATCAGCATCAGGTGGTGGCATTAGTACAGAGTGAAGTGATCCCTGTGTGAGGTCTCAAAACCTGTGATGGTTGAATTTGTTCATGAACAGATGACAGCCCTCACAATTTTCTTTTGATCCATCATCTCAAACACTTGAAGACACACAACTGATTGAAGACTTTACAGTTTTAGCAGTGGCTGAAATTCATATTAGTTTAATTAAAAGATAGATGATCAAATATATAAGTTCAAACTTTTGCATACCAGATATGCAAAAAAAAACCTTCTTAAAAACTGAACAAATGAAATAAATACAAAAATAAAGACTTTTGAAGCAAACAATATGTTTTTATTATTATTATCTTGTAGCTCAAAAGAGCTGTAGAAGAACACAGACAAAACTCTATCTGAGTTTTAGCAAAGATTTTGAGGTATTGCTATTAAACTTTACTCATTTATTTGAAGATTGACTTGAACTTGTAGACTGGAAAGTGGCTGAAAGACCATAAACAAAAAGGCAATAAGAAGGACTGCATTTTTGTCACAGCTGTCATGTGAGTCATGGATTTTCTTGTGCTTTCAAAGTATCCGTGACTTTTGATATTTAGGGATTTTGCATGTGGGCTGGTAAACGTGATGGTTAAAGAGCTGAACCAATTTCTCTGAAAACCCTGAGTTCTGCCAAGTTAAACCCTAGACTGCACGGGAGGCTAATAGAGAGCAGGAGCTCAGCAACAACACTGTGGTTACACAAAGGATCAGAGCAGTGAATTCTCACTGAGAGCTTTAATTCCTCCAGGGATAGAGAGATTTCTCTTTCCCCACAACATTTGCTGTTACGTTGGATTTGCAAAGGCCAGCTCTGGCAAAACAATGACTGAAGCTAAATGGCTTCTCACAGCAAAACACAGCAAATTAATTACTTGAGGGAAGGAGGCGGGGAGGAAAAAAAAGAAGGAAATAAAAGGGGAAAAAACATGTGTTATTTATAACAAAAAAATAAACCCACAACACTTCTTCACCTGCATCCTTGCATCTGTCACAACTCTCTAATGATGCTTCTGTAAAATGGTAAAAGCAGTGAGTCAGACCAAAGATCTGTCTGGCTCAGGACCCTGTCTCCAAATCTGGCCAAAAGCAGATGCCCAGGGAAAATTATAAGCAAAAGATACAGTGATACTTCCTTGGAACACTCTTCCAACTTCCAGCAATTTGCAGTTTAGGGACTTTCTGGTTTTGTATTTAATAGCCTTAGTAGATTTTTCTGCCATGAATTTGCCCACACACTTTTTGAAGCTGTGTAATTTTTTCTTGGAGTTACTGTCATTGAAGATTAATCAGAGAATTCAGTACTAAACAATGATACTAAATAAATATACAGAAAGCACAGGCAAATGTGCCAAAGGAATTGCCCTTGGTCCTGTGGTGAACATTCCTTATTAAAAAAACAAAAAAGATGGGGAGAAAGAAACATTTCTATTGCTCCATCAATTGACTGGTCATATAACCAGGATGAAAAAGTGGTCAAGTGTCTCAGGATACACTCGAGCTAATTATACACCAGAACTTCTATATATACAAAATATACGAACAAGAAATAAAGATAGGAAAATAATGTTTACAGTAAGAAAGGCTGTTAATAGCTATGACACCATGGAGAGGCATTTCAGACAGACAGATGATGGTTTCCTGAAAAAGCAATGGTCAGGCTGTTCATCCTTTTCCAACTGCACTTGTTCAAACAGAAGATGAGCTTTGCAAAGGGTCACTGAGTTTTCTTCAGGGGGGCACCCAAGGCTAAATCAACCTAGCCAAAAGTCCTGCTGTTCTGCTTTACCTTCTGTGCTCTAAGCAGGACAGCAGGAGCTGGAGACTTTTGAAAACTCCCACTCTGAAAAGTCTTACCACAATAGCTCATGAATTTGTCATCAGACTGGTTAAAGAGGCCTTGTATCTTCCTTGTCAAGCTCTCCCTCTCTGTCAGAAGTGTAACCCTGTGCTCATGCATTATGGTCTCCACTAGCCAAAAGATCAGTTCTTGTGTCAAACCAGCTAAAAACAAAATAAAATTGCTCTTTTTATTTTTCCTTTCAAGGTGACATCTTCTTTTCATAAACACAGGTAACACGTGGCAATTAAAAACACCCAAACCAAGAAGCTGCAGGGAAGATGTACCAAGATTGCAGGGAAATGTCTTGCATAAGCTTTTAAACCAGACTGGTTAAACTGAGCAAATTAAAATTCTGCTCTGTAATCTAGTTCTTGAAGATGTCAGGGCAATTCTGTCTTCTTGATTTACATGTACAGTCACAGATAGAATTCATGCATAGAAAAGAATATTTGTCAAGGGAGTTATTGCAGTGAGACAGCAGTAAAAGAGACTTTAAGGGCTTTGGGTGTCATGAAAAGGCCAACCTAACACAACCTCCTTATTCCACTTATCTACACTCACTGTGGACACAATACAACTCAGAAATAATTATGTGCATTGAGCCAGACCACGGGGAAGATGTCAATTAGGTTATTCAATTCAATATTCAAAGTCCTCTACAGATGTTTCCTTACAGCCACAGGTAATGCTGCCAGCTCCATCTCACCTGTCCAAACTGCACTTTCCATACTAGGATTTGGGAAGTCCTACTGCCTTGCAAATGATGTTTCCTTGGGCTCCAGAACTCCATGAGCCCCAGGCTGCAGCTGTGGTCCACTTGGAAACCCATCACGGAGTGGTTTTACCCAGCTTTGCCTGCCCCTGCCTGGACAAAATCATTAGTCAATATAAGGAAAGGTTTTTATGCTGCTTCCTGAATATATTATTTACCTTTTGATATCAACATTAGTTTTCTTTATCCTACACAAGTAGTTAAAACTCACATAGACTCTTTAGTGCTGATGTGATAAATAAAAAACCTGCTCATTAATTTTCTGCTTTTAAGGGTATTTCCCATTAATGTTTTCCATATGGTTGCATGGAGTTTTATTAAAAGTACCTATTTTCTATCTTATTTGTTACCCATTCTTTTTAGGTTAATTTTTAGTTCTAATGTCCTTGATCACATCCCATGGGGAGGAAAAGGAGGAGCTTTCCCTTATTCCCGAGTCAGCCCAAGAACAGAGAGGCCCACGGGAATTCCGCAGTGCCATCTACTGCGAGATACCAAAACTGAGAGTGCAGCAGGGCTTTTCCACTGGATCTCACCTTCCTCACTGGTTCCATGGCCTCTTTTGCCTCTGCACAGATCACAGCTCAGTTTGTTTCCATGCCAATTTCTCTGTCTCTCTTTTGTGCTGTGCTTGTGGTAACAGCACTGTGCTCCCCGTTTCCAACCCTAATTTTACCATCCGTGTTATTATTTTTTTTGTGGGTGTGGTAAAGCCATGCTGGTTTCCGAGGTATGACTCTCTCTCCCCTTGCCAGATCTCTGGCATCATCTTTCCTTCAAGAAGAGCTCGAGAAAATTCCCTTGGGAGCCTGCCCATGCTGAGAGATCGTTGGCCATAGGGCGAGGTGAGACTTTCAAACCAAGCAAAGCACTGACATCCTTCCGGAGGGAGATGAATGTGCTGCCTCTGCAGCTTCTGCTGGCCTTGGAAGCAGCAGATGGGGAGAGAGGAATCCACCACTGCTTGGTCTGAGAGCAAAAGAGCAGTGCCTGTGCTGGCTGGCCAGTTGAGCACAGCCCATTGCTTAGCAAGGGTCAAAATAATAAAGGTTCACAGGATGCGTTTTCCTTTGATGCCCTGAGTTGTTCCATTAAGGTAAAATTTGGAAGCTCAGCGCTTGAGTGTCAGGTAAGGGGGTTGTTGGGTTAACACTGTGATTTTCAGCCCTGATTTTAGGCTTTTTGTTTTAGTGAAACTCCAGTGCACAGTGAGACACAGTGAAAAACGTTCATCAGTTACACCATCACCAGCTGACAATGTAAACCAATGTTTTGAACAAGAGCTTCCTCAGTGTCTCAACAGATTATTAACTTTAATATCCTCTAGAATAAAAACAGTCTTAAAAAATGAATGTTTGATATAATGAATCTCCACTGAAGCAATTATTCTATCCTGCATATTCCTGATGGGTAAGCAGAAGGGAACTTCATCTTTGGCCATGGAGTATGTAGCCACAGAGGCACAACCTAGAGCTTGCCTAGAATCCAACTAAACTGAATTAAACTGAACACTTTTCACTGCAGCTGCCAGCAACTGGAGTCTACAAATCCCCATAGAATAACAAAAAGGAAAAGCAATGGAATGGAGCAGGGAAAATATTAGGCTGCAAATCACAATATTCCTCCAAGCCAAAGTAAGGCATGTTTATTCCCCGGACCGGTTCTCACTTCAGGTTTGATTGATTGCTGTTGTGTTCTGACCAGATTAGAGAGCTAATAATGAATTATGTATAATATGCAAACACAGAAAAGGGAATGAAATACGATTATCTGTCTATATGGTTCTTTAAATCATAGGCTTTTTTGTACACTGGTCATGTACAAATGTTTGAACATTAGTGCATGTTCGACAATTCCAGGCAGGAAGATTTCCTTCACTACTAAAAATAGATCTGCAGCCTGTTAAGCACTAGCACAGTCATTAAGGAGTTATGTGTATTCTCTGATTAGAAAATAGTTCTGCCTTGCCATGCCAAAACGACATCGATATTTCTAAAATTAGCCAGGGGAGGTCAGTAATCTTTTAATAGCACTGTTAAAAATTGGCAGCCTAATTAAGTTATGAATTGCAAAAGGCTTGTCAAGTTGGAACTACTTGCTCAAGGACCAGATAGATATATAAGGAGAGGTTCCTCAAGTCTCAATTCCTTTCTGTGTAAGTAATGCCCAGGAATCCTGAGTAAGGGCTGATCCCAGCTACGTAAGTGTCTTGGGAGCTGCTTAGCTGGTTAATAGGTGATCTAAGGAAAGAGTAATTGCAAGTGTGGTTTTATTTTATTTTGGTGTGTCTGTTTTGTTAATCTTGGAGGAAGAAGAAATTCAGTCATTACTCTCACTTGGTTTGGTGATTGATCTTTTTTTTGTTCCGTGGAAAGGGCAGCTGGCAAACCACTGAGGAATTTCAGCACGATTAGAGTATTCCTCAATGGGGAGCTGGACCACGGCTGCAATGACCAACATTTCCAAGGAATACTCGAGGTCACCCAGCTGGTTCCTTGCTGGCCAGTCTGGCAGTGGTCCCTTCAGGAATGGCTGTGGAAGTGGGGCACGGCCAGCCTGTCTTCACAGCAGAACTGTGGTTTCAGCACCTGAGCCTTGATGGTCACTCAGTTTCCAGCACTCACAGAGGAAACTGGACAGTGTGATGCTGTTTACCACAGCCTTAAAATGGGCTTCAAGGCACTTTTAAAAACATTAAATTACAGCTTCTTGCCCCTAAACAAAGGATCCCCTTGGAGGTTTGCCCCTGTAATTCACTCTAAATAACCAGAAAGGCCACACGAGCTCCATCCTCTGCAGAGCTGTGCAACTTCTCCTTGGGTTGGGGGCTATTTTCCCATGCAGAAATGACCCCTTGGGCATTATAGCATATTCTCAGTTCATATTTACCTGATCTATTAGAGGCAAAAGCAGTTCTGACAAGAGCAGTAATTACAAGAATGTAATGTTCATTTCTACAGAAGGCACGGTGTCTGCATGCCTGGGAAGGGCCCAAGATGCTTACAGCATTTCTATTTTCCATGCTGTGGTGAATTTGGAACCTCTACACAGCTTAAGACAGAATAAATTTCACTCCAGCACAAATCTCTTGATCATTTCTCCTTCAAATGTGGGAAAACAACACTGAGAATGTGGAAAGTGTAGAGCACATCATAAATCCATGGACACAGGAACTCAGAAAGCTGCATAAGGCACATAAGGTCTGCTATAAAGGAAGCACTGTGCTTTCATATTATTTTCTGTTTAAAATCTACATGTGTGGTTTGGGACAAAGGTCTTTTAGTGTGGAAGAAAGAAGGTTCAGTGTTTTTCTTCCTTTTTTTTTCCCCTCTGAAGAGCTGTATGTCTCTGGAGAAACAGTGGAGAGATGTGCTCCAATTTCTTGCACACACTGCTGTAGGAAAGGTGGGATTTTTGAAACCACAGAAGGAATACTGGGGAGAGCTCAGCACCCAGGATATAATTCATGTCTGAATTTTTCAAACACCAACAGGTGTTTGAGCAAAGATGCAGGTTTGCATGCTGGCTGTCATTTGTTTCACTACAGACTTCTTATGCTGGAATTGGGATGTCTTGAAGAAATCTTCCTCTGCCACCTAATCCTATGTGAAAGCCTATCTGATCTTTCTCTTCCCAGGAAGGCAGAGTGTGGCTGCTTCTCCTGGCACAGAAATATGACACCTGCATATTCCCACTGCTGCTCAAGGAGACATAACCCTGAAACCAAAGAGGAGTTTCTGTATCACCAGATTTCTTTGGGCATCTGATTCTGGGTTTCACAGAGCCTGGGAAATTTTCAGGTTCCTATATTCATATTTTCCACACGCCTGCCCTTTTCCTTGTCCCACATGAAATGCAGAATTAAAATCCCCGAAGGACTTTTGGTACAAATAATCTAGACAATCTAAAAACAAATTGCAGATTAGTCATCTATTTAATGAAAGAAGTCAAATTACCAGCATCAGCTGTCTCAGTAAATGCCATCAACTCTATTTTTGCCCACATCTGCTCTATACTGGGGAGAGATGCAGAAGCTGAATTTTGTGATCCATGTTCACAGCGGGAGCAGAGCTCAGGTGGGGCTCATCTCCCCTCAATCTTTACAGAGTAGATTTCATTCTAGAGCTGAATGAGCCACTCTGGGCTCCCTTGATTAAGAGTTTTCCCATGTGATGAAGCCCAGGTTTTGCTCCCATTCCCACCAATCAAACGTCAGAGATTGGCTGTGATCCCAGCACAACCATGGATCAACCACCAATGGAAGAAAGGTGTCATGCAGCAGGAGAACATTACCCTGACAAGAATCTAGAACCCTTCCTGAAAATATCCATCAGGATATATTCTCACTTGCCCTGTGGAGCTGCCAAAGGGGCATCAGGAGGGCAGTCATAACCAGAAAGGGGTGACTGGACTGGGACATCTGAGACCACCCAGACCTCCACCAGGACTAAACAGCCTCAGGTTGGTTTAGGAGCGATCTGGCCTGATTTCTCTGAAAGAAACCATAAGCTTTGTATTACCTGTGGCACCCTAAAACTTCTTTTTTCCTAATTCAGCCTAGTTTTCATTATATTACATTTCCCTCTTTTTCTTATATAAATGCACTTTTTGCTCATTAAAGGAAGGATTTTAAAAACTAAGGCCAAACAAGAAAGATTTCTAATCTAAATAAATCTTTACACTTTACAGTTTACATACTATTTTGTGAATATTTGTTAAACTGTGTACTGGCAAAGAAAAGACAATATTTTCCTCAAGAAAGGCTTGCTTAGGTGCAGTGAGTTTCAAAAGTTATTGTTGCCTTAGGAAAGAATGATTTTCCATGTGGCACAAACAGATAGAAATGCCAGAATGCAACTAGAACTACAACTATGTGAATGATTAATCAAATTCATGGCCATCACAAAGACTATTTCAGTGTTCTTCCTGCAGATACCCCACAGCACTGCAAATTGCAGAGCAGTGAGGTAGCTTGTGTGGAACTGCTGCTGCTGCTGTGGGAGAACAATCGCCCCTCTCTGCTCCATGAATGTGGGGGTTGCAAATTGGGGGACTGTAGAAAAGCCAGGTTCTCTGACTTTTGTTTGTGCTGTCTTTCTGCCTGATCATTTATGATTCAGAGTCACAGACACCCAGCAACACCTCCTGTAAAGTCTTAGGTGGGGTCCACACACAGAGGGTCAGTGAGAAGGGATTACACAAATAAATGTTTGATACCTGTGGCAGTCCTTGTCTTGCCCAGTTCCCCTGAGAGACTTCTGCAGATGCTGCTGGAGTAATTCTACCTCCTTTGTGCCAGCCCCAGGAGAATCCTGTCACTGCTGTCCATGACAGGAATCTGGGGACACAGCCTGGCTTGGATCAGTTCCTGCAGCTGGGCCCTCCTAAATAATTTCTTTTGACTTCTCAGCAAAGAGGGGAAGAAAAGCAGTTGCACACCTGTGAGGTGCCAATTTTCTGTTGGTCTATGAGGATCTGAAGTTCAGATCCTTGTTGTTTCATCCCTGTGCTGTTTCATCCCTATTTCAGTGGGTTTGTGGCAGAGTGATCCATGGATGCAAGATCTCGCCCCAAATTTTTACACATCTCTGGATTCTGGGAAAACAAACAAACAAACAAGCAACCCAAACAAACCACAACACAGCATTGAAGCAAATACAAGGATTAATTTATTTACTAATCCCTTTGATATTGGATTGGAAAGCACTTGCAGAAACCTTATGACTCACCACTAAGTTGATGATGTTACTCGATTAGAGGTAAAAAGCTCCAGCCACAAAGCAGGAAGAAAGCAGAAGGTGTACCTGGGCTGTCAACCTCTGTAATCTCTGTGCCTACACACCTACACAAGTGCAGTGCCTTCTGTAACAGGGCATCCTTAATGCTGCTGAAACCAACACAGGAATCTGTGTCAAACCAATGCCAAGATGCCAATGTAAGCTTTTATTGCATTGTATGTAAAGAAGGAAACAAACAGATGCTCTATTTAAAATCCTGCCTTAAGAACCCAGGTAGCTTCCAGCAGGCACCACAAACCTGTGCTAGCACTGCAAGCTGCAGGAGACAGGGGGTTGTATTGAAAAATTTTGTTCTACCATACCATGTAATAAACAGCTCTTTAAAAAACCTCTTTTGGTTACTGGCAGTGTAGGTAGGAGTGCTAACCTCCCACCTACTGGAACTGTCTCAAATCCTTGGAAAGAATATCAGTGATTTTACTTTGGAGCTGGCTTCAAAAGTGTGCATATCTCACATTAAATCAAGACTCTGCCTTCGTACAAAACAAGAGTATATATATCTTGTCAAACTTTTCCAAATAGAGATAGGTCATTCATCATTGAAATCATACCCATCAAATATCTGAATTTATTTGTTCCTGTAATGAACTTTGTAATTCCTAGAATCCACAGTTAAACCCTAATGGGAAATTCACTGTGTTTCCTACAAATTCTTAGAAGTAAATATGTATTTTCCTAAAACTGTTACCACCTTATCACAGTTGACCGGCCTCCGTGGTTTTCCAAGAAATCTTTGGGATCCTGTGTGGAAAAGTGTGTGTTACATATGGAAACATGCACTGAGCTTGGAAACTTCCATGGCTTGGAAAATCTGCGTACTGAAGGATTTATTCTATCATCCATAGAAATACTGGATCCTTCTGAGAATCTTTCATGGATGTAGGCTCTTTGGGTCTATAAAGAGAGGGAATTTTCAGCTCAAACAAGTGCCCAGCATTAAAACCTCCGCCTTGAAAGGACAGAGTGAGGTTTAATAGGCATTTCAGTGCCAGGACATGTCAGTCAAATTATTATTGGCTCTAGCTGCACTCTCACAAGCTGTTACATTCTTTACCTGCAGCGGAGTGGCGCTCAAAAAGGTGCAAAATTCTTCTTTGCTTTTGAAAACACCAATGAAAGTGAAAAAAAAAACCAAAACCAACAAACCCACACACCAAAACCAAACCAACAACCCAAACCCCCCAGTCCAATTCACACAGCTGAAAACCTCTGATCTTCACATAAGAAGGGTAGACCCACAAACGTCAGTAGGAAGGGACCTTTGAGAGGCAGGAGTTGGCCCACAAAGCCCAGACATTTATTAATTCATGTGAAATCCATGAAAGCAGCTGATTCCCGACATAAATGGCCGTGGATTCTGGCCTGGTTTCTCCTGTTACCCCACATGGGTGTCTGTGCATGCAGGGGCAGAGTTACATAACATTGCACAAATCACAGCAGAGATCTCGGGCTTGCTCCCAGCCCAGGTCCAATCCACAGAATCAGAACTGTGTCCTGCAAGGAAAATCAGTCTCACTGAAGGGTTGTGTGGTTCATAAATTCCCGGGATGGGAATTTTTTCTTCAGGGAAAATGAATCACATTTTACAAAAGGGCAAGGAGGAAAGAAAGAGAGGCAAGGGGAAAACAGAATTATTATTTTTAGATCACAATATTTTGAAATGTGATCTGCTCTTTAGTTTAATATTTCCCAGCTGCCCTGTCTCCTTTTTTTTTTTTTTTTTTTCATTCTTTTTTTCTTTTGTGCAATGAAAGGTTTGAGACAGGAGAGAAAATCATATATACACAAAACAGCTTTGTCTATAAACGCTAAAAGTGTGTTTGGCTTTGCAGAAAATGAGTTCTATATGAATTTGGGGAGTGGAGGCCAGGGGATGTTTTGTGGGGAATCACACTGCTCTGTAATTAGAGATCTTGTATATGTATAAACAAACTCTGCCATAAGATCAGCAGAGAAAAGACTTGCTCATTTGTCTGATGGCCAAGGAAAATTAAAGCAGAGCAGGCTATAAATAGAATGAAGAAGAAGACGGAGGGGAAAAAAAAAGCTCTAGTGGCAGAGAGAAAAGGCTCCTGCTGCCAAAAGGGTTAAAGCTCTGCTTACACACTTTGTCAGACCTGGTAAAAGCCTCTTTTTCTTTGGACTTAATAAGAGATATCATGACACAGACCTCTCCTGTGGAGCTTTCTGACCATCCCTTAGGTGTGCTGCAGATGAGCGCCAATAAAGTTCTTTTCAAGGCAAGAGTCAAAGCGCATTTCAGATAAAACGAAACAACTATGGCTAGAAATTCCACAGACTAGAACCGCCAGCCGTTCCTTGCCTGTGTCCTTTTTCCAGGTCAGAAAGTACAGCCTGTTACAGCTCCCAGCCCTGCCTGGCTCTGGACCCACCCCGCCGTGCCGATCCCGCGGTGGTCTCTGAGGGGTGATCCGCCACCTGAGAACTTCCAGACACCACTACCTCATCTGCTCACGGCCTCCCGCCTCCCGGCACGCAGCCAGAGGCAGGAAGCACCTGTAGGAGTTCTACATCCACCAGGGACAACACCTCCCAGCCTGCAGCCTTCTCATCTGGCCACTGCAGCCAGGGGCCTGCCCCCTCCTCCTCAGGTAGCCAGAGCCCCCGGGCAGCATGCCGGGAGAGGCCACAGCCCACGGGATGAAGGCATTTCCCCTCTGCCATAAAATCATTGACTGTCACAACCTTTTTCTCCACGGGGAACAGGTGGCGATGGATATCTGCTCCTGTCACCCTTCCTCCTCTGCTCCCTCCATTTTTCCACCACCCCCGCGCACGGCAAGCCCCGGGAGGTTTCAGGGGAAGGAAGAAGGAGGTTGTGCATTGTCTGAGGAGGGTTTATAAGCTGCCCTTCTGGCACAGAGCTGGAATCAGGACATTGTTCAGCTACATGTCTGAACTGGAGGAGCAGGCACATTTGGATGCCATTGGGTGGCTCACAGGGAGCAAATGAGTTCTCAGAGCATTAACCAGCACATGGCCCCAGCTGCAGCTCCCCCTGCCTTCCTCTGCCTCTGACTTTGCCAGGCAATATCCTCACAGCCACAGCACAATGCCAAACACACCTTGGATTGTTCCGTGTTTACTGCATAACACGGCAGCCCTTGGAGACAGGGCTGGAGACAGCTGGAGACAAGGCTGCCCACACTGCCTGGGGTCCATCCAGGACAGGAGACAGAGGCAAAGACAAGACTGACAACATTGCAGCTTGAGACAGGACCACAAACGGGGCTGGAGCACAGGCTGGGAATCCAGTCGGCTCCTCAGGACAGCAGGAGACAAGCAGCACCTCTCAGCACCCTGCATGCCCAGGACTGAGCTCAGTGGAGCTCATGGACAGACTGATGGGCAGGGGCTCCATGGATGGAAGCCCTTGTCCTTTTTAGGAATAGAGCTGTGAATGGAGTACAGGAATAAAAAGCATTTAGATCGGGTTCTTTATCCCTTTATCCTCATTTTCGACATCAGCATATCGATCACCTTGACCAGCTCCTTCAGGCCAGCTGGAGGAAAAGCATCAGTCTCTTTTGTTTGGGTTCAGCCAGACTGCTCAGCAGCACTGTGATTACATTAACCATTCAAAGGAGCCAGAATGTTCTCCCCCTTTTTAATCTCTGTGAGATAAGACCATGGGATGCTCCTGCAAGCCTATCTGAAGGCACTGTATGTCTGTCTGAAGAGAGCCACCCTTTACCCTGTTTTCAAGTGTAACACCCTTACCAACAGTACTGTCTCTGCTCTCCTGCAGCCTAAACACAGTTCTGCAGCCCAAATCCAAAGTTTCACTTTGATACAACCAGGACCTTGAAATTTTAATTTCAATCTACAAGTCTGGGAACAAACCCCCTCATCTAAGTGGTGCCATTTTGAGTCAGAACCACCCTTGCTGTGAAGTGTTCCATTTTATAAGCCCCAGTCCTTGAGGGCAAACAGCTAATTGTTTAATGGTGTTGTGCAAAAATTCTAGAGGAGAAAAATCCCCCAAACACCTGCTGCTGTAGTTAATGCCTGTGCATTTACTTCTAGCCATAACATGCATACATATAATCTGTCTGTGAAGAGACAGTACGGAAAGTTTTAAAAAGGCAGGAATGTTCAAGCCACTTTCTTCTAGCTTCTCCTTACCAAAAAGACAGAGAGAGAATGTGCAGACAAGTGTGACCTCATAACCAATGGTGAGAGGGTTTAATTCCTTTTAAGAAGACACATATAGATAATGGAGGGCTTCTACCTTGCAGGGAAAAGTGGCTGTGCAGTAACTGGATGATAAATCACACCCCAGCCTCGACAACTTTCTGAGGATGTGATTTAATATAAGGCAGCCCACTGGCTGTGGTGGGCTTCCTCCCACGTGGGCTGTGGAATCCCTCAGAGGCAGGGGGATCAGACCCAGTGCTCCACTGCAGGTTTCACTGACCATTGCTTTGCTGTCCTCCCCTCAGGCACCAGCTCACCCAGCTGCCCCACACCCTGGGAAAGCATCCCACAAACGCCCCGAGCAACAGGCAGCAGCAGAGACGAGCTCTTTCACAAGCTGAGATGGCAGTTTATGCCCAGAAGCAAAAGAACTGATAAACCTCCTAATACTTTAACCTCACAAGTTAACTACAGGTATTATTCCTGTTCAAGTGCTTAATCCTGCCCTGGCTCTCAAACTGTTTGTCTCCATGTCCCACAGCAAAAAATTCCACAAGTTGATTAGGTGCCACTTTAAGGTTTACTGCCTTTCAAGTGCTTTAAGCATATATCCTTCAATTTACCATGCTGATCCAGCATGAAGAGATAAGTGGAAGTGTCCAGTTAATGACTCCCCAGTCAGCTCTCATCCGGGTGGGATAAGAGCTGGCCAGGTAGCCAGGAGTTCCTAATGGCAAGGATGTTCCTAAACTAAGGAGGTAAGGGTTGGGGCTCCAAGCATCCTGGGTGGATGTTAGAAACAAGGACTGTGTGGTCAGCTTTTCTGAAATGGCATGTCCTTGTTCCCACAGAAATTTTATTACATAGTTTAGTGAGAGAGCAGTGATCTATTGGAAAAATCCTCATTTTAATTAACACCAGAAATCCTGAAGTTTATTCTGTCTATCAAATCAAGTTTGACTCATAGATGTATTTTCTCTCAGAGGCAAAACAATCATCCTTCTTTGCTCAGGTTGGGATGTTCACCTGACATGTGTCTGCAGAAAAACACAAACACCCATAACTTGCCTTCTGACCACATATTCAATTTCTAAAATTACCAGTTCTATAAAACCAGGCTTCTTAATGGGGACATCTTACTTTAGCATAACCTTGACTCTCAAAATTGCTTCTAAATTTTGAATGAAATTTTTCTGTGAAGTCTAGTTTTGGTGATTTGACACTCACTTGGAACCCTTGTTTCATTGAAAAAAATACTTATTTTTTTAGATAAATGGGACTTCTCTGTAATGACAGAAAGACTAAGCTACAGATCTGCAATAGACTCACAGCCAGACTTCATCAAAATAAACTGTAGGTAAGACTCAGTAGAGCAGCACAAAGAAATCCAGTGGAGTGTTAGGCCTAGCCAAATATATTATATTTAAAAAGGTAGGAATAGTCAATACCATGAAACAGATTAAAATCAGTGTGCTTTAAATCTTGGTAGAACTTTTTTCTTTGTGCACAAATAATTACCATGGAAATCCTCTTACCATGTCTCAGAGATCAGAGATTGCCTGGGAAGGAGGAGAGCCACGGACCACAGGGATGTGAGACAGGGGAGGCTGACCAAATAACCTCAGCGTGGATGATAGCCCACTGACTGGGGCTGTCAGCTGGGATAGAAAACCTGCATTTAAACCTCTGCTGGGGCATTCTCTGCCAACCCACACAAGTGCCCTAAGCAGACAGCTCTCACTGTCCCAAGGTGTCTGTGCACAAGTGTGTGAAGGTATTTTACAGGGCCTTTTAGTTTTCATTGGCCTCGCCACGACACAAGAACCTTTCCTGAACCTCAAAAGCTTCTGTGGGATGAAACACTCATCTTTCTGCTGTTGAAAGCTGTGCACTTTTAAAGCTCAGCCTCCTGAAAATTTTGACAGAAGGAGCTAGCTGTGTGAATCTGCAGAGGATTCTGCTATGCAAACGGGCAGCGAAGTACTCAAATCATCAAAGCAATGCTTGCTATTCAGCAGTGAGCTGCCATTTGTTGCCAGAGAAACCCTGTGTTGAATGAAATGCATTTAGGAAAACATTATTACAAAGGGAAAATATGAGTAATCAACCTAAAGCAATGAGCCATGGAAGCTTGTTTTATGAAATGTCTTCCGGACTGTCTCAAAACATCAGACATGCTGACAGAGATACCAGAAATGTTTTCTACTATTTCTTAGAGAGGTGGTTTCAATCCTAGATTCATCATCCCAAAACTATACCAGCCTGGTCTACCTGTCAAGTTGAGTTTTTGAGCGGAGGAGACTGAAAGTCTGAATGTCCTGAGAGAATCTGAAAGAACTTCCTTCCAACCAACATGCTCATGGTTATGCCTTTTTTTGGTGGTTTTTTTCATGTGTGTCTATATATGAATGTTCTTCTCTAGCTCTTCTATATTTCTTCCTCCCCCTTCCTAGCAGATAGGGAATCAAACTGTGCTCCCTGCACCAGGCAAAGAAATTATTTTGTGAGCAGAGAAGGAAAATTACATTCCAGGAATGTAAGCTGAGCTCTCCAGAATCATCTCCCATCTTGAAGCCTCTTGTTTTATCAAATCCATAGACTAGAAATATAACATAGCCCAACTCATCATGAACCAAAAATTCAGTTTGCACACAAGCAGCTTTCCTTCCAGCACGCCATATTCTGCATGCAGTATTGCAAAGTTATTTGCCACATCCCTGGAAGTGTCCAAGGCCAGGATGGACAGGGCTTGGAATAACCTGGTCTAGTGGAAGGTGTCCCTGTCCAGGGCAGGGGGGTGGAACTAAATAATCATTAAGGTGCTTTCCAACCCAAACCATTCTGTGATACTACAACTCAATAAATTCTATATATTCTATATTTTCTATGTATTCTGTAGTCTAGTACAAATCTAAGACTTTCTCCAGCAGGACCAAGAAGGCAACAGAAAAGGAACTGTGCCTTATTAAATCATGCTTTTTTTTTTTCCTTCCCTCAGGTGCTCCTGGAGTTACACAATTTTTGGCTTTGCTTAAGTTGAGAAAATTTACTGGGAATCACATAGATACAGACTGTGGGGCTCATTAGCCTGCTGGGTGATTTTAATAACCCACAAATATTTGAGGAGGAAAAACATTGCCTCCTTACAAATTAAATTATGGTGTTATATAAGCAAGTCTGTTCACATCAGCATTGTGTATAGATCAGCCTACAGTGTGACTTTGGTCATTGCATGGAATAAATAAGTGTATTGGTGTATTCTGTGCAGATAAGCAGTATCTGCAATAGCAACATCAACAGGTCAAGAGACCTGGAACCTTGTACACACCGCATTTGTCCTTTTGTTTTCAAGGGTAAAGGATGAGTTGCAAGTTTTACAAAGTATATTTTCCAGTAAAACATGGGGGCAAAGAGAAATCATAAGTGGGTATGAACTCCCATCTGGGCCAGGAGATTTCTTGATTAGCCAGTCAACAGACAGGGAAGGTGGAACAAAACAATTCTCTTACCCTTTGTGTCTTAATTAGCTGTTAAAACACAGACTTGAAAACACTGAACAAATAACAAAAATATTGACTCATACCAAAGCTTTTTCTTTCCTTTCCATTTTATTTTTTTTTCTCATCATGTTTCAAGCCTTCTTAGCTAATTTAGGTGTCAACCTACCTTGTAGAAATGCTGTCAGCTTTATGACATTGTTTCCATTAGGGTGTGCACTTTTCCATTTTGATGTCTCTCCTTAATAAGAAGTTCCATCAGAATTAAAACACTTGAGGGTAGGATTATGCCTAAGTATATCCATTACTTTTTCTCAAGGAAAATAAACTGCTGTTGTCACTTGATAGGTACTTCATCTGTTACAACAGGATTTCTTTTTTTCGCTGTAATTCCACCTTTTTCTGACTGATGCATATTCTCCTATGACACCTTCCTGGAGAATTTTTCCTCTGGCCATATGCATTGGTCATCAGCAAAAACAAAAAAAAAAAAAAAAAAAAACAAAAAAAAAAAACAAAAAAAAAAAAAGAAAAGAAAAACACCATTCCAGGCATGCAGCTGGTTCTGATACATTTCAGGCACTCTGAGCTCTGCAGGGCCACTGCACCTCAAGGACTTGCTGTCCCTCCCTCCTTGGGATGCTAACCCAGAGAGCTCTGGGGACACATGAGCAGCCTGTCAAAGCATGGTGGAGCAGAGAGATCTGCTGCTCAGGTTTGTCACTGCTTTTATCTCACTCTCCAAAACCCTTCCTTACTTACCTGATGACATGGGAAGTTTGCTGCTATCCCAGCAGTCCACTGGAAGCACTCAACTCCTTGTTCCTGTACTAAGTGGAGCCCAACCCAAAATTCAGTGATGCCAGATGAAATATTGCCTCCCAAGTGCCTCTGGATGGATTTGAGCAGCTGGGGGAGGGGGATTGGTTCAATATTCTCATTACACTCACGCATAATTAGCGCCGCATGGTCAGCCTCACACATCCACGAACTATGAGCAAGCACTCTGCTGCCACACAAAATACTGAGATTAGTTCCTTTGAAAGCAGAAAACAGCAGGTTTTGTCCATAAATGCTGAGGTTTAGCTCCTTTGAAAGCAGAAAACAGTAACAGTGGGGTTTGCCCATGTTCAGTTCTTAACTCCCACTTGCTTGCTTGTGACATTTAGTTTTGCCAACTCCTAGAAATTTGTATGAGGTGATCTTTGGCCTCAGTATCCCCACATGAATTAATTATGCCCTGTGACAATCCTTCAGTGTCCAAAGAAATCTGCCCTCTGTGTCCACTACGCATTTGCTGCTTCTGCAAAAGATCTTCACCTTCTGACCAAACCAGGGAATGGTTGTTTCCAGAAGACTTCTTTACATCCTACTCAATGCCAAGGCAGAAGTAATTACTTGAGAGGTGTTTTGTCCCATTTTATTTCCTGGAATGGAAATTAAAGGAACATGGTGAGGAGGGAAGAGAGAACCAGAGTGTAAACTGACACTTTTTTTTTTTTTTCCTGATGATGGAGCCAGTTCAGATGTCCTAAAATAGCAGGAAGTTTCTGTTCCACTCCCATCCCAGGAAAATAACATTGGATGCTCTCTCTCCTTTAGGTTCTTGGGTATCCTGAGCAAAAGGAGTAGAGGGAAGGATGGCTCAGACTCCTGCAGGAACCTCACTGAGTGCTCTCTCTCTCAAGGAGAGCAGTCCCTGTGGAAAAGCCAGCTTGGCACGGCCACTGATGGCCAGCAGCAGGGTCAAAGGTGGTTAAGGTGAGAGGTTCACAGCTGGCCCTGCTGCTGGAATGAGCTCAGAGACCAGGGTGGCTCCACACAGAAGCAGTTGCTGGTGCTATTAATGCTATTAATAAATCCTGGACTTTCTGTCCAATCCTGCAGCTTCATCCTAATTCCCAAATACCCAACCAGACTAGAAAGTAGATTTGGGCTTCGTTGCACAACTCCAGTGCTCAAGAGAAAGGAGCCAACCCTGCAGGGTGTCCCTGGCCTACAGAACTTTCCTGAGTGGTCAAGGGAGGGCACCGTGACCCAAGGCTCTCCCAGCTTTGGCATGACAGGCATGACTGAGGAAGAGGCAAATGCCTTGGGCTGAGGAAAATTAATTCAGTCTTGTGGCTGTTCCATTTCATCCCGAGCCAAGCATGGATCTGACCTAGCTGGGAATATCAGAAGGTGGCATCAAGCCAGCTGTGCCATCCCTTTCCGAGGGCTCCAGAGTCAGAATTCAGAATTTATTTGGCTGGGCTGCTGTGCTCCGGCATCCCTAGGCCAGACATCTTTTTTAGATATTACATTTTACATGTATGTTTTAAATAAATAGCCCGTATTTTAGGAGCACTTAGCCATAAGTATATAAACTGCTCTGAGGTTTACCCCATTGGAATTAGAATGAACCTAATTCATAATTCAGACATCAGGCTAGAAGCAGCTCAGCTTTGCTCCACGGACCTATAGCTTGATGTCTGCACTGCCCACGAGACGCCCTCTAATCCCAATAGCTGCAACCTAACCTCAGAGTGGTTTCTAAATTTACTAAATAAACACGCTTTTTAAAGAGGAATGCACCATATTTATTAGGGTTTTTGCTCCATTCAGGCAGACTATCATTTCAGAGCAGTTCCTATGAGAGAGGCTGTGGAGAGACACAACTGCATTTAAAAAAATTTCAGAGCCTAGTGCATTTTTTTTTGATATGAAAAAGAAAAAAATCCAGCCTACTCTGTTTAACTGACTACAGGAAGTATCTGATGGTACAAAGTCTTAAGCATAAGCACTTATCCATGCAAAAATTTTCCTTGCATGGGTAGTCACACTGAATTCACAATCCCTGCCAGCTTCAGAAGATGACCAAAGAATGGGCTTAAGCTCTTGTTCTGTTCCTCAGTCAACATCTTTTTTGCATGTTCACACGTGGTACTTGACTAAATTTAAAAAAAATCTTCCCAGTTCAAATGGAGTGATACCATTTGGTTTTTCCTCAACATGTACATTTGACCCTCACTCCCACTTTGCAACAAAACCCTTGCTCATCACCAAGAATTATTTTAGAAGCATCAGTGCATGAAGACAGAAAAGCTGAATTCTCAAAATAGCGTTTTTGCAAGAGGAAGGAACACATTAGTAGCATGAAAGTCTGGCTGTCTGATCAGATCACGGCGTTCAGATTTTGAGATTTTATCTTCATTGATCATTTTTCAGCTTCACTCAACACTTTGGATACTGGAAAAGGGCTGTGAAGCAGGGACTTTTCTGAATGCCTTAATACCACAAACTGTATCTGGTCAGTCTGTCTGCTCTCCATGTGTGCCTGGCTTCACAGCAAATAAATGCCAGAAATAGCATTCCTACAGGATTTCCAGTTCAAAAGCCACAAGAATGCTCTTTCTCATGGTATGGCACCGTGCAATAAAATGGTGTCATCTGGAAAATTACAGTCTTGGAAACAAATGTTTTTCCCTCTTGACTGATTTAAATCATCTAAAAATAGATGGGTTGTCATATAACTTTTATATTTGTCAGGGGAGCCCCTCATTTCATCTTGTGACAGTACAAGAAATGTATCCCACTACAAGACCGACAGATCTTCCTAGGGAATCCCCCAGGAATATTTTTTTTCTCTAACTGTGCAAACTCCTCAGAAATAAAACCTGAAAACAATTCATCAGCGGTTGAGAACCCATTCAGGGTCACTCCAAGCAAGGATTTCAGGGAGTATTTAAAAAATACAAATTTAGGGGGATAAGGAAGGAAGGGTCACAGACGAAACTCCTCTTCAGTTCTTCTTTCTGCTTTCCTAAGTAAGACTTCTTAAAACTGACTCTGTACAGAGACAGGTTGTCACGTCTGGTGGCTGAGAGAAACATCATCTTAATCCATCTCCCTGATCTGTGCAGCTGAGCCACTTGGGAATGGTGTTTGTCTGCTGACTTCAGAAAACAGGAAAACCTTGCAGCTGAGAAGTCATAGGATAGCTGAACATAAGGAACCAAGGCTTTCCAAATTGTCAAGGAAGAATCCTTTTGGTTTTTAACTAAGATAACAGCTCAACATGGATCATGTATTGGTTAAGGAAGGTCACTAAAGTACCAAATCTACTGGTATTGTTCTTCCCTTTCTATTATTCCTGGCTTCCCTCCTCAGGCTTCCCCTAAAGCAGCTTCTCAACTCTTGTGTCACCATGTGAAGCCAGTGTAGACACAGATGTTTGTGAAACCTGCTCTTCTAAAATCAACTGGTCATTGGTGAGCAACAGTTCCCATCTCCATGTACTTGCTGCTTTTTTTTTGCATAAACTCAAAGAAAAAGCATGGTCCCCATTTTGAGAGATTTTTATTTTTATTCCCATTTTAATTTATTTATTCATTTATTTATTAGTAGTTATTTATTCCCATTATTTCAGATCATTTTTTTAACAATAAGCACAAAAGCTTAAAGAAGGAGCTGCTTCATTACAAGCCCAGCTCTTTATTTCCATCTGATACAGTTCATGCTTTCACTATTTAGAGTTCAAGGGTTCAGGCCACGCTGATGGTCTGAAGCTGTGCAGACACAGGAATCCTGGCAGTCTCTTGAATATTACATTTACAATTCTATATATAATCTATATCACATCAAGGATCAAAGACTCCTTATAAGCAATGTAAGCAATAAATTGTAATGTCTGAAAGTGTCTTTGCAGTTTTCAGTGACTCACTTTTGAGAAATGTTAATCATGGAGAAAAGAACAAGTTTACAGGTAGGGAGTAGAATGTCAATTATCATGAGTGGTGTGCTAAATTTCAGGTAATAAAGTGCACTGCAACAATTAAAAGGACATTTATGCACATCTACCTGACAGGAGGGTGCAACCAGGTGGGGTCAGGCTCTGCTCCCAGGGAAAATGGACAGGACAAGAGGAAACAGCCTCAAGCTGTGCCAGGAGAGGTTTAGGTTGGACATCAGGAGGAATTTCTTCATGGAAAGGGTGCTCAGGCATTGGAAGGGGCTGCCCAGGGAGGTTTGGAGCTCCAATCCCTGAAGGTGTCCAAGGAAAGGCTGGATGTGGCACTCCGTGCTCTGCGCTGGTGACAAGGTGAGGACTGGGGACAGGTTGGACTTGATGACCTTGGAAGTGTTTTCCAACCTCTGTGATTCTGTGATTCTGTGATTCTGTGAATTAAAGGCTGAATTGTTTCTACTCTGGTGACAATCCTGTAATTACTTCTTTCTACCCTCCTAAAGTGATATATGCAAACAAAACTCCAGTGTACCTTAGAAGCCTTTTAGTCTTCCTTTTCTGTTTGCTGTTTGCTTAGTTGGCACCTACCTTTCTGTACTAATTAACAATGCCCTACATTACAAATTGCCCTATTAACTCTAGAAACAAAAGGCATATTAAAAATTAATTTCTCCTGAGTGGGAAAACCTGCCATTCCTCAGAGCAAAAGTCCTGAAAGTACTTCCTTGCCTAGCCCCAACAATTAACATTTCTTGGACTGAAACACCTCTGTTTGGCACCCACAGAAGAGATTTGCATGCAAGATTTCTTGCACATACTTTTGTTCAACAGCTGTATACAAGATCAGCCAGGACAGGCACATGACATGCTTTCACATGAAATACACATGTGAAGCACAAGCCTGCTAGAAATTCCCAGAACCACAACATTTCACTTGTCATCTGACTTGGCCTCCTTCCCACACCGACGCAGTATCAGCTTCAGAGCCTCACGGGCATCTCACATCTTGGTTTCAGGCATTTGGTCACCCACATTCACAGCAAAACTGCAACCACGTTTTGACCACATATAATTATTTTTCTGCATCTTTCCTTATGGTTTTGAGAAGCTATCTGGCATTTATGAGCAGCAGATGTATCCTTCTCTTACAGGTGACAGCAAAATAATGAGTAGTGACAGTTCCAATAGAGGAAGACTTGCCCCAAAATTTGTATGGAAAGAGAGGTCTGATAACTGGATGTTGAACAGTAATTAAGCACTTGAATGAGCAGGCAGACAATGCTTTAAAAAAACTATTTCCCTTTGAGCAATGGAAGATCTCACTAAATTAGCCTAAGGACTTGGTTACTTTCTGTTTTCTGTTTGACTGAGATCCTTCTCTGAAACCCATCTGTAATTGTGCCTTGGGGCACAATCTGGGAAAGGGCAACCAAGAAAGGAGTAAAAAAGGTGTTGCTAAAACCTCGTGAAGGTCAAAGCACTTTCACCACAGCTCCCCACCCTCCCAAACCAAAACTTGAGAGTGCTTGTTGAGGAGAACAGCCCTATTTGCAAAAGCAGAACCAATTTCTCAGCCTCTCAGAACAGGAAAGCTTTGGGGTAGAGGGGTAGAAATGATGGAAAAATAAGAGAAAATGAGACATTCCCCACTCCTTGACCTACAGCAGGAACCTTGAGCCCAGCTCCAGCTTACAAACATGAAACCACCCAGAGTTTCACTGCCAGGTCCCACCTCATTCTTGAGCTCCTGCAAGGTCACCTCCTTCTTCTTTCCCTTTCAGCCCCTGTGGCACAAGGACTCACTGTTCCCTCAAGAACAAAATAGTGCCAGGATTGGTAACAAACTGAGGGCAGAACAAAGCTCCCAGCTGACTGACAGCATTTGTATCTCCCAGAGGGCAAAAAGGCAGAAATCGTGAGAAGGAATTTCCATCCCCAGGAGGAAATATCTGCAGCAGAGTAAACATGTCGAGGGGATCAGCACCAAAGAAGCTGTGTCCAGGTGGGCCTCAAAGTGGATTATTACCTTTGCAAGGGGCCTTTCCATGAAGATCAAGACTTGGATTTAGTTGGGAGTTTTCTGCTCAAAGTCAGGAAATATCTCAAATGCAGAGGCATAGTGCCAGTGACAGAGCAAAGCTGTGCTGGCTGGAATTTGTGAGGATTGCTGGGAGAGCCACACACACAGAACTTCTCCCACTTGCAAACAGCTTTCTCCTAACAAATATTAACCTGAGGGCTTCCTGCAGGAATAAAAAGGAATATGGTTTGTATCTGCATGCAGGAGAGAACTGCTGTTGTCCATGCAAGTGGCTGAGCTTATAGCTTTATTTTTATTCTAGATCCACCAAGAACAAGCCTTGCAGCACTGATTTACCACTTTATTTCCTAACACGGGTTACCTTGACCATCACAACACACTGGGACAGCCCTAAACGTGCTCAAGACCTTACTATTACTTGCAAGAAAATATCATCCAAAAAATATTTCAGTTGTGGGGCATGTGCTTCCCAAGAAAGGCTGCAGGCCTCATGGTTGCTTCTGTACAAACTTAGTCTTTGTATCAGTATTGCCACTTCAGAAATTCACCCTGCTTCTTTGAGAGCAGGGCCTGGTCTCCCTTATCAAAAGAAACTACTGGGTTGATGTAATTTTGCCTTCATGCAGGCATTGGTGTTCAATAATTTAGTGCTTGCTCCCAAATTTAAGCTTAAACATATATTCACACAGGATGTGTCGACAAACATCCTGGCAAGAGGAAAAACCATGCACTCTAGAAAAAATAGCAGAAGGAAAGAGCATTAAGCAGTAGGAGGAATACTGTACCAAAATAAGTGTTTTGCTCATTAGACTGTGTTTTTGTCCATGATACTGAAAAGTGGAAACGGCAAAATGCAGTTTGTTCCACTTTCAAGCTTTCTGCATGATTAGTCTCCTGCAGGAGAAGCTTGTTAGTGGAGAAATGGCTGAGAGTTTCAGGGCATTGTCAGAAATCCAGAATTATATTTAACCAGTGTTGAAGCTGTCTGGCTGAAGAATCTGAATTTACTATTGACTCTGAATCAATAGCTTAAGCTTTTGTAAATTTTAACTAATAAATAGCTTGCTATGGACAGAGCAAAGTCCAATTCAATTTGCAGTGATCATAGTGTATGATTTCATATAATTTAGTGGGAAAAACACCACATTCAGGAGGTCGCAGAAATATAGAACTATTTACGTTAGAGAAGACCCATAAGATCATCAGGTGTGGCCATTAACCCAACACCACTTTGTCACCACTAAACCATGTCTCCAACTACCACATCTATACATCATTTAAATCCCTCCAGGGATGGTGACCCGACCTTTTCTTTGGGAAGCCTGCTCCAACACTTGACAACCTTTTCTGTGAAGAAATTTTTCCTAATATCCAACCTAAACATCCCCAAATGCCACTTGAGTACATTTCCTCTTGTCCTGTCCCTTGTCCCCTGGAGCAGAGCCCAAGCCCCCAGCTGTCCCCTCCTGTCAGGGAGTTTTACAGAGTCTGAGGGTCCCCCTGAGCCTCCTTTTCTCCAGGCTAAAAAACCCCAGCTCCCTCAGGCCATAAAACCTGTGCTCCTTCCCCAGCTCTGTTCCCTTCCCTGGACATGCTCTAGTACCTCAATGTTTTTTGGACAGAGAGGAGCCCAAAACTGCTCACTTCAGTCAGTCCCTGTGCTTACTCAGTGGAGAAAGTCACCTCTGAAGGCTCTGAGGATGGCTTAGAGGGCTGAAGAACACTAATAAAGAGATTCTGGAAAGCAGCTGATAGGAAAAACTGGGTGCTGGCACTGTGGGAATCAGTGTCTGGCCCCTTGCCAGTTTTGTCTGCACGGTTTGCAGACTGCCAGTGCTTGACAGAAAGAAGCACTTTTGACAGAAATCTTCTTTCAGGTGTCTTCTTTGAAGTCTCAGGGATCTCTGTTTTGGAGCTGCAGTTCCAGAGTTGTAGACCTGCCCTTCTAGGTGCATGGATTGTCAGTGGCTTCCTCACAGTTATAGAAAACTTAATAATTTTCATAACTTAAGAGAGCTGGGCACTCCCACCCTCAGTGCAATATCACTGACCACTCAAATGCTTCCTGAATGTTTGCAATAGGCAATTTTTAAATTAAGAGTTTTCATAATTGTTTTTCATACATAATTGGATCCCTTCTTCTGTATATCTAATACAGATCTTTGGACTAAAATAAAATGGGAACAAAGACAGACCAGGGAGGTTTTTAAAAGTAGGAAGCACAAAATGTAAACAAAATTTACATCGCTGGAAAAAGAGACAATTCTCTTAAGAAGTGCAGTGGAGACATTCACTGTTGGTCTCAGAACTGAACTGGCTGAACTTCAAAAAGCAAAAGAGACTCCAAATCTGGTAAAGCAACTCCTCATCCTGCCTTCCCTCAACAAAATGCCCCCCTGAATTCAGAGGAATTTTCCAAAGGAAGGAGCAAAGGAAGAGAAAGTTTGCCAGAGGTTACATAGGGAATTTGCTGCAGAGCCAGGAATGGAGTTAGCTGCTTGCTAAGGAGTTAGATGCAGGTCCTATCCTTAGACCACAGCAATCTCCATATTTAGCTAGACCAAGAGAAAGCCAGTCAAACAGCATCCATCTCCCCAGTCTCCTAAAGGAGCTGAGGCTCCCAGATGAAAAGCATGATGTGCTCAGAGCTCTGCTTGCCATGGATTTTGGGGATGGACCTGGGCAGAGTTTCTGCCCCAGCTGAGGACTGGGAGCACAGAACACGGGTGTTCCAGCTGCCTGGTGTCCCACTGAAACCTAAATATGGAACAGAAATCTAAATATTCTTCCTGCTGTGTGAGCCAGACCCTCGCCCCACACCTGCTGTGGAAACCACAGGCTGACATCCTCAGACCTAGTGCTCCCCACTGCCCTGTGCCACTGAATATTTAGGGCTAGCCAAGGTTAGGGAGAGGGGTTCGTGTGGAATTCAAGGCTTTGGGAGGAGCAGTGGTGTGAAAGAAAAAGTTCAACCCCATGTCTGCTGCAGTGGTGGAGCCCTGCAGCTACAGAGTCCCGAACCCAAGCCACCAATCTGGAACAAAACCAAGTCAGTGACAGCAACAGCAAAGGGGTTAAGAAGAGCTAAGCTCTTCCAAACCTGTATGTAACCTTAAACCAAATATTAACAGAAAAAAACCCCTGGCACTTAAGTTGGCGCTTAACTCTAGTTAATGAGGAGTTCAGATTTCCATTCTAACCCTCTTTTTCTGTTGCTTGTAATTTTCTCAAATAAACTCCGTTTTGGGCTGAAATTTTCCGTGCTTGAGATTTTTTTTGGAAAGTTTATACAAAATCAGTTAAACAGTTTATTTATGTTAGCACTGAAAACAAAAAAAGCCACAAAAAATATTTCCATGTATGTTCGGATCAGATATTTTCTGCTCAATGAACTCAAAATCAGCCACAGTAGGGAATTTCCAAATTTTGCTTGTGTTTATCCACAAGAAGTTTAGGGAAAGACCCAACAACAAACAAACACAGAAGCCTCAAGCCAAATCTGGACATTGACAAATTGAGTCTTTAAAGTCTTTTAAATTTCAATTTCAGAACATTATGCAAGTACTTTCTGTCTTTCAAGAAATAGTGGGAAGATTTATAAATAGTTGGAGTGGCACCATCACACCCTGTGTGGGTATGTCATGGGTTGACCACTTTGAGTTAATTCCACCTGAGGTTGTGCCAACCAGCCTTGTGGACACAGAGAAGCTGAATTCCACTTGTCACAGCTGTGCTTTGGCTGCACCAGTTGTCTTGTAGGCCCATAAAGGCAATTTTAGTTGCCAGTGACTCTGAGAGGAAAAGATAAATTCCAGTAGTGCAAGTTCTCTGGAGGGCCATGCTCAGAAGCAGTGAGTTTTCCCCTGTGCCAGTAACTCATCCTTGAAGATTGCACACAAAATCAGTGTGTGCACATTGCACTGTGGTCCTTTGGGGGGAAGTCAATTTTTTTATCCAATTAATCAAAATATTTAAGCATATGCATAACTATATATATATATGCTTATAGGTATGTACACATCTATATGTATAAAAAGTATATGTTAATTGGCTAAACATGTCTCATGGACAGTTGTGTTTCCTTGCTGACATGAGGTCAAGAAAAAGATGCCAAAACAGACTTTAGCAGAGATTTTGATATGGTAAAAACACAGGACACTAACTATGCAAAACACTTCGAATATGTGTGATATTTCTTAACACAGACAACCAACCAAAGCAAGATAAATCAATTTCCCTGCTGGCAATCTGTAATATCCTTTGTTTTATTCACCACTAAAAATGTTATTAATGGCTGGGTATGTTCAGCATGCTTATGAAAAATGTATTTCAATCCCTCTGATGAACGATCTCTCCACAGACAAAATAGCTTATTTCCACTGAGAAATCTTGCTAGTTGGTAACGACAAAAAAAGACAAAAGAATGAGAAAGAAAGAGAAAAGAGGTCATTACTTGCAAACTCCAGCGGTCAGGAAGAGTTCACTTCCTTTTTATTCCACGTTCTTACTGCAGGCCTTTCATTTCTGGGAGAAAAAAAATCACAAGCATTATTCTCATGAATGAAAATCCCGTGCTCCCTTGTAGATTAGTTTGTGTGAAGCTCCTCTTTTTCTCTCATCTGATTAAAGCCTCATTTCAGCAGTGAGAATACTGAACAAAAATACCACCCTGGACATGATTCACGGCTGAAGCTACTGGGTCACAGTTCCACAGAGCACATCAGTGGCAGTGTTTCTGCTCTCCAAACTCACAGCCTTGGCACCAGTTCAGCTAAATAGTTAAGCACACACGAAGCACAGGCATTTTTTTCTCCACTTTTCTGCTCATGCTGATATGCTGTTGTTTTTAACCAGAAGTCATTACAGTTTGTCTCTGAGCAGTTTGGAAGCAAACAACAGGGAATGGGGCTGCCTTCGGGTAACCTGCATTCACAGAACTAGTAAGCAAATGATGTTTGGCAAGGTCTGATGAGAGGGAAGTGTGTTAACTCAAAACACAAAAAGCTCCCATTAAAAAACAAAATCCATATCAACATATTTTGCTGCCTTCAGAGAGAATAAAAAAAAGAGGCGGGAGAGAAAAAAACAGGCAGACTGTCTGAACCACAGACTCCCTTCAGTCTCTGAAGCCCACAGACACACACTTTGTACAAATATATGATCTTATCCACAGACACACAGATACTCCCCCCCTTCCCCTCTTCCTCTGCTGCCACCCTTACTCACAGGGGTGGTATGTAGGCTGTACATGCTGAGTGCACACACTATAGCCTGCCTTGGCACACGCAGCCCTCAGCGCTGGCACAGGCACACAGAGGATGTGCAGAGGATTCCCGACGCCAGGAGGGGAATAACACAGTCAGAGGAAGCAAAAAACCACCATGCTCTCCTGTGTTAGTACTGCTGGACAATTCCAACGGGACAGCAAATCCAGGGAACTTGAAAAGCTCTCTCCAAACACAAGGAGAGTTCCATGCCACTCGTGTTTTCTTGATCAGCACCACTGGTTTTGCTCTGAGCCCAGGCAAGCCACTGGCAGGGCTGGGATAGAAAACTAGACCCCTAATTCTTCCTTCCTTCATTCTCAGCCCTGCAATGCAACCTCCCAGCACAACCTGCAAGCAGATCTGGAGCAGTGCAGAGCAATGTGATCACCCCAAAGTCACAGCACACCCCGACAGGTGGCAAATGCCACGGGCAGCTGCAGCAGCAGGGAGTAGGAGGGCACAGGAATTTTGCCAATGTCCTGGCCAGTTCCAGATCCACAAAGCTTCCTTTATTACACAGTTCCTCCCACTCTGTACCAGCTTCTAGCATGGGCTAGAAATGGAAGAGGAAATGCTCTTAAAGGGTTGGGAGACACTCATGGGATCAGGGAGGGGAAGGAATGCAGGGGAAGAAGCACAGGGCTCAACTCTGCCCATCTCAGCTGCTCAGCCTCCTGACAGCTCATAATCACTGTGCTCTGCTGTCTCCTCTCAGCTCCTATTCATTCATCTTTCTTCTCTCATGTCCTCAGAGAAGTCTTTAATTGGCAGAAGGTGTGGCATTTTTGGTATCTAGGAGAAATACATAAAACTATGAAAAAGATGGATATTAGCAACAGCACCAAGACATAAAATGGCATCTTCCCCCAACAAATTAAGAACAAATTTTTCCTCTTGATCAGTTTTATTCTGTAGTACAATTTACAGCTTGCAAAATACAGCAATATATCTAAATCAGTGTTTTAAATCCTTTATTGATCCACTTCAGTTGATATCAGCTACTTCTTTACTTCACCTCCTTTCCTGCCAAAGATTCTCACACTGCAGCCTGAAGCAGAGGTGTGAGAGGTGACACTGCCAGCCCAGCCCTCAGATCAGTGTGCTGGGAGCCATGAATGCACTGGAGGAGCAGGAGCTCAGCTGGGAGAGGGACATTGTGTTTCAGGGTGGATAATTGCCTCGTGTTAATCTCCACAATATTGAAAATCAATTAATTTGGTAACAGCTACAAGTCACTCTGCTTTTGCAGGGGAAAGCCTTTTCCCCCTCCCATCCTTTCTAGGGACACATATCCCAGTGAGATGGCTGTGGTGGGGTGTTATCAAGACACCTGTACAGCTGGTGATGTGCAAATCACTTTATTCTGGAGATGAGGAATGGGTGGCACGCTCTAAGCCCTGGGGTGATCCATCCTGGAGCAGGTGCAGCTGGTGGACCTGTTGATGAGGTTATACCTCAGATCCTGTGTCCAGCTCTGGGTCTGTCACTGCAAGATGGACACTGAGGGGCTGAAACCTGTCCAGAGAATGGAATGGAGCTGGGGAAGGGGCTGGAGCAAAAATCTGAGGAGGAGCAGCTGAGGGAGCTATGGGGGCTCAGCCTGGAGAAAAGGAGGCTCAGGGGGGACCTTGTGGCTCTGCACAACTCCTGACAGGAGGGGACAGCTGGGGGGCTCAGGCTCTGCTCCCAGGGAACAGGGACAGGATGAGAGGAAACGGCCTCAGGCTGTGCCAGGGGAGGTTCAGGCTGGATCTCGGGAAATGTTTTTTCATTCACCAGGTAGTCAAAAATTGTGAACAGGCCCAGGGAGGTGGTGGAATCACCCTCCCTGGAAGACTTCACAACACCAAATTTGGCACCTGGGAACATGGTTTAGCACTGAACATGGTTTAGTGGGTGGACTATGCTGAAGGTCTTTTCCAGCCTAAACAATTCCATGACTCTATGATCCTATGCTACAACACAATCCCTTTGTACTGTGGTGGTTCCCCAGAGACTCCCCACCCTTGATACAATATCCAGTCTGTATGAAGGGATTACATCTGTTTGGATGAGGGGCGAGCCAAAAACTGAATGTGGAAGCACCACTTATCTTAAGCAAGAAGAAATCTGCTGGAGTTGGTTTACATTGGTGGGGTTCCTACAGTCCCTTGAAACTAAAACTGAGCAAGCCAGTGTGGATGCTGAACTGTGTGAGTGGTTAGTGTGCTGAAGTTAATAAGTGCACAAGATGTGAAGTTAAGCACATTTCTAGGTGTCTGCACGACCAGGATCAAGCTGCTGTGCTGCAGCCAAGGCTGAGGAGTCACTGTGGGCCACAACAGAGCTACTGAGACTCGAGAACAATGGAGAGATATCCTGATGCCTGGGGATTCTTATCAAAGCCAGTGCTCAGATGCCATCAGATGCTGATTTAGCCCAGAGGAGCCCTGACACTGGGACAGGACCCACACACAAGAAAGTCAATTAAGTTGATGTTGGTTTTAACTGGTTCAGGGATGGAAAGTTATGGTGCCACAGAGAGCCCCGATGTCCCTTGGTGGAACAGGCAGTTAACTCTGCATTACAAGAGGCCTGCCTCGAGGCTGGAGGTCAAAACAGCTCCTAAAAGGATTTTGAAATTTTCCTGTAACTGCTGAATGTTTAAGTTATGATTAGGCCGTGTTTACCCGTTAATTGTGCAGTAAATAAAGCTGTGGCTTTGCCCCCCCCAGTGGCAGCAAGGCAGGGTGTTAATGAGGGCTGGGGGGCTGCCAGGGCAGTGCTGGGCTGGGTGGGAGGCACGAGGGGTTATCAGCTGTGCTGACATGTGCCGAGCGGGCTCCCCGCTATGAAAGGGCTGCTGTCTGCAACCCTTGGCTCCCAGCCAAAGCCTCGGAGCCTCAAGATCAAGAGTTGGTTGGGTTGGTTGGTTGCTTTTTGTTTTTTTGGTTTTTTTTTTCTTTTTTTTCTCTCTCTCTCTCATTTCTATAATTTTTTATAGATCCACTTGCCCGCTGACAGGGGGGCTGCAGGGGGAGGAACGGGCTGACTCACAGCAGCAGGGCATGGAGGCTGTGGAGAGAAGGAGAAGAAAGGGTTGACTTGCAGCTCTGCTTCTATTTACTCTTTCCCCACTGTTTCTAACCTCAGCCATTTAACAATACTTGGAACTTAGTCCTAAGATGGGACTTGAAACTTTCCCACGGTTTGAACCTCCCTGGATTCAGAAATCTGCACGAGCCATTGCTAAACATTTACCAAAGCTGTCTATTCTCAAGCTCCCAGGATGTTCCTGGGGCACTAAATGGAGATGCAGGATAAGAGATGGAAGTGACAGATAATTAGGAAATGTGAGGACGAGAAGGTGATGAAAAAAAGTCATTGGTTGTTCACAGAAACACTCTTGCACAAATGATTCCCAGAAAACAGAAATTTAAATATTCTCACATGAGCTCTGTCATGTGCATCTACATCTCAAATTTATTCCACTCATGCCAGTACCTTTTCTTTGCACCTCTATTCCTTCTCCACAGGACACTTCTTCTGAGCTTGTCAGGACACTAACACATAAAAATGTGATCATCTGTTACAGCAGTAAGTCAGTCCTCATTCACCAATCCAGCCCACAATCAAATTGCACAAGCAAAATCCAAGGAAATTCTGAAAGAAAGAGGAAGAAACGTCAGTGCCTGAGAAATTATTATCTGATGGGGAGAAGTGGATGGATCTTGAAACAATTCAGTATTTTGTTGCTTGGGGTTTTTTTTCTGGTAGAGCAGCATTTCTTTAAAAAGAAACCACAGGACTTGAGATATTACAGTCCTGCAAACACAGCTGCAAGCTACAACCCAGGAAACACAGATCTAGTTCTCACTTCTGATTCATTACATCACTTTCTGCCTGGTGACCCCCCATCTTTGTCTGCCAGCAATATTTGTTATAATAACAATCAATATTTTATTGTAAGCTTGTTGAAGCATGAATTGTCTCTTGCAGAAAAAGTACAATGAAGACATTAAATCCAACTGTAGCAGGGAGTGATTTTTTTTACAAGCAAAACACATGGTCTCTGTCAGAAAACACAGCTCATCTAACATTTATTCTCTACTTACACGAAAATAATAGATTTATTTTCCCATTCCTTCATCAACAAATTATCACTGTAGACTCATTATCTGCAGAGTAATTAAAGAGATTCTATCCAGATGATCCTTGAACAACAGCAACAAAAAAAAGTGGATGTCACTTTCTTCAGTATGAAAGCCATCATGTTCCTTAGAAAGAGCTTCCAGAAATCTGTACAATTCTCACAAAAATGCTCACTTTGCCATTCAGATGGGGACATCCACAGGTATGTGACAGCATCAGCAACACCAGAACAACATCTATTTCTAGTTCATTCCAAGTGTAAATCAACCAGTGGGAGGTTAAACATCTTGTCTGGTCAAACAGCAAGACATTGGCATGGACTGAACCAGAACAGAAATTTCTAGGATCCTCTCTTTGTCCTTAATCCACTCAGTTCCACTGGCCCAGGAATTTCAAACTGCTTGCAAGGCAATTGCTTTTATGTTTTTTCCTTTTTAATCTGCCACAATAGGGGCATTTTGGTCTCTTTTTTTTTTTTTTAAAAAAATGAAATAAAGGACAATCTATTTTGTTATTGTTTTCCTGTCAAGGATATAATTTTTGGTATACAAATTCCATGGACTATTTTGACAGTACAAATTACTGTAGGATCCGTGCAAAGAATGAAAATCGATTTCTCGTTCCCCAAGGGCGTCTCCACACATGGGTGTATTGAATTAAAAGGTTTGAAGTAAAAGGTTCCTTTTACTTCTTCTCGGTACAACTCCTATGACTTGAAAGAGATATTTTGAAATACCTCACGCTTACACGCAGTTATGCATGGGGGTTTGCAGACACAACTTTAATTGGTCCCCAGGACCTTCCTTTGAAGTGATGACTCACAAAGAGCATTTTGTCAAACCAACTGTGCCATAAAAATATTAAGTGTGGCTTAAAACAGTAAAGGTTTTATTATCCTGTTAACTTCCTGTCATGAAGCATTGCATTAAATTGTACTTTTAAGGGATTAATGACCTATTTGCTTCATTCCTTGCTGCATTTGTGGTTATAAAAGCTATTAAAAGCCATGTTATCAACAACAGTGTTAATGAAGATATTGGAAAATCATTCAAGCACAAATATTTTCTAATCCATAGTATTAATCCAACTGCCTTTGCCTAGGAGAGTTTCTTTTAGTGCTCCCTGGTGACCTTGCAGCATTGTGGCCATTTTATGGGCACAGCCAGGGAAGTGAAATGTTTGAGAAAGAAACACAAGGAAGAAAAGCCTCCACCTACGCTGCACAAGTCTGAAGCCCTCTCACTCAGGAAGGACCATCCAGAAGTGTGGAAAATGCCCCTGTCAACACAGACAACAAACAGCACAACTTGCCACAGCCACAGTTGAAAACAAACACCAAACTATGGGAAGCAGCCACCATTCCCGGGGTTGTTATTTTGGACAGACACACTGCAAGACAGAAAATTAATCCAATTTACTCCGTAAGAGACAGGTCTGCAAAATCAGCCTTGTGAAACAATGATGAATTCTTAAAGTTTTTGTTTATAAATAGAACCGAGTAATTGATTTCTTTGCTTGTTTGGCAAGTAGTTTATCCACAGGACTATGTGGTCCTGGGAAGCTGAAACCATTCATGAAGCTCTGCTGAATTTCGCAATCACTTTTGACTAGAAAATAAGATCAAAATGTAGGAATGCTGAAATGTGTTGCACTGGTGCTGGTTGAAACATTTCAAAATTGTATTTTCCACTTTTTTTTTTTTTTTAATTTTTTTTAAGCAGGGCTTGAGAAAAAGAAGTAAAAGGTAAAACATTTCAAGCAGACTTAAAACAGTGCCACATTTGCAGTATCACAACTAATCCAAGCCCCCACTACTTGTGTAGCTTAACACAAACTTTTATTTTTAGCTATCAAATTGCCAACCAGTAAGGAAACAGCTACAGACTGCTCCATACTGGTATTCTGATTGCCACCTCAGGGGCTTTCACACCAGAGCAAAAAGGACACTAGGACACTGGTCCAGCACACTGATGAGGCATCACTGAGGAGAGTGAATGTTCAACACCCCCAGACGCTGCACAGCAGAGGAAAGGAGGGTTGAAGGTAAAAAACAAGCACCAAACCACCCCTCAAAGTCCTGCCTTTCCATGGACAGGGATACAGGAGATCTCCCAGCCATGGGGACCTTCCCAGCGTGGTGATTTCAGCTCTCCACCCTCAAGTGTTTCCTGGGACAGGGGCTGTCACAAATGGGGGGCTCCAAGCTCAGCAATTTCCTTCACCCCACACAGCCACTCACAGGGAGAGCCCAGCTCAGCCAATTCCCAGCCTGGTTCCTCATCAATGGATCTATTATCTACACAGTTTTTAACATCCTATATGAAAGCCCCATACATATTAAGATGCATGGCACTCAATTTATTTACCTCAGAAGGGTGAAGAGATTCAAAAATTCTGACTAGTGAGCAATTTGTGCCAAAGTAAGGAAATAAATATAAGCTTTTCTTGCTTCTAGGTTATCTTGTTACTTTTACTGACTGCATGCATGCACTGATGGAAGAAAATTTGAGTGTGACTGCAAATGACTGAGAAATATTCAAGGATGCTGCTCTCCCAGTGGGATTGTAAAAAGATCCATCTCTGACACCAAGTGCATTTTTAGCAGGTCATTGCTACTGCAAAAACTGCAAAGTAGGTGAGTTCTTTCTTTACATCACCATTTCACTGTAAAAACACGAGAATTGTAGTGAAACTGATAATAAAGGTTTTTTACTCTCTACATAATAGTCATAGGCTACTTAAGAATGCCTGCACAGGCATTATTTTTATTTTTTTTATATTCCATTAGCACAAAAGAAAAATGAGTGAGGAGCACTTTCAAAACTATTTCCAAGGTTAACTGTTCCTGGGTGGTGCCATTTACCAGCAGCTGTGTGTGGTTTAAGTTACCTGAGTGGTGTTAAAAGCATAGATATGTCAGCTGAACTGGTTACTTGCTTTTTATATTTTCCTTTTATTTCTCTGCTTTTAAAATCTCTTTTAATGTCTTCTTTAGTCTTCTCTCTCTCTTTTCTTTTTTTTTTTTTTTTTTTTTTTCTTTTTTTTTTTTTTTTTTTTCTTTTTTTTCTCTGGTTACTGTGGTAGCCAAGGATTCTTGCTCATCTATTCCTCCTTCCTTTCTGGACAGTTGCTGTGGCCTCTTCCTGCCTGTTTCCGAACCTACAGCTTATTCAGACCCAGAATTTTAGGATGTGCAGGTTCTCCATCATGCAGCCGTGCCCTTGGGAAGCACTGAGTGGTGGAGAGGAGCAGCCTTCAGTGGTCAGGACAGTGAACATCCCATTGAACCACGATTTCCAAAGCCTGGATGTGGATCCTGCATCCACTGATACCAAGTGTTATTGATGTAAATGTTGATACAGGCTGACAGCAATTTGCCAGAAGTTTTGGCTCTGCATAATTCAAGTTGACTCTGAATACTATCAGAAACAGAAATCTATATGTAGCTTACAGGTTTAAAACAAAGCCAGCTGTTTATGAGGGAAGGCTCTGGATTAAATGATCTTTCAGAGATCTTGAAGAAAGGCTTTTGTCTCCGATTTCTGGAAAGAAGATAGGGTTTTTTTAATATAAGTGGTTTTTAATAAATTTTGTATGCTGTATCCCTAAAAATCTCGAATGACTTTGCTAGAACTTTCAGTAAAGATAGAGATGGAAAGAAAGGCAAAAAATACATGCCCACAGCCATGCACACGCTTTGGGAAATGCAGAGATAAGCAACAGCACTAAAACATCCATACCATAGCAGATCAGCTCACCTAGTGTCAGTGGAATTCAATCTTTATTATTGAAAACATTTATTATTAAAAGCACTCAGAGAGCAAATGCTTGTACCTGATACTACATTTCTCAATTACTCTGATATATTTGATATTCACATCAATGAAATAATTCTACGTACACGGGGAATAGAAGAAATATAGACTAATATAATGCTGGCTGTTGATTCTGATTGACAGCTGTGAAGTATGGCCACATCTGGTTGTTAAAGTTTAAAAGGATTTTTAAATTAGAGGTAGCGTTTCTGAGCCTAGCACTGAAAAACCCTGACATTTGCAGCAGGCTGTGAGAGGGATTTCTATCCTGGTTTCCCACCCAGAAGAATATATTTACTGTTCAAACATTTTGAGGCAGGCACCCATGGAAATCAACGGGAACTCTGCCACGGGTTTTAAGGGGAGCAGAATCTGTCCCTGTGTGTAAACATACAGCGATATTTTTTTTCCTCTGACTGTTAGAAACCACCATCACAACTGGATGGAACCCGGCTTTAAACACTCAGACACGGGGGCCTCTTTACCACAGGAGTCTCCAACGATGTCCATCCTTAACACCACACCAGCTGCCAGCCCAAGGCTCTGAAATGCTGATTTTAATCAAAAACTTTCCTTTCAAATCTAGCTTACAGTTTACTCACAGTGCAGAAGTGCTTCTCAGCACTGGAATTTTCAGGATGCGGTGCTGAGCCAAATACTGCAGGCACAGCTTGCTCATAAGACAGCGAGCTCATGGCCCACCTTGGAGGCTGTAATGGGGCTACTGTGCTCAGCCTCCCACCCCTGGTGAAGCCCACTAATAGCATCTGTTTTATAGCATTCACTCCTGCAACCTGCTAGCTCCTTGGCTCTCCTGCTGTCACAGAGAGGATGTGCTTTACTATGCTGCAGGTCTGGTGGAAAGTTGTCAGACTGCAAGCCAAATGTAAAAGCAGCCAGTGCTGAATAAATGACTTGAAATACTTTCTCCAGGGACCCCTTCCAGGTCCAAGATAGGCAGATTTGGCCAGTGTTTGTAGACAGTCTTGCTCAGAGGCAAATTAAAAATCAAAATACAGACACCGTTTGAAAAACATCGAAAGCTAGACTCAAACATCCAGCATGTATTAAGACATTCTTATATAAAAATAACCACAAGGTTGCAAATTCATACTTTCCTACTTGGTGAGACCGACTGCAACCAGGAATAAACCTGGACATGTGTGGGGCAGACTGCAGTGCTGCCTTCAGAGAAAGCATAAAACTGGAGGT
The DNA here is from genome assembly GCF_021018805.1 of Prinia subflava. Taxonomy (NCBI): domain Eukaryota; kingdom Metazoa; phylum Chordata; class Aves; order Passeriformes; family Cisticolidae; genus Prinia; species Prinia subflava. Next base: position 8,606,672 of record NC_086250.1, on the reverse strand, counting down.
GGAAAGCTGGAGGGAGGAAAACAGGACACTGTGAAGCAGGCAATGGAATGGAGCAGTGGGTGGCACACGGAGCAGGACCCTCACCTGCCCCAGGGCAGCCCAGAGGAGCTGCCCCACTCAAGCCAGTGGGACAAAGCAGGACACTCACTGTGGAAATATTGCAATTTTACCTGGGTCCATGGTGCTCTCAGTACCAACTCACAACCCATCCCTGCTCATGGGGTGGAGCCCACACTGCAGTCTGGGGATGTGGAGGGCAGCCCTCAGTACCAGACCCCAGGAGCACATCCTGCTTCTGCTCCCCAGGGTGAGAAACAGGAGGGCCTTGCCAGCAGAAGGCTGCCCAGGAGACTGGAGGGATCCTTGGACGTGGGGCAGGAGCAGATGCAAGGCAGGGCAAAGATCTGCAGTGGTGTGGGCATCACAGAACCACAGGATGGCTGGGGTTGGAAGGGACCATTACAGATCATCCAGTTCCACCCCTGTCCCAGGCAGGGACACCTCCCACTAGCCCAGGTTGCTCAGAGCCCCATCCAACCTGGCCTTGGACACTGCCAGGGATGGGGCAGCCACAGCTGCTCTGGGCAACCTGTGCCAGGGCCTCACCACCCTCACAATAAAGAACTTCCTCCCAATATCTAATTTAAACTTCTAAATCTCATTCAGTTTAAAGGAATTCTTCTTTCTCCCATCACTACTGCCCTTGTAAAAAGTTCCTCTCCAGTTTTGTTGTGGGCTCCTGTTAGGTACTGAATGAGGAGCCATGAGCAAATACCACCTATCTTACTTCATTTTTGGGGGGTTTTGTACCTGCAGAGCACTCAGAAAGCCTACAGTCCAGCTGCCAGGCATGTCTTCATGAATGACACACAACTGAGGGGGTCAGAACACCACAGAATGGGTATAGAAGAGTAGTAAAATGGAAAAAGAGACAAGTGAAAACCTTCAAGCCAGTTTTGCTGCCAGACTTTATCTCAGAGAGCTACAACCTCAGACAAAATTAGTCACCTTTCCAATCAGCAGCCCCTTCACATGATGCTTGTTCTTGGCAGTCACTGTTTAGATTCATCTGCCCATCAATCCCCTTCTAGGTGTGCCACCAGTCCCAGTGATGCAGAAGCAGCAAAACAGAGAGGAGCCTGTGCATCCATGAAAATGAAGCCCATCCTTCCATCCATATCTGAACAGAATCTCAGTAAGCACTTCATACCTCAGGGTTAAAATCTCAACTCAGTCATTGCAGGATGCTCTGTTTGTGCAGTTATCAAAAATTCTCCCATATTACCTGGATTTGGGAGTGACTTGAAATGTGTTAAAAGTGATAGTGAAGAAAAGAAAAATCTCCCAAGCAGTAAGGAGCAGATCAGAATTTGGGGCACATACCCAAACTGATATTTAACATAACCTTCAGCCAGCTCAAACCCCATGTGAGACAGTATTTGCGCGCTTTAAAATGTTTGCTTGCACACCAAAAGTAAGATTGTTCCAAACAAATCACAGCTTCACTACAACTTATTTTAATTATAATTTTCAAGAGGAAATTGTGAAAATGTGAGTTAGGAGGCAAAAGGAAGAAATAACCTGAAATCAACCACATTCTCCAGCTATTTAAGCACCACAGAGCTTTCTAGGGTAGGCAAGAACTTTGAGCTGTTTAAAAGTCCAAATTTTCACTTTAAAATAATAGCACCACCTTTGTTTTATGTATATTCATTAGGCATTGATGTTGCTCTCATACTGTATCAGAGTAGGCTTGTGTGGGGGTAGATGAAGAGCAAATTTCTGTAACCATCACGGAAGGAAATAGAGAGAAATAATAACTTCCAAATTTGAAGCAAGAAAATGAAGATGCTTTTCCTGTGTTGCTCCAGTTAACTAAGCACCAAATAGTTAGTCAAAGTGGTGATTCTGGTTATTTTTTAAATTTTTCTAAATTTGAAAAAAAATAAAGCAAAGCTTCTCATGGCCCTTAATACATAAAAGAGCCTGGGAGTCCTGGAAGATGCCAGGAGAATTTCTCAACATGTTCACTGACACAAAATGCTTTAAAAGGTTACACAGAAAAGTCTGTCTTCAAGAAACTGATAGGACCCCATGCCAGCCCTGGGATACCTTTAATATTGAAAAGAGCTGCCAGTGTTTATTATTTCACATGCAATTTGTTGCCATAAACAGTTCAAAAGAAAGTGATTAGCTTCACATTAAAGAGGCTCTGCCAGCAAGGGAACAGAGCACGTCAGAGACGCCAGAGCCCGCGGCTTCGCTCCTGGCCTGTTGGGAATGCTCTCAAATCACACAGCACCAGACAGGAGTACTGCTGCAGGCAAAAAGCAGAATAAACTGAAAGTTAAACAGTGTGACCGTGTGTGTGTGTTATTATTGTGTCTTACTGGAGCGCTGTTATTGCAAGCCCATAATGACATCATGATAAAACTGCAGGCAAACCCATCATATTTTTGTAAGGGATCTCAAGGCTCTGGAATATTTTGACTAGAGGGGAAAGCAAAGTTTATCCCCCATCTTCCACAGTTAACAAGAGCTGACCTTCTCTGAATTTCCTTTGAAGGCTGTACAGTGCAGCAATAAACATGTTTCATGCCATACATGAATCCTGAGCTGAGGAAGAGTTTTAGATTTACACACATAAGGTGAAATGGAGGCACAGGACAGGGAAAAGAGACATGCAGTTAAACCCAGGATACACTCACAACACGGCTAACACAAATGCCAAAAATGCCACTAATCTGGGAACGTGGATTTGAGAGATCATACCCCTTCCAGTCCCACTGGTGTGTTCTAGTCAGCTCTCTCTCCTCAAACAGGGAATCATCACTAGTACTGAAAAGCCTAAGAAAAGAGATTTCCATCATGATCAAGGGCTGCAAAAAGATAAAATTATAATAACCCTCCACTTGTGGAAGCTTTTTACTTCATACAAATAATCCTTTCAGAGTCAAAACCATATATTTATTCTAGATAACAGATGCACTGCTGTTGCAAAAGCAGGCTGTGCACTTGGTATAGCATTTAGTACAGCAACCCCTAGCAACATTTTGTCCCCCTCATCGTGGGGAATTCTGCATCTGTGCTGGAATAGGCTAGATAGCTACTTAAATATTTACTAAAGGAACTATATTATATGCTAAATATTTATAGAATGCATGGTATACTTCACAAAAGCAGTGAACTATAGCTGTGGAATAAGTGCATTGGGTTTATCCTAGGTATATGAGTTTACTTTTGGAAATGTTCTTGAACAATGAAAAGTGTGACACTTTTATAGCATGTGACAAATGGGAGTTTGTGTTGAAATTACATTTGAAATTGTAAGTTTAGGACAGAACATGCAGATCATTAAGAAGTCATTAAATCCATCTTACCTAGGGTGTAGAGCCATATAAAACTTGAGAAGAAATAAGTTTTTATGTTTCAAATGATAAGATTATTTTAACTCTGTATTTTTTATGTGCTGGAAGTGTAAAATTTTTAATTGGGCTCTCAAAATAATATTGAGTGAGAGGGACCATCTGGAAATGAATTACTTTTAGATTATGCTTCCCTTAAATTTGAAGGCAAAGCTTCACACAGGTAACAGTGACAGGAAGATTTTTGGAGCAGGAATCTGGATAAATGGGTGCACAGACTGTTTTATACACATACCCAGACCAAGAGCAGTGCAACCACAAGGTCCCTGCAGGTTCTCACCAGAGGAGCAGCTGAAGGTGTCACAGAGGAGCACGAACAGGCACCAGGTTCTGTGTTGTTCTGGTTCAAACACACACAGAAAAGGGAGTTCTCACTCCTAATTTCACTGGGCTGTGAAGTTCCACCAAGGCAGATTGATTCTGATCTGAGCCTGCTGAGGAACATTTCTTCATACAGAAAACCTCTGAATACAGATTAAACTGACAAGCACCTGGAATAAGTTCACAGTGAAGCACTGGCAGGGTTCTAGGAAGGGCTACACATCTTTCCCTCCCCTATCCAGCCACCTCTTACTGCTCAAAAATCCACAGTCTGGTGCAAATCAGTAGGATTCAACCTAAGATTTCTGCTCTGAGTATTCCCCACTGGCTTCTTTTTCATAGAGACTACCTGCAAACCATGGAGATCTGTGATGGCAAAGCCTGGAAAGCCATTTTTCTGAGATCATTTAAAAAGTGATCACTATGCAATATTTTCCCAGGTCTTTGTAGGAAAGGAACAACTAAATAATTTTCACATTGTGGGATTCCATCAGCAGCACAATATGACATCAAAACAGGCATTTGTTCTGCAGATTTGAGCCCCAAATTGATGGATTATTACTTCCAACAGAAAGGCAGTTTTAAGTGAATAATGCAAAAGGTCCAGTAAAGAACTTTGGGTCCTAAATATTCCTTAGCAGATACTGCTGTCAGAGAATAAGGGACAGAGAGATGGGCACAGCTGCTCTCTCTTCCCAAAATGATCTACAACATGCAAGGGATTTCCCAGTCATGGGAAGCACAGGAGATGGGAGAGGAAATGAAAGGGTGTAAAACGAGAAGATGTCTCTCAGCACTGGATAAAACAAACTCTGCTTAAAGGAAGAACAAAAGTGCTGTGCATCCAAACCCAGCTTATCACTCTGTTGTACAGATACAGAGCCTTTATTTCCAAGTACTTTGTTTCTCTGTCTCTCTCCTCTGAACGTGCACTTTCTCTGTTGCTACCCTTCATTCTTAAATGAACCCCACTGCGTGGTTCCCCTGCGTCACACGGTTCCTGTTTGCTCATCACTGCCCAACAGCTTTCAATGGACAGGACAAATAAAATATATTTGCAATTTCTTATCTGGAGTGCATTGCACAAAAACTGTGGAGGTTTGAACTGGAAGAAGTGCACTTCCATGCTGGAAGTGAGGCACTATTTCTGTCCAGATAACATGGCTCGAGGGAAGCCAACCCAATTTGATTTGTTCCATTGAGCAAATAGTGCTTTCAAAGTTGCCAAGCTTTCAAAAGAGGAAGATACAGAAAGCTGCTTAGTAAAATTTACAGAAACAGCTCAGAGTGATTGACTAGATCTTCTAGGTAACTAATTAGTAACACTTCAGAAGGCACTTAAGCACTGAACTTTTGAAGTAGAGTCCATTCTGGAGAGCCTGAAATTTAATGCCCCCATGTTTAAGGCATTACAGACCATGATAAAAAAATATTTGCCCCTTTTCTTATATTGCCATTGCTGTACTTATCTGTGAACAGTAAAATTACAGGGTGCCCTGCACCTCTATTCACTCTTTCATTGCACCACAACATTTTCCCGACCATTGCCTTCCTTCATTTTTAAAGCACAAGTGCATTTGAATCCTGACAAAAAGACTGGCAGATTTTAGCATTTAGCATTAATATATATGATCCACGCTTGCTACACAGGGTGGAATTCAAATCCCAAATTTTCTGCCTCTGAAGAAAATCATGAACTTCTGTGAAGACCTCCCACAGAAACCAGGAAAGAATTAATGGGCTGCTGAGTTCCTAATATGTCCCACCCTGTGGCACCTGAAGGAAGTAGGTGTTAGACTGGCAGGGAACAGCTTGACAGGTTGAATTTCCAGCTATTTATGGCGACTGACCGAGGGGCCTGGAGCCAAGGACGACTGCTCCCAAGTAAAGCCTGCCCTTGGCAAAGACAGCCTGGCAGAAAAGCAGTGATTTTTCTTGCTGCCAGTGACTTGGGGGTCTCTGATATCAAGTGGGGTGGAAGTATTTGCTGTTGTTTGGCTTTTATTGATCACTGGAGGGGTGAGGAGGCTGCTGAGTGCTGGGCCCAGGAGGGGTGAATGGCTTTGTGCTGCTGTGTGTTTACTTTGGACTCCAGGGGCCACAGAGAGAGTGGAACTTTTCATGCAATGCAGCTAGCAGAAGAAAATCTCTGTGATTTGAGGCTGTTGGAGGGTGGATGGATCAACAAAAATGCAGGAGGAAACGATTTCAGAGTTACTAATAAATGATGCTGCTGGGGAAGGAGATGTTTCTGGGCATTATGGCCACACTGATCAATTCCCATTCCTCAGCTCACTGTGACCAACCTCCCAGGGAAACCACCCTGCCAGAAGAGCCCTGCCCAGCTCCCCCCAGACAGGAACAATTATTCCAGGCTGATGGACAGACAGACACTCCTGTTTCACGGGCTGGTTCACCAATACTCAGAGGATGCAGCAGCAATAATGTTCATTTCAATATTCCAGTAGCTGAAACAGATTTAAAGATAAAGCAAGGGAATTAATACATAGGAAAACCAAGCATGAATATCCTGATTTTGGTGTGTTGTAGAGATGTCGGATGTGAAGACATCTTGGGCAAATATTGTATTTTCTGAAATCAGACAATTTAATTATCCCCCATACAGCCTCGCAATTGGTTTTGTTTGGTTGGTTGATTCTGGTTTGGTTTTTTTTGGTTTCTTTTGAGGTTTTATGGTTTTGGGGTGGTTTTTTTTGGCTTTGGCAAACAACAAAAACTAGTTACCCATACAAACTGAAGAAACAAGGGACTGTGTTTACTGGAGGATTTGCCAAGGCACAGGAGATTTAGGTTTAAGTCTATCCTCTTCCTCAAGGATTTCAAATCCCCATGTGGGACACACCCTTGTCTTTCCTATAGAGGGAAACCACCTTGAGGTGTTTTGTTCTCAAAAAGTTCCTGGAGCTGTTTCACCTTGAATGGAATATCAGCCAGAGTTCTGATTCTTGTACAAATAAATCTTCTGTGCTTGTTTATACTGACAGTAAAACAGGGATGATGCCTGTCAGTCCCACATGACCATACTCAGGTCATTTTGTTGGCTATGGCATTATCACAGCCTGTGAGAGAAGGATCCAATGCCTGCATCCAAGTTGGTGGGTGGGTTTTTTGGGGTTTTTTTGTTTTGTTTTGTTTTGGTTTGGTTTTGGTTTTTTGGGGGGGGGGTCCTATTGTGCAAGAAAATAAACAAAAAACCAAAAATCTCACAGCACCAGAATTTAAAGTAAAACATTTCAACCTCACCTCACACCACATTTCTTGGTACAAGGAAACACAGAAGTGCTTTGCTGGTCAAAATCAGAAGTATGAGAGCAAAGTTTTCTCAGTGACTCCTCACCAACATAATTGTAGAGATGTTCACCTTCTCCCCAGATATTCCTAGGAAAACATCATTCTCTTGATTTTTTCAGAGACAGTGTATTTGATAAAGTTGTGTTAACACAATGGACAGCTTCAGAGTGAAATTCAAAAACCACAGATGGGGCATATCAGAGATCACACTGTACCAAGGCTCTCCAAGCCTATGCCTCTTCTTTCATCAGCCAGTTGTACAGTTAACATCCCTTTGGATTCTTTCAGAATTATCTAATTCACTCAATCATGTGCCTAATTCCAAGCTGGTTCTTTGTATTAACATCAAAAGGCTTTGGATCAGGCTCTACTAAAAAAAAAGGTAAGTTTTTCTACAAGGCTATTGTGCATTTTTAATCAGGTACACAATAGTGCTTCTGTGACTCGTTTCCCTGCCTCACCTATCATCACACACACGTCAGCAGATAACATGGCATTAAAGAGCCACCAGTGTCCTCCAGGAAAGCTGCAGGAAGGTTTTTTGGCCTGCCAAGCAGCAGCTCTGATCAGGGCTCACCTGCACAAGCAGCACATTCCGACCTCACTACCAACATCCAAGCACACAGATGTCTTGCCACAAAAATTACTGTGACTGAAAGGGTTTGAGTTGCAGCAGGAGAGATGGGAAGAGGGAAAAAGGAGTGGTTTTAAAGCCATTTCTGCCTGGTTCTGCAACTGAAAGTTGCTTATGCCTGGAGGTTAGAGTGGCTGACCCTAAGCATCCCTTTCCTGGCTTTATCTCCACCCCTACAACCCCAAATCATGTTTTCATGGGCTTTACTGCAGTTATCATCAATCAATAACTTACAGCTTCAAAATACACATTCTCAAATGACACAGCTCTGGTCTTCAGAATTAATCAAGGCCCTGCCTGTAAGAGGGCAAAACTTCCCTTACAACCAGATAAAAAGGCATTCAGTGGGATACCAGACAATTGTAACAGCCCCAGCAGAAAAAGTAAATTGTAATAACAATGTCCAAAGATGAACACAGAGCCCCTGTAACATCACCTCCCAAACCACTGCTCAGTTGCAAGTGTGTTAACTTCAGTGAATGGTGTAAAACTTGAAATTAGTAAATTAACACAATGAAATTAGTTAACTGTAAATTAGACTAAGCTTCAAAGGAAATGAAATAATGACACTTTTTACATTTCAGACCTTGCACAGCTGAAGTTGTGTCCTTGAAGAGCTACAGATATTTCCCTGCCTTTACACTGTTGAAATCACTGATATTGTCAATCTTAAGTACAGGAAAGTACTCAAAATTCTACAAAATCATTTTTCAAAGCATGACTAATAAAAGTAAACCAGAAAGTTTATAGAGTAAGTAATTTTGAAGATGCTGAAAATTATTTATAAAAGGTGTTCTTATCACAAGACACACCCTTTAATACAGCTGGAAAATGTCAGAGAGTGGAAAATCACCTGAGCAAATGATCATAAATTTCAACTGAAAAAGAGGGAGGGAAGGATGATTCAGAGAGTTTGTGTTCACTGCTGAATCTTAAATAATGGTCTAAGGACCAACAAACAGGAAACATCTTTGCTCTGGTGCTGAATATCTTTCTGTCCTCCTGAAGCATATATAGGTTGAAGATGTGCAGCACATCATATAACTGGGTACTCTAAAAATGGACCCTGTATAATCAGCTTTCCACTAGAGAAGTACAGGAATTGCAATGATTCCTGGTTTACTCTTCTAATTGCAATAAAGAAACCGAATCTTACTTTAGAAAATATTGATATTCACAGGACACAACAGCATGTGTTTGCTGGTAATGTCACTGCTTTTAGAAAAAAAATCCATATAGCATGTATAATTGGGAGAATAATTTTAAATCTGTGGATGCATGATCCCTATCAGTTCACAAAACCCAGACTCCTTTTCTGAACTCCACTCTCCTCTCAGGAAATAAATAAATTTAAAAAAAAACAATCCAGAAGTTGCACTAAACTAGGCTCAGAGCTGGTTAGATGGAAATCACAGTCCAAGAATGGCAGTAAAGGGTTTGAATTTTCTGTTTGAGAGCATCAGCTCAGTTCCTAAGCCTTACAGTGGGGCTGGGGAGCCACCCTTTGGTCAGTGCTCTAAGTGCAAAATCAATATAACCGCACACTCTGACAGCTTCTGCCCTCTGAGGAGAGCTCTTGATGAACACCTATAAATGTGCTGGTCTTGCCAAGAGCTTTGCAAGGATGTCTCTGGTTTAACACCATTTACAGAGTGTAAGGGATGGCAGGAAGGAGTAATTTCTGTATGTGGGGGGCTTTGAGCATGTCATGTGCTAAATAATTACACTCTGTGCCCTCTGTTCTCTGTCCTGTCATGGACACAGACCAATTCCCACAAACTGAGTGCCTGCAGCATCATGTCTCACTGAAATGAGGATGAAAGAGAAACTGAACATTTGTAGCTTTGTAGGTTTCTCTTCCAGAGCTCAAAATTGACTACATGAAAAGGTTACACTTGAATCACAACTACTTTGTGACAGACACAGATGAGTGTGAGAAGGAAGAGAACACACAGGAAAGACCAACAAACTGCTACCATACGATTTCAGCAAAACGGGCTGGACACTGAGGTAGAAAGGCAAAATCCTCAAAGAATGCAAACCACAGATACTAAGCTCAAGAGAGGTCAGCCGACAGGGCAGAAAGGGAAACCCATGGAAAGCAGCCAGAGAGATTAAACTTAAGCCCCACACAACTCTTATTTCACATTGAAAACCACAAACCATTCCCAGAAAGGAAGAAACTTTTATGCTCTTAGCCTTGATGTGAGCAACCTTCTTAAATGCTTCTGCATTTTACGAGGAGGGACTGAGTTCCCAGAGTTTTCTGTTTAGTCCTCCCTCAGGACTTTGGGGGCAGTTGTTCTTTCTTTCAACTCAGGATCATCCTCTACCATAGTCAGCTTTTGCTGGTCAGTATCTAGGGGAATCTGTCCATGAGGCAGAGAAGATAAATAGTGGATGTATAAAGCACTGGATAACCCAGACACAGCAGGAAAGCTGTCTGGAATTTAGATACAGACTTGGGAACACCAAGGCCAGGAAACTTAGATGAACTACAGACTGTTGGGTGACCAAACAGAAAAAAAGAAAGAAGGAAGGAAAGAAACAGGCTAGAAATAGCCATTAGTCCAAAATACAGGTAATTAGCAAAGGTTGAAGTAATTAGCACTTGCTGAGGTAATCAGCACTTGCTGAAGCAGTCAGCCAAGGAAGCAGTTACAGCACTGAAGACAAATGTACTTCACATGCTCAGGAACTCTTTCAAAATTCTACATCCTAGATGAACTTTGTGTTCCCACAAGATGAACATTCCTATTCATGTGTCACTTTTGGATATGCAGATGCCAGGAGCTGGAAGGATCTCTCCAAGCCCACAAGGTAAGTTAGGAGCAACATGAGGACAACAGAGGAATTCCCAATTGATCAGACTGCAAGGACTCTGGCAGCTTCTGAAATTGAGGGCCTTTTCCTCCCACCACCAGAGAGAGGAGAGCACACCAGATTACTGAACATTTCCATTAGCTAAAAAGCAGGGTTTTAATTATTCTGCTAGTAGCTCTCAGACACTTTTCCTTGCTCCAAAATATAAAAAGTGAAGTATAAAACTGATAGAAAGAAAATGAACAGGGCACGAGACAGTCATTACAGTGTTTGGTTTCTTTCCTGAGGTATGGGGCCACACACACTGCATACTTTTCTGTAAAGGATTTTGTTTAAAAAAAACTCACTTTTTTTTACTTCAGCCTGTAGTAATGCAGTACATTTGGATGATTACACTAATTATTGCTACCAGTAAATTAAACACCAGTTTTGATTTGTGACTGCAGTATTGTTAGATGACAGTGTAGGAGGCATTTGCACCATGGACTGACAAAAGGGTCTGACTGTATTTACAGTCAGACACATCTTTGTCTTCTGCATTTGAACAGGTTTTCAAGGTGATCACTTGATTGCTGGAAGTTGAAACCAAGATAAACCCGGTGTGGAAAGGCCTCTTCTGAAAAAGAGTAATCACACCTAGAAGAGGATGTCATAGTTTTTGAAGTTATGACTGCATTAAGAAATGAATGGGTTTGAAAGGACTTGATTTGACACTCCCCACTGCAAACCCAGGAGTGGTGGGGTTTCTTGGTTAATTTGCTAGGAAAGAGAATGCTGCAACTTGGATGCGATTCCCTCCACCAATATTGGTCACAGTTGACTGTAGGGTACTGAATCTGGAAGTGAAAAGCAATTCAGGGAAACAAGCAGCAGAATGTGACTGAGATAATTTATAACCAGGCAATGGCACCCTGCTTATATTTATTCTGGAACATTTCTGAAATAAGCATGTTGTGTAGGTCACCTTATTGCTCCACTGCAGAAGAGCAATTGTGTGGTCTGATATTGATGTCAAAACAGGGCAGCTGCACAATGTCTTCAAAGGAAATAAAAACACATCAGCGTGGACTTAGCTAATTGAAGGCATACAGGGCTGAGTGGCAGGTACCAGTTTGGGCTGAGGCATGACATTCCCCACCAGGCTGCAAGAGTTCCACCCAAAAAGGTAAATCTTAGACAGCCAAAAGACCTTGTGTTGTGGTTGCTTTCATCCTAAAAATGTTCAAACACAGATGCCCTCATTCTGGAGAAGTTTGGTGGGATTTTCTGTTTGGGTTGCTACAGGTGATTGGAAGCACCAAGGTTAATGTGTGAGCAGTGATTGGTAAGGCACTTTAAGGCTGGAAACCCTTTAGCAGAACTGATTTCATTCAAAACCGTGGAAAAGCAAGGAGTTTCAAGGACCTTGAGGGAACCATTGCTGCCTCCTCCTCCTCTGTACAAAAGGCCCCTCTCTTCAAAAGAAGATTCCTGAATTCTAATGAAGAAACAAAAAAGACATCACACACTTGGAATGTTTTCAGGTGCTTTGAATCTCATCATATGGACAAACAGCTGGAGCAGAACCAGCATCTCTGCAATGTGTTTAGCACATGTCTAACCTGGCTCTTCCATGCTGACCCAGAGCTTTTCTTCTCTTTTTTGTGAGGACACATTTCCAGACCTGGGCAGGCACCTCAAGAAGAGGCTTTTGCCCTTGTCAGCTACAAGGAGAAAAGGGACCAATCATGGCTGCAATTCTCTCAGGCAAGAGGCAGGAACTGGGAGAAGCTCCCCCAGTGCCCACTCCAGAATCCCCACAAAGGAGTGCTCACAGTGACCACCTTACAGTGCCCTTTACACAGAGGAAAAACACTGGGAGGCAAACCTGAGGCAGCCTCTCCTGGGGACACACGGAAGAGCCAACACTCACATGTCCCTGCTCTGGGGGATGTGTTCAGGGAATCACTTACAAGAGCCAAGCCTTCCATGTGTGTCCCACAGGAGTGTCACCAATCAGGATGTGCCTGGAGAAGAATCACCTCTGCCCGTGCTCAGGGACATTTTCACAACACCCAGCTTGTTGCCAACTACAATTTGTTCTTTAAAACTCAGTTTTAGGTACTACAGACCACAACAAGGTAACAAAAACATAAACCTTGATGACAATTAGGAAACTCCACCCTTTGAATAAAGTGCCTTTTTACCTCTGTCTTAACAGTAGCAAGAATTGCTGCCAACTTCCATTAAGGGAGCATCTACTTTTCCTATTAGTAACTGTAGCCTCTAGGTAATTCCTACCAGTCCCTGGCAAAGCATTGCACTACAAATAATTTAGAGGAAGTTCCTCTTGATGGGACCCTGACTGCTGGCCCCTTTGGGAATCTCACTTGCCGCCAGAGAAGAGATAAAACTGGGATAGCATAAACAATTTGAAAGTGCACAATCGACAGAACATCGCTTGAGTAAAAACTGTATTTTGAAAGAAATAAATCCTGTTGTGGTTTTGATTATACTAATTATTTACTTTATTGAATTAAAATGTTTTTAAACATTTAAAAACACTTTTAAAATGTGTATGTTTGGTTCTACACTGTCTATTAAGACCAAGAAAAAAACCAGACTGATCAGTTTTGCCTTTGGAACTCCGGAATCAGTTGCCAACACAAAAATTTGATGTTTCAATTGCAAACAATACCTGGTGAAATTTTAATCCAAACCAGTAAAATGTTTAAATCGACATCTTAAAACTGTTTCTGGAAACATTTCATATTGTATTCTGAAACCTTTTTAGAGAACAGAATCAGTATTTTATGCCTGCATTATGCAACCACATTACATTCTGAAAACGGAATTACTCAGAGGGAGCAATATTTCATCAAAGAACGATTAATGAACTGAAAAGAACACCCTTGTGCTGTCACACTTCTCGCCCATCAGGCAAATACATAGAACAGATCAGAATGTTTTGTCCAAAGGCTGGGAAGCGCCCCAGGGTCTCCCAAGTGTCCGTGAAGATGTTGTACTTCAGGAAGAGACGCTGCTCCAGGCTGGAAGACAGAGTGATATTCCTGCTCAAGATATAGACCCCATCGTTGTGGAGCGCGCAAGTCAAGTTAAGGCCGGATTTGGACGAGTTCTCATTGAGGTAGAGCCACTCTTTGGTGGCAGTGTTGTAGGACTGCACTGTCAGCACGTCCTCGCTGGGGCTGCCCCTCTGGCTGGGCCCCAGGTCGAGGATGCAGCCCCCCACCAGGTAGATGGTCTCCTCCACAGACAGCATCTGCTGCTTGCGCACGTGCATGTCGCACAGCTCCAAGTTGGTCCAGGAATCAGAAGTGGGACAGTACTGCAGGATGCTCATGTTCCTGCCTGAAACACAGAGGGGATATTCACAGATAAATAACTCTGTCACAAGGCACAGCATTTGTCTTTCTTACAAAGCGTCCCAGTCTTTACTGCAGATTGCTCACACACTTAAAGGGTGAGCCAGGGGATAAATAGTGATCACTGGCAAGTGCAGCTCTTTGCTCTTGAAAAGAAACTTTGAACATTCTGTTCCTTGGCACAGGGGAGAAAATTTTGCTACTTCTGGCACACTACATGATGTAAATTGTCTGGGCCCACAGATTTTAGCAGAATAATCCTTACCTGTTACTTTATGCTTTTAATTTTGTCTCTGATTGATATATAAGTGTTTTTTCACAAAGAAGGAAATGGAGCAATATTCTCCTCTCCAGAAGTGGTCACAGATGAATCAAACTATCATGTTTGATTCATCTGTGAATCAGACAGTACACTTCATTAATGGCTGTCAAGTGATGACTTATCATCCAAGCTTAACTTTGATACTTCACATTTCATTCCATAAATCATAGTTTTGTGGGATAAAATTTGTAAAGCTGGTTACATGTCAGCAAGTGGCCTGGATGACCTAAGGGCACCTTGTAAACACAGAAACACACATCATCAAAATCGTCTAAAAACCAGGAACTCTGTGCTCTGCCACTAGGCAGAGGCTCAGAAAGAGGCTGAAATCATCTCCATAATTCACAACTCAGTGGGGTGCATATGGTTGCAATAGTGTTATTCCACAGAACTGTTAAAATGCCACCCTGATTTATGGTGATGACCCTGGCTGTGCCCAAGGCTTCACTAAATTATCACAGAATGCACACGACTCAGTAAATTCTGTTCCAGTCTCTGGAGACCTAAGCTCAAATCTAACCTCAAGTGACAAGCAGGAACAGGTTTGCAGACTCCAGACAGGTCTTTTATTAAATCTGCTCCACGTTACCAGTCTGTCCTGCATGATGACTTCCAGATGAGCTCCCAGGGGGACAAGCAGACAGGGACATACTGACAAAGTTCTCTAAGGGTACAGGTATAAATAGCCAGAAATATAACTGGATTGTCATGAATGAAGTGCATCAATGGCATGATCAGGGAGGTGCTGCTCCACTTGCACTCAGCACTTGTACTCTGATTATTTTCATGGCAGTGCTCTGTGAAACTGCAGCTCTACATATAGATGACCTTTGTCTACAAACAACCTATCATTCTCTGACTCATTAAGGGCAGGAGAAGTCCCAATTAAGTTTCTATGACTATCTATAGCAGTAAACTTTGCCTGGAAAATGTGCTATTTGAGAGGAGGTATATGAAATAGAAGTCCATTGCAACGTGGCCCTCACATGCTCAGTCCACAGCCGGGGTCTTTTATATCCACTAAAAGAACAAAAAATAAACCCAAAACAAAACCCACAACACAAAACACGAACACTACAGTGCCCGACATGGAATTTCTATTAGGATCTAGGTTCTATTCTAGGATCTAAGTGAGAGCTGCAAACTCAAGAGAAGGACTTTTTCAAGAAGAGTCATTATAATTTACAGTGGGAAATTCCAGATCCTGCCATCTTCTGGAAAGTGCAATCTCAGGAGAAAGCTCTACACAAATTTAAAAAAACTGCCCACAAAATCTGCAAAAACTGAGGTATATACAGAAATACCAAAAATTACTAAAATAACATAACACAAAAAACATTAATTGCTGCATGTGTTTTATGTAGTGAATGTAGCAAACCAGAAAATAAGCCTTAGTGTTTCTCAGATCCTTTGGTCTTAACACTTTCTGACATCAGCATAATTCAGAAGGAAAATCACCAGTGTAACTGTGGCAATTCTGGTTTCTTAGTCTGCTACCTGTCCTAAGCCAAGATGTCACAGAAAAAATGATTCTATACTCTTGTTCAGGAAATTATTTATAACAAGCACAGATGTTTGTTATCCTGAGTGATCCTGAATTTAAACAGAAGCCTAAATGTGCTAGTTATCCACTGCTCAAAACTTCCTACTGTTTTACTGCCCAATTTCCATTAAAAAAGGTATTTTAGGAAAAGACCTGGGAAATGATAGAGGTTTGGAGGGCAGCAGCAGTCTCCTGGAGTGTGGAGGAAGCCAGAGGTAACTGATAACTCTCCTTCAGCTGAACCCACAGGCAGCAAGTACTGACTCAACAGCCTGACATACGGCAGCAATCCTGACTGCACATCCCTTGTTCAGGAGTTTAAAAGAAACAGGATCTGAATCAGCAATGTGCTGATCTCCTCTTCATGCCACCAGCAGCAGGCAGTCTGATGGAGGCACAGCACAAGCATCAGAAAAGGAACTTGCAGAGTGCAGAGGGTGTAGCAGAAAAGCTGGTCTTCCCGTAATTGTGTAGCACTCCTAATGAAATCAGAGGTTTTTCACTTTACCTCTTCTTCTCTCTCTAGATAAAAATGCCAAACCCCTAACACTGGTCTCTAGAGGTAAGACTTCCCATTAACCTGTTTCAACCTCTTCTCCTCATTCTCTTGTCCCACTACCCTTTGGATCTGACTTCTCAGCAAGACAAGTGTTTCATGCCAGACGTCTCAGAGTCCCAGTAGAAAATAACTGACAAACAAAACAATATCTCTGACAGGGAAAAATCAGGTATTTATGTTTTTTTTCAGAGCCTGTGTGGGCCTGGGGCTCTGTTACTTGGAGAGAGCAAGCTGATGGGTACTTCAGCATCCACCTTTTTTTAGATTTTGATCACACACTACAGAGAGGTCTCAACAGATATACTTTGTATAGGAGGGAGCATGAGGGAGCACAATGGTCCCAGCAGATCCTGGAGTGGGGGTGACCAGAGGACTGGGATTGCAGCACACCCAGCACAGCTCTCCATGTAGACACAGGCACAATCTCCTCACAGAAGCCACCAGGCTCTGGGTCAGAATGGTCTGGACAAAATGACTATGAGAGTTTTCATTTCCAAAAGGAGCTTAAGGAGTGGCAGTGTGTCTTTTATAAACTTTAAAATTATTCAGAGTTCATACCTGCTAGAAGCTTGTTCTAATATCAGTTTAGCTTTGCTTGCAGTACTGTCTGTAAAAGCTCATCTCTCTTCTAATTTCATTCTGTTTGGAAATCAAGCCCTTAAACTGCTGTGGTCAACTAAAGTGGGCAAAGGCCAAATTCAAACTTACAAAATCCTGGTAAATACTGAACATTTGCAATGTTTAAAAAATTGGTTTCTAAAGCTCTGAGAAAACGTCTTCATCCCAAAAAATGGCACTATGTACTTCAGGAATGAACAAATGGGAGCTCTTTTTAACTCGTTTGCCCCTTGGATAAAAGAAAAGAAATTGTCAGAAGAGAATGAAACCTCAAATCCTTCCCTCTGTACAGTGTCCTCAGAAAATCTCGTACAGAAATTAAATAAGCTAGAAGTGTTGGTTCTTGCTTCAGTTTTTGATTGTTCAATTCAGTTATTAAGGTATAGCTTGAATTTGCCTTTGAAACACTGAAATACTGTAGTGAAAAGACCATGACATCTATTAATACATGAGAAATACTAAGGCAAGCAGAATTCATTTTCTATGAATTTTCCCTTCTGACAGTCTAAACCAGGTATTTAAAAAGTAAACAAAGTATATCTGTTGAGACCTCTCTGTAGTGTGTGATCAAAATCTAAGGAAAGGTGGATGCTGAAGTACCCATCAGTTTGCTCTCTCCAAGTAACAGAGCTCCAGGTCCACACAGGTTCTGAAAAAACCCCATAAATACCTGATTTTTCCCTGACAGAGATATCGGTTGGTTTGTCAGTTATTTTCTACCAGCAACTTATTTCTATGTGTTTTAATCAGCATTATACAGTCTTTTACATAAGTTCAAAAGCTTTCCTGAAAAACCAGAGAAAATTATCTGGGCCTTGGAAACAATCAGGTAAAAACCACCAGGAAGTAACAGCAAACTTGTTACCTCGTGCAGTGTATCCTCCAATCACGTAGATCTTGCCCTTGCATTCACAAGCAGAGAATTCTGCGAGAGGGTTTGGCATGGATGCCACGAAGTTCCACCAGTCATTCTCCGGGTTGTAGCACTCCACGTTGGAAAGGGACTGGCCACCGATGGCGTAGAGCTTCCCACTGACAGCCAGGAGCTTGAAGTTGGATCTGAAAGAAGAGAATGCAGCACTGAAATGAGGTGCATCCACCTACAGAAACACAGAGGGAAGTTCCTCCTGCCCAGGCTCTGACACACTCATCCCACTCACAGCTTGCACCACCACTTGAGGTATCTGCAGCATCTCAACTTTTCTGTGCAAGGCCAAAATGCTGTAACTACACTGCAATTACTCAGGACAGCAGCCAGTGACAGTCTGAATGTTATTGATGATGATGCTGAGACTGAGGAATATTTTATTTTGTATTTCAGTCTGTGCCAATTCACTCTAGATGTTCAGTTAACCAATGTGCTCAGCAGACAGCTCGTTTTTCTTAGGCTTTTAGCAATGTGCCACTGGTAGAGAAAAATGCATTACATGGACACATAGTGAAGAATAAAACTGCTGTTAAAATTGTAAAAAAATTTCAAACAAGACTTGATAGATGCCTACTAATGCATACTTGTTTTAGGCTGTATTATGGAATCTCTTTAATAACCCTAATAAGAAAGCAATTTGAAGTGGAACACATTGAATCCTGTGCTGCAAAAGAAAGAAGAGAGAATCCTCTGTATCCTATTCAGCATTTAAGTACTGAATACACCCTCTGAAGCAAGATTTGTCTGTAAATTATGTTCTACCCATACCTGAACAAAAATTAAACTGCACCCAATAAGCAATGCCCTCCAAACTCGTCATTTATTTCTTAGTCTGTTCCACTGTGCTTTCATAACTCACACATGGCAAAGGGCAACTTCCTAATTCCTGAAACAAGAGAAGTCTCCTATCTCCCACCCTGAAGATAACACAGACAGAAACAGATGGTCCATGGGTATTACAGGTGCAGGTCTGGAGGAAGAAACTGGAGGATGTGAAGACAGAACTCTTGTATGCAGCTCTTCCTTCCAGCTAAGGAAGCTGTTCTAACAAAGGATGAGCTTTTCCTCTCCCCAGAACAGTCCCACTCCCTAGTAAGGTTGTTCCTTCTCTTCTCCTGAGCCAATTGAGATTTCACCATGAGTATCCCAATTACCTGGATGTGTGGCAGTTCCTGGAGGGCTCCAGCTCAGCACAACGCCAAGCAGGGAACTGTGTTATGTCTGTAAAACTGAAATGATGTTTCAGACCTGCACTGGCCTGCTGGGCAGCAAAGGGAGTTCCACCCTGCAGGAATCCAACATTGAAAACTTACTGCTAAGTACTTTTGCAGGTTTTTCCCTGGGCAAAATGAACCCTGCCTAGCTGCAGACTGCACTGCAACTTCTTTTTATGAAACGTATTTGGAAAAATAATTTGTTTCCAGATGGAATCACTTTGTTCTTGTCAGCCTAATACAGCTTTGGAAACTAAAATGCTCCTTTGAAGGAATTAATTGCTTTTTATTATCTTTTTTCCCCCTGACATTTATGATTAGGTCAGCCTGTTCATATTCCCTCAATAGCAATTATGCTTTCCAGTTTAAAAAAATCCAGAATAACATGGCAAACAATAGCAGGTATGAAATGAGGATAACTACGTGCAAAACATGATTTTCAAAGCAATATACCTGTTGTAAAAGTTGGGACAGAAAAACAAATCCACAAATTAACAAAGGGGTAAAACCACAGGGAAAACTATCTACTGAAACACAAACAGCACAACTTGCAGCTTTAAATATTCTAAAGGGAAGCCACAAATCTTTGTGTCAGTCATTTAACCACTTCCAAACACTTGTTAAAATGGATGACATTCAGTGGAGGTATCTCAGATTTATGGAATTCATTAACAATAAGGTTCATTTAACTCAAAAGTAGCTGCAAGTATCCATCAGCACACTTTATATGAAAGCTTGGACAATGGCTCAATGCGTTATGAAAAACTTCCACCATCCACCTTTCCATGCCAGTAACAGCAGGTGTCTTTATGGAGAGTGAACATTAGGAAATATTTAGTGCATTTTTACTCTCTTTGAATGTGTTGGAGCAGCTGGAAACAAGGAAGGCCAACACTGAGCAGGGAGCCAGCTCTCCACAACCATTCCATGGACTAGAGCCTGGAAACAGTGGGGCCAAATGGGTCGGACTCCACCACGACAGAACTCCACTCACACCTGCTACCTGTCTAAACCTGAGGGACCAAGCTGTGCTTTCCAAAAACCAGGCCTAGAGGGTCCCTTCTGCTGGGACAAGCCGAGGTATGAGCTGCCTTCTGCTGCCCCCATTCCCTCTGAACAGGATTCCAGAGCAGCGAGTGGGAGCTGTGGGGTTTTACCACCGCTCAAAATCCCTTCTTCACTAACAAAGTGCAAAGCACAAAGGAAGGAAAATACATTGCACAAATGCAAAGGAGATGGAGGTCAGAAAGGCTTTCTGCACGCAGGACAACATTCCACAGCTTCCCAAAATCCCTCTGTGGCTCTGGATTGTGCTAGGTGTATCTGCAGGAGGCCACGTGGCAGTGGCTATAAAGGACCAGCACACACAGTTTTTGTTCACTGACAATCTCAGTGTAAAATAAAAAAGAGTTAGTCCAGATACTGGGGAGGACTTTCTGATCTGAGGGGTGGCTAAACATGGGAATAAGACACTTGGGAGGAAGATTCCAGTGTAGGTTGGAATCTACACTGCTGGAGGACTTCAAGAACAAGTTAAGTATGTATTTATTTGCAAGGTTTACTATCCTGCTGCAGAACACGAACCTTGGATTAACCAACATTGTTTCTTCCTTCCAAATGACCAATTTAACCCTAAAAATTCTCAAAAATCAGATGACTTCTTCATTCTAGAGTTAAAGCACCTACAACAGAGACAAGGAATCATGAAAGCAGTTACGGAGCAATTCCAAAGCATTTTACATATTTTCAGTAAGTTTCTTTTTTCCCCTTTTTTAGTATTTCTTACATGAATTTGCAGAGTACTCTGCATCAAACATTTGGCTTTAGAAGATTGTGTTAGGTAAGGTATGGATGGTTCTAACTTTAAAAAATTTTGAAGTCTATTTTCTTCCAGCACAGAAGAATTTTTAGTGAATTAAAAAAAAAAAAAAGTAAAAAATGAGGAAGGAGAAGGTCTCCTGAACAAGTAGCATTCCTCAGAAGCACCATCTCCTATATTCCTGCAAGAGTCCTCAGAGTGGCAGTGGTTCAGCACACATAGCTCACAAAAATCATGTTCCATGTGCACGTGCATGATTCCAGCCTGGGGCTTACATAGTCTTGCAGGCCTGGAAGATTTACCTGCCATGAGTAGGAAGGCTCTGAAGGAAAATAGAAGTGGAATATTCAGCTCTGACTGGCACATGCAGTAGAAATCCTACAAGTGTATTATTTTTAAATAGCAAATTTCTACAGACAGTGTTCACTTTAAAAAAAAAAAAAGAAAGGTTTGGAAAGGTATTTAAGGACATTACTGCAACAGTCCCCTATCCACTCTGTTACCTTCTTGATCCCAAAGTGATCTTGGGCAATGCTTACATGGAGCTGCTTCCATTAAAAAGTTCAGGTCATTTTCTATTAAAAATTTCAGGTCACTCTCTCTCTTGAGAATTCCAAGTACAGAAACACCTCTAGAATGAAAAGGTCTAGAAAACATGATCTGTTGTAGACTATTTGTGATCAGCACTGATCTGATTTAGCACTCAGACGATGACAAATTCCATGCTCAGTCACAGGCTTCCTTTGGGAGCCTGAGCACTTTATTTTAGCTCCCTTGGGTATGCACAAATTGGGAATAACACTCTCTGAAGCTCCTGAGGCCATCACAAGAACATTATACAGGAGCTGCCTATTGTGAAAAAGTTTGAAACTAAAGTAATAAGACCTGTACACCTAAAAAGAAAGCCAACAGTGAAGACCCAAACCAAAATGGCTGCTGAATATTCAAGTGGCTCTTCTACTTAGAATTACATTAGGAGTGTTTCATCTAAGCATGTGGAGAGAATCCCACCATCCTTGGGATTCTCCACTACAACAACGGAAACAATTCATGATAAAAATACCACAGAACTTATAAAGTTTGTTTAGGGCAGAAAACTCACATATGAACAGTAGAGCAGCAAAATTATATCCATAACTCCTCAACCTTCCTTCAAGGCCAACACGTGCAGTCACTCATCAGGACCAATCCAGGTCCTCTGCTGTCTGAAATGAAACCAGCTTCGATGGAAACTTCTCCCTGAAGGTATGTCAAATTTCATCCATGGGATGTAATTATATCAGCTGACATAAATTCATTTGCCAGACAGTCACATGGCTGTAATTCCTAAGCAAAAGGCTGGGCAGCCACACTGCTTATTTTACTACAGCATAACAAACTAAAAATACAATGCCAAGCAAACTGCAGCGCTAATTGCAGCACAGATGTGTGGCAGACAGGCATCAGCACTGGACGTGTAGCATGCAAACCCCTCACGTTAAAAATGGTCCTGCTCTTGGCTCCTAGGGCACAGGCCATCCCTCCCTGCCACAAAACACCAAGCAGATCACCAGGGAGCAGACATGTTATGTCAGCTAAAAAAAGTAATCATTAACTGCAGAGCTGAGACTCCTTGAAGCTAATAAAATGTGTTTTGTGAAGGGGTCAGCTGACTTTCCTTGAAAAAAAGTTCCCCCAGTTACTCAGGGAGCAACATCCTCACTGCTACTTTGCAGGTGTAATTCTGGGTACTTTTTGGCCTGCAATAACTCCCATGGAATGTAAGACTAGAGATTATCCCAAAAATACCCATTTGCCTGCTGCCTTTCTGCAGTAAATGGCCAATGTAAACTGTATTCTAAGGAGCACCTTGCTGTCACCCGTGATGGGTTTGAAGATTAAGTTGGTGTAGCAACACCACTGAAAACAGTACTAGAAGAAAATATCCATGTGCTTATTTCAAGTATAATGATTATATATCCTAACAAAAACAAAAAAAAAAAGGGCAAGTGTAGAGGAAAAAGGCTGATCTAGAGTTTGAATATACAGACTGTAATGTACAAAAAGGGCCTTGAGCCAACACATATAGTAACAGCTCTCTTGCTATAGACAGCACACAAACAGAACCTTGTGACTTGATCAGCGTGGGACTTCTGTGATAAGTTAATCTCCACAGGAGACACTGTGTGGGCTGAGCCCATCCTCCTTTTCTGCTGAGGCCAAGTGCTCCCAATCCGTTCACACAGATCCTGCTGTGGAATGAAGTCAGATAAAACACCTCAGCTCCCCAGGCACCTCAGGGAACTCTGCTACAGGCTCAGCCTCTAAGAAACAGGTCTGTAAGAAAAGGTGTTTGTAGTGTTTAAAAGCCAAACGTTCATTTTACAGATGAAAACTTTTCCCAGTGCCGTTCCAAGCGGTCAGAAACACTGAGAAAAATGGTTTCTGATCAGTTGTGATGACTGATTAGGGAGGTGATTATTTGAGTAAAATTCTCACAATACAAGAAGCGTGGGGGAAAAAAGGTGAAATGGGAAAGATTTAATTTTAGGTCTAATCCCTGTTTTGAGGTGGTTTAGGTGGCAAAAGCTAAACAGAGCCAAGAACAAAGACTGCAGTTTACCCAGATACAAAGCACTCATGCCAATGGCTTGGGTCTCCTGGCATGCTTTTCCAATTCACTGGATAGAGAAAAGGATTTCCATTCTATAGTGAATTTTGGCCTCCTTACTTTTTGCAGAGACAAAAGATAAAATTTAAAATACTTTTACTAAATGGAAACAAAGAGGAAGTTCATGTTGGAAACAAAGCCGGTTTGTTTCAGGGCAATGAAAGCCTTTGTTTTTATAACTCCAAAGTGTGGTTAAGGTAGAGGAGCCACAACCTTGGCCAGGGAGAAGGCCTCTCCTCTTGGGCCCTCCTCAAGGCTAGGTCTCTATGACTCAAATATAAATTACACAAATGTTTCTGAATGCAGCCTGAAACATCACTGTGTAATAAACTGTTCAAAAGGATAAAGGTAAAAAAAGAAAAATTGCCAAAACGATGAATGAGTCCCAAATGCAAATATTCCCATCAAGTGAGAAATTTCTCACCATCTTCCTGACGTTTTTCTGGTATTTCACTGACGTGCAGGCCTACAAAGCACTCAGACTTTTATGAAAGTACAAACCACTGGACAACTGCTGCAACTGAATGGTTTCGGCCATCTCCAGCTCTGGCCTAGCCTGTACATCCCCACTAAGAGCAGGAGAACTCATCACGTACTTAACGGGAATTAGAATACACCATAAAGCAAGAAGGAAAGGAATGTTCTCATTGGGTTTGTCTGGCGGTTCAGCGCACAGCCGGGTCTGGATCGCGTCCCCAAGGCTGAGGCAGCGCCGTGCGGACCTATCTCACCACCAGACAGGGACACACGGGCAGCCCAGGGCGCAGGGGTTACCTCTTCTGGTTCATCGAGGCCAGCTGGCTCCACTCGTTCAGGCACGGGTTGTAGCAGTGCGCGGCCGAGATCTCCTGGCTGGTGATGCGATAGCCGCCGACGATGAACAGGTAATTGTCCAGCGTGGCCGAGCCGTAGCCGCGGACGCTCACCAGGTCTGCGGGCAGGTTGTTGGCCAGCGGCAGCCACCGCTGCGCCTCCTCGTCGTACCTGAGCATGGCCCAGGGCGCGTCCCCCGCGGGGTGCCAGCCGGCGGGCAGCCCCGGCGGGCAGGCGCCCATGAAGTCCCCGAGCAGCAGCAGCGTGGCCGTGCCCCTCATGCGCCGCTCCCGCAGCTGCTGCTGCAGCGCCGGGGGCAGCAGGAGGTGCGGGCGGGCGTCGGGCCTGCGCAGCACCTGGTGGTAGTGGGCGGCCATGAAGTCCAGGCAGGCGTCGTGCAGGTCCTGCAGGCCGTACACCTGCGCCAGGCGGTGCAGCTCGAAGCAGTTGCCCAGGCGCACCTGCGACAGCAGCAGCCGCAGCAGGGGCGTGACCTGCAGGTAGGACGCGGCCTCCACCAGCTCCTCCAGCAGCGGCGGCTCCTCCTCGCCGCCCTCGTCCTGCTCCAGCCTGGCCAGGCAGGACGTGTTGATGAAGTCCAGCACCAGCTCCAGCCCCAGGGCGCTCAGCCCCCCGCGCAGCAGCTGCTCCTCCTGGCCCTGCCCTGCCTCCCGCATTCCCGAGCGGTAGAGCGCTCGGAAATAGTCGCTCTGCTCGATCAGCTTCCTCTTGCACACCGGGTAGCACTTGTCCCCCAGCCGGATCTGCACCACCTCCTCCCCGTCACCGGCCCCATCCCCTGCTTCCCCTTCCCGCTCCTCTTCCTCGTCCTGCCGCCGCCGCCGCCGCTCCGCCAGGGACATCGCTCACCGCGGGCCCGGCCGCGCCTCAGCCCGGCCGGAGCCGCCGCGCCGGCTCCTCCTCCGCCGCCCGGGATGGGCCGGGCCGGGCCGGGCCGGGATGGGCGGAGCGGCCCCGGGATCCCGGGAGGGGCTGCGGCCGCTCCGGCCCTGCAAGGAGTGACAAGGGGAAGCGGAATAAAAAACCACACCAAAACAACAAGCCAAACCGCACACAGGGAGGAAAGAGAAAAAAAGCCCGAAAAAGGCAATGTTGAGCGCTCCTGCGCTGCCCGCCGGGGGGGCCGTCAAGGCATCCCCCGGGCCCAGCCAGGGTGGGTGCAAGGGACACGGTGGAAAGGCCAATGCTGGGCTCCAGGGGACAGCCCAGAGCCGCAGCGATCCCCCCCGGTGCTCCCCTCTCCTGATTTGGGCCGGGATCGCAGCTGCCGCCGCAGCTCTAACCCCTTGCCATAAATGTACCGCTGCATCCCTGGCGAGGGGCAGCATTCCCGAGGCACAGCGCAGGGAAAAGCAGCGTGTGTGTGCCTGGATCGGCGCACAGGCAGAGCGGGGGAGCGGCACGGCCAGCCTGCTGCCATCGCATCCCCGCAGCCCTTCCCGAGCCCAATCCCCGCGGGCTCACCCTGCACGGCCACAGCAGCAGTGGGATCGGGAATGGCAAGTGCCATACATGACTGCTCTGACCCTCCTGGCTCCCTGTGTGTCCCAGCCCCTGGTGTGCCCTGTGCAGACACTGCATAACCTGTTCTGCTACTCCATCTTTTCCATTTAAACTAAGTTCCTGGAACAGGGCATCTCATGAGTGAGCTACGTACCAGGGTCCTGAGTTTGTTTTACGTGAACAAGGAAAGAGCAAATTAACAACTGAGCATCTTGGGTAAAATGACAGATTTGCTGTTTGCTTTGTATATTCTTGAAATACAGTGACAGTCCTTTTTTTAAAAAAAATCCCTACCACCTGCTGAAACAGATGAGAAGTCTGCCGTGCCTATATTCTTATATGCTGATACTTACTATGAAGATGTTCGAAATATAGTTTTTATCTTTATAAAGGTATTTCCTTTGGATATTGGAGAAAATATTTAGAAATCCATAGAAAATCTTTCCCTTTAGCAGTAGTGTGACTCATGTCCAGTCTGTGCAGCTTGCTTAGTTTTCAGACAACTCCCTGTTTTCACTGTTCAGAAGGGATCTTCCCCCCCATGATCAAAACATTTCAATGGTATTATCTGTTTTGTGGGGGGAGTTTTTCCCCTCCTTTTTAAGGAAAACAGGGTTGTTTACTTTTTAGCATTTCCTCTATGAAATGATCACGATCCTTTATCACTCTTTTGTTAATCTTAACTTCTTAACACTAGCCCATAGAAATGACACAAATGTTAATCTCAGTTACCAGTGTTCTTCTCTGCTGACTTGTATAAAAGCATTTTTTTGAGGTGAGGTAGATTTCTACACGTCTCATGTTTTCCACCTCACTTCAAAGCATCCTCATCATCTTGCTTTTGAGGAGCCCATTTCATGTTCTGAAATCCTTTTATATAGGATCTCAGCCAGACCCAAAGAGGTCTCTTCAGCAGCCTTCACTAGCTGGGTCACCATCACCTCTCACCTTCTCTTTCCTATTTATGTGTCACACTGTTTGCTTGGTTTGTGGTCCTCTTTCAGTCTACCTCATTATTTAATTAATATTCAAATTCCACTTAATGAAGGACCACAACATTTTGCTTTTTGAGTTTCTTACACCTCGTTGAAGTATGATCACTCGGCTCTTCTTTTCTCTGCTTCAGGTTCAGCCTTCAAAAGATTATCACACACAAGTGTCTCACCACCTCAGTAGGAACCCAGCCCTTAATTTCTTCTTGTCCTTTAATTTCAAGCAATTGTAATCATTATTACTTCAGAGGAAAACAGAGATCTTGTATTTGGCACGGCTAGCAAGCTGTCCCGTTGGAATACAGCAGGATTGCCATTTTTAGACATCTGCTTTGGAGTCTCTTATGTTTCTTGGATTTGTAAGTTAGCTCCTAGTTGGTGAAGGCTTTTTTCCATGTAGTCAGTTATGGTAAGTTCAGCCTCAAAG
This sequence comes from Prinia subflava, assembly GCF_021018805.1. Taxonomy (NCBI): domain Eukaryota; kingdom Metazoa; phylum Chordata; class Aves; order Passeriformes; family Cisticolidae; genus Prinia; species Prinia subflava. The sequence continues at coordinate 8,579,383 of NC_086250.1, read as the reverse complement.
TGTTGACACCACAGCCTGGGTGGATGGAATATTTCTTCTCTTGCCATAGGTTGCCAGATGAGCCTATGCCTGCCACTCTGCCTGGGATTTCCAGTCCTTCTTCCCCACAGTCCATGAGGCTTGTTAATGAGCTGGATCAGTTCTGGCATGTACTAGTATTTTATTCCTGCCAGCAAACTTCCGAGGGCGCTGACTGCCACAGCTTTCCCCAGGAGCTCTCACATGCCCAAGGGGTCAGCAGTATTGAGTGGCCACTTTTCCAGAGAGCCTGTTTCCTTACCCAGTTGTTTTCACTGGGCTGGTTGTCATCTCTGTGCTTTTTTCCAGGCTCAGGGCTGGGCAGCTGTGCTAATCCTGAGTTTGCAGGCTTGTTTTTTACTACACCCATCAGTAAGCCTGTGTGATGTGCTTATAGAGTACTTATAGTGCAAATGCACCAAAGCAAGAGCTACTCTTCTGCTCCACTTTTGTGGGGATAATTTTGTGTCTTTCACTCTACTGCTATACTGGTTTATTCTAAGATCATTAATACATGTTATTATACTGGAATCAAAGAAAAGGTTTTGCTGTTTCACCAGCGATCATCTTGATTGTACCTTAAGTGAATAAAAAATTTTATTTTCCAGAGTTGGAACTCTATTTCTAGAGCTGCAAAGCCAAAATGTGTAGTTCAGAGCCATAAAAGATTTGCATGATCTTTGAAACAAATATGAAGGACTATCACCCTTCAAGAATATGCTGAAGCATCAAACATGAAAATAATCATGGTAGATGTTCAATGAGTTTATGATAAAAGAACAAGACACTCAGAGAGGAAGATGAGGGTAACTGCTCAGCATATCAATACCTCTCTTCTAGACTTTGGCTCTTGGGACAAAGTCTTCAAGCTGTTTTAGACAGTTCAGGTCTCTTTACAGTATCTGAGAGACAATTTGATACCAAGAAAAAGAGTTCTCAAGTGCCACCAAAGGGACTGTGCAGACCCCAGAGAGTCTCCTAAAGGCTCTCTTGCTACAGGGTTGCGTTGGCCGATCTGGAGCTATTTGTGCTACATAATTTTCCCTGTGTCTGTTGCCTGAACTATTTCCTTGTAGTTAATGTCTGAATTACTTCCAAGGCCAAAGAGAGATCACTCTTCTCTTTTAAAAAGACGTGGAAATGGGAGAAGCTTTTTTCATACAGCAACTCCATTGTAGCAAACCATTCAGCCATGACACAGAGAATTGAGCCTTTCTCTGCCTCGGCACACATTTCTACAGCCCTCTGACTTTCCCAACATAGCAAAAGCAAGGAATCACAGAGATTCAGGAGCAGTCACTGCTACAAAGACAAGAAAAGTAAAGCCAGAGAGACACTGGATAATACCTGAGAACCAGAGAGTAACACCGACCTGAATACTCTGAGGAAAGGACCACACTGAGTGAAAAAAACAGTGGAAAAATTGAATTCCTTTCAGCCTTATTAGTCTAAAGTGTGAATTGGAACTGAATCTGGGGATATTTAAAGTATCCCTACTATCTAATTTAAAATATAAAGTGCCACATTCTGCCCTATGAGACACCAGGGCATTGAGTATAAATGGAATTACTCAAGACAGGATTTGGTCTTTTGGAGAGGATTTGCCAACTGCTGCCATTGTTCAGTATTTTCCCTGTCACAGGATACAAAGTAAGCATTTATGGAACATAGGAATTATCCTGCAGTATTTCAGCATTAAAAATGTCTGTGTTCTAAAGGGTCTTGGCATTTTGGAGAGGAACTGACCAGAGCATAATTTTACTTCAGTTGAACTCTAGCATTTGTGAAGGATGACCTGCTAAATAAAGGTAATTTCTCTTTGCAGATTCGCAGCCAAACAAAGCACTTCTTACCCAGTGCTATTAGCAATGCTATTCCAAAAAAAATTTTTAAAAAAGAAAGTACTCTTTTTTCTAATAGCACTTGCTCAGACATTATTCCCTAATATTTTCTGTTTATTTTTTCTGCTTTTAATGTGCTGTTTATTTATTCCTGCAATAAAAGTATGTTGCAGCACTACTGAAAAGATACTTGGAATGGCATGTTTTTTGAAAGCAGATTATTATCAAGTTCTGATTAGTCACATCTGAGTGATGGATACTAAAGTGTGTGCTCCTGAGCTCTCTCTGGGCAGCAAAAAGGCTGTCCCAAGAGTCTGTGTGTGGTGGATCTCATTCTCTGTGGGTCATGAGGAAGTCCAGGCACCAGACAGCAGAGTGGAGGTGGAAGAGTGTAAATGCTGCAATGGCCCTCAACCTGGTCCATTTTTTACACCACAGACCCAGTAAAGAATTTCCCTGAAACCCCCTCAGGTGAAATGAATGTTCCCTGACAAAACCTGACTGGGGGTCAGGCTGCTGGAGTGCTCTGCCTGCTGCTGCCCCCCATTAGGGATGTTTGCTCTGCACAAATGCATTGTGCATCCACAGCCAGGAATTTCTTGTGCAGCTGTGCCTGGAGGAGACTCAACTGGGTGCTTTTAAAACAGCAGATATTTTTTAATCCTGGTGCAGACAGGCAGAGCTGAATTTTAGTACATAATAACTAGGTAAAATGAATGGTAATCCATATGGACAACTTCCACTCGGTATCCAGCTCTGTAAAATTCACCACAAGTTTGAAACTCCATCCCCTTTGCCTAGTTCAAGTTCTGCCATAAATCAGCATCTGCTCATTAGTGTTTGCTGAACATTGTGCCTTTTGTCATAAAACTTGGCTCAAGTTAATCTGCAATGCCACTAGATATGTATTTGTATAAATCTAATCTGGCTAAGACTTGTGTTGTTCTTTGCTTGAACACACAGATCCCAGCCTTGGTGCAGAGGTTTGGCCAGAATTAGTCTGAAGCCAAGCTCAAGAAAATCTCAGGGCCTTGGTAACCCCTTACAAGGGTTTAAAAAAATGGTTTGCATGAAGCCTCAGGAAGAGAAACTGTAATATTTCACCTCTTTTTACCATGTTGCTGGGATGGGATTGAAACCAGAATCTTTGGATCCAATTGTCCCTAACCTTGGAGAAGGTCAGATTCATTAAAAATGTGACACATTGCTCCAAACCAAAACCTGACCACTAATAGCTGTTTTTGACAAAACAGTTCTCTCAAAAAATGCTGTTTTGTTGGACTTTAGATATTTTGCAAGTGTTTTGATTTCAAGGAAAAATTTAAAGGAGAAAGACAGCAAGTACATTATTTGAGTAACATCAAAGACTTGGTTTGATTTTTTTCCACATATTTACATTTCATTATTTCATGATTCATTACATTATCCTTTTATAACTTTTATACTTTAACAGAGTTACAGGGACATATTCTGAAATTATCAATATACTTGGCTTACTTAAAACTTTGACCTTACCACTACTATAATAAAGGGAAAATACATGTGCATATCCCAGAAAAATTAGATAAAGATGATTTAACACAGGCCTGAAATTCAGCTTACTTATGTGGAACACAACACAGGCAGGGAACTTCATGCTGATGCCACATGGGATTATGCTGCACATTTTATTAAATTCATTACTGACATTCACAGGAGGACTTGGGCAGGACTTCTCATACCTCACCTGGGAAACTGCTTGGGTCTCACTTCTCAGCTTGTCACCTTCCAGCTGCTCTGTCACACAGCACCTGGAGAAGAGAAGGACTCAGAGTAACCCATTGTTGCCTTCCAGTGCCTGAAGGGAGCCTATAGGAAAGATGGACTATGGACAAAGGATGTAGTGCAGGACAAGGAGAAATGGCCTCACACTGACAGAGAGCAGGTTTGGATTTGACATTGGGAAGAAATTGTTCCCTGTGAGGGTGGTGAGGCCCTGGCAGAGGTTGCCCAGAGCAGCTGTGGCTGCCCCATCCCTGGAAGTGTTCCAGGCCAGGCTGGATGGGGCTCTGAGCAACCTGGGCTAGTGCAAGGTGCCCTGCCCATGGCAGGAGGGTGGAAATGGGGGAGCTTTGAGGTCCCTTCCAACCCAAATCATTCCACAATTCTACAACTAAACAGATCCTTTCTGGTCTTTACATATACTGAATGATAGAACCATATAGTCCATAAAAGCTAAATATAGTTCCAAAAATCAAGACATGTCTGTTACTTTATATGGAAAAAGTGTCTGCTGTTTGTTTCTGTTTGGCAAAAAAAGAGTTACTGCCTGATGATAAATCCTTTGTGCTGGGAAGCTCCTGGATTGTGCCATTCTCTCTGCTAGCCCAGGTGGGAAACATAAGGGACTGTTTCTCATTATAAGGATCATAAAAAAGATCATTTGTTACAGAGTGGCAGGTCCATTTATATCTCTTTTACAGAAAAGCCTGCAAAAAGATTCATATTCTCACAGGAGACAGCCCCCCTGCCTTTTTTGTTTTCCAGGGGGAAATGTGAGGAGCTGGATGAAAGGAGTTCCTAAATAACATGAAGTGCTGCTCTGGTACTGGCTGCAGACTCTGCTGTATCAGCCTCTCGGTCCCTCTTTGCAGAGCACATGGAAAATCAGCCACTGGCTTGCAGGTAAGACTCGGGGATTTCCTTCTTGCAAAATCTCTATGAATTAAAATTTCAGCACGAAATTGCATTTCCCATTGAAAAATCAAAATGAAATCAAGGGGAAGCTGGGAGAAGATGGTTAAATTTAATAGGAGTTTTCTGTTTTTAAAGGAAATTGCCTAAAGCAGCCATTTATTTATTTGTTTCTATCACTTTGTCTTTCATTAAAAAGAAAACGTCCCTGCTATTTTCTGCCCTTAGAATTTATTCTGGTCAAAGAGGAGGAGGAAAGAATACTTTTAATCTCCTTGTTAAGTGCTTCCTCAAGTTATTCAGAGTTATTCAAGTTATTCCAGGCTTCCCTTCTTGGAGATACGGGAAGAGTAGGAGTGAGGAAAGCAATCAGAAATCATTATTTTTGTATGCAAATCTCACAGAACAAAACAGATCCAAAATTCATACTAAATACAGGATGTAATGCCAAAATACAAGCACGTCTCTCAAAATTTTGAGTGTGTTCCAAATCAAGTGATACCTTGGGATATTTGGAAAGCTGAAATAAATTTTTTAAAAACTGCATTGTCAATAGCATTTGTGGCAATGGTAGATAAATGTCTAAAAGCTTCCCTGTGCAGTCCACCGAGTGCAAGCTATCAGATATTTTAAAATGTATTTCAGGTTTTATGTGCTGATTATCACAGAGATGGAAATATCAAACTACCAAAACTAAATAAAACAACACAGCTGCTTTTCAGCACAGAGGATTGAAAATTACCCACTTATCCTCTTTCTACCAGTTTAATTCTCAAATTATTACAGACATTTATTTGGAATCCTCCTAATTACAGTTCCAATGAATAAAATAATGCCTTGGCCTTTCTGTTGGATCAACAGGGGTTAACCTGCTCTGGGTTTTTTTACCTTCCAGTGAGCTGTGTAAGGAACAAAATATTACACCTGTCAGTTCATTTCCAAACTGGGGGCCTAGTTCTGCAAAAACAAACATCATCTGTAATTAATTAAGCTAAAGAATTAAAATGAGTTTGAGGCTCTCCCCACTCCACTTAACTGATCTATACTTCATGTGGAAAGGAGTAAATTCCTTGATTCTAGTCTTGAAGGGTAAAAACACAGTGTAAAATATTCTTATATATTGAACAGCCTAACTCTCTCAATCTCACTATAGAGTCCACTAGGTTTAAATCAACTCATGTATTGTAATATTTTAAAGCCTTTCTGTATAAAAAGCATAATGTGGGAAGCAGGGATCGACTTGGTCTATTAAGAAACAAAACGTGGGGGTTTCAGGTTTCAGATCAGGTCCTTGAAAAATCATCTCCCTGTATGTTAGCTATGTTTTCTTTCTTACAGGCCTTTTCCTAGTGGAATGGACTAGTGTAAGGACTGCTCAATATTCTTAAACTTATTAGGGGGAGAACATACTCATACTTTGAGTGGAGGTTCCAGCCCTCTCTAGTCATAGAGAGGTTCAGCTGGTTCTAGATATTTGCAAATAAAATGGTATTATTCTTGCAATCAAAACAGTGTAGGAAGGGGAACAGATCTCTTCCTCCACCTCTGGCTGTAGGTTCATTTGTTAGCAAAGAGGGCAAATGTCTGCAGTCACCAGATAACCTGAAGTGTTCAGATCCTAGACAGAGCTGTTTCTCTGTGCTGAGTGTAACAGTGCTCCTGAACAAAGTGAGGTGGAACAATGTGCTGAGCTTGCTATTTATTAGTCACAGAATCTCAAGGCTGCCTGCATGGTTTGGTCTGAGGACAAGAGGCACAAAGAGGGGACCAAAGAGGGGACCAAAGAGGGGACCAGTTTCTCTGAATGACTAAAAACAACCTGTCCCTTTTGTGTCTCAAAACCCTTCTCCAAAGTTAGAGAACAGGAACAATAACTCTTGGACTCTTCTGTAGCTCATTAAATGTCTGCTTTCTTTCAGCAGCTGCCCAAACAGCACCATGGGCATTGTCTGGAGCAGACCCTGCCCTGGTTCACGCCTCTGGCAGAGCTGGCAGCATCCTCAGCCCTCCAGGGATGATCTCTGCAGTGCCGGTGCAGCATCCCCTGCGCCCCTGGAGCAGAGAGTGCTCTGACACGGGGCATGGCCCTGCTGCTGGCAGCGGCACAAGCGCTGCTGCTGCTCCTGGCTCTGCCCGGGCAGTCGCAGTGCCTCTGCTCGCCCACTGCCTTCTACAGGGACTGCTGGGTCCGGCGCTTCCCGGGCCTGCGGGTGGACGTGCGGGAGTCGCGGCGGAGGGGAGCGCGGCTGCTGCGGGGCTCCACCGAGAGCTCCCCGCAGCACTGCGGCAGGGCCTGCTGCCTGCGGAGGAACGGTGAGTGCGGGCTGGGTAATGCTGAGATAAAATATCAACAGGCCTTCACTGGAAGAAGAGAGGAGGTGGAAGGAGGAGCTATAAATTTTTTTAAAGTAGGAAAGAAGAGGCACACTGTTGCCCCTTAGAGTGGAAATTGATAATCTGTATTTTTTTAGAAGACTACACTAGGAGTACATTAAAATCTTAGGGTCTGCTTTGAAATTTTTGATCTCTGTTGGAAAGCTTGTAGGCAATAAGCTATTTAATAATAATAAGCTCTTTAATAATTATTTAATAATAATAATAATAAGCTATTTAATAATACATTAAGAAAGTATATAAGTATATAAGTGTATAGAGAGACATGGCAGCATCCTCCACCCTCCAGGGATGATTTCTGCAGTGCTATATATACTCTTCAGAAATATATATATAGTAAGTATATATAAAATAAGTATATATAAAATAAGTATATGTAAGTATATGAGTATATATATAAATAAATATATAAAATATATAAGTATATATATAATATATAATAAAAGTGTATATATAAAATATATGATATATATAAACATAAAAATATATAAATATATGTATACTCTTTATTATTATATATAAATATGTGTAATACTCTTCAGTATCCATCCCCATCTACTGTAGAGAACAACCAGTGGCAGTGATTCCAACACCATTCTCTTCATGGAGTTTGGCATCAGACTAGGACATGGTGTAGAGGGAGAGTGGAGGGGATATACAGTTTGTCCTTCTCTGAAATACAAGAATATTCATTTCCTTGGAGAAAGCATTCTCTTATTCTGTGTTTATGCCATGCAAACCAGGCAACACTACAGCTATAACAATAAATAATAGTAGTTATTCAGCTGGCCAGCCCTTTTCTCTTGCCTGGTAAACTCAGGCTCAGAATAAACATAAATAAAATAATTGTTTATCCTAAGCCTGGTACTTTCTCTGTATCACACTGCACTGGGGCTCTACAGGAGTGTATTTTAGAAGGATACATGAATTGCATGTCTGTGGTGCCTAAATTTTCAAAACTCTCCAGACTGGAAAGGGGTTTGGATATGGTTTGAGAGGATGAAAATGAGGTACCAGTTACTAAAAATAATCAGTATAAATTTTGAGGGTATTTTAAATGATGAGCAAAAAGGTGGCCTTCACAACCTGACAGTGACATAAGTAACTTCCAGCAGCAATCCTGGGAAGAGTCAAATACTGTATTAAATAATGTGAGGTGAGAAAAGTTACATACATTTCAGCAAGGTTGTTCCTATCTCAACAACAAACTTTTTCTCATATCCCCCCATATGGGACTGGATATTTACAGATATAAGAAGTGGTAACTTGAAATACATAATCCTATATAGTCAAACAAAATTTGTTACTATCTTAGCTAAAACAGAGATATTAGAGGGCATTTCAAAGGGTTTTAAATCTATTATTTAATGAGATACAGAACTCAAATGGCCGTTCTAATCAGATGGAAAACAAGAATATAAGTTCTCTTTTGACTGTAACCTCAATTAGTTTATATGATAATGAGAGAACCACAGGATCTGGTCTCTGTTCCTAAAGGATCTGGGCAAATATAATGAACTTCTGATGTTAAATAACATAATATGCAAAATGCAATGGTCATTCTACTGAGAAGCTCAACTTTGTTCTTTGTGGGTTCCAGTCTCCTGCAATCTAGCAGTGTTCTACCATGGGGCCATTCATGAGAACAGAAACTGCCTGCACATGTCTTGCCCAGCTTTGGAAAGCTGCATTCTAAAGGCTGGAGTTGATGTCATTTTGTACAACATCACAACAGGTAATTAAGCATTTCATTTATAAAGGATGAAAACAGAGCAGCTTTAGGAAATTATACCAGGTCAGCTGCTGTGCTAAATGAGCTCCTGAAGTAACACACAACCCTAAAAAAGATGAAGATTCATTTCCTTTCTCATTAATACACCTACTTCTGAAAATACTTCCCCTCTTTCTTCCACTCAGTGAGAGAGCAGCTTGAAGATTCGTGCTCTGAGAACCTCATCAGTACTGTGCTTGGCCAAAATACCCTCCCAGTTCTGAGAGACTGGGAGAGGAGTCTGCCAGTGCTCCACGTCCCCAGACCCAACCAGTAACAAGGCTGAACATTTATTTTCATTAGCCACATGCACCATGAGCACACAGGTAGCACAGACAAACACATAAAGCAAACACACCAACACGGGGAGCACCCAAAGCCTCATCCTGCTTTTTGTGTTAGTGAAAATATATAAATACACATATATATACACACAGATGTACACAATGCAAAATCCCCCAGCAGCTGGGCTGAGATGCTCTCAGTCTGCCCAGTCTGGACCACAGGGTGCCCAGTGTGGACCCCAGTCTCAACAGTGGCTGTCTCTGGGATGTTTGAGCCCCCAGGGTGCAGCCCCCCCTCCAGTTGCTGGTGCAGACTGTCACATATACAGAGCTTTCCTGGATTTCCCTACCCTCAGTAGCCTAGATCCCACCCTTTCCTCACCTTTGGTTCCTTCCCTAAGCATCCCATAGCAAGTTGTGTGCAGTCCCAAAATGCAGATCCTTTGCATCCCATCAGGTGTCCCATAACCTGAGGCAGTGACACCTCCAATCCAAAAGGGCATCATTATTTGGGCTCCATGCCCTACCTCTGTCTCCATGGATCCTTCTTGTGGGTGTGCAGACAAGCTTTTATCAATAAATTAACATTATCCTCATTCAATAGGGATTGATCCAGATCTCCTCATTTTTGAGAAACTGAAATCCCAGGAACCAAATGCTCACCCCTCAGGGAGTAAATCTGAGAGGCAGCACAGCACAAAGACCCCTGAGTGGGGAAGATGCCGACATCACAATGCCACCACGCCAGGGTCTGCTCTGCTCCGAGCTCCACCTGCTGCCATGAGCCACGGCTCACCAGCAAACACTCACACCCCCAGCTGGAGCCTGGCAGGGCAGAGAACTGAAGGTGCTGCCAGAAGGGCAGAAACGTCCCCAGCAGACATTGCCTCTGCTGAGAGGACAAGCAGCAGGTCGGTCACCAGCTCAGACAAGGTCGCACACTCAGCTTTGAGCCCTGAGCCTGCCCGGGTGTTATCCCACGTGCCCACCGCTCCTCGCCTGAACAGCAGCAAGCAACACCTCAATGAAACCAAAGGCTACAGCGGGAGGAATTCCACGTCGGATAACGAGGCAGCTGCCTGGGAAGCTGCAGCTTTGGGGGTGTGGCTGATTCCTGTAGTCCTGTGCTCCTCTCTCCTGTGCCTGTGCTGTTGCACTGTTGCCCTCACAGCCGGGCGCTGCAGCTGCAGGAGGGGTCACTATAAACCCGTAAGGACAAGAACAATGTCCAGACAGCTCATCAAATATGCTCCTGTCAGAGGTAATCTGTGAAACACCGTCCTGGCTCTGGAACAAACTGGATTTTTAAAAGGCACCCCATAACCCAGCTTACTTCTCTCACAGAACCAGTGATAACTTCGTTCAGAATGTTTTGGTTATGATTAGGTCTTGGCAGATGAAGCACAACTCCCTGTCTCTTTAGGTAGGAAGCACCCACTCACAGCTCCCACTTTTGAAGCATTTTGGTTCATAATCTGATGCAGATGAATGCCTGACAAACACTGTAACACTTTCCCCCAGGTTCAGTGCAGCTGCAGAGTTGGCAGGTCTGTGTGGCAGAGAATTATTTACCTGGATGAAAAATCCTGCTGTAGTTATCTTTGTGCTTGTCTATTTGCCACCAAATGAATAAACATCCCATGTAATGCAGGAATACACAAGTGACTTATGAAATGCTCTTTTTGTTTGAAATGGTCAAAATGATCATGTTTTCTGCCAAAGAAAAGCTAAACCTAAACTCAGAGAAACACTTGGTAAAGAACTAGGTCTGTACCTTTTGATGCCTTTCTTCAAGATGAATACAGCCATTAAAATTCTGCTTGTGTTCACTTTATAGTCTCGAGTGCTGCCAAGAAGGCAATTCAAACTTCAAGACCTTGCAGCACTACATTCCAAATATAGTTTCTCCAGAAAATCAGGGGATATGCTAAAATTATTATTGCTACATCATTGCATGTAGTTTTTAGGATACAAGATTCTCATGCAGGTAGGTTGATCTAATTTAGATTAGAAAAATTATCTTGTCTTGACCTAAACATTACCCCATAGCTTCAGCTGGATAATGTGTTTCAGTTTTCCTGGCCTAGGGTTTTGCCAAGCATTGCTGAATATTCTGTTATCTTCAGTCACAGAGGTATGCACCGTTCAGTTAGAATTAGTTGTTTCATCTTAGTGATTTTTATTGGAATACCAATTTAGTTTTTATTTTTGGAGAGAGAAGAGTGCTTAAGGCCTCTTTCTCCCTATTTCACAAAATAAGATTTGCAGTTTGAGGCAGCAATATGGTAACACAATGCCCCTCACTCATTAATTTATAATGCTGCAAAGAATGCATTTTTTATTTAAGTCATGATTTAATCAGGCCTCAAGGATAAGGGAAGATGCTTAAATCCATCATGTATGTATTTATGGTCTGTTGCTGAACTTGCAGCCACGAAAGCCTAAGTCTAAGGAACTTAGCTCTTACAGCATCAGTGTGGGAACAGACTGTGAGTGTGGGCCATCACCTTTATCCTCTGTGCCATTAAGATATTACTGTTCTCAGATAAATACTAAAGAGCTGAAAACTGACAGTTTCTATCAAATTGCAATCCCTTCCTTACCTGAGACTTGCACTAATTTTGTGTTCCCAGGTCCTTAAGTGTCCATTCTTCCAGTTCAGGCTGAGCTGTGGCCTGAGTGCCCCACAGAGCATCTGCTGACAGAAAAATCAGTAGTGCCTCCAGCTTTTTTAACTCCTCTGTGCTATCAGTGACACTCCAGGGCAGCTTGAGTAAAGGAAAAAAAAAAAAAGAAGAAAAGAAAAGCTCATCTTATGGGGTGGATATATCTGTAAGATTTTTTAAAACAGAATAATCATAGGTAGTTAAACACTTGCTTTCAAAAAGGAGGGTTTTCACCTCCCTTCACTCTCAGAAAAGTAACTCCTTGCCTGCAGAAGTGAAAACTTCTATTTGTCCCATAAGCAAATGCTCATGGGACAGCAGGGAAATTATTAAACCAAGATTACGTTCTGAAGAGATTTGTTTGTTGACAAAGAGAGGAAAAAAAAATTATCAGAGAAAGGGTTATATGAAGCACAATAGCAGAGCGATTTTATTACAGACTAAGAGAGTCATAAGAAAGTAAATAAACAAATACATTTTAGGTATGAGGGAAAGCAAGAAATGTGTAGCAAAATGATTTGTCCAGACAGCACATCCCTTTTAGGCAAATATCCCTTTATCCCTTCCTTGTGCTTGTAGCAACTCTATGCCTGAAAACAAGGGGAAAAAAAAGTCCACTCTTTGGAATGTTTATATGGGGGATAAAAGGAAAGTTCCCACAGGTGTGCACAGGGGGATGCACACCTCAGTCGTTTACACTGTAATGCACATGACACATTAAAAGTGACCAGTGCTAAAGATGTGTTTATTATTGTGCTGCAGAGCTGCTGTAAGTCCCTTAATCTCTAATTCTTCAGTTTTTAAACTTCAGCACAGGATTCCAGAGGCTAAAGCATTATACAATAAAATAGAGATGTGTATTTACTTCTTAAAAATATGTGCTGTATTTTACATCCTTGAGGTTGGGAAGACTCCCACAGGGGTTAAGATCCCAGTGTTCAGGTATTCTGCACAGTCACAGAGAAATACTGTCACCTTCAAACACAAACAGTTCAGAGGGAGAAGCAGAAATGCAGAGAGAAACATCCAAGAGCTCAAAATAGCATCCAGGCTGCCTTTTGTCCTGCCCACTGCATTACACAAGTTCTGTACTGTAACACAGAAACCATGAGTAAAAAATTTTACTCAAAATCACAAGTGTAAGTTTGAGTTTTATCTCAACATTGTTCTTGGCCAGCAGGCATCATCTGTTTTTGGGAGAGACACTTGGTGCTCAGGAGACAGTCACCTTAAATCCTGACAGTGTAACTTGAAACATTTATAAGATGTACATAAGTTAGGCTTGAACACTTCAGAGAGAGCTGGGGCAGCCTGTGCATTTTAGGTTTTCCACAAATTAGCTGTAAAGCTAATGAAAAAATCCGTTTCCCTTGCTGTGCAGTTCTTTCTACCAAACATTATTATTGGTAAGGTCAAATTGTTTCAGCCATGACTTCCAGAGTTCTGATTAGGTCCATCCTGTGAAATGCAAAGGAAAACCGGGATGTCCTCTGCTGCAGAGGATTTTCTCACAGTCCTGAGTACAGAAGGACAGCTCTGGAGAAAAGCAAGCCTATGGGGTTTGGGGGCTCTTAGGACATTTCAGGGCCTTGCTCCTGCCAGCCCTGGACACACCACTGGCTCCCCAGGCTGGCTCCTAGGGCAGCCCTTGTGCAGGCACTGACAAAGCTAATTAAGGAAACATTTCTCCTGTGCACATAACTAGAACCAAACTGCCTCTGGAGCAGAGCCAGGCACAGCTCCAGGCACCAGCCGTGCCATTCTCTCAAGTCAAACTGCACTTCCTCAGTCGTTTTGGTTTCACGGCTGTTCAGAGAATATTTGGAATGACACAGATGTTCCCATTTCAAATGGGAATTGTAAACATTACCCTCATTGTCCCTGGATAAAGGAGCAACCTGATAACAGCTGAAACTTTCCCCATATTAAGCTTCTGCTAAAACTTTACATTAATACACATCCAAAAGGAAGGACTGCTAAAGAACCAAATCAGTCAGTGCAAAATTGGGATTACAGGACATTTTCAGTCTTAGCTACAGCTCTGGCAATTCTCATAGGAATTAAAATGCTGCATTAAACTCGGTCTCTCACCATATGAAAACAACCTTGACCTAAGAAGAATCCTTCGTAAACTGACAGTGTTTTGGCAGTGGGAACAGATCCACTCCTTGGCTGTATGTACACACAGAGCACACAGTGAGAAATCCTAGCAGGGAGTGAGTCCAGCACACAGAACTGCAGGAATCAATTCCCCTCAGCTTTCAATGTCCTTATTCTTACACTGCCTCTTCTCCACGAGCTGCTGGCAGGCTCACATGGTCAGCTCTTTTATAGGTGTGCAGAATCCTTAACTCCCTCTGCCCCTTCTTGAGAATGACTTTCTCTCTAAGCTGAAATCTCATTAAGCCAGGAAGGTAGAATTAAAGCAAGATTTATTTATGTCCTTTCAATGTTTCGTAGGGGTTTTTTTCTTGTGATGAGATGGCAATAAAACTAAGATTCCAGTGTTTTAAATCAATTTCTTTCAATTGCAAATTACCAAATATAAGTATCCATATAATTCTTTCTCTGTGCTACACAGGATGCTACATACTTTTTTCTTTCCTTGAAAAGCCTGGGTACATTCAAGAGAGAAGTCAGCAGGTCTGAGGTAACAAGGCTCAGTCCATTCCTATTTAGTTACAAACCCACCTCACCAACTCTCATCATTCTTCTTGTCCCAGGTACTCTGGGATCTTCTCCACAGCTGCTGGTTCACCTTCCCACTACCATCCCATTTTCCACTTTATTTTACTCCTTTATTTTAGAGACAGGTGCTTTCACACAGGATATTTGTTTGCCCTCACAATAACAACTTAGAACCTCAACTCTCCAGACTGTTTCAACATCTCTCCAAGTCAGACTACTAAGGCAACATCATTCTCATTTTATACATAGGGAAAAATCTGAATGGCATTTGAAAAGCATTTAGAGCTCTTAATTTTCAGACTTTTAATTAAAGGAATCAGAAGTCTAACTAATTTCATTAGTTTTGACATTTTTCCTCTAGATTAAATGCCCAAAGAAGTGTGAGAAATCAGAAAATGATAAAGCAGAGATCTGAACCAGGATCTCCCATGCTAACAAAACACAGAATAAAACATTCCAGTTACCAGTATGAATCCAAACATATTTTATTCAAAGGACAAGATTCATGGACAGGACTTAACTCATCGTCAAGTTTCATTTTTTGGTTTGGGTTGTGAATAATTATACATCCACATCATTAAGAAATACTAACACAGTAGTTGAACATCTCTGTAATGATCAGGTGTACCTGCAGACCCTGCTGTCATGCTTGTATATTCAACAGTTTCTTCACAGATTCCTTGTACTGAGACATGTTACTTTCTGTTTCACCTTCGTTTTTAAGCGCAAGGACTGAGTTTCTGTAATTCTGAACCACTTCAGAAGCCAGCAGCTCCTCCTTAGTGACATTAGTGACATTCTCTGCAGCTTTGATTCGCAGCAGTGTGTCCAAGGCATTTTTCTGAGAGCGACTGTTTTCCCAGATATACTCCTCCATGTCTTCCTCAGACTTCTCGCTCTCCCACTTCTCAGTTTTCTGAAAGAAAATACACAACCTTAAAAACTACTCAGGAATGAAACAAAGCAACAATAATTTGAGGAAATTGATCTCTGAGAGTGATTCCCTTTAAAAACTGCATTCATGGTGGAAGGTATTTCCTCCTCTGGAGCCCAAGGCTTGTAACTCAAGCCTGTATGAGCAGGATGAGCTCCTTCTCCCACTCATCAGGTTGTTTATGTATCTGGCAGATACAACTGGGTGAGTCAGAGTGGGAGGAAAAGCTTATGGACTATACATAATAAATAACTAAAAGCCTTGCAAAAGCAGTAATTTTAAAGATCCCTCAACACTGCAGTTCTGGAAGCAGCCACCCAGCTATTATATCCCCTAGCACAGGGTTCTGGTCTGGCTGCACTGGCTGGTGGAGGGAAGATGAGACAGTGCCTAACGAGTAACCCGTGATGTGGCTCACAAAGAAAAGCACCACCAACACATCCATTTCTTCTTCCTGCAAAATAAATTGCTCAATAAAATCTCTATCCACAGGGTGCTGATCTTTACCTAATCAGTGCTGCAAAATTAGACAGGATCACAAGTTGGGCACTGACAGGAGACACCATCCCAGTGCCTGTAAATACATTTGTTTGGTATCAAGTCTGTCTTTCAGCATTTCTCCAGCAGGCTTTGAAAGAATCTTTAAGGAATATTTCAAATATTGTAACTTGCTATTTCTGTATATTTTATTTTTATTGTACTTTGATAAATACAGATGCTTCAGTGACATTTGCATTTTTATATATTGCAGACTGTATGTTTGAATATTTATAATTATTTAGTACTTTACTGATGTAACCATTATGTCGTATCTTTATGTTACCTCACCTATGTAAGAATTGCAGTTTGAAGTATTTTGGGTTTAGTTTTGCTATTCATGTTTTTCTTACAATTGTTATAAAATTATGGCTAAATAAGACTTGCACTTCTCTGGAAATACATTCAATGAAACCTTATAGTAAAGCCTTTACATCATATATATTTTGTCTTTTTAAAAATCACTTGCCAAAAAGGGCTCTTCAATACATTTTTAGCTGTGCTATGCAGAACCAAAAAAACCTCTTGCAAGTCAGCGGAGGAGGGTTTTGATGTTGTTGGTTGGGATATTTTTTGTTTTTCTTTTCTGAGAAGAAGGTAAGGTGGGGTGTGTGTATTGGTATTGTTTTTCATTTGTTTATTTAAAGGTTATTCTTTCCACTAAGCATCAAGGCTGCTGCAGTCAAACCACAGTATTCAATAACCTTTAATTAAGCCTCAAGATTTTTTTTCAACCTGCAACTCTTGTGTGCTTGGATTCCTCTATCTGAATTTAAAACACTTTCCCAGCTGCTGTGTCCTGCACCTGGTAAATGGCATCTCTTGTCTTTTGAGTCTGAGTCCAAATGTTTAGTCAGAAGCAGCAATTCACACTGCTCAAAGGTTCACATGACTGACATTAAACCCTGGACACAACAAACCACAGGAGTAAAAAGACCTCATTCAATTTCTAGAGGGGAAAAACAGGAACAAAAGGACATCCTGTAGCCCTGTACTGCTGAAACATTAATGGAACAAGTGGGCACAGTCAAGTGTACCTTGTCTGTTTGACAAACCCTGCAATCCAGGGTGCAGATTTAGAGTTTTAAATTAACAGCATCATCCTGCTTTACACATCCCTTGGTTATCTGCAGAGTGGATATCCAAGACATATTTTCCCCTGAACTCCAACAGAATTTTCAAGCCAAAGCCTCTCTCACAGGGATAGGGTTTCTCAGGAGTAAGGGAATATGGGTATCACTCCTGGTCACTCCCTGGACTAAACTCATGTCTGAAATTCAAACAAAAGATGCCTGTGAGGCTTTTAAACACCTCTAAGTCATAGCAGAGACAACAAGGACTAATGGCAGTATTACATTTATCTCTTCAGGACAGTCCTCTGCACACAGCAACTCACAGGATTTTGGAGATGCACACCAATAAACAGATTAAGATTTCCCTACTTCTCGTGAGCAACACAAAGCAAGATTTTAAAGCAACTGTTGAGTATTTCTTTCTTGGAATCCTTCCCAGCAGAATGTTGTCAACATGGATTTTAAAACAAAATCTGACTGCATGGTGGGAGGTGAGGGTGAAGGCAGGAAGGGATTTGACAGTAGGGGGAGATTTCCAAATCCATGAGTTTTTTGCAAACTAACTGCATCCAGTGAAACTTAGATCCACTTTCAACAGAATTTACTGCAAGAGAAAAGTGACTGTAGAATTATACAGGCAATTGGAAACACAGCCTAGGTGGACAAGCACCACGAACCCTGAATAGTTACATGTGTTGCAGTCTCAGTTTTAAGTGTTATGAATAAAACGAATAAGGACAACTAAATAGAGTTCAAAAATTAGGTCTTCATCACCCAAATTTTGTTAGTTGAATTATTTTGCCCCCTGCAGATTTAACATGTTAGTGAACACTGCAGTCTTAAAAATGAGAATAAAACTGAGAAGTGGAATCCAAGTGTGATATTGTGTAACATTTTCCTAGAATCCCCACTTTGTGAACCAGGCTAAAAATAAGAATTCACTGAAAGTGGTTTCTTCATTCTATCACACATAAGACAGAACCTCAGTATTATCCAGCTTGGCTAAAGATGCACTCAGCTGATACTTTCAACCTTTTCCTCTCAAAAACTTACAATAATAATCCAAAAAACCCAAACCAAAATAGCAGAAAACAATTTTCCATATAAAGTCAAACATCTAAACCTATGACTCAAGAGGCAAAGAAAGGCTATTTTTTCACTTCCTAATGCAAATATAAAGAATTATTTTTTCAATGCCATAAACATAATAAGGATTTGTTTCTAAGCAAATCTTTTATACTACAGTTTAAGCCAGTATTTTGTGAGATTTACATGTCTTTACAGTGCTTAATCTGAATTCTGAAAGTGTATGAATGCTAAAATAGACTTTGGACAGTGAAGTTGCTTTTTACATGTAAGCCATTAACAAAAAGCTTCACTTTATATGGTACCTCAAAGTACAGAAGAAAGGATTTGAGATCTCTTGAGCAGGCATTCACCATCAATGTGCTTGGGATTTTTTCTGCCTGTTCAACTTGCACAATTTTGCTGCTGCAGGGATACAGAGGCTTAAAATCATCAGTTCCCTGGTATTCCTTTTGGGAAAAACATTTTAACCAAAATTTCTCTAGTGGCACACAGAAATCTTCAGGGCAATTAAAAACATGACTCATGTTGGTTAATTTTCTTGTCAATGGTTTGAACAGTTAAACATCTAACGCTGTTTAGCAAAGAGCAGGTATTTTAAAAGGATTATTTTTGAGGGAAGGGAAAGTTCCTTAAATGCCAAGTCAAATTTCAAACTCTGTATAGTCTGGAATAAATACACCTAGATCTTTGTATTGCATTGAAATAAAAGATGCTCTGTGTGGTACAATAATCAGATTTTCAGCTAATAAATGACAGCTATGCTAACATTTTCCAAATTACTGGGAACCTTCAATCCTAAGAGGGGTTGCCAAAACAATTATGTGCTTATCTCTTTGGATATAATACACCTTTCATCTGTTTTATTTAATTAACAACTTAGAAATACCAACAGAAGTTTTAGAAAGGCAAAACCTATTTGTATCATATGAGATTGGATACAGAAATTGTAATTACTTGGTGATGTGGAATAAGTTAAAATCCATTCTTCTGAATAAACAGAACTGTATTTTCTAGGACACAGCAATGGCACAGGACAGGTAGGACCTCTAGAGGATCAAGAGAAAATCAAGAGAAACTCTGAGGACTAAAAATTCCAGTGAGGTACAAATGTGTAACAGAAAAGGAGAACAAGCAGAGAAATAAAAACAGAACTCTGCCCCAAAGACTAATACTGTATAAGAGATGCTCTCATAATTAATGATACTCTCATAATTAAAGATACTCTCAAGTTTAGTCTCTAGCTCTGTAACTAACTTGGGAAAATTCCCATCAGCCTGTTTCAAAACTAAGGACAACATCTAATTTCTCTAGGCTGGAGTGGCTGCATGCATTTTCTGGAAAATCCAGGTTTCTGAAAGGGTCATTTGTAAGGTATTTATCCACCTCAGTTTGTTTTCTGAAGGCTGATCAGGTAAGATTTTGATCTCATCAAGAGAGATCAGTGATAATAGAAATGCAAGTCTGATGATTTTCTGTTCAGTTTTTTAACATCTATGCCCCACGAGACTTTTGTTTCACTCCAACACAGACAGAAAATTGAACAGCTGCAAAAATTGTATTTATGCATCAAAAAGGAGCCTTGTTCCTCCAGCAACAAGAAACATGGAGCTTGAACACAAGGTATTGCAAAAAACTTCCTACAGTCAGAAATATTACAAAGACAATTCCTAATTCCCTCCTTTGCTGGCATGCTAATAATCCTTTTTGGTTCCAAGAGGTACAGAAAAAAGTGAAACCTTCTTCTACTAGAATACACACTTCCTGTCAGGAAACCTCCTTCATTTGATTTTAAATATTTGAATTCAGAGAAAATTTCTGAAATTTAACATCTACTGTAAAGCCACTTTAGCTTTACCTTTTCTGTTTCCCATTACTGATGAAGACTGTCTCAGCTGTCTGACTGTGGTGAGCATGCAATGGCATCCATGGTTCAAAACAAAGGATATATTCCAGCATTTAGAGACCAGCCTCACTTCAGCCTCAGTCTGCATTACTTAAACCACATATCATGACACACTCTGAGAGAAAAGCCTGTTCTAGGTAGGGAGGGCACAATTTCACCACCTTTCATTGTTCTAGGATCCCCAAGTCAGGAGCTTTACCCTGGACATCTTCAGTGATACCAAAAGGTGCCCAAGAAGCTTCAGCAAGACTTGAGTGCCTCCTCCACTTCCCACTGCAACTCTGCAACCCCCATGTCCTAACATCCTGAGTGTTCCCAACATGAACTTTGGAATCCTAAGTAGCCAGAGGCCTGCTTAGGTTCCAACAGTGGACTCATCCTTTCACATATTTTAGGCTGAATTACAAGGTGAACTCCCACTATGGAACTGCAAAATTCTGCTGTTACCAAGAAAAAAATGAAGCCTAAGAAAAGCTGTATGATGGATTTGAGTATTATTTGAGTATTATCATTGAGTCATGTAAAAATACCAACTGAGGATGCAGACACAGAAAGTGCATCCCACCAGTGCCTTGCCACTGAAAGTTATAAAAAGAAATGCAAAAGTTCCCCTGAAATTCAGTCAAACTGTACAGTTGTGGGGTTGATGGATACATTTTAGTTAACCCTCCAGTGCCACGCTGTCTGCCCATTCTTCATTTTTTTCCTTCCCTCTCCTTTCTGTTTCTTACTGTGAGAAGTAGTGGACAATAAAAAATCCAAGACAACATTTTAGTAATCTTTCAAGATCCCAGGTCTGCAAGGCTGAATCGACATCCTTCACTCTCCCTCATCTTGTGGATGTTGAAACACCACGTGGAATTGGAGCAATAAAAATTTAATTACTCTCAACATTTTTCCTTACTGGAAAATTGACTTCCTGCTGCATTTGCTTCTCATTCCTGTTTTCAACTCCTAACAGAAGTGGACTTTTGAGTGATAAACTATTAATCCAAGCTGTGTGAAGAAATCTATCCATGATCCTTTCAACCACTCGAGGGCAGCAAACTCTTTAAAAACCACTTGAACCACAAAAATACATCCAGGTTTTGAGTGATATTACAGCATTCACGCAGTATCATCATTTAGAGGCAGCAAAAATACAACTGATTAAGCTACTGTTAATAATCTATCTAATATATCTCACTCTTTCACTGATTAATTCAATCCAGGCATAATCCTGAGGGATAATCTGAAAAGAATCACAGAAAAGTCCAAAGAAGAGAAATTCAATTCTTACTAATGGGGGCAAGTCAGCCATCTAATTAATATATTCTGAAAGCTAAGAAACCACAAATATTTGGTTAATAGCCAGACAACTGGTAAACAGGAAGCAAAACATCTCCAAGTATTTTAGAATGAGAACACACATGAACATTCTTAGGTTTTGAAGATTTTTAAGACTGTTTTAAAATAACTGAACTTATGGGTCTGATACTGCATTCATAGCTGCAATAAAAGGATGATGCCTCACTGGCAATTAAAACATAATTGCACTTGAAATTCCATTTCTTGATGTGTATCTGCATATAACTTTTCCTCCTATACATGCTTCCAACTGACAAAATCCAATATTCCAGATACTAACATAAATCACAGGAGTTCTGCCACATTTAAAGAGATCATGGGCAAAGTTTTCAGGCTTGAGGGTAGAAGTTAGATGGATTCAGCTTTCCTTCACTCAGCAAGAATGGAACATTGCCCTCATCTTTTCATTTAATTCCATCAGCCACATGCATTAACAGTGTGGCACTACCCTGCTGGGAAAGTCATCAAATCCTACAATTAGCTCTGCAAACAGCACTGATGTTACTGCCTAAATGGAAGGCCAGGCCTTGTCCGTCCCCTCCAATATTAAAGATCATGTAAATGAAAATAAACCACATGCTGTTTGCTCATGGTTTACAAAATGGATCCAAACTATCTTTCAGCAAGTTATTAAAAGGCATTATCCCTGATCAGGGTAAAAAAAACATGCCACAAAACATGTCACACAAAATAAAAACCCCATGACTCAGGAAGCCATTAATTTTTCATGGGAATCAAAGACAATTACAACTGATTGACGAACTCATCAAATATTAACGTGGAGGATGAAAGGTAATAAAAGTGCAAGAGACTTGTGCATATTCAATACACACTGAACACTGCCATATCAATATTGCATAGCCCTGTCTGCCAGCACTAATTAAAGCTGGAGCCCAGCACAGTTGTGGTGTTTGTCTGAAATTATTAAAGTGAGCACTGTCTAGCTCTCTTGTCATTGCTTAATAGTGGAAACTACTCTGCTATTAATTTAAGATTTGTACTGCAATGTGATGCTGTTGGGAGAAAAACATCCATGTGTACTTGAAATCTACAGCAAATGTTATCTTTCACCACCAATTTAATTTGATGCACTCTACAATTACAAAATTGTCCTTCAAGCCAACTGCCACTGAAAGGGAAACAAAATACACCTCATCCTCCTTAGGATGTTCTTAACATCAGCACTGCTGTGATCAAAGTCAAGAACAATTCATAAAAATGCTAAATATAGACATTTCCTACTCTAGAAAAACTGAAAACAGCAAGTACGAGTTTTAGCAGTGGATAAGGTACAACTTCTGTAAGAGTGACATATGGAGATGATGAAGGCTTTGTCTGTCTCAAACAATGTGACAGTGACATGGGACATTTGAACAAAGTTCAGTCATGCAAAACATTACTATGGATTTCCAACAACAACAATTTCAGTTCTGACTGCTCACTTGTTTTCTGTAAAAAATGCCTGTAAAATTGTTGAAGGGCACCAACACAACCTCAAAAATACAGGAGACAAGTGTGAAGAATTCCCTGTGAAAGGAACATCTGCAGTCAGAAGGTGGGAAGGCTGCCCCTTTTCTGAGCAAGAGGGAGCTCAAAAAAGCAGTCAGCTTGAGACAAGGTATGTGAGAGAGCAGTTAAGAAGCAGAACACCTCCAAATGACAGCCATGCTTTACTGCAGCCCAGGAAGAGCCCAGGAAAAGACATATTCTAATTAACAGACAGGAGGTTGGAATCCTGCAAAATGTTCTCTTGGTTGAATTTGAAGAGAAGTGAGTTGGAAGACAATAGAATTGTAAGGTCATTTACTTTACAGAATGACAGAGGGCACATTAAGAGACTCCATGCACAACTGCTTACCCAGGATTCGTGGTACAGGACTGTGAGCAGGTGCATGGCATAATCATAGTTCTGTCTTCTCAGGGGACACCTGGAAACATTTTTTTGAACAAAAGGTTAAAACCTACCATCAAATTTTCTACTGTGTAATGTGGGGAAATTTAGGAAATCAGTGGTTGATTCCTGTGTATTTCTCAATTACACACAAGCAAGAATAATGTCATAGAGGCATGAGTAATAAGAACACAGGAGAATGCGCAGCTGCAAGTCAGGAGGAAAATATAGGATATCCAAGAATTTACAAATCTTCTGGAGACATTAGAAACTTCTTTACCCCCTGTGCCAAAGTGGAATCCAACATACATTAAGTCTGTAACCTTTTAAAACCTGTTTTTAACAGTTAATAACAGCAGTTGTGTTAATTAAGTCCTATTTTAGCCTTAAAATATAATTATTCACCAAGACTGGTATTACTAGAAGACCACAGCCCTTTCTCTGCTGTGGGCATTGCTACAATAATTTTGTTTCCTGCTGGCAGCTCACCTGTCTGTTGTAATTGTGAGCACATCTGTCTCCTGACAGTACCGCTCTCCCACCAGCTTAATGAGCTTCTTCTTTGCATGGTCATCCAAATTCAGGTTAGAAAGTTTAACCTTCAAGAAAAGGAGAAAGCAACTTTAATTCCTTGGAAAATCCAAACTCTGAACTCTGGAAGTACTTGAGACAGGCACATCTTCTACCAAGGAGAGCTATTCAGGATGCATTTGCAGAATTTCTTCAGATGGTATCATGTTGGAAATCTTAACACAAGGCAAAAATAATATGAGTATTCAAACAATATATACCTGATAATAAACAACCCCATAATGCCTTACAAGTCCCAAGGACAGTCAATATGAATGGACAGATTTGGTCAGGAATACACAGACATATTCATCTGTGTGTGATTTTGAATTCCCTTAATTTCCCTCATTTTCTTACAGATCACACATGCATGTTTGGGAAAGAAAGCCAAGCATTTAGGGGTTTGAAACAAAAGCTGTTTACCAAAACTACTACTTACTCTTAAGGTCACCACTCTTGCTTTGGGGTTCCGAATAGAAGTCCCTGAAGAAACATAATCTACTGTTTCAGTTTCAATGGGGAAATGCTGTTCACATTTCTCATCACTGTCCAGAGCACTTGGCCACTCAGTGCAGAAATCTGTACAATAAAGAGAAAACACTCCAAGTAACACCCGTCTGGTATATTTGGCTGGGTGTTTTTTTTCTTTCCAATATATTGCAATAAATGTTTTTAAAAGTACTAGCCCTAGAAATCACACTCATTTAGGTAACAGCAGTGTTTCTGCTAAACTTGCTCCAGTATTGCCACGTCTCTCTTTATACTGGCTTCCCCAAAACCGGATACATGGTTTGGTTGGGTTGGAAATGGTTTGGGTTGGAAATGACCCTCCTGCCACGGGGATTTTTCACTAGATCCAGCTGCTCAAAGCCCTGTCCAACCAGAGCTAGAACACTTCCAGGATGGGGTATCCACACCTTCTCTGGGCAAGCTGTTCCAGTGTCTCACCACTCTCATCAGAAAAAAGGCTTCCTTTGCCTGGGCTCCTCATTAGGTTCCCTTACATGCTTGCTGGGTGGAAGGATGGTCCTGGTCTCCAGGAGATCCTGTATCTCCCCAGCAGACCCTGCTTTCACAGAGGGTCTCATATTAACAGCTTTTTGGTCATGAAATGCAGCCCATAATGGTCACTGATTGAAGCCTGGTTCATCACAGAGTTCTCTGAGAACTGAGTCACATTCATCACTCACCTCCTGTAAAGCACTGAACTATCAACTCATCAGTTAAGCAAGGTCTCGTGGAAAAGTAACATTTCAGTCTTGCTGTTGTGCTGACAACCTCCTGAGACTTATCTGCTACCACCTGGATGACTCCTGGCAGCAGCAGGAAAGCAGCCAGTACCAGCCACAGCCAGCTGAACAACCAGCTCCAGGTTATTGGTGTACCATGTCTCACCTCCATCACACACAGTTATATCTTGCTTTGTCTGGAAACTTCCAGAGATGGCTTAAAAAGAAAAAACCCAACCAACTAAACAAACAAAAAAATCAAGAAAACCCTCAACCCCTCCTCACCTTTAAGAGCTGCACAGTGCTTCTTAATTGCAGGAGGAGTAAGATGCAAAAAATTTGGAATCTGAAACAGACACATTCGGAGTTACCAAAATAATAGTTTTTTGTCTGATCAGAAGTAAATGGGTATTACTGAAATCTGATTACATTTCTCACATTTGCTAAGGCAGTATAACATGCTTAAGGAAACATTCATATAAGCAGACTCTTCTCAAGTCTGATTTAGGGAAAGACTCTGTGACAAAAGTCACAGGTGTGATCGTCCTAAAAAGTCTCATAATACCATAATTCACTTGTTAATTAACTTCATATTTGTTACCACTTAGAAATTCAAGAGGATTATGTGACTTAATAACAGAAATCAGTCTCCGAGACAAATATTCCAACCAAAGCAGTGCAGCCTTAGTGAACAGTGACTTTAGTTTAGTGTCTCACCTTGATCAGTTCCAGGTTGCCTTCTTTTGGTGGAGGCACTCCTCTCTTCACTGGGTAACCCATTCGGATGGGGAGAGGCACTGAGGCAGGTTTGAAGGAAGCTGCAGTTGGGTACACACTGCTCCAGTCCTGATCCACAGCCATCCTCTCTGTCCTGGGAGGTGCAGCCTGACCAAGGGAGAAGGGGACAGGGGGGAGACGCACGGGATATAAGACAAAGCAGGGTCAACACATCAAACAAGGATTGCAGGAATCAATTCCCACAGCTGGACATCTCAAGAGACTTTTACAGCAAAAATTAGTGCTGGTTTGTAGAGGAATTTTTGGCAGAGAGCCTCTCCCATCTCAGTTGCCAGGCCTTTCCCAATCTTCCACTGCATTTGATGGTAGAGATGCTTAGTAAAAAGAACTTCCCATCTCCCTGCCTTGGGATAAATCAGGAAGGGGAATCAAACCAGTACAGAGTTGCAAACTATTTCCTAAAGGGCTTGAACGTGTGGTGGGAGATAAGACAATGAGTTTTAAAATTCTGGAATTGTGTAGGTGTGGAACAGCTCATAATTAATAATGCTGACATTTCTTGCCATAGAAATTCCAGTGGAGGGACAATGTATCAGAACATTGCAGAAATAGCTTATACCCTCCCAAAACTGACCATCATTTCAGCCAAATTCTCTTATTAAAAAAAAAAAAAAAAAAAAAGCAGCAGCTTTATGCCAGAAACCAACCACCACAAATCCTGTAAACTCAGGCTGAAAATAAAATTGACATGTCTGGGTTATTGGAAATGCAACTTTAAATGTAACTTTACTTTTCAGACCTGCACTACATAGTGTCAGTGCAAGTTAAGCATCAGCTCAGTGTTATATTTTTGATAACACAGACTGAAAAGGTTAGAGAAGGCAGGTGCTGGCCTGGAACAGTCCCAGGGGATTGTTTCACCAGGGTTTGACTGCAGAAGGGGCTCCTGGGCAAACTGGTACAACACACAGGTTACAAAACTTTCTCCAACACCTGAGCTAACTGTGAATTTCAGTACTTACTGATCTTACAAACTGTGGTGTCCTCCCTCTTCTCTGTACTGAACCTGAAAGAAGGAAAAACAGGAGATGAACAAAAACATTTTAAAAATAAATTATTCTATTGGGAGAAAAAAATGTAGCATAATTCTGTATGGTTTTTGTCATTGTGTCAATATCCAGTAATATCACCGTGGAGGCCTAACCAGGAAGACAGGCTGGAGACACAGATCTGGGTGCAACAACAGCAGCAGGGCAGAAGACCTGCCCCTCAGTTTATTTGCCATTATATACCTGTGGCAAGGTGACCATGGATTGGAGAAGGGTATTGCCACCTCTCCATCACATTGGCCCAGGAGGTTGTCATTCAACTTCCCCTTCTCTTGGAGAAAGAATTCATAACATTGCCAATATTTACAAAACATGGTCCTGTGTTTACAATTCACCAGCGTGAGAAACTGCACATTTCTCCTTTAATATGAACGCTCAGCAAACCAGGAAAATTCATGGCAACACAGTAATACTCCCCAATCTTTACACAGAAGAAGGGAAGATCAGATACTCAAACCTGCGGATTACTCATTAATTTTGTAAAGAATACGATCAAAAAGAACTTGGAGGACAAGAATGAAGGACGGACACTTTTGCCTTTATTCCTATGCTCTCTTTCCTCTTTCCCACACAGCAGTCACAAATCACTCTCTACCAGCAGCGCAAGGTGGATAAACTTAAGAGTTCCTATTTCCAAAAGGAGACTGTCACAGCTCCATCCTTTCCTTGTGACAGCACAGCTTTACACCCTCTTCTGTGCTACCCTCCAGCACAACTAACCCCTGGACAGTTTGGACATTGGATTGTTTGTTTCTCTTCTACAACCAGGGGTGGGGAACACCTCGATCCTGCTCACTGGGCAGTCCCAGAGAAGGTGGAACAGGACGAGAAGGAGTTCAATCTGTTTCAGACTTGGGCTTTTCCTGGCTCCTACTTTACAGCTCACTGATTTCACCTGCAGCTGTGGTGAGGGACCCCTGGGGATGCATGAAGTCACCAAATGCCACTGGATTTTCAAATTAAACACTGATCTTTGCATGCTGGTCTGTCTTCATTTCCTCCTCCTCCTCCAAAATACTTCTAAACCCCACTGTCCAAAAAACACCAGAATAATGTGCCTTCAGACGTACAAAGGTGAGCCTGATGACATTTATTTTCAACTGTCTGGTTTGAGTTGAGGGGTTTCATCGATTGTGCATATTTAGCAAAAAGCAGTGACTGGGATTTAGGAAGGGATGTTGGGGTTCTTCTTTATCTCATTCATACATCTTACAACCCTACCTCGTAGAAACTTGTGGATTTCACATGCTATTTTTTTCCTTATCTGAGGACTTTATGGACCCTTTTCTCTTCATCCTCTTCTTGCTATTAAAATCTTAAACCGAACAGTACATCCGTTCAGGGCTCTCCAACAGGTTATATTCAGCATTCCTTTATCCCTCGACCTACCTTTTTCGTGGTGATTTCACATACAGCCACACGTCACAACAACCTTGCTGTTTCTATTACAAACATCTGTAATTTCAGGCCAGGACACCTTTAGCTATTGCAGTGTCACCGGGCATCACTCAGACGCGCTTCCAGCGACCTGGCTTGCTCCACATGCACACCGGGAAAAGGCCGGGAAATAAATCCCTGAGCCACCGCTCCCACTGGCAGAGGCCAGGCACGACACCAAAGGCTTCCCAGGAGCACACACAGCGATGAAATTCCCCTTGGGAATAACCTAACACAGGCAGCGCTCCGCTGCAGCCCTGCCTGCCGTGCGCCCCGCCATGCCGGCGCTGCAGCCCGACCGCCGCGGGCACCCCGCGCTCACCTTCCCGGGGCTGCGGCCCTTCCCTGCCGCTCACCGCGGCCGCCGACGAAAACGCGGCGCGTCCCCAGCGAGGCGTGCCCGGGGACAGCAGAGCCGGGGACAGCAGAGCGGGGGACAGCAGAGCCGGGGACAGCAGAGCCGGGGACAGCAGAGCGCCGCAGCTCAGCCCGGCCCGGCAGCACCGCCCGGCCCGCGCCGCCATCCCGGCCCCGCCGCGCTCCTCCCGCGGGCCCGCCCCGCGCGACGGCGGCCGGCTCGGGCCCAGCCCCGCAGGGGCGAACGCGGCAGCGCCGCCCTCACGGAGCCGCTTAGGGACCGCTCTGCCCCAGGGAGGAGCTGCAAGAGTCCCAGGCTCAGTTCCTGAGCGCTGCTGTAGAGCCCTGAACTGGGAATTGGAAACGTGTCCTGGTCCTGCACAGACACCGCAACAATCCCACCCTGTGCATCCCTGAGAGCGTTGTCCAAACGCTCCCGGAGCTCTGGCAGCCTTGGGGCCGTGACCATTCCCTGGGGAGCCTGGGCAGTGCCCCACACCCTCTGGGGAAGAACCTTTCCCTGAGATCCAGCCTGACCTTCCTGTGACACAGCTTCCGGCCATTCCCCAAGTCCTGTCCCTGGCCACAGAGAGCAGAGATCGGAGCTGCCCCTCTGCTTCCCCTCATGAGGAATTAGCAGAAGGCCGTGAGGGGCCCCCTCACTCTCAGCAAGTCACGTTTTTCCCCCCTCACAAGTAAAAATACAACTTCTCCCCTCAGTCTCCAATTTATTTTTAGGGAGTTTACTTTTTCCACCCTAAACCTAAGGGAAGGAGGACTGGTGAAAACAGCCATGCAATACAGTTCAGAACAGGAGATCTAGACAGCAACCAATGAAGAAAAGTTTAAGTCAGTGTAGCTGTAAATTGAAGCAGGATAGCCACTGAAATTTGCTAGGGTAAGACAAAGCCCTTCAAAAACTCTGTATTTGTTAAAACTAGTAATCAAAACCAGCTAAAAGTTTGATGGCATTAATCTCTCCTTCCTGTTGTTCAACCAGAGCCTCCTGTCTCTCACACTCACCTCTTCCTACAAGATCTTTCAATTCCCCTTTTTTTTTTGTTGCACAACAAATTGAATTGTGCTGGGCTACATCTGAGACACGCCAAAAACCTCATCTGAATGAGAATGGACTGTGACTTTTCTAGCAAAAAGGGACTCAGAGTTTTGACTCATATATCATAGAGAAAGAACTTCAAATTAAAAGTAATCTAAATAGCTGCCTGGAAAGTCCTGTATTAAAGATGCGGCTACTGCTCAGAGCTGGGACTTTAGACTCACTAAGAATGAAATGAAATACCAACAGGCACATTGAGAGTTTCCTCTGGAACACAGCGTGGAACCTCCTTTTCAAGGGGAAGCTCCTTTCAGCTCTCCTAATGTTTTAGCCACAAATGGTTCTTGATGGGAAACAAAACTGTTGGTAGCACAAGTGGTCCCACTAAACTGCCCAGATTTCCAAGTCTGGTTGGGAAAGATATGCACAATTTTATGCATGTTGTATTTATTTTGTGTAAAATATGCTAATATATTGTCCTGAAGGACAGGAAATGTAAGAGAAGGAAAAAAATCTAAGAAAAATATGTAAACAGAAAAGACCATGTGATTTGTTTACATTTAGAAAATCAAAACATTGACAAACATCATGTGGAATTGGAGCAAGGAGACTTGAATGCCTCTGAATGTTGTTCCTTACTGTAAAATTGACTTCCTGTTCCATTTTCTTCTCTTTCCTGCTTTCAAATTGGACTTTTCAGTGATAAACTATAAATTGGATTTTCCTTTCTGCTGCAGCACAACAAACCCAGAGTCCAATATCTTGTCTTGATGGTCACATTCCACAGGAAGCATTTATATTTAGTAATATTTTACAAGATTTGGAAAGCAACACATTCCCATACATTCACCACCTGATGGTTTTAATGGGAGAAGATCCACGGCTGTCTTAGCTGATGAGCTTTTTGCTCTGCTGGTGACACTGTGGCCAGCACTGACCTGCAAATATCAATGTTAGCGCCTCCAAGACCCCAGGAATTTCAAGGCTCTTTTACAGGAAAACTTAATGCTGATTTGTAGAGGAATTTTTAACAGAGGGCCTCTCCCATTTGGCTACCAGGCCTTTCCCAATCTTCCACTGCATTTGATTTCAGAGATGCTTAGGAAGAAGAACTTGCCATCTTCCTGCCTTGGAGTAAATCAGCAGGAGGAAGAGAGGCAATAAAACCAGTATGGAACTACAAACTCTCTTTCCTGAAGGGTATGAGCATGGGGTGGCAGGCAAGACAATGAGCATTAAACTTCTGAAATTCTGAAAGTGTGAACCAATTCATGACACCCCAGTTAGTGAGCATTGGAGGGGAACAGGGTTTGGCTGCTTGTATGCTTATCAAGAAATATGTTATTATCCTGGAAAATGTCTCTTCCCAAGGGTGAGTGTCCTTCCCAGAGCTGGGCAAGGCCTGTCATGTCTGATATCGTTATCAATGGCCATGGCTGAGGGTGCCGAGTGTCCCTTCGGGCAGCGAGCAGGTGACACCGATCTGTGCAGGGAGGGTAGGAGGGCTCTGCAGAGTGACCTGGACAGTCTGCACGGGATGAGGGTCAGCAAGGCCCAGTGCTGGGTCCTGCACTTGGGCCACTGCGATTCTCAGCTTGTAGAGCTCTGTTACGAAATCGGCCCAGAGGTTCTCGGTTGACTGTTGGTGTCAGTTGCTGCTGGCAGTCCTTCAGTTGTCCCTTGGGTCACCCACAGACCTGCAGAACCTTCAGGCTGGTCCTGCTGTGAAGGGTCGGCCTTGCTGCTGCCTGGGTGGAAGGCCCCTGACGAAGGTAAGGACATTCCCCATCTCCCTGGATTTTCTCCGGAGCACAGAGATGCTCAGCAGCTGACTGCAGCCACATGCGTTGTCAGTGCTGACAAGACAAGCTGAGGCTCCACTGCTGGAACTTAATAGGCTCCCCTATCCCCGCCCTCAACCTGTCATCTCACCTGTCTGAGGACACTGACTTCCTCTCTCAGTATTTTCCTGCTGCATCAAAGCTCAAGGTCAAGTCAAGGGTGCAGAGACCCTCTTGGTCTGCTTTTCTGCACTTCCATGGACACCAGGAAGTACAGCTCCTTTCTGGGATCAGTGGGGCATGTTCTGCCCACTCAGTTTGCAGCTCACCAGTGCTGGTGAAATGGCACCTCAGTCTCCAGCTGTGAAAGGGACACTCATCTTTCTGCAGACAGAAATGCCTGTCTGAAATACTCAGGCCATTCCTAAAAATCTGCATGAAACTTAATATTATCTATCATGCCACTTTGTTTTACCATATGTTTCTTACCCTTTTCTCTGAAATCTACTGCTCTAAGGAGTATGGATACTACTTAGAGTTATACTTTATTGATTAATTTGGGCTCTTCATACAGATTAGTCCAACAAAACCCTTTCTCTCCTCTCTGTCTGCAGCCTGAGCAAAAGAGGTGGCTGAGTTTGCTGCCAGCATGGATAACAGCAGTGGTCCTGTTCTTCTCCTTACCTTGCTGCTGCAGAACACGAGCAGCCCCAGAGCCTTCACCCCTGCTGCCTACGAGGGGGCAGAACCTCCCCTCCCTGGGGCCGGCCCCAGCGGGAACCACTCCCTGGCAGAGTACGGGCTGAGGCCGGGCGAAATCGCCACTGCCGGCGTGGTCTGGGGAGCGCTGTGGCTGATCTCCGTCCTGGGAAACTTCCTCGTGTGCTTGGTGATCCACAGGAGCAGGAGGACACAGTCCACCACCAACTACTTTGTGGTGTCCATGGCCTGCGCAGACCTCGTGAGCAGCGTGGGGAGCGCGCCCTTCCTGCTGCTGCAGCTGAGCTCGGGGCGGTGGATGCTGGGCAGCGGCGTGTGCCGGCTGGTCAGGTACACCCAGTACCTCACGCCCGGGGTGCAGATCTACGTGCTCCTCGCCATCAGCGTGGATCGATGCTATGCTCTCATCTATCCCCTGAATTTCAGAGTTTCCAGGGAGAAAGCAAAGAGGATGACTCTTGTTTCTTGGCTCTGTGGTGCTCTGTTTGCATCACCAGCCTGTTTTCTCTACGGCTCCAGCACTGACCACCACTGCAACTTTTTCCTCCCCAGTTCTTGGCTAGGAGTCACCTCTGGTGTCATCCACCTCTCAGTGCTGTTGCTTTTGATCCCATCACTCCTCATTATCCTCTGCTACCAGAAACTTTTCATCTACATTTGGGGAAGTGGCACTGAGGACACAGCTGGCAGGAGGACAGTGAATCTTGTCTCAAGAAGAAAAGTGAAAACTGTCAAGATGTTCTTCATCTTTGTCTTGAATTTTCTCCTGTCCTGGCTGCCTTTCTTCATGGTACAGTTGTGGCACCCACAGGAAACAGACTACAGAAAGAGCTCCTTGCTTTTCTTGGCTGTCACCTGGATCTCTTTCAGTTCCTCAGCCTCTAAGCCAACCCTCCTCTACATCTATAATGCAAACTTCAGAAGAGGAATGCAAGAAATTTGTTGCATGCGGAAATACCCCAGAAGCAACATCTACACCATTACCACCAGTTCCAGGACAGACAAAAACAATGACGTATGGATCACAGATATCCCAGCACCCGCTGAACCTCAGCAAAGACCACCTTTAATGTTTTGAACAGAGGAGTCAAGGATCATGAGCTTGCCATGCCTGGTGAGCCCAGTCCCACAAACTCATTTGCCAACAGGGTTGCATTACTTTGAAAAGCAATGGATGAGCCATGGGAAAGCTATGTTCCCCTGGAAGAAGAAGGATCTTTCACTGTTTTGAAGCAATAAGCAGTTACATATTTTAGACAACCTTCTAGGGTAGAAAAAAAATAAATGTTCCATATTATTTAATGGCTTGGGTTTGATGCATTTGTTCTATTTCATTTCAGATTTCACAGTCTACTTTGGTGAACTCCTCTCCTGGAATCTACAAGAGTCCTTACACTGTCTGTAGGGAGAAAAGGGAAAGAAAGAAACACTGCTTGATACAATCCCTGTAAGGGATGGGTGGTAGTGTATAAATGCCTAAATCCACTGAAAGCCATCTAGACTTCCTTTCAGTCTGTCCCTGGTGATATTCCTGCACTGGGCTTGTCCCTCTTGTTCAGACCCGACTGGTCTGGTGGACAGGGTGGTGTTGGGTTAATGGTTTGACTGGATGATCTGAAGGGTCTTTTCCAACCTAAACAATTCTAGGATTCTGTCTCCTTCCAGTCTTCCTGTACCTCATTTTCTCTTTGGGAATAACCTCCTCCTGTAAAGTTGCAGCAGATTGTTTCAGCAGAGTTTATTTGCAGGAGGGTTTGTTGGACAAATTTCCAACTCACAACTTAGGGCTCCTCCTCCACACCGGCCCCAGTGGAGGAGCCTCAGGCTCTTCCCTCCTGGGGCCTGTTCCGGTGTGTGGCTGCAGAGCCACAGAGCCATGATTCCATTGCATGGAGTCATGGAATATCCTGGGTTGGAAGTGATCCCTGGATCTGCACAGACACCCCAGCAATCCCACCCTGTGCCTGAAGGCATTGTCCAAATGCCCCTGGAGCTCTGGCAGCCTTTGGGCCATGGCCATTCCCTGGGGAGCCCTTCCCTGATATCCACCCTAACCCTCCTCTGACATAGCTCCAGCCATTCCCTCGGGTCCTGTCCCT
Organism: Prinia subflava; assembly: GCF_021018805.1. Classification (NCBI taxonomy): domain Eukaryota; kingdom Metazoa; phylum Chordata; class Aves; order Passeriformes; family Cisticolidae; genus Prinia; species Prinia subflava. The sequence continues at coordinate 8,545,177 of NC_086250.1, read as the reverse complement.
GGTCCCAGAGAGCAGAGATTGGATCTGCCCCTCTGTTGTCCCTTGGGAGGAAGCTGCAGACCCTGCTGAGGGCTCCCCTTGGTCTCTTCTAAGTCAGTTTTCTCCCCTCACAACTACAAATACAACTTCTCAGCCACTGCATGCTGTTTGTCTCCTCAAAACAGGGAGAGGCTCAACAACCCCTACAAGCAACGTTCTGTAGATTTTTTCAGGGAAACACAAACAGATTCATCCCTGGAAACATTTCCCATGGAAAAAAGATGGTGACATTGTCACGTGTAAATCTGGGTTAGGTAGTGCTGTTTTTCTTAAATTTCCGCTTTTTTCCTGTGCCTCAGGACATGTTTGTGCAGATGCTAATTGAGTTTTTTGGTAGCAATATGCTTGTGCCCCTGGCTGTGCCCAGGAGTTCTGGTTTTAATCTGTTTGTTTCATATTACAACAGAGCTGTAATGTATTTTATCCTTTCATTACTAAAACAGCATCTCACAATGACTTAATCCACTTTAGTACAATTATTGGTCAGAATGCATTATGAATAATGGGCAGTGAGTAATTACTACTGCTAATTAAAGTATAAACTTTGCAATTACAGATTTCCACAAGATTTTTGGTAATTTTAGAAATGTTGAGGTATTGAATGTCCATCCATTGCCAACAGATGATGAAAAAAGGACAAAGAAAGAGATAATGGAATTTTTAGTAGCAGTGTCTGATAAGTGTTCAAAGCTAAGATTATTTAAATTATGTAAATCTTTGTATTCTCAAAGTTAATTCTGAAGTGAACATATCCAGAGATCAAAGACAGCAAGGCATCTGAGTGAGCATTTGGGCTTGAGCACCTAAAAAAGTTGAATCTGTCCTGAACCTGAAAATTGAAGCTTTTATATCCTGAACTTAAAAATTGAATTGTTAGCAGTAATAAAATGAATGGACACACCTCTAGAGGGTATGCATTCATCGTGCTGTACACATGGGATATAAAATGACACTGAATATCATATAATGCATTCACAAATATCTCTTTAAAAAATGACTGCTTTTCCAGTTAAAAAAGAGTAAATCTTTGCATCTTCATTTTCAGCATATGTGTTAGATGTACCTCATGATGAGTCATTGTCAAGGCTGAGAGAAACTCTGTGTATTTCCACATCCCTCTGCTCCTACATCCACTTTGCAAGGCAGTTGGTGTACCTGAATGCCAGATGGAGAGTGGTGTTAGTGCTCAGAGTTGGAGAACTCTTTGGTTTACAGTGGTATTTAATATAATTAGTGCATTTTACAAATACTCAACAATGCCTTAAGCCAGTCTTACTGACCTTATGAAGTCCTGCTCTGTATTCTCACTAGAACATTCTTACTTAGAAGCCACTCTGAATTTTATCTTATTTTCCACATTAGGGTAACATAAGAAGAGACCTTTTGTTGTTGAAAGCATGTAGTGCCAGTCCCAGAACAAGATCAGCTGCAGGTGTTATATGTTAGCTTGGAGTTCCTGTTTCATGACTTCAGCATGGGTCACTTGCACATCTCGGGTTGCAATATCAAAAGTTATTGATTTATGTTAAAACCCTCTCCAAATTTTCCTGGTATTCCTAAAACGAAGCCAGTAAGTCACAATTATTGTTTACCAGTCGGCTTTCAGTGGAGTGATCCACATTCAGCACACTGCTGCTTTTGGTAAATTTTACTCCAGACAAACATCAAATGAACACTCTCCTGCTTTGTGAGGGTGGTTTAAAGAAACATTTATGAGATGTTCTAGTTGCTAGAACATAGCTCTCAAGCTCACTCACTTCTTCCACAATCCTTACTGTCAAGGCAGCTTCTTTTCTACAACAAATTTTAAACAGATCTTATCACAGATACCTTTGTTTAGATTTCCTGGATTCTGCCAAGCCAAACACAGTCCCAGATTTGCAAAAGGTGGACAAAACTGAAGTGCCTCAGATGCCAAGTGTCTTTGCTGAGCTCATCATGTGCAGCTGAATATATTAACACTGGGAAGAATGTGGGATCTGCTTCTCTGCTGGAAACATCCTGGGTGACATTCTGAGCACACAGTGGTGGGGTGGTACTCACAGGGAGCTCTCCACCCTGCTGTGTGTAGGAGAGCCAAGTCAGCCTGGCTTATTGGGATTGCTTGGAATGCAGTGGGAGACCCTTGGCCAGCCTTTGTGCTTGTGCTCTTTAAACCCCTGCAGAACACACTAAGCCTGACTTTCAGGTCATGCTGCACGTGTGCACTGCATGTTGCGTGCTCTGGAAGCAGTGAGGGGTTTAGAACTGCCAGAGAAAGCAATAGACAGCTCTCTCAAAGAAATTACAGGAGATGAAAGTAAGAAATGAGAAAATATGCTCTACTTTGAGCATGAGGTGAATCGTTTCAGAAGAGTTACTGCCTGAGGCTGCAGCTCAGCACAGACAGAAGGTAATGTCGACCTGGTACATTAAAAATTTCAAGTTCAGTTTACTGCACTTTAATATCAGCTTGGTAGGTTTTGTAGGTTTTCATCAAATTGAAGGTTTTGTAAAAGAGCCCAGAGCTCACAGAAAAGAAGCTTTGTGGAAACTTTAGATAAAATTAATAAATTGTCTTTGTTGACTTTTCAACCCATACATGTAAATGTAAAAATGCCCAACTGCACTTACCCTGAAGGCATCTTTCCAAAATGCCTCTTCAGTTATAACACACAGCTCCTATGTAAAGAGTCTCTCCTGAAGCAATAGTTCTATTTTGGTCAATCTTTCCAGACATACTTGAAATACGCACCCACTTTTCATGGTATTCTGTTACAACCCTAGAACCAATAACAGTATCCTTTTCCTCCAGTGCATCACTAATGATTTAAACAAACCCAATCAAACAATGCTGGGACACTTAATATAATTGAAGAAAGGAATCAAGTAACAGCTGAGGTTCACTATGCAAGAATTTATATTGCCTCTTATTATTTGAAGGTTCTCTGTGGCTCCTATCTGGTTACCTCTTCAGCAGTGACCATAGGGAACCTATTTCATGCAGTAATTTTGTCTTCTTTAATGCAATATAAGCATAACAACAGATAATTGCCCTACATGGTAGCAGTCTATTTAAATTCATCTGCTTTATTAATATCCATATATTGAAAATGCAGTGGCTTTATATAAAGCTATACTATGATTTATAATTAAAGAATTCTGCTGGCCTAGTGAAGAGGACTTAAACTACACACCAAGATTGTCCAGGTGGAATAACATGAGAACAGTGGAATTTGGCTGTATCATTCTTAAAATAACTCTCATGGAATGCATTATAATTATTGTTTGATTTTCCATGGTGCCTCAAATGGCAAACAGGATCTGGATCCTGTGATGCTGGCATTTATCTAATAGAAATTAATGCTCTTGAAACATCACTGAATTATGGGGCAAAAGTCATGGAATCAAAACCTTTCCCAGTTCTGGCAGAGGAAAACACACTTCTTTGTCAGCTTTTTCACCTGGTTCTTCAGCTTTCATCTCCCCCCTCCTTGTAGTGGGAGACAACATAAAATTGGATATTGGGACAACAAAAACCAGGATACCGAGCTAAGAAATTAAGGCACAGAAATGTGTATTCTTCTGCAAAACTGAAATGTACCCTGAATGACTGTGGAATAATAGCTAAACCACACTAGTGATTTGCTTATCTGAGATTTTTCACTTACACATGCACACACACACACGAAGATAAGCTGAGTACATGACATCCTTGACACTAAAAATGCAGAGATTTTTTAGGAGATGTGCATTGGATGGCTGTGGACTCATCAGGACTCCTAAAAATGAGAGAAAAACAGGACTTGGAGTCCCTCTTAGTTATTAATGGTGTGAGATGTGTTTTTTAGGTGGGCGAGGGTCTGGGGGAGGGCAGGGGTTTGTTGGCAGGGTCTCTGCTCTCTCCAGGGTGCTGAACCCCATGGGCACCACTGAACATCCTTTGGAAAGGGATACATCCTCATGGTTCCACTGCACAAGCTGCTGTGCTTTGCTGGTTTCATTTTGGGATGGTTATGGATGTTGGTTATCAGGAGGGGTTATTTTAAAAGAGATGCCTATTTTCCTCTGTCTGCATGGTCAAAAGTGGCTGAATAGCTTTTTAACCAAGTGGTCAAAAGCAGAACTAGAGATTTTCAGAATAAAATTTAGGCCCAGGTGCTTACAATGTTGATGAATTTCAAGAAATGAAAGGGAGAAGTGTTGTAGGAACAGGCAGACAACCTGATCTGAAAGTTGCTACTAGTTTGCCTCTAATGATCATGTGAATTGATTTTTTTTTAATTTCCATCAGGCAGATAGAATTTATTAAAGTTAGCATAACAACAATAGTTTAGATCTTACAGTATGACTTAGTATAAGTTTTATGCATTTATGATAATTCTAAGATCTATACATTCATGATATGGATCATACTATGAGATTGACACTTTCTAAACATCACAGCTGTTAAGAAGTTCAGGCATTTCCTGAAGAACTTGCATCTTCTGCTCTTTTTTGCAATAAAATATTTTAGTCATAGTTTGAACAGAGAGTAAAAAACCTTCATAAGTGCAGGAGTCAAGTTAGTTTCTTACAGGCATTCCATCACAGAAATGAGAGATTTATGGAATTCTTAGACACTACTCTGGGTCAAGCAGTCAGCCTTGCAGACTATCTATGTTAATACAAAAATAATGAAGCACTGCCAGCACTCATAAAAGGCAATTTATCACATCATATCTTCCCCTGTGTGGTAAAATGCTACAGTACATTTCACTTGGCAAACTTTTGGAGAGAATGGAAGCCCGGTGTCTCAATCTGGACATGCACCATCTTTCCAACACCACAGTGTACAAGTCATGATAATCTTAGTTTACATTCAGCATATCCTTGTGAAGGAGAATAATGGTGTTCATGGTGCACATCAAATGGACTGCCAAGTCCTCCACAGACAACAGAACTGTGTAACAGATTGGCAAGACAAATATTTGCCCCATTTTTCAACCTGCAGTTCAAAAATAAAAAGTACAGGGGGTACTGTTAAGTAAACTCAGAGCTGAAGCCCCATTTCATGCTTCTTAATTACCTTTGTTTACAGTCCTTTGTAAGAGCCCACCAGGCTGGGAAGCTGAATCAGAGAGCAAGGGCTGGAATTTTGCCCCCTTAAAGGCATTCTGGGCACCACCAGCTGGGTTTGTGATCACTGTTAAGATCCCAGAGCTGACCCAGGGGCTGTGTGGCACTCAGCAGTGCCCAGCTCCTGGGTATCAGTGCTGGCAGTGCTGCAGCACATCCAGAGCAGATCTTCAAGAGCACTGATGCAGAGAGCTTACGTCCAGAGAATGGAATCTGGGATGGACAGAGGGGCGCGGGAATGTTTGGTAAGTCTCATCTATTATTTACCCTTCAAGATATTTTCTAGCATTAAGGGTTCCATATTATCTGTCTCTGGCATGACTCATTAACACTTTCCTTCTAAAACACAGCCCCTGGAGGAGACAGTGATGGGGGCTGCCAGTGGTGCTGTGTTTAGGTTTGTCTCTGAGAAGTGCCTCCTCCTCAAGAAGGGGCTCAAAAATGCATCTCAGAGCCAGACATTTCTCTGTGCCTTCCCATCCTGGGCTTTTGGTTATAAATTCCCAAGTCTAGTGCTAAATGCAGTGCTGTCAGGGTGAGGAAGATGTGCTCTCTGAGCACGGGGGTGGCACCAGGCCCACCAAAATTAAACACATGAAGTGAACCCAGCCACAGAAGTCACGCTTCTGTATATACACAGTTGCAGGATGCTGTGTGCATCTATAGTTACCAGTGAACACTCCAGCATTTAGACATTGCTGAAATCATGCATTTGATGTAAGTCATAAATTAGTGAGGTTACTAATTGCCTGTTGAGATTCTGACCCAAAGATGCCATATACTGCTTTGGGGGGTGTGTGAAGGAATGATTTCAAGTCTTCCACGTCTCAGTCTGTTAAAATCCTATCATTAAATCATCTTTTCCTCAACCAAAAAGTAGGAGTCAGGTGCCCTGGTTTGTACTTCTGCTGAGGTTTCAAACCTGCTGCTATTATGTTGAGGTTTTACATTTGCAGTAAAGCTGGGCACCACTATTCCCTCAAAGGAAACTAATTTTTAACCTTAAAATATCCACAAAAATTACTTCTTGGTTGGTTAGTTGGGGGGTTTTGTTTGGTTTGTTAGGGGTTTTTTTAATGCTTTTTTCTCCTCCGTACTTTGGCTTATTTTGTAGAGCTTGAGTAATTACATTCAGGAGAGGTCAGAGGTGAAGAGAGATGGCAATTTTTTCATTTAGCAAATTACTGTCTGGAAAAGTTAATAGAGGAGAGAGTATAAAAGTATTAATTGATGCAGCAAGCATTTCAGGAAAAAGCAAAAACACGGAGAAGGAGTTTTGTGGCTCGAGTCAGGTATCAGTTCTCAATGACCACTCACCTGCAGCAGTATGTGGAATAATGTATTCAATTCTGTGCCCGGGGGAAACTCAGCAACACAGCATCCAAGGAAAATGTTCTGGATGGGTTGGCTTTTACATCAGACTACATGTATTATGTATCAAGAAAAAAGAAAGGAACTAAAAGGGTTTGGGGTTGGGTTTTTGTTTTGTTTTGCAGTTTTTGCAGCGGTATGGAAACATAACTGGGAAACTAAGAAATAACTTTCTGCAATAATCTTTCCAAGGAAAGAGATGCCTTAGCCCCATGAACAATTATGATAAAAAGTGAAGACTATGTGCAATGGCAGCATTCCCCCACTGATAATAACCATAGGGTGAAAGGGGCACCTTTGTTCCATTCTCAAATTCCTGGCTCTGGAAAAATGGGAAGCTTAAATTTGGAATGCTGGCACTGCAGAAAACAGTCTGATTTCTGTTATAAGAGGAAGAAAGGAGACAAATAGCAGTATTCACTATCTCCTTCCCAATTAGAAAGGTCAACAATAAAATGGGGAGTTTGATGCTGGAATGGTCATGTTTGGGATTCTCTTCCTCCCAAATTAACACAAAAAATGACCTGGAGCTCAGAAGGGCAACAACATGAGAGAACCCTGATTTTCCATGACTTGATGTAACAATAAAGTGCTGCTTTTGGCTTTGTCAAAACTTTGATGGAAAAAACCCTGAGCAACTGAAGCTGCTGTTTAGACTTTCCCAGTAAGAAAGGAGGATGCAGAGCCTCCAGCTTGCCACAGGCATCACCTAATTCAATGTTTAAAGATGTGCAGTAAGGAAAGGCTGCTTTTAGTGCATCGCAATGAAGTGTCTGCAGATAAGAAAAAGACTGTGAGGGAAGTTAAGCTGTTGCTTGTGATTGCTGGTTTTGACAGCAGGAAGAGACAGAAGTAACTTCTCTCCGAAATCACCCAAGCTGTTCCCGGTTCTTTCTGTGCCTTATAAGGCAGCCCAAAGGGAGGGCCCCTGCCTTGCTCAGGGTGGGACTTGGGGAGCCGTGGGCAGAGCCGGGCAGCAGCTCCTCTGCTGCACCTCTCCAGGGATCCCGCGGTGCGCAGCAGCCGCCAGGAGAGGGACACGCCTGGACAAAGTAGGTGCTGTTTGCCGGCTGCTTGCAGGATTTTGTGTGCCGGGTCTGTGGGATGCCGTGTGCGGATGGGGCAGCCCAGGAAAGGTGTTCTAGGGAGCCTTGTCCAGGCAGCCTCAGCACCCCAAAGTGAATGAATGCTCTTGGAGGTGCTTCTCAGGGACCTGCTGCAGGCTGGCTTGGATGAAGGGATTTGTGCTTTAGTGTTTGCACCCTCCAGCTATTCATTAAGAGAACTGCCGAGGGAAGGGATGTATTGCTCTCTTTGCTCTAGGACTGATGTGGAAATGTGAACTGATGCTCACCTTTCCATGAGCGGCGTTAAGAAATGAGCCCTGTGTAAAAAGTCATGTTAAAATGTCTACCTGTAAATATTTTGTGAAATAACTTGGAGGGCTCTGTTCAGATGTATTGCAATAGGAGTTCATTCATTACTCATGAGGAGCTTTAAGCAATAGCAAAAAATAGGCTTAATTTAAAAAAAAAAGGGGGAGGGTGAAGGCTGAATTGTCTCTAAAATATTTTGCTGAGGTTAAAGTAACTCTGAATTTGATGTGTAAGAAATAAGGCAGTACAAAAAGAGACCTCCACTCTCAGTCACACAAAATTATTCATATTGCTGCTAAGAAATTGCTGCTCTGTTGTTGCTCCATGAAATATATATTGATCTAGAACAACTCTATTGCCTTTTCTGTTTTGTCTAGGTACTTGTTTGAGAGTAGCAAAATTAGCTGCAAACATGAAAGGGCTTGAAGAAAACTGAGGATCAGGCCAGGAGTCTTTGATCTTTTGCCTTGTAGCAATATTAACCTCCCATTAATTATCATTAATGGCATCCTCCTTTTTACACCTGAGAAAAATTGTCCCAGAGTATTGTGGACTGAAAGATTGGTTCCTGTGAGGTGACTGAAATCATTTATTTAAGTCTTTAAATCTTCCTGTAATGTTGATGCTCTAGATAAGTTCTCCTAGGTGTTGAAGTTCAAAGCCTCATTCAGATGTGTTTTGGGCAATACTTCATCTCTAATCAGGACACTTCAAGTACTGCTCAGCTTAAAGTAACCTGATAGGATCAGCTCTCAAGTCTCTGCTGCTGCACAAGTGTTGCACTGTTTAAATAGTTCTAGGCTTCCTTCTGAACACTGTAATTTTGAAACTTAATTTTCTTTCCTTCCTCCAGGAGTCTCATCCTCTTTCCCAGACTCTGTTCCTTCTGGTGTCAAGCGCGTGTCGCTGTTTTTCTGATTTAATTTCAGAGTCTGTGAGTGACAGCAGGTGACAGGCTGGCAGTTCACACTTGTATCACAGAGAAGCTCCATGATAACGGCACAAAGTCATCTTATCAGCTGCTGGAGAACCCTGGGCAGGGAAGACATCCAATCCCTCCTTCATGATTTTAAATATTGATCAGAGACAGCAATACCTGTGTGCTGTTGTGAGATGTCCTGTGGTGGTGGAGAAACTGCTGCACACCCAGTGTGTAACCACCGTGGGGAGGAACACGGCTCCACTCTCCAGCTGAGCACTCTGAGTGGAAATAGCAAATCTGCAGCATTCCTGGAAGTCAGGGGGAACATCAGCACCATGCAGTATTCTCCTGTGGCGCTGAATCCAGAGCCCTCCATGGATAAGGGATCCAGCATTCCCCAGAGCCCTGGGGAAGGCACAAAGGCTGCAGCCTGCTCGGACAGCGGAGCTGGCAGGGCTCGGACCACAGAGTGCTTCCAGAGCCCACACCTGACCAAAACCAGCACCCAGGGACGGGTCTACAACTTCCTGGAGAGGCCCAGTGGGTGGAAGTGTTTTATCTATCATTTTGCTGTGTAAGTACCTGCGTTTTCACATGGTCTTTGGGGTAAGAAAAATCTGCAGCTGCCCATTTAATCAGCCAGGAATCAGTACTTGAGCTCCTGGGCTCAAAACCTGTTGCATGAGTTATCCCCTGAGGGCAATGATAAAGCCAATTCCTCCAAGAATCAGCCACTATATCCATTATTGTTTCCAGAGAAGGCTTTTTATTCTTCAAATGATCTTTGTTTTCAAGGATGTATATTTGGTATTTGGTATTTCTGAGGGCAGGTCCTCTATGCTCCCGCAGTTCTGATTGCTGATTGAGCTGCTTGACACTGTTCCAGCTTCAGACACTGCAGTTTTTAGCAAATGTGGCAGATCCAGCTGTGATCAGACACATCCTGCACTTGTAAGTTTGTCTTGCTCATGCTAAAGAGCCAAAACAAGTAATTTGTTGGAGAAACATGTAACATTACTAATTTGAATTGATTTATAGTCATGAACGTGAAATGAGTACAAACTTAGCAAAATGTTTTTCATTATACCATGTATGTAGTATATGCCAGGAGGCAATTAAGGCTTCCATTTACCCTTGTAAAGCAGTGGTTAATGTATTAATCCAGCTGTTACTGTTTCCTTTAAGTTGCTTATGGTAAGTGTCAAGCTTAGCAAGACCTCAATTACTGTTCTGAATGCTTCTTAACAGAAAGATAATTTGTCATTTTAGTTGTAGAAAGGGTCCAGTTGTGTTCTCACTGAGACCAGAGGAAGTCTTATTGGCCAGCTGAGCCAAAAGGCCTTGTTTTTATTATAAAATTAGCATATTTCCTAAAGAACTGCAGAGTGTAGAAATTACTCTGTTTGTCTGAGATAAACTGTGGCCTGACTGCATTTTGGGAAAGAACTCATTATCAGTGGCTGCAGTCAGGAACTGCCCAGAGAAATATATGGTAATTCTAGGGATGGACCCTAATGCTTCTATTTAGCATAAAATAGATAATCTCATTAATACTTGCTTTCTTTCCCCCCTCAACATCATGTATGTATTCTTGAAAGGATTTTTTTATTCATGAAATTTCTCCAAGCAAAAAGATAGGGCCTCTTTCAAGGACTATGCTTACAGCATGCTTTATTCCTCAGGACTAAACAGATGTGATTTGTGTAGATTAAAATATATGAAAGGTCATGATTTAAGCCTATTTGAGACTACTAATCTTGCTAAAATGCATTTATTTCATCATCTGTGTTGCTTTAATCCCCAACTAAGATTGACCTTTAATATGCACTTTTTTATTCTGAAATGGGCATTAAGATAAAAGAAAAAAAAAATCTGTGTGCTCTCTCAGTACTAGAAAATTAGAGAAAATATTGGTAATACTAACAGCAACTTCTTTTTTAAGGATTCCTAACTTACATGAAAGAATATGTAAACTGAGTTCTCTTAAAAGTTATTTGTCTTTGAGGCTGCTAGAAAGGAAACATTTGAAACAGCTTTTGGCAAGCATTTTGTCTCAAGGATATTTTTGCTAATAATTATTCCAGTAACTACATGATGTGTTCATTTAAATAACAAGTTTCTGTTTTGGAAAGAACATGCCTTACAAGATTATATATCATTACAGTGAAACATTATTTAAAAAATAACTACTAATCTAAAATACACTTAATTTTATAATTAGAACAACCTGTAATTTATTTTTAAAAAGCTTCCCATGTTTTATGTGTGGGTTTGGAGGTATTAAAGTGCAGCTGATCTGGTGCTGATTATGACTATTTTCCTAACAAATCCAAACTTTCAAGTACATGGCTGATATTTGTGGAGTCTGGAGGAACTGGATGTGCTCTGTCCCTTCTGTCCTTCATGTACCACAAAGATCACACAACTCATGTACAAACCTGGGGGAACTTTCTGTCCAAGGGGGACTGGAGTCAGTTCTGATCTGGAGTCAGTTCTGCCAGAAAGAACCTGACTTTCCAAAACCAGGCAAGGCGAGGGAACAGCAAGTGCTCCAGGAGGTGACCTCTTCTCATTCTTAAATTACCAAGATAATCACCACTAACACTTAGAGAAAGTTTATTTTAAAGGAATAAGCACAAGGTTCTTACAGAACTTTATAAGTGTTAGAACAGGGAATTATTTTTGCCTAATTAAATCTAGAATATATTTATAATATTTATATTGGTAATATTTAAATAGAATTTGTATTATTTTAGTGGAGTTATTGGAGTTTTAGTGGAGGTTGAAATTATGGTTTCAACCCAAAATGTTTGAAAGGGTGAGTGACTTTACTTGAGAGTCCCTCCTGCTGGTCTTGAAAACCTTCTCACTTGGATACTTTTCTGGTTCAGGACTGTGAAATACTTCACTTCTAAAATGTCCAGTAGAGTAGAGGATCTCACTTAGCAGGAGCTGAGGGCTTGGGAAGCAGCTGCCCCATGAACTAACAATGTATTAATCCTAACCAAGCAATTCCTGTGGCTATGTAAGAGCCTTGGGGTGTTGGAGATCACCTGTATTAAAGCCCAGCTATTTGCTGTGTGGTCCTTGGTCCAGAAAAACTAGCATGTGCCTGGCTTGGATTCATCTCAAAACTCAGCTATGCACTTGCTTAAATCACATCCAAATGTCAGGTATTAGGGTATAACCCTCGTATTTTGTGTCTTGAAATAAAAATACAACATGTATTGGTGATGAGTTATTCATGGCAGTGACATTCCTTGGCAAACCTACACATTTAAATCATTTTATTGCAGGTGGAGAGTTACTTATGTGATGGATATATTTCTGAAGCCTACATCCATTTAGTGACTGCTGGAATGGCTTCACTGTAGGCTGGAGTGCTGTGTCCACCTGGCTGTCACTTGTCACTGTTCTGTGAGCCACAGAGGCCACCTTGTGTCAGCCCGAGGTGATGTCCAGTGCAGGTTCCAGGCAGGAAACCCCTGAGTGTGCCCGGGATCCAGAGTATTTTCCCCCTTAGTTATTACACCCTGCTCACTGCAGTCCAGTCCCCTTTTCGTGTCTTTTCCATTTCTCTGCTAATTTTGGTCTTTCCAGCTGCTGTTGCCTGGGTAGATGAATTTTTCAGTTAAAAAGCCAGAAACTTAAAAGCAACCTGGGTTCCTGTGGACTAAAAAGTGAGGGAGCAGGACAGCTGGCTAACACTGAGTGTGGTGAAAGAGGGAGAGAGGAGAACCTGGGATCCAGACACTGAGGTCCAGGTTGGTTTGTGGTGGAAGCTGGGACTGGTGCCAGTGATGCTGAAACTGGAGGAAAACTATTCAATAGCACTGTTGCTCAAGAACAAAGAGAATCTGACTTAAGCAGGAGGCACAAAGGAAAGAGGAAAAACAGGTTGTGCAGATCAGAAAGCTGGATACAGGCACAAAAGGGACAGCTGAAAATGGTCAAGAAGCTCAGAGAGCCACTGGGAGGGAGAGGGGTAGGACATGACAGCTGGGAGCTAGGGAAAAGCGGGAGCGTGGAATTCATGATGGGACAAGGAACCTTTCACCCATAGGCAACTAATTTGAACCTTGTCCAAGTCAATAGTGAAGCAGAAGCAGTGATGGCTGTGGGGAGATACAAAAGGAGCTGTTGGTCCCCGTCCAGCTCTTAGCAAATGGATGTCACATCACCCCTGAAGTCAGCACAGCTGGAAGGGCTGCTGTCAGGCACTGCAGAAACCACAGGCTGGCTGGGAATGGAGGAAAGTCCGAGGCAAGAGGGAGGCCCAGGACAGGGACTCTTCAATTGTGTTCTCAGGCCTGCCATTTTCTTGCTGTGTAGCACTGCAAAAGCTTAAGTGAGAACTTGCAGCTGTTCCAGGTCACTTTGTGCTGGTTTGGCCACTTGTTAAATGAGTTGTCAGACCTTGCTCTTGTTCAAAAGTTAGACCAGCCTTTGTATCCCATAACCTCCTATGGGATGAGGTGAGCTGATCTGACAGCTCACTGCCAACAAGGCAGCACCAGTTCTGCTCCCTTTGTCCACCTCCAGCTCTCAGCTTGCTCCTGCCAGCTGTAGTTGTCCTTGGATAGTTAAACTTGGAGTTACATTTAGATAGGCAGTTCAGCTTCTGACACCAGCAGAAACCTACCCCAGTGGGAAAGAGTGGATGGTCTTAAGTTAATACTGCACATTAAGAACCTTGAAACACTGTCATACTGTTGTTTTCTCAGTGGATCAAAATCACTTGTTAAATTTCATATAAAATTGTGCATGATAATTGCAAAGTAACATTGCAAATCATCTGGCAAGTACTGCAGACCACCTGGTTTGACTGCAAAACATTTCATAAATGCAGAGTTTGGGTAGCCATGAAGTCTGCGATGCAGGCTGCCTGGAGATTTCTGGGGAAACAACTCCTCCAAATGGTGACTCAGAGAGGGTAATGGCTGTTGCTCCGAATTATTCCTATGGGATGCTGCCTGTCTCTGGGAATTGTGTGATACAGACAAAGAAAATGTCTTCCCTACAGTATGGTTTCCCAAGAGGTGGCGTGGTGGTTTACCAATGCCAAAAGGTCTTGGTGCCCCTCTGTCACCTTCCCTTCTCTTCTGGACACACATTTCTGCTGCACAACTCGTGTTGCTTCTGGCACTCACTGGAGCCCTCCTACGCTTCATCAGCTCCCTGTAATGGCAGGAATCTCGATCAGCAGGAAATGAGGAGCTTTGGGGACCTTACGGAGTTGCAGCATGTCAGCAAGCGGTCTAGTGGGGCTGCAACCAGCGCTAACACAGTTGGCCAAGACTGGAATGGAATGAGGCAAAGTTCTCTTTCTTTTTTTTTCTTTTTCTCCCCACCAGAGAGCTGCGGTGTGAGCTCAGTTTTATATGAAAACATGCCCTAGATTTACTTTGTTACCCCTCTCCTCCTCCAGACTCATTCCCACAGCTCCTTCAAAGAGAAGCACATGTGCACACACACACACATATACCTGTTCCTGGCTGCTCATTAAAAAAATTGAACTGAAAAATTACTGCTGAATAATTAAAAGTGCATGATCCTTACAAAAATGTGAACAACATCAATAACGTCACAGACTTGAAACTTTGGGAGGAAAGTACAAAAGATCAAAAACTTGTTTATAAAGAGGGGGTAGCCAGCAGAGGGTTTTTTACTTTAGAAAAGATTCTGTGTACCAATGTCTGTGTCACTGTGAGTAATACATAAACAAGTGAATTCCGATTATTTGGACAAATTAAAAATTGCATTTTTTCCCTGTTATTGTTTCTCCTCAGACTTTGCTTTCTCAGTTGTTTGGGGTTTTTTTTAACTTCCTTCAGCTCCATGTAAGAAATGCTAGTTGTGTTCCATTAATGAAATTGCAGAAGTTCAGAGCCACCATTCTGGCTAATATTCTGTTTTTGTTTGGCGTACAACTGTTGATGATGTAAAGAACTTTAAAAGGCAAAATATGTAAGGGTCTAGTGGTTCCTTTTAATGGGGCACTTGCCTGCATATATTTTGATTCTTTGAGTGTAGCAGCTCTTTAGTGAACTGAAGTAAGTTAGCACAGTGTTCTCCAGCTCCTGTTTTTATCTGGAAATGGAGCGTATAACCCATTATTTATAACTGTTTATCTCAAAGGGACTGTCAAATTCCCATTTCTGTCCTTTCCACAATTATCTCTAGAATGCAAGCAGATATTTTGCTTTTTCCAATGATGTGATTGTAATACGACCAACACAAGCAACAACTAAAGTTCAGAGTAATTATAAGCACATGGCTGCTTTTGAGATTCTGGCTTTGACCTTGATGTCACAGTTTAGTTCTGGACATGGTGTTCTTTAATAAGAGTAAGGATGATGATGATTGTTATTATTAATTATTATTATTAATTATTATTATTGTGTTTCTTGCCAGCATAACAGTTACTTATTTGGAATTTTATATAGAAATGTCACTGACAAAGTTTTCAGTTTAGAACGACAGTGGCTACTTGTCATCTGTGTACGAACTGCTGAGAGGTACTAAGCAGATGTCTCTGATGACAAACTTCAGGTACCAAAAGAGGAGCAGTATTGAAGGGAAGAGACTCAAGAACATTCTGTATTCATTCAAGTGGGACGTTCTAATTACTGCTTAGGGTTGCATGTTCAGCTGGATGGAGATTGTGGAATGGCTGAAGTTGCTAACGAAGGTGCACTGATACTAAAGAAAATTGTCATTATGGTTCTGTAAAGTTCCAGGAGTTGGTTGTTCTAAAAATACATGGGGGTAGTTATTGATTTTTAACCTCTCTTCCTAAGGAAATGAGGTTTCTGCAACCACACTGTCTGAGCATGTCTGTCTGAAAGGGCCTTACCAAAAACTTTTGAGCCAGTTGGCGAGTTTCAGCTGACATGGACAGGGGATGAGATATGTCAGAGATACTGTGCTTCCTCTCATTTGATTAAAAGAGGCATTTGTCTAGAAGAGAGAGAAATTAGTATTCCCAAGATGAAAGCAGTTCACTTTGAGGTCCTTTAGGTTGTTTGGCACCAATGAATTTTTCCAGGAGAGAGATGTTAGGAAAGCTCCTAAGGAAGAACTTGGATCTGGGAGTACTTTGTGTTAGGCACAGGAACATACCTAACCACAGGGCACAAAGCCACAGCATGAGTAAGTTCTATTTTCATTTTTTGAATTATTGATGATTTTTTCCATCATTTCTGTAAGAAATTCAATCCATCTTATTCTGGAAGCTCAATTTTGTAATAGTCTGAGCAATTAATATACATTAACATCTGCCCCCACGGGCTAATGTTGTTTCTGTAGTGAAAACAAATACTGTAGCCTGACATTGCTATGGTGCTATTGATGGAATTTGGTTATGCATTTGTGGAAAA
This sequence comes from Prinia subflava, assembly GCF_021018805.1. Taxonomy (NCBI): domain Eukaryota; kingdom Metazoa; phylum Chordata; class Aves; order Passeriformes; family Cisticolidae; genus Prinia; species Prinia subflava. The sequence continues at coordinate 8,528,993 of NC_086250.1, read as the reverse complement.
ACCCCTCTGTTCTTACAAAAACCAACAAAATAAAAAGATATTCCTTGGTATTAATGTTACAATTGCTCATTAACCTGTGGACTCCACATGGTGCTAATTCAAGAAGAAAAGTGTTCCAGGTGTCTGCCTGATGATCAAGCTGGTATTAACTTAATGGATGTAATTGCACAGCATCATCATATGCATTTGTTCTTTCCTTTTTCTGCTTCTGAACCCAAGAAACATTATTTAATGTGAGTACCATGAGGATTCTGGTGTTGCATTTGAATGGTGGTTGGAATTTCCTGTTCCCTTGGAGGTGTGTCCTAAATCACATGCCAAAACCTACTGACTTCTATGTTACAGTCAAGGTTGGTGATAAAAGTATCAGAATCACCAACACTGAAGTCCTGCTGATGGACTGTTTTTGTCACTGTTTAAAGAACTGATTGTCTCTTCCAGAAAGTTTTATCTATAGAATCAGAATGGAAGATTGCAAGACATACAGAGATAAAAACAAGAGAAACACAGAAGCACAGATGTCAGTGGAAGACATGGGCACTCAATGGAATCAAGGAACTTAAATCCCAGGAAAGGCAGGGCGTTGAATTAAGGGTTTCAGTAAGATCAGTGCTCCTGGTGATTGTGAGGGATGCATGAATGCAGTTTGTCAGTTCTGAAGGTACGGCCAGATAAACTCGTAGAAAAAGCAAAATCTAAACCTTAGTGCTCTTCAAAGAACAGCAATGAAGTTAGGCTGTCAAATGTTTGGAAATGTGAAGTGCTCACTACTAATGGGATGTTTTATAAATAACATACAACAGCTTGGGTCAGTAGATCCAGAAACTTGGTTTCAAGTGGGAGGTGTTTGTAGGATGTGTGGTTCATGCTGTGGTTTGAACAACATTGGTTTTAACTGTTGATCCAGTCCTGTCTGTGATGAATTCTGTATATGCAGGTGAGTCTATTTGGAAGTGAAATTTTAAATTCTCTTGGTGTTGTAGAAATGTTGACTTGTTATTTCTGATAGGAAATGTTACATGCAACGGGGCTATTGGGCATTTCTGGGTGCAACCCAGAAGAGAGCTGAAAACAGATATCCTCAGTATATCCATGCAATAGGTGGAATTTTCCTTTGAGGGCTTCAAAGCTCTGAAAATATTTTATTCTGGGGTAGAAAAAGAAAATCAGATATGGCAAAATTCTCTGCTAGACATGCTCCCTGTTAGTAGAATCCAAAGCCGAGCAGGTTTCCATTGAAACCTGTCTGGTCTCCTTCTCCAGTTCTGCTAAAACCAACACATTCCCAGACTATTTCTATTTTTAACAGATTGGTATTTTCAGCAGAAAAATTGTTCCTTTACCAAAATTTCCAACCAACTCTAATTTGTGTATGATCACATATGGATAAGCACAGGACCTTTCAAAGACACATCAAACCTCAGGAGCCTGGAAATAGATTTATGAGAGAACTGAGGAACATCAGACCTTGCCAACAAAGGCACGTGGACAACCTTCCCTTCATGACTTAGGAACTCCTTCAGATAACAAAAATAAGTAAGGACCAGGAGTGAGGTTTTATTCAGGCCAGCAGGAATGTTTTCCAGAAGCACATGGCTATTCAACATGAGACAGTAGAGTCCCATTTAGAAGGAAGTGCTTCATTCACTCAGGAATGAGAACGTGCAGTTTTAGAGTATGAAAAAAAGAAAAATGCTCTCCTTAGTTTTCCTGCCACAAAATGACCAGTTAAAACAGGAAGCAGCCCATGCTGCTGGAGCCCCTCAAAGAACTTTCTGTTTGCTAAACTCATTTATTGTCCCTAACAACAGACTGACTTAAAGCTTTTGGTCTCTTTTAGACAACTCTGTTGTCTGTCATCCAGAAAAAAGCTGAAGTTCCAAAGGGTGTAGTTGCACATAGATTTACTTGGACATACTAGCCTCAATTCAGTCCAGTTTTCTTTTAATTTAAGTCCAGCTGAAGCAACTGCATTTCTTCTCCCCTACTGTGATGGTAGGCCAGAACATTTTGGCTTCGTATCTTAGATTCATGGAAGGGTTTAGTTGGAAGGGACCTTACAGATCATTGAGATCCAACCCCTGCCATGGGCAGGGACACCTTCCACTAAACCAGGCTGCTCAAATCTTCTGGAGAAAATAGCAGATAGAATAAAGGATTATCAGAGGAATCTAAAAGGCAGGGTTTCTATTTACTTTCAACTGGAGACATGTAGAAGTCATTTGTAGTTATCTACCTGGAGGGCTTTCTCAGAGTGAAGAGAGGCACAGTAGCTCAGTTTTGAGGGAGGGACAGAATACATCTGATTGTGTCAAAATCATCAGCAACCTGTGGTCCAGGTCTCTCAATACTACAGAGCACAGGTTTCAATAGCTTTTCCATAATAATTTTTGTTGATTTGCTTTCATTATAGAACTCATACTTTTCTAAAAGTGTTTTATTCTCTAAACAAAACTTTACAGAGTCAACAAAGTTTGGTAAATCCCAGAAGGTCACAAAGCTACTGTTTTGGATTTGGTTGCCAAGGATTGTATCTTTGTCTGTGAATTTACAAGTTTGTCCCCTCCCCACCCATTCCTTTTTTGTTGTGCAAGAGATAACATTCCTAAGAGCATCTCTTATATCAGCACTTCAAGTACACTTATCTGCAGGAGATAAACCCAAAGCCCCACATGCACAGTTCTTGCTAGAAATGGAATTATTTGCTACAAAACTTAAAAGGAGGAATTATGACTACTCCTCCTTTAAGAACTTCCATTAGGCTTGTCTTCCATGGAAAATAAGTTTGTTATAGCATGACCTTGAAAAGGTTCACCCTGGAGAAAGTGCTTGACATCGTTTTTCTATCAGTGTCAAGTTAACCTCCTAGCTCCCAGTGTTTGTGGGCTTCAGTGAAGTGTGCTCATGGTCAATAATTCTATTAAACAGAATTTGACCCTGGCTACAACAGCAACAGAAACATGTTTCCAGTCACAGCAGCTACTCTCCAAAAGGAAGCAATGTTTATGAGGACCAGGACATAAAGAAGCACTCATTTGCAGCCTTTAACAGGACTGCCTCTTTAGTCTGGTTAACACATGGGGCAGATTTAAGGATGATAGTTTAAAAGCATTGGTGAGAAAGCAGTTGTATTTTTGTGTATACCTGAGGCTTAAGGAACTGAGGAGAAGTCAAGAAATACTAAAATTTAGTTCATATTAAAAAGATCTCTTGGGAAAACATGACATTTCATCTTCTGTAAGTGTGAACAGTACTACGTGAGAATCTGAAACCAAAGGGGGTGTTCTCAGATACTCCTCTTTCCTCTGATAAGTAAAATATTTTTTTCTGCTCAAAGAGAGAGTGAGGAAGAGTCTGCAAATAGGTGATCAGGAATAAATTTCCATCTTCAGAAAAAAAAAGTTGAAGGAAAAGAAAGCCAGGTGCTTTGAGAGGAAATACTTCACTATTTTTAGTAGCTCTATGGCAGAATAGGAAAAAGAAGTATTAGTGGAAGTAACAGCTCAGATTGTGGCTCAACATCCTCATGAATCACAGAAAGAATGAAAGAGGACAAAGTACTAGAAAGGAGAACCTCAGTTCCTTTCCAGGATAGGAAAGAGTAGACCAACTCTAGTAGTTGGTAATTATTTATATCTCTGCCTTATTAACTTCCTCCCTTTAGGAACTGAACCGCTGCCAGCGGGTGAAACTGTTCTCCGTGGATGTAAAAAACTCCCTGCAAGCAAGTAATCAATCACACCTTGTTTTCTCACCCTTACAGCACAGAGAATTGTCCTTTGCAGGAGAGCATCGATAACAGGGGCAACATGAGGAAGCCAGACTGGAGCTGGTAGGGAAATGGAAATTGCCATATGACAAGCTTTAAATAGCTTCACCCTGAGTCAGCAATATGAAACACACACCCATCCACTTGCCTTACCTATAGGTATCCCAGAAATCCAATCAGAAATATTTAGGGACACCGGGATCTGTTTGGCACTTGCTGATGAGTTAACACTGGTAGACTTTGCCATTGCCTTCAGAAGGAACAGCTTGTCCCTCAAACCAACACCTGCAGTGAGACCTTGAGACAAACCCAGAGGTGTTCAGTGAGGAGCCTTGCTGTAGGTTTGCCTTTGGCACCGTGCATCCAGCTCTCTACAGGGAATTTGGCACTCAGTGCCAATTTTCCTGCAGTGTGTTTAGAAAGGTCACTGGTTACAGCTATGTTTAGCATTCCAGAGGCTGTTAGGAGCAGTCCACAAGGAGCTTTTCTGATTGCCTGAGAGCCAAGAGAGCTGTTGGGTTCTGCAGATCAGCTGGCAGTAAATTGAGCTGTTTATCTTTAAGGGTGGACTCCCCAAAGCTAACCTGCATTGTGGTGTATGGCCCAGGGACAGTGACAGTAAATTGAAGCTGTGAAGGCAGCATGCACTGACTGCTGGCTCACAGATACCAGAGGGGGAAGAAGATGCTGCTCCACTGTGCTAGAGAAAAGGTGCAAAAGGATTGTTGGTTTCTCTGGGAGTGGATTTACTTGGGGTGCAGGGAGGACTTGACCTTCATTTCCACTACTTGTCTGCAGCACTTTTGTCATAACTCAGATACCACCTCCTCACCAAACTCCACCCGTGGCTTCTTTCCAACAGCTTGTGGTGAGCACTGAGCATAAACTGCTGCAAGTGCACACAGGGGCATCGCCAGCTGTGGCTAAACAATTGTCTGGGTAACTGTGAGAAACTATTGTCTTTTAACGCTTCCTTTTCTCTCCACTTAAATTGCCTGGCTGGAAAATAAGTATGGTCTTCTCATCACATAAAAGGGGAAGATTGCTGGAGTGGGTTTAGGATTTACAGCCAAGGGCACTTAAGGGCTGTATCCTTCAGCCATGGTGGATTCAACAAGAGAATTTTCTTGTTTCATGAAACACACCTTTCTCCAGTGACAAACTCCTTGCAGCAATGCTGCCACCACAATTTGCTGCTGAGCTGTGCAGGAGACCAGGATCTGCAGCATGTGTCTCTAATTCCATACAAATTATTGCAGTCTTCTTTTCTACACCCATTGTTTCTGTGCCTCTTTGCTGTGATTAGAGATTATTGGGACAACATCTTCAATGTAAGTTCATGGTTTACTGTTTGACTAGGTGAATGAGCTTGATTTCCTTTTACTTTGGGTGTTCTTTTAATGTTTGGTGCCTTTTTTTTGGTTGATTGATTGGGGAGGTTGTGTGGTTTGTTTTGTTTTGTTCTTTTGTGGTTGTTGCTGTTCTTGATGCCCTCATTCACACATTGCAGTTTCTCCCCACTGCAACTCATGTGAGCTGCCCTTGCTATTCACTGGGAAGGAGTGACACTCACTGGCCAGAGGGTATAGTGCCATAAATTAAGTGAATTTAAAGCACTGTTTTCTGAGATAAACATTTGGGGATGGAAGTAAAACTGGTGAAAACTTTTGTTTCAACATGCACATTTGGCAACTTGTTTGGCAAGCAGGACTGAGTGAAGGGTTGTGGAACCCACAAACCATGAGAGCGTGGCTAAGACCTGTCCTGAGCTAAAGGTGCTGTTATCCTTGACTAAGGTGTGTTATCTGGATCCCTTTTCCCTTATATTGTGGATCAGGATAGGAAAATATTGAAGAAATTCAAACTTGATTCAGAGACAGTTGTACATGTAGATCTCTAACCACTTCTTACAAAATCTGTTTATTAAGGGTGGCCCTGATCTTCTCAAATCTCCACTTGTGGTTAAATAGTGTCAGAGTCCTTCCAGAGCCAGATGAAAAGAAGCAGGACCTTCTGTTTTTTATAACTTCAAATCCTGTTTCAGGCTTGAAGAGGTCAGCTGTTGTCTATGTGGTGGCTGACAAACAACTGCCTCTGTGCCTGTGTTAGCACATACTTGCAATTTACTTGCAGTGTGTGATTGATCAGACCAAACATACCAAAGATATTGGTATACTGATACCCTGTAGATATTATCACCACATCTTCAACCAAAGAATTGTTTCCAGTGTTCACGATTGCCTGTTCAGTGTTCCTGGGGATCCCAAGGCAGTCTGAAACTCTAAGCCACTCTAAAAAGAGAAGAAGGAAAGCTGAAGGGCTCCACAGATATCAACAATGTCCTGTTTTACCTCGTTCTAGTCATGGTTTGAACGTGCTGCCAAAAGAATATTGGTTCAGCATGCCCTCCATCTGAGGCAAACACATTTTGGGGGTTTTCCATATCCAAGTAGTTCTTTGCAGTAGTTATTTTCTATCCTGTATCTGTGTTGTGAGAACTTTGTTTCTCTAGGTGTGTGGATATATACCTATGAAGTGCATCTGTGAGTAAGTAAGTGGAACAGGCTGCCCAGGGAATCACCATCCTTGGAAGTATTTAAAAAACATGTAGATGAGGCACTTAGGGTTTTGTGTCAGACCTGGAATTGTCGGGTTGATGTTTTGACTCGATGGTCTTTGAGGCCTTTTCCAAGCTAAATGATTCTTTGATTCTGTGTAGTATGCTGCTTAATATCTGTGTGTGTACCTGTACTGCTGAGCCCCCAGGGCTGGGTGGAAGAGCTCCTGGAGAAAGGAGCGTGGGCTGTAAGAAGAGAGAGAAGAGCAAGAGTGAGAAACAACCAAGGTGAGAGAAGCAGGAGAAGGGGGACGAGGGGCTGCAGGTTCCAGAGCAGAAATTCCCTGCAGCCCCTGGGGAAGGTTTATCCTGAAGCTCGTGGAAGGGCCCACAATGGAGCAGAGGAGCAGTGTGAGGAGGAGGGACGAAGTGTTGTAGTCTGACTTCAACCCTGCATTCCCCATCCCTCTTTGCTGCTTGGGCATGCGTGAGAAAGGGAGGCACAGGAGAATTAGGGGAATTAGGGACATGAGTTTAGCCTGGGAAAGGAACAAACCTGTCAAGTTTTATGAGATTCCTGTACGTCTCTTCTGTAGCCTGTGCAGGCACTACTAACCAGGGACTCTGCCCTCAAGCTGAGACCAAACTCCTGGGCTTGTGTCAGCTGTGGATATGGTGTGGTGCATTTCATCTCTTCTTCTGGAACACTGATAAAAGTGTCCAGTGAGGCGAGACTGTGGATAAACTCCAAAGGCATTCATCTTGTCACTGGTCTCTAGGTCATGCAAGAGTTTTTCCCCTTCCTGATAAGCTTTTCCACCTGAAATTTTCATGTAAAAGCTGCCAACACCCACTGAGTATAGTTTGTGTCTTTGTGAAGTTGTACAGCAATCAGTGAAAGATGAAACATTCCCTATGACAACCTTCCCTGAGAAATATGCTTGATAATGTTTTACCTATTGATTTACTGTGTTTAGCCTTCCTGTCATTTTTATTCCATGTTTCTGAAAGCAGAATGAATGCAAAATTATGATACTCACTTGAGAAGGAAGAATTGACTGATTAAACACAAAGTATTTGTGATAAAAAAGTTATGTGAATGAGAGAAAAAAGTAGATCCAGAGTTACAGTTCAACTTAACAAGTCACTAAACACTGTTTTCTTTTTGCAGATTTCTCCTGGTGCTGATTTGTTTAATATTCAGTGTACTGTCTACTATAGAACAGTATTCTGAGTTTGCCATTGGAACCCTTTTCTGGATGGTAAGTGAACTTTTTGGGGGAAGGGCTGATCAGTTTGACTAAACCTTCATCAGTTCATCAGTTTTAGACAGCATGGAACAGGATACTCTATAGGAATGAATATTTGAAATGTTTATTTTTTAAGTCTTATTGTAAAAAGTTGTCAAGAACATTTCTTTTCAGAGGAAGGTGATTTCTGTCAGCCTCGTTTACTATTCTAACAAAAGAGGAAGGAAGAGCTCCTATCACGCTGCTGTCACCAGTGATTTGGATTTGAAGTTGGTGCTTGCTTGGTGGGAATCAAAAGTACAAATAACCTGCATGAGGACACTAGACAATGTCCCTCCTCTGTTCCCCCCTGCCTCTATTCACCTTTAGAGAGTGAAAAATGGAAATTAACCATCCTTGATAAAAATTGAGTAAATAACTTTCAAACGGCTCCTTGCCAATCTGTATTTTAGCCACTGAAATCCTCTGATCTCAGTGTGTGATAATCTTACTATTCCTATTGTAGTTTCCTTTTGCTAAATGGTGACTTTTAATGTGATAGAGTTTGGTTTTCCATCTGGTTTAAAAATAAAAATCAGTTACTTCTTTATTTTCGTATGGCTTAGGCTACATTAGCACGTGCAGCTTTTGCATGCTGTTGACTGAGCCATCATTAGCTCCCAGACTTATTCTGAGATCTTGATTAAAGTTAATCCTGTAACAAATGTTGCTTGGCCTTTAAGCCACAATTCAGTGTCAAGCAAAGTGCAGAGTTCTGCCAGTCGTGTGTGCTCCTCTCCTGCTCCCTGAGATGTGGTGACTGCAGGACAGGCACTGCTGGGAACACTGATCCTGGCTCAGTTGATTGTTTCTGTGCAGATGGAATGTGCAGACACATTTTTGACAAAGAGTAAGGAGATGGAGACAGATGTGTGGATCTCAGAGTGCCCACTTAGCACTGCCAGCTATTTTTAGGTGATGTTATCATCTAACAAATGAATCATGCAGTCAGTGGAACAATTTCTTGTCCTCCTTGTGTCACCCTGGAGGATGCCTCTCTGGAGTTTTTCCTTCTGCTGATTCCTTACTTTCCTTCCTAGAAATGGCCAGTATGGAGGGTAGCTGTTGTGCTGGCTACTTTAGAGTCACTTGCCTTGAACATAGTTGTCTTAAAACTTGGTCTGAAATAAATTCACTTCAATTACAAAATATTGTTTTTAGAGCTAATTAAATCAGTTCTTTTTCATAGAGTTGGGAGACTTCCTGTTGCCAGGAGTTAAATGGTTGGACTCCTGCTTGGAGCACATCTTCCCACCTTTACCTGAAGGAATTTTCAACTGGGTCTCCCATTTGAGCCAGGATTGCTGTTCTCTTTAATCCTGAGAGGATCATAACTCTGATCTACTTCATATCACAGATGACTGGTTTCATGAAACCAGAGTTTTATCTCTCCAAAATATGAAAACCTGTGTCTGTGCATTCTGCCTGCTGTCTTGAAACTGGCAACAGAGGATACTGCCAGTGTGGTGAGAATCAAAACTGGGCCAAAGGATTTACTGGATCAAGTTCAAAATTAAATTGGTTTGTTTCTCTCCTAAATGAAGGACCCTGTAATTCTTTGAGTAGCTCTCAGCAGCAAATACTGGCATGTGATGCTTGTGCTATTTTCCCACTTGTGAGAAATCTGCTTTCCATTATATTCAGGTAGATTAACACTTGGGAAGGATCAATTTCAAAAATGTCCCGCTGAAAGTTGCTAAGGCCTGATAAGAGGGGTAATATTTGGTACTTGAAGACATGGAAATGTTTTTGTAGTTTCTTAGGGAGGGTGAGGTGGTGTGCCAAGTACAATTTTGGATGATATGAGTCACTGGAGTAGAGATGAGACATTGGTAACAGATGTAGCTATAGATGGTCCTAAGACACCAGAGCCTTGTGTTTCAAAGATGTCATTATGTCAGTGTTCTTCAGACATCTGGATGGTCTCAGAGAACTTCTGGTCAGGTGTGAAACTGATTCAGACAAGCTCTGTGAATATACGAAGGAGAGATTGGTATATTCAATATACCAATTGAATAGCTAGAACAGAAAATGGGGGCTGAAGAAGCAGTTGCTGGAACTAAGACTAAAAAATGCCCCAAAGCTACCCATTCCCTAAGCATATGTTCTCAAGTCTCTGACAATTCAAGTGAATTCTGGAGGACAGGAACGTGTCTTTTAGCCCTGTGTTTCAGTGTGAAGGCCAATCTGTTGTTTCTGAGATGACTGAAAACATTGCCACAGCCACAGGTTCAGGCACAGGCTGATGCCGAGCCCCCTCTCTGCCATAATTGTTTTATCTGATGCTCTTGCTTAGGCTGAAAGGACACGTCTGTTCTTTGCCCTTACAAAGAGAAGACAACATGTAAATCTCCATCTTCACTATGGTAAAATCAGTTTATTTCTGTGATAGAAGGACTGGTGAAATTGCTTGTCTTGAACTTGAAGTGTTGTTTGAAAGACATTTTTGTACTCATGCTACCAAGTATTTTGTGTATTCCTTGTCACTCTCAGGAGAGTTCTTCCCAGTTCTAACATATTTTAATTTAATTTTTTCATATATACACATTGTATGAGCTTTGTTAATTCCTGGCTGGGTTTCTTTCCCTTCTCTGAGTATTTAGTAGCCAGCATTTGAGGGGAGTGACAGTGGGACAAGGCACAGCTGTGAATAAAGTGTTTGCAACACTCGAGATCATCCTGAGTTACAGTTGAGTTTCATTCCCAGTTGCCCCAGGTTTAGGTAACATTTTATCTTAAGTTTTAATTCTCTAATAATACAGTTACACTTTCATCTGGTTCTATGATTATTCTGTTGAAAAAGTGTTTTTAAAAATTGCCAAAGCCTCTTGATTAGGCTTTTGCCTCTGCAGCAAGAGGCTGAAATGTTTTCTTGATGATCTAGTAGTTTGTGTGTCTGTTTTGATTTCTAAATAGCATCTAGATTTTTCAGGACATAGAATGAAAAAATAAACTATAAAGTGGGCCAGGTGTATTTCCTCCTTTGAGGCCTAATCTGTTTTCATGATTAGAGGTCATATATTTTTCTACCAGGAGAGGTCACCATGGTAGTTTGTAAAAGACCGATTTTTCTTTTTATTTAATTGCAAAAGACCTTGCAAAACCTAAGTGAGCTTCTTAGCTTGTGGGGCAACTTCCACTAACTGTGGAAGCAATTATTTAAAATTCTGAAGGGCTTATTCACATTGGATTGATTCCACTCCAGGAGCAAAGCTAAACCCTTCCCCTCCTACTAGAGGTGATCCCTTCAGGGACATGCTGGGGTGAGCTGGAAGGCTTCTGTGGATCTATAGAGAAATGGGAATTTAGAATTAGAAATTAGGATTTCAGGCACTAACTTACTGGATCTTATTCAGTCTCTATCTGATTATATTTACCTTAGTGGTATCTTTCAGAATGAAGCAATTGAGAAAAACACGTTGGTCAAAAATAGTGGAGGCTGTAGTTGATTTTCTTTGGAGAAAAAAAATCTTACCTTCTTAAATAGAATTAAAAAATAACTCTTCCTCTGTGACTCAGCCAGCTCACCTGAATGTGGCTGTCACAGGGGGAGCACTGTGAGCTTCCCTCATCAGTGTGCAGCTTCATGCAGGAAACAGCAAACAGCAATAAAATGCAAGACAAGCACACTCCTGGTAGGAAGTCAGCAAATTCCGCATATTTATCAGGTGTGCATGGAAATGTGTTTTTTATGAAATGTTTAATCCACTTGTATCCAAACAACAGACTTTGAGTGCATTGGTTTCACCTAAAAGCTGGAAGTGTGAGTAAGCTAAGGGTACAATAGGACACTTTGCAGCATTTGGCATTTTTTCTTCTGTATATTGGGTATTCTATTTTCACCCAGGACATCTGTCATCTTTGCAAGAGCCAGAACGATGGTAGAAAAGAAACATTTTCAGTATCAGTAGGTTTCCATAGCATTTGAGTAGCTATTAAACTAAACAGGTCACTAAATGGACATTTTCAACTGTAAGGACTGGAAAACCTTGAAGACAGGTTATCAGATTAAATTTGGGACACAAGCACACGTGTGCAAACATTTGGACTATTAAACCTTTATGCCTCTTTCTGAGGCTTCATTGTCTGGAGCTGCCATTCCTTGATTGAATCTCCTTGAGCACACACTATTCATTTAGCCATCCCACTTCCTCCTTTTACCCCAGCACCTAAATATTCCAATAAAAAAGTGAAGAGAGCCTTGTGTGTGCTCTCCACCTAAAACACAGCTGCAGCTGAGAAAATACCCTTCTTTTTTCATGTCTGCACTTTAATCACTCCAGTGAACTTCCCTCTCCTGCTTCCCCAGTCCAGTTATCCATAACCAAACTGGGATAAATTATAAATTCCAGGCTATATATTTAATTTACACACACAAGCCTGTGTAAAAGTGTTGGGTTTCTGCGTTAATGTGGGCATTTTTTTATTTGGTCATCAATGACATTCATGGATAAAAAGTTGATGGCTTTTCCACAAGGGTTTTTTATTTGATTGATTCAATTAGATACAGGTGGAAGCTATTTGTATACATATTTCCCTTTAAGCTTATTTTTGTATATTTTTTCTTAAATTAATAAAATGAAATTGTACTAAAAATAGCATAAGCATGACTATGTATTATTTTCTTATTAATTTGGTGGGGGAGGGAAGATTTATGCAGTGGCTAGACTTCAGAAAAGTAAAAAAAAAAAAATCAAAGATGAAATTAATTTAAGGGCAAGGACTATTATGGTCCTTATGTGCCTTGGGTCTTTTCTCCAGACAAGAGGGAGAAGCACAGAATAATGGAATGCTGCTACTGACTTCAGCAGAGGTGTTAGATAGCACAGACCCAGTTTAAAATCTGTAATTAAATTCTTTTGCTGGTATTCTTGTGGCAATTTGAGTTGCTACAATCAAAACAGGAAGAAACTGTGACACATGAGTGTGAAGAACCAAGTCTGATATGCCTCTTATTTTTATGAAGTAATAGTTTGTTCCTGCTCATTATTTTTGGTTTCAGTTTCATTAGAAGAGTTAGTTCCTGACTTTCTGTTAATGCCAAACTGCTTTCCAGGTTTATTAAATCTGCTGAGAATCCTTCATCATGCATTTCTTCCTTGACCAATTCCAGGAGAAGGGGAAAAATACTGCTGGGAGCCTAAATCAAAAGGGTTTGTGGGTTACTTGTGAGTGTAATCCCATTTTGAAAGCAAGGGCTCTGGAAAATTGCAGAAGGCTGCAGAACGATCTCCAACTGACACACAGATGGATGTAAATTTAATTTGCAGATTGTTTTTGCTGATTTTGTTCTGGTTCATATTTTGTCCACAAGTTCCCACCATCATTTGTTACCATTTCAGTGAGAATTAGTACTTTTTTCTGACTTTCCAGAAAATTGCTGGGTTGTTTTTTTTTCCTTTTACCAGAAAGTAAATGTGGGGCAATAAATTTAAGGCTCTGAAAAGTGTTTATGTGTAGAAGAGGAAAAGGAGGGAGGTTAGGGCTTTTTTTTTGAAGGTGAATTTAGTGAGGTGAAGTTTGATCAGCCTTGGCAGCTCTGGAAATGGGTGTCTCCTATCTTGCATTAGGAGTACACACAACAAGAGTGTAAATGTCATAATCTTCCTTGGTTTTTTGAGGGACCACCTGCAGAGCTGTGATGTTTGTCCAGTTTCTGTGCTTTTTTGGTCTTTGGCCTGTCTGAGGCTGCCAACAAATGTGTTAATGGCTGTGGTTTTGGTAATGTGGACACCTGTCCAGGACAAAATGAACTGTGATTAGTAATTAATGTCAAATTTGTTGAAGATGTAAGTTCCTCCTTTTCCTCCTTCCTGTCAACAATTTCTTTTTCCTTTCCATGGACTGTGCAACCTTATTGACTTCAGCAGGGTTTTCTGGACATAACAAAGATGAGTTCTGAGAGTAAAATACCCTCAGGCCAGATGTAGTTTTAATTTCAGTTTTTAAAACTGCCCTCAGAGGATAATCAATGAAAATCTGAGAAGTTTTTACTTCCTTGGCACTTCTCTGCTTGTCTCCTTTCTCCACAGCTTTTCACCTAAAGCAAGTGCATGCAGACCCATTAAAATGATTCTTCCACTGCCATAAACATTGCTCTGCTTCCTGTAGTGGAACTTAGAGATTCCTAACAAAAAACCCCCAAAATGCCAGAGTGATGATCCAGGAACCACCTGCAAACAAGACAATTTAATAAGTGAGAGAGTATTTTGCAAGATTCCAGAAATGCAGTTAATTCTTTTCCTTTGCAGGTTGTTCTTAGGATTTGATTTGACTGTTATACTTGAATAAATATTTCTATTTAAATTGTAGGGAGAATGCAAACTTAGAATAAGCTCTAAATAGATAATGCATATACTAAAAAATGAAACTTGAGGAGTTAATTTGCTGTGTATTTTCTTGTGCTTCTGCCTTGATGGTGGCTGTGAGCTTTCTTAGTTTTATACTAAGCCTTGGTTTATTCAGGCTGAAAGTGCAATGCAAAAAAGAGGAAGACTGTGCATATTTTCTTGGTTCTCATTCCAGGGAAAATAAGGAGGCAGAAGTGAACACAGAAATGTTAACTTGGTTAAAAATCAAAATTGACATGCATTTTTGCATATTAATGTAGAGTTTTTTCTTGGGTTTTTTTCAGCTTCAGAGTATTTTGGTCTCTCTTGAGCCATTCAAAATGTCAGTTTTAAAATCAAGTTGGTATTGTCATCCAGTGAAAGTTGTGATTTAAGCGTGTTTTGCTTTTTGGGTGCTTTAGAATCCCCCAGGTGCAGATTGCAAGCACGTTTTCAAGTCAATATGCAAACATTTTCCAAAGCTGTAACTCATGTAGTAGGTGTTTGGTGACTCTGAATTACTGGGTACAGTTTGGGTTGGAGCAAAGCCTAGAAGCTGTGTTTGGGTTGTGCTACCACTGCAACAGAGAGGAGAACAAGGAAGGCAGGAATGAAGATCTCAATGAATCTGCCCACGCTGTGATCTTTACTAATCTGCTTTCTTTAGAAGTATTTCAGAGTACACCCATCCTTGGGCATGCACCAGTGCTTCACAGTGCGGTGCTGAAGAGGGGAGCAATATTAAAATACTGATAATTAATTTATTTACATGCTGGCTATACAGCTCACCTCTGTCACCAATCCTTATGGGGGATTTTATCTTCCCAGATATCAACTGGGAATGTCATACAGAGGACTCAAACAGGTTCTGGTGATTTCTGAGCATGTTGAAGTTAACTTGGTGCAGGTGGTTGACTAGGAAAGGTGTCCTCCTAGATTTGTTGTTTATCAGGGACTTTTGGGCAAAGTGATGGCTGGTGGTTGTGTCTTATCACGGTGACCTTGAAGGAGATGAGTTTCTAAAGTTGGTGATAGAAGAGAAACTGTCAGCAAAATTTTGATCCTGGATGTTTGGAGACCAGTAGAGGCTGGTTAGTAAAGTCTCTTGGGAATCTGCTTTTGGAGGTTGTTGGGGATTCTGAATGCTGGTCACCTTCTCAGGGCCATCTCCTAGGAGCACAGGAGCAGGCAGCTCCAAAGGGTTGGAAGTCAAGCAAAGCTGGCCAGAAGAGCAGCTTGGCTGAGCAGGGATCTTCTAGAACTTAGGGAGGAAAGGGGAGTGTATGGGAGGCTGGGAGACATGGGAGAAGATTCTGTCCCCAAGGCAGGAAGAAAATTAGTGCAGCCAAAGCTCATGTGGAGTTCAAGCAGGCCAGCACTGAGAAGGACAATAAAAGGGACTTTTACAAATATGTTCATAGCAAAAGGGGAATTGGAAATAGCATTGGGCCATGGCTTGGTGAGACTGGTCACCTCAAAAACAGCCATGTAGACAAAGCAGAGACATTTAATGTCCTCTTCACCTCTGCCTTCAACAACAATGGGCCCAGGAAGTCTGGAGTTCTGTTGGAAAACTGTGACTGTGGGAGGATGATAAAATCTCAGTCCACCCTGAGTATGTTTGAGACTTGCTGCTACAGCTGGATAAATCATGGGGCTTGGTGGGATTCATCCCAGGATACTGGAAGACCTGGCAGATGTCATTGTGGGACCTGGCTCCGTTTCTTTTTCAGTGGTCTTGGGAGTCTGGAGAGGTCCCACTAAACTGAAAGCTGGCAAATATTGTCCCAAGGACAAGAAGGAAGTGCCTGGTGATTAGTCCTATGAATAACTTAGATGTGCAAACTGTACTTCGAATGAAAAACTCAACTCTGCTCTCCTCCCTTTCCCTCTGTTAGGAAATAGTTCTGGTGGTGTTTTTTGGTGCCGAGTACCTGGTCCGGCTGTGGTCTGCAGGCTGCAGGAGTAAATATGTTGGCTTCCAGGGAAGGATCCGCTTTGCCAGAAAGCCAATATCCATCATTGGTAAGTTTTAAACTCTTTTGCAACCCTCCTGCTTGTTGTAAATAAAAATGTCAACTTCTGCAGGGGCCTTATTGCAGCTCTGAGCTTCGTCTACCCTTCAAGCACTTATCTGCTTGTGATTTCTTTTGGGTTGCTAGAACACCATGGCTAAGGCAGACATCAGCCTTAGAAAGGCAGGACTGTAAAGTGAAAAAATGACTAAACCTTGGGTGATTCCAGGAAATTAACAAGATTTTGAACACAAAGTCCTTCCTTGGGTACAAACAAATTCTTTGCTTCTAGAGCTGGTCTAGTTTTGTGATGTAACCATGAGGACTTTAAGGAATTGTTTTTAATTCTCATTGTGCTCTTGATTTCTCTCTCAATTAGTAAGTGCTTCTTAGGTGGGTCTATTAGAGAAAATGAATCTCATTGAACTGTGGTTTCAAGGGGTTCTCTCTGCTGGTATTTTGCTACTACCACAGCAAATATTCATGTTTGTATTAGAGCCCTTGGGGAAGAAACTGTGGGTTTTGTTAAGAAAAGCTAAGAATGGCTGTAGCTGAGGGTGCACTCACAGGTATCAGTATTTTATTTAACCTTTGAAATTCCCCATAGGATATAATACATTGGAAATGAAGATTTGCTTTTCCACATCAAATGCAGAGGGAACAGTGTCTGCACTGACACAACAAGCTAAACTTGGGAAATACCTTTGCTGTAAATGATTGAATCTTACTGACTCATCCTTTCATTTTTAAATCAACATGAATAAAATACAAACACTGGAAAAAGAAATTAAAGGATTAGAATAGAAAGTAAAACGTATTGCATTCATTTTCTTCCTTCATTAATACAAAAGTGTTTATTTTAAAATCAAAAAAATATCCACTAAAAATTCTTTGACAGCTGGGAGATTTCTTCTGTGGGTTTTTGTTCCCTCTAAAATTTGGATTAGTTCTTAGAAAATTCAAAATGGAAAATGCCAGGCTGAGGCAGAAGGAATGTTCTGGGACACCCAAGCTCAGTAAAAAGACAGGAGGTGGATTCTGATGCAAAGGTCTGGAGATGATGTTTAAAGAGACTGACAAGCAAGCAGGAGCTTGAAAGGAAATCAACAGGGTCTGGAAATATGTGGGATTGAAAGGTGGCAGTGGAAGGGTAGGATATGCTGAAGACATGGGCTACAAAATAAGGCTGTTTGGACCAGTAAACTGGGATTAATTAGGGAAATCTAAGCACTGGAAACTGGGATGAAAATTAGGAACAGAGGAGAAGCACAGATAGAAGAACAGGTTTGGAGAAAAATAAAGAAAAAGAAATATCTCTACCATGAAGAACACTTTCAGAAAATTAGAAAGTACAAATGAAAAAAATCTCTTTTACTCTCACTACTTAGTTGAACTCATTTTCTAAGCATCAGTCTTTTCCACTTTAGTGTCTGCCATCAGATGGATATGTGTATGTCTGCCAGTTTAGTAAAGATCATTTGTTAGATGGATCATTTGCCAAAGGGCAAAGATCTGTGTTAGGATGTGATGGGAAAAAACCCCACCCTGAATTCCAATGTTTACAAATATATGTTCACACACATACATGATAAAGGAACAGCATAAGAAATTTGCAAAGTCAGGCATTCAAAAGCTAAGATTAATTCCAAATGGAAGCACTTTCTGTAGCCTCATCCATCTCTTTATTCATTTTCATTTTCATTTTCATTTTCATTTTCATTTTCATTTTCATTTTCATTTTCATTTTCATTTTCGCACAATTAGTGTAGTAGTCTTAAAAAAGACTGTGTGCTTTCCCTTGAGGAGGAATCCTGCTTTTACAGCAAAAATCAGACTGATACTGGAAATTAATTCAGCTCAGAGAGTGAGGGATGCTGTTGGTTGTAGAAATTCTGCAATATTTGTTGCAGCACGTGGTTGTGAATGAGGCAGAAGAACATTTAAAAGGAGAGGTAAAAAGAAGTTAGCCTTGCTGAAGGAAACTGTTGTTGCTGCTCAGGTTGGATCCCATTCTGCCTCTTGCCCAGGCATCCCATGGAAAGTTGGTTAAATCAGTTTTCACAAGTGAGCCTCATTTTTTGGATGTCCAAGGGAGGACTTGAAGTTGGGTTGCAGAGGTTCCAAGCCCTCACAGCTGCAAATGAAGCCAGCAGGGCTGATGTGCTGAAGTGCTCTATAATGTTAAATGCTCTGAAGAATAAAGTACTGCCTGTTTCAGACTGGTAAAGGAAAGTTTACCAAAACTTGTCCTTGTTCTGCCTCCATTTGCTACTCATTTATAATACTATCCTTTATTTTTTGGTTAGAATTTGAAAGGGAAGAATTTAGATGCTCTAAAGAGGTTTTACCACAGAAGTGCCTGCGAGGAAACAACAACAAAAAAAAGTCTTCTCAGAATAAAGTTACAGCAAGGTTCAATAATTAAAAGAAATGGACATGCTCACTGAACTGGGATCAGGGAAAATAAGGGATGTTGGCACTGTGAACTCAATCTATCATTTGCATTGTATAAAGCTGGAACTGTGTAAACTGCAGAGTTGTGGAAACAAAAAATTAAAAAAAAGGAACTCTGGAAACAATTATTTTTTCATACAAATAAAGACAGTATCACAAAGTAAACTAACAATTCTGATTTTTTTTAGCCAGTCTTTGTTCTGACAGTTCCCTTAGGTTTGAAAGCTTGGCTTTACAGCTTTGATACAACTTTCAAACTAAGTGTATGTGTGTATGTATGCATGATCCTTCACGGATTTCATTATTGTGTGATGCAAACCCTTGCATTTCCTCTTAGATCAGAAGCCTTGAGCCAAAATATAGATTCATTCCTAGGGTGCACAGATGCCTTTGCATTTTTTGTGGCAAACTGCCTGATCCATCAGGTTCTTTGAAACTTCTGTTACTGAATTCATCCTGGAAGAAGTTGTAGCCACTGGGGTTTTGAAGTGAAACTATTGCATAGACTTAACATGCCCACCAAATTTCAGCTAACAATTTCTTTTTTTGAAGTGCTTTCCTTAGTCTGTATTAGTTGTGTTTTTCAGTGCTGAGATTTAAAAAAACCAAATCAATACAGTCTTTCTTATTTTGATTGTTTGTTTGTTTGTTTTTAACAGATCTGATTGTGGTAGTAGCCTCAATTATTGTTCTGAGCATAGGATCTAATGGGCAGGTTTTTGCCACCTCTGCAATAAGGTATGTTCTCCTGTCCCTGCAGCTCTTCACTACCAGAGAGGTTAATGGATGTGTATCTGATTGCCTGATTCCCAATTTAGCTGCATCTCTGATTTTCCTAATGCAGGGAAAGTCATTCTATAGGAGCACTGGGCAGTAGAGGACTGGGTGCTGTTGTGCATGGTGACTGGTTGGGAAACGAGAGCAGGAACAAGGCAAATGAAAAATGGTGAGACTGCTGAAGCCAACTGGAAAAAACAAAACGTTGTGTCCTATTTAAAACATCAAACAACTCTTTCTCTGAGACAAGAGAGAATTACAGAGCATGGGTTTATTTAAGAAGTAATCCAGACACTGCTTAACTTGGTGCTTTTTGAGTATGAGTAATTACTTTGTTTAAAGAGCAATTATGCTTTGCTGGATTTGTTTGGCACGAGTAACTCACACAGTACGTGAACCAGAAACATTTGATGTCCACAGTGTTTGTTCAGCTTGCATCAAACACTGCAGGCTTGTTTTGGGAGGTGAAGAGGGTAAACAGAAGAAAAGAATGATAAGCTGTAGGTGTACTTCCCACTCCTAACCTGACTTCCAAGATGTGCTGCATGTTCTGTCACAAGCCTCTGCTTCCCAGTGCAGTGGAATCACTGGGGAGTGGGAATGTCCAGTGCTGTCTAAACTGTCCAGCTGTGCAGGCAAACACTGGGGGGAACCACATGCACAGAGTGTTTTTAAGTGTTATATATATATAAAACCCAGTGGGTTTTGGGCTCAGTGCAGCCTTTCCCAGAGCTCAGTCCAGAGTCACTGTCCTACACCTCAGAATGCTCTCTGACACAGAACCTTAACCCACATTCTGCAGTGTTATCACTGCTCCACTGAACAGCCAGCAGGGCCAGGCAAGACTGAAGTAAAAATCAAAACCTACATCCACAAAAAATATTGAAGATTGCTAAAAAGAGCCAAAAATACTTCTAGTAAAAAATTTTCAGGTAGGTGAATTCAGCGTTCATCCTTTTCTGCTCTTCACTGGTTTGTTTCGGGAATAAGACACTGAGATAACTGTAGGCAAACAAAATTCATTGTCAAAAAAGCAACTAAATGAAATATTTCTATGGAATAAAATTATGCTGAAGATCAATACTGAAATATTTCTGTGGAATAAAATTATGCTGAAGAACCACACTGATAATTATTTTTATTTAGTTGAAAATATTTGGAGCTTATGATTGGCTTAGTTATTCTCCTAAAAACACGTAAGACTCTATCTGTTTCCACTTATATCAGATAAATTTTAATAACTCACATAACAAGGATTTCAGTAATGCCATGTTTGATTCATATTCTGCTTTTGGCAAATAGAGAAAAAAGTTTGCTCACATTTACGTTAGCAAAGCTTGAAGCATTGGTTTTCCTTGGAAAGGAGGCGTTTAAAGATTGAAATAATATTAATTATACAGGTTTCTCCTGATTTTGTTTGTTTTCCCATTAAATAATTGTTTTCATAGTCAGTATTTCCTAATAAATTTGACTGTAATGAAATGTGATCTAAACACTGTGGTGCCTCAAGGCTGAGATGCCACCCCAGGCAAGGGCAGTGCAGTCACAGCTCTTGAACACGGCAGTGTGTGAGTGGACATCATCAGTTGTGGGTGGATAAGGCACTATTGTCCTCAAGCACTTTTGTGTCTTTACTGTATTTATTTTAATGCTTCCCTTTCCTTCCAGGGGGATCCGCTTTCTCCAGATCCTTCGGATGCTCCACGTTGACCGCCAGGGAGGCACCTGGAGACTCCTGGGGTCAGTGGTTTTCATCCACCGACAGGTACCCAGCCCTTAAACATCCCCTGCATTTTGCTGACTTCTGTAAATTCTCTCTGTGGGCTTCAAATCATGGTCTGGTTTAACTGAACTACCATTCATTACATTGCAAGAGAAAAAAAATACTTTAAAAGTCTGTGGTGTGCTTTTTTCTCCTTTTAAAATAGGAAGCTCTTTGCCATTCAGGGCAGTGGCTAACAGGGTATAAACACCAGATATTAATTAATTAACTGTTAATTAATTAACTGTTGTAGTCTTTGCTATTATCCCCCAATGTAATTTCTTAAATGCAGTTTTGTGGGCTGCCTTTCATATTGCAAGTGCTCTCAACTATCTCTGCAGAAGATTGGTCCCAGCTTGGTTTTCCAGTGGAAAAGCTAACACTGGTGGAAAAGCCTTGCTAGGAGAAGTCAATTATTTAAATATTTCTGGTTTGTTCTCCTTGAATAGAGTTTTCACATTCATTCTGTAAATAAAAAAAATATGAACTTTTTTATGATGCTGTGTAAAAAAGTTACTTTTTCAAGGGTGTGGTCACAGAGGCAAACCTGGCTATAAATAGGTGCATGTCTGCTAAAGCTTTGAAACAATTTTTTTTCTATGAAAGTTCATTAAGCAGGAAGAGTTTAAAAGTTTTTCTCCAGAATTTAAATATTTCCAGTTGAAGGCTTCTCTTTTGAGTCTTCATGGAATCTCTTTATGATTAGCTTTATCAATATAATAGAAACTTGTATCTTTAGTCTTCAAGTCTTGCATCCCATGCCACGCTGTGGAGGTCTAATACTCTGCTAATTATCTCCACATCCCACTTGTAAAGGTGGTTAACTTGTTCTTACAAGTGTAGATTTGTTCTCCACATATTGACAAACAGTTACAGATTTCCACACAAGCATTTTTAAATTTTCTATTCAAAACCTGTTTTTCTGGGACAGAGGATGTGCTGCACTTAATCCAAGCAAACAATTTAATGCTAGAAGTTAGTTTTCTTACTTTTATCTTTTTCCCCCAGTACAGTAGGAAGTTTTCTGTCATGTGATGCACACCAAAGTGCTGTGGGATAAAGCCTCCTTTCATACTGTACAACAGGATGACTTTTAATGCTCCAAGTCTGTGTGGTCTTCATTTATTATGCTTGCATTGCCTGCGTATCTTGCTAGGGCAGAGCTGATATCCAAATAACTTTCTCAACATTTGCTACCCATACTGACAGAGCTGTTTTGGAACATTTTTTCCTGTGGGTTTTCAGAGTTTTAGTCGAGAATCAGGAAATACTATCTCCAAAACACAACACTTAAATCTTATGTGTCGCAGGCATAAGAAAGTTCAATGATTTAAAAGAAAACAAAAAAATCCTTGGAAAAGTGAATTTATGGGTAAACGCACCTGAAGTTCTGCTTATCCAAAGAAGTGATTATGGTGATAAATAAAACTCCACAGATCTGTAGTACTTATCCAAGCAGATCACCCACTAAGACATTAAGAAAAAAAAATACCAAGCCCACAGTTCTGTATTGACATTGGACAAGTGTAGCTGAAACCCTAACACGGTACCAAACGGAAGGAAAAATGGAACCTTTATTCCTGTCCAGCCTCTGAAAGAAATTTTTGTTTAAAAATAAAAAACCAAAACAAAAACACCTCAGCTGCTTTTTCTTCACAGGCAGAGTACAAAGTCCTCATCTATTTTTTGGTTTTTTTGCATTTGATACTCTTAAACCCTTAACCAATGTGAGAAAATATCTTCACATTTTGGTGCCCTGTGAAAATAGCAAGTACTTGTACCTCCCTAGGCCCAGAAGAGCTTAGTAAAGTTGTCACCAACAATTTCCATGTGTTTTGGAATTTTACATACAGCTCAATTAGCTCACTCAGGCCTAGTTTGGCTGGGATGCTCTTCTATTTTCAGCAGGTTGAGCTTATACACCAGCATTTCTTGCCAAAGGCAACAAAACATGAGTCAGTGTCACATGTGGTGGTGGAAAGCCATGGAGAAATCCTGCAGCTTGCTGAAAAACCAAGTTAGGCACTCAAGCTCCAGCTTGTGAGGCTCTAGGTTGGTTCTACTCCTTCCTCACCTTGCTTTGTGAGGTCCTTCACTGCTCTTAGGACAGGAGGGATTTTCGTGTTTTTTCCAAGTGTTGAACTTTGTATTGTGTGGTCTTTATTTTAACTGAAAATAGAGATATATTTGAGTTTAAAAAATGTACTGACTTAATTCTCTCAGTATTCAAATTTACCTTTGTGTGTTTCTTCTTGCTGTTGTCCCTGTGTGTGTGTATATGTAAGTCCCTGCTGCAAAGAGCCATTTGTTTTAGGCAGCACTCTTTATTCCTAAGCTCTTATCTAATAAAACCCACATAAATATGTAGTTTGAAGGCCTGATGCCTGCAGAATACTCTGTTTTGTGATCATGTCTCATGGAGTTTGTGTTTAAAAAGCTTCTGACTCTCCCTTAAATGAAGTATGCATGACATTGCTGCCATTTTTCTTAATAATTAAATATTAGTTATTGTTACATTTTAAATTTATTTAATAATAATAAATTTATTATTAAATTATTATTATTAATAATAATATTAAATAAATAGTCTCTCCATACACATGGAACATGGATTGGTGACATTTAGAGTAAGTCCAAGGTAGTTGCGTTTTCATCTGGCCTTTACTTTAAAAGAATTCCGTCTTCAGATGAATAGAGTGGAGCTGGGAGGTGCCAGTGGTGAAATAAACTCAGTAGTTCTGTTGATATTTCAGCCACTTTGAAAGGATTTCATGAGGCTCTGCTGTTTTCCTGCCTGCTTCCCAAAAAAGCCAGCACTTATACCAGAATTATTCCAATTATCATCCACAGTGAATTCTTAGCACAAGGAGCTTTTCAAAGCAAGTCATCTCTACAGGTACCCAGTGCTCCACTATCATGGGATAAAGGTGACCAGCAGAGAAACTACTGAAACTTCAGGGTTTATTTCCTTTTTCAGCTGCCTTTTTAGCAATCATGCCTGCAAAAAGTTAAGGCTTCAATTAAAGGACTTGGCCATGGGCAAGACGAAATACTATCAAAATTCATTATTTAGGTCATCATTAAATGGTTAGAGGAAAAACACCCATTTTTCTTTGTGCCAAGACTACTTAAAGGTTTCCTGAACTCAGATTTTAATTAGTGCTGTAGGAGAAGGAAGAATAACTATATTCCTGCTGATTTGATATGAGGGCTACCTTTCCCCAGAAAGCTCTTACAAGGAAATGAAAAGAAAGAAAGAAAATCTGAGGGAAGTTTGATGATAAAATCAAACCTTCCCTTGCAAACTGTTTAAGAAACATGGATAGAGTATTACAGAAAATCTGTGAAAACCTGACATACTTTAAAAGCGAGGACAATCCTTCCTAGTCAGGTTTAATTTTAAATGGATCATATGGAGGTATTTTAATTTCCTTATTGGCTGGGATCCAAGGAGAGAGAAATGGCTGTCAAGAACTTAAGGAAGATGCTACTGAAGATGTAGCACAACATTGCTTCGTGATAAAGGTGGCCAAATTTGTGCAAAGAAAATAAAGGAATAGTGCATGCAAGCTTTAAGTAATTAGAATGAGCTGTTTTCTCTCAGAACTAGGTACAGGATTTCCCTGAGGGGCAGGTGGATATCCCATTTAGCACTGCTTTTAAAAGCTTTATGTGGTTTAGCATCCATGACACCACACGTTTTTGCTTGTTTAAATGCACAAGCACTTTTTGGTTTTTTTCCTGAAGACTGTGAGAATCCTGCATCTAAGTCACAGCAGTCACCACTCTGCATACCCAAGGATCAAGCCCAACACGATGGCTTTTTGAACTATTTAGCCTGATGTGAATAAAATCCAAGTCAATGTTTTAGCTGTTTTACTGGAGGCAAATTTCATACCTGAAATATAACAAATTAATTTTTTCTACTGGGATGAAAAACCTGATATTTGCAATGTTTTACAATGATAGATAGACATATATATATATATATATATATATATATATATATATGATGAAAATTTGTTTGCTTTCTCTTTTAATAGGAACTCATAACCACGCTGTACATTGGATTCTTAGGATTAATATTTTCATCCTACTTTGTTTATCTTGCCGAGAAGGATGCAGTTGATGAGGATGGAAAGACAGGTTTCTCCAGCTATGCTGATGCCCTTTGGTGGGGTGTGGTAAGTCCTCACCAACAAAATGTGTGTGCAAACAGGGCCCAAGGTTTCCTGTTCAATCTGGGATCTTTTCAGAAAAATCTGGCATTTCTTTCTTTGCAGAATTTATTTCTGTAGGGAAGCTTGACAACCTCTTCAGAGGGATGCAATTAAGTTATTGGGGTATTAAATTTTATTGTGAAAGCAGGTTAGTAAGTTTTTAGCAAAGGACACTGAATGCTTACAGATATGAAAAGCCCACATCTCAAAAGAGTAAAAATCCCCTTCAAAACCAGTATTACTTCCTTTAAACTCTTAGTTATTTGCAAAAGGTGCATAACTTAAAAACATATTCTATATGTGAAAGTTGGGTTAGTGACTATATTTTTTTTTAATCTTTTTGTGTAAAAGTGACTCTCTCAATAATAATTCATACCTTGATGCAGGTTATAGGTTCCTGTTTTTTTGTTTTTAACTTAGATGCTGCATAAGTCTCTACTTCAATGAAGTACTCAGAATTATAGACCATATTACATGTAGCCTGAGTCACCACTCTGTAAGTGGTTCGCTATAAAAATATTTTAAACATTAAATTCGTGTCAATAGGTTGTCAAGTATTCATTTCATCTGCAGAGTATCACCTAGGGCTGTGCTAAACAGTACAAACCCAGAAGAATCTAATAAGAAAATCTAAAAAGAAAAAAAGAAAAATCCACTCAATGGCCAGATGGAGCTGGTGATCTAAGGTGCTGGGAAGCAATGAAACCATGAACAAACCCAGAGTTATCACTTGTTAAAGTCCTCAATGGACATGGGATAAAATATTAAGAATATAAAACCTCATGGTTATGGATGTGAAGCAACGTGTAGCTAGTGGAGGAAAATAAAGAATGTCTCAAAAGTACAGACTGTGCTACATTTTAAAAGAAAAAGAATCAGGGTACAATTGAAAGATACCCCATTCCTCCTTTAAGAGAATAAACCAGAACTCTAATTCTCACTTATTCTTCCATTATTTGAGCAGTTCACCTCAAACACCAGTGGATCACTTCTAGCATCCAGTTCTATCCATGTATATTCATGCATGAGTAATTCCTGCATGGGATAAAAATTCCATGTGTACGCTTCCTACCTTTCCTTTTTTATGGTTTGTGGTTTTTTAAATTCTTTTTTTAGCTCTAGTTTTCCAGATTTGCTTTATTAGTTGCATTGAATATTTAGGTATGAGTTAGAAATACTTCTAATCACTATAAGCTATTGCACTGATATGAGTAAAAAGTTAAAGAAAAAAAAGGTTTAAAAAGTCAGTTTGTGTTTCTACAAGAGTATTTTGGACTTTGGGAATTTAAAAGGAGTAATGAAGACCATCAGAGAAGTATAAAATGCACATTACCTTCTTGAGACAGATGACTTGGGGTCTGTGTTTCAAAGTGTGTGGATGGGACATGCAAAGTGTTCAGTGGGCTTTGTTATATTCCAAAACTTGACTTGCTCTGTGTAGCAGCAAGATAAAATCAGCTCCTCTTTCTCTGGCTGTGTCAGGAACACTGTTCAAATTGTTGTTTAAGCTTTTCAGGCACCCAGGCCTCCTCAGCACTTAGTGAGTCACAGTGCAGGTGCAGTTCACAGCTGGGAACAGCAACAAAGGACAAAGTGAATCAGTTTCTTTTCCTTTTCAAACCTGGTGAAACATAGAAACACAGATGTGGAGTTACTAGGGAGTGAAACTGGATTTTTACTTTCGCCTTTCAAAACTGAGCCACTGGAAAAGAAAAAAAATCTTGGTAGCAAGTGTTTGAAAGTCTTAAGTGTCTGGTAAAAACCACAGAGTGTGTTATGGGGAACTTTTTGCTTTGAGGAGAAAGTGCAAGCTTGCTGAACTTGATACAAATGACCTGAAAGGTTTAAATAGGGGGAAAAGAGAAAATAAAGACTGAATGAGAGTTGGAATTAATTGCTAACTACATTCACCTGCTTCAGTTAAATGCAAGGTTTTTTTCTCCTAGATCAGATTAAACTGCAAAGACATGTCAAAGACTTGTGTTCCACATGAAGCCATTCTCAGAAGTTGCAGCATGTAGGGCACATATAAAAGCACTTCCAACAGCAAGGCCAGTTTGCCAGAATTATAACTCATGTTACAGCAGTTGCCCTGTCCCTTTTAGTTATCTTTTCCTTGAGGAAAGAAGAGCACATAGGAGCTTCTCTTCTGTTGGCCCTCCCTGTCTGCCTCTTGCTTATTTGCCTTGCTGCAAACTCAGCTATTCTGTACCACTGGACTGGAGTTAAATACTTGCTGCAGTAAATTGGTGTTAACTGGCACAGGTACTTGGGATCAACTGCTCAGAATTTCCAGCAGTAAATTTCCATGCCAGAGGTAGCAGTTTTGAATCCCTTTATATTTAGTGTGTTTTTGGAGGTCCTCACACCTGAGGACACCTGCCTGTCTTAAAACATCTGAGCAGCCCTGTTGACTTCCACTAAATCAGAGTTCTTCCCTTTTTGAGGTGTACATGTGTGTTCAGAGCCTGTGTTAGACCCTGGAGTGTGCTGTCATAAATCCCTGTTACAAGAGGTCTAAGAGGTTTTCCAGAGCCCAGTCCTCCAACCTTCCCTGCTCAGAAATACTGATAACTTTGGGACATACAAGTAGAAAAAAAAAATTCTGCCGTGACTAAGAAAGCCACAGAATCACATTATTTATGATCCTTTCCATGCATTCAATGTGCTAATGAAATTACCAACAAGGAACTCTCTTAAGGTGGCCAGGGAAAAACTTCCTGAGACATGTTCAGGCACCTGCAGGAGTCTGCCAGCCAAGTGGAGGTGGAAAATTCATCTCTTCTGTGGTTACAGCTTTCATACTCTCTTCCAGAGTTACTCTAAGGCAGCTCAACATTACTGCAGTTTGGTTTTAAGTCCTGGGTGCCGGAGAACTTAGGGAAAAAACCAACCAAAACCACTCCCAAAAAACCAAACTATCCCATTTTCTTTCATAAGAAAAAAGAGGGGAAAAGGAAGGAAAAACCACAGACTTTGAGGGTTCATCTGGGTACACTGAGGAGCTGAAGTGCTGTTAGAGAGACAGAGCTTTAACTTCCTCCACTGCCCAGAAACACATACTGCATTTCAAAGCTGAATTTTGGGGGGGTGTGATTTAATTTTGGGGACTGGAAAACCCATGTGTTTGTCCTGCTGGTAGCACACAGCACCTGAGTCCCTTGACCAGCCACATTAAATCTGGACAAACTCCTGGCAAGGCAGAGCTCCTGCTGAGAGCAGTTTGCAGTTCAAAAGAACAATATTCATTCAAGGATATAGCTACAACAAAGTGGTCTTCATCAAGTGGAAAATTCATGATGAATAAACACAAATATTTATTTTTGGAACTTGGAAAAACTAAGTTTCAGAGTAGTTGGTAATTTTTTCCCTGCAAATCTTCCTTCCAGCTCTGAGAGTAGGAGAAAACATATTCTTCCCATGCCTTTATTGCTTGATAGTTTCTTCTGAGAAGACTATTTTTGCAGAACATCTAAGCATTTGTCAGCAAATTTTTCCATAAAAGGCAGCCTCTTTATAGTCAGTGTAAATTTGCATATTCTTTTAAGTCTCTTTTGGCTGTGTTTCTGCTACCATTCAAGGAGAAGTGAAGGGAGGGGGACTAGGTTTGGGGCTGGTATGTCCAAATAAAAGTACATTTTTTCTATTTACAGTTCTCCCCAGTGGTTAGTATTGATGACAGAGCTCTTCTGTTCCTCACCAGAAGCTTTTCACTTCTCAGGGGTCCAAGCCATGTTTCTCATACCATTTTATGGCAGCATCAGAGTTCTGAGGGTGCTGAAAACCCAACACCCCATGGCCCAGGGTCTCTGTTTCAGACCTGTGCTGCTGTGACCATGGTGCTGAGGCCCCTCTCAGGTGTGATTCCCGTGGCTTGCTGTGGGTTCCTGCTTTGGGATCAGCTGATTATCCCCTTCCATTGGGCAGCAGGGGCTCCTTGTCACATCACAAACCTTTCTGATGGACCACCCTCCATCTGCACCCTCTTTTTCCCCTGCACCAGGTCTTTCCTGACCTCTGGCTCATAATGAATTCTCTTTCATCCTGCTGGAGCTCTTCAGGAATAGCCTCAAACCTCTGTCCCACTCAGGTCCTCCTGCCTCTGGGGTTTTTCAGGGCTGGCCTGCCACCTCCACAAGTCTGTGTAGAGCCAAATCCCTACAAGTCCCAGACCTGAGGGCACTAATTGGCCTAATGACCCTGACCAGCATAACCTCAGTGGTTATGCACATCAAAGGGCAATATTTCAGAGCAGAAGAGATTTCCTGCAGCTCAGCTGCAGCTGTGTCTCGGGATGGACTCCCTCAGTCCTGATTTCCCCCCATGGGATGATGCCCTGCTGTTGTCTCCTCCCTGAGGACTCGTGTGTTACCATTTGATCCCAATTCTGACCTGTGGCTTGCTGTCAGACCTGCTCCTTGTGCTGCTACCTTATAATCCATGCTCTGGGGGGATCTGGCTCCACTTTCTGCCTCTGTTTTGCTTGAAAGGTTTGGTCCCAACTGGAGAGGTGCTGCCCTGGCTCTGTTGTCTCCCTCGACTGTGGGCCCCTTCTCCCTTAGGGAGCACCTGGCCCTGATAAGCAATGATCAGATCTGAGTTTAAGCACCTTAAGGCTTAAACTCCATTCTGAGTGGCCAGCTCCTGTATTTGTGGGGGAGGAAGAAAGCTAAGCACAGGCCTCAGCTGTGTTCAGGTCTAGCTCTATGGGCAGGTTGACTTTGGGAGATAACACATCCCGGAACTTTGGGAGATAACACATCCTGGAATGGTTGAGTGTTCCTCTTCTTGCTGTGAGGATTCACCTGGGATGGGTCAGTTCTGTCCCTTTTCACCCCTGTCAGCTCAGCTTTCCTTATCCCTAAATCCACACTCTGTTGATTCACACCTGTCTCCTGACACTTCACTAGTTACTTTTCCCTTTCATTCATTTTTCTCACGCTTTTTGGAGAAAAAAAGCACTAAAACAGGTGTTTGTTCCTGGTGTAGGTAACAGTCACAACAATTGGCTATGGAGACAAGGTTCCCCAGACGTGGATTGGGAAGACAATAGCTTCCTGCTTCTCAGTATTTGCCATCTCCTTCTTTGCCCTGCCAGCTGTAAGTAGAACTTGAATCTCTTCATTAAAGGTGTGTCCACCTCTGTGAATGCCCCTGGCTCCTGTAACCTGTGGATCTCAGCATTAAACACATGCTGTTTGCTAAAGTTACACAATTCTGCTGTTGATCTGTTCAATTTCACATTTATTTGTTG
Source organism: Prinia subflava (assembly GCF_021018805.1). Classification (NCBI taxonomy): domain Eukaryota; kingdom Metazoa; phylum Chordata; class Aves; order Passeriformes; family Cisticolidae; genus Prinia; species Prinia subflava. The sequence goes on along the minus strand of NC_086250.1, from coordinate 8,498,567 downwards.
GAATAAATGGAACTCTGACAGTGTAGACATTTGAAAATTCATTTTATAATGTTTTCTATTCAATGTCTGTTTATTCCAGGTGCAAAGTATTTTATTTAGGTATATGAAGCTATATACATGTCTGACTAGCAATTCTGTTACGTTTAGGGTATTCTGGGGTCTGGTTTTGCCCTGAAAGTTCAGCAGAAGCAACGTCAGAAGCATTTCAATAGACAAATCCCAGCTGCAGCTTCCCTAATTCAGGTAAGGCCACAGCAGTAAAATACTAGGATACCCCAGAGTTTATTCGAGTATGGCCTGGAAGTACTGAGAATCACCATTCCTAAATTTGATCTGTAACTTTTGTTTAGCCACTTTGTCATTTTGATCCACGTCAGTAAATACAGAAACTGAGATAATTGCCTCTCCCTTTCTGGAAACTGCACTGTACCTGATATTCACAGGAATAATGACACTAACTGGATGCAGTGAGTATATGGAGTGAAAGACTAAAAAGAAAATAAAAATCTTCATTAAAATATTTAATTCATAACTTCCTTTTCATATTCTTTTAGGTCCTGCTCATCTGCCAAATCCTGAGGTGATGAACACAAATGTGTACAAATACATTAAAAAAACCCTGTTTTTAGAAAAATGTCCCAGCATAATATAAACAATTAAATAGCACAGTGCACAAACATTCAATGTAGCACAGAGCAGAAAAAAAACCCCACAGCATTCAGTGGGGGATTCACTTTTATGAGAGTTGAATTGGATTTATTTGGGGTTTTTTTTTTGCTGTGGGCAGAGTTTGATCCCAGCTCGTGGGCGGATCTCTCCAAGAGCACACTGAATATATCTGTGTGATGCATGTGCGTGTGTAAACTGCATCCACCACAATGTATTTTATCAGGAATGGTGTTTGCCTGGCCAGAGGGGTTTCTTGTCAGCTGGATTTGCTGCAAAATCCGCCGTGCAGGAACCCAGTGACTGCTCCTGCACCGAGGCTCTTTGGGTTTCTTTACAGACCCTGTGGCGCTGCTACGCAGCAGAGAAATCCTGCACCTCCACAGCCACCTGGAAGATCTATGTGACAGCTCCCGTGCAGAATCCCAAAAAGTCTCCAGCGCCATCTAGTCCCAGTCTGAGAAAACAGGTGACAGCACTGGCAGGGCTGGCTCTCTGCTTGCTTTTCTTTTAAAATTATAATTAATTTGCCAAAAACCTCGTGAAACGCCTGAGCAAACTGAACACCTGAAATAAGTTTATTTTCCTCCTGTCACAGCCCAAGCAGTTTTGTTTTCTTTAAAATATTTTTGAGGAAAGAAACATCTCCTGACTAAATTTGCCTTGTTGGTCAGACAGGTACCAACTCTCCATTGTTTTATCCCCTTTGGAGTCTCCAACCTTCTCAAAGCACAAGGCAATGGTGCCACTTTCCCACTCTGCACTCATTTTCCAAAGCAGTTCATACAGGAAAAAGGACAAAGCAAGTTTAAAAATTTATGTTCACATTTAACATGTGACTGACAGCAGTTGCTGTTCTCTGAAGTACTCCGTGCTGCTTTCAGAATCTCTTTAGAAATCAGGGTAAGTTCCTGGGCTGTGGGTGCAGGAAAGTGGAGCAGTGTTTGTCTACAAAGGTGGAGTTGCCCAAACTCAGCTCTGTGGTGTCATTGGCAAGCCTGCCAGAAGGGCAGAGTCTGCAGCAGCTCAGGGCCCCAGCTTTTCCCAAATGCTGGCCAAAGCCTGCCTTTAGGCAGTGGCATCCCACTGGAGCCTGTTTCCCAGGGAAAAGGGCTGTACAGCTCCCCGTGGCACATGGAGGGAGCTGAACCAGCCTGATCTGTGTGTATGTCTGGGTTCTGGTGTTAGTGTGACCTTGCTGTGTCACAGCTGGAGACAGAAAAAACAGGAGGAAAGGGGCAAAGGTGAAGTAAGACTGTGTGTGTGTGTCTGAACAGCAAGCAATCCATGGCTGGACAGATGGGGAAAAAGGTATTTTCCCTCTGTTTTCTCTTATGAGAGGGCCTTCCATAATGCATTATTTGTCTGAAGCTCCCTGAGAGCCCTCATTTAAGAACACAGAAATGGTTCTTTCACCTCTTACCAAAGGATCCTCTTCTCTTTTTCTTTCTTGGTCTGTAACTTCTTATGTTAAGGTCTCAAATATATATTGATCATTTTGTGCATGTTGTGAGATTTTGTTCTCCAGAGGACTCCTATTTTCTTTTCCTGCTGTAAGAACCTGTAATCCTTGCTTTTAGAAGTATTTTGATGCATGTCAGTGCATCCACTGTCCACAATAAATACCTATTTCTACTATTTCCCCCCCATTTAATTTTGAACATGCATTAGTTCAACTGCTGCAGAGCTGAATAGAAGGAATTCCCAAAGTCTGAATGTAGACCATAACAGAGTAAGAATTGGCCTAACTTTAGATCCAGTAGCCTTGTCCCATATGTGAATAGCTTGAACCTGCAGCCCTTTTGTTGATCCAAACCTTCATTTTTCATTTTTAAGTATCTATTATCATGTGTTTATTAGGCTGTCTTTAGACTTCTAAAATCAGGAGAACTGTTTGGAGGCAGGAGGAGAGATTTCTCTTCTCCTGATGTGCCAAATTTAGCCTTTTTGGCAAAAGGTGAAGTTTTCTTTAGTTAAAGAGACTGCACAGGGCCTACTTCATAGTTCAAAGTCTATGGTTATGTTTAATTAAAGCTTCAGAAAGATATTCCAGACAGGGTGATATATAGAATTTTGTATGCCTTGAGTTTTGGTCCCAATTTGAGAAATTTTACTAATGCCCTGATTTTTCAGAATGTTCTTGTTGCCTTCTGAGAATCAAGTCCTTACCAGATGTAAGTTGATAATTCAAAATCAGACACTTTAAAACCATAAACAAAGGTTGCAGCTCTTTCACTGAATTTCAGTTTCATTCTTTAAATAAAAACCATATGACCTCAAGTGAATTCAGCGTGAGTGAAGCTCACATGTGCCCTTGTCTGTGTTTGATAGCATCTTCTGAGCTCATTCCATCCCTGCTCTCACAGGCCAGAAGATACAGAAGAAAAGGGAAGCTGGGCTGTGGGAATGGTTCTGCACCTGTAATAAACCCAGGAGAAAATTCCTTGTCTGTTCCCCAGATCACTTATGATCACATTGGTGAACAAGAGGACAAAAAAGATGTGTCTTTCTACATTGATGAACCCAAAGGTAATTTACTTATGCTCAGTTTATTATTTTTTTCAAGAGACAAATTTACAAAGAGTTAAATGTAATGAAGGGAAAAGTTCTATGAAAGAAAACAATTCTAAGCTAATCAGTAAATCCAGTAAATCAAGATGCCTCCAACCAAGGATGGTTGCATAACCAAACCAGGGGGACTCAAATTAAAGGAAGTCTTTAATTCATATGGTGTGAATATCAAAAGAGTCTTCTTTTTTCACCATCAAGTAGAATGTTGCATATATTGTTCATTCTTCTTTTTTTAATTACTTCAGAGGTGGATGGAAAGCTTTCTCAGGTCTACCCCACCTTCTAACTTTACCACCTTTTACCTCTGAAGGAAGGAAAAACAAACAAGGAAAAATATTTCTGTTTTTTTTACAGCACCCTCTTAAACATTGTGCAAACAAATTGCAGTAAGAAAAACCAACTATTTTTATGCCCACATCAACGAAGAGGTTTTGATAAGTGGGTTTTTTTTCTCTTGCTTCATTTAAAATATTGCGTGTTTATATAAGCAATGGTTGTATCTCAACGTGGAAACTGTCTGAATTTCACTGCTGAGTTAACATACTTGCTTTGTTTGTAAAATCCTTTTTTTAAAAATTAAGTTTGTAATGGAAATGTGCATATAAAATGATAGTGTTTACCATAAAAGAAGGTTTTCTGGAGAGCTGATTTTCCTCCTCTTGCACTGATTTTCTTTGCCTGATGGTGTTGGGGACTCAGTTCTGGATCTGCTACATCCTGAGCTCATAGTCTGAGTTGTGTGCCACACCCAGAGGCATTTCCAGTGCTGTTTTAGGGTTCTGGCAGAGGACATGAAAGGTATCACATTTATAACCAAAGTTTCTGCTTTAACTGCCCATCTCATGACAGAATACTCTGTTCATTCTCAGCATGTTTATTGGGCTGGAGCAGCTCCCCTTGCTGACCACAGGACAGCAGATTTTGCTGAGTGCATTTGGGTATTGTGATGTGGGGATGGAAACAGCAAAGTGTTGAGCAACTGGGGACAGTCCTGGAGGCCACGAAGATGCTGGGGGCTCTGCTGGCTGTACTCAGGACTCTGCCAGTCAACAAGAGAGGCAGAGCTGTGTTCTCTCAATGGTCATAGTGAATCTGAGCAATGCTCTGTGTCACAGCAAAGAGAGTGATGAACAAGCCTGTATCTTTTTCTGCCTAACAGAAAAACGAAATAATTTTCCCCACTTTTTCTGAAATTGTTTTCTTCTTTCATTATAGCTGGTCGAATTTATTCTGAGAGAAAGCCATGCATATTATTCCCTTACCAATTTGATTTTATCTGATTTTCATTTTCTTCCATGTTTTGCCTGGTGTCAGGGTTAAATCCCCCTCAATTTGAATTTCCTGATTCATTCCTTCTGTTGCAAAGCTTCCAGGAATGTAGCCGGCGAATTCAATTGCTCAATTGACTGAACATTCTTGACACCTCTCAAAAGTTTAAACCTGATTTCTCTCAGTGAAGTTCTCTTTGCCAGAATTACTAGGCTTCTATTCCTGGGAAGTGGAAGTACTAGGCTTCAAGCCTGTAAATGGGGGCATTTTTTTTCCTGTCCAAAAAGCTGAAAGTAGAAAAGGCAGAGAGGATCATAATTCAAAAAAGGTAATTGAAAGGGGCCATGCCAGCTTCTATTTGAGTGTTGCTGTAGTGGAACATTTTATTCATTGCTGGTGGGGCTGGATGTTGCAGATGATGGCAAACTGCAGGGTTGAATCAGATCATTTCTCTAGGCCTAACCTGGAGGAGCAGAGCTGCTGCTTTAAAGCAGCTTTTGCTGCTCTGGTCAGGTGTGAGAGAGGGGCTGTAGGAAGGCCTGAAATAAATGCCTGTCAAGAACAGGAAACACAATAACAATCCCACTGATAAAATTCCTCATTCTGGACAGAAATAAGATAGAAATGTAGTTCAAGCGTGCCTGGAAAAGGAGACATTTGCCTTAATTCAGCAATGGCATTATGTGAACACACGTTTTCTTATGCAAATAGAATTTTTCTAATGACATCTTGTTCATGTATCCACATCCACCCATCTTACTCTTGGCTTGCTCCAGCCTTCCTTAGGAAGCAGATCTTCCCAAGCTGAGCAAAAATTTCCTTTCCTTTATTTCTATGAAGAGGACTGGAGAAAAGGGAAACCTTACAAAACAGAGATGATCAACATTAAGGTTTCTGAGAGGTCTCTGTGTATATGGAATAAAAAAACCCATGTATTGGATAGTGCTTAATATAGAAACAAGACCTGTATTTACCAAAAGTGGTAGCGTTTTGAAACAAAAACTTGATAACCTAAAAGAAAAATAACTCGTGATCTCTGCACTGTGCATGGGGTTCTGGGTGTGACTGATGAAAAGTGATCTGTAGCACTCAGAACTTGTCCATCCTTACAGAAAGGGAAAGCCCAAAAGTCTTCCACAATAAGAGTTTCCTTCTTGGAAATCAAACCTCTCGAAATGAAACTATTTAGAAAGAAATTAATAAGGAAAAACTGAAAAAAAAGAGACATTTAGAAAGTTCTAGAAAACAACTGTGATGCTGAGTCATAAAATGGCATTGCATTGAACGGGGTGGGTTGGAAGGGACCTTAAGGATCAAAGAATCCCAGAATTGTTTGGGTTGGAAGGAATCTTGAAGGTCATCCAGTGCCACTCTCTGTCATGGGCAGGGACACCTTCCACCATCCCAGGTTGCTCAGAGCCTCATCCAACTTGGCCTTGGACATTTCCAGGGATGGGGCAGTCACAGCTGCTCTGGGCAACCTGTGCCAGGGCCTCAGCATCCTCACAGGGAACAATTTCTTCCTGATATCTGATCTAGATACCTTCTCTTTTAGTTTAAAAGGATTCCCCTTGTCCTATCACTGTTTGCCCATGTAGCAGTCCCTCTGCAGTGTTTTTACAAAGTCCCTTTAGGTGCTGGAAGGCTGTGAAGAGATCTCCCCAGAGCCTTCTCTTCTCCAGGCTGAACAACCCCATCCCTCTCAGCCTGTCTGTACAGGAGAGGTGTTCCAGCCCTCAGAGCATCTTTGTGACCTCCAGTGCAGGTTTATATTTTTTTTCATGAGTGTCTGTTGCTTCAGCTTGAAGGAACTATTTAATACCAGGGTGTCTGACTTAATATTTCCATGTAGTGATTTAAACCCCTCAGTCATTTCATCCTTACCTGAGACAATATCCATAAGTATTCTCTGTATTCCTGAAATTAATCTTTACCTGTACTTTTGCCTGTCCGTGTACCTACTCCTCTGCACAGGATCTATTAACAGGATGATAACATGTGCAAGCTCTCTGACATCTTTAATGTTCCTGCAAGGTTTAAAGAAGGCACTTAAGTATGAAGATTGTAGTTAATTAGAAGAGCAAGAGCAAGTGGCAGATCACAGAGACTGATCCATGCAGAAGGGAAACAGCATTTTGGTGTAACTGGAATTTCCTAGATGCATTCTGAGTTTTCTCTTAAAATGTCAGCTGTTCACCACAATGCATCCTTCACAAAATGAACCAAATAGCTGTTTCATAGTGCTTTTTATTAGGGAAGAAAAAAAAATCATAGAAATTTGGAAGTTTTTAGATGTTGAAGGTCAGCCTCCTGGGACAGCTCCAGCAGATGGAATATATTATTCTCTGTCAGCTGTTGTAGGTTGTATACACAACTCATTATTGTTAGATTTGTCAAAGTCACAAGACTCTTTCATAGTGATAAATCTCTGCTGGGCTAAAAATAAAAACCCCTGTTTATCCCTGTGCTTTTCTGCTTGATTTTGGGAGTTTTTTGTATGCTGATGTATGCACAGTTTAAAGCAAAACTGCACAAGAGAAACTTTTTACCAGGAGAGGGAAGAGTACTGCAGTTTTCTCAGACCCCCTTACCTTTGTCACCCCTCTTATATAAAATGTGTAAAGTAGTCTTAATGTTGATTTATTCTGTCTGTAATGCCAGTTTGGATGCTGACATTCCAGCATTCACCTGTCTGGAAATGTGCTGGTTTTTCCCAGAGACTGGTTGCAATTCCCATTGGGAAAAGAGGCTGCTTTCCCTTACTGGTGTAGATGGATTACAGTCTGCAGTACATACAAAGGTGCAAACATTTTAAGTGAAGTGGATTCAGAGATTCCAGTGCTGACAAGCTGAGAGAAAGGTGAGAAAAAACATGTGGCCAAAATTAACAGAATGAAGCAAACACCAAATCTTTTGAGGGTCTGTATAACTGTCAGTACGTCTGAAAATCACGAATATAAAGGTATGCACCAAATTAACATGAGAAAGTATCTAGATACCAGGCTTCTGAGAAATGTCATGCTCTTAAGAAGGTGGTTTTAGCAGCTGGTGGTGGCTTTGTAGTGAGAATTTGTGGTCAGTGTAGAGCTGTTTAATATCTCCGTTTGTATGTCAGTTCAGGACTTATGCTGATGGTACTTGCCCGTGTGTAAGAATTGTGGAAGTACCTCTTCATCAGAAAGTTTTCAGTCTTTACTGATTCAGCCCTGGAAGTGAGAACTTCCAGTGAATTCTGTGGTTTATCTTGCATGGCCAAAGTGGGTGACAGGACTGGCGGTGGGGATGGGGCGAGGGGAGGTGAAGGAAGAGAACAGCTAACTCTGCCAAACCCACTCCTAGTTCTGATTAGATCTGGCAGCTTTTGAGTTTTAAAAATTTATTTTTGTTCTGAATTTATTCAACTCCCTGTAGTGCCTGATTTAAGACCAGGGTTTGGATCACTGGTCAGACCAGACCTGAGCAGGGACTTTGTACCAGGTGTTCCCAGAGACCACGGCAGTGCAGAGTAAGGGAAGGTGTTTGCAGCTCCCTCAGGCTTTTTCTAGACAATTATCAGCACAGCAGTGGGGGCGAAAATCCTAATTATGAGTTGAAAAGGAGGGCATACCCAAGCACAGATGTTTTACTGCTAAAATGAGTATTTCAGGTAACTGTTAAAATATCAAAAATGTAGAAAATCAGAGCAGCAAATAAATTGTATTTGAGTCAACATATTGACTAATAATGACACAGAGGCAGCTTTTTAAAGTGAGATTATAAATTGACCTGATAAATTGTAAAGTTGTTGGTAAGCTCTTTCACAGTACTGATGCAGCCTGATAATTTTTACTCTGGGATCCAGAATATACACAGTCTTGCTGTGTAAGGCTCAGGGGAAGAGAAGGAAAGAAGAAAATCCAAGACCCTGTCAGAAATCTACTCCTGACAACGAACTCAGTAATTGTGGCAGGAGGGAATAAAGGTGATCTTGCCCCTCATAGGTAACAGCTGTGTTAATTACCCAATTACCCAATCAGCCTCGCCCTGATGAGCCACAGCTGTATCCAATAAAGATAAGTGATAAAAGGGAGTGGGCGAGCTCGTGAGGGAAGGCACATGAGGGAGGAGGAGGATGAAGGAGAAGGCTCCTGAGGAGAGAGAATCACTCTGCTGTGAGGTCAGTCTTGGTTTGCAGTTAGAGCCTGTTGTTGGAACCTGCAGTCACAGTCTAGCTGGGTAAAAGCTGCAGTCAGAGGCTGCAAGGGAGACCTCCAGCAGGAGCTTGCTGCAGCCAGAGTTAGGGAATGTTTGGAGTCAGGATGGCTGAGCTATCAAGAGGAATAACCCAGGACCTTTCCCACGCTGTGATAAACAAGAAGTCTGTGTCTTGGCTCATTTCTGCTCTCCAACAAGAGGCTGCTGCAAAAAAAGGTAATTGAGTTTCTTTTTTGATATGTTTGAGGAATCAGCAGGATCTTCTCCCTAAATGCAGGCACTTGTGGGGTTTTCCTGGCAGCTGTATTGGAAAAACCTATTACTTAGCCAGCCTTGGGAAAAAGAAAGAAATGAAATGAGGTGTTCCAAGAATGCAAAGTCAGAGTTAATAGATAAGGTATGGTAGAAAGTAGGTTAAGAAGGATTATACTCATTGGTCTGTATCAAAGTATATATAAAAGTAAGAACTAGAATTTAGTGCTAGAATAACTGAAATCTTGACCTAATTAGTCCAGATCTAATTGTTACATAAGAGAATCAAATGCAAGGTGTTGGGTTTTTTGGTTATTTTGTTGTGGTTTTTTTATAATTAAAAAGCTGCAACTGTAGTAGAACTGTAGTAGAAGTTCAATTAAAACTGTAAAACTTGCTTTTAAAATTCTGCCTGTTTATCTGGTACTTGTGCTCATTCAGTTCCTGGGTATAATTTGCTGCAGGAGGAAGAGGGGAAATACACAATGACTTGTTGAAATCTCATGTCCTTAACAGGGAGGAATATGATGTTTGTGGTGACAGTTTCTCCTTTTTCTCCTGGGATCCACTTGGGGTCACTTACAAATGTTTCCTAACACCCTTTGACATATTTCCTCATTGCTGTGCAGCTCCAGAATTTACCATGTTATGTTCCCTTTTAGGTGTGTGAAATAGAATTTCTTTGCTCTCTGTTAACCTTATAACCAGTTTTGTTCTGCTTCAGGACTATTTTTTTTTTCTTTTTTAACTGACCATTAGTGAATTGTTTATAGCTGTGGGGTCTCCAGTGCCAAGCCTGTGCCCCATCTCTTATCTCCTGCCTGTACTCACACACTGCATCCTGTGTTTCCACTTCTCAAGGCCTCTGATATTCTGCCCAGCCTGTATTTCTGTAAACTCTGTCATTATTTGGTTGTAAATATCTCATCCCACTAAAATAACTGCTGCAGATATGAAGGCATGGTTGTGCAACACAGAGATAAACAGAAGTAAAATGAGGTACAGGCACCTGCTCAATTGGAGAAATTGCTGTCACAGCTAAATCAGGGTCAGGCCAGGGAAAGTCTGGACAGAGCAGCCAGAGAAGCCTCATCCCTCAGGTCCTGCAAATTTACCAGCAGTGCTAATCCAGTGCAGAATAACTTGGGAGACAGGGAAGCTCTTTAGTGAATTCCCATGAATATCCCAGTCTACAACTTTTCCAAAACTTTGGAAAGACAAAGAATGATCTGGGTAAACTGTGAGCTTTTCCTTGATAGCCTAAACTTGAGATGAAAATGTTTGCAGAGTGGAAGTTTGGCCCAGTTACCAACCATACAGTAATGGTGTCAGGAAACAGCTAACAGTTTTTTCTGTTTCTGAAAATTAACTCTGAATGTGCTGAAATTGACACTTCAAACTCTGTCACTTGCCATTATTTGGAAAATTCTTCAATGAGGAGCAAATAAAGTTAGAACCATAAGAGCAAGGACTGAAAAAGATGCAGAAGTCAGGTGAATTTCTCTCTCTGGGCTTGCAAAGCAAACAGCTGAGGAGCCAGGGAGTGATCAGAAGGAACCTGAGAGCCACTGACAGGAGGATGATGATTTAAAATACAAAATTTCTGTCCAGAACCCCTTACATTTGCTTTGCGTGGCAGGGTAGAAGTAGATGATCTGTGTAATCTCAATAGAGGTTATATATAAGGGTGTATGGATACCTAAATCTAAACAGGCTGTTGTGTAATTAGATGGAAATGTAAATATTTAAACAGATATCTGGTCTAAATTGATTTTCTGTGCAGTAAGTGTTAAAATATAACCTAAATAGAAGTGTAAGCTGACACAGTCTAAATGGATACATAAGTGTAAATTGAGATAAGGCTCAATAGATATGAGATGGCAGTTGTAAATTCATGTATATGTAAATGTGTCTGTGTCTAAATAGATTTAAGAGAAAATAGGTAAGACACATCAAATACAGCTCTTCCCTATGTGTAAGCAGCTGTGTGTGTGAAAATGTAAATGTCTTTGCTAGATGGGGGTGTTAAAAAGAAAGAAAAGGGTGTTTTTTTGAAGAACCACCCTCTAAATATCTTTTTTGTGTCCCTCCCCTTTACCCTGGGTACAGGGCAGGGGGAATGTGATGCATTGACATGGAAATGGGATAGCCCCAGGAGCCTTTTTACTGAAGGTGAGAGGCAGGTACTTATAAATGGGAATAAGGATAACTTACTGCTTTTTTTTTTTTTTTTTTTTTTTTTTTTTTTTTTTTTTTTTTTTTTTTTGTGTGTATGTACTGACTTGGTAAAAAAGCCCAGAATAGCCAGCTTTTGTCTCAACCCCTTTTCCACAAAAGAAATGGGTTAAAAGTGAGGCTCTAAGACAGTGACAAAGCTCCAACACATCTTGGTGGGCTCTGCTGGGATCCTGGTGTTGGTGTTGAGGCTGGATGTCCAGGGCTCAGGAGGGAGGGCTGAATTCCTGGATTCTGTTCCTGATCCTCAGGGTGACCTCGGGCAGACAATTAACTCACTGTGCTTGGGTTGCATCATCTGCTCCATGAGTATAAGTCTTGTCTCTGTCATGGAGTTTTTGCGAGTCCTAATTGTTTATGAAGTGTTTTTAGACTGACACAGCATTACAGAAGTGGAGAGTGCAATTAGTCAATGCAGGATTAAGCACGGGCCTGCACAGTTGTTTATCCTCAGCATAAACAAGGAGGAGTGGTAATCAGGGATGGCAGCTTTTGCAAGAAAAGCTGATTTTTGCAGGAAATATAGTGAATGTTCTGTGGGGAAAAGGTGATGTGATTTAATCTAAAATGTAAAGCTACTTTTTAGCCACAAAAATTTGGGGTTTTTCCTGATGGAAAGGACAAAACAGTATTGTGGGAGATGAAGGCATCATGTCTAAAAATTTATGGCCTTGTAAACTGGTTTTACTTGGATGGTGGAGTAGTAAATACACTTTTACTATTCCTTAAAATATACTTTTCATCAAAGTAAATTAATGTCTTGAAAAGCATGTATTTTGCTTATTTCTGTTGTGTGTCAGCTGGGAATGATGAAAAGATTCTATAATTAGAAGCAAAATAAACACTGGTTCTTGGGGGGGGGGGAGCTGTGTCCATATATAATAACCATTAGTTGAAAAACAGAAAAGACTGAGTGTTCCCTTTATTTAGGTTTTGCTCCCTGTTGAAGCAGCCAGGTGTAGCCACTTCTAAACAATTTACTTGGCTTTATGTGTCTCTTTGCACAGCAAGCTCTCTGCAGTCACAGACAGTGCTTGGGAAATAATTTTGATATTCAAGCGTGCCTGCTGCTCTTCCCAGAGCTTCCCAACCACAACTCCATGGGAATATTTGCCTTGGAAAGAATTTGGAAGTTCTGTGTTTTGGAAATGCTTCTTTGCCCTGCTTATCATAAACGCTGAGACGGAAAATCTGACCTGACACAGTGTCTTCATTTCAGTTTAATCCCATCAGGTGTGAAAAAGGTGCTGAATGGCTGAGGATAAACAGGAGACAAACCTAAGAAGTAAAGTTTTGTGTCAGCCTCTGTACATGGTAAAAAGTGTTTCTGCCCTGTTTGAAATGAACTGATGGGTCATAAAGGTGATGCCAGTGTTGCACTGAGCCATGGCCTGGGGTTTAGTGACACCTTAAATATTTCTCCTGTTCCACTTTGACTTACTTCAGGAGACAGCAGTATGTGCAGCAAGAGGGACTGTGGTTTAGGATTTATCTCACTGGGGTATTGTTTGTTTTTTATTTTTGAGCTTCTTCCTTTTAATTTCTATCTGCATAAAACCTGACAGACTGGAGGTGGAAAGAGTTAATTGCTATGGAGGTTGTTCACAGTCTCTGTAAATCATGAAAACTCAGGAAAAAAGGTGCTGCACCCACTGTCTACCAGTTAGTCAGTCAGAACTTTAAAGGGATTTTTCATAACCATGGCAAGAAAGAAAAGCAGCTGCTTGTCATTTGCTTAACCTTGCTTGGGCTGAATTTAATCAGTAGAAAACATCTGGAACTGATTCCCCCTCAATTTTGGAGTGTCCAGTAATCTGCTGTGTACATACAACTGGTGCACCTTTAGCACTGGAATACTTGGCTACATCATGTTGTGCAATATTGTTATCTTTTGGAAAGAGAAGAGGAAACAACAGTCATTTCCCAATGAGCAAATATTTGCAGTGTTCTGTATAGGTTGCATTGTTGGCTGATTTTGTGCAGCTGTTGTATGAAATCTATTGATTGGAGTTAATAAATTTCCAAGTGAGTAATACTGTCTGTTTGTATTGATTAAGAGTGGGCCAAATTCTGAGCTGTTTAGCATTGCTTGTCTACAACTGATGAAGCAATTTGACCTTGTTACTTTTTTGACAGAATGCAATGTTAAATTATGAATAAATTTTGAGGCTGTAAAAAGTTTCTGGTGATTATCTTGGAGCTGGTTTGGTTAAAAGTCTTAGTCTTTCCTGCAGAATTAGGGTGTTGGACTTTTATAGATTGCTATTGATATTTGCTTTTAGCTGAATTTTCTGTTAAATACAGCTCAAGGCTGACCTGGATAGTTATACTTGATAAAATGGGAATCATTTTTAAGAAGCCACTCAGAGGGAGATACATGAAAGAATAATGTGCATTTAAACAATGTTTTGTGTTGACAATGTGTTCCTTCTTTATGAGAGAAGTTAGAAAAACTCAAATATACTTTTTTCAAATATAAATCATGCTCACTTGCAGGAGAGCATTTATATTTTAATAGAACCACTTTGGAAACCATGAGGGAGTAACTGTCTCTGGAAAAAAACGCTCTTTCTTCTTAGTGTTCTACTCAGAACTTTGCAGTGAATATCACAGTGACCTGGCCATAATTTCTATGGGCATTTCTCTGGGGTAAAGCCCATAGAAGGTGGGGGAGGTTGATGAATTTCTGAGATACTCTGTCCTCTGCCCCCTTATTAGGGAGTTCTCCTAATTTCCCTTTCATGCTCATGTGGGTAAAACTCCTTTATGACACCTCTTTTTTTGTTTTGTATTATGGAAAAAATACAGGTGTGATTAGTTCTACCCAACACAGCAGGAAATAGCCAGCTTGGGAATATAAAGCAATGCTGATGGCTTTTAAAATAGTGTATTATTTTAATTAGATATTGTTTTTGTCTTTACCATCTGTAATAGTGATAATCCACCATCAAGGAAAAAAGACTTCTGGAGTTTCTTTCTTTCATTCTTGCTGACATGGACTTAATGTCCCCTGTAAAAGGAGAAGAATATTTTCTCCCCTGTGGGTAAGGTGAATTATGAGGAAAGCATCTGTAACACAATTTGGGTAACAAATTCCTGGAATTCTTGCTTGCACAGAGCCTGCTCCTGGATCTGCCTCATGAGTGTGTAAACTGCAGCCATGGTCTGACCCTTTGGGTCTATTTGTGTTCCTTTAACTCCTATATCGTGCTGAGTTCTCAGAACTTGATTCCAGTTGTAAAAAACCCAACAAACCTTAAGCAGCATCATGCCAGTGTTTGCTGCTGGTGGCTTTTCCATCCTGTTTATGATGGGGTGAATCAGACCATGGCAGTGGGATATCTAGAGCTGGCTGTACTAACCCGATTAAGATGCTCTCAGGTCAGGTTGACCTGCATCTACCAAGATCAGCTTGTGCTGAATGAGCTGTCCTGGACAAGGGCAGCCCCAGATAAAGCCCAAAGGTTTCTCTTGCTGTTTATGTGAAGGGCTCAGGTTGGCTCCTGTTCCTATAATCTTGTAAGAGAGAGAGGACAGGGAGTGTGCACTGGATTTTGGTGTGTGCAGGGGTCCAGCAGCTGCAGGCTTTACAGGGCTGAATTTAAGAATCCTGCTGAGCTGTAAGCATGCAAAAAAAAATACACTCAAGCCTGCCTGACCATGACAAAGTGTGTTAAATAGGGGGGTTTTGCCTCTGGTTTTTTTTTTTTTTCCTCCTGGAGAAATGGGATCTCTGGAAGTTCTGTGTTTGTGCTGTTCCTAGTGAGGTAAAATCACACTGATAACACAGGTCTGTTCACGGGTCAGATAAGCAAAGTCACTTTTAGCTGCTGGAGATGAACTTGGGTAAGGTCATGATGGCTTTTGTGGAGTTTCTGGTAAAGACCTTCAACTTAGATTATTTGCTGTCATCTTCTGAAGTCTCCTTAAAGGGGTAAGGGTGTTCATTGCTAGATAAATTCATGCATTAGTGTGTGCCAGTCTTGAATGTGAACTGGCTGAAGTGGAAAGAGCCTGGGCTGAAATACTTCGTGGACTTCTTATAATTGGAGAGTGAGGTAGTTTTAAGTTGGAGTCAGTAAAGGCTGTTTGAGTAGTGATTTCTAATAAAAAAATTTGAACAAGTTTATTGCTTACTATTTGAAAGAATTTAATTCAGAATAAGGCTTCTGCTGCCTCTTACATTTCCACATCTCCCCTCTCAGCAATGAATGGGGTTTTAGTGTGCTGCCACTTCCTAGGGTGCAGTGACACATCCACAGTCATTCCCTTTTCCTCCCTGCATTTAGCTGCTGCTGTGCCTGGGCCAGGCAATTTTTCTCCACACAAGATGGAATTGTCAGAGGTTTTTCCAATGTTTGTGAACTTCTCTGCCAGCTATCTGAAGAAACTGTGCTAGGGGAGATAGGGCATCAGGGAGGAGATTCTGTGCTATGTAAGCAAACCCCATCATCATCATCACTTTTACAAAGCCAAAAATGGTCAGTGCTTTACACCCACCAAGTGTTCCAGCCACTTGTAACTTTGAACCCTTTTAAATCTGGCTCTCAGATGGGGAAAGGGCCATGTCCAAATCTGGATAAAGGAACACTAAAGCATTTAGAGCAAAGGCAGCTCATAAGACACCAGTTTGGGGGACATTTGGGAGGTGTCCCCAGGGGGAAAACATAGTGCTCAGAATAAGGAATTGAGTGCATGTGAGCATCAGTGGAAAAGAAGGGGTTGGTGGGGGGACAAGGCATTCATTTCTCCCTATTGATCTGAAACCAAATCTCCCAAATCCTTGGGTGAAACATCTGTGCTGCCAAGGGTCTGAATGGCAGTGACAGTCTTGTGTCCCAGTGCTTTGGGATTGTAACAGGAGTCTCTGCAGCACTTTCTGCTTCTCAGGCGTTCCTTACCCATCTCCTCAGGAGGAAGGTTCTGGGTCCCTGCAGAGGCACTGGATGGGGACAGGGGTCACCCACACTGGCAGGGAGTGTTTGGGAGTGAACTTTTCCACCCTCTTCGTGCAGGTCCCTTGCTGGAGGGAGAGAGGAGCTTTGTCTCCTGACATCTCTGTGGTTCTCACTGTCACAGAAAAGCCAAAGAGGTCACCCTCAGTCCCAACAGCTGCAGGGCACATTCAAATGTATTTCCACAATGTCACCTGTAAAGAGAGACTTTATCCACCCCAGGGTTGTCTCAATTTTAAATATCCTCATTCCCTTGTCATATAAATTGTTTGGTTACTATTGGGAGTGTAGAAGATGTAATTATTCTGGATCTTCTCAGAATCTGAGTTTCAAAACATTTGAATTTTAGTGGTGGCAGCAAAAGCTTAAAAATTTCTTTAGACTATTTTTAAGCTCTTTAATTATAAATATTTTCTAATGGAAGTTCTGAATAAGCAGTATAAGGAAGTTGGAATGTGACATTAATAAAGAATGCACATCCCAACTGAGCCCTGAAGTACAGAATTAAAGACCCCATGAATTTAATTTTAAATAAAATGTGATCAGTTAGTTTGCAGCATTCCTAGGAAGATAACTTATTGTGGGAGGGGGTTGTGCTTATAAGATATTTGAGTTTGAATTCTATGATCTGAAGATCAGTCAAAATTTTATAGCATTGGGTACACCTGACAATGGCTACTCTGAATTCCCTTTTTAACAGTTGCAACTTGGACTCCTACTCAAATTACTGTCCTACCTAAAATATCCTCACAGTCAAGGTTTAAAAAATAAGTATTGGGAGCAATTTGAAGTGGGGAATACTCCCATAAAATGTTGTTTCTTTACACCTGGAATGTATGAAATAACAGCTGAAGCTTTAGTTAGGAGTAGTTTTAATTTAGTGCAGCCAACAGCTTCAGGTTATTTTGTTGAACTTGTTTTGAGCTTAAGGACAAACATGGAAATTATTTCCTCTGCTGTTAAGATTTACTTTCATTTACAGATTTTTTTTTTTTCAGTGTGGAGCAGGCAGGTTGGTAACTATATTGTCTGTATTGAATTCATGATTAGCACTAGTAAACAGGGAAATTTTTCTACAAGGATTCAATTGTGGGAGGGCAAGAACTGCATAAGACCAGCAAACAATTGTGGCATATTTTACAGTAATTACAGTAATTGGGTTTTGTGTTCTTGTGAGTCAAAACACTGACAACAATTCAGAAGATGTTTCTGTTTTTACTCTCACTGCAGTTTGTATGCTTTGAGCATTAACAGTCATGAAAAATAAAAATGTTTTCAGACTGGTTTATTTTCTTTGATAGCCACACTAAAACTGTACTTCCTTGTTAAAATAAACACTTTTACTATAATGGCAGTTCTGAATCCCATAATGGAATGTAACTCTATATATTTATATTTCATGATACATTCCCTATGTGTAATTCTAAGAGTTTGTATGTGTTAAGAGCTCTCCCTGCAGAGCTAACAAGCTGCCAAATTACATTTCACTGACTATTAATTGCTTCAGTTTAAGGTCAAGTTCTTCTTGTCCTTAAAAAAAAAAAAAGGTGAGCAGTGAAAAAGGATCACTTTCTAAGCTATTTTTGTCTTATTTTTCTTCACTGTTATTGCTGTACATTTTGTTCTTCACAATAACTGAATGAACAGTGAAGTATCTGCAGCCTTAAAAAGTTAAATGCATCAGTAGTGGTGACCTGAATTTGGTCTTGGAGACCTGATCTCTGAACATATTCTCAAGGTGGAGATGGTATCTCCAGATCAAAAACATGTTAAAAATACTTGTGGGCACAAGGATTGTGTCAGATAAGCAAAAGAAACAGACTAAGTCTTAAGAGAATAAAGAAATGCTTGTCAAAAGAGTTTGCTGTAGAATATTGAAAAGCCTTGCTCTCTTGGCATTATTTGAGTACAACGTGCTGTGTTAGATGCTTTCCCAAAGGTGTCCTGGTCACATTTCTCCTGGACCAGCTGTGGCAGTGTTTGGGCATCAGGTGATCATGAAAAGCAGCTCATTTCTGTGTTTTTCCTGTTGTCAGAGTCCTTCTGCTGCAGCTCTGAGGCACAATTTGATAGCTATTAATTAATGTATCTACTGTGCCATTCACTCTGTGAGTATCTGATGATTTCCTTCCCCAGCCAACAAGGAAAATGTGTTTTCCAACCTCTTTGTCAGACCCTACCCACTAATACCCTCCATATCAGACACACAGACTTGAATGAGTTTGGAGGTCCACTCTTTTTTTGTGCATCTTTTGAAGAAAGAGCTTTCATAAGGAAAAAAAAGAAAAAAAGCTGTACTTTTTTTTTAGGAACAGAGGCCAAGAGAGAGGAATGTTAAAACGAAGTTGACCCTGTATTTTAAGAGATGGGAGATCTCTGTGATTTGGGTTGAGAATGAGAAAGCCCTGTAGAATTCAGTTATAGGCTGCCTATTTCAGTTATAGGCTCTCTCTCTTCCTGATTTTTGGGCCCTTCCAAACGAAGCCATGATTTTATAGTGCATGCTGGGCAATAATATGAATATTTACTGCATGACTCTAGACTGTATGTGCAGATCCAACTGCCTGGATGCTCCTCCTTCTCAAAGGAGAAGGGATAGGATGTGGCATTTCAGGAGTAAATGGGACTCTTGCCAGCCACAGATCTCTTTCCATGCATATGGCAAAGCCCTGAAAGCATCTATTTCTTACAACAAAACTTTTGCCTTCCATCTTACTCAGCTGAACAGAGTAGAAGGTCCCAAATGCTTTGGATTGGAAAGGGCCTCTAAGATCATCCAGTTCCACCCTGCCATGGGCAGGGACACCTCTGACTAGCCCAGGGTGCTCCAAGCCCCTTCCCTTTTACTGTGAGTCACTCCCATGAAGAAAGCTGGAAACCAGTCATGGGTATAATACAACCAGAAATATAAAAGCTAAATTATCGAGATTGGTAGCTTTAGTTCCATGTTTTTATGAATGATTTTATCACAGCACAATCAACAGAGATTTTGAAATGTTTTTCAGGTTAAACTGTCAAGGAAAATCAGTGCTTGCAGGTCTGAGAGGGGCTGGGCTGATCGCAGCTCGGTATCTGAGCAGACAGTGAGGGCAGCAGCACTGCAGGGCCTCTCTCCTGGGCTCCACTGATCCCCAGTGCCCTTCTGACAGCTCCTGTCTGTGTATGAGGAGATCCTTGCAGCTCTGTGTGCACTCAGTCCCTCACCACTGCTTGTCAGAGAGTGCCAAGCATTGTGGGGTTCAGCAGAATGGACACTTGCTCACTCTGCCAGTTATTTAATGCAAAATATTCAACTGAATGTTTTAGGCCAATATGCTGCATTTAAGTTGATTTTAAAAAATATCTTCTAAAGTAGACATATTTATGATGCTGTATAAAATGTTTGGAATTTGGTTTTTTGTTTGCTTGATTTGTAATTTGTGGGATTTTTTTCTGGTTTGTTTCTGGTGTGTGTGTTTGTTTGTTTTGTGAGTGTTACATCCTTCTTGTTTGCTAGATCCGCAAAGGATATTCAGGCAGCTGGGTAGATAACACATCCCCCTGTGCATTCAAGAGTATGTTTAATTGTTTCTCTCTGCGTGCTTTCCAGCACTACATGCCTTTTTCCAGTGCTCCATGCCCTTGTGATTTTCAGTGAGTGTTGGTGTTCATTTACAGCCCCTGCTGTCCCATCAGTAATGAGTGATTGAATTCCAGGGGCTGTAAGGCAATGTGTAATTTGGCCTGCAGGCTTATCTAAACAAAAGAATGTACAACAAATAAAGGCAGCATTAGTGCATTTTGAGTGCTGATTGTTTCAAATCAGATACACAGGAAGCCAGATGTTGAAGCTTATCTAAAACACTTGCAGCCCAGTCTGGAACTGCAGCAGGAGGAGTGCTCAGCACTTTTTACATGGAGTTAGCAATGTGTCTGCAGCAAATAGAATTTCATTCTTATTCCTCAATTCACCTTTTCAGGTGCTCTTTTATTTCTTTTCTGCTTGCAAACCACTACTTAATTTTGGTGTGACAGGTATTTTGCAGGAAAAATGCAATTCTTGTACATTGCCCTGAATTGAAATCAGCCACATCTCGAATGATGATAATAAATTTAGCTGACTAAAATTAGATACAGAAAGTAGCCTGAGCTTTTTAAACTGTACTTGTAGCTCTAAGAGTTGTCTGGGACAATGTGAGGATGTGGCATTTGCAGATGGCTTACATTTGAGTGGGTAGTCAAGATGTAAAATCACAGCCTCAGATGCTCAGATTTGTAACAGTTTTACATAAAACTGAAGAAAAAATATCTTTGCTATTTGGAGTAGTACTGAGTACATTCCTGACATTATTGTAGCTTCACACAGTAATGAAGCAAACTCTTATATTTTTGGTACAGGTACATTATATTTACTGTATTATTCCAACATGACTCCTCAGAGGAGCTCAAATGCAATCTGTCTGCTGAGATGAATAATCCTAAAAGCAAGCTGAGGAGGTTTTTAAAAGCAGGCTGCTGTTGAGGTGTCACACACGTCCAGGCCTCTGGGCTTTCCTAAGCTGTTGACTTTCCTTTATTCTTCTTTGGAAAGGAAGGGTTTGGACTTGTCCCAATCTAGGCCCCGAACCAGTTTGCCTCTGTGGGGCTTTCCAAATACAGAATTTTTAAGTGATGTGAAACAAGTTCCTGACACAGGAAAGTAGACAAGACATAACTATGCTCTCACAGGCAGGTCATCCCTGCAGTTAAAGTTTAGTTATCCCAGGGATTTTCTGTCAAGATGCAGCCTTACATATGAAATTAAATCATATGTTTATGTCCTGTGTATTGATGGTATTGAGCAGAGCAGCCTGGCATTATGAGAGTTTTAACAGCTTGTGATCTGAAAGTGGTGAGGAGACAGTGGCCCTGAAGGAATAGAGACCTGCTTTTTCTTTTTTTCACCTTCTTTATCTGAGAAGAGGCTAGTGCAACATCTTCCCTGTTATTTTGTCCTGCTGTTGATAGGCATTGGCTGTTTGGGAAAGACCACAATTATGCAGTTTTCTATTGCATTTGTAATTTGGGAGCTTGCCTTTCCCCAAGCTACAAAGACACAAGTTAGTGTTACAGAGATACGGACTAAGGTCAGATAAAGCCAAACAACTTTACAAAAAATATCCCTGGGTTATGTTTTGATGTGTTCATTTTATGACTTCACCATTTTAGAAATTAAAGGTATATGAAATGTAACTTACTTTTTGCTGTTTGCTTTAATCAGTTGCTTTGTTTCGGGGATCCCTGGGTCTGTGGCATTCACTGGAATTTGTTGTACTGTGGTAGATACTATGTTGTATTTTCACTTTGCTGCTTCCAGCTTTTCATACTCATAAAGTATTGTATATTTTATGATGAAGCCAATACAGCTTCTTCATACTCTGAGCAGTAACACATGAAAGGGAGGGATGGCTCCTCTTCTTTCCCTCTTCATATTTCCGTGCTTCCCCTGCTTCATACTCTGCAGCATCAAATGTAGGGCATTAATTCCCCTAAAGTCAGTTTGGACAAGGAAATCTTAGGAAAATAAATACAGAGAGGGAAGACAGAGTTGTTCTGGCTTGAGCTGCAGCTGCTACAAACTACCATCTGTAGTAGCTGGGCCTTGCAACTTTGAGTTTTATTTCTGGAAAACATCACTGCCATGTGTTGAATATATTATAATGCTCCACATCCCCTCAAAGTGAAAGCAGTATCATGAGTGATTATTATGAATTACTTTATTGCTCAGGAGCTTATGGCTTCTTGGTGTTAAAAAAAGAACTTGTTCCTTTTGGTGTGATTTTTGGGAATTTTGATTTATGACTGAACATTGCTGCCTAAATGACTTTTGGAAAGTGAGTGAACTTCAAAAATGGAGTTGGTTCCAGAAAGAATGTTTTGAATAAGAAGATAACTGCTCACAATTCTGCCAGTCACTTAAAGGACAAAAAATATTTAGAAAATAGTTTGTTACATGCATTTACCATTAGCATTCATTTAGGGACCAGAACACATTATTCATGTGTTGGTATTTTAAAGCAGAAACACGTAGAACTACTGAGTTCTAAAAGCATGGAGGAAAATCAGTATTAAACAACTTATATTAGGGTTACATGGAGTAAACAAGTATTCTCAGCTTTAATTCTTCCCAAAACTAATTCTGTGAATTGAGTCAAGTGTCCTTGAGAGCAGTAGGAAATCTCAGAATATCACCACCCAAATATGATGAGCCTCAGAGCTGTGATTTCTGCCTTAACTCGATATATTAGAGCAGCACTTCTGTGAGCTGCTCTTTTTTCTCTTAATCCTTTTGAGGTAAATCTGGTCTGCAACCAAAATGGCAAAGATTGTTCTGTCCATGGATCTGACCAGGGAAGTACGGGAGGGCAGAGGGGAAGCAGTGAGGCAATCTCTGAGATGTGACCCAAATACTTAATTTGATGGAGTTAAGTACACAAGTTCATTCAGCTGATAAAAACAGCTATGGAGTGTGTGTTACACAATCACATCATTGCCTTTTCCAAATGCTTGCAGGAGTGAAGTGTGCCCTCCCTGTGGAATGAGACTGCTGCAGATATCCACAGCAGTCCTCACCAAAGGGAAAGTTTGAGTGCTTTTGCTTTTTGTGAAGACACAACAGAAGCTTGTCCTGCTTGTGTAGGTAACCAAGCAGAGGCTGTTAAATCCCAGGATGAGGTTCCCCACATGCCAGGAGAAGGTCCCTGGTCAGAGATCAGGCTCCAGGTGCAGCCTGCAGGAACAGCAGAGCTGCTCAGCACATGGGAATCGTGAAGGATTTGGAACTGGCTCCTGCTGTCGTCCCCCTTTGCTCAGACCCACCGTGCTGTGGAACACACTGCAGTAGGGAACACTTCTCAGAAAAGGAGTTAGCAAGCCAAATGTAAACCATCAGGTTTTCTGGAGTGCCTGGAGGCAGATTGCAAACAGCAATGTGATGAGTCCAAGAGGAGTTTGATAAAGCATTAACAGACCAAACCCCTAAAATGACAGAACTAAAATATAATCCTATCACTTCTTATGGCAAATGCATAGCAGTAAGTGTAGTGTCTAAGCAGTGCTATCAAAGAGGCAAACTGCCATGGGTTAACGAGGCCCTGCTCTGACCCTTTCAGCAGTTCATTGTGCAGTAGGAATTGACAGCAAGGCAGAGTTTTCCTGTTAATCTGATGTGCCTTACATGGGCACAGTGATTTCACTCTGCCTTGGCCCACTCCCAGGTTTTGCTAATTTGCTATGAGGAAAACCTTACTGTAGCTGAAGCCAAAACGCCCCCAGTTGAATTTTGCAGATGTGCCATGTTACTTGTTCGGAGATGGGTGTTTCCCAAAGCCACACATCAAATAATGGATCTGTGTGCTCCATGACTTTGTCTGGCAAAATATGAAGCCACATAGTTCTCTTACAGGAAAAATGTCTTTTCAGAACAAATGCAGAACTGGCAGGACTCACTAAATAGAGCTCCTCTAGAACAGCCAAAGTGTTTTAGTAGTGCTGAGAGAGCACAGAAGTTCATGCTCCCAGTGCTAGGAAGATCTGGGTTTCTCCTGGAAATACACAGTTCACTTGGGATTAAATGCAGCAGAGGTAAATAAAATAGCTTTGTAATTTTATGTCCTTTGTTAGTGTTCACTTATGCCATTTGATAATTTTATTCCATAGACTTCATTTTCATTCCTTGCCATTTGGATTATGGCTCTTGCAAAGTAATCTCTGGTGGTGTAGGCCTTTTAGTATTTACCTGGAACTTGAATGCAATCCAGCTGAGGGTGTTGCTCTGGAATAAACTGGAGATTTCAACAATTTCATTTTCTAGGAGGCAAGGTTTCTTATTTGTCACATGGGTTGTTATCACAGCATATGCCAGTGACACTATTTAGTCTTTACTTCTTATGATGCTTAATTTTAGTGTTTCACCCACACACTTTTTTTTACTTCTTTGAATTTATTTATCCTATCTATTTTCCAAGCTAGACTCTGTCAGCTCATATGCCAAGCTTTCAAGGATGATCAGAATCAAAATTTATAGGTAGCTTCCTTAGAAACTGTTAGGATCACCAGCAATCATGAATGAAATTGCTTTTAGATCAGCGCAACTTAAGCTAGATATACTTTATAGATTTTGAACCAAGTTAATGTGGGAAAAGATAATGAAGAGAACTTGCAGCAGAAATAGCTTTTGTAAATTGATGCATCTGAACTTAGAAAGGCAGGTACATGTACACTGCACATTTATGAAGAAACCAGCCCTCTATTAGATGGAAATGAGTTTTGAGGGTAGATCTTTAGAAAACATTGGGTTTTACCACTTACAGGGCTAGCTGCACTTCTCTGATTTTTGTAGTGTCTTAGTGAACTCCTTCATGAGTTGGCCGTTACGTTTTCCAAATCTGTAATGAAATTTGTACCTTTTTGACACTTGGACCATGAGCTAAACTCCAGCACAGCTTGTATCCACCATGGTTATCATGCAGAGCCAACTACATCCAGCCACCTGAGGCTTCCTGGTTCATGGGAGAAATTTGGAGCACTGGTGGTTATAGTGACCAGAGAGCACTTTGGTTTCAAGTGTTATTATTGTTTGTATGAATAGTATTTTAAATAATAGTTTTGCAGGTATTAAAGCAAACATATCAAACGGTGTTGAGTGAGGAAATGGAGATGTGACAGTCGGTGTTGTCTTGCCCACATTAACATTGCAGATGTGGGGAGTTTCTGTTCATGGCAGACAGCCCTCAAGAAGACAAACCTTTCCTGGCAGAGGTTCCTTGTGTTTGAGCTATGTGTGTGCCATGGTGAGAGCTTGCACATTTGTCTCCCTAATGTATTCTGGTCTCTCTGAACCATTTGTGCAGCCAGGAGACGCCTGGAA
Source organism: Prinia subflava (assembly GCF_021018805.1). Taxonomy (NCBI): domain Eukaryota; kingdom Metazoa; phylum Chordata; class Aves; order Passeriformes; family Cisticolidae; genus Prinia; species Prinia subflava. The sequence goes on along the minus strand of NC_086250.1, from coordinate 8,473,538 downwards.
GGGCAGACCCCAGACATGTCCCGGGCCAACAGCTTCACAGATGACACCGACCCGGCACCCGAGGAGTCCCCGCTGCCGGCGGCTTCCGACGTGGCACAGTGAGTGAGCAGCAGCTCCTAAGGGATCACATAATGCTCATTAATAATAATGAGGGACTCCTGTCACCCAGTGAGAGTTATTCTTTTGCTGGCTGCACTTGTAGTGATTGTGAGTTTGATCTGGTTTAACCAAATGTGAACGTTTCCTACCCAATGCAAGTTTAGCCTTAAGTTTAATGGAAGTAGCCAGATGCTTGGAAAAGCAGCACTGCTCACTGATGGGTGCCTTGCAGTCTGGGTGTCTTTGTTTCCCCACTTTTTAAGGCAGCTGACACAGTTCCTGAGAGCTGTGAGCTTTACAAGTTTTATACTTGCAGACTTCCCCATCAGGCTAAGCTCTAAAGCTGTCCTAATATGAATTGATTTGACACCTAAAAGAAATGGTTATTTATAGATACAGCCTGAAAACAGAAAGGCTGCCTCAGGTAATGATTTTATAAAGCAGGCACACTTTTAGGGAAATGGTGTTCCACAAATATGAAAGTGAAATTATTGTCCAGGACAGAAAATCCCCATCAGGGAGTTCACCGCAATTGTTGAATTGTTGCTTTTACTTGGCTTAGCAAATATTGCTGGAAATAAACAAAATAATCCTGCAGGAAAATTCTGTATTGTGCTTTAGCAAGATCTTGAGTAACCTTCCTGCTTTTGTCCTGTAATATACCTGTCCAGTTCTGGGCATGGGGATTGTGGAGTAAATTTCAAATGTAAAGCAAAGCCTTAAAACACAGAGGAAGGTCTGGATGGAGCAGAACATCATCCAGGTGCCATAGCAGTGTTTTATCTCCCATCCCAAACTGACACAAATAATGCAGGTGAGGAGATCTCCTGAGCTAGCAGGCTCAGGAAGGGCTTTAGGTGATGTTTGGGTGTCATGGTGATGTTGGTGAAAAACTCACCTGAGATCACCTTTGCTAGAGAAAATATGGGCTTGTCATTGGAAAAATTCTTTAGGAAACAGGTGAGGTTAAAAAATAAAAATAAAAAACCAAACAAACCACCAAAAAAACCACACACATACACAAAAAAAAAAACCAAAACAGAAAGAAAGGGAGAAACTGTTGCTTGCCTTCAGATAGGGAAAAATATCCACAGTGGTGTTCAGATAAATTTGAAAGCAGTGTGATTCCATTCTGTGGTGTGACTGCCTGTAAGAGGTTTTATTTCACGTCCTGTGTTTACTTGCTGTCCAGGAGCTCCTATAGATGATGTGTCTGCTACACCTATGGGAACTGTACTGCACTTTCATATCAGATATCCTGGTCCTTGGATATCCCCAACATGTAATATTAGCCTTGCTTTCAAATCACAGAATTCTAAATTGTTCTGTCAAACTGGTCTTTTTTTCTTCTTGTTATTCAGCACAGTGCAAGCAAAGGGTTTTGCATCTGAGGAAAAAACCTTCAGTTCTAATCTTATTTCTACTGTTTAGTGCATGAAGAGTGGTGCTATCATGATTTACTTTGTGTAGTGCAAACTGCACCTGCATTTTTAGCTCCTGTTGGTGTTTCAGTGCATTTCTCCCTTAGGAGAATCCATTAGAAAGGTAATCAAATGCATCAATGAAAAGAGAAATTGAAATATGGAGAGGTTTAAAGTATTGTGCTGCATGGTTTAAAGTCATATGCCATTAAACGATTGATTCCTCTTGATGTGGATGTCAGGTGCACAGAGACAGAATGATCTTGCAATTGCTAAATCAAGGATTTTTATATTCTAACCCCATTATAAAAAGCATAATTATAGCTTCTTAATATTTGTAAGAAACCTCAAATATATAGAAGACATAAAGCTAGATGACATAAATCTCATGAAAGAACCGCTCTCTGCGGAGCTCCGAATTCGCGCAAGTTACGCCGTTCGCGCAAGTTACGCCGTTCGCGCAAGTTACGCCGTTCGCGCAAGTTACGCCGTTCGCGCAAGTTACGCCGTTCGCGCAAGTTACGCCGTTCGCGCAAGTTTTTTGCGGGTTTGCCGTGTTTTGAGGGTTGTTTTCTGTCATGTGAGCAGTGGATGCCAGTGGAGTCAGCTCTGTGGGGTGGTGTCAGCAGAGACGCTCTCTGCTGGCAGAAGCTTTGCTTTAGGCCACTCTCTCTTACAAATTTCTTCCATTGTGTGGGAAGGGCAAATGATACCCCAGGAAAAGAAATTTCCTACCCTTGAGCCTCACTGCCTTAGGCAAACCTCTGTCACCTCAATCTGCCCATGTGTGCAGCAGATCCAGCCACAGTAACTCAGGTGGGTTTTGCCAGGCAAGCACCAGACTGCTTGAAAACTGCAGATATTCCTGTTTAAGGTGATATTTGACTGAAAGCAAACCAGTTCAACGTGCTGCAGCATGCCCAGGTCTCAGTGGTGGATGCCTCCACCAGTGGAATTCTGATGGGACTGGAAGATCTCTGGTCCAGGGGCCAAAAATCCCATGTGCTGCTGACCTGAGTGAGGTGTCCAAAGTTGAATGTTGTTCAACAATGTTGTTAGAGATGGATCAATTCTTACATATTGAATAAATATGTTCATTTCAAGCAGTTGATGAGCAGTTCTATTTTTGGCAGAAATGTTTGGACTGCCTCACTGCCTGATGGAACTACTCAGCTAGTATTTCAAATTCTCTGATGAATGGTCAGAAGGGGATTCCCTCAGAGCATCACTGGAGTTCTGTAAGAGTAAAGGAGAACCCAATAACTTTGGGATGTAGGGGGGTTTTTATCTCCAGCTGGTTCTGTTTTTATTGTGATGACACAAACCCTTGGCCATGACAACATTTTCTGTCCTACACACCAGAGTTAACCTTCCGTCAGGAAAGAGAGAATTTGGCCAATAGACTGCCCTGGGAGATGACACCAACCTGGTCCCAGCTAGCAGAGTCTCAGGAAAAACACACACAGCAGCAGCTTTAGAGACAGACATCCTGCGTTTGGTGTTCAGAGCTCTGTGGTTTAAAGCTGTGGTGTGTAAAGCTCTTTCCACTGTAAGGCAATCAAAAGTTAGAGATTCTATGTGTCAGCATGGTTAAGTGCGGTGGGTGTGAATTTGTGTGCATTTTGTGTACATTTTGTGCACCCTGGGCTCAGCCGGAGGTGAATTCCAGCTGCCCCCGGGCCGGGAGCAGGGCAGGGCTGCAGCTCAGCCCCGGCAGGAACCTCTGGCAGGGGAGATGCGCTCACAGTGCCCAGGTCAGCGGTGGCTGCCCTCAGGGCACAGCTGGGCAGGAATTCGGGATTCCTCAGCTGGAACGGGCTGCCAGGGAGCAGAGAGCTCCGCCTGATCCCCAGGGAAAGTGGGGCTCGATCACTCTCCATGGGCTGCAGCGAGAGCAGCAGTCGCTCTTCTCCCTGAGGCTCTGCCCCAGCAGAGTCGAGCTGTGCTCAGGAACCGCGGGTTCAACCCAGTCCTGGCTAAAACCCTTCTGAGCAGGGCTTTAGGAAGCGTGAGGGCGCTGGTGTTGCATCCCTGAGTGTGAGTGTGTGCTGTGGCTGTGAGAATGGCTCACTGCTTCAGTCTGATGTCTTAAATTAATGGAACAGACCCTGTCCCCACCTCCTCCAGAGTTTTTCTTATTTCAAGCTCCTAGCACAAAACTGGCTCTTAGAGTGTACAAGGGATTCAACCATTGTACAACAATTCACCTACAAAAGGAGGAGCAGAAAAACCCAGCACTAAAATGTGGTTACTGAACAATCAAGGGAACCCTGAGGAGGGGGGGGGAAGATACACCTGGGGTGAAGCAATGGATGCAAAACAAACCCCTTTGAACGGGGGAAACTGAGAGCCCGAGGGTGACTGAATGCTCTGTGTCATCACTGGGGAATCCTAATCCAGAAAGAGCATCCCAAATGAATCCCCAGGGGTGAGCAGGACCTTCTGTGAGGACTGAGGCTGAGTGAAGCCCCAGGGGTTGGGTTCTCTTTGTCTGGGGATGTTTGTGCAGCTCCGGGCTGCCTGGCAGAGCAGAGCAGAGCTGGGTTCTGCAGGGACTGGGGGTGCCCTGGGCACTGCTGTGTGCTGCGGTGGGAAATCAAACTTGTATTCAAAGGAGGAGGCTTCATGGTTAGTCTGGGAATCTAGCTTTTCTCTTTAAAAACAAGTTTAGGAACAGTGTTGGTTTGTTGTGGTGGTTTGTTTTTTTTTTCTCTAGAGGAAATGGGATATCATATGATTGGCAGATAAGAAATATGACTAATTTCCTTCATTGCCTACTAACACAGAAATTTTATACAAAGTGAATAGGACAAATAGTGAAAATTATGCTGGACCTTAAAGCTTGTATTAGGTGTTTTCAAAGGAAATGATCACTGTTAAGCCTTGAAAAACCCATCTTCAGACTTCCAGCCTTCCACTATCTGTAGATGGTAGTGAAGGTTTTATCAGAGTCTTAAGAGTACCTGTTGTCCTTCTTTGTCTCTGCTTGAAAATCTTAAATATGCAACTTGTAACCCCAAGCCTATTTGCAGGTTTTTATGGTTTTAGTCTATCTCTGCAAGCTCCATTTAGATTTGTATTTTTTATTATAATTTCCTCCTATAGCTTATTGCTTTTAATCTCAAAGAAACAGTTCAGCTTCTCACAGCACCTCCATCCCCGCTGAACGCAACTGGCGTAATTAGCGCGGCGTACGCAAATGGCGCAATTAGCGCGGCGTACGCGAATGGCGTAGCCCGCGCTATTCACGAACCCTGCGCAGATTGCGGAACGTTCGTGAATACAGGATTTACGCAATCTGCGGAACTCGCGCTGCTCCTGCCCCGCTCCCGGCGCTGCGCGACGGGCGCGACCTGCGGCAGCGGCGTTACCGGGGCAACCTGCGGGACCCACGTGACCTGCGTTATCGATAATATATCCCGTGTGTGCATTGATACAAGAGATAGCATATAAAATATATATTGTATAGATGACTTAGTTTATATATTGTGTTATATTATATGTATTGTATTTGTTTTTATTTTTATATTTATATTTATATTTATATATTATACATTTTAATAACGTCTACTTTATAATATATATTCTTATATAATTATATATTATATTATGTTTTTATAAGTATATAATTATATATTTTGTATATTATATATTGTATGTATTATCTAGTAATTGGCTAGTGATCTTCTATAAGATATTTGAATCGACTGTAAACTCATTAATGACACTCTGGTTACTAAAACGGTGTCCCTGGAGTAACCCACAGTGCCATGAGTGGAGGGCATGCCTCTACATCCAGCTCGTTTCCAGGTTTCTCATTGTCTGTTGGCTTTTGACACTTGGTCATTCCCACTCTCAAGTACATTGAACACGTCTGTTACTGCTGCAGCTGGTTCTGTCCTCAGCATGGCAATCAAAAACATTATTAATTGCTTCAAAGAGGGATTTTCACAAGCATCTGTCATTTCTGAACAGAAAAAAATGAGGTAAAACAGTGAAAATTTAATAGGCAGTAGTAATGGCTGATCTGGTTCTATGCTTTTCACCACTGTGTGGTCCTGTGTTAAATTACACTTTTTAGCACTACCCATTTTTGTCTTGTCACTTCTAATTTGGGACTCTTTTTAAAAGGGCTGCCTTGGGTTTTATTTCAGCACCCAAAGTGTTTTTATTACCATGTAATATGAAAGCAAGGCTGGCATTAGTATAAATTGGTGCCATTATGCAATAACCTTTTATAAGAATTTGACACTGATTCTGAGGGGGTTTGGAGGTATTTTTGAGGCTCTGTTGTGGTCATGGTGAATTTTTGCTCTTTTATTCAAGAAGTGAGAACATTTGGCCAGTGGAGGGCACTGCCCTATAACACAGGAGCAACAGAAATTCCTATTTCAGCTTTCCAAATCCCATTTGTCATTTCAGCAAGCTTACTTGTAAATGTAATTTATCTGCATCTAAGTTTCCCCAATGTTAAACTGGCAAGTTGCCACACTAAGAAAAATCCTTACTATACTTAAACATCAGTTTAATGAGAAATTTAACCAACCCCCAAAGGCTCAGCTTTGTGTGGTAGTTAGACTTTCTTTTCTGGAAAACAGACTATTGTAACAGCCCACTGAAGGCTGTCAAAATACAATAGAATGCATATTGTCATGTAACCCTCTATGCAGCAAAATTGGCAGATCTGATGGAAGGATTTTATTTGGCATAAAAAGTTGCTTTGGAAACAGAAGCTTCAGTAAATATTTTCTGTAATTGATTTTTTTTCCCCTAATGAGTTTTCTCATAATTTCACAGAATTTAAAAGTGTGAATAGAATTTTTCATGGCAGGGATGTGAAGGGACTCAGGGATATATGGCTGCAAATATCTGTCTTGGGTAAAAAATGGTTTACAGAGAATGTATCTGTTTCCAGATAAAATTAAGGACTCACATTTGTGGCTCTGCTTTACACAGGAATTATTTATCTCAGCAGCAAGTCAGGAAATAGAAAAAATGGCAGCTCTAACATTTGTTATTGAAAGGGGTGCAAGGAGCTGGGTTGGATTCCTGGTCTCCAGCACTGGCACCTCTTGTCTGCAGTGAGGACAAAGCCAGGGAAGGGGGAATGACATCATCAAGGCTTTGCTTGGATGTCAGAGTTTACCAAGGTTTAGTTAAATGTTATTATAACTCAACTGTGATTTCCAAGCTCTGTGACACATGACAATATCAGAAGTGGCACTCGGTGCAGCTGTGATGGAAGTTTGGAAAGACATAACATGGAAGGATGCTGTTTGCTGAAGGTGACAGTGCAGCTCTTCAGATCAGAGAATGCCAGGCCAAATCCAAGTGTGCCACGTGTGGCTCTCGTGTTTTGGGGAGGGAGGATAAAAACCCATGGTAGCTGCCCTGCACGCAGAAGTGTGACTGTCCCTGAAGTAGAAATAGCCAAGCACGTGTTTGCTGTCAGCCCTGCTCTGGTGGTTGTGCAGCACTTTGTGTTTTAGCCCTTCTTCTATGAGATTAAATTGGATGTGGCTGAAGCTGGGCCTGTGCTGTTCTGGTCAGAGGCCCTTGGTTGTGTTCATTGTCTGCTCATGTAAAATACACCGAGGCAAAGGAGCAGCAGGGGTAGGAATCCGTGGTGTCTGCAGCCTGAACATTCAGGTCATTGCTGAGGTGGTCGAGCTCTATCCATAAACCACGGGGTGTGTTTTGTATTGGCAGCATTCAACACAAAAAATGCTTTAGAAATTGTTTATACCAGTTGTCCTCCCCTTTTCCTTCTGTGGCTGATTTCCTGGGCTGCTCCTGTGACCAAGGCAGCTCCTCTCTCACACCAACCAAAACCCCATCCCTGCATAACAGGGACGGTAGAAGCAATTAGGGTCAAAAAAAGATGGAGAAAAGCTTGGAGGCATGAAGACATCAAATTTTTTTGGCTGGAACTTGAGGAGGGGAGAGCTGAGATAAAAACCTATCACAAAAAGGAAATGTAATTTTATTACAGATGTCAGGAACAGTTCTGTAGTGAGAAAATGTGATTTGCGGGTGTTTTCTTTAGTATTTCATCATTACCAATATTATGAAAATCTACTCTGAAACTTTCAAAATAACCAGAAAAATACCTTAATCATAAATTGAAATGGCATCTTTTGGTTATGATTTTTTACAGTGGAGTTTAAATAAACAATTTCGAGTTATGAGTATATTTCAACTCAGGAAGTAGGTAAACTATCCACCTAGCCTAAGATCAAAGAAGGAAGACTTATTTTCTGTATTTTTTAAGTTAATTTGGTGTTTATCAAGGGGTGATGTAGTCTTGCCTTATTTGCCAATCTCTAGACAGTCTTATTCTTTATTTACTGGTCAAGTGCCTTTCCTTATTGAAATATAAATAACTGTTCATTTCATTCAGGTGGCTTTTATAGACTTCTGTTCAGTGCAGCACGGTACCCAGTGAAGCAAGGCACGCTTGCTTTCAGTGCATTAAAGGATATTGGAATTCCCATGGACATGGCTGAGTTACTGGAGCTGCTTCTGTTCTATGGGATGCACTTAAGGCTATGGATTGTTTATGGCAGCTCCAAAAATACTCCTCATGAATGTTTGGGTCTTAATAATTTTTTAAAAATTATTTTTTCTTAGAATATGCTTTAAAGAAAATCTTACAAAGGAAAAACAAGTTCTTTAGTAAAGTAAATGCCATTTACATCTTCATTGTGTGTTTAAAAACAATACCAATTCTCATTCTTCAGTGAACACTGAGGCCACTGGTCATTCAGCTGCTGTAAAAGTACAATAGGAATCTATCTCCTCCATAGTTCTTCTTGTGTAAAATAAAATTTAGGTGCTTTGCAATGAACAGGCATCTCTGTTAAAACTCTTATTGTGTACAAGATGTTCACAACAAAGGTTATTATTAATTTGAGAGATCATCTTCTCATGGCTGTTTTCTTGGGTAGTCCAACCAAAACTGAAAGAATGTGTTCTAGACCTGAAATTTCACTCATTTATATATATCCTATAACATACATAATTATGTAGATCCAAAGCAATCCTGAAATATTCATTGATAAGTCAACACACAATTTGAGTTAAATATTAATTAGTCCTATTTCTCTGCCTGGGGGGGAATGAAATTGTTGCAGCCAATATTCTGCTTTGCAACTAACATGTGTCTGTGCCTAAATAGGGCTGCTATGTGAAAACTGATAGATGAAATTCCTGCTTTGGTCATTTGAACACTGCATTAATCTCTGTGCTTGAAAACTCTATTTTAATAAGCTATTTTCAGGAAATTGAAATGATGGCAATTCTATAAAACCTGATGGTTCCTCATGGATTTCTCAGCTCTGACACTTTCACAGCTGCACACGTAAAATCTTTTTACAGGCCAAACTTGATGAACTCCAAATGGGACAATGAAAGTTGCTTTTCAGGTTGGATACACTGAAAGAGGTGCCAGACAAATACCAGTGCCAGTTGCTTGTCTGCTTTTTCTTTTAGTGCTCTGCAGTTTGGAGAAGCCATTATACTCTCTCTTTTCCTCCAGATTAAACCCCCTATCTCCAGGGCTGCTTTTCCCCCTTGCCCAACAATGCTTCTAGATGTTATCACCACGTTCTCAAAAAACTTTCCCCTAATTGCTTAGCTGTTTGTTTGTACAGCTAAGACAACTTATCTCTGGTCTCTGGGTCAAAATGGATTGATCAGACCATTACAGTACAGAAAGCTTAGTATGTGGGCACTGGAGCTTACAGTCATTGCACGCTATATTGAGCTCTGTTCCTCCCAGGGCTCTGCCCCTTTGCTCCTGGCCTGCTGGAATGGCATTTTTCATAACTCTCTGATACTTATCTCCCTGCTTCAGTCAGTCAGGCTGCCTACACACGGGCACTGGCAACAATAGATAATCTTGATGGTCTTTTGTGGGTGTTTTTTTTTTTATTTAGTCAACTGTCTACAATATGTGTGGTGCTCATTAATATAAAAATATGCTTGAAAACAAAGAGCCACTGAAGCTGTTCTTATGCTGATTTCTCTTACTCCAGCAGTTGCTACAGAAGGACCCAGTGGGTTCTGTGATTTGTCCCTGCAGTAATGCAATAATACAGTGTAAACTAGTTTAGGCATGTTCCTGTGCTCGTTTAGCTCCTTTGTTATTAAAAAAAAAATACAAATTGGTCCTAATCTGAAATGTGTGGCACTAGCAGCATTTACCAGGCATTTCAGATACACAAAGCATGTGCTCTTCCTGTGTTTAGTTCTTTTCTTACTCCTTCAACACTGTGGCTGCTGTAAATTTCACGCTTCATCTCCAAATTCTGTCGTTTGTGGAAGTTCACATTCTTTCTCATCTTGACAAAGAATTGTCATTGTTTTGGTCATTTTAATGTAGGGAAAGTTTAAGTTTGATTTCTGTGCATAATCTTTTCTGTGTAACCTTGAGCAAAAGGCTTCTATTAGTCTCGTGTTATCCACCTGCAAGCTCTGATTAAATTTTAATTTAGAACACAAGCCTGTTAGTGTTTAACAAGCACTGGGCAAGGGGAACTTGCTAGCCAAGGAAGGGCTGTGGTACCTTGAGGGTTTTGACTGCAAATCCTTTGCCCTCTTGCAGGGAAACCCAAGGTCAGCTCTAAGTAAAATGAGGTATAATTTATTAAGCTAATTCCCCTTGCTCTTTCTATACAGCACTGCTCTCTCAGTGAGGGAGAATTGTTTTGTGCCAAACTTTGTCTCAGCAGCACAAATGGGTTGGGCCTGTTCTGTCTTCTCCTGCTTGTCCCTTTTCCCCCTGCAGCTCCTGAGGCACAGGAATAAAGTCAGTTCCTCAGGATGGGGATTCACTGGTGCAGTGTGAAGTGGTGAGGGCAGGGTCTGTTGTTTGTGGTAGAGAAGTGGGCAGGAGCTGAGGAGCTTGTGGCTGAAAAGATGGGGGAACGGAGGCAGGGAAGGCAGCACTCGTCTGGATGAAGATTTGAGGGCCTCTCCCTCTCACCCAGAGCTCCTTTGCACATCTTGCTGGTGACTTCAGTGCTCACCTGGGCTCCTCTCAGCTCCTTTCATCATCCATAACCACCTCATCCTGTCATCAATCCCTGCAGTTTCTCCTCTTCTTTGCGGGGTGGGAGAAGCATTTGTGTGTGTCTGACAAAAGCCCTGCACAACAATATTTTACTTTACTCACTGTACTGAGGAGCCTTGACTGAGCTCTGACTTCTATTTCAATGCTCAAGCATCCGAGTTTTGCCTCTAGCTGGTCAAGAATCTGAGTTTGTGTCCTCAGATGGCCTTAGAATTTTCCCAGGAAGAATGTCGAACATCTGCGGAACTTGGAGACAAATCTTTATCTTTTGTTATCAGCACATCTCCCCAGTGACCTCACAGCAGCTCCCTGCTGGATGGAATCGATAACCAGGATAAAGAAGGTTCCATTCCTTTCCAATTTACAGCCAGCCCTGTGTGTACTTGATTAAACAGAGGCTTAGAGATAGAACCATGCAGATTTGGAGCTGTAACCATGTAGGTAGCTATTGGATTTCTGTGAAATGTCTGTACTCTGGCTTACAGAGGTTTCTCTTTCCTGTGATATTACATTACACCTTTTTAGATTTCTTTTGTTGTTTGTTTGCCTGCTTGTGAAAGCAAACCAACTGGTGTGCTTGAACCCCTGCATGTTTACTTGGAGTCTAAATTTAATTTTATCACTCATGCATACTATTAAACCCTGAAAATTAAGGCAGAATTATCCTCCTGGTTACTTTATAGCAGTCTCTGTGTGTGATGAGTAAACACACTGTGGGTGGCCTGGGGTAAAATAAAATTTCAGGGTTTGTTCGCAAGGGCAGATTTCTTCCCCTTCAACAGATAAACACCTAGCCACAGTTTAATAGATTTTACCAGCTGTTTTAGTTGATACAAGAAACAAATATCACATTGATGAATGTAGAAATTCTTAAAAAATATTTTGGTATTTTTGTAAGGGTGTTGTAAAGCTTTTGGAGTCCTCTAGTGCTCAAAACAAGACCCTTAGTTCAGATGTTTGGATTAAAGGCTTTGCTGCAGCCCATCTCTCAGGTCTCTGCAACTAAATTGGAAATACAAACCCAAAATAGATGCCCTTACTTTATCCATTCAGTATTTATCTCAGATGAGTATTATACAAGAAAATTATAGCAACTGAGAAAAAAACCAAAACCCTCATAGTATCACAGTCATCCTCTCTTTTCAGTTGTGTCAGCTGAGCCCTAATAATGAACATTTCTAAAATCTCCAGTTTCAGCATTGTAACGCTTTAATGCATGAGCTAATGAAGAGCTGGAGGTTATTTAATCTTATCTTCGCCCGTTCCTTGTTCAGAAAGTGCTTATCTCTTTCACAAATAGAAGGGGCATGAGCTCATCAAAGAACTTGCTATTCATGACATCACCGTTCCCCTCGCTGCTTCTCCTTTTTTCTTCTAGCACTGTCTGAGCAAGGTGAATATCGGTATCGAAGTGTGACAACAGCTGTACTTCTCCCAAGGCAATGGGTTTCAGCCTGTTCTTTGGTTTCAGTATTCTTGTTTGGGCAGCAAAGAGGCAGTGCAGAATTGTCTGACAATCCACGTGGGTGACCCTGTCTTTATTAAAGGAATATTCTTCCTGCTTGTGGCCATGGCTTCCTGATCAATCTGTTTTAAACTGCCTTAGTTGATTAGGGAGGGTAAGAAAGTGAAGGAAGCAATTTAAGTCCAAGGTCTTTTGGTTTACAGTGTTAGCTCTCATTTGAGTTGTTTAGTTTAAACACAGCTGGCCTGTCTTGGGCTGACACCCAGCTGTGCTCTGGCAGGTGAAATCTGCAGTCGTGCTGCTGGAGGCAGCAGTGGAAGTCCACGGAGGCAGGGAGAAATCTGAGGAACTCTGACATGGGCCATTAGGCCAGCTCAGTCTCCAAGTGCAGTGGATTAACTTTCTCCATGAGCTCTCTGAACCCAAATTATTAAATGGGCTGTGAGCCCTGGTGCTTATACATGAGCTTGTGCTGAGGGGCTGGGCTGCAGCCCAGGAGCTCTCTCATAGCAGTCACTGCTGGGCAGGATCAGAGGGTGGTGGGGGATTGGGAACACTGCACAGCAGGTGGGAGAATACCTTTTCACCAGCCACAACCCACAAAGTCCAAATCACAAATGGGAAACAGGGTTTGGATCTTATAATTTCTCCTTGATGTCATTGGAGTATCTCTGCTTTGTCATCCTTGGAGATGCTGAGGAGGAGATCTGTGTATATTTATTTTTCTATCTCTGAGATATTCTGATAGTAAAATTTAGTCCTCTCTGTCTTAAAATCCGCCCCTTAGTTTTGAGTAACAAACTAACAGACCCTATCTTCATTTCCTTCATATTATTATGGAAACATTAAGCACAGTGCTTGATCACTGCTTAATGCTTGCCATGTTTGTTGTGATGTTCTGCCAGACTGCATTTCCTACAAAATCCCATCTTTCGTGCCTCTTTTGCACAACCATTTTGCAAAGTATCTATGCAGCAAATTGTGTTTAACAGCAAAGGATGGCAAAAATTGTTCTGGTGTTAGCCATAGCTATAGGGCTGTTATGATTTTATTTTTTAATGGTAATGTGGCTCTTATATTTTGTTGATGTCAGTCATCTGCAAGAATGTTTGATGTAGGCAGAATTCAATCTTGCTTTCTAAAGGAATTTTTAGTTTGAGGCAAGAAGACAAGAAGTAGTCTAGCATGAAAGAGTGTTATAAAATTTTCTAGTTTTCTGTTTGTAGGTCAAAGTCAAGAGAATTTGAAATGCTGATATATTAAATGTATTAAAAAATGTTTTGCTGGGAGTTACAAGGCTAAATGACTCTGTTTATCCAGACTTTTACCTATAGACAGTAAATCTTTTATGATTATAAAGACAAGAAATGAACAATTTGTCTTCAAGTGCTTGTTGATGCCTGTCTGTACTTAGTCAGTAACCACATCTTTAGAATAGTAAACCTTTCATTGTCTGACTACTCCAGAGAATGCTGCTTTCCAAAAGCACAGTTGTCAAAAATATGCCTGTAATGCTGTGCTAAGAGTATTTTTAGGGGAAGTAGTAAATGATGCTGGTGAGGTGTTTTTCTTTCAGGGGAAAAATGCTTTGACTCACTGGCAGAAATTCAAGTGAATCACCATAGAAAGGCAGAAGTTTGTTGATTTGCCAGCAAAAATGAGATGTGAATTCTGTGAACTAAGGGAACACGTGGCCATCTGACTGGAAATTTGACTCTGTGGGGAGGTTTTGTGCAGTTTTCCTCTTCCTAGATGAGGAACTGCTCTTGTAGGCATTCTGTGTCTTTGCTTAGTTCTTTAAGTTCCTTGAAGAGAAAAACCTGGGCTGATTAGTGACACTTCTAGCTTCACTATGAAAGGGAGTGCTAAAGGGAGAATGTCAGTTCTTGCAGGTCTGTCACTTAGGGTGACAAGGGGTTAATGTCACTTCTCTACCTGTGTCCACACTTACTGTGCTCATTCTGTGGTCACATCAAATGCTTTTAGAAGTACAACAGTAAAACACTGCCTTTGGAGCAGAAGCTTCCTCTTCCTATGGAATTTTTATTTAACAATGATAACCATTGAAATAAAACACAAATACTTTTTAAAAGTATTAAAAATACTTTTTAATAATACAGGTATTTTAATATTTTTTTTTGGAATTGAGTTAAGAACTGTGATGCAAGAGGGCTAAAATGGGAATAGAGAGGGGAGCAAAATGAGCTGTTAAAAATTAGCTGGTTAATAGGTAGTAACAAAAGAGGATTTTAGGAAAATTTGAGTCCCAATAAACAAAAGGAGTAGGGAATGCAATTACAGGAATTATAATTAAGACAGTGAAAAGTTAGACCTCTTCAGACAAAGTATAATAAAAAGCCACAGATGTGCCTATTTTCTTTTGGTGCGGGTGTTTGTTGTGTTTATATGAACTAACACAGGTTTCTTGCAGAACTCCCATGAGAATGATGAATCAGAAGGAGTCTTTTCATTTCCCTTTTATGATTCAGAAGGAAAGTTTGATACATGAAGCTTTCTCTAGGTCTAGTTTTGTGGAAGGTGTGGCTAAAGAAAACTAGTTCCTGTGAGTAAAACTTCTGCCTGGGTGGGGATTCTCCAAAAGCTCTTGAGTAACTTAAGGCAGCAAATTGTTGGAATTTGGATAAAATTATTAAAAAGGAAGTCCACATCAAAAAGTAGAAGCAGTATTTAAACCAACAATCTGCCATCAAGACTCTCAAAGCTGAGGGGAGATGCTTCTCAGCAAGTGATTCACTTTGTTTCACCAGATCCTTTCTCTGTTATGTTACTGATGCATTACAGAAATCCTGACTGTTTCTTGCTCAGGGTTGTAGTTTCACAATCAATTTGAAGTGATCTAAGACTGTGCTGCCTCCAAAATGTTTGTCTGGCTCTTCCCTCTACCCTGCTGCCTCTCCACTTCGGCTTTTCCCCTTTTCTCAGCACTAGATATTATACAGATCACTTACCTGGTTAAAGACCATCAAAAGACATCATAGAAGTGGCTGAGATTATTAAAGTTGAAAAGAAATCCTCAATTATCTTGGGACAATTACTTATTCTGAAAATTAGGATTTTTTTTCCATGTGGGCTTTCAAGTTTTATGGAGCTACTCTTCTTAACTTTTAATTTTTAAGCCTTTTGCCCCTCTTCTTTCACTTTATGTATGGGCACCTTTATGATAGGGTCAGGTTCCTGTTTGTCTGTCTGTAGCTGGGTCACAATACACTGAATAATGGATGCTACTGAGATGACACACTAAGGCCGTAAACTTCAGTCTGGGAGATCCTCCTATTCCTTATTTATAAAGTTCTGTTTCAGGACAGTAATGTGAAAATAAGAAGTTGTATTTGAAGCATGTATCCCAAAGCATCTTGATGTTTTTTCACTCCAGCACCAGCAGAAGTTTCTGTCCAACATGGAATTCAAGGGAAATACCTTCATATCCACCCAGGGAGTGGCAGACAAAGAAAAAAACAACACCTTCAGCTACAGTGTCCTGTGTCAGATGTATCTCTACAAGAGAACAAGACCATTTTATAAATTGACCAGCTGGGCTCTTTCCAAGAGGAAGAATCAGAATGACAAAGTCCCATTGCACAGTGTTAAATCAGAGATTTGGCCAAAATTGAAACACAGTTCAAAGGCAGAGTGAAGAAATAGGGATTGCCAGGATTGACTGCACAAGGAGCCAGGCTGAGGAACAGAATGTGTGCAGGAGGAGGAGCAGGGGTTAGGGAGGACACTTATACACTGAGTGACAAGAAGTAATTATTAAAGTGAAAATATTCCTCTTTCCCCACACCTCTCCTTTTAAGCAGTAGAGGCAGGGCTGTTTTTTCCATGGCAACTTCAGTCCTGCTTCAGAAAGTATGAACTTTCTTCTTGAATTCATTTTTATTGTCTGCACAGCTTTAAGATGGAGTTTTGCTCTGCCACAGTTTTTTTGCATCTTAAAAGGTCTGGGCAGTTCCCCACTTTTTCACAGCCTAATTGGACTTGCCACCTGGCCCAGTTACTGCTTGCTTTATGCCAGCTCTTCCCACTGGGACAGAGCCTGCAGGATGAAAAGCACTGATTTTTGGGATGCTGGTGATTTCAGGAGTGGAAGAAGAACCCTGCATTAATTAGGTATTTTTAGAGGTCAGATGGAAATAAAAGTCCTTATTTTCCTCCTGTGCTTCCTACTATACCCCAGCAACAGTAAATTCTCTGGCCCCACCTTTGTAATTATCCATGGATGAAAAAGGATATTTGGGATTTTTAATGACATCCCGTTGCACTGGCTATGACCAGTAAAAAAGAGGAGAATTCTTACAAGGCAAAATCTTGTATTTACTGATTGCATTGTGCACTTCCCAGATCTGCAGAGAGTTGCTGGCACGGAGATGTGTCCCTGTGTCAAGCTTTACTTTTGCTGCTAATTAGAATTTGTGAGTGAAAGTGCACAGAGACATTTTTAATTTTGAAAACTGAATGCAGTGTTGGTATGGGAGAGTTATGCTTCTGGTGTGATGACTGTGGCAGAACTTGTTGTGTTTGTTCCAAACTCTGGGTGGGTTCCTCTACAACTCCTCACAGATCTTCAGTGCAAGTTTCCAGCTAAAATATGGGTACATGCAGGGAAAAATGGCAGGGCCACACTAAACACAAAGAACTTGCAGATCAGGTGCAGTTATTTGGAAAGAAGACTTCTAAGTATCAGCCTTTGTAACTTATCTAGGCCTCTGAAAGTCAGAACGAGTGTTTCCTGTTTTTTGCAGCTTTTGCAGGTAGGTTTGTAGATCAGTCTTGTAGCTGATTCATAAGGGGAAAGTTAGTAAGATCATATTTTGCCTCGTTCTATTCAGTGATGCAGCAGCAAATTACTTTCTTCACCCAAAACAAACATGTCTGAAGAAACGGTATGGAAAATTTCTTATCTTTCTTTTTTTCCTCTGCTAAGCAAATACACTTTAAATCTGTGTAAAAGTGACCTGGGTACATCCATAAAATTACACATTCCATCAACATTTTGCTGCTGTTGTCTCTCCAAAGTGACGCTTTGTACTTCCTCTGCTATCAACTTTGACCTGGTAATAAATACACGGTGGCTTGGAGCTGAGCAGCCACACCTTGGTGAAGCTGCAGTCACTGCATCCCCACTGTATCCATGTTAATTAAACTCTGGAAAAGCTGCTGCTTCCTCTTTTGTAGCAGAGAGGACGGAGCAGGTGGGTTCCTGGGGCGGCAGGAAGAGCCCCTGTTCTTCCCACAGTCACTTCGTGGTGAGGTTTGGAGCACTTGGAAAAGCTCCACGTGGCCCCATCAGGATGGGTGTGCTGGGAGTGGCTCTGGGACACGGGAGTTCATGAACTCAGATGCTTCCAGCTCGGTCAGCCTAAGGAGCCTGGAATGTGGTGATATCATGGGCAGCTCCGCCAAGTGACAAAGAGAAATCACTTTCTGTAGTTTGGCAAATCTTGTTTACAGAAATCCCTTCACAATTCATGATGTGGCCTTTAGATGTTTTCAGGGAGCTCTGGGGATTTCATTTGGAGAACTCCAAGTGCTCCCACCGTGAGATGTTTTCCCTGAGGTCTCACTTGGTATTCTTGATTTGCTGCTGTCCATTTCTTGTGGTTTTCAGCCTGGATGTTTTGAAAGATCTGGAAGTAGAGGGAAAACAAGTCTGACAACTTTCAGTAGTGTCATAATTGAGGATATGTACTTCAACATGGCATTCTTTTTTATAAATACCACCTTTCAATGGCTCCTAAAGGTGTATCTCTTACTTCTGGACTGTGTTGGTGTGAAGCAATCTGTATTTCTTGGTGGATTCCATTGAGTTTATCTGCTTTCTCCTGGCAAGTGACCATCTGTGTCACAGTCAGTAATGTTGTTAGGCTTTAAAAAAGAAAATTAGACTGTCATTTTAAGTGTAGCACCATATCTTTAATGTTACATCTTTCTACAGCATTCCCCAAATATACTTAAAAATCTACACTTAAAAAAAAGAAATCAGTCATGCTGATGCTTTCTTTTGCTTTTGCAGCAACTGTTGGTGTTGTAAAATCCCTTTTTCTTTTCACTTTAACCACCAAGTTCCCATAAGATGGCGAATCTGACACACATAGGAGGAAGAACAACTGGAGGTCTCAGAAATGTTCTTGCAAGATTTCCATCCTAGCCCAGACCAAATGCTCTTTTCACTCTAAGTCTCTTTATTGGTTGTGATGATATTCTAAATGTAATGATTATTTTTATACAGTTAAAATCTTTCAAAGTCAGAAAAAAAAATTTAAATACAAATACTCCAGCCTGTCAGAACCTGTGCATTTCATTGCTGTTCATTACAAGAAATGACAAATAGCTTTTGGGAAAAAGCTCCCACTTGCAAATAAAATACTCTCGTACTGACTCGGATGGTAAAAAACTTTTCTTTTTATTTGCCACAGATGTTAAATTTTAGCCAACTTGGAATTTTATGGACAGCAAAAAGCTTTATTTTTCTTTTTTTTTCCTCACTGGTACTAGTTAAATCAGCTCTGGCAAAGATAAAGCCAAACTTTGACACACAAGCTTGGAATGAACATGCTCAGTCCCTTCTCATGCAAAACCCACCAGAAACCCCAAAAGGGTTATTTTTAGCTTTTGTTTTCTCCCAGGATAGATAAATGGAATCAGCTGTGACAGAGACATGATTCACCAGCATGAAAAAGAGACTGATATAATCCAGAACAAACAAACAAAAGCAGAAAGGGGTTTCAGGGAAAAGGGAGAGATGGGTTTATTTTTAGTTCAAGTCCATAGGTTTTGCAGAGATAGGATTCCTCTTTCTCCCGCCTCTGCCCTGAAATTCCAACAACTTTTAGGCTAATAAGCAATAGACAGGAACAATCTCTGTTCATGCAAATAGAAGCCTAAAATGTAAGCAGAACCCCTATTGTTTCTTTCTTTTAACCCTTGCAAATATAAATTAAGACACATCCAATTTTTAAAGGTGTTTTAAAGGTAACTGATTTAATATTTTTGAATCTGACTACAGAAAATGGTTTTCTTCTCTGCATCAGAAACCAAAATGTTATAGCTTGGCTGCCTTTCTGGTGATAGACACCTGTGTTTCTTGTAAGAGACAAAGGGCATTGGGCTGGTGACCAGTTCCATAATTCATTTTTTTTCTGTATTTCAAGGATGTGCAGCTTTGATACATTTTGAGTTTAGTACAGATGGCTGGTATTAAAACCAGAGGTATTGCATGAGTCTGGAAGCAGAAGCTATTAGAAAACAATGTACAGTGTTAACTTCTCTTTAAAGCACAAATCTCTCCAGCTCCCACATTTCACCAGACATCCAACCACTGTCACCACCAGCTCGTGTTTGCTGTAGTTCAGTGTCTGTGTGTAAGCTCAAATTGTTGCTTTGCTTGAAATCCCTCTGTATGTGTATTTCTTACTTTTTTTTATTCCCCTGGGCATAGGACTTTCCTTGTGTTATGGCAGGACGGATTCCAAGTGATCTCAGGCACATGAAGGTGTTTGCATGCAGCTTTGCAGAATATATTGGTGTCTTAAGATTTGTAAAGCTTTCATGGCGAAGTTTGCATTTAAGTTAATTCTGAATCTTTTGCCTTTGTGTGGAAGCAAAGAGTTCCCAGAGTGTTCCCCAGCAGTGCTTCTCTAAGGAGAGGGCACAAAGCTGTGGGAGCAGGAGAGATTTCCACAGAGAATTTCTGGAGGAGACAATTTGGCTCTGTAGCTGCACAAAGGTAACAAATAATTCTAGGCATTACTTCCTTGTATTTTCTCCAGAAAGAGGAGAGTGAACTTCCCTGCAAAAATGGTCAGGAGCTGGCGATGAGTCTGTCCATAATGCAGGGAGCCAAACAATCTGTGAAGTAAATTATGCTCTATATTTAGCCATCACAGAAACCAAAGGCATTGGAAGGCCTTAGGAGAAGCAGTGTTCATATTGAAGGAGGATCTTTATTATTAGAATTTGACCCCATTTTCCTGACAGCAGTGGTTGTGGGCTTTGTTATTCACTGTAGAGCTGTCAGCACTGTGGTGCTCCTCGAACAGGAGGTCCTGGTTTGGTGAGAATTTACCTGTGTGTGTGTCAGGGGTCTGTGGGGGCAAGTGCAGCATCTGCACATTTATGTTGCTGGATCCCTGCAATAAATTAACAGCTCTTTTTTGTTTCAATAGGTGACACTCAAGTTCACTTCACAAACAAAAAAGGGAACAAGATATGGTGCTTTTTGTGGGAATTTGAGTGCTGTGTGTAGAATCTCTATTTCTGGTTTCTTGCTAGTGGTAAATAAGCATAGAAAAGCATTTTCTTTTATGCATTCATATTACCTCTTCAAATTATCTCATTGTGAGCATTTTCTCCTTCAGGCTTGTGTGAATTTTGGGAAAAGATTTGAGAAACTTGAGGATTTTTATAGTGAGGCTCTTTTCAGTGTGTAGGTAGGGGAAAGATAAATGAGTAGGGATGGTGGGTCTGTCTGAGAAAGGTGCAAGCACACTCCTTCCTTATGTCATAAAACTGGGTGTGTGTACTAAATATGAGCAATTTACTGGTCTGTTATCCTCAGTCAGTATTGCTGGGGTTTATGCATCACAAAGTAGGTAAAGATAGAATCTCTGGGGGTCCCTTCCAACTTGGGATATTCTGTGTTTCATGATTCTTGATGTGTCTGAAAGATATTGGGGTTTTGGGATGGTTCTTACAGGAGGGAAACTTTGTACTGAGGATATTTCTTTTTCTCTCCTTCTATACTTTGTCACAAAATTTTGCTTTCAGCAAACTCATGCAACTTGATGGTGGGTTTAATATCTACAGTCCCCTACTTTTTTTCTTTTTTCCTCATTCCTTGCAACTTGATTGTTTCAGTTTATTTAAAATTTGTCACCAAAATGTTTTTTTACCAGAGGATGGCTTAACCGCTTGGCTGAAAGCCCATTAAAAAATTACCTGCTTCATTTATAAATATGAATGTTTTGACTCAAAGTCAAAGCAGGAAAAAAGCATATTGAATATGTCTTACAATCTCATCCACTTGGCTTAATGCTATCCATTTAATACATTTTTTCAATAGGATGAGCATGTAAAAGCTCTAGTCTCACTGCTATTGTAATTTAGAAACATAGAAAAGCCCTACTACAGATTGTCTCATTTTTTGCAAGATAACAAATACCAGATGAGTTTCCATTCTGCGTAGCAGAATAAAATGGATCAAGTTTAAGGCAGAATTTAAGGTATAAACTAGATCAAAAGTTTTTATAGTCCTAGTCCTAGTAATTAAACATTGAGATTATTTTTTTAAAGCCATGAGTGACAATCATTTGAAAGACCTGTGATAATATTTCTTTAGGAATCTATGAAGGCGGTGATACTAAAAGGGTTTTATTTCTCCATTGATCATATCAGTGAAAATCTCTTGTTGGTAAAAATCTTTGTATCGTGTAGATTGTGTCTGCTGCCACAAATCAGAGAGACTTTTCTGAAATAAGAAGACAAAATAAACACAGGAAATTGCTGTTTTTCCAAGAAAGCTTTAAAAAGAAGCTGCATTATGTCACTTCAGAAACTGTGAGTAAAATTAGCAGACTAGATCTGTTTGTTTTGGTGACTTTTCACTTCCTTCAATAATTCAAACAGCTATGCTATTACTCAATAAACCAACTCGTTTTGTACAATTTTGTACAAACTGATAAAAAGACACTAGCAGGAAAAAAAAAAAAAGGAGTGGTGGGAGAGTGCATTATCTGTATTTCTCTCCATTGCTCTAGTGAAGTAACAGTGGCAGAGAAGTGTGCAAGAAAAACAGACCCCAGTTTTCCTTTCTCTTTAGTTTCCCAAGGCCAGAGATGAGAATGTTTATCTCTTTGGACTGAATGAAACAGGTTTACCTGCACACACATTTAAATTCTCTATGTTTATTCATGTAATAGATCACCTAAATGCTCTACAGAGACCACTGCATTTCATATTTAAGGGATATCCCCACTGAAATGTTAATTAGTGATTCTACCTTGTATTTATTGATAATGCGCCCTACTCTATATGGGTAGTAGGTAGGAATTCTCTTCACCTGTCCAAATTTGAATCTGTTTTTTCCCTTCTTCTCGTTTGTGCTATTGTGCATACAAATATGGCATTTAAAATTCAACAAACAATAAAAGCAATACAGGCCATGATGTAGAGTATTATCTTTTTATGGATCTGTTGCAGATAGCAATTACTGCTGTAAAACTGACTTGGAGCAGATAAAAGTCCCCCTGGCTAAACAAAAGCTTGTTTTACTGCTTTGTTTTCTAAAGGGGAGTAGGGAAAAAGTCAGGTTAATTTTCTATTTGAAAAGTATTTCCTTTCCTGGTTAGAGTACAAAAAAGAGGACTCTCAGTTTCTGGGTTCTTTTCCTTCATTTGACACCAATTTTTTGCTTAGCCTGAGCCTGTGAACAGTCAGGTGATGTTATTTCCATTACAGTCCCCTCTGTAAAGTGTTTTGAGATGTATTGGTGGAAAAAATGGTGCAAAAAGCAAGTTATTTTATTTCACCTTGACCATGTAGTATCACAGCATGGTAACCAGATACAAAGACCTTTCAGTGTGATACTTCCAGGAAGTTTACAACCAGTATTCTCATGAAACTCAAATGAAGAAATCAATTTTTACATGGTGTTGAATTATTTTTGGTTTTTGGAGGGAGATGCTGGGGTTTTTTGTGGGTTTGTTTGTTTGTTTTTTGTTGTGATTTTGTTTGTTTGTTTTACCAGTGAGTCTCAAAACACTTTACAGAAGAGACTGTTGATACCATTCTGTTTTGCAGGTGGAATCTGGTGCATAAAAAGGGATGTGTGCTGTGTAACTTACCCAGTGGAAGGACTGGGAAGGGAATTGGGAAAGGAACAAAGTCCTCCTGGCCTTCCCAGCTCTCAGAGACCGTGATACAGGGCCATAATTATTCCCCATGCACAACTTTTTGTGTTCCCTTCTGGTTTTCTCCCCCTTTTTTCTTTGCTGTGAGGAGACAGCCATTCAACAGTGTAAAAAAAAAAAATCATAAGGCAGTTGCCTTCCTTTTTCATTCTCCCAAGTGGGCCTGTATCTTTTCCTTCTGCCTGTAAATCAGTCTAAAACTGCTGCAATAAAAGCAACTGCACCTGTGCAGTGTCATCTCTGCACTGTCCTGGTCTCCATTTGTCCTACACCATCCCAGCAATATTCCTGCCAGACAGGGCCATACCAGCTCATGAAGAGCATTTTTTTTCTTTTCACATGGCCCTTCAGATTCTTTAAGTAGCCTTCTGGGAAATTCAAAATCCATTTATAAAAACAACAGCCCTGATGCCCTGAGGGTGCTGCAGTGACGTGGAGTGCTGACCTTTGCTGCCCACAGCATTTATTCTTTTTTCCCCCCTTTTGTTTTCTCTGCTGCAATCTGCCAATACTTCTACAAATATAGGCAGCACCAAGGAGTGTTTTCAAATCCTGCTGGAGTCCTGTGGCCTCACTTTGCCCCTGTGCCAAAAGGCAGAGCCTGCTGTGCCCAGCTCAGCTGCACTGTGGCCGTACCTGTTTTTCCTGCTGCTTCCAGTGCCAGCAGCAGGCAGGAGGAGCTGCAGGTGCAAAGCCAGCAAGAACCTGTCACAGCTGGGGAGAAGCTGTGCTGGGCACCTAGGTGGGACAAGGAAGAGAAGGTTTTGCCAAACTCTTTGTGCTGCAGCAGCCTCCAAACTCTGCAGTGAAAGATTTTGGGTCCTGTTGTGTTTCCTCAGCAGTAGAGTGTGCACTCACAGGTGGGATGAATTGGAAAAAGGTTTGCCACATCTTAGACTTTTTGAAAGTTCTGTCTGCTCCTTTCCCAGAAGATTTATGGGATTTCATGGTATAGTGGTGTTTTCCTGGTGAGAATTGTGAAAAAACTCATATCCCTCAGCATAAGCTTCTCAGAAATTTGCACTCAGAGCAAGTGGCATTGTCCACTCCAGCTGTCAGTGTGGGTGAATGCACGTTGCTGCCAGTTTTCCAACACAGTGCTGTGTATGTGTGGTGGGAAAACAGGCACCAGCAGCAGCAGGAACATGTCCTGGATCCCCAGGAATGCCACAGGGCTCTTTGTACACCTGTGGAGGGTCTCTTAGGAATGATGTTTGAGATGGAGCTCTGCTAAAACACACTCTGGTTGCAGTGCAGCATCATGGTGTCATTT
The DNA here is from genome assembly GCF_021018805.1 of Prinia subflava. NCBI lineage: Eukaryota > Metazoa > Chordata > Aves > Passeriformes > Cisticolidae > Prinia > Prinia subflava. The sequence continues at coordinate 8,449,279 of NC_086250.1, read as the reverse complement.
CTAAACCCTGACCCCAGTACTCGATGCAGGTTGTGCCCTGGGTGTGCTTTATCTCCATTTTTGTGGAAGGGAGCCATGAGGAATCCTATTTATAATCCACGAGCCACACTCAGCCTGAACAGAGGCCAGTGTTGCATCCAGAATTACTGCAGAAGAGTTGCGTCTTGTTGCGTGTTTGGTGATCCAAAAATCTGTCCCAGATTCTCAAGCAGCATAAATTCATACATCTCTATTAAGTTTGGGAGTGCTGCATTAATTTGGAGCAGCTGGTCCAGCGTGTGAAGCAGTGACAGCTCATGCCCACAGCACTCTGAGGAGCTGCTTTGTACCTCAGCCTTTGCAAACAAGTTGCTTCTGCCTCTTTCCTCCTTGCTTTGCTCAAGGGAACAATATTTTAGAAATGTATGCCCTTAACGCTATTAATACGAGGATGATGAATACAGAAGAAAGTCACCACGGTAGAAATGTAATTGAATTTGACTGGATAATAACTGAGCCACTTTGAATTCCTGGAGAGGTAGTCCCTGGTGTAAAATTCAGAAAGGAAATTAACCTTCTTATGTGTTTTCCATTTCCTCCAAAGTTTGAGAGTAGAATTGCTGGTGCAACTCTAATGTCTTAATTATTGGTAATTTCTCAAAATAATGTTTGATGTGACAGCAAATAATTTTGGAAACATTGTGATTTTAAATTTTTACAGAAGTGGAAAATATTCTGGAGATACATTACACTTTGCTACCAGAGTAATTTATACAGGGCTGTATAATTTTTTGCATAAAAGGATGAATGGTGAGACAGGGAGGCTAAGAACAGAATGTTTATATAGCAAGTCAACTGCAGAAAAAATAGAAACACAAAAGAAGCAGCCCATTTAAGCAAAGACCACCGTGCTGAACAACAAATATCCACACTGGCTGTTCTTTGAAGTCAGACTCTTAGTGCCTTTTATGTCAACAGAAATCAAAGGGAAAACTGAAGCACCGAGCTAGAAAGGTTAAATTGCACATTGGTCATGGCATAACCTGGTATAAACTCCAAATGAACAAAAATGCAGAAAAGTTTGCTTTGGTGGTTTGTTGTGGTTTTTTTTGGTTTGGGTTTTTGTTGTTGTTGTTGGGTTTTTTTTGTGTTTTGGGTTTTTTTTTTCTAAATGAACCACTTTTACTCAGGGACTGCATGAGCAGAGATTCTCAACAAGAGCAGGTTCAAATGTAATGCTTCCTTTTTCCTTCTTGATTTAATGTGAGAGGAACAGATCCCCACTGCTGAAGGGCCAGGAGCTATCCTCAGGACGTTGTCTCCTGAAATGAAGCCACTGTCACTGTCCTGCTCTTTAGAGCCATCAGTGCCATTTGCCTTCCAGAACAGGCTGGTGCAGCCAGCATTGACCTGTGTTTGCTCAAATTGCAAGCTTGGTTTTCTTGTTGAGAATAACAGAGATGATGCTGACCCTAATAGGTGCCATGGAGCAAATGGCAGAACTCTAAACAGAAAAAGAATCAGAAAAGTGGATAGCTGACATCTCAGATTTGCTCTCTGTCAGCCCAGCTGCTCACCTTCCAGACAGAATTTGTAAATATATATATATATTTCAGAGGGTGGGGAGTACTATGCTTTAATTTACAGTCAAAATTAACTATGTTGATGAAATAATGAAAAAGTTAAAAATGTAGATTTAAAAAAAAATATTTACAATTATATCAAAGGACATAACATTTCACATTCTAAATTATTTTAATAATTTTAAACACTTGTTCTCCATCCACTCAGAGAAACTATATTTTTATATGCTTCATTCTTGTATAAAACAGGCCTGAAAGTAAAAATTGGTTTCTTTCACCAGTGTATTTAAATGGCTAATTTGCCTGCCTATTTTGTTGGCAATGAAATTCTGTGCTGTAAGCATTCAGTTGTTAAAAAAAGAAGCATACCATGCAGGCAGTGTAAAGTGGGTAGTTAAAACTTGCTTTACTTTTTCCCAGTCTATCATTAAAAATCATTAATGCAGAGAAACTGAGTGTTCTTGATAACCAAAAAAGGCTTTGTAAATGCACATGGTTATTGATGCACACGTGTGTGATTGCAAGCATTTAGGACTTGATAAAAATACAACGTGCTTGTGAAAAGAACGTACGCAATACTTTTGTGCCAGAATTAAGGTATCAATTTCAATATTTATGTTGAACCAGAGCCATTTGTCAGCTCAGTTGTTATTGACAAGAGAATCAGCACAGGGCCCGTTTTTCTGGACACACAGCATCAGGCTGAAAGTATTAAATAACATCTGGCACTGAACTGCACTTTGTAAACCATATTTTTGAAATCAGCTTAGCATGTTTTGTCTAAACAAACCAAGAAATTAAGATGCAGAGGACAGAAAAGCATTCCAGCTGCAGATAAAAATAATTGCTGAAGCACTATCAGGAGACACTGAGTAACTGCAGAAGTGTGATTGAGTGGAGGCAGCAAGTATTTTGTATTTTAACTGCAAAATGGGACACCAGAAAAGAAAACAGAAGGTCTTTAATATGGTACTATCATTAAAAAAGGTTTGGTTAAGCCAGTATATTGTACACAGAGAAGTGCTATGTTTGTTAGAATGTGTGTGGAGGGAACTGAGAATAATTAGACTTATAATAGGAGTTTTTGGCTCTGGTTGTGCACGGTTTCAAAGCCTCAACTGTTCTTGAATCCTTAATAAGTTAAGGAATGAGTACAGCAGAGGAGAGAGCAGGCAGAATCTGTTGGAGCAGCTTGCCCATGCCAGTTTGCCAAAATCTAAATAGCCCTTTGAAAAAAGGCTTATTTTTTGCTGATGACATCATTCCTGCCACTGTCAAAGTGTGACAAGTCTTGGCTTGCCTAAAGAAGAAGAAAAAAACCTTTCCAAAACTGACACTGCACAGATTTAAAACATATGCAAGGCCTACTACAAATGTGAGATATTTATACCCTCTTCTCATGCTACAACTTTTCATTCACAGATAAGTTTTTTCACTCAAGCGTTTTGACTTTGCAAATCAGTGCTTTTTAAATACCTTGTTTGTTCTTTGTGATTTCACTATGGCTGCCTTAGTTGGCCAAGGGACTGTTTTGATACCAATACCCACAGGCCTGCCTTTTTGCTATTGTAGTTAATTTTAAGGTCACTGGAAACGTCTGTATAAAGTCAGGAAAACCTCAGGTATTCCTGGAGGTGATCTTTATGCTTGATTTCTACAGTACTATGCTAATCTTATCTCTATTTTTTTTCTTCTGATTTCTTATTCCTTCTGATCTGAAGAAATATGGGGAAGATGCTCTGTGGATGTGTTTTTCCACGCTCATATGATTTTCCATTTTCAGCATCATCCCCAGCTGTGCATTGTACAATGAATAATTAATGTTGAATGGCGACCTTGAACCTCATAAAGCTGATTAGTAAGACAATGCATCTGGGAGAACAACTTTAAGACTGCACTTGTAAAAGAATATCAAAACAGCTTAACACAGTAGGGAAAAGCCCCCTGGAGCCCTTTTAAAACCAATTGCCTACAAACACTTCTAAAAAGAACAACTCCATACTGGGGGGAGAAAAAAAAAGTGTGAAAATCCTATGAAGTTCAGAAAATAAACTAGCTTTTATACTTAATTGTGACAGAGATATTTGCAGTTAAACACTGCATAACATTACAGAGAGAGGGTACAGTCAGCCAGAATAGAACATTTTTGTCTTTTCTAGTGCAGATTGTTACGGCACAGTTGTTTTCTAGTTCACTGGATCCTAAACTCATTCATAAACAAGGACAGTTCAGGCTTTCCCTGGTACTTCAAAGCAGAAAATATTTGCCCTCGTTCCCTGTTGCAGAGACTGTTGGCAAACTGTTTATAAATCCAGGAAATTGTTATTTTTGCACGCTGGCAAAGCTGAGGATGGTGGAGATTTCAGAAGGAGTTAATGCTTGTGTTTTTCCTGAAAAAGAGTGAATGTGTAATTTTGAGAAAGGGATCTCTCTTTATATTTTTATTAAATGACATTTGTAATTCGTTAGTGACAGGAGACATTGGGTTTGTTATGGAAACATGGCATGGTCCAGTTGTGCCTTACAGCAGCAGCCCTAACTCAGGCAAATCTCTTAATTTTTCTTTTCTAACCCATTTTATAAACCCTAAATCTGGAATACCTAATTCCTATATTATTGTTGTTTTTCTTCACAGCTCATTTAATCTGCTAATACTTGAAAGAATTTAGCAGTATCTTTTTGTTAAATGATTTGATCTAGTTCAAGAACTAAATTTCAGTTAACTATAAAAAGCTGTGTTTCACAACACTTTGGAAGATTTTATTCTAATTTTGGATGATTCCAAAACAAAAATCTTTCAAAATTTCATGGTTTGGAAAACATCTGCTCCTCAGCCTTAGCCTCTAAGTAATCAGCACTGCTCTCTTAGTTAACTGAATAAAAAGCCCTTACACCTTCAGGGCAATCAAAAATATGCCCAGATTTGGGCTGAATTTGGCAAGTAGTTCGTCAGAGATGAGGATTAATTCCACAGCATCACTTAAATGTTTGAAATATTCATGTCTCCATTTTAAAAATCACTAAAAATCACTAAAAGAGTTAATCTGAAAATGGTGAAAAATTTAGATTTCAATCAATGTAGTTCAAATTATTTTTACAGTAGAGTGAATAACCCAGTTCAGTGTTGAATCACTTTCAGGTATGCTTCCTTATTTTTACTGAATTGGTCTCATTATGGAGGTAAAAGCAGATTGTGTTCTCTAAAACCATAGGAGTTCAACACTGCAGATCTACCAATTTTTTAAAATATTGCTACAATATTAAAACATGCTGAGTAATTTTCTCAGCATAAGGAAACTTCCAGTGGTTCAATTTAATGTGCTTCTTAATCACATTCAGCTCTACTTTATAAAATAACAGTTTGCTGAAGCTACTATTGATTATCCAAAAATTTTTGGAGTGAATGGGTTTTTTTTTGGTGTGAGTTTATTTCCTACAATCAGATTAAGATAAAATACTTTTAATCTTAATTTAAATATGAAGCACAAATTATCACACATTTGTCATGAAAACTAAATTGTATTTTGAAAGTTATTTAACTTGTGTTTCTGCTTTTACTTCCACGGCAATGCCATTCAGAATTTCTAAGGAGTCTCTGAAACACATGAAGATTCTGTTTGCCAAATATTTGAACATAAAGGAAATTAAGTGACATTAAAACTTTTTAATTTTTTTATGAACAGAGGACTCTATGGAAGGAGTTCTGTTCTTGGAAAGAAATAATTTTTCTTTGTAGTGTGGAAGTAGAAATGACCCTCAGAAGTGGGCAAGTTGTGCCTAAGCAATTTCTTCATCCTCTGCTTTCTGTGACACAACAGAGGGAGTGCAGGGTGTTGAAGACTTGCATCTGTTTTTCTGACACCTGCCAGCCCCTCAGATCAATTCTCTTGTATGCTGAACATGGGAGAAATACATGGGAAATAGGTAGGGTGAAATTCCCCTGTGCTGCTCCAATTTCATTGTAAGGTTTGAGCAACGTTTAGAGAGGATTGGTGGCCCTCTTACCCCACATGGCTGAGTTTATTCTGCTTGAATGTGGACCAGCTCAACTGCACACCCTTTTTTATTGTGTTGCTTTATGGTGTCTTTCCCTGCCCCCAAATACTGCACTATCAGCCAAGAATAACTTGAGGCTGAATTCAGCACTGCTTTTAAATGTTTTCAAAACATTATAGGAATGTATCTGATGTTTTTTCATTCTAGATGCAATTTTCATTTTTTTAAGGTACTTAGTAAAGATAACAACTCCCTGAATGCAGCAAAGTGCTGGTGGTGGAGCAGAAGAGAGCAAAGGTTCTGAACGAAAACCCAAGATGCTGGGCTGCAGGAGAGGCTGCCTGGCAGCTCTTTGGGTTCAGCTTCCAGAGACCTCTTTGTTAGGCTAGGTCTGTTCCACTTCTATTGACAAAAATCTTACAAATATCAGAGAACTTTGGCTTGTCCTGCCCTGAACTTTGTGTATTTACCAGCACTCGTCACCTCTATTTTCTTATTAATTGACTCCTTTTCATACATGTGATTTATTCATGGATAATGACATTATGTGCATGTGTGAGAATGGGCAACAGTTTCACCTTGTAATTTAATAGGTGACAACGTATGTAACTTTATTTTCATTTTTACTACTGCTTTTTTGAAGGCTTTCAGCATCTCAGTATCTGAGAGTTGAAGTGCAAGTGGAATATGTTGTAGTTTGCAGCCTCCTCCAAGCCCTCTGCATCAATTCTCTCAATTTTCAGTCCCTCAACTTGAACCAGTAGTCATCCTGTGTGGGTAAAGATGATGAAAACAGGGCCTGTGCTCCAGGGGAAAGCCATAGGAAATCTGACAGTAAAATTATTGAGCAGGGAACTAACCTAGGTATATCAGGCTTCATTAAATTTTAGAATCTGGATTGTTTGTTAATGAGACAAGCACAGCCCCTTATGATAGCGTTTGGTTGTGAATTATTCAGTGAGACTGATCATGCTGCTTGTTTTTACTCAGATCATAAAGCAACTGTGAGATCACTGTAGCCTTGCCCTGGAACACTTAGCTGTTTCAATTATTTCAGCTGCAGTTTTATTCTGAAATGTTCAAATTCTTGAAATTAAACTGACAGCTTAGATCCTGCCATTTGCCACCTTAGTGAAGCAGGAAATTCTGTGGTTGTGGACTCTACTGTGATTTGTGTTTTATTTTTCACAGTAATTGATTGCCATCACAACCTGGGTCATTAAGAGCAGCTGATTGTGTGATGTTTGTCAGATTTTCTTTGCTGTCTTGGAAAATGCACCAGTTTGGTTTGGGATGAGTCACATGTCAGAGTAAACAGTCTGTTTATATTCTTGCATTGTTTCCAAACAGGCAGAAATGGAAATCAGTATTTGAAAGCTAATAGACAATAGATGTAGTATTCAATGTTAGAATGACCACAGTATTTCATTCCACATTGTTTGAGCTACTTGTTTGATTTGCCAAGATAAAAGATAAAAATCTCTCTAACTTCATAAAAGAGAAATTTCGTCAGAAAGGTATTGTACACTTCAGTAGCTAAATCCCAAAATTCATATAGTTCCCAGAGGAAAAGTTATAAATTAGTCTTGTACAGTGATATTGTACAAAACTGGGAAGAACAGTAGGGTATAAAACAAGGGTAGAAAAAATTGTTTAAACAATGTGAGCTTATTACAAAATTTGTGCCATGCTGGGTTGGCTTTTTTTCTGTCCCAAGAATATAATTTTCCTTACAAGTTTTATTATGACTTTAACAATATTAGAGGAAAAAAAATTCATTCTGTCTACATGGAGATGTGTTGCCTTTTTTGTTCTTTTACCTTTTATGTGCTCAGTTCTCATCTCCAGTTTACTATACTATCATTTAAAATAGAATTATAGAATTTAGCTTTAATTAATGGGGCAATGTTCACTCGTTTATAGTTTTATAGAACAATTGCAAAGCAGTGACTTGGAAGACTTCATCATGGAGCCACAGGAAGGAGCTTGGATACAGTGGAGATGATTTGCCAAGTAGATGTATTATATGCTGATGAATGCAGAGATAAAAATGCTCTTCTTTGCTGACAGCTAATGAAATGGACTTTGAGATTCATATCATTCTGACAAGGGAAATATTCGATGTATTTCTCTGCTGAAAGTCCCAGTCTTCCCTCTCAGCAATGCGAAGTACAGGGAAGTATCCAGGCAATGGGAGGTACTGAAACTACAGAGCAGCTTTTGTACTCCAAGTAAAAATAAAAGTGGGTTCTTTTCACAGCCCAGCCTGATGTATATGCTGGCAAAATAAATCAAGTTCTGGCCAGCTACAGATAGTTGGAATACTTTCCAGAGAACTCCATTTACCAGGAGCCCTGTAACTAACCCGACTATCAAAAGAGGGGTTTCCTATGAAACTGCATGTGACATGGGAAGCAAATTAATTTGTGGTTTTGTAGACAAAGGTTATCTGACACAACACCATGCTGTATTATTGCAAAAATCACTGCCCACTAAGTGAAAATGGTTGGAAGAGATTGGCAAGGAGCATCTTGTGAGTATGAATGAACTTAACATGTGCCAGGCATGGGTAGGTAGAATGTGCCACTTAACCAATTACTCTATTTTTAGCACCTGAACCTTCTTTATGTGCTCCCAGTGAGGAGAGGAGCCCGGTGTGTGTGTGAGCGAGCTGCCAGTCGTGGCCTTTCCCTGGGCTCTCCCCATTTAGGCTGTGCACAGGGAAGGATCCCACAGCAGCTGGCGGCACGGGGCTGGCCCCTGGCCGTAGCCATGGTATGGAATTTCCCCGTGTTCAGGATATTTAGACAGCAGCACACTTACAAATGTGTTGTAAAATTGGACGCCTGCCGGGGGAGGCTTGGACCTCCTGGTTTACTTACTAAGCCCACGTTTCAATGGAGAAGCAAATTTGATTTTTCTCCCCCCTCGGTCTCTTCTTCTTTCTCTTTTCCCTCCTCCCCCACCCCTCCTTTGCTAAAGAGGCATCAGTGACTGGTGAGAAGAACTGACCAACTTGACCTCCTCTCCCACTGGTGGTCATGAGAATAATACAGGAGGAGGTCAGAGGTCAGCTTTTGAATACTCTTAGGAGCTAATTTATTACAAGGAGGGAGTTTCACATTGGCTGAATTATTTTCTTGAAGAGAAGACCACACTTGAGTTTGTTTATGCCTTGTGTTCATTGGGAGTTCTCTTTTGGAGCCTTTCTATGCACCTGTGCAGAGCACAATAAGAGCCCTTTTCTGCAGGGCGGAACAGCCGACAGCCAGAGGGAAAATGGGCTGGCCCGGAGCAGAACCTGCACTCCTTGGGTTACAGAATGTAGTCCAGAGGGGCTTTCCATTGTGATTCCCTCTCCCCACCCCCTTCTCGTGCCCTTGTCCTGCTGCTGGGTGTTTTTTGGCTGGTGGAACATGGAGAAGCTGGGATGGGGGAGGAGGGAAGGAAGAAGAGCGCATTTGCACAGACATCAAGCTGAGAAATAGAGGCTCAGCTCCTTCAGGAATTAAGGCTTTCTTGGAAGTCAGTAGCAGTAAGAGCCATTCTCTCAATGCTTCCATTTGCTGTTGGGGTACAAGAAAATGACATATTCTGCTTGCATTTCTAGTCACCTTAGCTGCCTAGAACACTGGGATATCTTATGACTTATGACTTTGGAAATTATTTGCCTAGATTTAAGTGTCCTGGCTACACTTAATCTCTCTGCTGCTCGGCTACAGCCCAGCAACCTCCTCTCTGTCATCCCTCTTGGTTTTGTACAGTGTCTGGTGATATCTCAAGCATCACTTGCCCTCAGACAGGGCAGCTGTGGCTGCATATTCTATTGAGACTCCCATTATCTAGAAAATCTTGACCTATTGCAGTGATTTTTCTTTTTACAAAGCAACCTCCATCCTTTGTTTGCAGTTTAAAGGTCTGTTGTGTGTTAGGAGGTGCTGTACATTAGGCTCTCTGTGCACTAAAATCTGTATGTTTGCCTGAATGTTCTACTGATTTAAATTTTTCCAGATTGTTGGGGAAAATCTCTGAAAGCCAGATTCATGTAAACAAAGCAACTTTCTTTTGAACACAGCGGGATTAGGAGGCTGAGCCTTCTCAGCACTTAAACCCAGGTTTGTTGGGGGAGTTTTACATATTCCACATTTTCAAGCACCAGGACTAGGTAAAGCTCAAGCTTTAAACGTGCTCATTAGCTTTGTCTGAGCAGGCAAGAGGTTGGAGCCACTCTGGGGGGCTTGAGAAGGAATTATGTAGTTCCCAGAGCTGAAGTCAATTTTAAGGAAAACAAACTTGCTGCCTACAAGAATTCTCCCTGCTTCTGCAGCTGGTATTTTGTCTTAAATATCAAGACAATTTGCCTGTTACAATATGGAGGTAGATTTATAGCCATTGGGCAGATATTGCTGGCAAACCTTTATAAGTTATATGATGAAAAGCTCATCTGCACACAGACACAAGAGCAGACAGGGTTCTCCCCCTGGGCCTTCCCAAGGCTGTCACAGGGGGACATCAGCTCCATGGTCCATCAAGGTGACAACAAAGATTGAGAAGGTCACAGCCTGGGGTTTGGTGCTCATTTTGGGGTGCAGGCTTCTGCTCTCAGCCTTGAGGAGTTAGTTTAATATCACCTGAGGGTTGCACAGCTGAGTGGGTGCCTGTCGCTGACAATAGAAAATCTTAGTGTGGGCAGAACATGATCTCATTAGGAGCTGTGATGATAAAACCACAGACCATAGTGATGAAGCTGAAAGGAAATAAGTACATTTTGGTGTAGAGCTAGAGGGAAGAAAAAAAAAAAACAAACAAAACAAACACCAGACATTTTTCCATGCTCTTCAAACATGTGGAGTCAGTGATGAGTCCCAAGACTTCAGAAAACAAGCAGCACCCTGGCAGAGGGGTGGACCCAGATATTCACACTTCCACCAGAGTATCTGAGCAGCATCCCCAGCCAAGTGCTTTTCATTGTGGCTACTCTGCCCCGTGGAACAGGAAGATATCTGGGAAATGGTGCTGAGAGAGGGGCTGGAACTGAGTGCTTGCCACTCCTGCCTCCTTCCGTGCTGTGGCACTTGGCCTGCCCATGTTCCCTGGTTTTGTCCTGCAAGTTTTGGGATCTGGAGGCCAGAAGCTGTCATCTCTCCCAGCTGCACTGTGTCCACAGTGCTCAGAGCAGTGTAAATGCTGGGATCTGCCAGCTGAGGTTTCCATCCTGTGACACAGGGGGACTGGACTGGGCCTGCACTGTTGTGGACACTGACACAAACCTTTATTCAAAGTGTGCCTCTGCTTCATTCCTTATGTTCTCTGCTGGTTTCACTGTGCCAGGTGTTGACTTTGCTGTGCTCACAAGAGCCTTGTTCACAAGGGTTTTACTGATACAGCAGAATCAGGGAAAGCAGAGCTGAGCCAACCTGTTGGCACTGAGCAAAAATGTCACTGTCACTGCTGCTGGGGGGCTGGCATGGCCCGGGGGTTTTCAGGATGGATTGGATTGGATTGGACACATGCCAGACTTTTCCTGTTGGCTTCCCAGAGGAGGGAATTTCTACACCCATGGAGTTCAACAGCCAAAACAACACCGTGTGAGTAGTTTATGTTGATATATATCAATTTTGCTGAGTGAAAATCAATTCTGCTGAGTGAAGCAGGACTTTCGTTGCTGCTCACACCTGGTGGAGCCTGGCCAGTTTCAAAGTGGTCATGTCCAGGAGAAAATTATATCTAAAACTTCAGCTGCTTCCTCAAAAAGTTGGCAAACAAGGATCTTACCTTCTGTTTCAGCTTTGATCAGCAAGGACGTATTTCAAATGTGCTTCTTGCTTTTGAATTTCTTAGCAATACAAAGAGCAGCCTCAATAAATCCAGAAGTTCAAAATTAAAATTGTTGCAGTTTATGTAAGTGTTTAATATGAAATGCTCTGGTTCTATACAGAATTAAAGCTGTTTTTTAATTCAATTAATGTATTTGCATATGCAAATACATTAATTGCATAATTACATATGCAATCTCATGAGCATACTTAACTTTTTATTTATTCATGTGTAAAAGCTCTCTGCTTTATTCCCTCTTGGAAAAACCATTTCTTTTCCTACTCTTTCAAAATACAGGCACTTCAGCAACTTAGCTGAATTAAGTGATAATGAATATTCAGTAAGGATAATGATCTGTGAGGTTTTTTCTTGTATATATTAGTGATACTGAGAGTCTGTATGGATCACCCAGACTTTTTCTCTTTTCATTTACCTTGTAGTCTACTCTAGGAAATCTTGATTTCTAGGAACGAACTTTCAGTTCATGACTGATAACTTCTTTTTGTGTCCCAGCATCATGATGTTTTGCTGAAGCACTGTGACAGACAGTAAGGTTCTTCATATCTGTTCTACTTTGAAAGGTCACATTCTCTGTTTTGATGTATAACATCTTACCTGTTTTTTAGGATAGGTAGTCTGCCAGATGGAAAATTGAGAGCCATGAAGGGTAAAGAAAGATTTTCATGATGGCTGAAAGCTGTGTAAAAAGAGTAAACACAGTGGTTTTATAGTGGATCATCTACCCTATATAACCAGAAAAGCTCTAATTTGCACTTATAAATGATAGCCTGAGGTGATAATTAAATTATTCTTCTTGGAATTTGGTTCTGTCACAAATATGTGATGTCACACCTCCTCATTCTCAAACTAAGCATTCATAATATTTGACAACATAGCAAAAGGTAGCTATCGATACATCTATTTTTGTTGTTTGGGGATTTTTTTAAATTCTTGTCAAGTCTGCTTTTTGTAGGTTCATTTAAAACACAGCTTGTTGAGCAAGTTTTTTGTTAATTTACTAATTCTAAAACTTTTAGAAGAGAGGGCTCTGCATGAGCAAACACTTTGTGTACATGCATAGTCACCCACCCTGTAAAAAAAAATTACCCTTTTCAAAGGGAAAAAAAATCATTTCTGCAATAAAAAGTGGAATAGTTTCATGATTGTATCTTGTCTAAAGAGCTGCTGGTTGCTTAGCTGGTGTGCTCCTGGGTTTTATGCTGAAAATATCCCAGTTCTGGCAGGGGCAGCTGAAATTAAGGCTTTCAGTGGGTGAAGGCTGTTTGCAGGATCTCCTGCTGAGCCTGCTAAGACAGATATTGTGGGGTAATTTCTGGAGTTTTGCCAGTTGCAAACAGGGGGCCCCACCAAGCCTATTAAGGTAGGAATGAGGTTGGAATGCCACACTTTGCTACGCTCTGTTTTCCACTGTCCCTGCTCTGCTGACCACCAAAGTAAAAATAAATTAGGGGATTTTTTTTTCACTATAATGTCTGCCATCCCTTATTACATGTTGTAATTTATAAATAGTTCATCTGATTAACTGTGATTTTATTTATTTTTCCTAGTCCAGAATAGAATAATAAATACTTTCTCATTGACCTCCCTCCTTGTCTCTGCAAGTAGCAGGACAAGATGACATACATCCCCTTTATTTTGTTATAATGCCATAAATCTTTATTGGCCTTTTGCTGATGTTGTTTAGGAGGATCAAAATTAAAATGCAGCTTTTACATACTATTTTAATGTTTTAAAGAGTGTTGTCATTAAAAAGTCCTGTCAATCCAGCTCATTTATGGTTCACTAAAGTGTTGTGTATCAGTTCCCAGGCCTCAGCTACCCATTGTGAGACTGATTTTCTTGTATGGTGGAAAGTGTGGCTCAGGACAGAAACAGAGTTGTTGCCTTAAAATTAGGAAAGGCTTTAGTATTTGCTGAAGGTCAGGCATTTTGGAGTTTGGGTGTCCAATAAAGAGATGGATTTATTAGATCAATAATTTCGTGGATCTGAAACAGATTCCTTGCAATGTAGCATAAAGCATGACATGCAGAAGTTTGGAAAGGAGTGGTTTGGGTGGGATTTTTGGGGGTGGAGGGGCAGCATTTGGGGTTTTTTTTGGTTTTGTTTTGTTTTTTGGTTTTTTGTGGGTTTTTTGTGCAGGTTGTTCATCTTGGAATAATTTAGCATTAAAGTGCTCTACTGTATGTTGCACACAGATGTGGTTTAACACACAAACAGAATGGCCTATTGCTCTTTTCTTCAAGGTTTCAGAGCTGGATTTTATAGTTTTTGGCAGTCTGTGCCTAGAAGTCTCAAAATTTTTCTATAAGCAATATCTTGTGGCCATAAATTATCACAACCATTTTAGGTTTGTAAAAAGCCTACATAAATCTCCCTGTAAGCACAACAATAAAAAGTGCAAATGTGTTTAGTAATGTTTCTTGGGTCACCATTGCTCCGAGTTGCGTGTAACAGTACCCTAAAAACTACAACTGGAAGCCTATCTTATTACCTATTTGTTAACTCCCACCATAACATACTGCAGTAATAAAATCACTAAGCTGTGCTGTTTATTGCCCTTTTGATATGTGGCAACATAAGCGGACCACAGGCACTCTAAGATAAAACAGGAGGAGGCTGTTTTTCAATATTAATAGTGCAGATGTCAGATCTTTGCCTCCTTGGAGCCAACAAACCAAGTTTGATTGTTGTGGGCTTTCTGGGTAGTTGATTTCATGCAACTTCTGGGTTCCTTATTTGCTGGTAGAGAGAGAGCATTGCTCAACACATGGCTGGCATCACTCTCTGTCATTCTGAGAGAACATTATCTAAATGACTGAACTGATATTGGAAACATCCCTGCAAGTTCAGCTGTACTCTGTGCTTTATAAACCTATAGGAAAACATGGTTCTTGCTTCAAAGAGCTCATAATGAGGTTCAAAATAAGGCCCACCACATCAAAAGAGAGATACAGGACAGGAGGGAGGGAAGATGGGGAGAACTGAGGTGCTTTTGTCCAGTGGGGCACAGCAGAATCAGGCCTGTAACTCCTCACTGGTCTGAGCAGCTCAGTGTAAGGGTTTTAATTGTGGCTGTTCCAGCCAGTCCCCTTTCCCAAGAGTGTGTCCCAGTTTGCAGCAGGACTTGATCTGAATCCAAACCCTGCTCTGCTTCCTCAGCAGGGCTGTGACCCAGATCCACCAGCAGCTCAACAGCTGCAGAGCACCCGCTGCTGCTGCAGGAAGTGTCCAAAGCCAGTCTGGAGGGGCAAAAGTTGGATAAGATTTCTGCTGTGCACCTGATCTCCTGCAATTACACTGTCAATAATTTCATAATAACCTCCCATGTACATTTTTGCACCCAGTTCTTTAATTGCCCCATGACTTTACATAAATGTGAAGATTATGTCAATGTTTACCCAAAGGATTCCTATTTTTCACATGGTCAGTGCAAAAGATGTAACACTGTGTTGTTCACTTAATTATAGTGCTGGTATGTTCTTGCCAGGTAATTGACAGGCTATGCTGCAGGAAAGAGTGAAACTTTAATGTATCTTGGCTTTTAATACAGATAAAAAATACATAAATCAGGTTGACTTGAAGGGAAAGAGAACTCTGGAACACTGGAGAAGGTGCACTGGGACTCTTAGCTAGAAAAATATGGGATTTCTTTTTTTTTTTTTTTTTTTTTTTTTTTTTTTTTTTTTTTTTTGAGCAGGGACTATTATTCTGTATGATTGTGGGAAACTGGGTTGCAGGTTTCTCCACCATAATTGGCAGGGCAGGCAGCTAAACCTGGCTCTCCCATTACATACTCAGTAAATGACAAAGCAGGTATGGTATTAAAGGGGTCCCATCCTCATTTTTATCAGAGAATTCTTCTCAAGACTGAGAAACTTCCCATATCACGGCTGTTGAGAGCCTGCCCTTTGGGGATTTTTGTTTTCAGCTCATGATGGTTTCTCACAAAACCACTGAAAAATGTGGGTTTGGAAGCTCTGTTCCAGAGGAGATGATGGGGAAGATAGGCAGTATATAGATAGATAGATAGATACATCTCAGAGTAGAAAAAGCATCATCCTACACAGCTCACAGAAACTTAATTTTCCACTGTCTCTGGAACTGGAGGCTGCACATCCTGGAGTAAATGATGTAATTAAAAATTGGTGTAAAGTAGAGCTCAGTGAGGCATAGCTCAGTATTAGCTCAGCTGTCCATTTGTCCTACTGGCCACAGACGTTTCCTCTGTGCTCCCAACACCCTCATATTTCTTTTTCCTTGACCTGCATGCTCAAAGCCTCACGTTATGAGTGTCCCTTTAAAGGCAGCTCAGACCTGAGCTTATTCTTATTGGATTTTCTGTGTTCTCACTGGCAGATGATCTTTCATCCCTGTCCGTGTGCTTCTGAAACTGCAGTTCCTGCAATACTGTTCAGTAGTAGCAGGCCTGGAGTGGGGCTGTTCAGACAGCACAAAACCATCCCCAATTCTTATATGAACACTTCACTGACTGCTGAAATATTTTGTAAGCAATGTGTATTGCAGGAACTTTTCAGATGTTCTAATCATTTCTAATGTAGAAGGTTACTCAATGTTGATAATTGTCTTGCAAAAAGATAAAATTGCCAAGCCTCCTGACTGCTACCAGCTTGTACTTGTTTTATCACACAATTGGATTTGAAGAATGCTGGAGGAGTGAAAACCAGCCAGCAACTTTAGTGCACAGCCAGTTTCTGTTTGTGTGTTGAAGTGAAAGCTCTGTCTGTCCTGGAGGTCTGTCCTGCCCAGGTCGAGACTTGGCCATTCAGTGTGAGAGTTTGAGGGTGAAATTCAGCCATTGCCATACAATAGTGCCACAGACCCCACCAGGTCACTTTACAGGTGTCACATTTTTGGCTAAAAAGAGAATTAAAACTCATCCTTCCATTCTCTTGCCCTTTGCTCTGACTGTGACTAACCTTTGTCATTTCCACATAAAGCAAGAAGATGATTCCCTACTTTCCACTACTCCTCAAAACAGAAAAAGAAAAGTCATGCCTGGGAGTGGCTGGCAAGAGAAAAAAGGGAATTGGGATCTGCTTAAAACAGACCTTTAAATCAATGTGCACCTCAAAAGATGCAGAGGGTGCTCAGACACCAAAGGAATAATCAGTGCACTGAGCTGCTCTGCTTCAGTTTGTGCCCTGTGACTCTGTGAAACCTCTTGTGTCCTGTAGTTAAAATTACTAACCAATTACACCTTCAAGTGAACGTGTCTAAAGGTTTGTTTGTACTTTGGAGGGTGGTTTTTATTGTTTTAGGAGAATGACAGCTGCTCAAAGGGATATGTATTGTAATGTGCTTTCTTAAACTCTAGAAATGGCAATTGTTGAATTTTTTTTGAAGAAGGAGAGACAGCAGCCATTGTATACCAAACATTGCCTTTTTTCCTTTGGTATAATATATCTAAAATTATGACAGTGTTATGCTTGGACATGTAAATTGTTCCTTTGATAAAATATTTAAAGGTACGTAAGTTTGTGCATTTGGATACCTAAGCCCAAAACTCAGCTCTAGTATTAGTGTGTGGCCTAAGATTTCCTGACAACTGTCTGCAGTATCTCAACATTCCCATGTAATAATCAAAACTGTCTCTTTTCTTCTCTTAAACTTGGGCTTCAAAACCTGGCTTGAGGAAAACAGAGGTATCTTGGCTTTCTTACTTTTTTCTCTCATATATTTATTTAAGCCAGATTTTCAGACGTGATCAGCATCCAACACTATGAAATCTGTTCTGTCTGCTTACTAGGCATGGAAGTATAAGATTTAACTTTTTTTCAACTCCAGTTATCTGTGCTGAGTTTCTTTTTTTGCTGTTTGTCAGCTGTTTTGACAATCTTCCCTTGACTATGTCTGCCTAATTAGAGATGGTGTATGGAACAATACCTGTAAAGGAGAGGCACTCTCCTTTTCATTTTTTAAAATGTTTATAGTTCTGCAAAATGTTTTCAGTTAGGTCGAAAATATCCATTTGTATTGCTGTGTGGAAGAAGTGTTTTCTCCAAACTTAAGCCTGTTTATATTTGTTTTTCTGGCTGAGAGAATTTCTTTTTCTATGATGCATACATAGAAAAACATATACATAGTGTATTTTAAGTTGTAGTGTAGTTAAAATAGGAAATAATGAGGAGGATGATGATGCTAGTTTGATCTCCAACCAGAGGATTTGGGAGTTTTTGAAGGGTCATAATCCCTAGTCATACATCTCAAGAAAATCTGTTTTGGTGTGACTACATTACAGGGGTTTGATGAAAACAGTTTGTGCAGGCACACCAGCCTTTTTTATGCTTTTCCACTCTTTGATCTTTTTCTTCTTTGCAAGGATCACTCACCATTCCATTCATCCTGTGCATATAAGAGAGCAGAGTTGGTTTCCATTTGTGTTGGTTGAGCTGACAGAGATGGTCTGCAAGAGGAGAGTTTGTGGGTTTGTGCTCTGCAGCCCCTGTCTGTGTATTCTAGCTCCTAATAGTTATTTCATAGCTTTTCCAGAAGCTGTATTAAGTTATTGCCTAAATGAATATTCCATATTTGTGGCATGTGAAGGCATGAGCAAAAGGCATTGCTCTAATTCAGCTCTCACGTGTCGTGGTTGAGCTGTGCCGGTCACGTTTTCATGGTTTCCCAAGGAGAGGAGGGTTGTGAGATCATCCCCTGTGTCTCTGCTTTTGGCAGGTTCCTCCCTTCCTCCCCCTCTTTCTTCTCCCTTTGTCTTCACCAATAACTTTTGAAGCCCCTGGCTGAGTTCAGTCTCATTTTCTAGAGCAGAAGTCTGCAATTTATTAAATTCCTCGAGGTGTAATGAATACTGGCAGTCAGGTAAGGGAGAGACACTCCAAGGAGTTGTCCACAGAGAAAAAGGCTTCCAGTGTAAGATGGAGCCCTTGTTAGAGTGCAGATAATCAGCACAGGGGCAGCTCTAAACAAAGACATTGTCTCATGAGTCCTGCTGTTTGCAGATATGTTTGGGTTTGGGCTGCTAAATGTTGTGCTTTATGTCAGGATTAATCACAGAAGTGCTGCTGCATGGGAAATTCATGGGAACGTTTTGCAGTCAGACATGAATTTATTTTCCTTGCCTGTTTGCACACTTGTGTGTGTGTGACAC
Source organism: Prinia subflava (assembly GCF_021018805.1). Taxonomy (NCBI): domain Eukaryota; kingdom Metazoa; phylum Chordata; class Aves; order Passeriformes; family Cisticolidae; genus Prinia; species Prinia subflava. The sequence continues at coordinate 8,430,756 of NC_086250.1, read as the reverse complement.
CAGCCTCCTGGGGGACACAGACACTCCTCATCAGCCTTTGGGGCTGGCCTTTCCCAGCTCAGCTCTCCACTGTCCCTGCTTCTGTCCCTGCTTACAGACAAATGGAAAGGGGTACTAACATGAAAAAAGATGTTTTATACAAACCTGTGTAGTGACTCTGTTCCAAAGGTGAAGCAGTTTGACTGTGAAAGCCTCTTGGAGTGAAACTCTGGTAGCAAATGTTCCTGCAATCCAAACCCATCCTCTGCAGATATTTTGTGCTACATTTTCCTCTTTTCTTGCTTATGGGAGGAAAGTTTGCCTCTTCTCCTGTGCAAGTCACTGATAATGCTCTGGGTGATTCTGTGATGGCACATACAGAAGCACAGCCCTGGCATGGGGGGAACTCTTCCCACTTGTGACTGTCAGGATTCTAGGAACTGATGGGTGCATCCAGGCTGGCTCCACAGACACCCCTCGGGCTGTCTGCAGTAGCCATGTGCCCAGAGATTTTCAATATCCTGCACCATGGGCACCCAGAGCTAGTCAGGATGGTGACAGCATGTAAGGGAATGGAGGGGAAATTCTAGACTTGAAATAGGAACAAGACTGGACATGTTTACATGGTTTTCAAAGGCCCATACTAAGGGTTGTCTCCCAAGGCAGGATTCAACAGTAAAAACAACTGTATGTATTTATACCAGTGTATGTGTATTTGTGTTACACTTTAAAAATTTTCATTAACAGGCTACACAGAATACTTTGTCACAGCCCAGTATTGATATTTTCTCTCTCATGTTGTGTGTACATGACCAAACTGTAAAAAAAAAAGGCCTGACTATGTGGGGATGACTCACCAGCAGCTGATCTCAGCAGCTCTGCAGTCTGGGTTTTATCTTCAGAGTTCAAGGAGGACTTTTATGCACAGAGCTGTACTTCTTGATATTTAATATTTCAGGTCTCATTCCCACTGACAGTCTGGAGCAGACGGGGTCATGACTTAACTTGTCCATGAAGTAAACAGAACATTCTTGATGCCACAAAGATAAGTCATATTCATTACAAAGACCACATTAAAGACACATACTTGAAGAGGCTTGTGCTTGGAAACCAGGGCAGGCCAGATTGATAATTGGTTTTGTGATATCAACCCAGTCCCTGCACACACAAGCATAATGATTAGAGCTGGTTGATAATTGAGTAACAGATTTCTCTTTTTATGTGCTTCAGAACACATTAAATAGTTTAGAATCCTGTAGGGACATATTTAATGAAATATGAAACATCCTAGCAAAAATAAAAAAGACATCTATTTTCCTGACAAAGTGATACCTTGGAGAGACTGAAAAATCCCACTGTTTGTTTCATTTTGCTGCTTATTTCAAATTGGTAGCAATTAGGAGTGCATTCTTTCATTGCCTGGCTGCAGTTTCCTGAGTGTGTATGGAGTAGGTGCACAAGAAATCTGTTTGCACGTTCAACTTCTGCACTTGACTCATTCAGGGTGGGATTTGGTTACCCCAGTGAAGTATCTGCTGTCATTTGAGACACCAGGGTATCCCACCTGGCTCCTGGCTGCGATTTCTGAGGGGTGCAAGTCCCCAATCAATCTTTCCTCCTGCCTGAAGCCCTGTGCAAACATTTCAGATGTGGAGTAGTGTCTCAAGAGGCCCCAGTGCTTGCACACAAACAGGTCACATCACACCTGGCTGACTTTGCCAGCTGGAAAATACTTATAAAGAGGAGCTGTATGTACAATAACGTTAATATACAGATTTTTCCCGCCTTCATGTTAATCCCAGGAAGAACAGCACTTGTGTGTCAGGTGTTAACATCTTTAAGTAGTGTAACACTGCCAGTTTTGTCCCATGGAACAAGATATGTGCAGCAGAGAGAGGAAAACCCAGCCCAGGAATGTGTGTAAGTGAAGTTTGTGCCCCCAGGGAGGTGTGTGGGCTCCTGCAAAGGGGAATAATGTGGTGCAGCATCCTGGGGAAGGGAATAATGGCAATGCTGATGGAAGCACAAGGCTGTCCAGCCTCTGTGTCCATCTGTGGGCAGTAACAGATGCTTTGAGATTGTAATCAAAGCAGGGCAGACTGTACAGATGCAAAAGTCCTCTCTGGAATTCTGAATCTTTCAGGAATGTGTCCAGTTGCTCTGAAGTCACAGAGTCGGTTTTAAAATTGTTATCCCATTTAGTCACCCAATAACACTATCCACTTTGTAACCAATAAATAAGCATCACTGGCCTCCTCATGATCTTCTCAGGAGGGTAGAGTAGCATTGTTCTCATTTCTGGTTTCATCTTTTGGTTTTAGACCTACACACAATTCATAATATTTTGCCCCAGAACTTTTGGGTTGGTATTTCTCAATTCAACGTCAGACATGGGACTAGTCTAATTTTAAAATGTTTAAAAAAATGCAGTATTTTATATTTCTTTATGTGTGAAAGGCTGAGTGTATAAAAACTGTGGAAACATTTCAAAGTTTTCTTTTCAGTCTCTTTTTTGACCTTATTCATTCACTATTTTATACCCAAACAAAATCATAAAATGTTGCCTCAAAATCTCTGAGTCCTAAATAAGTTTTGTGCATGGTAGCTCATCTGTTGCTGTTGTTGTTGCTTTTATGGTGGAGTTTTGTCTACTTCAGATGTTTTCACTTTAGAGCCTTCCACCAAGTGTCCCTTTCCCCCATCCCTCTTGACATAAGTGAAGGGAAAGGATAGGGCAGTTCTCCATCTCTTTGGAAATACTTTGGCCTTCACCATGCAGTATTGGTTTAGCACTTGATTAAACCCCCTGATTTTAGACAGCAAAACATTCTGAGGTTTCTGATAAAGTTTTGAGTAATTGTGTGTCATTATGAGAGTTAAAAATTACTCTTGGTCTGTAGTTTGTGCTGAATTTGTAGCATTATTTTGTTCTCCCATGACACTCAGCAATAAAAACCTCTGCACAGCTACAATTGCAATGTCCCTTCATTACCACTTATTCTGAATTAAAAATTAATGTATATGTCATATTTTCATAGTTGGGTAGCAGCTTCTTTTGCCCTCAAACCATATTGCATGATAGGTTTTTTTGTTTGGTCATTTCTTTTTTGTTGTTTTTGTTTTGTTTTATTTCCCTGTAAATAAACATTTGGCAAATGGTCTGTCAATAGTCTTTCCCCATGAAATTTTAGGAAAATTTGCCTGAGCATGCCACAGCATTTAGTAATTAAATATGCATAAATTAATAATTCTTCCCTTTTTTGTAATTCGTGGAATTGTGACCTAATAGATGACGTACAGGTTTTGTTATTCACGTTTAGATGACTTCAAAGTAACACATTTAAATGATTAACCCACAATTTTAATTGAGATCTAAACATTTGGTAGGAGAATATTCTAAGTATCATTAGCTGCTGTCCACAGGCACGGATGTGTAACTTCCCTGCAGGGAAACCCAAGCAGGCAGCTTAGAGATTTCTCACTTTCCTTTTGCTTTCCTTTCTTTTCTTCTTCCGTGTTGGTGAAGAGCAGGATTCTTCTAAGTAGTTTCAAATTCCAGGTTGTTTAATTATGGAAGGCTGAACAAACTCAGGATTTTACCAGGCTGATTTGGCTTTTGCTTCAGTGCTATTCAACAGAAGTTGTTGCCCTGCACAGGCATTATAAATGTGAAGATAAAAGACATCAGGGAAGTTGTGTTTTGTGTTTGCTTTGTTGAGAGTTGTTTAATTTTTAAATGTTCCTGGATCAGTGCTAATTTTTTGACTCCCCATCTCTGTGTTAATGACTCTGTCTTCATTTAGTTAAGCTAAAAATCCAGATGATTTAGCTAAAAGTTGAAATATTTAGTGCAGGTCCCCTGTGTGTCCGGAATCTCCTGGCTGGTTGGCTCCAGCATGTTCTACAAATGGGAGTCCTTGGTGCAAATCAGTTGGTTGTATTTGATCTCACTGACAGTAAGAAGAAACAAAAAGGTATTGATTGAATAAAATCTTTTAATATAATTAAATAATTTTATAAGATGAAAGTTTAATTAGGTAAAACCACTATCTAAAATGTCATGATATAATGGTATTTGTTGCGTTGTCTCCTCAGAGTTCCCTCAGGGCTCTCCCAGAGATTCTTTTTCCAGATATACTCTAAGCCATTTTTTAAAAATTACTCCAAGCCAAACTCTTACACAAACTCAGAAAACCTTTTGACTATTGGTTGTTTAGATCTTAAAAGTTACCACCTGAAAATTTTCAGCTCTGTGCAGATGGTTTACAATCTAAAGGAGGATGTAGAGAAGTAAAATTCTTATTCACTGATTTTGTAAATCTGTGTACAGTTAGAAAAAAGCTTTTTTAAAAAGTAGACTTTTAAAATAGGTGATGTGTCTTCTACAAAATGAAGTCCCAGTCTACTCTTCAGACTGGAGATTTGCTCTTCCCACATTTGCTCAGTGTCCATTAAGATACACTCTTCAGTGTGCTTGTAAAAGAAAACCACTTTTAGGTATGAAAAAGAAATGGTGTCTCAGTGATCAGACAGGTCTCAGCATAATTTACCTTCTGAAGGTGCACAGGGACCTCGAGCACTGCACGAGCAGAGGGGCAGCAGTGGAAGATGTGCTGGGGCTGCTCTGCTCAGCTCAGACTTCCCAATCCTGAGCCACTTCCAGGGCATCTTCCATGGCCCAAGCTGCCCTGGGCTTCAATCTTTGTGCAGTCAGTAAAGAAAAGTAGACAAGACCTTAAACCACTCCTTTCCTTCAGCCACAGGACAGCTTTGGAGTCTGGACACTGTGCTGGGCTCATTCTTGCTTTCCCATGTTTAAGCACACCCAAGGAGCCTGTAAATATTGGAACAAGTACAGGTAATGTGTCTGAACTCCTGATTTCCTCGTTCAGTGTGAGCTGGGTTGCTGTAGGGGTTGTTTTTGTCCTTTTCAACCATTCATATGCAGCAGGGTTGGACAAGGCAGGCTTTGATGTAGCCTGCATGCAGATCAAACCACATGCTTGGTCCAGAGAGTGTTTGTTTGTCTGATGAGGGGAGGCTTATTTTTTCAGATATCTGTGTGTGGGTTTTTTGGACACTGAAATCTTTATTTTTCTCTAATGCATGAACAGATAGGTTAAATCCCAGTCCATGTATAAATTGTCATGAGTGTGAACCATCAAGACCTATGTGGGGGATTATTTTGTAAACAAACTTACAAAATCAAAAGGTAAATTCCACTGGGGAAGTTAAAAAAATAATGCATTTTTTTTGCCTCAGTTTTCCTGGAACTGCAGTTGTGTCTGTGTGGTATCACTTTCTAAACCTAATTTCAAGTGTAATGCCATGGAGAATGCTCATAGACATTGTTCTGAAGTGATTTATCCTCTAAATCACGGCTGTCTTACTGCCTGCCTTCATCTGAGCCTAAAAGTATAAATGAACTCCAAGGCTTTGATCTGGAAGGTTCAAAACTCAAAGGAGATTTTCCAGGGCTTTGAAGTTGAGCTCTAGAGGGGACAATGCACTGTGCACTTATTCACTGGGGGAGTGCTGTCATCAGACAGCCAAGACTTCACCAGTGTAAATTCATTACAGTGTTTGATGTAGCATTATTACATTAGTATTCATTTTGGGTTAGAGTCAGGAAAAAAAAAAAAAAGAAAAGGAGCTTCTTTTGCTGTTTGACTCCATTTGTAAATTAAAATATTAATTTATGACAGAATTTTACATAGGTTTTTTTTTAAAGTGTCTCCTGTTGTCACCCTTTCCATAATTAAATAAACTTCTGAGAAACTGCTCAGAGGGATTCTTACCTCTATTAGCAGTTTTCACTAAATGACAGCAGGCAAGGAAAAATTGATGTGGACTTTTAATAGAGCTTGCAGGAGGTGCAAAGTGCCTCGCTGAGCACACCTTCACTGTTAAATCAGCAGGCACTGAAGGTATCTGTGGATCTGAAAATATCAAAATATCAAAGTAGGATACAAAAATAAATAGCACTATGTGAGAGTTCCCAGATAACTTGAGAAACACATTTTGGTTATTCTGTAAAGAAAAAAAAAAGTTATTTTTTTAGTCTCTGCCTTTTCAGTTTAACTGTGTGGCACTTTGTTGGTAAAAACCATTTGATTAAAACCACTCTCTTTTCTGGACCAGATTAAAATAGAAGATTTTGCAGATAAAAGGCTTGCAGGTTTATCTTTTCTGCTACCTGCTCCTGAGGAGCTGCAAACCCCTTTCTGTAATTTCATGGTCCTTTTGTTGGGAATGAGCATCATGAGGCTGGGACAATGGCATGCTGGCACTGGCTGCTTCAATAAAGACTGGATTATGATGAGGAGGATTTCTTCCCCCCTTGCTGTCCTTGTCAATTGGGATGATAACTAAACCAAGTCAGCTGGTACATTCATCTGGATATTTCAGTTGACTGTGTCTCACCCCTTGCTCAGAAATTAGCTTTTCTCCACCATTTATAGCTGGCAAATACTTCATGAAAATCATAGATTTTATTCTCTGTTCACCCAACAATTAAAAAGTTTGCCTGGGCTAATTTAAAGATCACCATTCTTTATTATGGAACAGATTCCTGGGTTTTTTTACATGCTGTTGTTTCCTAGGTTTTTTAATCCTTCCTTACCAATTTTCTGCTTGCTCCCAGGTGCAGTTTAGTCTAATGGGTTAAATACAATCCTTTAGTTCCTGCTGCATAAGGATTTGTATCGTAGCCATGATGTTCCTGCCTGGGCAGTGGGCTGCATCCTTGGCTTGTTTCTGCTCCTGACCTTACTGGGAGCAAAGGGTTGTCAGCTCTCACCAGAAAATATAACTGCTTTTGAGAGTTTGTGGTGCATTTTCCTGTCATTTCAGGGACACATGAAATCCAGAAGGAAGAATATTATTCCCGTCTGGTATTTCACTCCCTTACTTGCAGCTTTGCTTACCTGTCCCACAGAGTGAATGAATTTAAACCTTATTGGCCACTGCATTCTCTGTAATTCCGTACATATCTTACAATAACACAAGCAGTGGACACAGATGTGACCAGATTAAGGAATCGGCTACTAGTGAATAGGTGCTTAAGCATGATAATTCTTTAAAATTTTGATCTCATTACAGCACTTTCTGAGCATGCAAATGGATTTGTTTCCTGAAGTTAAACAGAAAGATGCACCCCAGCATCCTTTAGCCCACAAATCTGGACTATATCTAGCCAGAGGTAGAAACCAAACATGCCCATAATACCTGTCAGTTCCCCTGCAGAAAATCTCTTTACAAAGCTAATCCTTTTTTGCTTGCCTATGTGCTAAGGTAAACACACTGTAGTGGGATGTAGAACACTTTTCCTAACATCTTCATCACTGGAAGGGATTGAATTTTCAGTTTAACCTGTTTATGGTCTGAAGTTTAGCTGGATGTTTATAATGTTGAGAAGAGCTCAAGGAAAGGTTTCTTCAGCATTTTTCAGGACTTTGTTGCTTAGAACTTTGGGTCAGATGCAAAACATTGGTGTAAAAGTTTATGTTCCTTCAAAAATCCTGCTTGTGGCATTCTATTTTATTTTAGCAGTGATGAAGTCTGGGAAAGATCTGTCTGTGCTAATCACACACTGTGTGTCCTCACCAGTGTTTGTCACTCTGTTTTTACACAGACAATCAAATGAAAAGTGGTGTCTCATGTGTGGAAATTTTGTTTTGCTCCAGTTCTCCTGGCTTTCTCCAAGTTTAACCATGTCTCTATACAAGGTTTGTGGTAGATTCCATCAGCAATGCATCTAGAACTTTTAGTCTAATACTAGTTTTGAGAAGTAGTAAAAAAAAAGCTGTCAAAGCCCTGCCTCCTAGTCCTGGTTCAAAACCCAAAAAGGTATAACTGTGTAGATAAATATCCAGGATATTATTATCACATGTTGCTATGTAATAGAATACTCTTTCTAAAGATTTTATTATCTGTCTTCTGTATGAGTTCTGGCTAGGAAGGAGGGATGCTTACAGGGGTATGTTTGATTCTCCCCAGGTTGTGAGTAAAAATTAAAGCTGGGACTGGACCACTATGGGAGATCACTGTGGTTTAAGGCAGATGTACTGTGTTCCTCTGGCAATCATGAGAAAAATAAAGACAATTTAAGAAAAAAAAAATTAAAAAGAGTCTGTTTTAAATTGTATCCCAGGAACCTGGCTGCTGATTTGAGGATGAATGTGGTGATTTGGGAGCAAATTAGAGAAAAGTTTAACTGTGCAGTTGGCTGACTGTCTTGCTAGAGGTTGAGTTCTAAAGGCTAGAAAGACTCACAGCATTTAGTTGAATGTAAAAGATAACCTTTAAAAGCACTGCTCATATTTTCAGAAGCCAACAGCACAGCCTTTTTTGCATAGCAGTGATTGATGTTGTTTATTTTGCAGTAACACTCAGCTATCTCCTCCAAAGATTAGGTGCCACTGCACTGAGTGTTTCTTTCTTTCCCCCCAGCTCCCCAGGGATCTTCCCTGGATAGGGCCTGCATATGGAGTTAATCACAGTGATCTGAAGTAATGATAGGATTAATATTCTGGTTGAAACACAGAGAATCTTTTCCAACTCTGCCTTTTTTTTTTTTTTTTTTTTTTTTTTTTTTTTTTTTTTTTTTTTTTTTTTTTTTTGTGCTTCAAGGTACAGATTACCTCTGCAGAGTTGTACTTGTAATTTCTATCAAATTTCAAAGTCTGCTAACTGTGACCTGCATATAAGCTAACCTGGATGAGTTCCCTTTGCAGGCATTCTCACATTCATACTGCTACTTCTCTATGAGTGAATTCAGGAAAGCTTGACCATTTTGCTGCGAAAATATAAATAAATGGAAGGGCTGAGGAGACTCCTCTGTGCTAAGCTTGGCATTCCTTCAGAAGTGCAAGTAATGATTGATGTTCCACTCCTTGCTCAGTTGATACCCTGCAGTTCCTGAATGAGAAAGGCTGAGCTAGCTTTTTAATTTGCTAGTTAAACTTGGAAGTCACTTCCCAACCGATGTGGAAATGTCTCCTTATGTAACTCACCAGCTTTCACATATCAAGAGAAAACTTTTCACTAATTTACATTAAAAAAAAAAAATCCAGAAGGAAGCAAGTAAAATATTAGTATTATAGTAAAGGATTTGTTTTTCTAATCCATTTCTGGCTCAGGGTTGCACACTTGGGCTCTTACATAGCAAAACAGCTCTTCCAGTTTCTGAATCAGCTGCTTGAGGAGGAAGCTGAAAACCACCAGGAAACTCTGGAAGTTTTTCTTCTGAGATGATCTGTTTCCTCCCTCTTTCCCCTGTCTACTTCAGAGTAATAGAAGTAAGAACAAATGTTCAGTTAAAGAAAACACTTCAGAAACAAAGTGGAGCTTGAAATAGTTCTTGAGGTCTCCTGTAATAGCTAATTCTGTTGCATTGTTTTTGATGCAATGTGTGTGGTTGGAGGGTTGAACTCACACCATTTTATGATAAATCAAGTGACTTATATTTAGAGTAAAGAAATCAAATTTTTTGTTTGTTTTAAGCCAAGACAGATGGAATAATTTAAATATTTTCGTTGCTTTAATTGTAGGATTTTAACTAATAAAGTTGCAGGTGTGTCTGCTTTGAAAACTGTATTGTAAACTTCAAACCAAAACATTATCACCATTTTTGATGAATTCTGTGAAGCACACATTAAAGATGTGCTATATATTTCACAGTGATAGTAAATATTTCCTTTAAATAGAAATGTTCTGAACTTGCATGTGTAAGAATATGTTTCCATGGGAGCCTTACTTACAGTTGCTTTTTGGTAAAATACCCTATTTATATTAGAGCAGCGAATTCTCTAATCTCATCACTACCAAATTTGCCAAACACAAGTTCTTTTACCAAAAAAAGTGTAAATATGCTATCACCTTGAAATGCCCTAGTTATCTCTTACTGTCACTTTAATTTTTATGATAACATTTTAAAACCCCCCCTTGATTTCAGGTTTCAATTTCTCTCATTAAACTAGTTTTTTCCCTCTTTGATCCAACCCAAGTTTATAATCTATGAATCAGCTGCCAAATGAGTGCTGTTGTAATTTGTTTTTAGCAAGAAACTGGCAGGGAAATGCTGTCTACTACAGAGATACATCATTAGTTGATAAGGAATTAACTACAGCAGCCTTAAGAGGTTAAAACAGTGACTAATAAGTCGTTAAATAATTCAAGCATTGTCCTCTTTGGAGTACTTTCAGTCCATTACATTCCATGTATAGTTAATTTATCCCATTCAGCCTATATTAAAATGTCAGTTTTACACTGAATTCTGAGGTCATGGTAGTGTGTGACCTTCTTGGGAAACAACAATGGACGTGATTGAGGATAAACAAGTGTGGAAAAGGCTGTTGGGTGGATTTTAAGTTCTCTGTATTTTCAGTAGGTTTTATGAATGAATAGTGCTGTCCATTTAAAAGAGCTTTTATTAGGTCTGCAAGGCCACAGATTTGATATGGCATTCCTGGCCCTACATTGTTAGGCAATTGCTTGGCATTTCTGAGGAGCTGCAAAGTGGTTTTTGGGAAGTGTGAGAAGTTCCTTGGATGTTCTCACTGTGCTGGGATGTGAATCAGCACCTGTGCCAAGCTGCTCTTCTCCCACCTGGAAGCTAAAAACAGAATTTGTAAGGCAGGAATGATAGGAGTGTTTTGGTCAGTGCCTTCTCCTGTGATTTAAAAAGCTCTCAAATGTGTTGTAGGGGAGAAATGCAGCTCCTGGAGTGTTTTAAAGTCATCTACAGCAAATGCTGTGGTGTGAGGGGAAGGAGAGGACCTGAAACCAAGAGCCATCAATCACATCCTGCGTTTCAGAGACTTTTTTTTTTTTTTTTTCCAATAAAGTTGGTTCTACAGTAGACCAGCTGTGGAGATGAGTTTAAAGTGCATGAAAACCAAAACCTACAAATCTACATCTGTGCCACGAGGTCAGGGGGGCCCTTCTCCCCCAGGCAGAGCTGCAGAGGGTCCTCTAAACACAGCCTTGTGCCATGGCATGGGGACATTGTCACATGGAGGGATGGCACAGGAGCTAAACCTCCTCAAGGGAGCTGGGAAGGAACTCCTGAAGTGGAGAAGCACGAGCATTCAACACACTTCTCCATTTTTCAAAGCAGTATCTCAGGTTGTTTTCTCTCACCTGCAAAGTGATGTGGCTTAAAAAAGTTAATAAATCAGCCTGGCCAGTGGAGACATCCCCAGAGGTTTGGTGACATAAATCCAATTTGATTTTCAAGAACAAATTAATTGACAATAGGACTGGCAGGTGGTAAGAATAACTAATGAAAACTCAATGGAAAAAAATCATAAACCTAGATATTATCAAATATCTAAGTCACCTTGCAGTGGTCCAGTCTAAATGAATGGTGTACTCTGTAGGCAACAATTGAAATGAACCTGGTTTCATTTTAAGCATTCATTTTATATTCTCATTTTTGTTGTTGATAATACTTTGTAGTCAATGCTCAAATTTTGTGAGTTGTCACTTGTGAATCATAAATGAAATGTAGTAAATGTGTTTATATATTTTACATATATATATGGGAAGAATGGCTTATGACACTCATTACAGTCTGGCCTAAATGTGTTATACAGAGATAGATTTAATCACCCAAATTATTAGTTATGCAAATACATTATATGTAATAAAGTAATTATTAACAGTGGAATAACAAATGGGTGGAAATGCTTGATATTGGTAACAGAGCTATTACCTGAAATTTTCCCCTTTTGTGCAGCTTTCTTTGTGAGCCATAGTCAGGGTAGGAAGGTTTAGCTGCAAGTGAGGTATACCCCCATCCCACATACCCATAAATTCAAAAATTATCTCATGAAAAAGTATAATATCTGTTGCCACCATCTTTTATGCTTTGTCGTGAATGTAATTGCTATCAGATTTTTTGTGAATGGAGAGGTGTGAGAGGGATATGCTGCTTTCTTCTGTATTGTGTAAGATACAAAAAACTTGCACAGGAGAACAAACTTTAATAATCCCATGTCAGGGACACAGAATGTAGCAGATCAAAAAACCTTGAAAATTGCCATCTGCTAAATCTTTGACTCTAAAGGAGCAAAATGCCCACAGCTTTATTTCTTAGTTTGGTAGAAACAGCGTTTAGAACTGGAAGGCTGGTACAAACACAGCAAGTGTTATGAAATGGAAGCAGAATATTATCAGACAAATCAATTTACATTCAATTCAGGAATTATAAACCAGTGATTCTTTCTGTGTTTTAAGGGTTTTCCTGCGTGCAACAGTTCTCAAGCACAAAGTCTGTTTTCAGCTCCTAGCCCTGAATGCAAGCAAGTGGGAAAATCTGAGTAGAGGAGGAAACTCAGCAAAGAGAGGAAATGGCTTTTGATGAATTTACTGGCAGTTCCGTGTATGTCCTAGTGGGAAAGCAGAAAATATAAACAAGTCTTTTATTTGGTCTGAGCAGGTTTGGGAATACAATGTAGGCATTTATTGGAAACAAACCCACAATGTAATAGAATGCGATGTTTTGGTTGGGTTTGGGTTGTTTTATTTTTTTTACAAACCCTAACCCTTCTTAATCAGCTGGTTGTCATGTATATATTTCTAGATGAGCAGTACTCCAAGAATAAGAGGTGACTGAATTTTGAAAGACCTTAAGCATTAAGATTTAATCCCCTTGTCTCCTGATGATCTCTGTAAATTGAAAATGTTGCTGTGTCATGGTGACACCACTATGGAGATCAGCTAAGGTGGGAGCCTGTGGTTGTACCAGGGCTTGTGATGCTGCGTTTTTGGGATAAGGATAGGGGGCATGTTCTGGTTTTAGTGGAAATTCTTATCTTTCTTAACCATCTGTTTTAATAAATGCACCTTGAGATTATAGGGGCTTGTTTTTCCCTTTCCTTTTGTGTTTTTAAAGAGGCTGGGGCTTGTGGGTCTTTGTCCTGCTTAACACTTGTGTTTGAGAGCCAAATGGACGAGGTCAGGAGGGGAGGAGTGCAGGGGGCTACTGCAGGTTTGGAGAACTGAAAGTTTGCTCAAAGTGCACTGACTTTGGGTGGTCTTCTCTGGATGACACATGGGAATAAGCATTTGAAATGTGACTCATTTTCAAATTAGTAAAAGGGGTAAGGAGGTGGCTCCCCTTTATACGTATTCTCAAGTTTTTCATTTTCAGAAGCAGCAGACAAGATTTTAATTTGCAGCAGATTCCTCTTTATAAGAGCACCGGTCCAACACAATGTTCTGAGCTAAGGTTAAGCAGCTTGAAATAGTTAATTTTACAAAGCACAACAGTAATAACACTTTTCCTTGGCTTTTTCCAGGTTCTTCCTTCTCTTTCATCTACTGAATAATGCATGAGGCTCTCAGACATTTACACCTATGTGGAATAGAATTTTTAAATCATTTTATATACACTTCCTTTTGTATTTTGGGAGTGAGTCTTTGCTTTTTACTTGCTGTTAGATACAGGAAAATCAAGTGTAAAGTTGAAGCAATTTGAGTTATTGTTGTGATTTAGTTACTGCTAGTTCTACTTAGAATAAGAAAAATGTGGTTATAATGAACTTATATTAAGTCTGGAAAGTCATTCAATTTTGAATAAAGATCCCAAAGCCCTTTGGGTTAAACTCTGATGTGGAAGAATACATTTATTTTCAACTAGACTCAGTCTGGAATAATTATCTGCAATAAAAATGCTGAAGATGACTTTTCCAAAGGGTGGACAGCATCGTCATCTTCCTATAGAAAGAGAAAAAAAGTAACCCACTTTTGATTTGACAGGTCAAAACATTCCTGCAGTAGGACCTGATTTCAGGAAAAAAATAAATTTGATGAATACTTAAATCAGTCATGAGAAAAGAGAATGGTGAGGAATTGAGGAGGAGTGTGTTTTCCCTCTTGAAAATGTTTGAAATTTGTTTATGAGGAGGAAAAACTATTTAAAGGATTTGCACTCAAGTGATAGAGGTGTTTTTAAGTGAAATGGGCAAAAGCCAACGCAAACCTACGGAAGTGAATCGATATTCTAGAAATGTCACGAATGCTGGAGCAGGTCACTCAGGGAGCACTAATCGAGGCTGGGAGCATATTACAAAGCAGTAGGAGTGAAATGAGATTACATTCAGTTCATAGTGCTCATACCAAAACCAACACTTGACACTTGCTGCAATTACTCATCTGTGCCACTTCTTACAAATGCTTCTGATATAATAGAATCACATAAATTTGGGGGCACAGAACCTATTTTCCCAAAGGAAGCCTTTCTTGATATTGCAGTCATTTCCTAGGTTAAGTGTACCTTGAATATATAACTTTAAATTTAATCCAACAGTGTTGTTGGAAGCTGTTTTCCCACAGAATGTTCTGGGTTGATTCTCTCTCCCAGCTGGCAATCATATGGGGCAGGTCACCCCCTCTACCACCCTTATCCTCTCTTCATTTTATTGCAACTAAGATTGCACATTCTTACAATAGTTAGAGTGTGGCTATTTTCTTGGCTTCTCCTGCAAGCATTTTTTATTGTTTAGCCTTATCCTATCCCAAAACCCAGCTCCAATAAAGAAGAAACATTTGCTTGAACTTCAGGAGTAAATAATGACCTGCTGGAGGCAGAAAAAAAAGTGAGTGAAGGTGTGCCTGACAGATCAGAGGTCATCTGCACACAGGGAACTCCTCTCAAGATGTTGACTGGGACATTTACTGTGTTTAATCTGTAAAAATGATTTTACTTAGCACATCCTCAGGTGTGGAAAGTTGTGGTGGGGCAGGTAGGAGTCAGGGAAGAAAGCAAATACAGGACTTGGAATTCAGGACATCAAGATGTCAAAAGGACAAAGGTGTCCAGAATGGCCTTTTCCAAACATAATTGGAGGAAATTTCAATGTCATTAATTTTGATTTGCATACTCAGTTTTAAAATTTCCACATTGCAGCAGAACTTTGAAGGTAGAGCTCAGACTCTGTTCAGATCCCTTTCTCCATTCCCCTGTTTGAAAACACAGAATTCTACCAGATAATTTGACCCTAAAGTGAAGTGAATGAAGTTTCAGGAGTTCACCTTCCTCTTGTGAGAAAAATGTTCAAGGTTTCTTTTAAATTGTTCTTCTATTCATGCCAAACTTCAGGCATTGCAGGACTTCAGACTAAATCTGTATTCTTTCTTATAAGCTGGGAGTAATTTAGTCTTTCATAATTAGCAGTCCTAAATCCTTAAAAAAAAAACCTCTGTAGATCTATGTAATTTGGCCAGTTTTGTTTTTTTGGTGTTTGTTTGTTGTTTGTTTGTTTTTGTTGTTGTTTTTTGTGTTTTTTAAAGTATTTCATTTGAGACACATGACAGGGGAATTAAGACTGCCTCATACTCTAAATGCACAAAAAGAGAGACTTAGCATGGTGCAATAAACCTAAATGTGATATTTTCTGCTACTCTACTGTTAAATTCTCTGGTAGAATTCTATTTGCAAAAAGGAGAATGAACAAAGGAGTCTGAACAAAGAGTCTGAGCTCTGCCTTCGAAGCTCAGCTGCAATGTGGAAATTTTAAAACTGAGTAGGCAAATCAAAATTAATTCCCAAAGATCAGGGCCATGGACTGCTCCTTCAGTTAAGGCTATTTTCATATTAGATAAATAATTTCAAATATGTGCTATCTAAGTCAAAATGGCTAAGAATTAGGTGCATTGGTGGTTGAAAATGTCAAATTGAGGTTTTTTTGAACTAATGTAATTGTGATTTGAGCCAGCTCTTAACTGTAGCAATTTGATGTTAAATTAATTTGTGGCATAGTTAAGTCACATACCAATATCTGAATGTAGCCAGCATGCCAGCTGGATCAAAGGGAGACCTGTGTCTAGAGAGAAAAACGATGGTTTATTTTTTTCCTGTTATATCTGTTTAAATTCCAAATTGTTTATTTTTCTTTTTTTTCCCCCTGAAAAGAAGAAATTGAATTTTCATTTTAGGCTGATTCAAATAGGCATCCAAACTTTTACCAACTCACACGCTCGGCTGAGGCAGGTTAAACATTTGTAGCTCTGGATTTGAGCTTGCAAATGACAACTTAAGTGGTTTTAGTTTAACTTTTTGCATTTTAAATATATTCAAGGTTTTTAAATTTCATTCCATTCACTTTTCTTAAAACACTGTGTAAGGTGAAGGTTCCTGGTTATGAGGGTGATTTTAAGTTTAGACTTATTTTTAATACCAATGCTCTCACTTTTGAACTCTGTTTCCCCCTAGCATTTATGACACACAAAATGCTGACTAATACAGCTGATTTTGGGGAGAGATGTTGTGAATAATTAAGCCCTCTTTTTCCTAAGCTTGCTTATGTTTTTTACATTACTTGTATTTTTTGTCTGGCTGCTGGACAAGCAGTGAATCATCTGCAGTTTGACTGGGGTAGTCTGTGATTTGCTGCCTTGCAAATAAAGAAAAAATCTGGTCTCACAAAACCAAAGCGTGTCTCCAAACATATTGGTTCAAAAAATATGCTATGATTTCATCTTTGCTGTCACCAAAATGAAAGGTCTTTGTGGCCATCTGGGCGCACATGACAGCTCTGTCATTAAAATGGAATAACCCTGGAGCAAAGGGGGAGATGTTTGGAAAATGGAACTTCATGGTCAAGTCCTAGCTAGGAACACTTTGTCCAGGGATTCTTTGTGCTGTTTCTGAAGATAGAGTTTTCCACCTTTAGAAATGAAGCTGTCTGCTAGAATTCAGATTTTGCTACTAGAGGTGGCTGTTTTTATTACAGCTTTTATGCTACTGTAACAGTTTTTATTTTAAACATGATATCATGGCACTACTGAGCTGTGGGTTTGCCTTTCGTATCACTTCTCTTTTAATTAGAAAAAATTGTTTCCTGGGCATTCTGTGTTTTATTTGAGCATGGAATTCAGAAATTCATTTCCACAGTTGCAGTTATTTTTCAATAGCACATTTGGACTCTTTTGAAAGGTGACTGACTTTTACTTTCTTAAATTTTTAATTCTGAAGCATTTTGACTCTGTTGCAAATGGGCAGAGGAATGCAGAGCAGTTATGCTATGTCAGTATGTGACTGCTCAAACATTTGTCATTCTTAAAAGTTCTTGTTTTTATTGAGAATACTTCAGAATCGGCTTCCAGCAGATAAGTATATATTCATTTGTGAGACCATATGTATGGAGAGAGAGTGACCTCTTTAAAATACTGGTACTAGCAGTGGCATAATAAATTACCTATTTATTTTATCTCCTGGAAAAATAAACCCATCATTTTCTTATGTATGCTCTAGGTCTTTGCTGAGTAAAAAGTGCAATGTGAATCTCATCCAGATTTCTGCCATCACTTCTGTCCATTACTTTGCATTTCTTTCATTACATTTCCATCAGGTCTCAAATAATTCTACCAGGTCTTCACATGAGTTCTTTGAAATTCAGGCCACTTTTCTGTAGTGTTGTGTATGACATCAGTTTAATTGAGGCAACACAGTTAGAAATGCATGTCAGTGATAACAAATCCATTGTCCCTCCCTGTCAGTGCTAATTAATACTAGGGGTGGAAAAAACCTTCCATTCAAAGCTGAACTGCCCTGTTCCAAAAGCAGCAGTGAAGAAATAGGAATCAGCATCCAGAAAAGGGAGTCAGGACTTTGTCCCAAGGGCCTCTCTCCTGGTGCCCAGAGTGCCAGGAGCAGTGATGGTGAGTGGATTTACATCAGTGAGGGCAAACAGCTCCCTGAACTCAAACTATTTCAGAGCCATCCAGGGAAGAGCTCAGCTCTTCAGGAAATGAGCCACTGGTTTGCTTTCAACAAGGGAAAATGGAACCTTCTCCTGATATAGCCCCACTTTGACACAACACTCCTGTGAGGTTGATGAGCTGGGGAAATGTGACTTTGGAGGAGGAGGGTTCTGCTGTGTGGGTTTGCAAAAGTGCTGGGGAAGACATCCTTTGAGAGTAGATTGCTGTGGGTAGGGCAGGTTGGGTTAAAATGGAATTATCCTGAAAAATGAGGAAAATTATCAAGAAAAAAAATTATTAGCAAGAAGTTTTCCTAGGCTCAAGTGCAGGGATGATAAAATGTGTAAGTAGAACGTGAGGACTGGAGCAGCTTTACAGAAAAGGGGACAGATGTTATTTCAGAGCCAACACAGAGGATTAGGCAGCACTCTCTTTTCTCAAGAGAGCAAATACCACCTTGGGAAGCTGGACAATAGGACCTGTGAGGAACCTGTTCTCCTGCCTGGGGAATGGAAGCTTGACAATGCCTGTGAGGGTTTGAGAATTCACACAAAACTTGTGTCAGGAGGTGGGAGCTGATATAACCTGGACACCAAACACATTTATACACCACCTCCCTGACAGGCAAGATTTAAAACAGGGCATTTGCTATTGCAACATGGATTTAGGAGAAAACTCATGAAAACTTTCTGTCTCTAGGAGATGCTCTCAGACTGTACTGAAGGTGTTTGAGAGAAGGCCGAGTCAGGTTTATATCAGAAATGCCATTTGTGTAAAGTCTTCTGCCTTAGGAAAGGGAAAGTTTCTGAAGCCCTAACCAGGTAGAGGATGGGACAACGCTAATGTAAAACAAATATTATTAATTCGAATTGTAGCTGTCCTTTGCACACAATTTTGAAACGTAAACAGGGGTTTTTCTGCTTTTTTGGATACCTTGTTTTCTTTTTAGAAATTATCAGTCATCTAGTTTTGAAATGAACATTTTGAAATTTAGTTCTGTGCATATGATACAATTTTATCAAAAAATGGCATCTGTTAAACATGGCACTTGAACTGCCCTTGACAGTTGTTGTCACTTATTTTTAGTGCTGTGAGCACAGAAGAGTAAAGGGGAACTTGAGGATATGAGAGAATTCAGTTTCCTCATAAAATAACCAATTATGTTTTTTTTTATTGGGGCTGCAGAGCCACTCACCCACAGGAGCACATTGGTCACCCTCAGGTGACAGAGGCAGACACAGGTGACCCAGCAATATCTGAGTTTTACGTAGAGCTGCTCTTGAGCTGTTTCTCCTCCTTCATTTTAAAAATGTTGCCTGGTAATATGCTGGAGGAATTTCATCATGATGACCCAGAAAAAGGTAAATTACCCAGTTCCCAAGCCACGTGGTTGAAATAAACCAGTCTGATCTGGAGGGTTTTTCTGCTTTAAGGAAAAAAAAAAAGGCTGTGTGTTTTCTCCACTGTCTTATTCTGCACTCTAATCCATTGCTGATCAGCTCCTCCTTTTTGTGTTTAGCTGTCACCTAACATTTTGACTCCTGAGCTTTTATTGATTACATTTTGACATTTTCATTGCATCCTCAGAGACCTGGTAAATTCCTGGCTGGAAAGTGTTTTTAAAACTCACTCTGCAGTCGAAAAAACTCTTGTAGGAGCCAACAGCATCTTGCTTTTTCCCCAGCAGGTGTTCACTGATTCAAATCTCTAGCTCAGTTCTGGTATTCCAGGTTTATTGTGGTTTGTCACTGCACCCCTACCTACTGCATGACAAATTGTTGGCTACCTGCAGAAAGGGCTGAAAAACTTCCAGCAAGATTTATGCCATGATGAGTCTGTTTCTGCAGCCCTGTTTCTTCCTGAAACGTGCACGAAAATATCCACAAAGAAAATATTAATGCCAGAAGACTTCCTGCCTCTTGTGGCTAAGCAGGGGCAAACTATAACAGTTCAAGGTCAGACAAATACGTACCTTGAAGGACGTGGGAATGCACATCTCATTACCTACAGTTTCCATACCTATATATATACATATATAAATGTATGTATTATTTTTCCTTTGTTTTGGGAAGTAATTTTTTTTACTTCCTCCCCTGGAAGCCAAAACATGGAGTCTATCCGGTCTCATTTTCTTGTGGGTGAGAATGTTGTTGTCAGCTCTTTTAGCCTTCCTCGCCTCAGTGCTGAGTTATCAGATGTTTATTCACTGGTGCCCACTGTGCTCTTAGCTAAGAACATGTGTCCTGGCAGGGAAATCATTAGATTCACTAGTTTTTAATGTAGAAGTTCATTTATGCAGGAAAATTATGTCTATGTCATATGTTAATAATAAATGTTGTGGAGTGGGGGCTGGTTTGTTTGGGTGTTGGTTGGTTGGTTTAGGGGGGAGTTAAGGGAACAGAAATAAAAGAAAAGCTAAACTTTTTTAAAAGAAACCAGTGGATTTTGTTGAACCAATATTCTTTTTGCTGTATATGCTCTGTGTGTCGCTTTTGATTCATTTCAGCATAGAAGATGGAATTAGCCCAGTCAGCTCCATATTTCTTTGTTGTCTTTTGCTTGCTGAAAATCATGATTTTGCAAGGAAGTATTGTTTCAGCTGCCAGGACACGAAGCTGACTTTAGAAATAAAATCTCTCAATCTAGAAATTTGGATTTTCCATTAGAACGCTTGTGTCTCTATTTCAGCTTCTGATCCTTTTCTGCCTGCACAACTAGATATAGTTTCTCATAAGTGTTTTATATGTAACATCTTACTGCATTTAGTAGCTAACCAGCAGATCTGTCTGCATCTTTTGTACCAATTAAGTCAGTTTTGATGTCACTGTGATTATTTGACTTTCTCTGCAGACTCAATAACCTTAGTTTGGCCTCCTTTGGGGAGACAGATGATAAATCTCTTTTGTCTTCTGAACATATGGCTAACTTGCTTCAAATCTCCTGTTCTGGCTGTTAGTCAATCACTCTCCAGAGCTCCAGACAGGAGTAACTCCTAATGACAGTATCCAATCACAACTGCCTGGCATGAAAGGCAAAACTCTTTTTTTATTTTTTCTTTTCTCATGTAGGAAAAACCAGGGTAATCAGTCAGCTTCTACCTTTGCACAGCCACATCCTCTCTCTCCTTGCTCTAGGTGGCTGCATCCCCACACGTAGGTCAGCTCTGTCATCACACATCCAGTGGTGGAACACAGCTTTTCCTTGCTGGGAAAAAAGGAATTAACTTTTAGTGATATGGTCATCGAGTTCTAAGATGAGGAATTTTAGTGATTTGTGTAAATTTATGGCACTCCTTTCATAGATAACGTGCATGTTTCTAAGACACTGTTCTGGGCAAGCTGTTCAATATATTACTCTTTGTTTCCTCTCTCGTTTCATAACTTCTGATAATATTAGAGAAAAGATGTTTTTTGCACAGTCTTAATTACGTTCTGAACCTCAACATGAGATAGCAACTGCAAATGAAATACATTTAATTTTAGAGTGTACTGAAAGATAAGGAGAATGTTTAATTAAGGATTGTTGGGAGTGTTTGTGGCCACTGAGAAGCGTTGTCACGTGTGGACAGTGGTGTTACAGAAACTCCACTGAGATTTCAATGCATGAAAATATTATTGTTATGTATTGGTGGTTTATGAAGGGTTTCTAAAGGCAAGGCTTATTCTTTTTAATCCATTTAGATCATATTCCACAACAAAAATGTGCTGACCTTGTACATTAGCAGGCAGAGGGCTTAGCTGTTTATAAAATTCAGGCCCCAGGCTCAACAATAATGAGTAAGCTAACCTCTAGCTAAACTCTTAATATTATTAATTTGCACAAGTAAATAATAGGTGCTGAAACCACTAAATAAGGGAAACAAAGTTCATCTTGAGGCTTCAGTTCATTGCAGAGTCCTTAAGACTGCAGCACATACAGTCAGAGGCTTTCTCCTCTTTATGTATCTACATGTAACTGTGCTGTTGTACCTTCCCCTTGCTGACACAAAGACAAATCCTGCTTTTTCTCAATCATAACCTGAACCCAAATACTTGAAAAAGAAAAAAAAAAAATCAATTACTCTCCCTGACACCCACCTTCCTTTCACTTATTAGCACTTTTTACCATGTCCCATCTCATCCCTCCCCAACATTTCTTGCTTCAAGCACATTCAGAATTTAATAATCTTTTTTTGAGATATATTTAAACTCCAAATGTGTGCACAGACTAGAAAGCTCATAGCTTAATAGGTTTTGGGTTTTTTTTTTGAACCAGCCTCCAGATTTTCTACTGCAGTAAAGTCCATCAGTCAATACCTTGTCTTTGGAAGTGAAGTCCCAAGGTAATCCATGAAGGGCTGCAAATCTCTGATATGTATTTACTGGATAATAGTAAAGCAATTTTTATTCAGTGTAATGAAAGCTTATCCAAGCTTAGTTAATGCATTTGTTAATATTGCTGCACGAGCTCCCTGACAGGAATTGAAGGCTTCAGTTACGTGCATGACATAACTAAAATCTTGTGGTCAATGATCTCACCATCCAGCCATGGTTTAATTGCTCACTTGCCATTTTCTGATTTACATCACAGAGTGGGGGTGTTTCTTTCTAAAGCATTTTACTGATGGTGTTCCATAAGCCTTACCTCTCATTCCAGGGTTTTTTATGCTGGGGTTGATTCTCCATTCTGACTTGGTTGGATTGTTGAAGTTATGATTGAAGTGATAACTCAGAGTTTTTCCCTGCACAGCTACTTCTCTATTTGCTTTCTAGGGAACATCCTTCCACACCAAACAGCAACACCTTAGGTTTTTCTGTTAATTTGGGCATTTTTTTCAACACCTCTGCACCTCAGCTGCCACTTCCAGTGGTACCCAGTGATATTAATTTCCTGCTGCTTCCACCTCTTCAGGCCACCAAATGCTATAATAAGGTGTTCTGGGGAGAGCAGGCTGCTAGTCTTTTTCTGTTGCAGACTTTTTTTCCCCATATGAGTCATTTGAAAATGAGTATTTTTAAGCATCAGTTTAGTGGTGAACAATGTAAACTAAAGCTCACTGGGATATGACCCAAACTCAGTTTGCTCAGTCAAAATGGCTTCACCTT
The DNA here is from genome assembly GCF_021018805.1 of Prinia subflava. Taxonomy (NCBI): domain Eukaryota; kingdom Metazoa; phylum Chordata; class Aves; order Passeriformes; family Cisticolidae; genus Prinia; species Prinia subflava. The sequence goes on along the minus strand of NC_086250.1, from coordinate 8,407,984 downwards.
CACTGTAAATGATGGATACTGTTAAGATCTGCCTCTGACCTTGACCCTCAGATGTGCTGACACTTTATTTGATGATCAAGTTTTGGCTTCTTGCTAGAGAGCAGCAAGGAGCACTTGGAACATTGAATGTCAATCACACAGGGCAGCAGAACCTTTAGTCTTGTTTTCAAATGTGTTAAGATAATACCATAGAGAGGTGCCAAGCTGACAAAATGGATCAGTTTAGTAGAAGGTTGCTGGAATTGTTGGACCTCATAGATTTAAGGATAATGTTTGGAACAGCATCAGCAATTTGTATTTTTCCCCATATCCCAGCTCTCAGAGTGGAATGCCAATCCTGATGACACCATATTGGACCTGAGGGCCCTGGTATTTCAGCTTGTGAACAATTGATGCCTTTGGGCAAGTCTATCTTTGATTTGAAAGTTTTCCTTTCCTACTTTATCTGGTAGAGAGAAGAACAAACAGGAAGGGAAAAAGGAAAACATCTTCAGTCTCTGGATTAAAAACTGGAGGGGAGAGGCAGAGGGGAAGCAAGGCTTTCCACAGTTTTTTGAAATTTTTTTAGACTGCTGTGGCCAAATTGGTCTGTTGGCAGAGAAAGGAAGGAAAAACCAGTCATCTGCCACTTTTGAGTTTGGAATAAATCCCACATATCAGGAGTCTGGGGAAGAGTGATCCCTAAGGTCACTTTTACTTTAAAACATAACCTCATCAAGCTTCAGAAACCTTCACAGTTAGAGATGGAGTTTGCTGTAGCAGTGGCTCCAACCTCCCAAATCTGCTGTGAATAGAGAGTGCAGTGTGCCATCACTGCCTCTGAATGAGAAGCAGAGTTTGGGATAAATGTGGGGCAGTCAAGTGACATCACTTCATGCCAAGTTTCAGTCCAGAGTAAACCTTTATGGGCTCTGGGACAATTCTGCCCCGTATCAGCTGCCAGATTCTGAGGTTCAGTAGTGTTGGTGGGCTCTCAATATAATACAAATGTTTTCTTTCTTCTGATGATTTATGGGCCTGTCTCTTTATCTTTTCTTTTTCTGGGGTCTTGGGTGTGGAAGTGGAATCTTGAGCATGCCAAGCCTCTCTGACTGACAACTATCTCACTGGTACCAGGAGAAGGGGGATTTGTTGGCTGCAGCACCCAGCTGACCAAAGGAAACAGCTCCCAATTGGCACTGACAAAGAAAAGTGGAGTAAAAATATCACAAGGCCAGATCTGCAAACCACTGACAGCTGGAGCCAAGCCTGGACACAGAAATGGTGCAGCAGTTTGGACCAGCACTTTTTTCCAAGCAGATAAAAGAATTTATATGAGGTAGAGTTGTTAATTTTCATGCTCTGTAAAAATAATCAGATCTTGGAAAGCTAAGAGTTTTTAAGTGAAGTCATTGACAAAATGAAGTGCTTATTACTGAAGAAGTGCATGCCAGGATTCCTTAAGCAGTGCCATAGCTAAGGCAGGGATAATTACCCCACTGATACAACCAAGACATAAATACATTGAAGACATTAGGTAAGTTAGGAATTTGAAATACTATAACTTATGGATAAGTATGCCAGGCTCTGGAAAGAGTCTGCTGTTTGTGTGCCTAACTTATAAACTGGGAAGTGCAATTTTGTTTGAGCACTTGCAGTCCTCAGGAAGAACTGATTTTTTAAACACATGCTAAATATCCAAGATACTTTTCATTACTTATTAATACAGAATCATTTCATACTGTGTTCAGTATTAGTTCTCTGTCCAACTGGCCATTTTCAGCTTTTATTCTTGAAGAAAGCGCTTTCAGACACAGCACAACTTCTCTCTCATATTTCCATGCCAGCTTAAACCTCTCTTGACCTGGAACCATTTCAGGACACACATTTTTATTCTCTGAGTTCTGGCTGCTGGAGCTGTTCAAGGCTCAGGCTGGCAGTTCTGTTCACCCATCACTCTGAGCCAAGTCTGACCCAGGTGATATTTTCCTTTCCCCTCAGAAATAAAACTAAATTTGTTGAAGGATAAGGCCTGTGTCAGGTTTAATGATGGTGTCATCGGGAACTTTGGGAGCCTGTAAGAAAGTATTCACCATCTACAGACCTGAAGATAAAGCAGTTTGCAATCATCTTTTTACATGTCACATTAGCACAAGCATTTAACCCCTGTGCTTTGAGTATAAGGTGTGAGCAGAGTGGAATGCAGCTGGCACTTCAAACAAAACAAAGCATTTCTGTGCGGCTTCCCTTCTTCGTGAGGTGTGTAACAGAACAGAAAGTATCTATTTTCAGGCCAAATTTTCTAATATTTGGATAGACTAGATAATTTTGGAAAGTTATTTTAAACCGAAAAGTTTAATTAAGGGAGATGCAATATTACCATAAAAAATTACAGGTCTGTTCAGATTCTAGTAATGTGTCTCCTTTAGCTTATGGTATATTCAAATGACATCATAACAATAACTTTAATTTCAGACCTCGAATGTTCTTTAGAAGGAGTTGATTGCAATGTGCTAGTGACAGAAGAAAGGCTTAGTTTCAGGCTTTTAGCTCTGAATTTTTTCACTGCTTTCTTTGTTACCTACTTAGTAAACCTTGGGTTTTTTCCAGTTTTCTTGGTTACCTCCTTAGGAGAGTGGAAGGCAGACAGCTGTTGCATGCTGAGCGGAATGGGGAAATATAACCACGTTACATGAAGCACTGCCCCCAACCAGGCTGATAATTCCTTTCCTGCTGCTGTCTGAGGACTGCTCAGAGTGGGTCCTTCTGGGGGCTGTTCAAGCTTCTGCTCCCTCTGCACCTTGCCCACGTTTCCACTGTTTTTGTGTTAGAGCACGGGGCAGTTTCAGGTCTGAAATTCTGGGGGAGAATAATCAGGCGGACACTGACAGCCGATGTGTGAGTTTGGTTTTCACAAGCTCCACCCCTGGGATCAATGAGGAAAAGTCCTGTCCCTCTAAACCATTCCTGAGTCAAGCTCTGGGTGTTCTCTGGGTGATGGACTTTTCCAACCTGTGTCAGTGCCTGGTAGTGGAATTTCCTGGTGCCTTCAGAGAAGCTTTTCCCAGAGTGTTGTTGCCTTGACCATGGAAAGAATCCAGGTCCTCTGTCAGTTCAAGCTGACAGCAGTGCCAGTAGTTTTCTCAGCTTTCTAAATCCCAGCTAAGACTTGACACAGGTTTGATTTTGTGGCTGGTTTGATAAACTTCTCTGGCTCTAAATGTTGCTTCTCTGAGGTTTAATGATCATTAATTGTGTTCCTGCCTAATATGCTGCAGACTCAGCATTAAGGAGGCATTTCCTTTGTGTGGACACATAAATAGGGAATGCTGTGATTTTCCTTGGCTCAGCTCCTTCCTCGACTGAAAAGAGCAGTCAACAAATCAGAGTGCTGATGCGTCTCTACAGAGGAAAATACTCATTAAACAACAGATTGTTTTAAATAAGCCTAATTTAAACCATCAGGAAATAATACAGTGTCCTGCATTCCACCAGCACTTACAGTACATCCCAGTAACTGCTGCTTAATTACATCATATCTGTGCTTTCTGGTGAATATTGAACTTATATAATGTAAATAAAATGTAAGAATATTTTTACCTGAGTGTTTTTAATTTATGTGTTGTTATATAAATACTTCCTTTACATAGTTAGGTAAGTCCCCATTTGTTTTGAAACTTTACACTGGAGTTTACTATCAGGCTTACAAGGTTTTTTCTTCTTTTAAAGGAGAATAGATCTATTGCACTACAATATTAATTAACAGCAATAATTAATTATAATTTAATTTTAGAATTAATTTTAAACATTGTAGTTTTATTAAATTATGTAGCTAACAGCTGAATTTAGTAAAACAAGGAGTAAAGCTGAACTCTGTTCCTTCCCATTCCTCTGTCTTTGCCCATCAAATCCATACTCCCCCCAAAATGAAAGAACAGTGAGAGAGAGGCTGAAAACTAGGATGTGCCAATGGATTTCCTATAACTTTGGCTGGGAGTTGGGTGTTTATTTTTGTAAAATCCATTTATGCAGTAATTAAAAAGATGAAACTGCTGCTGTGGAAATTGCATCAGAAGTTATTTGTATTTAGCTATCTCTTCAATCCATGCTTTAATAACTCTTCTCACCAAGCTTTCTCCTTTTTGTTTAAAACATGGTTCTTTTTAATCCCATCTCATTTATTATTTTATTTCTGTAAGTCAACGGAAAGGCTTTAGGAAACACCCTGATAGTGCAGCTCCATTTTATGAGCAGCAGGTAGGAATCAGATACAGGCAGCAAGCTGAGGGTGATATTAATCAAATCTATTCCAAAATCAGTCTTTTCCCCTCCTCCTGGTTTATACCAGTCTGGAAGGGAGGGAATGTTGCAAAGGAGACACGTATTAAAGTTATTTTTCTTTCAGGTGTTTCAAAATGCTTAAAAGCTTGTACTGACAACCCTTCGGGTTCTCATAGTCCAGTTTAAGCCTTGGTTTGTTTTGGGTGGTTCTTGCAATTTATTTAAGTAGGTATTGGTTTGATTACCTAAAATCCTTGGATGTTCTACTCCGTGCAAGCTATTCCATTCCATTCCATTCCATTCCATTCCATTCCATTCCATTCCATTCCATTCCATTCCATTCCATTCCATTCCATTCCATTCCATTCCATTCCACTCCATTGTTTTAAAGACAAATTTTCAAGCTTCAGTGTGCCAGGGGGTAATCTTTTCCTTTCATCTCCTTGGTTCAATTTTGTCACTTTTCTAGACATGGAAAAATTAGACTGGAGAGGAGATTGTTCCCTTTCAGATCAGGCAAGACAGAGAAGGAAGGAGGTTCTGTGTGAAGTTCCTCCCTCTTTTGCTGATACTAGGGAATGGAAATCTGGTCATGCTGTGCACTCCATCAAACCTGTGTCGAGGGGGTTGGATGCATACCTGGCTTTCCTCTCTCATAAGAGCCATCAGAACATGGAAAGCTGTAAACATCTGTGCTATTACTGGGCATGTGTATTAATGGGTGTTTGTGCTTTCTACTGGACTCTTTAAGGCAGTGCCTGTTTTCTCTTGTGCTTTCTTTCATCTATAAGACTCACATTAATCTGGACAAAATAAAAACTAAAAATCTTGCTCAAATTAAGATGGAAGTCCCCTGTGAGTTCAGTTATGCAAGAAGCCTGCTGCAGTAAGGATCGTGTAGGAGATTTTCTGAACACCCCATTGTAGCATGGAGAAGGCCCACAGTAGTTGCAATAACTGTTCTTTAGTTTCTGCCATGCATGACACTCGTTTCTTGCCAAATCTTTTCTCCTGTCTAATTTTATCAACAAAGCACACAATGTTGAAGGGACCTGAGTAAAACTCCTGTCTGCAGTCAAAGCACCTCTTGCAATTTTCATCATTGTTGTGTTCTGTGTATGAGCCCAGCAAAAGTGCAGAAACTGAGTAAAAATTGAGTGATCACGTTGTGTGCTGCCAGCAGAGGATGGGGGAAGGCAATTAATATCTGTGGACGCTCCTCCAGCCCCTCTCTCTTTGCCCTTTTCACTCCTTTGAAAAGGGGAATCAGTGCAGTGTCTGTGGTGCATCACCCACCCTTATGGATCACGTAGCTCTAACCCTGAATATACAATGCACTCAGTTCCTGTTGGCTCTGAATAAAGATAGCAAAAACAGCAGCCCAGCTTCCCAGGGACAATTCTGCTGTCAGGGCTCCAGCTAAAACAGCAGTGGCTCAGCACTTTTTTCCCCTCATCAGCGGCCTCTCTGTTTCCCATGTGTGCCCTGTCTCCGTTTCCAGTGGGAGACTTCGTCTGCATCCACATGGTGGAATTTCAGTGGCAAAAATTCCCACTGTCTCTTCTGCTGCTTCAGCAAAAGGGATCCTTTGTCAGGTAGCTTCCAGCATTTCTGATGCTTTGTGTTGCAGCACTTTGCCCACCACAAATGTAAGCACTCCAAAGTCCTTTTGTACTGGGACAGGCACTTAGAGATCTCAGCTTCAAGTCAGCTTTGCTGTGTTCTTCTGTGCATTGACCATTTTGTTATCTCATCATTTTGTTATCTCATTGTTATGTGTGCCTGTCTGGTTATATTCTACAGAGCAGCAAACATCTTTCTTTTTTCCCCTCCTGTGGTTGTGTTGCTTCTCCTGTAAGGTACAAAGCAAAGTTAGACGTGTTGCATGTTTTTAATGTGATATCTTGTTCCATGGAATTCAGTGTCAATCAAGTAATTTAATTCAACAGGCAGCCTTTTTGTGGGATCTCATAACTCCTTGTAGCTTCTATTTATGACCACAAGAAGTTTTCCCCTGAAAGTATTTTATCTGTAAGAAAAACTGTCTAATTACTACCATGTGTTTTGAATTCACTATAAAATATGTAAGCACACTAGGCAAAGGGCTGCCCCACCCTGGAAGTGCCCAAGGCCAGGTTGGATGGGGCTCAGACCAACCTGGGATAGAGGAAGGTGTCCCTGCCCATGGCAGGAGGTTGGAATTAAGGAGTCTTTGAGGTCCCTTCTAACCCAGGCCATTCTGTGGTTCTGTGATGCCTGCACTGATATGAGAAGTTCTTTTGCTCTGAACCTAAACCCCACAAGAATGACAATGCTCCAGTGACACATCGAAAGTACTTGGAATTGTTCACAAGGAGTTTGTATGTACAGAATAACCTTCCACTGATACACACTAATCATTTTTGCTGGTGTTGTCTAGTGACTGATATTGCTCAAAGTCAGATTATCTCAGCCCAGAAATGATCAGCCATGCCAAGAAGGCACCAGAGGAAGGGCTCTGCCACATGACACAGTGCTGTGACAGTTCAAAAAGTCTTGTGTTTATACTTTAATTAAAGTTTCCTGGTGATCCAGATGCTGGTTCCCAGTATCTTTTAATAAACGTTCAGATTAACATCTTGCAGTGCCCAGAAGTATGCTGGTGGCTGAGCAGTCCAAATAAACAGCACAAAAATGCTGCCATAAAATGCTCATTGTCTGAGCCTCGTCTTGCAGGCACGCAACCACATCCACAGATTTGCTGCTGTGAATGGCTTCAGGGATTTCCTTGGAACTTCTCAGGGAGATAAAATTATACATTGCTTAAATGTTTAAAAGGTCAGGACCTAAGAGGGAACATGGTATGACTCAGTGAGAAAAAAAATACCAGGAGCAGCGATGATATAGATGTTAGATATGACTTTATTAGTTTTGTTATTATTAAAATAGGGAATTGAGATACCTTGATGACTGAACATCTTTATCTCTTTAAGATTTAAGCTTTTTCTCATAGTTTAGAAGGTACTTTAGTTTGATACATTTTCTCTTGCTTCCTATTTTTTTGATAAAACCATTAAGAAACTTGCTCTCAAGGGAATTATTTTATTTGTGTATACATTAAAATTAAATATTTTCTGTAACTTTGTTTATGAAAGCTAGCATAAAACAACTTAAGGAGAAAAGAGCACACATAGCTAGGTTAATATATCCAGGGCTACTATTAAAATAATTATCTTTTAGTGTGCCTTCCTAGGGCAGTAAGTCTTAGGTGAGATCACAGTCTTTGGTCTGTTACTATTCTCTCCTCAAAACTTTAAACCCATGATGGCTGTGTCACCATGATAAATTTCAAAGCTGGAAGCAAAAAGGGACCTTGAAGATAAAGCTAATGCTGAACCAAAAGGAAAATGTGTCTGTTAAAGAACCTGTTTGATAGGAGACAGACAGACAAGTCAATACAGACATATGGACCCCAAGAAAGGTCTGTGGATTGGGATCACCCACAATGCTTGGGACTCCTGGCTGACAGAAAACCCTAAGGAGAAGAAATTGTTTCAATGGGAAGGAGCTGAGCCTTTCCTAAGGACACTGTCCATGATCCAGGTGGTTTCCAGGTGGTTTCCAGGTGGTGATGGAGCTGCAGGTAAGGGGAGCAGGTGACCTGCCTTGCAAATAGGTTCTGTACAGGGAGGTCACTGGCTTTGCTCCTCTGTTCACTCCCAAGGATCTGGGGCCAGATGCAGCACCTTGTTGTGCCTCTTCAGTGAAACTGGATGCTCTGACACACAAAAGGAAAGGGGAAATGCAGTGGTGACTGAATTCTAATGATTCTCACTGACCCAGCAGTCTTTATCAGGTAAAGGTTTTGCAGCCTCCTTACAGCACTGGTAGCTGAGAGAGGGGCATGGGATTCTCTGCTGTGGTTTGACCCTTTGAACACTAACCCGTGGATATTGTTCCTTCCCCTGCCCACATTGTGCCAACTAAATGCAGTAGAATAATGTAACAGTCTATTAAATGGTGGGGCTGGAAGCAGCTGCAGAACATGGTCCTGCAGGGGACACAGACAGGTGAATCTACTTGACTGCTGGTGCCAGTGAATGGGGGCAGAGGAAGGAAGGAAATTTAACACCCCAGCAGTGAAGCCAGGCTCAGGAGATCACTTTCCTCAGGGATACCAGATGGTGAGTGGCTGTAAAGAGCAGCCCCACCCAGCTCTGCATGTGGCACCCGCCGTTTATAATGGATGGCCCTAAATATTTATTAAGTGTTATTAAAAAGCTCATGTTACAGCATCCCTTCAGATACACCAAAGCCAGGGCAAAGTTTCAATGTCAAGCCTTCAGTTGGCTTTTTTACACATTTACACAGTGTTATTTCTACACCAATTTAAAAACACTGAACTTGTGTCAGGAAACTTAAATGAAGATTTCTGTGTCCACATAGAAAACTGGCAGCCATAGAGATTTTAACAGATGACTTTGTAATTTTGAATGCATTTATCAGAACAGAACTTGTCTTTCTTCCTTCTTTCCTCATGATTTCAGCACATGCTGGCTGACATAATTAAGTAGGTTACACTTGTAAAAGAGAGCATGTGAATGATAATCTTTGTCACTTAAAGAAGATTGCATTGCTCGCTGAAACCTTTGGGGTTTTGAGTTGGTTGGTTGGTTGGGGTTGGTTTTTTTTTCCTTTTTAGTTTGTTTTTCGTGTCTGAATGTACAGGAGGAAAAGGAGAACTGGGGATGTTGATTAAAGTGCTGAGTGCCACAAAGTGATCATGACCAGCTTGGAATCCCATATCAAGTTGGGAATTTTCCTTTGTGGTGTTGTCTGGAGTGGATACTACAAGCTGGTATCCACTTTTTTGCCCTTTTTTTGCCCTTTTTTTGCCTTTTAAAACAGGCCATGATGAGTCCAAAGACAGGAGAACCAGGAGAAGGAGAACCCACCTGAGCTACACAGGAATTCTGGTCTCTCGCAAAGAGGAAGAAAGGTTTTCTTCTCTCTTCTCCTGCCTTGTTCCTTATATTTCTCCTTTGCCTTTCCAGAAATACAAATGTCTTTCTGAAACAGTATTATCACTTTGCAAGAGCTGGTTACCACCAGATTCCCAGAAAACAATGACAGGGCAGTGGGTTTTAAACATGTTTTTACTTACACATCCTAAACATTCTCCGGTGAGTATGCAAACCTCTTTAGAAATGTCACAAGTGTGCACAGCATCGATGGATTTGCTCTCATTTATGACATTTCCTAGCCTCTTATAAATAGTCTGCAGACTCCAGGTTTCTGCAGGCAACAGCCAGAAAACCAAGGAGCTGTTATGATACCTCCCAGTTTCATCTTTGACAACAATGGCTGTGAATTTGAGTGTTCTCCTTGACTGAACTACATCACTTCTTATTTAAAACAGTGGCTTCTTAGAAGTGGTTGTTAAAATGCTATTGTAACTGGTATATGAGTTAAATTCTGCTTATATTTAAGTGATTTCAGGTCTTCCTTATTGCCTGGAAGCACATTTTTGTCTTTGTGTTGAGATAGAGACTGAAATCAGCTGGTGTTAGGGCAGAGCAGTGGTAGTAATGAAAATCAGGATAGTGCTAAATGACTACAATGTCACTGTTTGTTTGTCTTGAAACGTGAAAAAAATCTCAGTTTTATACCTCAACGAGAAGAGCACCTGTGTTCTCAGAGGATGCAGGTGATGCTGGGATGAATATTTTTAAATGAGATGATGTTTTGAAAGTTAAGGTATAACCTAATGTAAGCAATCTCTTGGACTTTTAACTGTGATAAAAATGTGAATAGATTATTCTTTGCCTATCCTGTGAAGTGTTTTTATTGATAGCTGTGTTTCTGTGCTCTTTTGGCACCAGTGAAATAGTGATTATGCAAACATTTAAATTATCCTTTGGGCTCTTCTACTAATTAATGCAAATGGTTGGTTTTACTTAGATGTGAGTGGTTTCTCATTTTAGGGAAAGTTCCATATTCCTCATGGATGGGGCAAGCTGGCATGTCTCATGTGAAGGAAAAGCTCAGTCCATGCATTTTAAAGGGCAGAAAAGAAGAAAAATCAAGAAGTTATAAAACTTATATATATTCCTGCAAGACTCAAGGACAACCTGAAATGTCCTTTGAGAAAGATTCATGAGTTGTCTTGCAAACTGGCACCAGTTTGGATTTGGTCCTGTGCTAAACCTACTTGACACTTAAGAAACCTTCAAGAGACTGGAATCTTCCAACAGATACTAGACCCTGCCTCATTAGAATGTTTTTACCTAAAGTTTTCCTTCAAATCTGTGGAAGTTATGACTATAACACAGCTCCTGGTGTAGGTCTTTTTGACATGGTCTTACTATTTTATTCAATATTCTATTGCTGGGTGTTTTTGGTGTGGGAGTTTGCTTTTTTTTTTTTTTTTTTTTTTTTTTTTTTTTTTTTTTTTTTTTTTTTTGTAGTAGTATCAACTAAACTAAAAATCATTAAGTCTACAGCAGCTTTGAAATTTTGCTTCCCAAAAGTATGTTTGGAAACCAGGTTTGAAAACTGCCAATTTTGCATGGCTACAGTGAAAAAATTTATCCGTTCTGTTTCAGGACTTCCATTTTGCAGCAGCAATCTAAGAAGTAGGTTTTGACACTTCCTACACTTTAATCTGTGTTTTCACTTGCTCAGTTTACAGAACAAATGCTTCTTGTAATACATACAGAAATAAAAATGCACACTACCATTATTCACTTCACTCATGACAGCCTGAGACTGATTAGTTCTAAACTGTTCTAAAGCAGTTGTGCTGTGTTTAAACTGGACAGAGCTGTTAAAGACTTGCTCTGCTGTATTTTTCCAGAGTTTTTCTGCTGTGAGACAGGAATACTTGATGGTCTGACTCGGAATTTGAATATTTTACCCCTTGACATTAGAAGCAAAGGTGAAGGTATTAGTGAACAGAGCTTTGTTTTAGGGCAAAGGGCAACATATCAAGACATTACCTAACAAATAAAAATGGAATCTTTCACCTTATTTGTAAAAGAAAATGGTGAAGATTTACTTTTTAGAATGATTGTAACACACATGTAGTGCTGTTTTATGTCTCCAGCAAAGTATAACAGATGGACTGTGGGTTTATTGGGAAAAAAAAGTGTGCTGAAAGATTTTTATTATGTGAGAAAGAGAGAACAAAACCCAAGGAAACATCTGGACAATTAATCTCTCAAATCTTTGTATATAACATGAAGAAAAATACTGAAATATTTCAGAAGCCTTGCTCAGAAACAAATTAACTATTGTTAGCAAAGCACAATAATTCACCATCCTTCATGCGAAAAGATCTTTTCAATTAATAATTAATTGATGCCACTTTGTTCTTCACCCCTGGAAAAACAAAGAGCAGGGAGGGTAGCATGTTCCTCCTGAGGTTTCTGGTTTGTCATTATTAAGTGATGAATCACTTTCACCGAGGCTGAGCTGATTTGTCGTCTCCCAAGGAAGCAAATGTCATTGTGGGGGAAAAGGGTTCTTTACCTGTTATTCAGGGCTCTGTGGTGTCTGGTTACTGATCTGGACCAAACATCTGGCAGCCCTGCCACCTCTCCCTGACATGTGTGCACAATATGCACTTCTGCTTTGTGGGTCTCCGTGTGGGGAGGGCTTGCCTTTTTATTTTAAAGCTGCACGGTGACAGGTGAGCAGGGAAATGGGTGCTTTTTGTCTGGGCTGGTGAAACATTATCTTTTTTTGCAAGTGTAGGTTGCAGTTTGAAGGGGAGTTTCCCAGAGCTGTGGGGCCCTGGAGCTGTTCTGAATGGAGAGGGGGAGGTTGCCATCCACGCCTGCTGGCTGTCTGTGCATGTGTTGTTCTTCCCTGTGGCACTGCAGAGAGCAGCCCCAGATCAAACCATCCACACCCTCATTTCTCTGCTCTTAGCTGGGATCTTGCTATGGTGATTTCCTCTCCCTCAGCTTTACATATTTTGGGAAATGGGAAAGGGTTCCATTTGTTGGTTTTCCCCCTTCTACCCTTTGAATTCTGGTGTTGGCTTCCCCTCCTAGCAGCCCCACTGGGGGGTTTCTAGGAGATATTAATTCAAACACTACTAGAAGTGCATACTTTGGCCTTTCTCCTCTTGCCCCAGCCAAATAAGAACATGGATATTTTTGCTGCACCATTTCTCTCTGGACTGGGGCTCCTTTTCCATCTGCAACCGTGGGAGCTCCAAAGCAGGCACACAAAGGAAGCGATAACCAAATCCCACAAATAAATCATTCCCCTGTGCAGTCTGAGTTATGGCCAAAGCTGGGAAATCAACCTCCTTGCTGAAGCTCATGCTCATGGTTTGTGTCCAACCTGGTTTGTTTGTGGGTTTTATTTGTTTGGTTTGGGTTTATTTTTTAGTCAGTCTAACAGATAGGAAAACCTCTAAATACATAGGCTTTAAAAATATGGTTCAATCCAGGCTCTTGAAAATGGAACTATTTCCAATATCCTGATTTTTCCAGTGCCCAGTATTTATATGATCTTCCCCATCCAGTTTATTTGTTGCCAAATACTGTCCAAAAATATACTGTCCAAAAATTCCTTGGTGGCAAAGTGGTTTTATTCAGACTGTTTAAGATCTAGTTTTGGTAGAACACTTCTTTCATGTCAGCTGCAGTACTACTCAATATGGTGTTGCAATTAAGGCTTCACAAACAAAATTAGGACAGTTATATGTCAGGATAATATCTAGTGCCATCAAAAGAAGATGAAATTTAATTAAAGGGTAACAGTCTTTGAAAAGCTTCTGTCATCACAATAGCAATAAATTCTACTTTGGTTTTGTCTTGCATGAAGACAGAAAACAAAATGCAGAATTTTATAGAAAAATATACCAGTGTGTTTCCCTCTGGGAATAATTTGTTGTTTTGAGTCCTGCTGTGAATGATGGTCTCAAATGAATCAAAGAAGGTTTATCATGTTCTCACCAGTGATTTAGGAAAAAAAAAAACCATGAAATGCCATAGCTACTTTTATTAGTTCAATGTGTGTGCTGTGTTTATTTGTTTTTCTTTCATGGATCATATTTGAAAGGGCATTAGGAAATAGATTTAAATAGTGTCTTTTGACTGTTGTCTGTATTCCTATATTTAATTTTTCAGTGTGTACTTACCAGCTATATTTGCCAAATTAGTTGATCTCAGCCACTAAAAAATAAATATTTCAAGACCTAAATTCTTGTACTGATATCAGCTTCTGTATCTCCCAGCTCTGCACGTGAACTAAGATTAACATAAGAGTTTTCCTTTGTGATAAATTTGTTCAATAACATTATACTGGGCTAAATGTTATTTTCTAAAATAGACTATTTAATATTTCCTTCAATTTCTGGTCACTGAAACAATCTGAAATTCACTATGGATATATCCATTATCAATGTCTCACCAATTCATGTCTCACTGGCATAATACTCTAAATTAATTTTTACTATCAGTACTATAAATGTATGACATAGAATGAAGATAACTAGTTTCCCTTACAGATCCTAATTCAAGGAGTGTCAGTCCTCAGAGACAGAAGGTGGTTGTTTTTTATTTTTCTATGGATTATTTACTTGCTGAGTCATGGTGGTACTTGAGGTATTTTACCAAAGAAGTGTGGCAGAAAGAGATTGATGGTCTGGGAGGACCAAAACACAACACCTTGTTTTGGAAGAAATTAAGAAATTATGTTTTTCTGGAGTTTGGGTAATATTTTAGTTATTTAGGGAGTAGTAACGATATCATTAGTTAAAAGAAGCAATAGGAAAATTGTGGATAGCTTTTTAAAAAAATAACTCAGAAAACCCCCAGCCTTTTCTCAAAATATAACAAGAAATGTAGTAGAACCAAGCTTCCTGTTTCCTAAAGGATTAATTCAATCCAGTTATTGCACACAAATCTGGGATATTTGCAGGGCACAGCCATGGCCAACCATAATCAACTTGAAAAACTACAGCCACAAATTGCTGCATTAGATCGTTCCTTAACCAACTAAAATTATTTGCATTTGGATGCAAAATACATTCTGCAGATGGAGAGGGAAACTTTTCCTGCCTTATTTGCCTAATTCCACATCTGCTGTCACTGATGGTCAGTTCAGAGGACACCAAGAAGGGCAGGAACACAAACCAAACCAGAGTGAGGTGGCAAACGGAGTCTCCAGGAATTTGGCATGGCAGCTGCTCGCATCAGTCTCATCTCTAAACCTGCTGTTCCCCTCAGAGTGGAAGGATGTTGGAGACTCATTTGCAGCTCTGGCATTACACTTCAAAACCAGATGGTTCTCCTCCCCAGCCAGGTTTTTTATCCTGCTGCAGTAAAAAGCAAATTTCATTCTTTATCCTGCACAGAAATTCCTGGCTGCAGGTTCACAGTGGTTTGTCCTGCCATGGTGCCTTTGGTCACTCTCCCAGGCAAGTCCAGCATTGCAGACCTGCAGAACCTCATACACCTCCCAGTCTGGTCAGCCAGACTGCAAAGCTTTGGACAATTCACCCTCCTGCCCTCAGTGTGAACCACTCTGGCCCAGGCAGGTGCCCTCAAAATGATTTGTACAAAGGCAGTGAAATGGGTGAATCATCATGGCAGAGCTTTCCTTTCACTTGGCTGCTGCTTGGTTTTGGCAAAATCTGGGAATAAGAAAAATGGTGTGTCCTTTCCAAGTTTGTATTTCTCTCATAAGTTGGATTTTTACCTTTGAATGCACATTGAATGATGTTCGTGTCCCTCTTGTATGCTCCTCTTCAAGGTGAAGCTGACAAAGAGAGGAAAAGGCCTTGGAAAGGATTTGTGTTCAGTCCCTAAGAAAGCCTGTTTTCACTGAAGAACAATGTTGGTTTGGTTTCTTTTTAGATGATGTCTTCCTTCTGAATCGACTTCTCCCTTATGTAATGTTTTATTTTCCTGGCTTGTTGAGGATATAAATGAAACCTGGTGAGACATTTTCAGTACCATGAGGGCTGAATTATTAAGCACCTGATAATTCCCTGGAAGTAAGCTCAGGCTCTTAACCTGGCAGTATTTCTGAGCCAAAACTGCTTCTTTTCCTGCCACATGCTGCAGTTGTCCAATCCATGTTGTGTGATGTGGGTGACTGGCACACAGATAAAACCTCATCTAGGGTGTCAGCTCCTTTGAAAACACAACAGAGCCCTTGCTGTCACACACATTTGGTATAACAAGGAGAGGGTGTTGGGTTCCCTTTATTAATTAATGTCAGGGCTGAAGCTGCTGACACTGAGTAGCAGTTTCTTTTGCTGCTCACTGGAACAGCACAGTCCTGTCACAAGGACCTGACACCCGCAGCCTGTGTCACACCTCTTGTCCGTGTCCCCAAGATCTGTGCTTGCACACTGAGAGTAAAAGCAAACAAGGAATTCTGAGGGAATTTCTACACATTCCACCTCAGTACTGATTGATTCAAGCCAATCTTTCAGTACCTACTCATTTTCTCCATTTCAATAAGTATTTTTGATGGTGTCCTTATTATGGTTTCCTTTCCCTACAAGTTGCTTCAGTGAGAAGTGTTTTCAGAATGCATTTTTAGTTCTGTTTTCAGATAAGCTGTCACATTGTGGAGGCTCTGCAGAGACTCAAATGAGAGAAATCAATTGTCTGTGCTTGATTATTTTGTGGAGTTGGTGGAGTGTGTCCTCCCAGGATTCTCAGCTTGTCACAATTGCCATGGGATGTGACAGCAGTTTTTTTACTGTAATTATGTGCTTGTAAATGCTGCACATTCATTTTCATCATTTTGTCCAGAAATGCAATATTTAAACTGAAAACACTGTATCTCTGGAGTACACTGTGTAATACAAAACATGTTCAAGTCAGATAGGATTAACTGCTTCTGTTACATTCCCTTTTTCTGTAACTCTTATTTGCTTTAGCACTGTACTCCAGTCTCCACTGGAGTCAGAAATGCACAGACACATAAAAATGCTGCCTTTCTGAAAGAGCCTTTTTCCATACCAAAATGGGCCTCCCACCCCAATGGGCTTCCTCATTTTTCAGAGACTAATTCTCTTGCATGAAGTGAACAAATTCTTTGAGTTTGAATCTCTTCCAGATATCTCTTTATTGCACAGACTCTTTAGATTTTTATTGGTGCAATAAATCGGGGAAGTTCTATCAAACTGATGTTATTTGTGTGTGCTTTACAAATGCACATAGATGAAAAATGCAGAATTATTACAGCTAAAAAATGGCATTTGAAGGACATCAGTGGTTCAAACACCGTAACTCAGAGGCTGGGGGTTCACTGAACGTTCAACCTCGTTTTTGTAACCCAGTCTTTAATGGCAGAATCACTTCTCATTTTTCAGTAGAATATTTGCCTGGGGTTGTATGAAAATGCGTGTTTTTAACAGGTGTTCCCTCATTTCTGAAGGTTTGGCTTTGACACCATATTATTCCCTTGACAGAGGTGCTTTTATTTATGTCAGTCTTAAAATGTAAATTCCAGTAGCTCTGATGTTCCAATCAATATTCTTCAACTCTCATCATCACATTCCATTTATTTTAATGCTGCATCTCAGGTTCCTAATGAGTGTTGAAACTGGAGTCTTTGAAAGAAAACATATACACAAGCAATAAAACCCCTTGCTTCAATTAAAAACAAACAAACAAACAAAAAACCACCCAAAACTAACAAACACAAAAACAAAACCAAGAAAACAAAATGAGCATTTACTGGTACTTCAATTTATTTAAACCCATGAATGGACCAAGAAGACAGTAGCTATAGAGAATATATATTTTGCTTCTTTTTGCTTCTCTCTCTCTGGTTTAGCTATTTTTGTATTCCTGTTTCACAATTGTCTGGTTTTTGTTCCAGTGGCTGTTAATCTTTTGGTTTATAAAATTATTATTATTATTTCAAAGCCTGTCAGACTTTTGGTGGGGAAGTCACCACGAGGGGAAAGTGTTGGCAGAAGGATCTCAACACTGCTCTTTACCCTTTGTGTGTGTGTTTCCAGCATAGCCACCCTGCACTTCCAAAAAATAAACAGTATTAAGAACTTTTGCTCTCTGCCACATTTCTGAATATTAGTTGTTAGGCAAGGCCGTGCTTAAAATTAAGTTCTTTCAGAAGCATAAATCTGTGTTGTAATGCAGCCTCGTGAAGCTTCACAACCTTTAGGAACATGCAGATTTCCAGAGCCTGTTTTGGGAGTATCCTGCTGGTCACTCAGTAACCAAAATGCTTCAAATCAGTGATTAAAACCCTTGGGCAGAATTTTCTCTGTTTTTCTGGTTTCTGTGTACTAGTATCAGTGGGACAGTGTTACATGATTCCAGGCATAAGGATTTTTTGGCACAATAAAATTCAATTTTTTTATTAAATTTTCCAACAATCTCAACAGCTACTGCCAATTTATGTCACTTGGAAACTGAGCTACTCAACCATAATATTTTCATATTATTGCTCTGGCTTAGGACGTTTCTCCCTTGGGTTAGGCAAGCTGGATATGAAGTCTAGTGAGGGTATTGAAGAAAAGGAAGTTTAGAAGAATGTTTAAATCTGAGATAAAGCATGAACCTCACTTTGGAGGAGGTAAAGAATTCCTTGAAGGATTGGACTGGATTTTAGCTGTTTGTTGTTATGCTCTGTTTGCCACCAAGCTGAAACTTTGGCTTGCAGCCCCTTCTGGGTTATTGTGTTGGAAGGAGTCACCTGCTGTGTAATGGACATCTGGGTAAAGCTTAAGGATTTTCCTGAAGGGGGTGCTGCTTGGTGCTTTGAACAGCCTACATGAGAGGTGGGCTGTTTTTGTCATTTTTGATTTTTTTTGAATATTGTCATTTTAAAATTTTTGCTATTGATAGGTTTTTGGGGGATGTAAAAGGTGAACCTCCTTTTTCTCTGCTCTTTCTGCCAAGAGTTCCTTTAAACCTCTGCGTGGAAGTGGGGAGAGGGGGGACAAAGGGAAAGAGAAGCATAATTTCATTTTTCTGTACCTTAACCTCTGCGTGCCAGACTGCTCCCACCCTTCTACCCATAAACTGAGTTATTTGTGAAGAGTTAACTCCACTGCTGCAGACTGTGACCTGGCCAGTGATCTAGGAGCAGGTTATTTACTTACAGGGATCTCCTCTCATCAGTGCATGCAAGAACTGAACCTTTCAGTGGCATTTGCATTTGCCTCAGCTTCTCAAGGCTCTCTTACTTACTGGTTGGGAAGCTGAGCTTCTGCTGCCCCATGAAAATAATAAAAAGGTGAAAGAATTAATAGTCTAGAGGTGTGTGCTGTCATATTCCTGGTTTCTGTGGGGTATGACACATATGAATGAGCTGGACTGAGTTTAGTTCCCACTTTGTGAGCTGGCCAAGACCAGATTCTCCCAACTCCCATCAAGCAAAGGTTAATAATAAACTGACCAGCTCATCAGTCACGTTTCTTCATGGTATTCTCACTTTTCAAGCTAACCTGGGATTTCCTTTGTGAGATATCCAGAAAAGAGGAGGACATTTGCAGAAGAAGAATGGATTCTGGATGAGTGGTTGGTGAATTTCCTTGCCTGAAATGGGATGAGGGATTGTCTGTGTCTGCTCCTTAACAAGTTAACTGGAGAAAGAAATTAATAGTTCAGGGGCCCTGAAAATAGAACTGAGAAATCCAAGGAAGCCAATTGGTGTCTGGTGTAATTTAATTTTCTTTTTCCCTTCCCATTTGCTGGTTTGGCCCTTTTTTGTGTGTGTAGTGGGGGCAGAAGGAGTGAGGGAGGGGAAAGGGTCTTATATACACTGAAATACTGAATAATTTCATTTACGGACAGAACCTGTTGGAGAACCATTGTCTGGTGGAAAATCCAGTGTCTACTAAATCTACTTTTTCCATGTGAGAGCATGAAATATTGCCAAAACACAGCAGGAAACCCAAATTGCAGTATATTCTTTCAGGTCAGTTTGGTGCCCATTAGAATTTAGTTGAATGCATTGCAAACATTTAGTTTTAAAACAACTTAATATACCTGCTTTTTCCAAGCAGTACATTTCCTTCCAAGGCCTGAAATCCAAGCTGCCTTTGTTTCCTGAAGCCTGAGCTGACCAGAGGGCTATTTCTGGCGTAAAATAACAGTTTTCCTTTAACCAGTCTTGTTTATAACATGTCATGGTTAGTCTTGTATAACTCATCATGGAGTTACACAACTGGAATTTATTATGGGAGATACAGAAGGCCTAACATAAATGGCATCTGAACTGGAACTTCTCTGTGGCAATGGGAAATGCATTTTAATGTTGAGATTAACTCAGCTGAAGTGTTTTGTTTTTACTCAATAGATTGAAATGAGATGCTTTTGTTTAAAAATTATAGAAATATATGAATGTTGATAGCAAGAGAAATGAAAGTGAAAATTCCTTTGACCTCCAGAAACTGTCCATGAAAATGAAAAATTTTATTGTTTTCCTGGTATCCAAAATCACCTTAAATATGTGAGAGAAAAGAAACAGATAAGCATTATTTGACATTAGTGTGATTAAGTTGTGTTGATGTGTGTTTGAAATATCAAAACTTTCCAATGAAGAACAGAAGTTTGAATATTGACAATGGATGTTAAAAGGTAGGCACAGCATGGAGAGCATAGGTGTGATGTAGGGGGGCATCTGAGGGATTTCCTTCAGCCCACAGGAAGCAATTTTTGTAAAGGCAGACATAGCTGGATGAGATGGAGATGAAATGTTAATTTATAAGCACTTCTGTGACTTCTGTGCTATGTTTATTTACACATAGATGTTCTCATATTGATACAGAGATCTGGACACCTTCCTGAGGAGAAGAGCACAACAGTGGATCTGTCTAATCATGTTCTGGGAATTTAACACCATCTTGTTCCTCTCATCTTTCCTCTCTTAGCACAATTCGCTCATTTTTGTATTAAAACTCCATTGCTTTAGTAACATAATATTGGTGTCCAACTGCCAAAGCAAATGTAGGGTGTAGATTTTCATTAGTCAGAGCTCTGGAAGCTTTTATTTGATTAACTATTCTAAAGCAACACAAGAGTTGCGTGATAAAAGCTTTGCATGCTCCTTTTACCACACATGCTTACGAGAGGAACTTGGGGGGTTATTTATATATTGTGGTAAAAAATTGCATTAGCACTTGCTGCCTCAGCAGACTCCTTGGGTTTTGCTGGCGTTCTCCTCTGGTTATGCACTGGCCCTACGCAGTAAAATATAATGAAGGGCTTTGGGGACGTTTCAACACATCAATTATCAGTTTTATACAAAGGGCCATCCTGTGGCTTGCCCAGCTCGATGGAAAGACCTGTGGCTTTCGTTTACACGGTAATGATGGGCAATTCCCAAAGGGCCAACAAAACCCAATCACAACGTGAGCCTGGAGCTGGGCAGATCCCTTACCTCTGCCAGAAAGGATGATTCTGATGGAGCCATTCTTCAGTGCCACGGCTCTGTCACAACAGCGTTCGGGCTGTGTCTGGGCTGTGCTCGGTTTGTTGTTGCAGCTCCTGGAGTGGAAGTCAGCTGTGGCATAACCTGTGTCAACAAAAGCCCAGCACAAGCACTGGGGTTTGTGTGTTGTTAGCCACGTTGTCATGGACTCTTTGTTTTCCCCTCTGGTGGCTGCTGAGGTCAGACGTCAGTCTGGGGGCACACAGAGAAGGGCTCTGGTGGTGCAGGGATTACCTCATTAAAGGACTATGTGCTATATTAATAGTGGCTTTGCTAGTGTTACTTTAGGTAAACCCTTGCTTTTTCTGGCCTAGTCAAAACACTGAAACACTTCCTGTTAATTATGGGCTTCCATCCATGGTGCCTGGAGAAGAGACAGATGGAGTGGATGTGCCTCTGAGGCTGCTTCCTGCCTTCTTGCTTGCTGCAGCTTATAAACTGGTGTTATGGTAATAGTGGGATGGGAGGGTTGGAAGGGACAGAGGAAGAGAAAAAGGAACAAGTCAGCTGCTCTTCTCTTCCTGCCTCTTCCCACCTTCTGAAAGGGCTCTGCTGAGAGGCAGTGAGCTAACTTAAGAAACATGGTGTTATCCTTGGCCACACCCTTTCCATGGAAAACCGTGTGTCAGCGCTGCAGAGATGCCTCTCCCCGCAGAGCACTCTGCACAGGCTTCCCCCTGTATCCTGGGATGACCTCTCACAGGCAGCACACACTCTGGTCCTTTGCTGTCCTTCTGAGGCCTTAAGTTTTAGCTTTTGTATTTTTCAGTTCCTGTACTGCATTAGTGTATAACTCTGAACTCCATATGGAATAAGCTCTCTTCACATTGTGGTCAGACAAAACAATCCTTCCAGGCCTGAGAACCAAGGACATGATCTGCCAAAAAGTAAAAACAAAAGTGAATTGGAAGGAGCAAACTGGGGGTGCATGACTTCATTACCTGAAGCTGTAATTAATTGGAGGATAAACTCCTGATGTGCAAATAGACCAAATTTACATCTGTCTGAAAAACTTGTGGCCACTGTCCATCTGTGTAGCCTCTGCCAGGCTATTGGCTGCCCAAGGTGTGTCTGTTGAAGGCCTTTTATAAATACCCACTTTATTCTCTTCACTCCCCTGGTCTAGGCAGCCACTCCAAGGCATCACTTCTTCCTTAGCTGGGCTTGCAGCTCTGCTTCACCACTGTGCTCTCCCTGCACTGGGGGCTGGGATCCAGTGACCCCTCTGCCTTCTTTACGTTGGCTCCCTGGAAAAAAGCAAGGGGTTTGATTTCAAAACTGGCCTTCAGGAAAAGAGTCTTTAGCACCAAGAGATGTTTTAAGGTATCCAGGAGCTGCTGTTTTAGAGTTCAGAGATGGCATTAATTTTGAGCCTTGTAGCCTTGATTGTCAGGGTAAAACCATTGTATTAAATGATTTGTGAGGTGTAGAATTTGCTCCTCGTGGACAGCAGACTCAGCAGAAGAAAAAAAAAATCTGCAAATACTTTTATTTTTCTTTTAGTTTTGTTTTTTTTTAAGAGAGTTATTTTCAAAAATCTGGCTCTTGTATATTTTTCTGCCCTTATAGTAAGAGATGTCTATGTGGCTTTTAATATTGTTATTCTTTATTCTTTTATAGTCTGCAAAACTGCATTGCATTTTAATTGAGTGGCTCAGAAATGATTGTTCACTGGGGTTGGAGAGAGTGTCTCAGAAATGATTGTTTTGTTTTGATTTGTGAGAGGTCTTCTGTAACTGAAGAAGTGAAGTTACTGTAGAAACAACAATTAACCTTTTAAAGTACAGAGTCAGGTGTAGTGTGTAGGAAAATGAGCAATATTAGCAACACTTCCCAACTTCCTTGCTTTCACAGGCTGCCTTCTAGCTGGGAATCACAAGTGCTGTATAAACAAATATACGTGAGTATATATATGGGTAGAGGAAGCCTGACCCATGGGAATGTTCTGATTTTTTCCTGAGCTCACACACTGGAGCCTGGTGAAGGAGTCAGGAAGGGTGCCAAGGTTTCCTGATTTGCAGTGCTTTGTCCTTGCAGACAGACAGAATCTCCTGCAGGCTGCGTGTGTGCTGCCTGCATTTACTGACATTTGCATGTACACAGCAGAGGGCATGACCATCAAATCTCTGATAAATACCTATTTCCTAACATATTGTCTGTGGGGAGTGCAGCCAGTGAAGCTTGGGTTCCTCTGGATTTGAGTTTCATGGCTGGACTCTCTGATGCCCAGTGAAAATCTGAGTTCCAGTTGAAGCTTTTCCCACAGCTTGGATATTGCAGAGCCTCTTGTGTTCTTTGATTCTCTGGAGTCTAATAAAATAGAAGTTTATATTGCAGTCTTTCCTGTTTGTGGGGCACCACTAATGGGGGCTCCCTTTTTTCATCCTCTTTGCTGCTTCTATTTTTAGTAGGTTTATTAGAACAAAGCATAATTGCTATCACTGTTCTTCTGTCAAAGTGGTTATAAAAGTCCATCTCAGATATACTAAGATGGAAAGCCAACAAAGATGTGAAATTATGCAGACTTTACAATCACTGTAATTTTCTTATGACACAGAGCTAAAAATTGGGTTGTCTTTTCAAGAAAGGTATTGGGGTTTTTTTCTAAGTAAAACATGAATAAGAACTGGTATTTACAAATGGTGATAATACTTGAATACAATAATATGGGCTGCCATCAAAACCATAAAAAATTATTAGTCTGAGTGATGATAATGGACACAAATGCCTCAGGACTTCTAAGGAGAAGAACAAATCCAGTACCAGCAGAGCCTGTGAAGACAGGCAGAAAAACTGGAAATGAAAGTGTTGATACTGTCCAGAAGTAAAAGCAATTGAACAGTCAATTACTTCTAGAAGTTGTTTGTTTAAACATTGAACTACTGCTAGCATTTCGAGTTATCCATCTGAGCAAATAACAATGCTGCTGTATGTCCCTCAGCCATTAGCTGCAAACCCTTAGGAGCAATTCTGGTTTTACTCTCTTGAAATCACATATTTTTGTCAAAGCAGTAGTAATAATGTGGGTTGCAAATTGCACTTGGTATAAAATTAAAAAAAAAAAAAAAAAAAGGAGTTAAACTGCAATTTAGCACAGCCAATGAACACATTTGTTTCACAAGTTTAAACTTTCCCATGGGAATGCTGGAGCAGCCCTTCTGATCTCTCTGTGTGTATTCAAAGGAAACATCTTTACAATACAGATGCTTGGGAAAACACTCTGGAACATAGACATTGCTTCTCAGGATCACAGAAACACAACAAACTTACTGCTGTTTGTTTATAGTTTAAGGTTTTTAAAAAATAGCAGAGCAGATTTGGGGGAGTGTTGTTTTTTATGTTTGTTTGGGGGATTTTTTTGTTGTTGTTGGTTGGTTGTGCCTTTCATGCTGAAGGTCTTATCTTTTTCCAAACAGGGGCAGGCACAAACAAATCTTTGTGCACCTGCAGTAAAATAAGGAGGTGATTTTGATGTCTGCAGTGGCAGTGGGTGAAGTTGCTGCTGTCACAGCTGGACTTGGGCCAGTTGGATCAAATTCACCTCCCACGGGTCATATTTCAGTGGCTCCAAAGAGACAATGGAGGAAATTTCCACCCACTTGGTGCTTAGGTGATGTGTCAGTATTCAAGACATGACAAATCTGTAAGAATTTTACTCCTGCATCTGTGCTGGATGTGATTTTGTGCCTTTCCTCTGTAAAACCTTCCCCTCCAAGACAGATGGATGTGACTTGACAAAACCAGGTGTCTCTCCCTGCAGGGCTCAGGCACTGCTGGCTCATATTTCTGCAATGGCTCTTATGTGCAGGTTGTGGTTCCCTTCACAACATCTCAGCACCAACTTGTGCCCTGGACTGTGGGAACTGAGAGGGGAGCAAAGTTTTCATGTGGCAATTCCAGCCACACTGGTAGAACTGGCCAAATACAAATGCTGGTCATCTTCAAGACTTCCTGAAACACTGGCAGCAGCTCTCCTACCATAATCAAATGGCTTTGTGTCATTTTAAGGAGTTGGGAGAATCAGCTAGTGTTTGAAGAAGGTTTGTTGTGCAGGAAAGCAGAGTAAGCCCTTCAAAAATATCCCCTTTGTTATCAAGTGAGGGAGCTCAGCCACTGTGGCAATGACTGGGTAATGTCTGCCAGAGGTGATGAAATGACTCCAGACTGCTTTGAGAGCTTCTTTAAAATGTCCTGCTGGGGCTGAGTGCCTAAATCTTGGTTGCTCTGATACCTAAATTAATCACCTGCACAAGGTGATATGAATGTAGTCTGAAGTTAACGTTTTGTGATTCAGTCTTGAACTATGATTGCTGTATCGTGGTGCTTTGGCTGCTCCTTTAACTTTTTTTGTGTGCTGAGATTCCTCAAGGGCCAGTAGTTCAGACCTGTCTTTTAGAAGGGCTCTCAGGATTGTCTTGGTAAAATTCCTGCCACATTCAGCACTGCTGAATAAAGCAAGCAGAGTCAGGTACTGTTTTCCTTCTCTCTGATCTCACTGGGGATTCTCACTGAGTTCAGTGTCATGGTTTGCTTTGGAAAAGGTCACGTGGAAGTCACATTGCACATCCATCCTAGTGGCAATCTGGGAACAGAACCTCATTAAGCTGCCAGCCTTTTTCCTGTGTATCATGCATGTGGTTTTGGTGTGTGACTAGGGTAAGACAAAAATTTGGGGCAACCTTCAGCAGATCATAATGGGTCTTTTTGCAGAAGATCTTAAAGTGTCAAATTTCAGTAATTTAGTGCAGGACTTTAACCACAGTTACACACTGCAGTCTTGGCATAGGAGGAGTCCTTGCTGCTGACTGCAGAAACATGGTCTGTAATGATTTTTGTTACTGCTGCTTGGGTGATTCATAATGCTCTGGAAAACACCTGGTAATCAGAGCTAAATATAAAATTAAATTCCCAAGAAAGTTGCATATGCTATAGGACACATCAAGATAATTTCATTCCCCCGAGAATTTATTGGATAGAATCAGAAAAAAGACAATATTCTTTTCTTTTTTGCTGCTAGGATGATGAAGCATTCCTGAAGATAAACTGCTTTAGCCATTCATCAGAGCCAGTTATTGCTTAATTAAATTAACTGTCAGACCTTATTATAATCTGTTCTTTTCTAAATATTGTAGCAGAAGCCATTCTTCACTTAAATAAAAAGTAGCAATGTGTCATAGACCAACCAGCTGAAGAGCCCAAAATGTCTGACTCAAACAGCTGACCACAGGGGTGTGTTTCTCAAATTCCAGCTGCTCCAGCTAATCTCTTGCCAGCACACCTACAACAGCCTGATCCTGCCTTGTACGAGTAGCTGTCCATGTAAACTGATAAAAACATTACTGTGCCATTCTCTTCCAGTAATAGTTCCATTGAAAAGTTCCAGCTGTTGGAGGAAAAAATATTCTGATGAGGACAACGTGATGTTTTTCCAGTTCCCCTCACTTAGCAGTTAAGGGGATATTGCCTTTAGCAATATTTGCCTTTCTTCAAGGCCTCCTGACCTGAGAGATCTGTTTTACAGGGCACTCATGACCTCTCATTACTATACACACAAAACAAGATGTGGCTGGAATGATAGAAATACATCTGTTAAGTGAAAAAGCTAAAGGACATCTATATGAAGACATATATCCTGAAAAAAGCAAACATTAATGGACAGGACTGAAGTGAAGCTGACAATGAGGATGGCATCCCTTACTCTGAAGCTTTAGTTTTATATTCATACTGCTCCAGTGGCAGGTCCTTTTCTGAAGAGTGCAGAATCCTGTGTGTCTGTCTCTACAGCTGATGTTCATAATAAATGGTTTTGTCAGTATTCAATTATTGTGGAAACTCCTATATCTTACTGTTCATAGCCCTCACATGTTTATAGAGATCTGGGTATGACCTCAGTATGCTCATGTGTCAAACAAAGTTATATTTAAGCAGAGTAACTCTTTTACTGAGCTAATTTCACAGAATTGTTGCATTAAATATAGTCTTTTGAAAGACTTGATTTGAGGGGAGTGAGCTTTCAGTCTGGGTGGTGCCTGTACCCAGTGATATCAGGTTGCTCATGGTTTACAGCATCTGGGTCCATGACCAGAGTGCAGATATCTCTGAATATCCCATTTTATAACATGTGTGTGTGCTGATTGTCTTGGTAGCAGTGTCTTTAACAGTGTTAGATGTGTAATGGTTGCTTTTGCTGCTGAGCAGCAGGCCTTCAGCACACCAAGGGAAGTCACACTGTGAGTAGGGCCTAACACTTCTTGGAGGTGCACAGCAGACACAGATTGCAGCCAAAGGGATTTGCAGATACTTGGAAGGGAAAAGTGCTTGCCATGAGAGCAATGAAGGGCTGGGAGAGGGGTCTGAAGGAGGTGTGGGAGGTGTGTGATCTCCATCCTGAGAAATACTGATAGTTAAGCATGCAAGGCCCAACAGAGCAACCTGGGACAGTGGAAAGTGTCCCTGCCCATGGCAAGGGGTGGAACTGGATGAGCTTTGATGTCACTTCCAACCCAAACCATCCTGTGAATCCCGTAACTTTATGTTTCTAACCTAGAGGACTTCATGGTTCTCACCTTGCTCTGTTGCAGTGCTGGAACCACACTTTATCAAAGAAGGTGCATCCTTGTCGATAACTGCAGCACAGGCCCCTAGAAGTAACATTTATTTTATATAATACTACTCTTTTTTTTTTTTGTTTGAACACTCACTGCTTTCCAGCAATGAGACTAGAAATTCTTATCATACTTCACTGTTCAAGAAGCCTCCAAATACTTCACATTCCATTCCCTAGGAAATCTGCACTCTGTGAAAAGTAGATGCTTTGGGAGTGGTATAGCTGGACTGTCTTTGATAAAGAAAAAAAAATAAATGGAGAAGAGTGGTAGTGAATTGTGTCCCTCATCAGGAAAAACTGAATTTGCAGTTCAACTGGATTAAATGATTTTTCAATAAGAGCATGGCATCATTAAAGGCATTAAAACCCTTTTATTTGGCAATAATTGACCCAAATTATTGCTAAGTTGTCAAAGACTGAGCCAATAAGCATTTAAGCATCTTAAATACATAACATTTCTCTGTAGCTTGGAAATTAACAGTAACATGAACTAACTCCTAATGACCTAAAGTCATTAGCCAAAACTGTTTGAGTAAAGGTACTGTGTTCCAGGTATTTTTTGTGTCCATGTTGTGTGGCTAGGAAAAAAAATTCTGCTTGAATTCCTGTAGGAAGGAATACATGGTCTTTTGACCTCAACATTTTGAATTCTGAATTCTTTAATTGTGAATCAGTCGTAATGAATAAATAAACAGGTCAGGCAGTTTCATTAAAGTGCATATTTAGAGGAGCGTTTTAAAATCAAATGTTGAGTCTCTCTGATAAGGCTGATGTGAGCATGGCATTTGTAATGCAGCAGCTGGCAAATTACACCACGTTGGAGGTGATCTTAAAAGTGCCTATTGAAGTACAGAAATACTGGTCAAGCTCTTTTTCCAAAAATCTGAGACTAATTAAGCAACTGTGATAATTTTGTTACAGTCCAAAGAACAATTACTTAGGAGGAAGACAGGAATATAATGATGAATATAATGATGAGCATTTTGGATATCTAAAAAGCCTCAGGCATTATTAAAGCACTGAAATGTTGGAAGTGATCCAAGTCTTCCTGAGTGTCTGTAAATTATTCATGTCCTGGGGAGATGCTGGCAACATCAAAACAAGTGACCAAACTGCTCATAAGCACCATTTTGTCTCCATTCCATAGAAACAAAAATTCTGGTTTAAATTTCAGAACTGCAATGTCATTTTAGCATAAACCAGGGATGGTTTCTTCATTGTCAGGAATTGTTTTGACTGGTTTGTTTCTTTTTTAAATTGAGAACTTCATGTGTGGAACTCCCAAGGTCTTCAACAACAACTAATAATTTGAGAGAAGTGTGTTTGTCTATGAGGTTTTGTAGGAAGTTAGAATATTAATTTCTAGCTATAAAACAAAACTGCAAACTATTATTGGAAATGTAATATGTGTGTGGTATTTTGACCAAGAGCACCACCTGGGCCATTAAGAGGGTGCTCATATTGCTGTAATTTCTGAGATCTGATGCAGGGTTGCATATTTAGAAGCTTTGATGTGATTGAGCTGTGTTATTGTGTGGTTGAGCTGCATGAGGGAAGGTTGGCTTTGAGAGTACCAGCAAGAGCAAATAACTGGGTTTTTAAAGGCTTTCTCTGCATGTTTCTAATATGATTATTGGACACCTATGTATCCACTGTTGTATCTCTGTAAATCCCTATGTTGTGTTTGATAAATAAAAACCATCCTGTAAAAGAGAAGCTCCTGCTGGGTTGGGATGTGTCCCCTGGGCTGGTTATGGGTTCTCCATTAGCAGTAAGGCTGCTTTTCCTCATCTGATGCTGCCTGAAGGTTCACCTGCATGGCCTCTGTGCCTCAGTTCCCTGCTCAGTTTCCAAGCTCACTGTGAACATTACAGCTTGTACTTTCTGCTGTGTAACACTGAATAGTGATGCATTTTGAACATAGAATAATGATGCATTTTGAAAGGGGTTTCCAACACCCAAATGTGCCACAGAAACCCTTGTGATGCACAAGTGCTTCTGAAAGATGTGGGAGCATTGAGGGCACATCAGACACCCTTTTCCTGTAAAGTAAATAGAAATAACTTCTCTTTAGTACTTGGAAACTTTTGTTTAATTTACACTTTATACCAGTTGTTTGGTTTTTTTTTTTAATGTGGCATTTTAATATGCAGCTGTTCCATCTGTCTGGCAGAGTACCTCCAAGATGTTTAGGACATATCCTTGGCATTGGGGAATAAAAAGGGAAGGCTTAAAAAGGGAAGGATTAGGGGAAACCTTGCTGCTGTCTGCAACTACCTGATTGGAGGATGTAGAAAAAAATTCATCCCTGTGACAGAATAGGGGAGCAACAGATCCAAGCTGGACAATGGGAAATGCTGGGCAAACAGAGAGAAATGTTTTGCCCTCATGAAGGGGATGGGATACTGGGACAGCTGGTGGTGGAACAGTGGGGACTCTCCATCCTTAGAGAAATGCACAACTTGATAAGGCCAAGCCTTGGGTTATCTGGCCAAGGATGGCTGTGTTTTGGACAGAAGCCTGGACCAGATGATCTCTGTGCACTCCTTCCAAATATCAATTATTCTCTGGTTCACTCTAGGGTTTCTGAAGCAGTGATTTTTTACAAAATGAAGAAAATCAGCAGTTAATAGGAGCCATTCAGATTTACTGAGTGCTATGGAGGAGATTGTTCTTATTTTGGAAAGTGATTGTGGGTTTTGTGATCTGGTAACAGGTTTGACCAGGAGAAATTCATGCTATAAAAGTAATGAATGGCTCTCTTGTAGCCATCAGAAAAATCCCATTGTTTCCTTAATGTTCCAATACCTTGGATATCACCCTAGAAGCCAATTAATGTTTTTTTAATCATAAGATTTACCCTGTAGAATATTCTCCTGATTTATCTTTGTTTTGGGGGACACATAGAGATACTTTATGTACTATTGTTAATCCAAATATGTGTTTTGAAAGAACAGCTTATAATAGGAAAATCATGATCTCATAACTCACAAATTAGAACGGCCATGAGGAAATGCAATAATCACAAGATTAGCTCAAAGATTTAAGTGAGGTCAGAGACTTGACTCACCAGTTGTACTTGGACTTTTTTCTCAGTTAAATGAGGGAACTGTGTATGAAGCCCAGAGGCAGATAAACTCTGTGGTTCATCTGTAATTTTTACTCCATTCTCGTTTTGGGGGGTGCTGGGTTTTGGCATTTCTGGTTCAGGAGAGCAGTAATGACTCTCTTGCTGTCAGCATTATTGGGCATTTACCTCAAACCTGATGGTTGGCTGTACATAACTTTTCCAGAACACAGTGACAGAAATTGAGGATTTCCATTCTCACTCAGCTGTAAAACACTTCTTGTTGCTTTTCTTTCCTCTTTTCTTATGGAGCCATTGGTAAATTAAAGGAAAGAAAGTCACTGCACCAAAAGAGCTTAGGGAGAAGGTTGCCTCATGCAACATCACCTCTGTGCCATTGGATGTCCCTTATCAGGTCCCATAAACTAAATAAAGCAAAGCCTGGTCATTCCTTGGCACTGATTTTTTTGTTGAAAATCCTTTTTTGTGTTGTGCTTGCTCCATTACTGCAGTTGGGAATTAGGAGTGCATCTTAGCACTGGAATTATTCTGATGAGTTTTAAATTACACATCCAGTAAAAAA
Organism: Prinia subflava; assembly: GCF_021018805.1. Taxonomy (NCBI): domain Eukaryota; kingdom Metazoa; phylum Chordata; class Aves; order Passeriformes; family Cisticolidae; genus Prinia; species Prinia subflava. The sequence continues at coordinate 8,377,048 of NC_086250.1, read as the reverse complement.
ATCAGGAGCAGCAATTTCTATACTTAGGCTAAGCATGGTAGAAATCCAGTGTTTGTTCCTGGCACTAAAACATTCAGACATCTTTGCAAATGTGTTAAGTGCTTTGTAATTCAGCTGGCATCTCTTCCATCCAAAAAACCCCCAAAAGTTGCAGTCCAGAATGCAGCAGAACACACCTGCAGTTTGGCATTGGTATTTTCTGAATCAAAGGTTAAAGCAGGCAATTGATTTTTGTCGCTCATTTTTACCACATCTTTCACAAGAAAGTTGAAAGGTCTTTAATTGACTGCATTTTAAATGCTGTCACTCATGAGAATTGCAAGGCTTAGAAACAGATTTGTACAAGCTTCGGTATAATTTCCTGGTCACAGGTGAAATCAACATTTAATGTGAGTCTCAGATGAAGACCTTACACACACCTAGATATTTTCTGAAGGGAAAATATGTTCTCCCTCATTACATGAGCAGCTAGCCACAAGAAAATGAGATCTTAGGCTTATAGGTTACCAAAAAATGTTCTTTCATGTTAGGAATGATGTCTTTAGCAAGTGTGCTCATTTAACTCAATGACCTAAAAATGAATGGTTGATTTCTGGTATCTGGTGGTATTGGAAACAAAAGTATTTTGCCTAAAATTCAGCACATGTGTTTCCAATGGAAGCACAAATGACTGCAGTCTCCTGGCTCTGAAGCTTTTGATCCATAAACCTGGGGTCTTCAAATATTTCTATTCACCTTATTTAAAGATAGGTTTTATCCTACTCATAACTTAAACTCAAATTGTGGCCATCACTAAAAGGGAAAGAGAGAAGCACCACTTTTCCCTTTGGACAGGAAAACTCTGGAAAGCAATTAGTGGGAATCTGCAAGAGGACGTTTTATATTCCACTCTCTGTGCTTTCTACCAAAACCAGCCCTTCCAGTTGGCAACCATTAAAGCCCTTGTGAGCAGATGCAGGACAGACAAAAAGGGCTGAGTTAGCCATGGGGATCACACCTGGGTGTCCCCTGAAGTGCTGGATGTGCAGGGGGAGCCCCATTCCCAACAGGAGCAGCCCCAGTCCATCATGGCACAGAAAAACGCCTCCTCGAGCTTCTTGATTTTGGGCAAGAGGAAGAATTCATTGCCAGTACTGCTCTGAGTGCTCAGAGGTCACCTAAGCCCTGGCACTCCCGAATTTTGCATGACCATTACCAAAATCTCAGTGTGGTGTGAGCAGCCAGCACTGTGGATGGTGGTGGGAGCCCAGCCTGAGAGCCCTGCTCTGTCACCACTGTTTTTGTTTTAGTTTCTCCCTTGAAAACGGCCTGTTCAGAATATAGAGAGTACCAAACATTTAAAGCCAGGAAGACTGGAGGGTTATTTTTTTTCCTCCTTTTAGAACAGGCACTTAAATGCTTTTTTTTTTTGTGTGTGTGTGTGTGTGTGCAGGTTTGGCAGGCACTCTCTGTACACTGTAGGTCTCTGGTGAAATCAAAGTCAGCTGATCAAACTGCACCTTTGGAAATGCACTAAAGTAACTTCTTGGAAGGGCAAGGTTTTTAATTTGATTTAACATGCAGTCAGAAAATTAAGTTAGAGAGCCCCAGGGTGAATAATTTGTTCACTGGTAGATACCTGATGTTTCTGACAACGCAACAGAAAACTGGCATTCAATCCACCATCTCCAGAGCTTTTCTAGCACTTTTACATCACAGCTGGAACTCTCCCAGACTGTGACCTCCATCCTCTGGCAGAGCTGCAGAGACTCAGACAGGTAAATCCTGGCTGCTAGCCTGGATGAGGAGTTGATGTTTGCCTCCAAAAAACCTTTTTTTTTCCCTGTGTGAGGAAGATCATCTCCATCTTCAGAACACAGTGATATCCTGAAAAATTCCTGTGTTCCAGAAACCAGCTACCTTTTCAGCTGACTCCTGGAGAGTGTGTGACAGCATGGGTAACAGAGTGATTGTTAAATCTGGATGCTGTATGGAAAAGAGGAAGTAAATTTAACAGATATTATGAAAAGGGAAAGCCTTGATTTGTGCAAGTCAGGAAGGAAGTGAGGAGGATGAAGGCAGGGCTACCTCAAATTGGGAAGGAGGGGGAGGTGGGTTTGAGGTTTCTTACACACACATCATTTTCTGGCTTCATTACCAATTCTCTGTGGCAGACTAATAACTTCTCTGACCTCAGGTTGTCTCTCTCCAATTTAGGCTTATTACAGATAAGTATCAAGCCTTTTCTCCACATATATAAATCCATAATTAACTCTGCTTGCAGCACAGACTGTAAGGGGACTGCTGCCTTATAGGCCCTTCAAAGAATTTGAAATCCCTTAGAAGACATTGTCCATTTAGTCCTCAACTTCTTATCAGTGGCATTTCCTGCTAGCCTAAATACACCCCCAATTAAATCACATACCTCAGCCTTCAGCCTGTTTTACTTGGGTAGTTTCTACTGCTCAGTGAGCTTTCTTTCTCCCTGCTTTTTGTTTTGTTTTTTAAAGAAGGATTTTCATACCCAAGAAAGCTTTCAGACGTGCCAGATGTAAATCCTGGCTGACGTGGGGTGATGCAGATCTGAGCAAAACTGCCTGAATTCCACAGAAAAAGGTTTGGGAGGATCCAGAGAAGGGGCTCTGCCTTTTCCACACTGTCCTCTGAACATGTTACAAAAAAACTTGACAGTCAGCAAAGGGAATAGGAGGTAAAAAGGTGTCTCAGGTGCCAAAGGCAGGAGGTCTGTGAAATGTGTGATGTTCCCGTGGAAATAAATCTTGAAGACAGCAGAAGGATGAGTGTAGTGATTGTTCCTTGGCAAGCCCCAGCAGTGGTGACTCACCAATTCTTGACTAGAAAGAAAATAATCTCTCCTTCCTTACAAATGATTAATTTCTTGAAAGGCTGTTAGCGAGGTGACAGCATTGTTCTTTAAACAGAAATTGTTTGTTTTTCAAAACGGAGCTTTCTGTTCATCTAATTATTGGAAACATCAGTGGAAACTTGGAGCTCTCTTGCTTTATTTTTTGTGTTTGTGCTTTCCCATCTGATTCAGTTCTGGCAATTCTGAATTGGATCAATGTCATTTTATGGGTAACAGATTCCAGTGTTTCAAACCCAGGACTGTTACCCAATGGCAGGATCAGGCAGAAATAGAAGTTTGTTAATTGTAGGACTCAGCTGTCAACTGAGACTTAAAACAACACGTAGGGGAAGCTTGATTTCCCTATTTTTTATGTGGGTTTTTTTCCTTATTTTTATTCTTCAAAATTCACTTTTATGTCAAAAAGATTTGAAAGAAACCTGCCAGACTTTGTGCTATGTGTATATCTGGCTATATTTGCTATTTACACACAGCATCACTTGGGATTCAAAATATTTTAAGTGAAATGCTGTGACCTCCTGGTTTCTTCAGACTGCAGGAATATGCATCACCCAGCTGTCAGGGGTGATGATAATAGCTCATTAAACATGGCATCATTTGGCAAACATATTTCTCTAAGTATGAGGAAAAGCACCAGCACTCCAAGAAGAAACATTTAAAAACATACCAATAATTTTGTCTCACTGTCCTTCAAATTTTTAGTAAAAAAAAAAATCTTAATAGAAAGAATTTCAAGGAACCTTTTGTTAGGACAGGATTGTCCATCTGCAGTTTTCCATATGAGCACTATTTAAACACTGGGGTCAAGACCCCCCCTGTTGCTCCTTATCTTTAGTCTCTTATGTTTGAGTCAACAGTATCTTTCATATCTATATTTTTGTGACGGTCTAGAACTCTCAGGAGCCTTCTTTATCCTGCTTTTCCTGAATTAAGGACCCTCCTGGGTATTATGGTTGAGAATAATGCCATTCACAAAACCCTGTTCTCCCATGAAATGAAAGGGAAATTTCCAGTTATTTACAGAAAAGGTTTGAAAAGAAATTTTCACATTCCATATTTTATTAAAACTTTTATCATAGAACTATAGCAGATTAAAGGAATTCGTAAAGGAATGTATTCCCATTTCAGATACACAATTGGAATTTTTCTTAATGTTGTAAATTTTTTTGTCATCTTCCACTCTCACACTTTGAATTTACATAAACTTAAAAATCTGAAAGTAGAATTTTTGAGTTTGATTCTAGATTAGCTGAGCTGCTTAAACCTTTCCACAGTCATGCATTCTCTTCAGTGCCTCTTTGCATCCTGTGCATAAATGTGATTTCTCATTTGGGCCTTGAAATACTACATTATATAGGGATAGGTGGAAGAAATGGGATTTTTCCTGGATTTCAGTTTAGGACAGCTGGCAGGTCTGCCTCTCCTCCTCTTAAAACATAACATTTACTGTATTAGCATTTCATCCTCTTGGGGTGTTTTTATTTAGGGGAGAACCCAACATTACCCTCAGCAAGGACATGTTGAGCCGAGAGCCATTTATTGTGCTGCTTTTCTTCCTGAATTTCAAACTGCAACATTGCTGGGGTTTTTCATGGGGAGGAGAGTGGATACTGAAGATCCAGTCACAGGTTTTTGTTTGGCTTCTGGCCCTGAGGAAAATCCTAGCCTGGAACACTGCTTTGATAGAGCAAGCCTGATAGGTGTTGCTTTATAAAATCCTCTTAGGCAGCTCCATCCCAGCTCCATCCTGCCCACAGACAGGGACAGGGTGGGTCTGCCAGGCTCTCCTGGGGAGGGGGACCCTGCTGGAGTCGGGCTGATTAAGCCCATGCACGTGTCTGGACAAAGGAGACATCAGCTTTAATCACTCGCCCTGAGCTTCTCTCTGTTCCATTAATATCTGGTGCAGGTCACAGTGGGAGCACCCCACTAAAGCAGGAAAGTAATCAAGGGTAGAAACTTATTATCTTACCCTATCGTTTTGTTATGAAGTTTTAAATCATCTTAAAATAAGAATTTGTAATAAATTTGCTGAACTTCTCCTTACACAGCGTTCACAAGGAATAATAAATGTTATTTATGCACTCACAAGATATTTGATAACAAATTTTTGGAAACATCAAGCTCAGAAATTCTCAGTTTGTGGCTCTGATCTCTGCTTTATTTGCTGAAGAGTATAAAGCAGGAAACTATTTTGATCATAAGCTCTTCAGAGAGCAACTGGATCTTTTTTTAAATACATGTGTATTTATTTTTATTGGTTTACAAAAGCACAGCAGTTCCCAAGTCTGCAAAGCCTTGAGGTCGCAGTAGAAAACACAGTGTACGTTCATTGTGCAAAAGGACAAGGAGCTGCCAGATACTGAATTTGCTACACATTTCAGTGTTTAAAACATTTGTCCAACTTATTTGAATAGAAATGTAAGGCAGAAAAAAAAAGATGAAGGGAAGAAAAAGCCTGGAAGAGGGAAAGGAATGTAAATTAAAAAGTGAAGAAAAATTCACAGTTGATCTGTGACTAAAATTATTGCTGCTATTTTCTTTCAGAGTTGTCCTCAGAAGCTACAGCACATAGAAGTAATTTTTTATAAATGTTGGTCTATGCTACATAACATAAATTGTTTCCTTTCCATGCAGTTAAAATAATGTACAAACAGAAGAGTAGTTTATTATTTCTAATCACTGGGTTGAGCAGGTATCAGAATCCCTTTTGTTATTTGAAGTAAGGGAACAAAATGTCTCTAAAAAAATTATTCTAATTTGGGCTTTCAGCCCTAGGCTTCCTCCAAAGTTCTTTTTGGTGGATTCAGGAATATGCTCTATCACGTCTTCCATGCATCTCCAAGGTTTGCTGGCTTATGCACTGTTTCTTTTCTACCTCTGAGGCTCTGAACTGAAGTTCTTTGGAGATTCAGAAGAATATTCAGCTATTTCTAGAGTTCCACTGTGGCATGTCTGGCTCTTTGTTAAATAGGGGTTGCCACAAGCTGAAGGAGACCAGAGACAAGATCCAGGATAGAGCAGTAAGAATGGGCTGTACTGCCCAGGGAGGAAGTGTGGGATAAGAGCTAAAGCAGACAGGCATGCAGGACTTTAATTTTAACTTGTAGACCCTATTAAGTCACAATTGTTTGGCTGAGTGCCAAAGGTTACAAATAAAAAGGATTGACCTGAACTGAAGTTCCCTTGGTAACATCCAGGATGAACTACTGCAGCTCTTGTATATTGGTCTTCTAGAGGACAGTGTAGGTAAACCTCATTTATTTAAAATTCTGCTGTTGGCTTGAAAGTTTGCCCAAGAGATGAAAACACAGTGCTGAGCACTTTGATTCTGAAAGTTCCAGTGGTGTATTTGCAGAACCTGGAGGTGTTAATCCTGCTGGCCTGACCAAGCTGCTGCTTCAAGGATTGAAGTGAGATTTCTCCTTCACCTCTGCTGCAGTCACACTTGGCCCTGAATTCCTTCCTAGCCTCAAATAATTGTGTCATCTCACAGAGTTTTGTAAACCCTCCTTGTTCTCCGTGTGTTGGAGGCTCAGAGGCTGCAGCCTGGGTATGCAGAGGAAGCACAGCAGCAGTTCTTCCATCCTTTGCTACACCACTGGAGCTAAAGCAGGACTCTCCTGGCCTTGCCCTCCATTCCCTGAGCTGATCTCCATGTGCAAATCCCAAACCTGTACCCTAGTGCTGCAAACCCCAGAAATCTGTTTTGTGTAGATAGTCCCTCCAGTCACAGAGAATCTCTCCTATTCCTCCTTGTAATTCCAAGTAATTCCTCCTTGTCTTCTTTTGTGGGACCTGATGCTGAGGGATCATTTTCCTCTCTTGAAGACTGGGAATTCATGTCCCAGTTAGCCAGGCAAATCAGTGTCCTTTGTTTGACAGGTACTTGTCGTTGAGCTTGATCACATTTTCTCAACCCTGCTGCCAAGAATCTGTGACAGCAGTGAGTTACATCAGTATACAACTGCAATAACAGAGAATAAATCATTTTACCATATGGAAAGAGTGCTTGTACTGTATTTTACTCATCAGAAGGAACATCTCCAGCAACTGGGTGTGATTTCTTGTTACTAGAGGTACAGGGTCAGGTACTGTTCTGAAGTTACACTTTTTCCCTCATTGTTTTGTTCTAGTACATAGCCTGAAAGACAGCCTGAAATAATGAGAGCTTATTATCAGTTGCAGAAGGAATCTGCCCAATTTTTTGGTTCTCTCTTGGGTGAATTAAACTCTGATTTTAAGGCAAGGCATTATTCTGTTTCAGCTTGGCATTTATAAGCCTCTGTTTATTTTAAGGTATGATTCAAAAGAAAATACTGTGTTTTCAGCATGCCTGTTTTCATTAGGTAAAACAATCTCTTTTTTTTTTTTCCTTTTTTTTTTTTTCCCTGCTGGCCTGCACTTCTTTGTGGTTTTATTTTATTTTTACTTTACACTTTAGTTTCCATGTATAACTGAAGGTTTTAGTAGCAGAAAACAGCATTCAGTAAAGTACTGGATGAAACAACCTGTTTCAGATGCTCCTGTTGGATGGCTTCTGAATGGATTCCCTAACAACTCCTGATGGAAACATCAAGTTCTTCCACCTTTTTGTGTGTCCTTTATATGCAATAGAAGGCAAATGTCCTTCAAATTTTACATCTTTCTTAGGCCTTCTAAGAATAACAGATTGAGCCCTTCTTCCTGCTTGCTGATTTTGGCTTTTGCAGTTACTCCATCACTTTATTGAAAAGAAAATGTTTTATTTTTGTGGTGGATGGCCCTTCAGCTGCTGCTACTAAAGCCTTCAGTTCTAGCTGTAAATTACTTCCATTAACCATGGTAGCCCAACTCCCTCATACAAACTGAGTGGTGCCTTGTTTAATCAAGCCTTACACTTTGCAGTTAAGATGCTAAAGTGTTAAATAAAAATGAAAGAAAAACACAAAAAATGCATTCCACTAGATAAGCAATAAAAACTACATTGTTTTACCTGTGACAGTGGGGGTTTGGGCAGAGTAGAATAGAACTGTAACTGTAAGGAAAAATGAAATTATCTTGAAAGATGTTGGCCACAGTGTAAATAATCTGTTCTTTCTGAAGGAGGACAGTGGCTACATTTACATTACTAAATTCCTTTCTGCTTTTAACTTGCCTTTGAGTTGTTCACAAGCACGTAGGGATTTAGAGGAAAGAGAGAGAAAATTTAAAATGGAGCAAAGAATACTGTATCATTAGAAGGCCTGCCAGAAATTCAAATATGAGGAAACAAAAAGGATGCAAAATAAGATCATAAAATCATGAGATGCATTAAAGGAGCCAATGTATCTAGAAGTTTTGTTTTACAGGCAAGGGGACTACACTTAATCACCATATCAGAAAGTGAAACTGAGGAATGACATTCTGATGTTGTAGTCTGGTAACAGCACGTGCTGGCTAGCAGCAACCCTGGCCCAGAAATTTATGGGATTCCTAGGCCAGCCAAGTGCTCATTTTCTAGGAGACGTGGAATTATCATTTTGAGATCTGCATTGCTTCAGCTCCTGACATAAGATGTGCTTTTTATTTGTATTTCTTCTGAAAACTTCCTCCCTCTGCCCAGATCCAAAGGGAAAAGGCTGCTCCTAAGGCTGCAATTCAGAGAGGCAGGACTAGACCACAGCAGGGACATTTCAGAGATTAAAACAAGAGAGAAATGGATTGGCTGGCCACAGCTACTGGGTTATTGTATTTTCATCAACAGCATCCTGGTTTAAGCCTACCTCACGTTGCAGTTTACAGCACACCTCTAATTTATTCAGACAGTTATGATTCCAGTCCCAGCCTTCATTTTTGGATCTCGTTGTAAGGACAAGGCTGCAGTGGCAGTCAGCCCTGGGGCACCCTCAAGAGGAGATCAGGGACCACATGGAGGCAAATTTATCCTACCCCCACCTGCCTTAGGTGTCGTTTCTTCCAGTCTGGGCAGAGACTTTATGGAAGAACTCCAGCCTCCACAGTGGTGAACACCTTTTATCAGCAGGAAATGCCTGTCCTTTCTGTTGGGTGCAGTTTTATCCTTGTCCCTATCACCATTCCCAAATCATCTTCTTCCTGAATGCCTTCCCTTAGAATTGTGCAGAGTGGGTCATGATGGCATTTTCTGAGACTTGTTTGAAGCTTGTGAAATCCATGCCTTTTAGTCAGGGGTTTAGTTAGCTCAGAGCTGGGGGTTTGTTTTACATAATTATACCATGTTCAAAACCTCAAACAATTGCTCCAAGTGTTATCCTTCTCATTAGGAGGCCCTGTGTTTCAAAGATGCTATCAGGTTGTATGACATCTGTAATTACTCCATCATATCAGCCTCTGCAGCCCTGCTGAAGCTTTTTGGGGTTGTTTTTTTCCTCCCTGGCTGTGCCACATTGTGTCACAAACAGCCAGTTGTTGTAAACACTGCAGGAACAGAGGGGCACACAGACAGCCCATTGACAACTGAGAGGCGACCCAGAAGATAATTGCTAACATTGCTTGGGAAAAAAAAAACACCCAAGTGTAGCCAGACAAGGAAGGATATGTTTTTATGAAAGCAGACAGTCTTAATTCCAAAATTAATTGTGTCTCCAGCCACTGATAATTAAAGGGGGGAGGGAGGGCTGAAGCAGTGCTTTTGCCTTTGTTCTGTAATTTACCTTATCAGAAAAACGTGCTCACATGGAACTAGACAGGTTTGGAGGATGGATCATCTGGCTTTGTTTTGGAGGTTTAAGCTCCAGAGAGGGAATGGTTTAGGACCAAGAGACTGCAGGGAGACTTGTGTGCAATGAGCTTTAAATGGCTTTAGGTGACAAAGTGTCCTCCTGTGTTTGCTCTGAGATGAAACCTGGTCACATCTGCAGAGCAGCACAGCCAAGTGTGCCCAACCAGCCCAGTGCTGGGTCAGCAGGCTGGGCAAACAAAACATTCCTGTGGCCAGAACAGCCAGGACAAACCCAATGGCTCACTCTGACACCCAGACTGTGAAACAGAACATGGAGACACAGATCCTGCTATTCAAAGTGCAAAGCAGCCTGCAAAAAGTTCTGGTTTTGCCCAGCCCAGTCTGAAGAAGGTGGTGCTCAGGTGTGGAGCTGATGTCCTATTTGAGTTTGCTCTTTGGCACAAATGCATCCCTCATGATTAGGAACTAAGTGAGAAAGATTCTGTGGCTGGTGTTGGAGAGCAGAATTACACACCCACAGTATTCCTTGTTGTGTCCATCCTGGTCTTCTCTCCAACAGGGCACTGGTAGATGCTGCTGTGGAACAACTCCTGGAGCTGCAAGGGGAGCTTAAATGGCTCCTGCAAACTTCCAAAGTCTTACCCCAGCTATTCCTCTGTGCTCCAAACCAAACACACACAGAAAATAGAGCTGGCAAGAGTTTCAGTTTGCACATACATAATTGCTTTATTTAAACACAGAAAGTCATTAGAAAAAATAACCCCAACCAATAAAAAAGGCCAAACTAACAACAACAACAAACCCCCAGATTTTTGCTGCATTTAAAATAGTAGTTTGCTGCTGTGTGTGAACACTATTAGAGGGATAAAGCATGCTAATTGTCATTTCTGATAAATATAGCTCTAAAAAATATTATTGAACATTTAGCTGAGAAAAGGGTCTAGAAGTGTTGGGCAAAAAAAAAAATGATAGAGCATTTCCCTCCACATCTTTCTATTCCTGATAGCTGTTTGCTCAGCAGGATTTTCCCATATTTGCAGTACAAAATTCAGATTTCCATTCTGCACAGGTTCCCAAATCCCATTCACTGCCAGATCTGTGCTCTGCAATGGGGCTAACTCCTGTCACGTGTTGTTGGTTAGCTTGGCACTTTAGCCCTGGCAGCATTCATGTCCAGAGCTCTATAAATTGAATTTAGTCCAACAACACTCGTGCTTAAATTCTGAAATGAAAAGCAGCCTGGTGTTAGGGAGGTGTGTATTCAGTGCAGTGCCACACATGTAAAAATAATCTGGAGGGGCAGTGCTCAGAAGAGGCACTGAGGAGTTGCATATGAATTAATTCTCTCACTCTCGTGACTATTTCGTTTGATAGCGTGAAACTGGAGGAAACAATGGTCCCAATTCATTCAGTGCAGCAGTTTAACTTGGCTGATGGAGTAATTGAGTATAAACAACCCTCCTGTAGGTTTGGGGAGATGTGCATGTTCACAGACATGTCAGGGAATTTCCACTTGAGCAGTACAAGGCATTTTTATAGTGTTATGCTTATTTGAAGGCTCATATGCATATAAATATTTCAGGGAAAGTATTAGATCCTTAGCCAGTTTAATTACATTGTGAAAAGTAGTAATAATGAATCTCTCTTTATATTCATTCTCAGGAGGTAAAAGCCAGAATTATACAAGTGATTTTCCATTTTGGGGAAAATAGAAAATACAGTCAAGAGTTAGCAATAAATCAGAAACAATTAAAAGATAGTTATCCTTTTTAACCATACTCTTTTTATTTGCTGGATTTAATGTCTTTATTTTGGTGCAAATTTCAATATTGAATTCTTCTTAATGGTTGCTTACATCTGCCATAGTGCAATTGTACAGTGTTTTTCCTCGAAGTAGTAGGTGAAATTGAACTGGCTCCTTTCCACAAGAAAAAGAAACAAAAGAGCAAATCAAAACCACAAAGTTTTCTTCAAATCTTTGTCTTTAAATGCTGTGTGACAGAAATGTCTCTTGGTTGGATCATAACAAATCACGATTCCTGTGGGGTAAGAAGGTCAAAACATTGCATTTTGCTAAATGGACAAGCATTTGTTAGGTTTAGGAAGGTCAGAACAGTATCCAGTGTAATTACTGCAGAATCACAATGTATTTGATTCAAACAGGGAATCAGATTTCTTCCTGGGTGGACTCATCTACAGCCAGTGTCCCAGGGAAGAGGACCAACATTTTTAAAAATGACTGATGAGGTTGAGTACCTCAGCTGACATTTTAAGGAAACTTGACATCTGGAAGCTGTGGGTCATCTGTCGTTAGAGAAAATATCCTAGTTCAGGTTTCCAAGGGGTGGAAAGAACAAACAGGTCACTGAGTTTTGGAATACGTGCTGCTTCAGCTGTGCATGGGGACTGATATGTTCTCTTATAAACAAACTCTGCACTGTAAGCAGTGGGGAAAAAAATCCAACCTAATTAATGCATGCCCTTCACCAGGGATAATTTTGCTTCTCATTTGTGTTTCTGGACACCAAGGTGTCATTGTGTTAGACATGATGGAAAACTGGAGAGGGCAAGTCCCATAAATGATAGAAGAGAGTAAATTTTAACTCTTTCCCATCAAAGGAATTGACTCCTGAGTAGATTGTTGCAATCCCAGAGTTGCCCACTCTCATGGCATTATTTGCCTTTCAAACTGATACCAGCCCAGCCTGGACTCTGACAGAATTAAGGCTTTGGGGGCATCACAGAACTGAGCCTGTTCCTATTGGGGTTTTGTGGACATGGCAGTGTTTGAGCAAGATAAAACTCTCAGCTCTGCCATGGAGCCTGTGGGACGTGTTCCTGTGTTGTCATGGCAAAGTGCACACACGTGACTCTGCTCTTTTACCATGGCCATGGTGTTATTCTCATTCCTTTTCCAGTAGTGGGAGAGAGGATTTACACATCCTTTGGACAGTGCCAGGCTTTAAATCACTTGCAACAGCAGTGGAAAGTTAATATTCTACACCTTGTATTTTTAGTTACTATTTAGTAACAAATGCCTTCCTAATAGCCACATTTAAAATACACTCTGTTTTTGCTCTAAGACGTGTTTGATGTACATTTAAAAAGCCTTTCCTAGTTTTCTTCTTAAATCTAAAGCATTTGAACGAGCATTCTACTCTCGTGTTGCCTTGCAGTCGATTTTGGTTTGCAATGAATTTGCTGTGACTGTGTAGACAGGTGTTTTGAGTTTGCAGAACTGAAACACCAGACTTTTTTAGCAAATATTGTGAACGAGACCTGCAAGTTGTAGCTGTCAGAGCTAATCCTTGGGAACTGGGGGCTCAGAGGAATATGAATGTTATGATATCTAAGCAGAACTAATTGAAACACTTGCAATCATTCTTCAGTTTTTTGCCACCTATTTCATTATTGTTTTATCATTTTAAAAGAGAGGTTTGGTACTGAGCTTTGCTCAGCCCAAGAATTGCTCATGGATTATTTCAGGATACTACTAAGAAACCTTATCCCACACTCCGTAAGAACAGTAGAATCTTTTCTTTGGAGAACTGGCCAAATCCTGCCAACATTATTCACATGCTGTGTGCTACTATAATAATGTCTTTAAATAAAAGAGCAATTCAAAGTACTGTAATATAATGCAAGTTAAACAATCAGTGTGTTAAAACATAGCTCCAGGTATAGTAATATAAAAGACAATGACTGGAAAGACTGGAAGTGGATAAATTCCCAGGGAAGTTGCCTAGCATGCATCATCTCATCATGCCTAGAGGTGCATCATCTCACTTCTGATGATTTTTTTTCTTGATTTAAAATCACCTTAATCCCCATCAAAGCCCATCTCACATAATTCTTACATTATTTTGTAGGTGATGGAACATATCTGTTATTGATAATTACTCTTCCTAACAACTGGATAGAAAATACACTTCAGATGTGACCTCAGTCTGATTTTGAGCATAAACCACTGGCAGCACAAATGGGGCTAAAGTGAATAATCATTTAGGGTTGTTTTTAAACATAATTTTGCTGGATTTGGTTGTCTTCTCACTAACCACTTTTATCACTGGTCAGAATTACTCAGGATAAAGCAGTTTGACAGGTGAATGCTTCTCAGAACATCAAGCATACGGTACTAATAGTTTTTTACGTGTTGAAATAGATTAAAAATGTAAAGTCTAAAAATCTAATCTCATAGTATGACTTCCAAAGTGACATTTGAAGTGTACCCTTTAAAGAAATGTGACACACATAGTTGGGCTGTTTTTCAGTTTGGATTCTAAATGCAATTTGAAGTTGTTGCACAAAAACAATAGACAAGTTAATAATTGCAGCTTTTCTGCCTCTCATAATTTACCTTTAGACTTCTTATTGTATTCAATGAGCAGTACAGCCAAAAGTTCAGTATTGCCATTCCAAAACATTCCAAAATTGCAAGCCAGAAACCTCAAAAATCACCAAATGCTGCATTATTATGATTCATTTTCAATTTTATTCCAAGTTTGGGATCACAGACATGATACACACAGATTTTTCATGAGCCCTGGGAGCTGGACTTTCAGCAATTCCTACATAATCTCTTGCTGCCTGTAGCATGAGATTGTGAGAAAGTCATGGAGTATCATGGGACTGTCCACGAGGTCACAAGATAAATGTTCCTTAGCTACCTTAGAGCTCTGATCTCATGCCTGTAAACAAGCACATCCATGAGTGCCCAAATTTGGTTTTTATCTGCAACACTTTACCTACTTCTCTAGGTCACGGTCAGCATACAAACTACTTGTAAAACCTGGTATTTCACCTCCCAGGAATTCTCTAAGGCATAATTCTGGTTTGAAAAAGGGTTTCACATCTCAACAAGACATCATCTGAGCAGAAAATGTGATTCTAACAGTCTTTAAAGCTGTGGTCCAAAATAATTTGTCCTGTCTTTCGGATTAGTGTTTGTTCCCAGATTGCATGAATATATTTTTGTGACCCCATTTTTATTATTTGTTGCTGGGTAACTGCTGGTTTGGATCCTAGCAAGAATCCAGTCAAATCAAAGTATTTAAACTGCTGCTAATGATCATTTTGTTAGATTATTGACCCCCCTCTGTTCTGACTCTGCCTGCACTAATGGCCAATTTTCAAGAGATTGTTTCCTAATTAATTCTGCCATGTGATGATTAGCATTGTCAAATATTTAATATTCCTTTCAAACTGTGAGAAGAACGAAACTTGCAGGTTTTTGTTATTGCTGCCATAAGACCAGAAAGTTCCTGACATGATGATAATTCAGCGCTTTCCGTGGAAACCATGAAAATGTAACAACCAACCTTCTGCAGGTGCTGCTTAAGACAGTTACATGTACAAAAATTCCTCTGTTCTTCAGAGGATTTTTAGTAGGTTTTGCCCCTCCTTAAGGGAGGAAGAGAAATTAGGTAGGTGCCCAACACAGTGGTCACCCCATTCTGCAAGCAGAATATGTGCCAGTAGTTTAATGCAAGAACACCTCAGTCCAGCAAATGAGTCTCTCACAAAGAGTTTAAAGATTCTTTTTGTTTTCCATTACCCATTTTTCTCTGCTCTGAATAGCCTCATGTTCCATCTGCTAGGAAGAATAAGAAGCAGATTTTCATTTTCTGTGTATTATATTTGTAATTCAGTGTTCAGCAGGGAGTCACCCCAGTTTAGGCACCTAGTTTTCCAGTTTCTTCAGCAATAATGGGGTTTCCAGAAGAAGCACGGACATTCTGTTGCTCAGAGCAGATCTCAGGGGTTTTGAGAGTGAAGTGATCATGGCACCAGGGCTTATTTTGGGGGTTAAAATTGCCTAGAGCTGAGCATTATGCAACCTCTGCAGATTTCCACAGGAATTCTTTAACTTAATTGGCAGTGGGGTTTGGCCATCTGAGTTTATGGAGAGAAAGAATTTGAGTTTTTTTAAAACTGCCTTAGATGTTTTAAATTCATAAAAAAAGTGGTCACAATTAAAAACGTTGTTGTGAAGGACTAATACTAGGACTAATTAAGCTGCATTTCAGATTCCCAAGGAATAATCTGCCTTTCAGCTTCTCTTCTCTGACCTGAGCACTTTTCCTGACAGAAGTTGCCATTTCATACATTTGCTTAAGAGTAAACACTGCTGGGAAAACTCCCACTTGCTCTGCACGTGCCTTTAGCTCTGAAACCTTGCCTTGGATATGCTGATAGTTTTATTTCCACATTGGCCAGTAGAAATAAACAACTGCATGAAAGCTGTCAAATATTGAGAGGAAAAAGTCAGAAAGCTGTACATCATACTTGTTTGTTTTTTGTGGGTTGTTTTGTTTTTGTTTTTTTTTTAAGGAAGGAGGGTGATGGAACAAAATAATGTCTGTAACAGGAAATCTCATCCTGGGTGTTAGAGAAAAACCATTTCCCCCTCCAACCACTTTGCAAGAGAGGTTTCAGTCGTCATGTCAATGGCAGACATCGTTGGAGAAAGCACAGTCAGCACTTTAGCATAAAACCCCTGAAAAAAACCATTAAGTCACAGAGCATGCTGTCCCAAAGGCTTGGCAGGCTGAGGTCGCCGAGGTCGTGGGCCTAATAAGGGAGTGTTTTAATTGGTTTCTACTGTTTCTCCCTTGACATCCCTCCTTTCCCTCCCTCCTCCCCTCCACCAACCTTCACACCTTTGATCCTTCAACTGCCAGGATTCTGAAACTGTGGAGAAAACTGCAATTATCCAAATATCACCATTACTGTGACACGTTGCTGATAGGGCAGCACGGGGCCTCCACTACTGAGTAATCCTGTAAATTGCTTAAAATAACAACGAAGAGCACTATACACTTTTCTCATCCATTGTCAGGCTGAAATAAATAGGTCTTTCTTTAACATGCCTAATCCTGCTAAACAGTACAAAATCCTATTACTCAATGAATTATAAATCCTGCTTCAGCACCTCATTTGTCCTGGAGTGTTTCATTGTGAAACCCAGAAATTCAATACCTCATTTTAGTCACACAATCCCTACCACGACTGCTTCTCCTCATCCCTTCCCCCATCCTCTCCTGTTGGTTGTGCTCAGTAAGGTTTGTGTTAGGGCCACTGCAAACCCTGGCGAGGCAAGCAAAGACAGCAGCAGCTTGTTTAAAACCCAGCCTGCACCTTTCTGCACCTACATTGTCACCGTGCACTTTTGGAGGGTAGTGCCAGAAGGATTGAAGCCCTTGTTAAGTTGGTGTTGAGATGAGCAACCCTTGAGCCTCTCCTCCAGGTCCACCTCTGAGAGCAGCACATCTTTATGGCTTTCCCCTTCAGCTGATGCCTTGGGAAGGCTGACCTGGAACAGAGACTGGACAGAGCTAGAGAATAAAGTAGGTGTTTAGTAAAAGGCCTCTAGGATACACCTTGGGCAGGACAGGAGCCTGACCAGGGCTACACTCAAAGCAGACTTAGAATGGTCACAAAACGGATGACTGGTCATGCGGTCTCACACTTTTATGGTTTTTATCCCCATTTACATATTGGGATTTAATTGTCCAATTACAGCTTCAGGTAGTGAGGTCCCATCCTTCTTGTTCCTCCCTTCAGTCCACCACTGTTTGTGCTTTTGGGCCTGAAAGTTGTACCCATTGGCCTTGGTCTCCAGCAGGGAAAGAATTTCTTTTCTGTCCTTACTCTGTGAAGAGAGCTTCTGACACTTAATATGAGGCTCAGAACTGCACCCCTAGGCAGCACAGAATCTGAAAACATGAAAGCTAAAAGTTAAGGCATCACAGTGAGACGATTGCATTTTTCACACTGAGGCCCTGCATTAACCAAGTTTCTGGGAGCTTTGGAATGCACCAAACCTACACAAAGTAGTTTAAGTCACTTAGGGTCTTGTCTTTGGTGATGTAGGAGTACAGCCACTGCTCCAGGTGGGCGCTGCCCCTCTTCAAAGCCTGCTTGGACCTGTGGATTTGCTGCTATTCCTGCAGCAGGAGTGAAGCAGGACTGTCTCACCAGCTGTTGTGGAAATCAAGTCAGGCTCATAGGATCACTGTGAGAAGGAAAATTGGTGCATGGAGGAAGGGTTTTCTAAGATAAAACTAATGAAAAACTGCTGAGTTAAGAGCAGGGTTAATCCTGATTCATTTTCTTTGGTTTGCTACGTGTGGGTCAGGCAGAACCTGATGACACAGGAGGGCAGAGGAGGGAAGGTGAGGAGCTGTAATTCCTTAACTCACACTGCAGGGATTTGGTACAACCCAGGGCCAGGATCCCGGGAACTGACCCAGAAAGTTGTCAAACATGCCTGGAGGTGCTGGGTGTGTGGTGAGAGGGGCAGCATCCACTCCTGAAGGTGTCTTAGCTGGCTGTGCTGGAATTCCTCCTGGACTCTCTGGCTCTAGCTCACATCCTTGGTACCCTGTCCTGCTGGAAAAGGACAATCTAAACCTTGGAATCTCAAGGATTGTGTTTCACAGTATGTACCATCAAAACCTCCTAGTTTTGATGTACCTCATCAAAACCAGCTAGTCTGAGATCTGCCTTCTCTCCTGCCATCTTGCCATTTCTCAATGCTCTTTAAGATGTGGTAAACACCAAATTTAACCAGGCTTTTTTCCATGGAGTTCATTTATCATGCATTATCACGTTTGCCATGCATTTAACTATTTTACACCTTTATGAAATAAAGGATTCCAATTCTTTTAATTAGTCCATTTTCCCCTACCTTCAGTATGTTTAAAGGGGAAGATTTTCTAATCAGTTATTCTCCATATAAAACTTAATGCAAACTGCTCATGGACATATTTCACTAAAATAAAAAAATATTAAAAAACAAACACATCAAAAAAAATCCAACCAAAAAAAATCAAACAAAACAACAAAACAAACAAACAAAATACCCAGCTCTTTTTCCCATACTCAAATAGATCTCAATAGAACTCAAGTAAAGCACTGTCTAAGCAGAGGGAAGATCACCTGCAGCTGTGTCTGATTAGATATTTCAGATTACTTGGGGTTTTGGTTGTATTTACATTGTTCTTGAAGTCAGGTAGAATTTATTTCTTTTGGTCAAATTAAACCCAAACAAGGTTTTTTATCAAATATTTATTTTCAGTGCTAACACAAATATTTTGACTTAAATTTTGACTTAGAAATGTATGTAAATTTTATTTTTTAAAGTAATTTTGCAGACATTGAACAGTTTTCCTTTTTTGGCTCAGCCCAGCAAGATCCATACAAGTCTAAAATTACTTTCCACCCAGTGCATCATGTTGTAAACTACAGAGCTATCCTAAAAATCCTTGAAATTTCTGAATAAGCAGTTTTGTCTCTAATGATTGGTAGCTTTTATCTGCACTAGGAGATGATACTGCCAGCAAGTCACCAAATTGACCAGTCAGCAAATTCATCAGGGTAATTTCAACCTGTGGTCTTGACATAAATATGGGAAGTACAAACATTTAATCTGAAACAATTCACAGAAAGTTACTGCTTGCACGTCTCTTCCTAAATGTACACAGTTAAAGATTAAAATACAGCTATCAGCAAACAAATATTCCTGGTGATGTGAAGAAACCAAAAGCCAGGAGCAGGTCAGGAGGGGAGAGAAGGGTGAGGGGCTGTTCAACCCACATTGTTCCAGAACCAAGGAAAGAGGATGGTGTAAGAAATTCTTACAGCTGTAAGAAATTAACATAAAATAAATATTTTAAATGCTGACACTGATCAGAGGGGGGAAAAATCCAGACTAGGAACACTAAGGTTTTAAGATTGTAGGGCACGGATTTAAGAGAGCCTTAGAAGAAAGAAAGAAAAGTTACTTCATTAGTAGCAGTAGAGTTTGCATTTAAGGTTTGTTATCTCCAGCATTAATACAATTTAAGACAGTATTACTGTAGAAGCACCTTTTTGAATGAAGCTCTACAGATAAAAATTAAAAATTTCTATCTCAAACACTTCACGGTTTCAATCCTCAAATTTTGAATGCTTGAATTTGCCTGTCTTGTCACACAAGTAACTCTCAAGAAATTCTCACGTGAACCCATCCCCTTGGCCTCAGGGAGACTCAGCACATCAGATTTGATGGGTTATGGCCCACATGGGCAAAGAGACAAAAAGATGGGGGAGAGCAAAAATGCTGAATGTGGGAAATCAGCAGGGAATGCTACAAGAGAGCAGGGCTAAGCTGTGCAGGGCTGCACCTCCAACTGCACACAAAGATATTTATGTTTTTCTTTTGCCTATTGGGATCTTTGATTGCTTCTGACTAATCCTTTCCTATGTGCTCTTTCCTTCTATTTCAACCCACCTTGTGTTCCCACAAGTAGAAATGTGTCATTTCATGTGATTTTGCTGCAGTGAACCAGGGCAAAGCCTTTGTTTTCATAACATGTTATAAACTGTATTCTCTAAATTCTTCATTGATTCTATTAAGCTTTATAAACAGCCCTTTCCTTCTCCCTCCCCACCTTCCCCCACACAGGGCAAGAAAAGGAGGAGAAATTCCCCAACCCCCCTTGGAATGATTGGCAGGCTCTGCTCGGAGGAGACCCTGGATGCTAATGGGAAGGGTGGCTGCAGGTCAGGACAGAGGCTTATTTACAGAGGATGGAGGGGCCCAGGAGTGCACAGGGATCAGGAGCTCAGGGCACGGCAGAAAGGAGCTCCTGGCAGAGCCCTCGGGGAGCCCCAGGGCTGGAAGAGCAAGGGTGACACAGGTCAGGGGTTTTGGCAGAGCCCAGCAGGGCCCAGGACTGCACTGACGGGGTGAGCAGGTCACTGGCACTGGTGGGGTGTGTGGGGAAAGAGCCTGCCTTGCTCCGAGTGCAATTCTCTTCCTCCTGCCCCTTGAAGAGTGCTCTCTTTACCCCTGAAATAGTTATTTTTAAAGCCTGCTCCTCTACAGCCTTTACATGGCCTTTTGGGCATGGCAGAGAGGTGACACCACAAGCACAGCGGTGATGACGTTTTGCGTTGTTGCGTAATCACTGATCTCAAACCAAAGCCAAACGGAGTTTTCCAAGGATCTTGGGAGTCCCGGCTTCACCAAACTCCCAGGCTCCAGAGACTCCACAGAACCTGCAGCTGAGGGGAGGAGTGGGTTCCCTGCGGGCTCAGGGCAGGATCCAATGAACAGCCTGAGCTCTGGGTACGGGGCTGGGATCTGCTAACCCTTACCTTAACGCCTTGCACTAACTACGGGTGACCCGCGTGGGCTCAGAGGAGGTCATCATTGCATCTCCAGTAATATATGCTACAGCATAAAAGTTACCTCTTCTTCTATCAGCAAACCAGGACTTGGTGAATAGTTGTCTGAGCTGCTCATCAAAACAAAATGAGAAATGTGCTTTGAGGGGGGATAGAATTTAAAAAAAAATGAAATTAACCGTTGTAAACCTAGGTTAGAGCTCATTAAATCATTTCCCACCTCTTCTTTTTCTTCGTTTTCCCTGCTTCCCTTGCAAAAGACAGTTTGGGAAATATTCAAGATTTGATTGTATTGATATCATCTTTTTTCAGTAGTAAACATTAACCTCCAGTAACAAATAATTTCATGTGAACAATGAGAAATAAAGAGTGAAAAGAATTATAACTTCACAGTTAATATATGTTTACTGAAAACTATGGATTTTACTACATATTAGGTATATTCTTACCCATCAAGGGATTAAAAGCACACTGTTGTGTCCTGCCATACTTAAAATACTGAAATCCAAGTTTAATGACTAATAGGCATATTAATTCTTTTAACCACCTGCTATAAAAATAATAACATAAATATAAAAATAATAATTACATCATTAGAGCAGTGAAAGGATACATTTGAGATTACTATTACATTGGAACAAGTAATGTAAACTATTTTCTGCCCATCTGTAGGTGAGTCTAAATGTAGTATTCTAACTCAAGTTATTAAGTCAGAGTCCTTAGCCCAAGGAATAAATTATGTCCCAAAATGTAAACTTTTTAAAAATTGTGGAGAAAAGACTAGATTATTCTGATCTTCTCTCATGTTTGTGGGATGTATCTGAGTTTTCATTCCATAAATATTCTGGCTTGCATTGTGCAGAGAGTTTTTTCCCTCCCTTCCACTCCTACTCTCTGTCATCAACAATAAACCCTTGCACTGCAAATGTCTGAAAGTGTGTAAATGCTTTTCTGGAGAACACAAATTCCTCTGTGCCCTGGCTGAAATGCTTGTCGGACCCTGTCCCAGGGGTCCCAGATCCTGTAGCAATATTCAATATAACAATGGACAGGATGCCATTGAAATATTTCATTAGGTGGGCCACTGAAGAAAGGTAAATCTTGTAGATATTCCTTGATGCACTCCCAATGATCCTTTCCATCCACAGAAGTGAGGAGCCCTAGGAGGATGCTTTTTTTGGCATAAAATGATGGCTTTAGAAGTCCAAAAAGTACACTCTTTGTTCTGAAGTGGTCTCACTGCTGTTGTCTAATATTGTGACATGTTGGTGGTTCACATTGCCCCTTGCTCCTCAAATTGCTCACAGTCCCCTCATGGCTTGAACCACGTGATAAACACTTGAAATTCTTGCTTCTGCTTTCCTGCACACGTCAGTGCCAACTCCTTCATCTTCAAGAGCAAAACACCTAAAAAACGTCTTCTGGCCTTTCATGCCTGGCCTAACCTTGCTTGGTTTTCTTTACAGAACTCTTTTTTTGCACACTCTGCTTCTCTCCAGGCTGGGTAACTCCTCTCTGTCCCATCACTCCCCATCCTCCTCTCTTCACTTACATCCCTCCTTTGCGTCTCAGAAACCCTCTGGTGATGGCTCACAGCAATAAAAATGTCAGATCCCTCTTGCTCTTTTCTGGATCTACTCCGAAGAAGCGTGGACCATGTGGAAAGGCATGGAAAAGGGAGGCTTGCCCTCCTTTCTGTCAAAGACTGAAGACTGTAGGAGCAAAAATTGGGGAAATCTGTGATGGAAATAAATTGTAACAGTACTGAAAGGCATGGTTCTAATGCATTTACATTTTTTTGCTGGGATGTGACATTAAATACAAGGATTCTGTTTTTAAATATAGATGGGTAATATGGGACTGATTTAAATAAGCAAAATATGCATTTACAGTCACTTGATTTATTACTAATGCTGGAAAATGCCAGTTTATAAACACAGCTGAAACATAAGTGTGTCTGTGCATTTGGACACATAAAAACATGTTCTGGGTTGCAGACCCATTTTCCTTCAAGTTTTGGGTCTGCCACCACAGTTTATTGTGGAAAATAGAGGAAAATAGAGCTGAGACCTACTCTGTTCCTTTTCTAAGTTTTCAGCAACAGTTTCACTACAGCTGAATCTGCAGGGTCATCTTTTAATTCCTCCATTGCCTAGGCAAGAAATGCATTTCACCACAATTTTAGCACCAGGTAGAAATCATTCCATCCACTTTTAGCATAGTGCTCACCTGCATACTGAAATAAATTGCTTTGCTGAGTGATGAAGAAGTTATTTTTGTCCTTAAGTGCTTTGCTGAACTACAGACTATTTCTGGGCTGTAGGCACAGATATCAACAGATTCTGCCTCTTTGGAGGAGATCTGAGCTGGAAACAGGAGAATGCAGCCATACACATAACAGGAAATAGTACAGAGTGTAGATAACTCATGCAAAATAAAGCAAAGACGTGGCAACTGTGTGTCACTGCAGGGTCAATTATAAAATTTTTGTTCTGTGGTTCTGCTGTGAAAAGGAACAAAGTACAGGCAGCATTGCTACACAGTTGTCAGATTGCTAGAGAACCACAACCCTGACAGACAGAGATTTTAAATAAGCATTAAGAAAAATAGAGTAGATGTGCAGTAAAATAAGGCCACATATTGTACATGGCTTTTGGGAAAAAAAATTGACTGTTAAAAGTCTGATATATTTTTAAAAATTCTCAAGTCTTAGTCTTTCTCTTTGTTGGCATACAAAAACTGACAAGGAAAATTAACCAGTTCTCCTTTATTTTCACTGAATTTCCATTTCTGGTCTCAAGTGTACTGTAACCCAGCCAGCTGCTTCTTTCCCCTCCTTCACGGGGGGATGTTTATTTACATCTATTCACAGAATTTAAAAATCACAACCTAAACTTTATGGTGTAGATGACGACATCCTTCTGACTGGTACTATTTCCAACAGCTCACAAGTTTGGCCCCAGTTCAGTAAAATGTGGTAATAAGGACTGACAGTCACTAGGAAAAAAAAAAAAAAAAAAAAGAAAAGGTCTTAATTTCTACCTGGAAAAAACTGCTCTTGCTCTTCATTAGGGGCAGTTGGAGACCCTCCAACCATTACAATATATCCCTCATTGCTTCTCTGATAGGATATAAACCCTCAGAAAGACAGGGTCTGGTTTTTTTTCATTGTAAAGGTCAGAAATCCAGTGTGTGAACAAACAGGTAGTCAATATTGACCAATATAGCTGTGAGAATACTCAGAATATTAGCAGTCCTTAACATTTGACCTAATGATGCAGAAAATCTTGTCCTAACTATCACAGCCATTCTAAGATTCTGTATGGGCTATTTGACAGCTGTGACTTGAGGAGAAAGAAAATTTCAGCCATCTAAAATTGTACTTTATTCTTTGGCCATTTTCTATCCTGTCCCACTCCAATCTGAGTACACTGGCTCAAGAGATCCTCCAGCATCCACTGTTTTTCCTGGATCTTCTGAAACACCACAGAGATTGTGATCATCATTATGATTCCAAGTGAACTATTTTTTTCTCCACCCCATGCACAAATAGTTTATGATTGTGCTTTTCAGAATACTGAATTCTACATCAGATGGAAGTGAGTTTCGGCATCTCCCCTGGTTAGGAGCATCTTAAAATCTAATTTATGCCTTTTGAAGGTTTTGTGTCAGGCTCAGGTCTGGGAAGAACATATGGGCAGGCTATTCTTGTAATTAATTGTTTGCTTTCTCTGGCTGCTCTGAGAATCTGTTCTTTGTCCCATGTATCTGATAATGTCACGACACTAAGGTTCTTTATAGCCGTAGTAGCTAATGTACCTTAATGCATTTATATTTCAGAGTCTTCAGATGGGCTCCAAGCCGGGGTCTTGTTAACAGAAACCAGAGCAGGGGGGAAGCAGCCTTCCTGATAACCACACATTTGAGGCCTCTGGTTGTGACTCTTCTCTCCTGCTGTTTCTGTGACCTCTCCCATTCCCCTCACGGTCTAATCATCCCTATTACAGTAACAAACATCTTGCATTCTCTAATCTATTGTTTCTAATCTCACAATTTGTGCTTGTCTAGAATGTCACTTCCATAAACAGAGCCAGAGTCTAGTGCTTTCTATTCCCAAAGCACAGGCACCCACCATGGGAGCGAGTGAGGAACCTTCTTAGGGTCTGGGAGATTTAGGGTTCATGATTAAGATCACCTTAACTTCCAGGTGCAAGGTGCTGGCTTTATATATGGAGCAAGGAAGTGCTAAAATGTAGTACATAAACAGCAACACCAGGAAAGTCGCTGTTGTTTTTGTCCTTTTGAAATGCTTGGTTTAAAATCAATTGCAGTTGGAATCACAGCTAACAAAAAGTACCACGTGGAAATGCTGAGCATCAGAGGCCCCTGGGAGGATTCAGCAGCAGGATTCCCACCTAAGAACATGCTGAATAAAGAGTCTGTCCAGCACATCACCTCCCAGTGGTGTGCATACTTTAAGAAAAATAGAAGAGGTACCCAGTGATACTGGCTCACCTTCCCAGCACCTGCGGCTTAGAATTCCTCAGATCTCAAGCAAATATTCATTCCATAGGTTTAGTGAGTCAGATCCACCCAAATGCGCACCGTGGAGTTAGCCTAGGCATGTTCAGCTAAGTGTTCTGAGACCTGGAGGTGTCAGGTTTCCTGTCTGTGCTCTGGTGCTCCTAGAAAAACTTACGAATTAGATACCCTGGGTCTGCTGCACGTGGAGCAGTATTTCCTTCCAGGAGTCTGATACAGGCAGCAATCAAGAGGAACAGAAAAAGAGAACAGAAGAGATCTCTTCTTGAGAAAAAGCACTAACAAAAAGCAGTGTTCACTCCATCCAAGCAGGACTGTCAGAAGTTCACTCTTACCAAAATGACTCTCAGCACTGTAAGCAGCTGTTCAGTCTCCAAATGACACTTTTTTACCTTCTCATTAACCATTATCAGGGCTGTACCATAAACCTGGGTTGTCTTCAGCCATGGCAATGGGTGCACCATTTTCTGCACAATTTAACCCAGACTGAGATCTAATATTAAATAATAATTTGTAGACTCTTACATGCTCACTGAAAAGAACCTCATTTCTGGCATCTCACAGTTGAGAGGTGAGAAGGGCAGCAAGAAAGGGAATTTCACCGACCTGATTAACTAGAGACATCAAAATAAAACTAGTAGGGAATTAAAAGTTAGTTGGGGGGGAAAGTAAGGCAATGAAGAGAAGCATGAAGGGCAGAAGAAAGCAAAAACATGATGGGATGAAAGAGAAGGAGGGTATATGCAAGTGATCTTTTGTCAGCAAGAGGAGAGAACATAAAACTAGAAAATACCATGGGATCATCAGAATGGCAGCTGGATGTCCTTATCACTCATACTATAACAGCTTTTAAAAGGGTGGAAAAATCCTAACTGAATAACCATTCCTTTTTTATTTTTAACAAAGCATATGACTTTCACATTCAGAGGTTTCATTATAACCTCTGGCAACTAAGTGCTAATGGGTTCAGTTTTCATGTCTGCACTTCAGAGTGAAAAAGGGTCAGAAGTGAGTTGCATTTTTTCCTCTTCTCATTTAAAAGAAATGATATTTTGACTTGTAAGGAGCCAAGTGCAGTTCATGTGCTTGGTTTCCTCTGTGCTGCACATAAAAACAGGAAAAGCCAGGCTTTTGGCTGTGCTTCTTTTTATTGTTGGTTGTTTGACATGTTTTTCTATTACAATTCACAGCAGGGAACGTTTATCTCCGTTATGAAAACCAGTTGGGCCATTGTTAGGGAAGAAAGCTGCACTTCCCCAGGAGGAAGTCAAGTGTCTCTGCAGTGTTGTAGGAGGGCATTCTGCAGTGGAAGCCAACGCGTGCTGGTGCTGGGGGACTCTGTGCTTTTTGAAGGAGGTGCTCAGCCACTCTCTGAGAAATGTCAGGTCTGTTCACTTTAAAAAAGAAAATATTGCATCTTAAGGTTTATTTTTCTACCTCCTCTTTCCTTGCAAAGCAGTAAGAAATATAGTGTTGTCTTATTAATTTTTTTTTTTTACAGACCCAATGTTGAAAGCTCATTTTGCCATTTTCCCCCAAACACAAATCCCTTAAACATTCATATCAAACATAGTCAATATGGTTTTTTAGCCCAGAGGTGTGTGTTGATTCAAAATTAGACCATGGGATTTGATTTTACCAGTCAATCTTCTGGCCAGATCTTTGAGAAGACCCATAAGTTAAATTCATTCCACGTTGAATAAATGTGATTTCATCTGTCTAGATCAAATAATAAAATTAATTTTAAATATTGTCCAAATCATTAATCAAAGATAGAAAGCTCTGTGTGAAATTTCATAGGGGACCTCAGTCAGGAATCAGTATCTGCTCTTTTCAGCAATATTCTGATCTGAAGTCAAACTTTGCATTTGCATAATGACTTGTCAAAATCTGAATGAAGAACACAGAAAGTAAGATTTTCATCATGATTTATATTGTATAACTTGGTCATATAACTGGTAGGGTTTAAAATATGTAATTGAATTATTTGGCCTTCTAAGTTATATACCCAGTGTGCTGGATTGTTATGGTTTGTTAATTTATTGGGTTAATCAAATTATTGTGTAATCCTCCAATTATTATTATTAATATTTTTCTTGGATGAGTATTTGTTTTTATACACAGCTTACAAGCCAGTAACAATAGTTTTAAGATTAGAAAGTAAAATAAAGATAAAACATAACTGGATTCTCACCTTTTAAACTGCTAGTCCAATGCTTCGTTTTGTGCACTTGCTTTTGGGCTCAGTTTGACCTTTGTAAAATATACAAAACCAAGAAAGCAAAGAGCAGAGTTCATATTCAGAGTTCTGCCTTGGAGACTGGGATTTCTTTAATACTCTGGTTCTTCAACTGGTGTTTTGGTGCAAGTTTTAGTGCAAAGGCTGTGAATTGCCTGTGAATTTTCCATTGCTCCTTGTGACTTTTGTTCTTTTAATAAGTCCTCAACAATTCAGCATACTAGTTTGCCTCTGTGGGAAAAATATTTATTCCAAGAGATCTGACAAAGATAAAAACCTCACTGAATATAGCTCTTCAGTTCTGGCTGAGGCAAAACAGCAGTACAAGACAAATAATTGATTCTAACCAAAAAAAAAATACAAAGAAAGCAAATTCCAAAAAGTCCAAAGTCCATTTCAGACTTGAACTCCTCTGCGTTCCAGTTATTTTTATCTGAAGTTACGCAGGACTGTGTCCATGGTAAATCATCTAATAATATTGAAAGCTACAGATATCCAGCATTTAAAACATCAGCTGACATCCACTTCATTGTACAAAAAAAAAAAAAAAAAAAAAAAAGTTTTGATAACTCTTGACATAATGTACAGTAGAGATGTTTTTGGTTGTATGCACTGAAATTGGGCAGTTTCTTGCTTTTAGAACTTACATTGAGATAGAAGTGACAAATGTTTGGGACTGAAGTATTTCTGCTTCTCTTTCTGGAATAGAAAAGGACCTAGAAATCTTTGGAATGTTTAGATGGTGAAGGCACTTTTGCATTGATACAAATCATATTGTAAGTCTAAAATGTTAAGATCTAACTTGATTGATCAAGGGGTTTAATTAATACGAGGGTTCAGCGCTTTCCAGGAGAAGAAACTCATTCCCTGGCAATGGATAAATTGCAAAAACATTTTGAAATGGAGATCAAAGTGATTTTGCTGCCTTGCTAGGTTTGCATCCATTAGCAGAGGTTACTCCTAAAGAGCAAATACTTGCCTTTGAAATGAAGTAGACTGCCTCAGGTATCAGGTGTTTTCAAAAACGTTCCCCACAGAGAAATACCAAAAAAAAAGATTCTTTATCTCTCCTTTCAAGGGATATTAGTTTGTATATGAGGTCATATCATCCTAAAGTGTATTTTAGGAAGAAACTAAAAATATTTCCAACAAGGCTGCCTAATCTATTTGCTTACTATCTGCTACCTCCTCCTGAGACTGTTTTTTTCCTTGACATGAAAAAATAAATGAATGATTCATCAGGCTTCAATGTAATCTTCCTTCTTAGAAGAATTTCTCGGAAGGACCTAAAAGTTCTGCTGGAGTCTACAATAATATTCTCGTGGAGTTCAGAAATGGGTAATTCACACAGGATTGAAGTGAATTTGAAAAGAAATGCAGAATAATACTGAAAAGTCATGACAGATATTTCACTGAAACTTGGAAAATAGAGAGTATATCCTTGAAGATAAGAATATAAAACAAGTTATTAGTGTCATTATGAGGAACAACTGGGTGAAATTTCACTAACAAACACAATCACTGTTATCTGTTTCCTGTCTCTAAAATCATTTAGGCATCTTCCCATTTTGAAAATAAGTAAATGAAAACGTGCTATATCACATGCAACAAAAATCAGCTATAACAGATTAGCTGTAGGTTCCATTAACAGACCCAAAGCTGATCTTTAGCCTTCAGTTTGTGCAGCTCTGCCCCTACATGCATTTTCATTCCTGGTTTTTCCTGCCCTAACTGTGCATTAAAATCTGCTGTCATAATAAACTCTTCAACAAAAAATAGAAAACCAGCAAACCTTCTCACAAGTAAATTTAATCCCTCTCACAATTTTCCTAATTTGGTTACATCTTGCTTGTCACTACTGTTATTTTTCTGTAATGCAATAGCATCTGTAGGTCCCCTGCAGGATCAGGGGCTGGCTGTGTCAGACACTGTGTAAATAGACACTGAGAGACAGTCCCCGTCCCTCAAGCACTCCCAGTCTAAATAGAGCCAGTGGGAGGGAGGCAGAACGATGGAGCACTGAAGTGATTTTGCCTGAGGTCACACAACAGTTCATTAGTAGTTTTTGGGAGAGAAGCTGGTCTCTGTGCTGTCCTTCCAAAATCCTTTCCATAAACGTCTCATACGCTGATTGAAATTTTCTTAAACATTTGCAGTTGTAGTGTTGTCCTTGTGTTTCTGGGTAGCGTGCTGTGTGATTTTCATACCACAAAGCTGATCCCAGTTCCTTTATGTGATACTGGAATACAGCCTGCCAGCCTGATGGGCCTCTTGGGTTATTATTACCTCATAACTGGAGATTCTGCTCCAAAGATTCTCAAAACCTGAGCAACCTGACCTAGCTTTGACATTAGCCCTGAGCTAACAAGGGATTGAGCTGCACTTCCAACCTGGATGAGTGTACGATTATGATTTTAGTGGTGACTAAGTCACTTCATTCTTACACTTTTTTTATAGCTCTGGCAGAACATCATCTAATTCTGAGGGAGTTCATGTTACCCATTCTTTCAACCCTTTGCATGTAGGCAGGAACATTTCTGAAGAAAAAGTTCAGAGCAACATTTTATTTAGGAAAACTTCTGTCACTGCTATATATTCTGTTCTTTTCCACTCTCTCTCATCCTTTATTATCAAGGAAGTGTGAATGGAGACCTTTTCATCTGAAGAGTTGATCTTACTCTTGTAACCGTTCGTCACCTGAAGCTTGAATTGTGTCCACAGGAGCCATTTCTGAAAGGCTCCCCCAGAGGGTGATGGTAGTGGGAACAGATGGAATCCTAGGAAGCAAAGATACAATTCTCATGTGAACCTATCTCCAAAAAGAATGCAAAGAAAATATATTCAATGCAAACACTCTTTTAGTGAAACCTTATGGTCGTGAAGTCAAAGGCACAAAAGTCAGGAATTTCAGCAGTAGGGTTTTGTGGGTTTGTTGCATTTTTTCATTGAACTTTTAGCTTTTGTGTCTGTCTCCCATCCTGATTTGGTGCAGTGGATCTCAGTTAATGTCTGAGTTAGAAGTTTGTATTCTAAATTTGTGACACAAAGCCACCTCTCTTAAGCACCATGGCTTAAGTTTGCAAACTATGAGCACAAGTACTTTAAAAAAAACCAAAAAACTGAAATGATATTTCTCTGTGAACACTGATTTGAGCTTTCTGTTTCTCTAGGTGTAAAAAAAAATCTACAGTTATGTTACATGAATAGAAAGCTTTTCTAGTGAGTTTTTCTTTAATACATTTGGGGTTCTTATATAGTGGGACATTATGTCATGTATTCATTTCCACTTCTTTATTTCTTCACTGAGTTTGCAATCAACTTCTTGGACAAAAGTAAGGCCTCTGAGGAACCCACAGTAGCCAAGATCACAGGGAAAGGTGATCTTGTGAAAGTACCTAACATATGGCATTCCCTAAACTGTCTTGGTTGGTCCTGCCACCCTTGCATTATTTTTTAAAATTTTTATTTCTGGAATGCATTTGCTGTTGTTCAATTTTAAAAAATATACTTAAGCAGTAATGACACAGAGACATCCTATCCTTGATTCAAGACTTTAGTTGTAAAACTGTTCTGTGGGCCAGCATGAAAAGAGATACACAAAAATAAGATATAACAATTTTTTTCTCTTTCCTGTCTTACCAGAATCCATTGCAATGGAAAACAGAAAAACTCTGTATAGAGATATGGTTTTTAGAGATCTGTCTCTAATATAGGTGTGACTGCTGGTGTTCTTGATTCTTTTGTTTTGAGCAACACCTTTGAGACCTTAAGTTTGCTGTGTTTAGAGATGAAACATGAACAACAAGAAATTTATGTTAAATCTGAAAAGAGGAACAAAAATATTCCCTTTCCCCCCCAAAAAAAAGAAAACAAATTAAAATTGACACAAGCCCATGAAGTTGTTTCTTGCTGCTGATACGTGAGTGAGAGGAAGAAAAACTATTGCAATTTGCTGGGCAACACACTAATGCTGCGAGGGGAAAAAGTATTTGGGCACATCTAAAAGATTCATGGGGATTAATAAATTGCTGCAGTAAATTCTTAAACCTGAATCTATGCCCACAGCCCATGAATCTCTCTGTGCTCTTCCTTGGTACCCAAAATCTGAAACATCCTCTTGGCATTGGTGTGTGTTGCACAGGCACCAGGGGGATGTTGGCATCCAGAGGTGTGGGATTCCTGCAGGGAGCAAGCTTTGGCAGCTGCCATTTGCAGGTGGTCGTGATGCCTTGGGATTTTAGCTTTTATGTTTTTCATCTATTTGTAATCCTGCATTCTTTAGTGTATAACTCTAAAGCTCCATAGTCTGTCCCCTACTGTTCTCCCATTTTATTCAGACAGAACAATTCCTCTCTGGGCCTGGCACTCAAGGACACCTTATTGCCTCAGGCCCCAAAAAGTATAAACAAAAGTGAATGGCGAGGGGAGCAAACTGGAGGCACATGACTTCATTATCTGAAACTGTAATTGGAGGATTAACCCCTGATATGTAAATGGACCAAACCTATATCTGTATGAAAAACTCATGATCACTGTCCATCTTGGTGCAGCCTCTCGGAGGCTTTTGGCTGCCCAAGGTGTACTATTGAAGGCCTTAATTAAATACCCATTTTTATTCTCTTAATCTTGCCTAGCCTCTGTTTTAGGTAGCCACTCCAAGGCATCAGTTGAGAGCAGGGTGGGGAGCAGGGGCTGCAGAAGGTCGTGAGGAGCCTTCTCCCAGGGGAACTGGGGCTGGCCAGAATGCTGGTAGTGAGTGTGTGAGTGTGTGAGTGTGTGAGTGTGAGCTGGGCTCAGAGGTGTCTGGAGCTGTGCTGAGCTCGTGGGAAAGCTCTGAGCTCCTGGAAACCCAAGCTCACCTGACCGTGGTTTTAGGTGGGGATTTAGAGAAGGGGAAGCAGCTTTTGGTGAAGACACACAGGGAAACTGCTGATACTGTGTCACCATGAGATTCTCCTAGTTTTCTGAGCGTTCATATTAAAGTAGAAGTGTGCACCTTCTCACGCTCGTTCATGTAAACAAAGAGATCATATTTATAAATATTACCAGTATTTTCACATTCCTGTCCAAGGAGAGGAATGACTGTGTGACAGTCCCTTTGACCAATGTGGTTGAGAGGTGGGAATACCCCTCTCCAATCCATGGTCACCTTGCTGAAAGTATATAATAAGAAGTAACAAACAAAGCAGGGATTCTCCCCTGCTGCTGTTCTGCTCTCCCAAATTCTTGGCTCCGTGTGTCTTTTCGAGTGAGGCTCACAGCAACAATACTGTGCCCATGATTTGGGGGCTGTTTGGAACCTTCCTGGGGTAAAGCTGCTCCATCAAAGGGACTTCTGTGTGAGCAGAAAGGGTGGTGCAGAGCAGGGCTCTCCCTCACTGCCCAGGAGCTCCCACGGTGGGTGGTAAAAGCCATTGGGAGTCTCCAGGTGGGGCTGAGCTCCTGACTGAGAGGTGTTGGGACATCCCAAGGAGCTGGTTGGGAAATACATCTGGGACCACACATCGTTCTGAATGCAGCGTTAGTCTTCTGGCTTGTGAGGAGTCAGGTTTATTCACAGTTTGTATACTTGGAGCTTTGTGTGCTGGGCAGCACATCCTGCTCTCATTAGTGCTAATTGCAACAGGAAATAGGCACATAATCCCCCATCCACTGCCATTTGCCTCTAACAGCATAAGTTTCTAGGAAACAAAATTAAAACTTATATGTAATAAGAGAAAATGCTTACAACTTGACTTTATTTCACCTTAGATCTCAGTGTTTCCAAAAATGTTAAACTGCTTGGTATTAATCAAGTCAAGCTGGTTAAATTTGCCTTTTTGATATCTTAAATGGAACTCTGTTTTATAGCTTGAAAGATTGTTTTTTAGGAAGACAAAGTTTTGAGAACCTTTGACTGATCTGTAGTAAAATATTTTACTGCAATTTCATTTGCTTGAGCAAATATTTTTAGAACATTAACAGAAATTTATGGCATAAATTTCAAAGCCTATCTTATAATTTCATGTACAAATATTTATATACACGGTCCCAAGGAAGTTAAAAATGTAATGTTTTTATAGAAAATATACAATACAGCATATACTCTCCATACAGTATATATTATCTAAAATGAAGGGGGAGGGAAGTTTCTTTCAGTGTCTCACAGAAAATAGCTTTCATTTAAAATACATCTGATAAATGTTAGCAAACTGAAATTTTATTTTGTAGTACTGATACTCCAAGAAACTCAAATACAGAATTAAGAAGATGTTTTTGATGGGGATTAGAAGGCAAAACAGTGACTACAACTTTAGGAGCTCTGTGTGTTACAGAGGACAGCCTTTAGTCACTAAATCTTCTGTCCCACACATCATCCATTCAAATTTATTGCTTTTCACAGTGAACAGTCAGAAGCTGCTACTCACAGAATATTTGGGGAGAAGTTTGTAATGCAATTTAAACCCAGAGTTGAATCCTTGCTTCAAGCCTTCACCCTTCTGCTGATGTTGTTAAAGCCTAAACCTGAGCTAAACTCCCTCTGACCCTCAGTGAGGAATGTGCCAGTGCCCTGAGCTCAGCATGAGGAGATGAGTTCTACCTTGCATATAATGTAAATACTACTTATGGAAGGCAGCTGACAGCCAGCCAGTTCAAGTGCCCTCGTTCTCAAATCAGCACGGGCTGCTTTCACTGCTAATTTGCCCTCCTCCCCTGCCAGATTACAGCACTTGGTTCTCAAACCTGCCAGGCTTCACCTATTTTTCACAAGCTGTCAAGTGCCTGTTGCAGCACGTGGTGTCACTGAGCTGAGGGAGCAAGTCAGGCTGGGGCTGAGCCAACACAAAGCTCTCCATGGCTGATGGGCAGGTTCTGCTCCAGCTGCACATCCCTCCTCTCCCTGCTCTGCCCTTCATCCCTGTGATCCAGCTCTGAGCCGATTCACAGAGCTGCACCATTCTCACTTCAGTGCCTAGGAAAATCATGGAAAAGATGATTCTGGGAGGGACTGAAAAACACCTGGAGGACAGCACAGTCTTTGGGCACAGCCAGCATGGCTTCATGAAAGGAAAACTCTGCTTGTCAACCCTGATTTCCTTCTATGACAGGGTAACCCATCTGACTGACCCAGGAAAGCCAGGAGATGAATCTGCTTGCACTTCAGCAAAGCTCTTGCTGCTGTTTCTCACAGGATTCTTCTGGACAAACTGTCCAGCCCACGGCTGGATAACTGTGTTACATGATGGTGACCAGCAGCCTCACAGGTCAGGCACAAAGGGTGACAGTGACTGGGGTGACACCAGGCTGGCACTGGTCACTACTGGGCTTCTGCAGGGCTCCATCCTCAGCATTGTGCTCTTCAACTTCCTCATTAATGACCTGGATGCAGCACCCTATGGAATACTTAGTTTTCTGAAGACAGAGCTGGGAGGAGCTGTCGATTCCCTCAATGGCAGAGAGGCCCTGCAGAGAGATCTCTACAAATGTCGGGGCTGGGCAATCACCAACCATGGGAAGTTCAACAGGGGACAGTGCTGGATTTGGCACCTGGGCTGGGGCAGCCCTGGATGCACGGACAGCCTGGGAAGGAGAGGCTGGAAAGCCGTGCCAGGGAAAGGGACCTGGGCTGCTGCTCAGTGCCAGCTGCACATGAGGCTGCAGTGCCCTGAGCCAGCAGGGACAGCCCTGTCCTGGGGACACCAGGGACAGCCCTGTCCTGGGGACACCAGGGACAGCCCTGTCCTGGGGACACCAGGGACAGCCCTGTCCTGGGACACCAGGGACAGCCCTGTCCTGGGGACACCAGGGACAGCCCTGTCCTGGGGACACCAGGGACAGCCCTGTCCTGGGACACCAGGGCCAGCACTGCCAGCCGGGCCAGGGAGGGACTGACCCGCTCTGCTCTGGGCTGGGGCAGCCTCTCCTGGAATATTGGGTGAAGTTTTGGGTGCCACAAGATCAGGGAGACATTAATCTATCAAAGAGTGTCCAAAGCAGGGCACGAGGATGGTGAAGGGCCTTGAGGGGAAGCCGTGTGAGGAGCAGCTGAGGACACTCGGTGTGTTCAGCTGGAGGAGACTGAGGGGAGACATCGCAGTCGCAGCTTCTGCTGAGGGGAAGAGGAGGGGCAGCCCTGAGCTCTGCTCTCTGGGACCAGGGACAGGACCTGGGAAGGGCCTGAAGTCCTGTCAGCAATATAATGCCTCTTTTCAAAGTGGTTCTTAATCTGTGACCAGGTCAAACGCTGTAACCCGTTGTGGGAAGAGTCTGAGCAGTTTTGATTCTGATGCTGTTATTTCTTTAACGTTGGTGTGTGTTTGTTGATGGCTAATCTAACCAACTGTTGGATTTTTATAGAGTAAAAGTGAAGTTAGTGCGCTTGCTAGGAATTTGAAAGCAGTGGAAGGAGATAGCCAAGGACTGTCCAGGAGAAACGTTCATAGTTACCAGGAGATATTAATGTTCATAGGAAATCTACAGGCTTGGAGGTGGGGGGAACCTAATTCTGATTGTTCACAGGAGTGCTCAAGGTTAACACCAGGTTATTCTTAAGGATTTCAAGATTTCAGATTGTGATTACTATTGAGCTTCTTTTAAATCAGAACTGAACAGAATGACCTGAATATACCTCTTACTAATAAGTTCAGGACTGTGATGTCATGCAAAAGAAATAACCCTAAACACTTTGAGGACCATTAACTTTAATGTTTGCCTGATGATGAAAGAATAGTCCAGGCTCTTTGTCTGGGCTTTACAGTGTATTTCTTTAGCAGTGCGATGGCTTTCATTTGGAAACATTAAAAAGTTCAAAATTAAGAAGTTCTGTTATAATGCACATTTAATTCTGAATGGAAAACACCTCACTTTACATCCCATTTCAGATTTTCAACAACAAGTATTATGGGATTGAGCAAAGCCTGCACTAAATGAGCAGCTGCTTATTTTTTAAAATGTATTTATGCTTTTGACATAGTCTGTAAAAGTAGTTGATGGCTTCTTTATTTTTGTCCCATGATATAAATGTAATAGTTTCGCTTCACAAACCCGGCATTATCCCATGTAGTGTTCACAAGAATAATCAGTCTGATTCTGTTCCTGAAGTCAAACTTCTACACCTTTTCTCAGTCATATTTGTTTTTCTCAATACTATGTAGAAACTGAACTTCTCACAGCTATGTCTGATTTGCCTGTCTCTCATTCAAAAATCCCAATTTGAACATACTCTTCTTTTTAAGGGTTAATTTCACCTCTGCTAATATTATAGGACTCTATCAGTTATTAATGCAGTCAACTCATAAACACAGTTTAGGGGGTACTGGCCTTGGAAGAACTTTCCAGGAGACCAATATATCAAATCAGTTCTGAAGTCCCTTGACCTCAGGATAGAATTACAGGTTTATAATTTACTCAACACTTACATGACCCAGAGAACAAAGGATTGCCAAGTCAGTCAAAACTAAATTACTCCTGACCCTAAATTAGTCATTTTCATGCTATTAAAACTATAGCTAAATCACTCTTGAGAGATTATTTTGAGCTTATAAATCAGGTTTGTATTTTTACATATTTATGCTCACAACCTAGAACTTTGCATACACTTTAGTGCATGTTCAATTATTTTTTTTGAAATTTACCAAAGAACTTAACTCATGAAAGTGAATTAAATGTGGGGGTTTATACATACCTGTGTCTGTCTCCAAAAATCCCAATTTTCTCGTGAAAAATATGAAAATATGCAATAAAATCATGCAGAAATGGTGAGGATAAATAACTGAAGAACACTCCCTGAACACCACTTTTAATAGCGTAATCAGGCTGCCATGTTGCAAACTTTAATTTTGAATATGGTTTGATACCTGTCCACAGCCTCAGCTCTCAGGGAAATAACTCATGTACAGAATTACTTGGATGTGGGTTTGCAGAATCAAGCCCTTCATTAATTCTGAACAGATCTTGGCCTATGCAGGTATTTTTTCCTCAGTCATTTGGAAAGCTAACTAGTTCCCCATCCCCTAGGTACTTCCATTAAAGAGCTATTTTGGAAGGTGTAGGAGAGGTGTGTAAACACTTTCAGGGTTTAACTTTGCAGCTGCCAGGAATGGAAACTGCCGTTTCAAAACCCAACCTGAGGTATCTGAAAAACAACACACAGGGATGATATATTTTTTAAAACTTCCTTTGCATTTTCAAGAGTCTCCATAGTCTGTAAGTGTCCATTACCAATTATCTTGATTATACTTGTGGCACTTTATAATTCAGGGAAATTATCAGTTACCACTTGGACCCAACTGGTTCACCAGTTCATCAGACACAGTTGATTATTCTACAGAGAACACATCTAAAGATGGGGTTTGGGTAGAATAAAATGGCTTTATTTTCCTTGTAGTTCTCACAATATGACACTTAAAATTTTGAGAAAGATTAAAATGATGACAATAGGAATTTTAAGATTGGGAGAAGAGGTTAAAACTTGAGATTATGAGGCTTTGTGGTTAGAAGACTGGTAATAGGAGAGATTAATTATTTTGTTAAATGTGAAGTGGATCATGCTCAAAAATGTTCCTGTCTGATTCCTGCTTTGTCAGCCTCTGCTTGATGTCACGTGAAGTTAGGTACCTTTGATTCATGGAGTGTTGTGTAAACCTCTGTTGATTTCTATCTGCTCTGGTTTGCACTTCTGCCCTGAGGTTTGATTTGAGTTTCAGGTTTGGGCAAACTGAAATTGTCAAAGAAAATTCACTTTAAATTGCAGCCTTTCAAGTGGTTTTGTTTCGAATCTGTGCCAAACCTGAGATTTTGCATAGTTTCTTTTTGCATAATAGCCAAGCAAAAAAGATAAATTGTGTCAAACTCCTTTGGAATGAGGTTGAAGTTTATAGGTTTGTGAACTTTTAGAAAA
This sequence comes from Prinia subflava, assembly GCF_021018805.1. Taxonomy (NCBI): domain Eukaryota; kingdom Metazoa; phylum Chordata; class Aves; order Passeriformes; family Cisticolidae; genus Prinia; species Prinia subflava. The sequence continues at coordinate 8,338,668 of NC_086250.1, read as the reverse complement.
CTACACCTGTAATTCATTATCAAGCCAGCTCAATGTTGTGAGGACTTGTTGGAGGACAGCAGAATGCTGGGAAAATTCTGTGTAAGAGAATTAAATTAGAGGAGAAGAAGCACGTTCCTATTTCAGCTCCAAATGGACAGATAGTCATGACCTATTTCACCTTTTGGAGCACTGAAATTTTGGGCTTGAGTATGTGAATACTTGAGCTGCTGCCTCATCTCTGCAGTAAATTCCTTCAGATCCAAAATGAAGCCAATTGCTCAAGGAGAAGATAAAGCTGATTTGAGGCAGTTTCTATGTGTCTGTCCCTTGGGAAAAAAAATAATTCCATTTCAGTGGGAGTCTTGATAGCATTATTCTCAGTTTTTATTTCATTCTTACACAGGGCTTCCAAGAGTTCTCAGATTGTTGTCAGAGAACAATCAATGGGCATGTGTCAAACAAAGATCTCTTGTTTGGGAGGTTTTCTTTGTTTGAACATACTTCTGTATCTAGATCTTAGAAACAGCCTTCAGCAGTGCTAACATAATTAATTGTTTATATCAAGTCTTCTAATTACAGCAATTCAGGTGGTTAGCCACCTAAATGAGTGCATAATTATTTAGAAACACTTTTGATTGAAGTACTGGCATCCTCAGGGCCCAATTAAAAAAACCCTGAACAAAACACATACAAAAAAATCAGAACCCAAAAGGTTGAGACTTTGAAGCACTAATAGCTATTATCCTGTTAATTAGATCACCTCTCACACTCAATAGTAAATGGCTATCTTTTGCTTGTATCAGATACTCATTTGCTAATAACTTTCAGTGAACAAAGAGCTGATGATCTTTCAAAGGAGGGAAAAAAAACCACTTTAAAAAGGAGCTTTTCCATGACAAAACTTTGGCGGGCAGCAGAAGTTTTATTAATTTAATTTTGTAACAGAAGGAGTGAAAACAAAACTCATTCGATGCAGGCAAAATTCAGGACACTGTTATTAGTGGAAAATTGTCAAAGTCCATTCCAGTATTTGAACTGAGTCTTCCCAGGATGATTTGCTGTTTCATGGGATTCATAGCATGGGTATGCCATTCTTCAGGAGTACCCTGTAAACCAGTTTACATCTTCTCTGAGACATGTGGTCTTCATTCTGCACCAGATGATGCAGTGTAGGGTATGTCTGCAGGGAAGAGTCCCAGGTACAGGGAGGAGAAAGGGCATAAACCAGATAAAATGAATTCTTTTTATAAGAGGATAAAATATTTCTTTTTTGGAATCAAAAGTGCATTTAAAATGGAGGGGGGGAAATTGAAGCATATTATCATTTCAGGTTCAAATACTTTCAGAATCTTTTGTTTCATAATGACTTTTAAAGTATTTTTCCTTTGTGTTAGGATGGAAACAAAGACAGGAAAATCAGAATTCCCCAGAGCATGAAGGCACAGATTTCCTCACTTACATTGAAAACAGAATTTTTCCTGTTCTTTAATAGTAAGTCACAAGCAATTGGTATATGAACACTTCTGTTCATCCAGTGGCTGAGCTAAAGGTCTGCCAGAAAAATAAAAATGCCAAGAGATAGCATCTTTTCCTGAAAGTAAAGAAAAAAATGCACAACCTTTGAACAGAAAGTAGTTTCTCAATGAGCAAGTGAAATGTCTTCAAATAAGCAGCTCAGCAAAACTTCTGGTTTCAGTGATTGTTTTCACAAGTGATGCTTGCAGGCCTTAGGAAGATACTTATTTCTATTGTAAACTATTGATAAGCACTGCATATTTTCAGTATTAGGCAAGTGAGACATGCAGGATTTTTATGCATGTTCTTACATTAAATACAGGGTGGAAAAATAATACGTGTCTGTGGTCACGTAAAGTTCCCTGTGAGGTTCTATGAGTACGATCACTCTTGTCTGCAAAATAGTTCATGCACAGTAATTTTTTTCTTTTTAAAGATACATGACTTTTGTCTGGTTTTGAAATGACAGTTCCTTCAGTGGCAAAGCAATATCCTTTCTTGGCACGTGGGTTTGTAGAAACCAGCATTGGAGCTCAAAATGGGTTGTGATGGAAGTTTGCATGGACCTTGTGAGGATATCTGTGGCTTTGAGAAGACCTTTATACGGCGAATTCTCATGTGATTAAAGAGGAGACCTGTTTGTGAAACAGTTTTCAGGGGTCTTTTCTGCTGGTATAAACTGGTTATTGTGTCCCAAGGCTCAATACCAAACATCAGCAGAGGGCAAAGTCTTTTTCTTTGAAGATGGCAAGTTTCAGCCATTCATATCTCATAACCACAAATACAATCCTATGTGCACCCCAGCAGCCTGTCCCCCCAGCCTGTGTCCCAGCTCTGCATCCAGGAGGGATGCTCAGGATTTCTTACCATTGTGTGGAGGGCCATATAATGTTCTACTGAGTCTTCATGCTGGGATCTTCTCAGGATCCTGGGTGCCACCAAACATCTTTTGCCTTTGGGAGCTGGCAGTGACCAGGATCTTTTACTACCTCTGTGCTCTGCCACTTCTGGGAATGATTAGAATTTTTTTCCTCTACTCTGTTTTCTCAGCAGAGTGTCTTAAGGCTCCAACCCTCACCTTTATTGTCCTACCATCACCTCTTAGTGGCCTTTTTCAGCTCCTGACTTGAACTTGTTCCTTTGTGTTCCTGAACTGGGTATTTCCAAAAGCTGTTCATAATGGTGCTGTGATGTTCATGGTCTACACCTGCCACCCTCACAGGGCTTTTTGTGCTGGTGTTCCCTCTCTAACACAGACCTTCCCATTCATTCTCCGTTCTAGCCAGTCTAAGCATTTCCATTCTGAATCTCTGTATTACTGGTAGCATGATTTAAACTACAGGCAGAAAAAATAATGAAAAAATAACATAGGATTTCAGTCTCCCCTTGCAATTCCACAGAGAGCAGTACTGTACTCTTCCCTACACCAGAGCCTGGTCTCCCTGCCAGGCCATGCATGGGCAGTGCATCTGGCACCCCTGAAGGTCCCTGGAATAAAGACAGGGCTGGAAAAGGATAAAATTGCTCTGCTACTCCAGTTGGAGAGAGGAGCCTAGAAGCTGAATACTGACAAATTTAAATAAAAAATAAGGCACTTTTTAGCAGTATATAAAGATCTCTCTATCAAGGCCAGATGCCTTTCTGGAAAGTTACTTTAGTCCTACACAAGGATTTTGGCTCAGGGCAAGGGCAGCTGTGTGAAATGCAATCCCCTGCACTGTTGAGCAGGTCACATTTATGATCTAATGGTCCTGCTTGGCTTCAGATGCTGTGGGTGCCTTGCATTGCTGGGTATCTGGTGAACAAGGAACCAATTCCTGCATGGATTGCTCAGGTGCTCAGGAGAGGAGGAGCAGGGAAGGTGGAGAGGGGAGAACGCTTTAGAAAACAGCCTCTGCTCAGGGCTCAGTGACTTGGCAATTTATCCCAAGCCTGCAGATCAGTATCCCTTGTTTCTTATCACCATTAAGGGATAAACATATCGTCACTATTCTTCTTTTTTTTTTTTTCTTTTTCTTGCTGACTCATTCTATAAATAAAATACAACTTAATTTGGGGCTGCTAATTGCCTTAAAATCCCCATGACACCTCCATGACTTAGACAGGTTTTACACCTATTTTATAGACATATAAACCAGAGCACAGCCAGGTAAAAGAACTTGAACAAGCTCACCCGGAAGCACAGAAGCCAGTTAAATCAATCAGTTCAAGAAACCAGGAGTTGTGTTTCCATAGCCCCTGCTGCAACTACTAAATCACAAGAACTGCTAAGGAAAGATCCTGCCAAAAGCCACTGTTTTTCTGTTTGTCAAAACCACAAGAAGCATTTTGCATTATTCCACAGGGTCTCTCCCTCGTACTTGGTGCAGATTAATTAATTACATATTTTTTTTTAAGAAATGTGAGGCCTTGGGCAGCCCAAAAGCCACTGAAGTTTTAATTCTCAGAACTATTCCCTGACTTGACTGTTATCCAGTTCCTATTCAGGCAAGATAGGAATTAAGATTAATGACCCCAAACAAACTGGTATTTCAGAGAATCAGTCTTTGCCAGGCATTATATTCTCATGATAGAAAATCATTGAGGCATAAATACAGTGCTCAGTCACTGGTGTATATTAACAACACCACGTTGTTCCCATAAATGCTGAATACAGCGAAGAGGAAAATGAAGTCCTAAAGTTCATTAATTTTGCTTGTAGCAATTTTTTTTTAAGTGAGCAAACCAGAACCTATGGAATAAGGCTGTCCCATTCCTGTGCTGCACAGATGTGGAGGCTGTTCAGATCCCAGAAAGGTGTCTCTGGGAAGTTGTTTGGACTTAGTGATGGCTGTCTCTGCTGTGTCTTCTACCAGCTAGATGCTCTGTAGGCATTGTTTGAAAGATGAATTGATGATAACCAACTTTTAAGGAGAGAGAAGTTACAAAAAAGAAAAGAGGAAAAAAAAAAAAAAAGAAAAACACTTAGCTGCTAGGATCAGTGAATGTTGTAATATGTGGGATAAAAATGTGTCATTATCTGCCAGCATCTGGCCACATCCCAAGAAGGGGTTTGTGGCTTGAGGTTATTTGGGTATTTTCTAAGCAAATGAGAACTGGCATGGAGACAGGAGCCTTTCACCTGTCCTGGGACCAGCAGTAGTGACGGTCAGCACTAACACAGGAAGTTATTGTGGCAATTTCTAGAAGCTGTTTGCTCAGGAAAAAAAAAATCTTCCAGTGTTTTCATTTCCACACTGAAAAGACATCCCTATGACATCATCCTGTTTGTTCTGACATTGCAGAAAGAATGGAAGAAATAAACTAGCAAAAAAGAGACCAGGGACTTTTATTTTGCTGCCAACAAAAAAGAGGAAAGATGTAACCACACTATCCAATGGCTACTTTAGTTCTCAGAGACAGTTCAGCAGATGAGTTGTTGTTCAAGGGCAGTTGGGCTTCCAGACACAAGAGCATTCTGTAGTAAGCTTAATTACTCATTTTAATTATGCATTTTAATTAGCAGGGGACTAACACAGTGCTTTTCTCCTACTTTCTCAATAAACCCACTTTGTAATATTACAGAACAAACTTGTAACTGAAAACTCCAACTGTCTGCAGTTGAGAAAAACAACTCCAAGTTCAGGGGCTTTTCTTCTTCAGGAAATCACATTCAGTGAGCAGGTTACATCCACCTCTGAGCACTTGCAGGAGCTTTTTACTTACTTTATGCTGTTCCTGGACAACATGAAGAAAACAACCTTGTGTTGCTGCTTCTCCCAGTGGTGTTTCCTTTGCCAATAGATTGTCTGGCCTGTTGTTCCCTCTAAACGATGTCCTAGTTCTTCCTCTTCTGGCAGTTTGCCCTCAGAGCTGTTGTCCTGTCCCTGCACTGTCTCCCCTGCCCCTAAATTCCCTGCTGGAGGAAATCTGCTTTCTTTCCCATTCACTTCAGGGAAGGTCAGGTTAGAGGGGCAGGTAGAAGCAGCTGTGTTCAGGAATGAATTGAGAGGCAGCAGTGTATGTGGGAGGGGTGGGTAGGTGGGTGAAGAAAGCAAATGCCACAAAATCCTCAGCAAAACAACCAGATCCCAGAAAGCAGCCCCAACAAGCTGCAGTCTCTCACTTCTGTACTCTTTGCTACCTGGGATTGTACCTGCAGAGGAGGGATTTGCACAGTCTGCAGCATTCCTTCACAAACTGAGGCTGTCAGCAGAGCGTGGTGAAGCCAAACAGGCCTCCAGGCTGCTCTGTTTTGAGAGGAGCCAATCCTAATTTATTTGTAGCTTTGAGCCAAACACGGGCTTGAAAAGGTTCAGGTAAGGATATGGTTAGAATGGAGATGAGGTAAGTTTAAGGTGGAGTGGTGATTAGGAATAAAGGGAAAAGTGAAGTTGTGCCAACATTTTCTGAAATGTTCCCTCAGGTTTCAGTGCAAACAGCATCTTATATAATTTCCATCGTGTAAGTGGTGGAAATGTTCCAGAAGTGTCTGTTCTTTACAAGGCTTTGATGCAATATTACAAGACTGGAAACCTCCCGTGTTATATTTGTGTTGTACTGCTCTGCTGCTCCTGGCTTGGGATGAGCTCTGGAATCGGAATCATCGCCTGACAGTTCCAGATGTTTGCATGTCAGACTCAAGCTGCAACCTTCTCTTAACTCATGGGGTTTAAAAGGCTCAAGGCATTTTGTCTGGCTTGGCTTAGCTGAAGGCAATAATATTTTCATTTATAGGGAAGGTGATTTTTTTAAAAATTTGGATATTGCAGCTTCCCTCAGTTTTAAAACCACATTACATAAGCTCCTTTCCCTTGTGATGAGAACCATGTCTTTCCACCACTTTTCTCCAGCAACAGGTCACACACATTGTGTGTGTGACTTCATATGGACCAACTGCTGCATCTGCCTGTGAGAAGCTCTCTAATTTTATCTTCTTTCTGATTTCTCTTTTCCCACCCTTCTTGTCCCTTACTTTCAGTGCCAATAAGATTGCCTTTAAATTTTACCAATAAAATATCAGCCCATTTGGGATAATTGCACATGGAAAAAAAATTTAAAGTTTGGACTAGGAATCAATGTTCTTCCCAGAAACAGAGCTGGAGAGTGAATACTCTTAATCAAATGTGATGGGAAAACAAAAAGGCTGATGGAGGGCTGAGTTCTCAAGTAACTTCTGTACATTTCAGCTGCCATTACTGATCTAGTCCCTGTTTGTGCTGGCTTAGAAGCTAATGCCAAGGGGACAGCTCCAGACCAGATGATGCTGTGTGTTACTGTGGGCAGGAGCTACCAACCATCCAGGGACCAGTAGGAAAACAGAGTTAGTGTGACTCTGTGTGTGTTTTCTTACTAAGCAATCAAAATCTGACAAATGAATGAACCTCAGCAGTAACCCAAGTACTGTGAGCGTGTATCCTCAAACCAGTTTTGCAAATTGGGACAGAGCTATAACTGACCTTGCTGGAGTGGCCTTTATTTTCCACAGCTCATGATGTTACACTGAATAACTCCTCTAATTCATGACACCTGTATAAACGTCAGGAAAACCAGTCTGGAATGCACATTCCACTATCTGCAGCCACCCTGCAGCCCAGCCTGGGCAAAGTCCCTTCCCTGATCCCTGCACTGAAGTCAACTCTAACGATTAAAAAATGCTGCTGGACTGCAAATGCATCCCACTGATAACAGGCTTGTTTGGAGACCTGAGCTGTACCTCAGCATGGCCTGCAATAGTTGTAACTCTGCCTGGCTTTAGGGTCCATTTAGGTATCTTCTTTCACTTAAAATATTCCCTGACTGCTCCCAAGCACATTAGGCTGGAAGTTATCAGACTCCATACAGAAGAAGAAAAAGAGTACATCTGAACTGGTCAGCACCAGCTCTTAACAAACAGAATGCTATATTAAAGAAAGATTATAAAAACATCCCTGTGGGATAGTTTTTACAGTTGCTTTGGATTTCATCATCTCTATTTTCTCCTCTGATTCAATTATTTCCAACAAAAAAGAAAATGTTTGGCTTCTTTGGCTTAAGCTACAGCCTTCCTGCAGTTGAAAAAAAAATAAAGAATAAAGGCAGTCCTAAATATATCCAAGTGTTTTAACTGCTAGTGATGCCTTTCAGTGCTGTCTGAGCCCTGAGCAGAGGAGCAAACCCAGCCTGCAGTGGCCCTTGGGCACAGAACTGTCCCGCCAGGCTCTGCACCCACACAGGCACAGCCAGAACCTGCAGAGGGGAGGCTGAGCCAGCCCCTTTCCCAGCCCTCCCAGAGCAGCTGCCAAGAGATCCTGTGCATCCCACCAGGGTGTGAACATCCATGATCCAGGACCACCACCCGCTCCCTTCCTCCCTGCCCTACCACAGCCACGGCCTGGGAGCCAAACTAGGAAAGACTCATTGTTGTTAAGGATAGTTTTGAGCCCTTTTAAAATTGAGCCTCCTGCTGAGAAATCCTGGAGCAGAGAGGTAAGGAACACACGCTGCCCTGGGTCCTTTGAAGACACAGCTAGAGATGATGTCAGTTCCATTTATGGATCCAAGGATGTGTTATTTCAGTGGACATTTCATGGTATCCATTATAGTTACAGATGTTGCAAGCTTCAATTGTTAATTTATGTGCTCATAACTTTCCTAAAGCCAGATCACTTCTGTTCAAATGTTTTGTTCTCCTTTACAAAGCGTTTTAAGGGAGGCTTTTGACAAAATGTTATTTCTTGTTTAGGTGGAAAAATGGAAAAACATGGAACTGTGTGCCAATAAAGCTCTAATGATATTCTTTTGAGCATAATGTAAAGACAAAACAACCCATCCAATAATAACCACCCACCCCACCTCAGTGTGGACTCCATCCTTACGAGGAGAGCTTAAGCTTGGGTTTATGGGTAAATTTTTTAAAGTAAAGTAATTACATTGTTTAATGTGCTGAAAATCATCTCCTTGTGTCCGTGTGTGCCACTGCCCTCTGGTGCACAGAGGCAGGAGAGTTTGGCTGCTCTGTTGGGACAGAGGTGTGGGCACCCACCCACTGCTCTTCCTGCTGAGACCAAGTGCTCAGGTGTTGCTGTTTGGGAGCCAGGCTGTGAAAGGAGTTAAATCCTCACCCCCCAGGAGTTAGAAACCACAATCCCTGTGTAGATCTGTCTGGTTTGGGATAAAAAATGAGGTTTAGCAGAGTAGATATGTTGGGCTACATTCAGGGATAAATTTAACTTTGTCAGTAGTAGCTGGAAATATTCATTATGGACATTAGTAGTCATAAACCTATGAAAATCAGCTAAAATCTCAAAAAATATTTAGAATCATGGGCACTCTGCCCCAACCCCTCATCAGGAGGATAGCTCTGCTTGCTGTACAGAGCAGGAATTTGTCTCATCTGCAGCTTCTGTGCTCCCTGGGGATTTACTGGTGCAATTAAGATGACTTATGCATATGTCCCAGTCTATGGATCTGCACCTTTTCAGGCTATTTTTCCATTAAAGTCAGGTTTCACACATTTCTGACTCTCGGTTTAACACTAGTGACCATCAAATCTGAGCAGTCACATCTATTTCAGAATTTTCTCCCAGTGAGATTGGTGTGAGTTTTGCCAATTGGAACATGATGATATCAAGTGCTTTGGAATGATAGTTGGGTGACCTTCTTAGCTGTATTTCACAAATAAATGACTTTTCTCTCTAAAAATGAGGCCTGTCCAGCTGTGTATCAAGTTCCAAGAGTTCAGTCTCATGGTTTTGAAAACTTTAGCTTGATAACACAGTGGAAAAAGTTCTGTAGCCCTGATTTCTTCTGGAGGAGGGGAATTAGAACAAAATTACTGCCTTGGTTTGACTCCATTGCTGGCTTCTTTAAACTTATCTATTTAAGCCTGTTTAAACAGTGCCTGAATCATCTCATATGGATTAGCCTAATAAAAAACCCCTCAAGTATATATATGAAGTTTCACATCATTTTTACTTCTAGGGGATAGTTTCAAGTTTTTATATTAACTGCTACAAAAGGGAGATAGGCTAACCCCTAAACCTTAAACTGTGATTCTTTTCTGGTTATGGAAAAAAAAAAAAAAAAGTAGTTGTAGGGGCTGACAAAGATTTCTCCATCAATTCTGTGCCATTTGCAAGCAAAATGTCATCTCTGTTCCAGTCAGCAGCCACAGGAGCTCAGCTGGGGCCCTGAATGTCAAGCTGAGAGCTGTTTTTTCACCACAGTAAAGGTCCTGCAGGCTGAAGTGCTGCTAGCTCATCAGTGACACTTCTGAAATCCCTTGAAGGGCTTACACAAATGTGAAGATCCCTCCTCAGCAGTGCTGCTGATGGTGTACAGCAAAGGTGGTTCCTCAGTCCTGCTCACCCTGCTGTGTCTCCTGTGTGTTTGCATGTGTGAGTGTATTTATGTGGACATCTGCATGGATATACACAGATGAATGAAATATGGGCATAGAGGCAGGACTGACACCTGTTTGTGCATGTATTTAATGTTCTTCTGGGACTTGAAGTGGAAAGAGCAAGAAAAGGCTACTGGACATTTGTTTTAAAAGCCTGTGGCTGTGGCATCTTCGCCCCATCAGAAGCTCTCAGGCACAGGGTGGGATTATTGGGGCACAGGGCCAGGAGTTGATCCTGATGGGTCCCTTCCAACTCAGCATATCTATGATTCTATGATAAGCACTATTTTCCTCAAAGAATAATTACAAAAATTAATTAATGTTGCTAATTCTTAAAACACAGTCCCTGCTTGTTTAGCCTTTATTTTCTTCACTTTATATATAAATATATATATATTTATATATATATTTATATAATCCAGTGTAACTTTTCCACTTTTTAAAGACTTTGTCTCTAAACTGTGACACCCAAGTATGTGGTCAAGCCAATACTTCCTTTTCCCCAGCCAGACACACTGGGAAGAGGCAGCAGATTGTGTTTCCAGGAGACTCTTGCTGGAAAGCTTTCCTGGGATTATCATCACTTTTCAAGGATGATGTCCATATAGAACATAGATTTCCCAACAATACAGCTTCCTTGGAAAGAAAATCTTGTTTTCTTTAGCTCACTTATTTTGAATGAATAAAGGAGTCCACGGGGAAGGAGTCAGTCCTTAAAGAAAATATTCTTACAATTACCATGTTCCTGCTTCCTCTCTACCCTTCCATGATTCACCATAAAGAGGAGGTGTGGTCATTAATTGCCTGCCAAGTGGCACAATGAATGTTCTGCAAATGCAGGATCCTCTAGGTGAGGTGATGCAGCTGAGTTATAAAATGTCCCCTTCTGTCTTTGAATACCAGTACAGACACACACAAGTGTGCTGAGAGGATATGTTGTATTCATTTTTATTTACTCTTTTTTTAGGACACTTTGATTTTTCTTTCTTTCAAAGTACTTTTTAAGGGACTTAATTTCTGTGCAATAGAGCTCATGGGCAAGCACTCAGTAAATGCAAAATAAGAAATGCACTCATGGTTCTAAAAACGTTTCACATTCTTCAAACCGATGCCAGTTGTGTGCATTGACAGTAATCCTGTCTAATCCCTTCCACATGTATTATCTTTGTACACCTGCTTTCATTGTCTCCCTTATCAGTTTTGAATACTTAGAACCACAATTTACAGGAAGGCAAAGCAGCAGAACAAAGCATCCATGCGCTCACAGCTTGCTGGGCTGCAGTTAAAGATAAAACACAGTTGTAGATTTCGGTGCTTGGAGTCAACATCTTCCATTAAGACATTTTCCCCCTCTCCTGCCCCCCCAGCTGATGTCTGTCTGTGTTTGTGTTCCTTGCCAGGCTGACTGAAGCACACAGAACAGCTGTGAAAGTCATCAGGAGGATGCAGTATTTTGTGGCCAGAAGGAAATTTCAGGTAAGCAGGAGGATTAATCACAAGTGCATCTCGTGAGCTTGCGTGACATCAAAGCTGCTCTCAGAGTGGACTTGTCTTAGTGAGCATGGTTGTAATAAGTCAAAGGTATTTTTGAGGTTCTCGGGCTTACACTTTCTGTGGATTTTTTAATGGTGTGGACAAAACTATCAGTGATCCATGGATGTAGTATGCTACAAACCCCTGACTTAGTGGAGTCAGCATCATTATTTTTTACTCCTCTTTTTTTACTGCACTTGCTTTTCAGGGTTCTGTTTGTTTAACTATACTGACCAATACTTACCCATCCACTAGCAGAAGTGAAGAAAGCACTGGTGTTGGGGTGAAAAAAACCCTGTCAGGGTGTCTGCAAAAATACTGATCATAACAAGAATGTTCTCAGTCATCTTGTCAATTAGGAAATGTTCAGTCCTGTGCTGTATATTTCAGATCAATAGGTCTCACTGACAAGTACTGTGGGTGCAAAGTTGCTTTCACAGGTGTGACCCACATTTCCAAATGTATTTCCCAGAAAGGGACCCCATAGGCCATATTTTATAAAATTGTGGAGCATCTGCCTTGTAGAAATTTGCTGTCTTTATGAAGCATTCAGTTAATTTTCTCAATCAGGTTACAAAGTGCTGAAATTAAATGTGCTGCATTGAAAAAGCTGATTCATTTTGCCTGTTTAGTGAGACTTATTATGATAAAACTTGTTTGGAATGTGATATCCTCATTCTCATCATCCATGGGCTGGAAATGCCATGGAAATGAAAAATTAACTTCTGGACTGATTTTCAAAGCCCTCGTTATTTCCATTTCAAAGTTCATGCTTTTTTTGTCCAAGAGTATCCACTGCAAGTTAATGGCTTTTCATAATCCTTTTGAAGAGGTTTAAAAAAAATAAATCAAAAAGCTACATTTCAGGGAAGTTTGATTAGAGCTGAGCACTTAAATGCAAAGGATAGAAGCCTGAGATAAGATCCCAGCACTCAGAAGACTTTAAATTAGGGCAGATAGAACATCTTATATATCCTAATCTCATGCAGACATGTATCTTCAGATAACCCTACCTTTTGAAAGAAGACTAGGAAAAGTAAGTTTGTTAAAATCAGCAAAAAACAGGAGAGCGGGATTATACTGTAAGTATACCACAGAGATAAACACTATGAGAAATTTAAAAAAAAAAAAAAAGAAAGGAAAAGGAAAGAAAATAGAGACACCAGTTCTGCAAAATAAAATCAGTTTATAAATTAGTTAGATTAAAAATTAAGTTATTTCAAACCACCAGAGACTTAATTTTCTGGAGCTGTCAGCCACTAGCAATCATGCCAAACCTTAAAAACTGAATTTCATCAATCTGTAGAGAGAATTCTGTGAGTCAGTGGCAGGGAAGAAGAAGAAGAAGGAATAATCTTTTGTTTCTTCCTTTCTTGGGGCCATGAAATACAGTTTATAGGACTCCCCATGCGAATTACATTTTGGAAGTTCAAAGCTGGCTAATATTATTTAAATTTGTATGCAGAATGTGGAATACTGAGCTCAAAGGACCAGAATTTGGGATTATGAACAGAATGAAACTCAAAGGGTTGTTCAAGTGCTGCATTTACCACACTTCTCTAGGAGGTAATGGAAGCCCATTACCTCCTGGCTTCAGTTGTATCGTTCCAGAATTTCCTAATAAAAACATGACAGGAGATTGTGCCAAAGTTTGGCAGGACGTAAGATGCCCAGATCTAAAGCTGTATGGAAAAAGAGGAGGGGGAAATGGTGAAAGCTGGAGGGATATTTTTACTCAGCTTCAGAGAGGGCTCAGGCTGATTGCAGTGTCCAGCACTTTGCAGCTGTAGGGTTTGGAGCTGATGGCTTGGTAAGAGGGATAACAAACAGAACACTTCTTTGGAGGGGGAAAAGACATTTCACTGGGATTGAGTAGAATTAATTATGCACATAGTAGCCTGTCGGAGTCCATGTTTTCATGGATCCTCCACAGAGAGTGAAAAGTACAGAGATAGAATTAAAGCCTTTAGAAAAATTAGAATATATAAAAGCTTTAAATGCATAAAGTAGAAATCTAACCCTTAGCTTTAAGCTTTACATGCCCTAAGTCCTAGTTCAGTGTAGAAGGACACAGCTTCAGGCCTAGTGATAGAGTAAAGACATAACAAAAATAGGGTAGATTGTTGCTTGTAACTCGTATAAACTTAAAGACATAACAAAAATAGGGTAGACTGCTGTTTGTAACTCGTATAGACTTTATGCAGAGAAGATAGAGTTTTTCATATATGATAGAATAGAGGTTTTTTACAATAACAAGATAGAACTTGAGGCTAGTAAGATAGAGTTTTACGTTAATAGATATGTTAAGTGCGTAGGTTCTGATACTGTTTTTCGTAATTTTACGAACTTTAGAATTGTACCTAGATTGGTTAGTGTGTAGATAAAAAATATGAATATGCATTTTGCAATTTGGGATAAAAAGCCTCAGGGTTAGAGGTGGAGGCATCGATTGATTGATCAATTCGATCCATCGATCCAACCTCCACTCTCTGCAACCTGAGGAACGATCCTTGACAGGAGCCAAGACGGGATTTTAAGGTATTATACATCGCGGTCCCCGCACTAAGGGACCTGGGCCCCGGGGTTCCCCCTTTTCCCCTGCAGCACTTGCTATTGGTGCGCTGGTTGGGACAGTCGGGGACTCTGTGTGGGGAGGGACCCCGGGGCCCCACTGTCTTTGCGATCCCACGGACGGGAACTCTGCGCGGCTCGGACCCTCCATCTGCCCTCGCGGTCCCGCGGACGGGAACCCTGCGCGGCTCGGACCCTCCATCTGCCCTCGCGGTCCCCCGGACGGGAACCCTGTTTGGCTCGGGCCCCCATTGCCCTCGGGAACTTTGCGTGGCTCGGGCCCCCACTGCCCTCGCGATCCCCCGGATGGGAGCTCTGTGCGGTTCGGGATTTCCCGTTGCGTCCGCGTCCCTGTGGCCGAGGGCTCTGTGTGGGTTTGGAATTTCGGGGTCCCTTTTGTTACTACGATCCCTGTGGCTGAGATTCCTGTCTGAAACTTGTGATCGATTCCTCTCTGTTAGTGTGATCCCAGCGATTGAAAATGCAGACAGTAATAAGAGGTTGCTTTACCCTGAGGCTGTGAATTATATGCTCTGTCTATAGTTTTATTAGAGCTTTGTTTGTTAGGAATTCAGTGCTTTATTTGCTGTTTCATTAGAACTCTGTGTGTTAAGATTTCTATGCTTTAGTTATTGTCTTGTTTAGACTTTCTTTGCCTAGGTTTGTAATTGGTTGTAGAATAAGGCCGCTCTTAGAACTCTCTGCCTTCAGATATGTGCTTTTGTATAAATAAATTACTCTATTTAGAAATCAAGATGTGGTAAGATCTTTAGAGACTTTATACCCGTACCCAGCCTAGGCAGTAGCCCATGGGGGAGAGGGGAGGGGAGGACTCCCCAGCACATCCAGGCCCTGTGCCATGCACGGTTTAAATAGAGAGTGCCCAAAGGAAAGGACACGGGATTTAGCCAAAATGCTCTCCAGGCACCCCCACCAGTCCCTCTAAAGAGTGATACTTGCACTGCTTCTCGGGGTGAAGACAATAGGCTGCTTTTCTGGCCAGAAATAGTGATGTGTCAGCGTCTGCAAAACGTGGAGCTGGGGAAGGGGGAGAAAAAAAAACCAACCAAAACCAAACGATAAACTGAAAGCTGAAACTTCCCTCCCCCACACAGCCTCTGCTCCCAAATGCACTCAAATGCACATACACACACCTCCAAAGCCACAACTCTTCTGAAAGTATTGGTGCAGGTATGTACTGACTGCAGGGAAGGCATTTTGTCATGAAGAGCTCTTGCTTCTTCATTCATTTCACGGGATTTGTTTCCATTCCAGTTCCATGCTTTCATTTGAAATTTCTAGGATTGTGTGGCTGCCTTCCAAGCATGACTCCAGCACATACTGTAGGTGTTCAATGCATGTGTGCAGTGGTGCATGCTAATGGCTCTGGCTGAGGCTGTGACAGAGTGCAAACAGACAACAAGATGACTAATGAGCTGTTTTCAGTAATTTCCAATTACTAGATTTGCAGTTTACCTTTGGTTTTTTTTCTCTCCCCCCTCCCTGCTTCTTTTCTTGAGTCAGAGCCAAAAAGGGAGACATCTTGCCCCTCATTTCCCATGAGGGTGCTCAAAATGCTGGTCTTTCCAACGGGCTGTGATTCGAGTTTATACCTACACACACACATTGGTTTTACTTGCTAAAATTCCACCGTGCTGCACTTTTTATAACCACATCACTTTATGCAAATTCTCTAGACTTGTTTCAAAATTTGGCCGCAGTATTTGCAACAAGAAACCAAAGCTTGGCAGAAGTATCTGGATTCTCATTAGGATGGGAGCATAGCTGGGCAGGTGGTAGTTTTTTCACCCTCCCACATTTTTTTATCTGTCCTTTTTTTTTTGAGTTGCGCCTTTTTTTCTGATCTTGAAGCTACCACGAAAGACAAAGGAGCACAAACAAAACCCACGTGCAGCAGTCTCCTGACTTATGCAGAGCATCTGTCCTCCCTGCTCGTCAAGAAGCAATATTTCTGTCACCAGACATCTTTGCTCTTCAGAGACATTTGATTCTGGGTCCAAGTGCTGTGAGTTGGGCCAGTCCCTGGGGTTCGGTCCCCTGATGTTATGATTAACACATGGCTTTGGAATGAGCCAGGAGATACTGCACATGGGAGTCCCAGATAAATTATCCATCTCGGGCTCGTGTTTCCCCAGTGCACTGTGAAGGGCTAATATTTTGCTCAGTATGGAGCAACATGAAGACATGACTCTAACTGACAGTAATGGGAATCATTTGGCTCCATCTCCACAACAAATATTCACTCCCACAACGGCCGCATATTTTTTTTATTCTTTACAACAAGTGTTGCAAAATGGCAGGCAGATAGGCAGATAAAAAGGTAGAATGAAGGCCTGTCTGAAATAGAAATCCTGTTTGGCCAATGCTCACCTCTCAACGTGCTGCCTGCCTCCTTTGCCAGCAAGCTCGGAAGCCGTACGACGTCCGTGACGTGATTGAGCAGTACTCCCAAGGACACCTCAACATGATGGTTCGCATAAAAGAACTTCAAAGAAGGTGGGCCCTGTCTACCTCATGAAATATCTGATTTCTCCAGTGCCAGCTGGCTTTAGGAGAGATGTGTACTTAATGAACAGTAATTGTCCAAAATTGCAAGCACAACAGGGAGCACAATATCTGGAGGATTTAACTTGGAGCCATTTTTAACCCTTTTTATGACCAAGTTTACAATTACCCTTTATTCTCCTCTCCTTTTTCTCCAAGTGGAATTAAAAGAAATGAAAGTGCATGCTGTGAAGTTTATAGTGTGATCCAAGCTTTTCTGTCCTCTTCTTAAGAAAGGAAAACTTTTCAAACAATGATTTACCTTTCTGTTCCCACTCTGTGGTTCTCCCCAACTGAGAGAAATCTGTTTCGCTTGTGCTGCACTATCTGGAACTTTTCCCTGCCCACATTCCTCCATGCACATGCTTTCTCCAAGTTTGGGGTTTGCAGCTGAAATATTTTGCCACAAAACTATTCTCTTCTGTTTTCAGCACAAAGTGCTTTTCTCTTTACAAATTAATGCTGTGGACTGGGACACCAGAATGAACTCCCCTGGCCCTTAAATGAAATGAAAAAAAAAAAACCTCCTATTGAATGGAATCTACTGTGTCAACATATACAGATATTAAATCTGCCTGCATGAGGTTCTAGGAATAGTTACAAATGTTATTAAGAAGTCATTCTGTTTGTATAGTCTTTGTTATTAGATTACATAGGACACAGGAGAACTATGTTTTAGTTACAACTTGAAAGTCTGAGAAATATTAGTACTCACGAAAATAACAATAATAATATGGCTTGATTTTGGAGGAAAAACTCTTAAAGAGCTAAACTGCTGACTGTGTGCAGAAAGTCATGCTAGTTTCATGTTTTTGCTTGTTTTGGTTTGGGTTTAGAGCTACTGTAAATTCTGATGTAAATTATGCTCCCATGCTTAGCAACAGAGTTTAAGTTGCTCAGTAATTGCTCTGCTGGTAATTTTCTGTTTGCTTCTCAGGCTGGACCAATCCTTGGGAAAGCCAGGTCTTTTCCTTCCAGGTATGGTGACTGCATTTTATGCAAAATTATTATCTTCATTACTTTGGGAAAATACCCTTGGCTACACTAATGTGGATTTATAATCCAGCCAATTATACCTGAATGTAATTCTGTTAATAAGCCCTGGAATGCCTGTGTAAAGATAAATACATTTCATTCAGGTGGTAGTGGAGTAAATGGAAATTAAGAGTAAATGTTAAAATGTGTATTGGAAGATGATGAGATGGAAATATCTTGAGGGAAATTCTTCTACAAAAATAGTCTTTCTGAATCTTTTGGGCTGGGATTACAATATATGTTGATTCCATTTAAAAAGGTTTCTTCCTTCCTGAACTCATGCCCCATATCCCCAAGTGACTTGGAGCACAACTGAGGGTGGCAAAGTAATTTCAGAGTCTCTAAAAAATGTTATGTTGTAAGTAGTTATTATTATCAGAACAAGGAATATCATTCAAAACACATTTTTAACATCTAATTGCTGCAGAAGGCTCAGCAGTACAATCCTTTTTCCCTGTAGCTGGTTTTAGACCACAGGAAAAGAATCTGTCAGCTTGAATACTTCTCTAAATATTTATGCTTGGGAATTCATTTCACAATGTGCAAGCTAAATTTATGGAAAAAATGTCCCTTACCTCCAAGAATGTATTATTTTATTTCGAGTATAGCATTACCAAACTGCAACTGCAATTTGTGCTTGAAAAGACCGGTGTTAGAAGCACTTTTTATCAAGCAGTTCCCAGTTTCAGAGGAGGTGAATAATTAGAAGCTCATTATGAATTAATGTTCTCAGAGGTTCAAGAAGCTGAAGATGTTCAGGAAGTTTGGTCTCACCAAATCTTGAGTCAAAAGGGCTATAGAAACCACTGGGAGGGTCTTAGGTGGGCCTGTGGCTTTGAACAAGTGGTGGAAAAAATCTAAAGTATCAAGGAACTAACTGGTGGAATGGTGGTTAGGGATGCAGGAGCTGGTGAGCTCAGTTAGGGAGTTGCAAGACCAAAACCAGAAGTTATTTGATCCAGTAGTTATTTTATCTAAACCCTCCAAAAATCCAAAAATAAGATAAGTGGTTCCAGAGAAATTGTCTTCATAGCTAAACCTATAGTTTGCAGTTACTCCTGGTGTTATCCAACCCACCTTTACTCCCAGGATTTTCCAGGTGGTGAGCAGCGAAGAGTGGCTGCAGTATTTGTCTTCTGGGGGTGAAAATGGACTTTTGTACTGACCTTATCTAGAAAAAGGGTTATCCCTGAGTTTCCCTCAGAATGCATGGCTTATTCTACACTGAACATGGATTTTTGATATAATACTTTTCCAAGGCATTGCTAAAATCCTCATTTTTAACAATATGGGTGTTTCCCCCAGACTGTTATTTTTGTACTGATGACAAGCAAAAACGAAATGACAATGCAAAGAAAATTAAACTGCCAAGCAGAAAAACATGAAAAGAATTTTTCTTTCCAGCTCCTTTAATTTTTTTCCCTGTTTTATTATACTCCCATTCAAAGAATCTTTAGGTCTGATTCCAAACCCGTTGAAATGAATGGGAATCTTTCCAGTGACCTCAGTGAGGTTTGGATCAGTTTTTTTATTAAAACCCTGTTGTGGACTTTGATAATATTATATAAAAATAATTGCAGCCTGTCTATAGTATTATTCCCTTTCAAAAGTGAATGATGTCATAAACGACCCAGAATCTGAATTCACTGGAAGCAATTATTGTTATTTTTCAAGTTAGTTTCTCTGAGATAAAAAATCACTAAAAGCTGTGTTAAAACAAGATAAGGATATGAGAAGAGAATAAAAGCCATGCTGGGTCAGAGCAGTCCTGACTCCAACAGAGCCAAGAGCAAGGTGCTTTGGGAAATGTGCAAAAAAAGACTCCAACCTTCCCGTCAGCTTTCAGCCCACTGCACATCAGAGGCTTCCTGACAAGGCTGCAGCATATTTAGTGTCCAGAATGATTTGTCCTCAACGAACTTGCCAAATTATCCCCTTAAACTTATAACATCTGCCATATTTTGTACAATGAATTCTCTTAATTCCACCTTCACATGAATTCTTCACATGTTGTGAAGAATTCTTCCTTTTTGCTTGTTTTTGGTCTTGGCATCTCCTCCCTTTCTTTGAAACTCCTACAAGCAGGAGTGGATTTAAAACCACTAAGATAATGAATCAGTTTTCCAAGGACCTGGACCCTACTTTTATGAGTATATTCAGAATACTCTGTCTGAGTTTCGTTGGAAATGCTGTCCAGTGTTCCAGGGGACACAATCTTGCCAGAAACAGATTCCTGTCATAATAAACATATGCCTTAATAATGGAAATGATGTAGAGGCAAAGAGCATATTAATTGAATTTCTGGAATCAACAGAGTAGACACATACAATGATACAAATGAAGAGTGTCATACTTGACCTTCACTACACACGCTGCTTTTGAATGCAATTTTTGAGACTTTTCAGGCACAAAGGTGAAGAATAATGCCAAGGTAGAACAAAACATCCAGTGTTTGGGTTCAGAAAAGTACACAAAAAGCTGATGTTTATCTGCAGTTTATCTGAACCTCTTGGTTCTGCATGACACAGGTGTCTGTGCTGAATTTGCTTTTAAAGATTATCTCTATTAGAAGAAAATGATTGTAAATTAGGGCTGGATGCTGTTCCTCATGGAGGCTGACAAGAAACTGGGCAAGACGGCAGCATTTTGTGACTTTCACAGCCTGCATGCCAGCAAAGGGGTGCATGAGACACAGCTCCCTCCATGAGCATCCTTCCTTCCACTTCTGATTTTCCACATCTTGGAGCAGTGCCACATGCCACAATGCAGCTTCTTACTGCTTATCTGGTCCCTGTTTTCTTTTCTGTTCCACACAGCTTTTAGGAATAACTAAAATAGGAAACACTATTAACTTGGTTTGGGGTATCTTGGTGATTATCTGAAGGATGGAATTAGAACTGGTGAGGAAATTATTATTTTATTATTTAAAAAGAAAAAAGCTTTTTGAAGTATTTCTTCATATTTAGGGGACTTTTTGGGGTTAGACCTAAAAAAACCCCACTGCCTGCCCACTGGTGTTCAAACCACATCCCAACTTAGAAATCCTTAAAATCATGCTTTTTTTCTGATATATACTTTGAAAGATGTGTCTACAGATTTACTAACTAGAAAGTAGACAGCAGAGTCAATTATTTCACTTTAGGCAGAGATGAACAGAGAGATGAACCTGAGCCTCAGCCACTTGCATTTTAAGAAGTCTCTGAGGTTGTGAACGATGAATAGTACACATGTATGAGCCAAGCTGTGTCATTTATTGCCTGTCCCACATTTTCTTTCCTGACTTTATTTGCTCCTGCAGGTTCTCGGGGGAAACACTTCTCTTTTCTAAGCCTGCAAAGAGCTGCCAAGGGTGCAGGGCCTTTTAAAGGTTCTGGGTGGCGTGTGGAGGAGAAGGAAAGCACCGAGTGCTCTTGCCAGCATTGCTCTTGCTAGTCTTCCTCTGGGGTTGTGGTGCGTGCAGCACAAGTCACCTTGAGGTGAACTTTGCTGCAAACAGATCACTAAACGTATCCCATTAGCAAATATAAATGGTAAATCAGCTGGACTCCCTGAGAAATCCAGGAACGTGATGAGCACACAGAGGCACTCACTGTGAACTCTGACACAGTGTAAATTCATATCTCAGCCTACCTTCCTTCATATCTCAGCCTTGCTCATGCCCTAAGCAAAATTGACTTAGCTTTAAAAACCAGACCTTAATCACTCATGAAAATGGAGCAATGTATGAAAAATTCCAGGAGTAATTACTCCAGGTATTGGAAATGCACTTTAGTAGAGAAAACCGTCCAATTTCCATTGGCATCAGCTTGTTGTCTCCCAACTCAGAATATGTGTGGGTTTGTGCTTCATTCCCTGTGCAATAACACCCTCAAACTATGGCATTCCATAAAATAGATCCTGTGAACAGAGAGGATAGACCCCATTTTCCACAGATTTCACTCTTGGCTCCCAGTCCCACCATCTGCAGTGGAATGTGCAACTGGGCTTTACTAACCAGGCCTCATAAACAGTAGGAGGGAAAATGAGGATGCAAGAGCTTTTCCCAATGTCACTCCTTTGTGAGAGGAGATGGAGGGGATGGGATGGGATGGGATGGGATGGGATGGGATGGGATGGGATGGGATGGGATGGGATGGGATGGGATGGGATGGGATGGGATGGGATGGGATGGGATGGGATGGGATGGGATGGGATGGGATGGGATGGGATGGATGGATGGATGGATGGATGGATGGATGGATGGATGGATGGATGGATGGATGGATGGATGGATTTATAGGCAGATGGATCAATATCTGCCACTCCAGCCCTTGAACCCCTGGATAGTGCTGCCTCCTAGACCTGCAGCCTCAGCTGAAAACTATTCTGATTTCTTTATGTATAGAAAGGCCAGTGATATTCAAAATTGGAGGTGTGCCCAGGTACCCTTCCCATCCCATTTAACTACAGGCAGTTCACTGAGATAATTAAACAACAAAACAGTGTTACTCCAGAGTCCATCTACAGCCCTTCATACCCACGGACTACCTCTACCAAGGTCCAAGCTGCCCTTTAGACTAACTTAATCTTGTCAATCTGACAAACTAATTCCCTTCTCTTCAGCCACTCTTTCACTTATGTTTCATTTTTTCTTGTTATGTTCATGTATTTTATACTACCCCACTATTACCAGCTTTTTTTCTTCTTTTTTGCTTTAAATACCATAGATATAATTCATAGTTTGAATTTATTCTCCACCTAATGAATGTCCCATTTTTATTCTTTCTTTAGAAAAAGGGGTAGACAAAGGATACTACAGTATAGGAGCCAGACTGATCCGGCTGGAGGATAAGGTAAGTGCATGAAAGCTTGCTTTTTTTTTCTGAGCAATGATATCTGATCTAGAGACCTGCAAGATAGTATCTTGGCATGAATTACTTTAGAATTACAGGGCTCCATAATAATGAATAATATCCTAATTTTTGTGAGGGAGTTGATGAAGTATCATGTGCATGTTGTTCAGCATTAACCATTTACCTGCTATGCAGTCTTGGTTCTTGATTGTAAAAGGAGCTGCTTTCATGTTGAAGTCAAACCACACATCTTGTATACAAGTGCTGTGAACTGGCTGGTGTTTGTCACACAAGAATTATGAATTAAACAGAAACGTTAATGTGAGGAATCTTTGTGAATAGCAATGGTTGACATCTCAGTTACAAAGCCTGAGATGCTTTAATGTTTACTGCATTTTTCCCCCCTGTGCAGTTACCTTTGCACATTTTCTGCCCCTCCCTCACTGTCCTCTCTCCAGGAATATGTTCATGTTTGTTATTAATCAGAGTTACTTAGCAGTGTGCCCAAAGGCCAAAGTTCAGTGAGGCTCTATTGTCTTAGACCTCTTCCAAACATCCTCCAGAGCTTTTTCCACTCAAGTGATAACAAAAATACAGATTTGCTCAAAACTCAGACTCTGTTTCTCTGTCAGTGTTTTAGTCAGCTCTCCTACCTACCTCTAAAAGTGGGTGTCCCTCCAGCAGGGTTCTTTGAGTGGGCAGGAGCAGCACAGTGACTTTGCTAGGGGATGTGATGTGCTGAGATAAAAGTCCATTTGAATTTGGTATACCCACTGCCTATTTGTATCCTTGTCTCACTCAAATTTGTTATGCAAATTCTCTTTTCACTTTTTGCTGGGGGAGTGAGGCAAGAAGGAAAGAGGAAGGAAACTTCTCATGATTCTTAAGAGCTGTGAATATTGCCAAAAAGCAGAAATTGAAATTAAACTAATGCAATCTCTTGCCTAATTTTTAATGATCATTGCTAGGACAACATCAGAAATATGTGACACTGCACTGCAAATGACAGATTTTCTTTGATTTTTAGCTTTTTTGCAGAGTGTCAGAGAATCAGCCTCTCAGATAAAGACATTATCTGAGCTAACTTTTAAAGTGGATTGGTCCCTTGTGCAGCCACAGCCGTTCAAAGTGAAAATGGCTTTCCTTCAGATTTCCTTACTCGCTTCAAAAGAGATAAATTTCTCTCTGGCCTCTGTAGTAAATTCACACCACAGCTTCATTCAGATTTCTTGAATGTGCATATAAAGAGAAACCCCCAACACAGATTGAAAATTTAGCAATAAAAGTATCTGTGATAATAGTTGGAGTGCTTTGAGTGAGAAATACTGCTGGTGTTGTAAATACCTCTGGAAGCAGCAGTTCATGGTCTCCTGACTGCTCCATATTTATGAAGAAGAGAGGTGAGAAAGTTTTTAGTGTGCCTGGCCTTGGTCCAGCTTTAGCACAATGTGCTGTGGATTGGATCAATTTTATTTCAAAGCCTGACTTAGAGTGCTGCAGAGGCATCTTGGTATAAGAAGAGGAATGTTACAGGAGATGCAGGAAATGCTGCAGTGACTGATCTCTGTTACAGATACCTGCTTGTGTTCTGCCTTTAATTTAGGCATGATCTAAATAAAGTCAGTGCAAGCTCAAGCCATTAAGTGGGCAAGACCAAACTGCTCTTTTGTTTGAAGAATTAAACTTTAAATTGTGCATGGGAACTGGTGATTTCCCTCTCTCTCTACTTACTGTTGTGGACAAAACACATAGAAAAGAATAAAAATGTGTCAAGATGTTTTCATAAGATGAATCAATCATTGCAGCTTCTTTTTTGTTCTCAGTCCAAACTGCAAATGTAAAATAAATGTCAGATTCAGAGGGCATTTGATCATTTAGTACATATTATCATTCTTTTAGGTATACAGTCCCAGTCTCATATCCCTGCTAAGAAAGTAGACATGGTGCAGGAAAAGGGCAAATATATGTTGAGTTGGTTTGCTTGAGGTTTTGGTGGCATAAATTTGGGGTTTTTGGTTTGTTTGGGGCTCTTTTTGTATTTGCATCTCTTTGGCACATCAGGCTAAAATACATATGTTTACATAATAAATACAAAGTAAAGCTTCCCAGCTATCTCTATTTTAATGGGACAATAGAAACACTGCATCCTGCTGTCAAACTGCTTCCCCTAAATTATTTTCCCACGTCTCATGGGCTCTCCTGCTCTAACAGTTCACTGTGTAGTAGCTGCTGTGTGCCCAAATGTGAAACAATATTGGAATCAGGAAGGACAAGGTCTGTCCTTTCAACCTCTGAGGAGAATAAATGAAGCAAGGACGTGTCTGACATGAGGCTCCAGCTGGTGGTGAAAAATGATCTCCCCGTTGGAACTAGAAAACCTTTGGGATCAACCTCTTCCCCCTGGAGAAATTATTTTAACATTCAGTCACCCAGTCTAGTGATGGCAGCCTCCCAAAAGAGTGACACATCTGATAAAAGGACACATTTTTGGACAAAGGCCAGTTGGTGCAGACTGATAAAAATGCAGAATGGATTTGAGAATTTTATCTGCCTAAATGAGCTGTATCAATAAGCAATGAGCACGCCTCTGGTCCAGACTGACTTTCCCCACCAGCATTTTGCAGTCCATTTGTTTTAGCTGTCTCTCCAGAAGGGAAGCAGAGTGTAACAAGCCCACTGAGAGCTGTGTGCTGCTCTGCATAAAGCCATTATTACTCTTTTTGCAAAGTGAGGGGAAGAGAAGCACACATTTCTGATGGTTAGGGTGAACTCCATTCCCTGGAGAGCTTTGCTATTATTTCAGTTAAAACTTGGTATTTGCTGTACAGAAGGGCAGAGGCACAGGTCTCTGAAGGGGTTTCTTGATGATAGGTAGAAGCTTTGAGGCAAAAATCTTTGAAAGATGCAAAGATAACAGCCTTCCATTCATGTGGCATGAGAGCACTGCCTGCAGCCTCTCTTTTGTGACCAAACAGGCTCCTTCAGGGAAGAGGTAAGAATCAATTTGTGGAAGATTTGGCACCATGCAACTCCATCAGAAAGCAGGAAAAAAAATCTACTTCCTTTTGCCTTTAAGCATTCCAAAGCTGACCAGAAACAGGTAAAATGCATGGTGGCAGCTCTCAGAAAAAAAAAAAATCCAACCCCCTTTTTGGTAACATCAGCACTGTGCAAAGCTGCTCTCCTCTCACTGACATGGCACACTGCATAGTGTGAGTTTGCCTGGAACACTTTTCAACCTGTTTTTCCTTGAGCAGGGCATAAAGTACTTATTTTTTTGTGGCCAATGTAATAACCTAGTGTGGTTCTTCTCTCAAAAAACCCCACTGAGATGTTTGGAGAGAGAATAGGGCTTCCTTCCCAACACGTGATGTGTGCCATTTGGCCGACCCCTCCTTCAGTTCCATGGCAGGGTTTAATTTTATATTGTGGTATGTAGCCATTGACAGAACCTTTTGAAATCTATTAAGAGGAAGATTGGTTCCAAGATGATGTTCTAGAGCTGGCGTTAGTTTCTTTTCAAAATGTAAACTAATGCTTCTTTATGATGAAATGGGTATTCTTTCTTTTCCTTTTCTTTTCAAAATTAGAAACAAAAAATCATGGTGTGCTATGTCAAACTGCACGGCAACCTATAAATAAAAACAGGAGAGAAAAGAATCTGCAAATGAAAGGTTAGAAAGGACAGCTGTGTTGTCTTTGAAAAAGAAATGTATTAGGTATTTTTATAATTATATGGCAGTCTTTTTTATGTGGTATTTACAGTTATGATTTACGTCCATATTACCATAACTATTTCCATACTTATAGACAACATGTGATAATGCTGAGAGCCAAAAGCAACCATTTGGTAGCATTTAAAAAATGCAGGAACACTAAGAGAAAACAGGGCAGTAAAGCAGAACCCTTCTGAGTTTTATCCATCTGAGTAATGCAAGCCAGGACATAAATGTCATCCAACATAAACAAATGTAGAGGTTGGATTGTGGTGGTAAACTCTCTCTTTACCAATTTAAACACTCATTTTTGAGTTGGGAGCTAAAAAGATGGGCTTAGAGAAGAGTGGTAACGTCGGAGAGATGGATGTTGGTGAATCTGATTCCTGCTGTGATTACATCAGGAGTCATTAAGTAGTAAATTATTTATCATGGCAGTGCCTGCAAGCACCACCAGCATGAAGGGCTGGTAAGAATTTCCATTCTAAACCCCTAATATGCGAATGGGGTGATGGGCATAACTGAAATGCATTTAAAAAAAAAAAAAAGGAACAAAAAAGAAAACCAAAAGCCGAAAATTGGTGCACAATGAGTCAGTTGCAATATGAGCAAGCTACACTTTTGAGGTTTAAGGAATACGTCTGAAAAAAATCCCTTTGTTAACAAAACCATGTTTTGGCACCAAGGTGTTTGTGAGTTGTTTGCCCCCTGTTGCTCCTTAAAGATGGAGTCATTCCATAGTAGAAAGCTTTTCAGCAGGCTGCTTGCAAATGGGTGTTGTGTGGATTTTCCTAGGTCAAAGGCTTATCTCATTTGCTCTGGAGCAGTCCAGCATAAATCCATTGACTCTGTGCCACAAGCATGATGTCATTAGAGTTGTATTTTTAATCTGTTGCTGAATTAAAACAAAAAAAAAAAGCTAACAAAAAAAGAAAGCCCTGATGCCTCAAGCCAAATTGTGCTTCCATTTATGCCAGTGAAGTTACGCAGGATTTACACAGGTGTCAATGGCAGCAAATTTCTCAAATGGCTTTAACAAGATTCCAGTTCCTGTGTTCACGTCCCGCTCATCAAGAGTGAACTGACAGAGATGAGGTGAAAGCAGAAGTAGGGACTCAAACATTTCAGAATGAATCTGAGTGAAATCATGTTTTCCACCTATTATGACTAAGGGAATCTTTGTGGTATTCTGGGTATTGTAGAACTGAAATTGTGTTCTTGCACTGAGACATCATGATGGGCTTTTAATCTACAAACCAAGTAATGAAAATTTAACTGCTTAGATCTCAGCCACACAACTTTTCTAGTCTGCTGACTCCTCAGTGCAGAGAGGAACTGTTGTATTCCTGACTTCTTCTGACTGTCTGGGATGGGTTTATGCTTCTCAGATAAACCTTGTTTAATACAGTTGAGAGGGAAAGGCTGGGTTTGAGCTGCCTGGTTTTGATGGTAATTTCTGGAGGATCAGGCAAAAATAAGAGCTAACTCTGATACCCTTTCAAGTAAGAGAAGAGACAGATCATATATTCTGAGGCATAACGGAAAGAATCCTCCCTCAATGCTTCCCTTATGTTTTTTGTTGTGGAGCTCTATCATATGTGGTATTTGGTAGCACCCTCCTATTATTAAGGTACTACACCACTTTCCATTACAGAGCTCTATTTTCAGTTCCTTCCATCTTTGCCAAACTCCAGCCATCTGGGCTGAAATTCTTGGAGGCAGATGTCTGCCTCGGGCTGAGATCCTTTGGAAAATTTATATGTCAGAGTGGGTCATCCTTTCTGTATCACAGTAACCTGACCCACTGTGAGGATTCTCCCGAAAGTAAACATGAAAACATTGATGGAAAACACTTGAGCTTCTTCTAAATTTGAGCAAGAAAATTGGACAGAAATGGAATATTATCTGCCAGTCTCGGGTCCCAGAGGCCTGATCCAAAACGCAGTGAACTCATCAGGAAGCTTTCACATGGATCAGGCCCTGATTTTTAATGGGTGAGGGAACAGAGGGTTTTGCGCAGTGAACGTTTGCCAGGACGCAATTCACCACCATAAATCAAACGCTAAATAATCCCAAAGCCCAGAAAGTGAGCGTGCAGATGGCAGTGTCTGCTCCCCAGGGACTGCACTGACTGCGATCCAGCCCCAACAGTTTGATCTCATTTCGAGCAGTCTCAAGGACTGCTCTGATTCGGCAATTCTTGGTGCAGTCTTGTTGCTTTCTCTGCTCTCTTGGCTGAAACTTTGCTGGTGGGAGCAAACCCCCCCACCCAACGCTGCCCAGGACACCTTGGAGTGTGCAGGGCAGGGGTTTCACAGCCAGATGTGGCAGAGCAGCTGGAATCAGCTGGGTTCGAAGCTTCCCTGTAGTAAGGAAAAAAGAGAGTCACTTGCAGAAGAAGAACAAGTGCTCCTGGAGAGGAGCATATGGAGCAACTGTGAGCACCGAGCGAGAGAGAAACACCAGAGTGACTTAGGGCTGCTGGGAAATACCACAGCCTTTGGAAGGGAGCTGTTAAGAGCATTGGAAATCTAATCCACATTGATGCACCCAGCTGTTTAACCTGCAGGGAAAAGGTCCTGGAAATAGCAGTGCTGACAGAAAAGGCTGTGCATGAGGGGCCCTGTCTCTGCCTTCCTGTTCTCCACCAAAACCTTCCCAGCATCACAACTGCCTTTATCCTACAAAGAGGAAAGGGTCCTGAGCTTGGAGATGGTGATTTTCTGTAAGTTTTAGAGAAAATCAGTGCCTGGGTAGGGGACAGACACTCTGGAAATCCCCCTGCTCTCAGAACAGACTGCAGTGGCTCTTCTCAGGTGCCACAAAGTCCAGCCACAAAAGGAGAGGAGTCACAGCTCTGCTGGTTCTGCTGCTTATGATGCAATAAAGTAATTTATTTACTATTATTGGGTGAAAAAATATTTTTAGAGTATTTGCAAGATTTTGACCTTTTTTTTTAATAAAAAGTCAGATCATGCCATTAAGAGCTTTGACCTGAACGTTCAAAGAATAATAGAAATCCGATCACCTCTAAGTATTTTGCTTCTGCTTTTTGTAATTTTTAATAGGTTACTCTAAATAAATATAATTAACTATATGATCCTGGGCCCCAAATCAAAAGGCGTCTAATCAGCAAAGTGAAAATGAAGTATTTTAACAATCCTCTTAAAATAAAAAAAAAGTGTCAATTCATTAGGCCTGCCTTTTCTTATGAGCAATGTTTTAAAAATTGTTATTTTCAGATGAAAAAATAAGTCATTTGAACACTTTCTGCAACCTACAGTTGTTGCAGACATTAAACAATTTAATTTAGAAAGTTTTTTTCAAAAATATATTTTATAGCTGTTCTTTGTTTGTCATGCCTGTGCACTGTAAGTGCTGCCCTTCCTACAGACAGGTTGAGAATATTTGTTTGGAATGTTTCTCCATCTGCAAATGACAATTTGTTTGCAATGGAACATTTTTTTGAGAAAATGTCACATTCATGTGTTTTAAATCATGCACTGAAGGAAAGGGTTTCCAGTTTTCCACTTCAGAACAGCTCTCTGAAAATGAGAATAAGGGTTAAATACTCCTGATTTTCTGAGCATTTCAGTTGAACAGGTTTATTTCTAATCCATTTGTATGACTGAATTAAAGACATTCCAGCATCATGAAGAATTCTCAAAGAACACAAATTTTCTTATAGGAAAAACCTGTAGTATTGCTTACCTCAGAATTACTGTAGCTATTTCACCTACCACATTTTTCAGATCAGTAATTTATAGGGCAATTTTAATGCTATTTGAATGCCATGTAATATTGACCTCTAATTCCTCTTGATCAGGGAAAGTACACTGAAAAAAACCCCCAGATTTATATTATTCAAATAGTTCCCAGACTAACAGTTGTATTTCTGTTTCACGCAAGAACTGTGGTGCTGAGTCAGAACAAATTTAATCCTGGAGCTATTCATCCACTGATGGCAGCTGAGGGATGGACTAATTCAAGCCTAATTTGCTATAACTGGTCTCTGGGTGTTTGCAATGGATTATATGTAAGAAGCAGGATGAAGAATAGTGTTGTACAAGACAAGCTACAGGGTGACAGCACTCTGTAAAAGAAAAGAAAAATAAAAACCAGCAAAAAACTTACCAAGACACTGCAGTAATGTGACAGCATTCCCTGATGTATTGGCTGCATCTAGGAAACTTTCGCTCAACAGAAAATCCATATAAAAGCTTATGAGGTGAGGGAGGGAAAAACTGAAAAACTGTTCTTTTCCCCTGTATTTACCAGCAGCTTGTCCTTTTCAATGCATAGCTTTGAATTTTATGGAGCAGGAAAAAAGCGGGCAGGTCAATAGTACACACTTCTACTTATCTACTTCTAATTAATTTTCCTACTAGTAAATAGTGTAGATAAATTAAAATCATATTTTTCCTGTTGAGAAGTTTGGGTGTTCTGGGGTGTTTGAATAAACCACATGTTAGCCAATATGTCTGTTACACACTGCAGCCCTTTGAGACCAGGAAGGGTGGGTTTGAGCATGAGAAGGAGATGTGGTGCAGAGTACCTCAGATCTCTTCTGATCATGGGAGGACAGTGCTTGGTTTATTACAGGCTCCATGCTTGAGTTTTTCATTTTTATGGAGAGTCAGAATACAACTAAATATTACTAAATCACTGATCACTTTACCCAGGGGTTTGTTCATGGCACTGTATTTGAAGAACTGTGTTTTTCTTCATTATGAGCAAGTCTTTTTCCCCGTCTAGAGTGCCTATAAAGTAAACTGTGTCTGTCACATCAGGCCAGAGCCAGCATTCTGAGCTCTGTGGGTGTGATGCCATGAAGTGCCTTGGGAGCACAGGGTGGTTCAGCTTGCAGGGCACATCAGGAGGTGCTGTAGTCACTGCAGCATCCACCATCCCTGCTGAGGGTCTGGCACACTGCTCCAGGAATGCTGGGCAAGCTGCAGATGGACAAATAATCTCTGCTGATGTGCTGACAGCCTGTCACAGAATCACAGAGTCATTTAGCTTGGAAAAAACCTCCAGGATCATCCAGTCAACCTGTGCCAGATCCCCACCTTGTCACCCAGCCCAAAGCACTGAGTGCCCTGTCCAGGCCTTCTGGGACACCTCCAGGGATGAGGACTCCACCACGTCCTTGGGCAGCTCCTTTTCCAAGGCTTGACCACCCTTTCCATGAAGAAATTCACCCTGATGTCCAGCCTGAACCTCCCCTGGCACAACTTTCCTCTTGTCCTGTCCCTTGTTCCCTGGGAGCAGAGCCTGACCCCCACCTGGCTGCACCCCCTCCTGTAGAGCTGCACCCTACTCTAGCTGCAGATAGAGTTGAGATCTCCCCTGCTTGCTCTGGTTTAGGAGATGTCATCAAGGACCAAACTGGCAGGTCTGTATTTGTTTCTGAGGCCTGCAGCCCAGTGTTAAATGGTGCATGTGGAACACAGCAGTGGCTTGGGCCTCAATGTTTTCAAAAGCTGACAACTAGAAATACTGAAAATTCAGTCACATTTTCTCTTCTGGAAAACGCTAACAAAATTAGGAAGCTATAACTGACTTAAAAAGGGCTGTTTTTCAAGAGGGGAAGGATACAGCAAGGCATAGAAAGCAACTTTAACAGGTGTGGAATACAGCCAAAACAGTGGGATAGTACAGGGCTAGGCTGTTGCTGCCAGGTCAGGTTAAGTGTCTGACCAGATCTCCATCTGGATTCAGGATCTGGCTCACACAGCTGCCTTTCCTCTTCAGGAGCAGAGATTGCAGAGATTATCAGCAATATTATCACAAGTCTCCCACTACCCTGTGTATTTCTTAAGGCTTCTGTATTTGGAGTCATGCAGTTATGGGATGTTGAGGAAACTCCCCAGCCAGACCATTCCCGGGACTCTCTGGCAGTGGCACTCCCAAGGTCAGAGGCTCTCTGGGACTGAAGGACCAACAGGTCCCTGCCTGGCTTCCTGCACACCCCACTCACATCCCACCAGCTTTGGCAGGCAGAGGTGGCACAGTCCCAGATGTCTCATCCCATAAAGCCATTTATTCCTGGGGCAGTAACACAGAAGCAGCCCCAGCTGGTGCCTCCAAGGAGGGACCCCAGCAAAGGAACCCCTGGGATTTTATCCCATCACAGTCTCCTCATGGCCAGTCTCACTCTCCCTCTCGAGTCTTCAGCTCCTACCCCCATCTCTGTGTCCATCCACCTTGCTGGCATCACTCGTTTTCCTCTCCCTTGCTGTCCAAAAGGTCGGCAATTCCCACTGCTGCTGTGTCCCAGTGTCCATTCACCTGGCTGGGTGTCACCTGCCTGCGTACCCTTTGTCATCCCAAAGGTCAGCACTTCATCCTCTTGTCCGGGGCTTCCACCCAGAGCTCAGCCTGCACTTTAATCTGCATTTAAATCTGCATCTCAACCTGCATTTCCATCTGCAGCTTGTGAGCCCAGCTACCTGCACCAGATGCGTTCATCAACAACAGTGAGAATTCTTAGAATTGCTGACTTCTAGCCCTTCCTGTGGAGATACCATGAAAAACAGAAATGCTGAAGCCTCAAAACTCCCAAAAGGAAGAGGATGAACATGAAATGCAGAATGTGTATTTAAAATGTTAGGCTTTTTGAGGCATTTTAATTGTACTGACCTTATTCAGCTGTTGCAGACTCTGGTTTATATTCCTACACACTGTCCAGGGGAGGCAGAAAAAGCAGCTGAAATGCCAAATCAGTGCTCAGAACTAGACTACACTGTCCTCTCTGTCCCCAGAAACCCACTGGCACCTTCCCTGCCATGGGGGAGTTTTGCAGGAGCTCAGGACTCTCCCGAGCTCTGCCATCAGGACATACCCTAGGAGGCAGCAGAAGCCCACGTTCTTTCACAGCAGCTCAAAACACATGAGCGTCTTTAACTTTCCTCCTCAGCCTTACCACGAGCTGCCTGTTAATGTCACTTTTGTTACTGCCTTCCGAGGGCTGGGCAGCTTTGCACAACTTGTCACCGTGGGTATCTGCAGAGTTTCTGAAGCCACCAGCAGCAAGTCTTGCCTGTGACAGGCTGAGCCTGGAACTCGTACCAAGACTGAGTGGGTGCCATGCAGAGAGCAGTTATACCTTTGTGCAGTGCTCAGCTTGCCTCAGGATTTGCAGCCTGGAGAAATAGCTTCTTTCTCCATTCTGCTTTCAAAGTTCTGTAGACTCATAGAAAGAGGATGGTCCTTGATGACTGCCCAGGAACTGAAGCCCAGCAGTTTTTTCCCAGCACCACTTCACACACCTGACATGAGTCTGGGCAAGCCAGTTAGAAACCATTTTTCGAAGGGCAGGGCTGTATCCAAAGAGTATGCTAACCTTAAAGCCAAATTTATAAGAATGATTACCATATAAATGGGATATCCATCTTCAGAAATGAAGGGCTGGGTAGGCAAGGCCACAACAGTGCCCTCAGGACACACATTTCTGTGCCCCCCTGAGCTCTGACCTCTCCATTCACCCTCATCATTAAATTAGTGGGCAGCTGCCCCAGGGTAGCAGCATCAGAGCAGCGTGGGGGGAGATGGCTGGGAGGTGAGGCCAGGGCAGGAGCTGGAGCTTGGGAATTGGTAGCTTGAGAGGACAAGGATGAGGTGAAACAAAAAGCTGTTCTTGCTGGAAGTGGAATGGCAAATAAATTCAATTTTCTTGTAGGATTTTGGAGCCTGAACTCAGAATCTGCTTCAAACCAGGTGTCACTAGAGTCTGGTCTTGAAGCCTTGCATGGCTGTGCCTTAAGCAGCATTTTTTTGTTGTTGTTTTTACTGTATTGGATGTGTCAACTGGGTGTGCAGTAAACATGTACAGCTATGACTGATATTTTGTAATTTTTGCATCTACTTTTTTTTTTTCCTTTCTTTTTTTTTCTTTTTTTTCTTTTTTTTCTTTTTTTTTTTCCCTGGCTACTTTTTACATTTTATGCATTCCAGCCTCCATTTTTTAGAGTCTAAAAAGAACCTAGATTGCTCTGAATAATAGTACTGAATATTGCTATTATTTCTTACTGGAGCTTTTGCTAGGTACTCTCAGCTCTCCTACTGCAGCACATTCTGAATTCTCTATCCAGAGGGAAAAAACTCCAAAGGAAAACAGTATATCTGCTGTTGAGAACAAATTTATTTCTAGCCCCAGCTAGAGGGCTGTTACTCAGGGATCACTGCAAGGGGGTCAGATCCTGGAGTCCCAATGAGTTTTACCCTGAGGTGGGATTGCAAAAATAGACTTCTGATCCTGTGGTAAAACATATCTGCTTGGGGGGTAAGATACTGAATGGTGACAGGAGCTGCTGTAAAGCTAACACAACTTTAATATGTGGGGAATAGAGTACTCCATATGCTGCTGTGTGATTTCCTTCTTTGGCTTGGAAGGCAAAAACCCACTGCTTGTATTTGGAAGGCAAATTTCAATCCCCAAAATATCTTCTCTGAATTTACTTAATTTTACTGGCTGGTTGAGCAGGCTGACCATAGCTCAGACTGGCGTACAGGTTATGTCATTCAGCAGAAAACTCCCTTGTGTGAGCAGAATTTTGTTTCATTTTATGATTTTTTTCCTCCTCTTTCTCCTCCTCCAAGACTATACATACAAAGGGAGGTCACAAAATAAAAATAAGCTGTAGCCTGCAAAGTTCAGGGTTTGAAACAAAAAAAAAAAAAAAAAAAAACAAAAAAAAAAAAAAAAAAAAAACAAAAAAAAAAAACCAAACGTATGTATACTTATTAGAATTTCTTGTTAATGAGGTCATTTATGTCAGGGCAGGAAATGTACAAAATAGCACAGGATAGAAAAATCTAGACACTATAAAACACGCCAACAAATTTGGCACATGCATTACTCCCTTAATATGCCCCCAATGTAATCTATAGATCCCACAAGTGACCAGACTATGTTTATGTATGTAAAAACTCCTATATATGTAGCACTCATAAGAGTAGCAATTTTACTAGTGGGAAAAGATTATTGTGGTCTTTTTATAAAGCATATAGGTTTACTTAGAGTGAGTCCTTGTAGAAGAGTGCAGGACCATGAAAAACTGTTAAAATGTCATGATTATATTAATTTCATACTTAAAGGAATACTTCACTTTAAGTTATGGCTCCAAAATTACACTGCTCATTCATGATGTTTTTAATGTATAATTGGCTGCCTTCAAAAATGTCACAGTAGGAGGAAAAAAAAAGTTCATTTTCCTTGGCGTGTGTGCTGTTGCTATTCCTGTGTTCATTTGGCTTGGCTCAGGGAACCAAATGCTGCAGTCTGAAATAACTTTTTATATGTTGACATGTGCATTTAACTAGAATAAGCAGGCAGAGTGGACCAAGTTGGATCCAGCAAGGAACAAAATATGTCTTGTGTTGTACCTTTAATGTGTTAGCCTCGGTGTCCAATTCTTTCTCATTTTGTCATTGTCACAAAACACGTGGACCATAAGGACCAGGCAGTGAGGTAACACCAAGAAGGAGGGAAGAGTAAGAAGGAAGGATGGAAAATATAATCTCTTGAAGGAAAAACTATGAGGGGAATACTATTAACCTGTTGAAATTTATTTAGCAAAATTTATTTAGCCTGTTGTTTCCCAGAGCAAATAGATCTTTGCGGCTTTGTTGACTGTTCCTCGGCGTGGCCTAAGGAGAGGCCTCTCCAGTCCCACAGGTGCTGAGCTGGATTCTTGAACCCTCACCTCATGTTCACAC
This sequence comes from Prinia subflava, assembly GCF_021018805.1. Taxonomy (NCBI): domain Eukaryota; kingdom Metazoa; phylum Chordata; class Aves; order Passeriformes; family Cisticolidae; genus Prinia; species Prinia subflava. The sequence goes on along the minus strand of NC_086250.1, from coordinate 8,302,837 downwards.
CCCTGGCCTGAGTCTTGATGCTTTTTTAGAGTTGATTTGAGCCCTAGGTACTGGGTTTGGTCTGGTCTCTAAGTCACTGATGTCTGTGTTTGACAGCAAGCCTGAGGACAAAGGCTGTGGGGATGCGGTGCTGTGAAGCGCCTTCCCCCGGGTCCTGTCTGCTCCCCACTTCCCCAGCTCACAGGAACCTGCCATGGCATGGCTTTCTGCCTCCCCACTTCCCCAGCTCACAGGAACCTGCCATGGCTTTCTGCCTCCTCACACACCTCCTCTGCAGCCGGGGCGTTCCTCAGCTCACAGGGATGTCCCATAGTCTAAATCATGGCTATGTCACCCGGACCTTACACAGGGAAAAGCCTAAATGCTCACAGGGTTGCAGCACAAGTGGACACAAGGAGGAGAATCCCAAGGAAGTTTTGTAGGCAGTGCCACAATTCTGAATGTCTGTCTCCTGGGTCAATACTTTTGGTGAGGAAAAATCCCACTCTTCTGTATCCACGTTCGTACAGTCCCATGACAAATACACTCAGAAGGGCAGATGTCTGTGCACTGTGAGAAGTCTTTCTGGGAAGCAGAAGTTAAGGATCAGCAGTGGGTAGTGCCCTGCTTTTTTTGCAAACTAGGCAAAAAAGACACCTTGTTCGGTTATAAACAGGAAACCAGCGCCAAGTTAGTGGAGGTTCTTGTCCAGGACCACTCCCTAGATGAGCTCAGGCTCGATGTTCTTGTCAAGATGAAAATCGTGACACGCCCTGTGCCTTGTGCATTGTTGGGACCTGCTCCTGACCACATCTCAGCAGGGCTTTCTGCCTTGAGCACGTTCCAATTTGATGTGCAAAGACCTAGGGGTCAGTAAGGGGGAAAAAAACAAAAAACAAGCAGGAGAAAAATTCAGGTTATTTAGGAAACTTAAAACCATACACTGAAGTCTACTGCATCAGTGTGACAGCCTATGATAGAGCACCAAAATGCTGGGATTTGGGGGCCTTTTGTATCATTGTGTCAGTCTTGCAATGTTTTAGGTAAATGTTGTGTTCTACATGGCATCTGTTGGTCTTCCAAATGAAGCCTTCTGTGCTTAAGTCCCAAGGAGATATTTGTGTTTGTGCCACTAGTTTTCCTGTTTCCTCAGTGGAAACAAAGATGGACATACAAGAAGCTGGGTTTTGATATCTACAGATTTTATTGACTTTTCCCTGTGATATCCCTGATACTGGGGGGGGGGGGGGGGGAATGTGGTCTTTTGTTGTTTGTGTGTTGACTGATTTACTAAAAAAAACCCAACAAATCAAGTAAGACTTGAACTGAAAATGCTCAAGAAACCTAACCCTAAAGTCCTTGATTCATGTTTCCCTCCATGCTCAAAACTGCCATCTTCACCTGAGGAAGTAATATCCAGTTTTAGAATTAATGATCTGTTTTATTTCTTTTTTTTTTCCTCTCCTATTTTTTTCTTATCTGTCCTGTGTTGGAGGACAAATATCACCAATTTGAACTCTTTTATAAAACAGCTTTGTAGTGCAAAGCCAAACATTTTTTGGCTTCTCTGTCACTGGGGGAATGAGTGCTGAAACACAGCATTTATTAGCATTTAAATAGCCTGAATTTTACACCTTTGTGTGCACACATGCGTTTTACTTCTCAACCCTCTCCACCCTCTCCCCCCCAAGGCATTAATGAAGTTTGTTGTTCTCAAAATAGCAGTTCTGTTTGGAATACCTAATTGCTGGGTTTCTGTTGTGGTGCTTTGGTCAGAAAAAGCCCCGTAAAGAGCAGCCCGTGTGTCCCTGGCTCAATGGGGACCTGTGTTCCCCTCGAGGGGCTGTGGCTGAGGATCTCAGCTCCCTGCTTCATCTACACCTCTCCGGGACAAGCAGCACACGCTCAATTGATGGGCACCGTCAAAGGGCTGCTGGAACTGAAGGATTTATTTATTTATCGCTTCTATATTTATTTCTTGCCAGTGTCAAAGAAAAGATTGTGCTCGCTGGCTTTTCATCTTCTCCCAAGTGCTGCCTGCACACTGCAGAAATGTTTCCCCCTCTAAATGCACTTGTGCTGACTGGAACTGGATCCTCACAGGCAAACTGCAACGCTGCCGCTGCTACAATGTCATAATATTTCATAGGTCATTTATAAATATTATTGCCAGAGCAAATAAATTTCTTCAGAGTACTTAGTCTACTGCTAATAAATAGTTTATTTAAGCTTGTAAGAATGGTGACATTTCACTTGGAATATCTTTGGCCTCTTAAAAATTGTTAGTGCGGAGAAGAAAAGGGGAAAAATAAACTGGAAAAAATATGCAGCAGATCTTTTGATATTTTTCCCCTATGTTTTTACTTGCTTTAAAGGGCCTTCTTGTCAGACTGCATGTCTCTGTGTGAAGATATTACAGGGTTTCATTAATGTGGATTATTTAACATCTCCTTTAGTAGATTATTCCCTCTTTTTTTCTCTTTCATTCCCTCTTTTTTTCTCTTTCAGAGCTGCATGCAGCTGAAATAGTGCTTGAGCAGGTTACTTCTCACATCAACAGTAGTAACTGAATTCCTTTCACCACTTTCCCCTTTTGGAGTGAGCATTATGAGCGGGGTGGTGGCATTTTATTTGTTCCTTTTTTGATGGTTTGGGATAGGTTTAGATTTGCCATTATTATTCATCCTGCTCTTTGGTTAAAAAGGCTGAGGTTCAGATGGATTTTTAACAATGATATGAAGACACAGACCAGAAGAGGGGAAGGCTTAGTTTTGTGGTGTGTTTGTGTTTTGTTGGGGTTTTTTTTGACAGCTCAGCAAAGGTGTCAGCTCTCAGCTCTTTTCATTCAACTACTGAATTCACATCAAGAATAAATGCTAAAATTTTCTTTCATGTGCTTCCCATAAAATGTGTCATTTCATTCAGGCTCAGGAGGAGGTACAAAGCTGATGATTTTATTTGTGCATGTGTGGGAACATTATATTTCTATTGCAATCATCCAGTATGGAAAGAAAAATAATGTTCCATTGAAAACCTCCAGTGGTTTTTGAACACAGTCCTGTTTAAAAATTACAATCCCTGCAGTTCTAGAGATGCTTAATACCTCCCCTGGCAGAGTCCATGCCAGTCTCTCCCAGATGACAGGCAATCTTCAGAAACTCTGGGAACAGGCAGGGAGAAACCTCAGCAAACTCAAAATATCTGTAGGAAGGGGAATCATTTTATACTAAGGGAGTTAGCAGGCACTTGGTCAAAGACCTCTGGTGTAAAGAGCCTGGAAAATTTTGTACATACCTCAACCAAATCCCACATAAGACTGGGAGGAAGGGAAACAAACCTCCCATGTGCTCTTTAGCTGACAAATGACAGGGTTTCCAAGAGCAAAGCAGGAAATTCTCTGCACTTACTTACAAGTTTATGGCAACACAGGTGCACTCTCCTGCAGATGTTGGCCTGCACATGATTTTGTCATTTAGATGAGGAGAGGAGAAGGAGAAGGAGAAGGAGAAGGAGAAGGAGAAGGAGAAGGAGAAGGAGAAGGAGAAGGAGAAGGAGAAGGAGAAGGAGAAGGAGAAGGAGAAGGAGAAGGAGAAGGAGAAGGAGAAGGAGAAGGAGAAGGAGAAGGAGAAGGAGAAGGAGAAGGAGAAGGAGAAGGAGAAGGAGAAGGAGAAGGAGAAGGGAGCTCTTCTGACTTGGATTTCTTGGTTCCAAATGAGCTTCCCCTCCATTCATGGTTTCTGCCTCAGAATACCATGAACTTGTCTTTTAGTTACCTGTGTAGGAATTTTTTGTCTTGTTTTCCTTTTTTTCCTTTTTTCTCTTGGAAAACATCAATCTCTGAGCAGTGCCTTCCTTCAATTCCCGTCACAACACATTTGTTCTGAACATTCCTCTTGATCCCCAATGCACAACAAGGATGGCATCACAAGGCAAAAAGGAGCTTTCCCTGGTCTGTCAGAGCAAGTGTCTGAATTAAAAGACAATAAAAAGGCAGTCTGTTTTCAGCCAGATTTATACAGAGGGGAAAGAAAAAAAAAAGCTTCAGGTTCAGTATTCAGTGGCAATATAATGTGTGTGGACCACTTTGAGAGAATTTGCACAAACATCTTCTGCAAACTTACTGTACCTTTTGATCTTCCAGCTCTGGGAAAGAGTACAGGAGGGGGGGAAATGTCTCCAAAGGATCAACACTGAAACAGCTTCAGTGGTAAAGCTTTAGGGTGGATTTTTTTTTTTTTTTTTTTTTTTTTTTTTGTGCAAAAATCTGTGATCCTCTGCATCCCTGATGTCCAGGGACCGATCTCAGTGTAACTGAGTGTGCAACATGAGAAGCCTCTGTGCTGATTCCTGGCAGCTCTGCTCGTGTTTTCCACTGAAAACTGAGAACTTTGTTCCTCATTCTCAAATGACCCCACAGCTCCTGGAGGGGCCACAGCTCAGCCAACCCTTGTGCTGCACCTGCGTTGTTTGCTCTCCAAGGAGAGGGCAAGCAGGGAGCACAAAAGGCTCGTGCAAACAGCAGAATTACCTTCCAGAAGTATCTTCCATGTTTTCCAGGGGGTTTATTGCAACACCACCTCAGTCCCTTTCCTGACCATGTTTGTGTAGGCTGGAGAACCTTGCAGGAAGGCAGGATGCCTCTCAGCTGTTGATTTTTTATCTTTTCTCTGATCTTCAGGGCACGCAACAAGCAGCACAATACTTCATATGTGTGTTTAATATCAGTGGAGTATTTTAGTTTGGACTTTTTCCTTTATGGGCTGCATAAAGGCGCATTTTGTGAGACTTTAATTTCCCTCATAAAACACCTTGCTTGCAGTAAGCTGCATTCTGCTCAGTAAAGCTTTCAAAATTGACAGATTCAGCTTTGATCATAGTAACAAATATTTGACCCCAAATTTTCAGAAGTGTCCCTTATACATAGGGGGAAAAAATCATTGCACTTTCCAAAGGCAAACTCCAAAGCTTAGGGAAAATTCTGCTGCTGCATGTGAATATTTTGGCTATTACTGAACCTTGCTGAAGGAAGCAGCTTGAAATTTAATTCAGTACTGAATACAAGAGCTCCTGGACAATAACTTTTGTGTTTTTAAAGGGTGTAGGCAGATAGGTCTATTTGCAAAATGACTGTTTAGCTTATTGACATACATAGAGCTAATTCTTTAGATTTTACTGATGTAACCAAAAGAGTGAGATTTTGGGATAAGTAGGTGTTATAACTTGTGTGTGTGGTAGATGTTATCAGCCTGAAATACTAGAGATATTTAAAACTGCTGAATACCATTTCTAGCTATTTCAATGTGCTTCAGAGAAATAATTAACATAGAGCAGTTTCCAGTTGTAGGAACCCAGGTGGGCCTGGAGCCAAGCTCTCACCTGGCTGACACCAGAGCTGATGGGGCTGAGCTCCTACAAGGAGCTGTTCAAGTTTCAATCCAAATTGTCAGAAGTCCCAGAGCTGGAGAATTTGGAAGTGCTCTTGTGTTTATCCAGAAGTGGAGAAGGTGGCTCTGCCTTTGAGGTACCTCTCAGATGACTGGGTTTAAATTTGATTCTCACCTTTCACAGGGCTGACATCAAATGGGATGAACCCTTTTTAAGTGAAAAATACTCTTAATCATCCAGAGAAGAGTAACAGTTTTCAAGATAGTAAACCAACACTATAAATACCTGTAATGCCAGGATCTTAAACTCAGAAGCTGCATGGCAAAAGCAGTTTAGAACTGTTCTCTCAGTCCTTCATCAGAACAGTGCTTTCTTTCTCTCTCTGAGTTTTTAATAGACATCTCAAGCTGAGATGACTGTCAGCACTTTCTTCTGGTAAGACTCAGTTTTGCTAAATATACATTCTACATTTGTAGCTATAAATATGTACAGATATAGAGTATACACTTTCTTTAGGAAGCCAGGGTCCATTTCTAGTTAATTTTCTGATTCATTCAGTGTGTCTGTATTGCTTTAATTGCTTTTTTTTTTAGAATTTGCATATACCCAGTTGTGAGAAATCTCGTGACATTTACAGGAGTCTACTTTCAGTTCCTGTGCCTTGGTAGCTGATGAGTTCATTTCTGTAACGTGGGTCTCTAGCTTGGTTAGGGAACAGCACTGAGACTGAATTCTGTGGTTCTGAGAAGCAGGGTCTTGTGCCTGGAGGCAAAATTAAATGATCTTTTAAAAAATCAGACTATTAATATCCCATTTAGATAATTTGTTGTATGCTTTTATAGACAGAAGGGGTTATGCAACAAAATGAAACAAGAAATAAAATCAAAGGGAGGTTAAAGCTATTTTCATTTCCCCAAATAAACATATTCACATCTGTGGAAGTCAGTGCTACACAGACTATCAAGGTGAAGAGGTTTGCAGGATCTGATGCTTTATTAGTAGCTGAAGACATTATTTAGCATTTTCTCAAAACCAGACATGTGCCCCATGCCTATCCATGCCTCAGAGTCTCTGTCTAACCACTGCATGAGGGATTTAGAAAGAAATTTCTGCTGTGGCCAGCTCATCCCTTATAACTGTCCACTAACAACGCCGTCACCTCTCTGGGAGACAGCTTTTTATCCGTCCCAGATGCTAAACCTTTTGTTTTCCTTTGCAAAAAAGTGCCCCACAAGAAAAGTCAGAACCTTTTAAATGCCATGAGACTGAAAATTCTCTTAAGTTCAGGATAAGCCTGCCAAAGACAAGGTACCCTGAATTTACACTCTGAGAGCTGTCTCTGAACAACAGAACAGTAAAAACGTGCTGAAGGGTGCAGGAGCTTCAGCTGGGCTTGTGAGCTAAAAGAACTCCCCAAAGTAGACCCAGGCCAGCATAATCCAAACAACCCTTGGTGTTAAAAATACATGGCTGGCTTGGGCTTTTTGTATCACAGGACAAGGAGGGTAATAGTCTGCTCCAAAAGACAGCTCACTTTCAGCCATTTGAACAAAATCATGAACCAGGTTGCACATATGTTTAGCCAGTGATCCTCTAGGCTTCTCTGAAGAATCAGACCCTTGTGTGTGTGGCTTGGGAGGATCTGAGGGATGTGGTATCTGTAAGAGATCAGAAAACAAGCAGCTATCCTGAGGTCACAGTGAATATCTAAGATTTCTGTGTCTAAAATTGAGGTCCAGGCAATCCTGGACTTCTCTCTACCCATGGATTTCTCCTCCTCCAGAAAGAGGAATGGCAGGAAGGGTGAACAGGTACAGAAACCTGAAGCTGAACTCGCTGCTGCTAAACTCTTCTGTTTATCATCTTTATCAAGCAGTTCAATCTCCAGTACTCTTCAGAGTACTTCAGCTTGACAGAACTTCTGTCAGAAATGCAGCTTCCCCTTTGCAGCTCCTTTCTAACACACATTCTGACACAATTAAAGCAAATCCTCTGTTAAGCTCATTCAGTGACCAAATAAATCTTTGTTAACAGAGAGTTAAAATTGCTCAGTGGTTTCTCATGTCTTTCCAAAATGCCTTGCTCAGCAAAACTCACCCCCCTGAAAATGCAGAAAATGAGGAATCCTGGCATAAACCAGCAGAACCTTAACTGTGACCCCCCTGGAAGTCTCAGTCCCTGGAATTACTGGCATTCTCTCCAGATGAGTTCAGTGCAGTACATTTTCCTGGGCCTGATGCTCCAGAACAGCGTGTGCCATCAGCAGGCAAGCTGCAATCTGCATTTGTTTTTATTTTGCTTGGGGTTTTTGGCAGTAGAATCCCTGCATTTTAAACAGTGTCAGAGGGATATTTTGATAGGATTTAGAAAAATATGTTGCAGCCATCCCTCCCCTTTCACTGCAGTCAGTTCTCTGCCTGATGCATGAGCAGTGTATGCCTTACCTGGACACTTCTGGAAGTTCAGACATTTGCCCCTTTCACTGCCATCTCTACTGGATTTTGGCACACCTAGAGAGAAGAATACACCACTGGCAGGCTCCTCACACTTGCTAACTTTGACAATCACTTCATCATGCTCCAGTTTCTCTTCATCCACCTCTTTTTGCACTCCCATTTTCCAGCCCCAGCAGTCCCCCCCCAGGACCTTGTCCATGATGCCAGAAAACTGAAGTTTTACTAAATACTTAGCTTTACTAAGCTAAATTACATCTCAAGGTTTTTTTGGTAGTTCAAAATCAGCCCAATTTCAGCCTCAATTTCAAGGCTTTCCACTTTAGTTATGAAAAAACCAGAGTTCTGCTACAATCAGCATTTCTCCTGTGTTAAAATATGAAGCAAAAAGCAGTACAGCAGAGCAAACTGCTCTATTTTCTTCAAAATATTTAATTGTTCATAGGCAGTGGTGAAGTGGGGCTTTAAAGCAACCTCAGTAGACACTCAGGGGAATGAGGGTTGTGAAATGCTGTGCAACATCAGGCCTTGTATTTGGGAATACTCAGTTTCTCACAAGCTGACATTTTAATAGATAAAAAGGTAAAAAGCTGTAAGAAAATTCTATTTCATCCCAAGTTCTTGTATGTGTAGTTTACAGGAGCAGTAATTTCAGGCATAGTTGTGATGTTTCTTGAAGTGAGGGCACAGTATCAGCTCTTTAGTTCCAGCATGGAGCACTGCCAGATCCTTGAGTTTTAGTGCTGATGTTGGTAAATAATATACAGTTTTTGGCTAACCATACAGGTACAAATTTGTGGGTTAGACCAAAAAAGCAATACCAGCACACTGACAGGAATTGATTCAAGTGTAGGTTCTCTAATAGTTGTGCTCTTGTTCCAGTCCTTCAGGCTGAAATGAAAGCTCAGAGCCCTTTTGATTGGAAGCAGAGATTTATGGTTAATTATAGCATTTCCCATGATTATATGTTTGTGCTTCAGTAATTGCTAGATGAGGAGGAACGCTGAAACAATTTTAGGGCTAGTATGTTGCTCTACCAAGAGATACACCTTCAGATAGCCCAGCATGGGCCCTTCCTTATTTCTTTATAAGGAAAAATACATGGCAGAAGTTCCACTCCACTGGTCCTTCAGAAAGGTGGCAGCAGGAGCCGGTGCTGCTGCTGCCTCCTCTGCTTCTGTCTCACACCTTTTCTTCTACAGACAATCCCTCAACATCCCCATCTGAAAAACAGCAGTGAAAAACAGTCTGGGGTGAACAATGAGCTCAACTCATCCAGAACATGACTTGTTCAGGGATCAGACAAAATATATTGCCATCAAGAGCACAATAGATTTGGTTATGATGATATAGTCAGGTGCCCAAAATTCTGATGCTGTACGTCATAGACTCACAGCATGGTTTGACTTGGGAGGGACATTTAAAAATCATCCAGCCCAGCCTCCCTGCAGTGAACAGAGACATCTTTAACTACATCAGGGTGCTCAGAGCCCCAGTCTTGGCTTTTATGGTAATTCTGCCCTATATTCCAAAGGTATGATTGCACATTGCAAGACAAGTAACAGGTTACTAAACTCCCATCCTTGTTTCATAAATCTGCATCATAATTGCCTGTATTAAAAAAGAAGCTCTTATGAACAGTGCATTTCTCTTTTAAATTTACTCACAAGGAGAATAGTAAAAAGCTAACTGCTGTGCCAGATGTTCAAAGACTTTTTTATCCCCCCCCGACCTACTACTTTCATGACCATGGAAACATTGCCCTTTTTTGTTTGGTTGGCTTTTTGTTTGTTTTGGTTTGTGGTTTTTTGAGTAGAAAAGCTAAATGAATCTTGATGAACTGAAAGCTAAAGAACACATCAAATTTTAGATATGAGTTCACTATAGCTGTAGCTAAGCAAGAGATACAGCAATGAAATGCAAGTATACTTTGGAGGTACTTAGTTACTGAATTAGATAATGATCACAGAATCACATGTCCTGAAAGTCAAAATGAAACTCTTACCAGAACTACACAATTTATATTTCTACATCCACTCCCAGAAGAGCCAGGGCAGTGACTGGCCAAGGCTTCCACAATCATTACAGGACAGGTGTTGATACCATACATGCTCTGAGCACCTAAGAAACATGGGGGATGAAATAAATGATGGTGATTGTACAGATGGCACTGTCTACTGGAGCAAGCCATCCCAGGATCTAATTTATAAGATATAAATTTAAGTCTGAGCTAACTCCCTGTGTTGGAAATTTAGAAGAAAATAATTTTTCCTATATAATTCATCTTAGAGCACATGTCTGACACAGGTGCTCTTTTCTTTAAAAGTACTTGGTTCTCTCCACTGGCTGCTAGGGATTCTTGATATGGAGCTCAAGCACAAAGGAGAGGGGATCCACCCAACCCCTGTGCCTGATGTAGAATGAGATATACTTCCTTTCTCTTATCAGCTGAGGATGATGTTCTCCCAGTGGCAGTCGAAACCTGGAAGGGAGCTCGGTCTCTAACCAGGTGGAAATGGTTCAGAATATGGTCTGGACAAGCTGCAAGAACATTGCAGTCTGATAATTCCTTATCCTCTCTGTCTTGATTGCTCAGGACATTGAAGTCAGTATTTTTCTGTTTCCAAATATATTTGGTACATTAAAATCTCACTGTGAGATGGAGACACTCCTAACAGGCTGGAATTTTGATCTTGAGGTGTGATCCTTGCTTGATAGTCCTGTGATCTTGTGTGCTTGCATTATGCTCCAGGACAGGCTGGAGAATTAGACCTTACTCATTTTTACTGCTGGCAAAAAACTGCTGGGCACCTTCATATGAAACTGCAAAACAGGATACAAAAAGCAAAGAGATTTATTTTAGGCCTGACTTTAAAAAGAACCAAGTCCTATTTTTAGTGTGTTTACTACTCGTCAAAGGGATTTTCTGTTGTCTCAAACCCAGGCCACTGAGGTTTACCACTGCTTGTATAACATTTTTTCAATAGTGCTGTTCCTTTTTCAGTAATTGGTGTGGCTTCCCATGGCTCCAGCAGCCCTGCTCTCCCTGGGCAGCCTGGGAGGGGGGATTTGCCCACTCTGGGGTGAGAGAGGCTGCACTTTTTGGGTCTGGGTGGGGACCCTGTTGACTTCATCTGCCTCAGAGTCAGCCCCTGGACTGTTATGGTTTCCCTGAAGCCTACTTAGCTTCCTGGTAGGATACATTTCTAAATATAGCTCTTACATTGGATGCAGGAATGTTTACCCATGAAAAGTCAGGCAAGGTAAACACTTCTAACATTTTTTTTGGTCAGTGCCTTTTTAATGGAAATGAGTCTTGAATTATATTTGGCATCATCCTGGCATGCTGGAGCTAAATACAGGGACTGTCTTCCTTTTCTGTTAATCTGTGATTTCTAATTTTGTTTTCATCTGGAAAGGGGTGATTTAGTGATCCTTCACTATAGGTGTGTCAGTCAGAGTGGATGTTGTGAATTTTGCATTCACCTTTTTAATAACACAGCCCTGAGTGAATCTGTTGACAGAAGCTGAGCAATTTAAAAATACATTTGAAAGTATGCAGTGGGATTATGACAGAGGTCTGTGCCAGAAAAAATACAAGCTCTTACTATGCTGTTACAGTTGCTTAAGCACACATTAAATGCATAGTTTGCACTCTCTTTCAATGAATGTATTGTGAAGTACATTTATTTAGGACTGTGCCATTATGTTAATACAGCTTTGATTCAACTGATGGATTTCTTTTTTTAATCCCTCCTGTGTATTTGTGATAAGCTCTGACTCAAGATTTGACGTAAGCTTGCATTCTGTTCACACAAATCTGATTTAAAAGCTATTTGTGCGAGTGTTTTGCTTGAATTTTTTAAACAGGAAGATGCATTTGTGAGCAGGCTGTTATTTTCTGATAGAGTGCAATCATCCCACCAACTGGTACTGCTTTACCTCTGAGGAGCAGTGAAGATTCCTCTTTGTCAGTCCTAATGAAAAAGTCATTGTGCCGTATCACACCTCGTGGTATTTTCTACTTTTGTACAGGGGAATAACCTAATTTTGGTACAAGACAGAGAAAAAAGAAAACCTTTCAAATAAATCGATGGCTTTTTGAAAATCAGTATCCCTTCAGCAAGCTCCCTACACAGGACACTTTTCTGTGAATACAAGTGACTGGTGCCCTTACAAATGGGGTCAGCAATGGGGCAGTGATTTGGTCCTGCAGTCCCCTTGTCCTTCACACCCCACCCCGTGGCCTTGCACTCATTTATCCTCACAGAGTCATAGAATCATAGAGTGGTCTGGGTTGGAAAGGACCTTAAAGCTCATCCAGTTCCAAAACCCCCTGCCATGGGGGTTTTGGAACCTCACACTATTCCAGCTTGGTCCGAGCCCCATCCAACCTGGCCTGGAACACTTCCAGGGATGGGGCAGCCACAGCATCTCTGGGCAATCTGTGCCAGGGCCTCACCAACCTCACAGGGAACAATTTCTTTCCAACATCCAGTCTAACCCTCCTCTCTGTCAGTGTGAAGCCATTGCCCCTTGTCCTGTCACTCCAGGCCCTTGTCAAGAGTCTCTTTCCATCTTTCCTGTGGGCTCCCTTCAGGCACTGCAAGGCCATAATGAGGTGACTCCAAAGCTTCTCCTCTCCAGGCTGAACAATCCCAATTCCCTCAGCCTTTCCTCCCAGCAGAGCTGCTCCATCCCTCTGATGTCCTTGGTGTCCCTGCTCTGGCTGCAGCAGCTCCCTGTCCCTCCTGTGCTGGGCCCAGGGCTGGAGGCAGCCCTGCAGGTGGGGTCTCACCTGAGCAGGGCAGAGGGACCGAATCCCCCCTTTCCTGCTGCCCATGCTGGGAGATCAGCCCAGGGCATGGGGGGTCTCTGGGACGGGCCATGTCCAGCTCTCACCCAGCACCCCCAGATCCTTCTGCCAGGGCTGCTCCATCTGCTCATTCCCAGCCTGGATTGATCCCAGGGGTTGTCCTGAGCCAAGTGCAACACCAGCACTTGGTCTTGCTCAACCTCATGGGATTCCCATGTTGCTTTTGTTCTTTTTGTGTTTAAATGGAAGCAGGATGCTCCTTCAGGAACAGACTTCATCCATAAATGACACCATGCAATGTGTGGTCTGATGTATATGAAATTTGAGTGTTTATTTTGTCTGTAATGACAATATCTCCCTTACACAGCGGTCAGGAGGAATTTGCTAGTTCTTGTAGTGTATTCCCTCTCTGTCCTGCAGCAGTACACCAGAGCCCCAGGTCTGCAGGAAGTCACTTCATTAACATAAAGTAAAATGCAAAAATAAGTAGGGTCATCTTATAGGAGCCATCCTTGCCCATGCTGAAGGTCCCTGTCCTCTCAGAGGGACCCTCTGTTCCCAGAAAGAGCTGAGGAACTGAGCAGCACCAGCAGCAGCCCGATGAGAGGGGGGACAATGTGCACCTGAGATTTTGTCCAGTGCTCTAGAAAGTCTTGTGAACTGGAGATCCTGGAAAGAAATCTGGCATTAGAGCCACGCTGCTCACGCGTGGTGAGTCATGGGGCTGGGAAGTCACAGCCAAGCCTTGCCAAGTGTGGGCAGAGTCTGGGGAGCTCTGGATGAACTGGACTCCCCAGGAAGTGCAGGGCAGCACTGTCCCCTCCCTCCTTCCAAAAACCACAAGTTCCCCTGGGCTTGTCTGTGTGACATCCCCTGGTCAGCTGGGCTATGACTCCAGCTTGGGGGATATCCATCTCCCAAATCTCCACCAGCAGCTCTAATGATGAGACAGCTACCACTGCTTGAACTCCTATTACTTTCTCCCCTTCCCTGCTTGTCCTGCTTTCCTGCCCAGTGAGGGAGTTCTTGGGGATATTGGACAGAGCTGGTGACAAAATGCACGGCATCATCCTCTGAGCGCTCTGGAAGGAAGCGTAATATTGGAAATAAAAATAGAACAATTGATTGGTGAGCTGAGCTCTGCATTGACACAAAAAGGGTCATTGAAAGGGCTTTGCAAAAAGTAAAGGGGGATATTTGAGAAAGTGCCCAAGCTGCAGAAATGCTGAACAATGGGAGTTGGACTGTAATATGCTTAACCGAGCCTCTCGACTCCTGCCCAGCAGTTGTGACAATGCATGTCATCTGTTGACACGCAGAGAAAAATTGAAGCCCATTCAGAGCAGAGCTATTTTGGGGTGTTTGTTCCAGGCCCTGTGCTTGGCTCAGGCCATGCGTGTGAATGGCTGCAGACGCCTCCCCAGTCAAGTAGCCGTGGGTTTGGCAATGAGCTCCCTCCCACTGGGAGATAAGGCAGTTTGTACCCTGTCAGTGACCAGAGGCAGCCACAAAACATTAGGCAGGCTCCTGACTGTCGAGAGCTGAAACTGCTTGAAAACAGCGGGGTCAGTCTGCTCTCAAACACACTGGTATTATCTCATTAGCGGTGGCATTTACTGCACAGCTCAAGGAGCAGAAAAGGGAGTTGTTAAAAAAGAAAAAAAGAAGAAAAAAGGCAAACAAATAGTATACGAAATTGTTAGGCAGAGGGAATGCTGTTTACATGTGGGCTTTTTCTTTATTAAAGAAAGTAGTAGTTGTGCTACTAAGTGAATCATATGCAAGCAGCAGATTATCACTTCCTTATCTTACCTCCAAATTTCGTTCTCCTATCAGCTGGCAGGGCAAGAAGGCATTTTACCTGAAGCTCAGTCCTTGTTTATAAAGCTTTTTTTTTTTTTTTTTTTTTTTTTTACAACTGCAGAAATACAGTGTAACTCATAATGTTTGGGTTTGGGAATGAGAGACAGGCTCTCCTGTGAAGCTCCTGTCTCTCTCCTCCCTCCATATCCACCTTCTCCTTTCTCCTCTGGGATGGTTTTGCTGTCGGCTTCTCTGCTGCCAGCTGGAATGTCACAAATTTAACTCTGACTTTACTGTGGCATTATGGCATAAAGATTCAAGACAAGGCCAACCAGGAGGATAAAAATACCAGACAGCACACGAGTGGCACATCCCTGGGGGCCAGCAGGAGATTTGGGAAGTGCACAGGAAGCTGTTTCCTTCAGCAGCACTCTGATATGTCCAGCAGATACACTTCCACCAGGCTGTAAACATGGTCACAAACACAGGAACATTTTTCCACAATGGGACCTAGAAATGGAACTGCTTCACCCTGTCCCTGCTGAGGGCTTCAGGATGGATTTGGACTGGCAGCAACCCCATTCCTGTAGCCCTGCTGCTGTGGCCACATGCAGTTCTCACAGGCTTGGGGCCACTTGTCAGATGAAAGGCTTTGCAGGGTCAGGAGATTTATCCCTGCCAAAAGTGTGCATTGGGATACTTCCTCAGAAGTGGATCCTCCTTTTAGTCTATGCAGGTACTCTCTGCTGCAGTGATGCTCTCTGCTGTCACACAAATCATCTGCATGGAAAGTTATCAGAGGTGCCCTGCTGTAAGAAATAAATAAGTAAATAAGGTGATATCAGAGAAAAAGTAGCTCTCAGAGAGGAAAGAGGAGAGAGAGGAGAGAGGAGAGAGGAGAGAGGAGAGAGGAGAGAGGAGAGAGGAGAGAGGAGAGAGGAGGGAGGAGAGAGGAGAGAGGAGAGAGGAGAGAGGAGAGAGGAGAGAGGAGAGAGGAGAGAGGGCAGCACATTCTGGAAGAGGAAGCTGGGGAAGGGTCTTCAAATTTTCCATGGTATTTAAGTGTTGCAGCCATATCATGGGAGATTTGATTCTAACCAATGAACCATATACACTAAGATCTGCTTTTTACAAAACAGAACAAACTCCTCGGGTTTCCAGAGCACAAACAAGTTCTTTATGTGGTTTCCTCAGATGTGTGTGTTACTTGGCAGACAACATAAAACCTGTGCACTCCCTGTGAAGGATTTTCTGTCTGAGCTGTGTTAGTGAATTGTACTTTCTCAGGCAGAACAAATTATATGATTTAGTTTCTTGTTGAAGTACAGGTGTAGTTCTGGCTCACATAAGTTCACATATACAAGTGCTAAAATTACAGTTTCCAAAAAATCTAGGGGGGAAAAAACCTGCTCTTAATTTCTTGTTTGGTTCAGGTAGTTTTCAGAAGACAAACACAGAGAAGGGTATGCAGAGAACCAAAAGAATGTGTTGAAAGTGCAAATGCACACAGACACAAAAATATTCTGGGACAAGCTCACCGGCCTGGAGATCTATAAAAAGACACTGAGTTAAAGATTTTCATCTTTTAGAATGAAAGTTTATGCAACTAAATTGTCCAGACAACTTTTTTTTTCCCCAAAAAATTGCCAATTTCATGGTTTTTTAGATCAGCTTTTCATAAAATGCATAACAGTGGCTTTAGGCTGAATCCAGTTCTGTAATATACTGGGGGTTGTTACATTAAAATAAACTTTCAAATGATAGGGCCCCTCCTGTGCTTGTTGTCATATACAGATATGCTGCTTTATTGCACCAGAGGGTTCAGACAAAATAAAAGTGCTTCTAATTTAATTGAAACAGCACAAGCCAAGTTGTGAGCAAAGAAATGGATACTAAGAAAAGGACAGGTCAGGAACTACACTGAATAATGCAGCTGCAGTGCAGTGCCAACAGAAAATGTGTTCCAGTATTTTTTTTTACTAAGATGTGGACTTGTCAAACAAAACCTGGCAGGGCAAAGTTATCTTTCAAATTTCATCCTGAAAACCAGGGGATAATAATAAGGTGGGGGAAAATAGTGCAAGTTACAGTTTATAATTTTTTAAAAAGTATTATCCACTCTAGATTATATTGGTGAAATATAAATTGTATTTGATTTGCTTCTATTTCTTACAGTCCAGAAGCGATGTATAATTAAGGTCTTTTTCTTTTGCACAAGGTCAGAAATATAAGTGTACAGAAAGCTGAGTGTGAACTTATTGGGAAAAAATACTTCTTAAATGTTTTCAGAATTGACATCATTATGAAGCATGACGTTACTCTGGCCTCTGCACAAATCAGTTTTTCCTTCTTTATTTAGTTGTCCATTTATTTTGTATGCCCAGGACATGTTTAGACTAGGTAGGTATTCTTGGATTTATAAATGCAAAGAGGGTTTTTACAAGATCACTACTCAAGAAACTCTATGGAATATAATCAGCAGTATATCAGCTCTTAATAATTACAGTTAGTTTGCACAAAACCTGCAGTTTGCTGTTCTCAGATATTCCTCTGCATACCTGGGGATGTACCAACAGGCATGAGAAATATAATGAGATTAAAACACCATTAAGACTCACATGTGAAGTCCTACAAGAGAGGAATGTAGGAGTTTTCCTACTCTTGAGTGGCCATTTCTTCTTTTCATAGGTTAGTTTTATTTGTTATCATATGCCATATTTAGCTCACTGATAAATTCATTCAGGCTCCCCCATTTTTTCTTTGTGAATGGAAGTTGAGGCTGGCACAGAGAGCAGGACAGCCTCTCTGCATTAGTCTGGGTGTTAAATTGCCTCACACAAAGCTGTCAGGACAGTTCAAAAGCATTGTTTATAGGTGAGCCTGAGCTATTTGATTGATCATTCTTCACAATACTGCAAAAGGATGCTGAGAGTGGTGGAAGAGTCTCAGCATGTCTGGCAAATATCCTGCAATTTTAATTGTACTCAGACAGGAAAAAATAGAAGGCATTTGCTGCAGCTAAGTGAACAATCCAAAGTGGACAGTGTATTTAACACATTAAGGTTGGGAGTCTGGGCTGCATCAGAGCCTAAAGAGCTCCTCGCAGGACAGCTCCAAGAACAGCTAAAAGCAGAATTAAGCAGCCTCACCAGTCCCTGCCTCAGTCCTTGGCACAGCCTTTTCTCACACTGAAGGTCAATATGGGTGTGATTTTTGCACAGGTAACACAGTGGAGGTGTGGGGACAGCTGGGTGGCATTTGGGCTGCCTGGGAATAATCCCAAAAACCTCTGAGACCGAAACTTGCGAGCTGTAGTCCCTTCATGGCATTGCAGTGAACTCTGATCTGTCCAATGCCTCTGAGTAAAAGTAAACAGAGATTTATTTATATGTATGTAGCCAGTCCTCTGATTTACCCTCAGCTTTTAGAACTGTTTACATATGAGCTGATCCCAAATAGCCCTTTCTAAAATTGGCATTTATTAGCTCAATCATCTGGCACTGCTTCCATTCTTTAGGGTGAGAGTAGAAGCACACACAGAATAAGTTGTTAGGCACATTTCAAAGTTGGGTTTCTGCCATTTGTGGTCCTGGTGCAATGTTGGAAATGAAGGAAAAAGAAGCACACACATTTTTCATACAAGTGTCACTGCATTTATGTGATTTTGTCTCGCTGAGACAAATCCAACAGTTGAAGAGTTGCAAGGGAAAAGATAAGAATAAAAGAGAGGCAGAGGCAGTTGTTCCTTGGGAAGAGCAAGGTGTAGCTTGTTGCTGCTGTTGTTACCAATCCACTCCAAGAGCAGAATGAAAAAAAAAAAAAAGGATGTGTCAAAGACCAAGGTCATGTCCCTGAAAGTACCATGTACAGCACTGGTTTTCCTTCCCATTCACCACTCTTCAAGAAGACACTAGAGCCATGAAAACTGAAATGACTCAAAAGAAATTATTTTACTTTTGCCAGTTTCAATTTTGACATTTCTATGTTAGAACTCCTTCACAGGAAAGAAATATTTTCTAAAAAATCAGACATCATGCAGATGTCTCAGAAAAAGAGGCACAAAAGCTGCTGCTCACTCTCCGAACCGAACTCTTGTGCATCTCTGGAAGAGCAGTTAGGTTTAAATGAGAGTTTAATGTGGAAATCAAGCTGCTTTCTCCTGTGTCCCATGACATGAAGGTAGTTCTAGATGCTCATTAGTGAAATACTTTTGATAAATAATAAAATGCCACTGTTTGTCTGGTCACATTGCCTATGACATCCATAACACCCAGAGTATTTCTGTTTAGTGTGTGTTCAGAGAACAGGCATTTTGCTTAAAGCTCCTTATTATATTTCATTATAAGTCACAAGGAACGAGGGCAGATTCTGGTTATCTGAAATACAAACGTGTAAATAAACAACAAAGTGCAAATTATTTGCCATATATTACAGAGGAGGTATGGGAAGGTAATGCTCTGCTGCAACACAGATCATTTAAACTTCATTGATAAATTTGTACGGAATATAAATAACAGAAAAATCTACCTTAATATGGGGCATGAGCGGGGTATTCAACATGCTGTTTTCTGCCATTAATAATACTGATGTTTCAGAGTTAGAAAAGGTACAGAACAGAGCAGCCAAAGCAGCCTGGGACAGGGAGATGGGAAATTAATTATCCAGAAAGATGAGCCAGAATTAGGCAGATTGATAATCGGGGACTCTCCAGGGATATGCTGAAGACAATACTGAAACGAAAGAAACAAGGAGAATGGATCACATTCATCTTTTCAAGATAGTCCCTAATTTGAAGAGTCTGGAGTGTGGGATAGCAAGGGGGTGACTCAGAAATGATAAGTATTTCCGGCACATTTGTTTAGTGTTGTTGAAATATTGAACAAATAGCTGAAGTCAAGAGCAACAAGTCAGGGGTTTAAAAGGAGCTCGTTTGTTTTCTTTTTGTGAAGGATTTTTGAGATTACATTAGCTACATATTTGAACTTACCATGATAAGTTCTAGGGTGATTTGTATTTATTGGGGTTACAAGGGCAGGCCTCAGCAGACCATACGGTATTTTTACAGGGCTGTTTCCATAACAAAAATGACACAAAATTGTATTAACTTTTCACAGATTGATAGAGAAACAAACTGTCTAAATAGATGTGTTTGTTTAAAAAGGGCTTGAGGTGGGGGGGATCCCTGCAGGTTTTCTAAGCAAATGTGTACCTATAGGTTTCAAGTTTTAAACTGGGTGTTTATTTCTATTCTCCTAAGATGTAGCTGAGAAAAGAGGCAGTGGGAATAAAAAAAAATACAAGGAACAAGAAGGAAGGAGGATAAAGAAAGAACATGAATCAATGCCGAAGGGGAGAAGAAAAAAAATGAAATTAAAATATCTCACTTCCATGTAGTTTCTATAGAACAGGTTGGGAGAAAATTCACAGTTCCCTTCACCTTGGCAGACTTGGTCATGTCTTCAGTTAAAATTTCTTTTCCAGCTGAACCCTTTTTCTTCCTGGGTACAACAATTTGAGTGGAATACTTCCAGCTTCATTCTCTGGAGCTGGCATAAAGATACACTTTTACTTCTAAAACTTAAACAAAATTTTTAAAAGCAGATACTGTGATAAAATCAGATTAAGTAACTTATTGTAAATAAAGATTAATTTAATTTTGATTTATTTGAAACATTATATCTCTGTTATTACAACACATTTTGTGTCTGTAAGCCACTGATTACTAGAAGGTGGGAGAGAACAGCAGGGGAAAAGATCATTTTTTATCTTCTTCTCCACTTTCCCCTATTAATCATGGTACCAGACAGGATACTGGGTTACATGGAGCACATGTTTGGCCCAGCATGGCCAGTGCTATAATGTACAGTTTTATGAAGTGATGAATTCTAGAATGAGAGTTCCAGTGTGCTTTTT
Source organism: Prinia subflava (assembly GCF_021018805.1). Classification (NCBI taxonomy): domain Eukaryota; kingdom Metazoa; phylum Chordata; class Aves; order Passeriformes; family Cisticolidae; genus Prinia; species Prinia subflava. The sequence continues at coordinate 8,282,488 of NC_086250.1, read as the reverse complement.
TGTAATAACTGGGGGTTTTGACATGCTTTTTCACTTACAGTAATTATTCCAAGGCGGAAAATTGAACAAATGAAAACGAGAAATACAGAAAGCTGAGTTTACATGAAAAATGGCTAAGATGAATTTCATTTTGGGACTTAACATCAAGTCCTGTCTACATTGCAGAAAAGACTTGCTTAATTTTCATACCTGAGGTTTGTTAACTCATACAACCTAAATTCCTAACTCAGACAAAGCAAACTGTGCTTTTTGCTTAGCTCATCAAAGTGACCAGGAGGGGTAGAGGGGAACTCTTTTAACTCGTGTGTATTTTATTGTTGTTCAAACACAATTGGTAATAGGTGGGTATGTCTAAGCCGGGGAAGGCAGAAAATAGTAATTAACACCAACAATGGCATATTGACATCCTAAGTCTTAAAATTCCAGGACTTCCACTCCAAGTCGTACGTCAGAGAAAGGAAATTGATGGACATTAGAATTTCTCACAGTTATCTGTGACTGCACAATACCTTAAAAATTATAAATAAAAATTATCTATAGCCCCTAGAGAGGGAGGAGTCTGTGTTATCAGGAGAGAGTTCCACCTGCTGGAAGCCCCTCCTCTACTGGGCTAGCTGTCCTTGGCTGTGTCAACTGAGTTTGTCACCTACACGTTTTGGTGGCATTTACTGATGGCAAAGGCACAGACAAGTGTTTTTGTGGAATGGCTGTGCTGCAGGCACAGGCAGGGGAGTAAAGCATCAGGCCCAAGGCCATTGTCATGGCAGAGAAATACAGTGCTGAGAGAGGAAAATAACTCCATATAATGCAGGACCACACTCTGAACCTTTCCTGACTATCACTGATAAAATTTAATATCAAGTAGCAACCAGTGAGAATCCTCTGTCGGTGATTCAAGTGCTGAGCTCATCAAAGTCGTGACATGGCTGCCCACCAAAGCTCAGCCTTAGGCAGGGCTTGCATAAGCTGCTCTCCAGACCTCCTTGGTCGTGTTAGGCAACCAAAGTGCTGCAAAGTGCTTTGGATCAGCACCTGCAGATCAGGTTTTCAGAGGGTTTTTGGTTTTGCCACCCATTTCCAACAAAATGAGTGAGCCCCCACGGATACTCCTAAGCCAGCACATAAGAGGTGTGCTGTGTTGTCAAGCCCCTGAAGTAGCTGTGCAAACAGGAGAGGGAAATTCAGAGCAGGCTCTGGGGGAGCAGGTCAGCTCTGAGCTGAGATGGACAGCAGAACATAGAGTGCCTAAGCAAGCACGACCTTGACCTCCAGGCCAGCCTGGCCAGATGCATCTTGGCTTCCAAAGGGCATAAGCACCCAAAACCCCTCACTAATCTCAAGTTAAATCTGCATGAGCACAAGGAGAAGCACTTCCCTCTCAGCAGGCATCCAGTTAAGGTGCTGAACTGGTGCTCAGTAGAAATTAGTTCAATTTTCAGGTGAGAAAGATCACTCCTACTATGCTGTTTATGCTCTCTGCACATTAAATCCATGTTGTTAATCTTGGGCATAACTCATCTTTTCTCCCATCCGTGGTCTCCGATTTTTGAATCAACTGTGAGGTCCTTGATTTAGGGAGGGTCTGGCCCTTACCAGATGCATTCACACAATAAATCTACTGAGATGAAGCCACAGAAATTGGTGCAAACACCTTTACAGACAGGCAAGGAAGCTGAACCCTTACACACTCCTGTCCTGCTGAGCCCCTGTGTGCCCCAGGTAAGCCTGGGTGGCAGTAACCCCCCCACCCTCCCCATCCAGCCAGCTGGGGTGTTTTTAACACCTGACCTGCCCACTACTGCCAGTGTACATCAAGAAAGTTCTGAACTCTTGACAAAGCCCCTTCCTCTGGGGATCCCACTCTGCTCCTGGAGGGAAGCCAGGGCTCCCTTGGCAGTGTGAGGCCACCCAGTTTTGGGTTCAGGCCATGCCTTTGAGAGAGGATTCCTCTCCAGGATTGCCTGCCCAGAACAAGGCACGTCCTGGACACACCAAGCAGATGGCTATGTCCCCCAGTGCTCGTGTGACACCGACCAGGCAGCTGGGTGACCACAGAGATGACCACAGGCAGGGCAAATACTCGTGCCCCAGAAGAACCAGAAGGAAAACAGTGGAGAGGGAAGGGGGCTGAAGGAAGAGCAGGCTTTCTGGTCAGCAGCAATTCATCCTAAATCCCTTCAGGGATGCAAAAGAAATGGCCCTGCCCCCACTTCACCTCCTAATAATTCAGTGTCTGTGTTTGTTGCCACCTAGAAGGCTTTTTTTAAACTTCATGAGAAAAGGAAGGTAGGATTTTAGCAGAATCCTATTGCAAAGCGTGTATTTCTTCTTTTTCTTTCCTTCTCCCTCTACCCCCTCAACAAATCCCCAAGGTCAACATTGTAATAAACAGCAGGAAAGGCCCAATTTTCTGCACCTGTGGCCTTGTTTGTCTCTATATTTCTATAGGTGAATGGGCACTAGGGACACAGAAAGGAAGTGAATTCAATGGATTGGTTTAAAAAACTCAGCATGGTAATCAGCAGGCACTCAGGTGAAATGGCTTTAAAACCCTATTAAAACAGACCCAGAGTGAAACAGGGTGTGTAGCTACAGTGCATGCAGCTTGGGTTTTTTTTTTTATTTTAATATAAAAACGTGGCATTGTTAAAAACCAGCCTCTAGTAGCTTGTTATTCATGACACAAACCCCTGTACCTCCAATCTCTTACTCAGAGCAGAAGAATGATGTTGGGTTTAATCTCCTTTTTCATCCCATGAAGATTTAGTGCTGACAAAAGATACTAGACCAGTATAAAATGAGGCACTTTTAAAGTTTTTTGGAAATAGGATGGACTCAGGCACTATGAGTTCCCCCACCAGCACCTAAATCCCGTGCTCTGCCCCCAAGCAGCTTCTCCCTTGGGAACCTGGATTAACCTGGTGGAGCTTCTACCTGCTAACCACTGCTTGGAGTCATGCTTTTCCCTAAGGGCAGATGTTCCCTCTCCAGTGCAACATTCCATAACTGTGTAATATAATTTATTGGGTTTTTTCCCCAAAGATACTGCCTTGTGTGTAATGATCACACATTTGGGCAAAGTTATTTTCAGATTTTTTATTAAATGCCTGTGGGGAGTGGCTTGTAAAGCTGAAATACTGCAATAATTGATTTTCTCGTGGTATTTCAGTTCACTGATGCACTGTGAAAAGAGCAGATCACAAGTTGTCATAGCTCCCTGAAGGTTTGGGTAAAAAAGACTGTTCAAAAAGATAAACACCTCTTGGCAAAAGCCAAACTGTTTGCTTTCATTTGAGTTTACCACTGGGTTATTTCTGGCTCTGTTGTTTATCCCGGTCCCTCCTGAATAGTTGTAGTATCCACGCATCTGAGTACATCTCCCTGCTCACGCATATCACTGCTGCAGAGGCACAGACTCAGACCCTGGAGCACTTGTGGGGTTTAATTTATTTACAGTAGGAAAAATTAAGCCTGAAACAGAAATGGGCCTCAATGAATTTTTTTTCCTGGTGCTGCACTCCAGAGTGGAGCTCCAGCAAGAATGTGCACTGTCTGTTTCCTTGTTTTCCCAGGGCTGTGGAGGGAACTTTACCATTGAACTACTCTTTTCAAAGGATACTGAGGCTTTAGGCATAAGTAGAAAAGAAAGAATTCAAAATGGGAAAACCAAAAGCAACTCATTAAAGAAAAGATCAGGTCTAAACTTTAATATAAAGTATTGACAAGTGTCCCAAATAAGTGTTCAGTTGAGTTGCAAGGAGATAAGGACAAGTATGAGTTTGCTGCATGAATAATTTGATTGCTTTTTGACCAAAATCCCGTTTATGGTCTAGCCTCAGTTCCTCAGTAGTTTGGCTGAACACACGCATTCACACTTGTATATGTGTACCTAATCTCAAATACAAATACTCAACCGTGGATATGTTTGTTCAACCCTCTGTTGACTCTGGTGATCAATTTTGAAGCCTAAAAGCTGGTTAACAGCACTGTAAATAGCTCAGGGGCAGCTGTTTATTTGCTCATGATATTTGTCGAGCATTTTTATAAAAACAGACATGTAGGATTACCTTGTATTTCTTCCTTGATACCAGAGACAGATAGCACTCACCTGAGCTGGTGTTCAGCAGGAACTATCCTGACTGCTCTGGCTGGTTATCCAAACATTCTAAAACACAACATACCTGCTCCCAGTGCTCTTTGTAGCTGCTCAGATTGGGAAGCCCCTGTGACCTGTGTCCTGACTGAGCTTTGGAAAAGCTCAGCTTTGGAAAAATTGCTTCACCTGAAGAGATGAAGCAATGGTCAGTTGGTCAACTCCTCAGTTTGCCTCAGTGTGTAGATTTGAGGATGGCTCTGGGTTGTGAGCTAGGCATGAGTGCTAACTTGCAAAACATATGACTGAAAACATACTCAAAGTTTTGGGGATGTGATCAGATGTTCACTGTAAGAGCAGGAGTACGAGTCATCCAACTGGCATAAAACCCAACCAGGCAGCTAGCAGAGATCTCTATTTCTATGTTGTCCACTCCTTTTAATGACTAGGAGACTGATTCAGTAGGCCTCCATCAATTTTGAGATGGACCAAAAAGGAGCCTGTTTGACCTTTTTCTCCTTCTTTCTCCCATACTACTTGCTCTTCCTCACCAAGGCAGACAAATCCTTGCTCCATTCTTGCCCAAATTTCTCTCCAGCACGGTCAGCTCTAGCACCACAGAACACCTGTATTATCTCCAGGACTTCAGCAACAGCCAACACAAACAGCAAACAGCTGGATTTCAGAAAAGATCAAATCTAGCACAGACTGACACTTTGCATTGCCTCTGCAGCAATCAAATTACTGGTGGGTCAGCAGAAACAGCATCCAGAGTCAGTCAGAGCTGCTGTGGAAGGTGCCTGAGATGAGATGACTTCTGAGTTTCTACATTTTATTGTTGTTATTTATGGCTTTGATTGTTAATGAATACTTCTGGTAAATTTGCTTTAGAGCCCATGGTGTGAGTGTTGTGTCACTGTGTTCCCAGAGCATTCACTATTCCAGTCAGGAGTTAAGGGAAATGTAGGGACACTTCAGTCCTTGCTGGTAAGCAGCTGCCAGTGAAGTGGCTCTGCATAGCTGGGTGGCAGCACAGCAGCAATAACCAATGTCTGAAAACAGGACACTGGGGTACTTCTTCCACCCGCTGAAAAGAGAAAGTTCTGTTTCTTTTTTGGGGGAACGTGCAGCACACAGAAAATGCAGTGCTCCAGCCTGGCATCATTATGCATGTTCATTGATATGGGGGACAGGGATTTTGTTTTATCATCATGAAAGAGTTGTGTCTGTCCTATAAAAAGAAAAGAGAAAGTGATTAAAATCTAACCTCAGATTTTTTTAGTCAAGCTTTTTAAAGCCATCTCCAATCCCTAGAGTAATTCATTTCAAATTCGTAGTTCAAGGCTATTGGTCCACCACTAAATAAGTTTGAAAAAAAAAATAGCAGAGTGAACTTTCTCCCACTAAAATAATTTTGTATTTTTTTCTGTAATGTAAGTGGAACCAGAGCAGATCTAGAATTCTGATCTAGCTTAAAAGTCTGCCTGGGCTTAAATACACCCTCACAGCAAGGTTTCAGTTCTCAAATGAATAGCTTTATAATAATACAGTGTGATGGTAGACTATTGCTTGTTTTGGGGTCTTGAGGGTTGGATTGGTGGAGTTTTTCACAATGCTGTTTTCAATTCCTGAAAATAATTAGGAAGGAGGAAGAGCTGATCAATCTGATGTATACAGTACCGATGCTGCAGTATCTTTAGACCGTGGCTGAGAGGAGCCCAGTCGAGAAACCCAAGTGCTGAAAATCCTGATTTCAGTAGGTGGCAGCATCCCCTCTGTGTCACTCCCAAACCAACTCCCGACTGCTGCTCTGGGGCTCGAGAGCTGAAAAAAAACCCAAAACAAACCATTTTGCCATGGCTGATAAAGTCCCCCAGTTCCACCTCCCAGCAGTGGTGGCTGCTGGTTCCTCTGCCTGATCCCAGGACAGAAAGGAGCCTTCCCTCCCTCTCTCTTTCACTGCAGAGGTGTTTTTGCTTGGCGGGTTGGGTTTGTTTGAGAGGGGAGTCCCGAGATTCTGCCCTCGAAGTATCACACATTTTTGTGGTGTTGTTTTAGCAGCTGCTCTGTCCCAGCCCAGAAAGGCTCCATAGAATGGGTCAAGTGCCTCCCTCACAGGCCCAGCCATCCTTCATCTCTGCCTTGCAAAAGGCATTGTTTAATTCACTGCAGTGAGAATCACAGCCAATTCAGGAAAGACTAATTCTCAACATGAAAAAAAAATAATACTCTTGTGGAGATATGCAGTCTGGTAGTCACAAAGCTCTACAACAGTGTATAAATGCCTGCAGTCCATCCCCAAAAACTACACTCATGTGCAATTGCAGTTCAGTCCCTTCTCATGGCTGTTAGGGAATATCAATTAATATATTGATTTGGTTTTTAGGACACCCATAGAAGTAATCCCTCCCTTTTCCTTAATAAGTGCATTTATTCTGGTTGGATAATCTCTCTTGCTTTGGTGATAACAAACAAGCACAAGTGTAGGGCAGGGTTTTAGAGGATTCCTGTGTTTACTGAGCATCTTTGAAAGGAGAACCCCAAGTCAGATTTCAGTGCAATATGGCTGCAGATCTAAAGCAGCTTTGTGGCATCCATGGTAATCATGCCAGCCACAAAGAGCACTTGGAGCAGGTATGTTGTGTTGCCTATTACAAAATTGGAGAGGAAGGATACTGTTTAGGAATTGGCTGGAGAGTTTCTCAGTCAGGGAATTTCCAGCTAAAGAGATCCAGCCTGGTTATAAACCTGGCTAGGTCCTGAGCTTGAATCTAGTTCCATAGGCTTTAACTGAAATCCCTCTTCCTTTTTATTCCCTGTCATTCATCTGGAATGCAAGTTTAATGCTAATTTTGTATGTTGGGGCAGCATCAGAAGGCAGTAGTTAGGAGTCAACAGCATCAAAGGAAACTTTCCATAAATCCCACCTCCCTTTGCCAAGCACTGTTAAGGCCATCTTCTGTCCTTAATACTCTGTCCATGAACATTCCTGTGTATTCACCACATAAGGCTAAGAATAGTTCAGCCATTTAAGGGCCTGAGTTTACAGACAGGGACTGTATGACTAATGGATTGCTGGGCTGGATACTGCTAAAACATTTTAGCAGTCCATGTTTATCAATAATAAGGTAATAAAACAACACTATCTGATTCAACTTTCTTATCTTAGGAGATTCTTAGTTCTTTGTCAAGCTGAGCTTGGTTTTCTACACCCAAGGAAACAGAGGTGTGTGTAATTACCTAGCTTTCTGTTAGACTTGGTGATGATACTTAACAATAATGTCAAATATCTGTGTATTTTCTTAACCTAGCTTGTGAATCTATGGATGAAAATACAGTACAAAATCAAATAACAAAAAACATCAGTAATGCAAGAAATAAATTCATGGGAAACAGCCCAAATCTCTAAAGCAAATTTGAAAATTTATTTGTAAATCCAAGCCTCTAGTAACATATCCATGTATCCTTGAAGATACCAAATCAGTCTTCAGAGTAACTCTGCCAGGTCTCTGGATCCACTGACTCACAGGATGGGGAGGTTGGATCCTCTGTGGATCATCCAGCCCAACTCCCCTGCTGGAACAGAATCCAGAATCACCTGGAGCTGCTGGCACGGGATCAGATACAGGAGGGTGTTGATTATCTCCAGATAAGGAATCCCCATGGCCTGCCTGGACAGCAGTTCCAAAACTCTGACACAACAGTAACTGAGTTACTCCTGGGCATCCGAGCTTCAGTCTTATTTTCCAGTGAGTGACAGACCATTGCCAATGGTGGTGGTGACACCCAAATTTCTTTTCTCATTCCTCCTTTGCTGTTGTGAGGCCTAAACCACTCCAGAAATGTGAATGAAAATGAAGACACTTATAGGAGTGAGGATGAGGGGAAAGGGAAGGGGAATTACTCTGCTTTCTACAAAGTCTTCTGGTATTGAAGTGTGCAGAGTTCATGTTAGAAACATTCCTCAGCACCCAGAAGAGCTTTCTCTTATGTTTATAGGAGACATTCTTGTGCTGACACCATGGTTCAGGAGCAGAGCTGCTGTAAGTAGGGAATATTTTGTAACTTTGCAGCCTGGTTATCTGTATTTTCCTAAAGAAGTACCATTTTCATAACTAAGTAAAGACATAAGTACCAAAGTACCACAGAAAAGTGGTTTTCAGCTTGTGATCTGCAGCTCCATGGATGACTTAGACAGTAGCCACAGAAGCTAGTGGTGAGTAGTAAGTACTCAGAAGACTTAAATGCTTTACACTGAAGTCCACACCCATGCAAAAAAAAAAAAATAGTATTACTGGCAAAGTTTGAAAACCTTTATCCAAAGAAAGACACAGAAATAGAAGAGAAGGCCCTCAAAATCAAACGGATTGCAGGAGGCTCAGTGGTGAGGAGACCATGGGTGTGTCTTTGGGCAGCCTGAGCTACAGCACAAGTGGCTTTAAGTGAGCAAGGCCAAAGAGTGGATGCTTTCTAAGGAACAGCCACATGGAGATTTGCAGGGGCTCAGTGGTGCTGCTAAAAAAGACATTTCCTTGGGCAGGGCTTTGCCACAGCTAAATTGCTTCTGGTGCAAGTGGAAACTAACTCCAGGCTTGCCATGTAGAGTTCACTCCAAAGGGAAGCTGGAATAAACTGCTAATTTCTGCAGAGTCCAGATGAGGTAAATGTAAGGAAAGGAAGGGCATAACAGGGTGAAAGGACTTTTCAGGACTTCCAGCACAGGTAAGGAGCAGAATAGGAAGGAGAGAGCAGGGCAAAATAAAATTTTTCATTAAAATGGATCAGTGGACAGCATCTGACAGGTTCCCCCCTACCCCAAAGCTGTACTTTGAGCTACATCTCAAGCCTATTTGTTACATAAAATGAGTCAAGGAAAGGAAACAGGATGTTTTCCCTGACATTACATACTAAAGTCTACTTCAGAAAAAAAAAAAAGCCTTAAAATAAACTTATAGAACTATTTTAATGGCATGGTATTAGTAAATTATTCCTACTATGCCATGAAAGAATAAAAAAGAGGACAAATCAAAACCCAGCCAGTAAAAAATAACTCCCTGAAAAAAAAAAAAACCCTGAAAAATTTAATATCTTGCAATTTCTTTTGAAGTCAGCACATTTTTAAGTTTTTATTTGGGTGAGAACAGAGCTTTTCATATGACAAGTGATCCAGCTAAATTTTTCCAGCAGACTGTGCTGTTTGTTGTACAATATTTCCACAGTGAGGAGTCTCCCTGTTCCTTTCAGTGCAGAGAGGAAAGCAGGCACTCTCTGGGTATCTGTCCTCTGCAGGGCTCAAGCTGGGTTAGCCAGGGGCACCTGCCACAGGCTCTTCAGGCTGTAAGTGACAGGAGGGACCCTGCTGCATCCTCTCCAGACTGAAAACAAAGCAAATTAGGCACCCAAATTCTTCAAGTTGTGCAGTTGGGATGCTGGGATGCTCTCTTAGTTAAACTGACAGCCTCAGCACACTCAAAGTGAGCAGAAATAGTCCTGCAGTGCTCCCATGATTTGTGTTTGGTGCAGCAGGCAGCACTGTGGCAGAGTGTGTGTGTGTGTAAATATGCATATAAAGGGGGGAAAATGGTTTCAAAAAAAAGCATTTGAGCTGAACTCCCATGAGCATTGTTCTCCAGTATTGCCTTTCCTAAGGAGTCTGTGGTGTCTCACCTTCCTTAGGGTTTGAAAGAAGAGTTAGTTCCCTAAGAACAGAGGGCTTGTTCCCAGATTTCTGGTCATCCAGAGTTTACATGTAGAGGAGATATTGAATGTTTCTTTCTTTGCCATGATGGGAATGAGACCTAAAGAGACACTACATGGTCTGATGGAAGTCTCCAGAGGAGGCTGGGAGCTCACAGTAGCTGAACAGCTGAGTGATGAGGGCTTGTCAAGCAAGGAGCTGCCTGGATATGAAACCTTCAGGGCTGGGAGACCAGGCTGGGGACAAGTGCCCAGAAATGTGCCGTGGCTGCTTGGTGGCACCAAGCTCTGTCACGAGGGGCTTTGTGTTTGTGTCCCTGCCCGTGTTCCCATCTCAGGTTGCCCAGGGTGTGAGGGGTCTCTCCCAGCCCCACCGTGAGCCCCTTGCTGCCATCTCCTTCACCCGCCTGTCACCCCGGGGTGAGGGCACCCTGGGTGGGGTGTGAGGGAGGACAGGGCAGATCTGTGAGGGGTGGCAGCTCCCGTGACAGGCGCTGCAAGGGGGGTGTTTACAACGTGATACCTCAGCAGCTGCCGCAGCGCTGGCCCTGAGCTGTCAGTGCCTGCGGTTTTATGGCACTTTCATCACCATCTGTCACTCCTTTAATGGCGTGGCGTGCATGTCCTGCCACCTTCCCCTGCCACCCTGTGCCCCCCCAGCACACACACACACACACATGGAGCTCGGCCATATGGCACCGAGTCATCCTCATCTCCTGGATCCATCCTGGGGGACTGTTGGGAGCTTGGCAGGGTGGCGCAGGTAGCCCAGAGTTGTGGGCTTGGAGTGGGAACCAAAATGTTACCGTGCTAACATGGGAACTGTGGTCTGTCCCCGTTGCCATCCTCGTGGATGTGTCTGCCATCCTAATGTGGGCTGTTGGGCAGCAGTAGATGTTTGGCTTCGTCTCCTGCAGGGAAAAGTAGCCTAAAGGTTGTTCTTTGTTTATGTTTTATGATAAACAGAGAAAGAATAAAAGACACACACGCACATTTTTAAAGAAAAGCATTTGTTTATATATACAGAGACACACCCCAAGGCTTAATGTCAGGCCCTTGCCAAGGAGCATATGTTATTTCAGCTTGACACATTTTGATTGCAAGATCCAGGACGTTCTTTTCATTCGTCCAGAACAGGAGAAAACTCCAAGTGAGCTGCAGCACTCACAATCCCCGTGGCTGTCTTCCATCACCAGGCTGTGTCTGTGCTGTGAGCACACGTGGTTTGAAATCAAAGCCTGCCCCTGGCTCAGAGAAGCACCCCCAGAAAGTAATGAGATCTGGTTTGCCATGCCTTCACTTCCAACCTGGGGGAGTTTTAATGCCTGTAGGCTTAATGCTGTGCATTATACTGTTATCTGCATTACCTGGGGGGGTTGAGGGAGAGTTTGTGGCTGAGAGTAAACTTCACTGTAGCAATCCTTTTTTTTTCCCCTCTTATGTGTTCCTGTGATTGGCCATTTGATTATAGTGAATCCCCAAAGGCTCATGGATTAAAAACAAAGGCTGGTTTGTAAGTGAACTTGCTGTTGATGGATTAAGGCAGTGTGCCGGCTGTAACCAGATCCACAATACAAGTTCATTCATTTGGAGAGCAGCTCTCGACTCGCATTACACCCTCCCTGCCTGCTCCTCACCATCCAGCCAGTGAAACTTTACACCTCCACGATTTTATCACAGCCGCAGCTCACCAACAATGTGTGTCACGCTGTGAAAAATATAACTATAAATCAAAGTCCTGCATATGGTGCAGCGGTAACCTTCCCCAAGACCCTGCTTTGGAGGCCGTCCCTAAACAGATTTGTTTGTGTGCGTGTGCTGCGTGTACACATATGACAAGCAGAGGCTGCCACAACAGAGAGCTCCTATTTTCCAAGCTGACATTTCACAGAACGAGCCAAAAGAGTTCATTTTGGAGCACAGAGCAATGTTTGTGATATCAATACCAATAGACGCCTTTCAGACTTCTCACTCTAAAGCCAAAAACATTTGGGGATGATACGTTTTTATGTCATTAGTGGGGAGGCAGAGCCAAGCATGCCCGCATTTCTGTGACACGCAGAAGGAAAATTTCACCCCCGATTTTCTTTTATCTCCCTCACTCTCTCTGGCTCACGTGCCACTCTGAGCATTCCCAATCCTCGGAGAGTGCGATCTTTAAGAGCTGTCAGTACACTTCTCAAGTTTGACAGAAGATAAGAAAGTGAACAACTGGTTTTAATCATGACAGATTCCAAGTCCTGGAAATCTTTCCAGAAGCTGCTCCCAAGAGCTGACGTTTTCTGAAGCCCCTTCTCCTTTGGGCATACGTGTGCACACTCACACAGTCCAGGGAGCCTCACCTCCAGAGCTTTTTGCTTGCCAAGCACTGTCCCTGCTAGACAGGAATACTAAACCACGATGTACTCTTGCAAATTATGCGTGATCAACTGTTTCTGCTGTGGAAGAGAGCCAGGACCAGGAATGCAATAGCCCAGCTATGCAAAACCCCAAAGAAAAGTAGTCAAGCCAAAACTGCTGTGCAAATGGCAGTTCTGCCTGAGGAAGAAAGCCCTTTCCTTTCCAAGGCCCATTTCTAGTCACTGATCCCGATGATTTATACAAGTCTCACCTGCTTCTCTTGCCTGTAGCTAGGTAGTTTCAAAAATCCCACAGAAATGCTGTTCCTGGTTTTACTCCCGGAGTTAATTTGTAATAATACATATAATACCCTCTGCATATTTCAAAGGGGAAACCAAGGCACAGGAAGATCAGTTGATTTAACAAACTGGGACTCTGTGGCAGAAAGAGTTGTCAAATATGCTTTGAATTTTTTTCTGCTGCAAGAGGTTGACTCTACACAAGGCTAAAGTACAATGTAATACTTGCTCTTCCCCCTGAGGAGGTGATTTACACCAGCTATGGCTTTAGCCATGCAAGAGAAAACAGCAAAATTCATGGAAATTTTTAAGTATGTATGACTTCCAGGTTTTCCCCAGTGCTAACCCAGTTCTCTCTACTGTTATGTGCCAGTTCTGCCTTGGCAAAAACAAGACAGATCATGCACTACCTGTACAATTACCCCACGGCCGTTGCTGCCACTAAGGCTTTGTTGCTTTAATTCTCTGAAACTTCAGGGCAATTTCCTTTTTGAGTTTCTAACAGACATGGAAACAAGACACAGACAAGGTCTGAAGAGCAATTTATGAAATAGTATTAATGGACAGCCAGCTCCTGTGTTTTATTACCTTTTCTTTACAATAGATATTTTCGTATTAACTGCTGTTGATGTTTTTCTAACTTCTGTGGTAGACCCTTTTTCTGGCTTCATCATCCTCAAATTTGACAGGTTGACTGTTGGAAAATGAATTTCCTTTTTTAATTACAAAGGAAAAGCTTTCTGGTTTAATTTTTATAATTAGTTTTTTCATAGAAAAATAATTTCTCACTCTATTGCAAGCTCTGTGGAACATTTTTAGGGAGATACAGTTGTGCTGAGATAGCAGCATGAACCAGAGTTTCTTCTGTATTTCAGTGGTATTGAAGGTACACTTGTGCTTTCACCACAAGAAAAAAAAAAGTCCTAATGGAGTAAAGACATTGGGAGTGAAATATATTCTCTTTATCTGCCTTGATAGCACCAGGACTGGAACAGTTTTATGGAGGAGAGAGAGGAATCTCCCTTCTCTGTGTTTTGAGCTTAGTTTTAGGTTACTCGATTTAAACAAGATTTTATTGCTTGGCTTAGCATTTTTTATTAGCAACTTCAAGAATTCACCATGGAGCCAGTTTGAACATTACAGCAATCTGCAGTAATTGGGCTTGTCTCCACACAGAAATTAACTGTAACCATGGGTCATACAGTAAGAGGAAAAGCAAGGGGCTGAGGAGAGCAGAGTGCACACTTGGAGTGTTTGAAAATAATGGACAAACCTTCAGGCATCAGTGCCTTGTAGCTGTCAAATTCAGGCTGAGGAAAAGCAAGGTCTGGAGCTGTCTGCCAGCAGAGAATTACAAATCAGTCACAGCCTCACCTGGGTTCCTGTTGTGCCCGTGTGTGCAGCAGGATGTAGGAACCACCTTCCCACATGGCATCCTTGTTGGCAATTCCAGAAGCAGGATCCAACAAGGAGTGACTGCAGACCAACCAAAGAGTCCCTGGAGTCAGGGGCAGGGTTCCTGGGGCTTTGCTGACCTCTGGACATGTCCTCAGCAGAGATGGTACAGATAACTGGACAAACACTGCCTGTGTCTCTCAGCTCCTGTCCTGGGGATGAACAGAGGCAAGGTGACAATTGAATGTTGTTCACCAGAGCCAGGCTCAGTGCTGACAGAGACACACTGGTGACAAGAAGTACCTGACGTGGCCAGTGCCTGTGGCAGCTGTGCTGTCACCACGGTGCCCCACCAGTGAGTGCTCCACAGTACAGGCCACGGGGCCAGCACTGGCTCACACCAACCCACCGACACAGCTGCGAAGATAGAGATAACTTTAGGCTTCAAATAGTTGTGTTTTCTGTGGTGCAAGTCTTGTATTTGAAAAGGCTTGGAGTTGTTGATAGATGTGTTGGTGTGAGTAAAGGCACAGCTGGCAGCTGCTTCAGATAAAAACACTGCATGAAGCTGTCCCATTTATATAACTCCTGTTTACGGGTTGGGAGCACAGGGATAATCGTGGGTTTATGTGAAATCACACAGTCAATATATTGGGCATGCCAGTGTTTATGAGAATTCAGCTGATGTGGGAGAGCTGAACGGTTTTAAATCACCTTACCTGGCACTGAGCTCCTTGGAATTAGGTATCAGGGGTGTTTATGCAATATGTGTTTCATATGCCCTTCAAGAAACTTAGTATTCCCAGGAAAACTGATTTAGATTTGTCTCTGTTTTCTACCCTGCTCAGGGAATACACCACAATTTAGCTCCTCATAGTACTTGAAGATGATCTCATTCTGTTTGTCTTGTTGGTTAAATTTTGAGCATTAATTAGCTCCAGACATCATATTTATGTTCCTTCCATGAGTTCTATCATGGATCTATAATTAAAGTTATCAGTATTTATTTATTGCCTAGATCAGATAACTGCTGGTGGAGTCTAGCACCCATTGTGATGCATTTTAAACATGGCTTTGGCTAGAGTAGTTTGGAAGACTTTCTTTTCAGTGTTTATAATTGTGTTAGCTCTGCTCTTTGCAGAAATAAGGCTGTCAAAACTCTTAAAAAACCAACCATATTCTGATGAGTGGTACATCTACTCTTTATCCATTCCATTTACAGCTGCAGGAAACCTTACCCTTCATACCATACTTGAGTTTGGAGTCCAGTCCATTGTTCAAACAACTTGAGATTACCTTTGATGCTTCCACCTCATAAGACTTTTGCCTTGATTTCACTGTGGGTAGGATTCCATTGGGGTCCAGCTCCTTGGCCCAATTCCTGGATCAGGTAGTGAGAGAATACAGGAAACAACCAGCCCACCTGGAGAATTGACCACTTCTCTTCTTAGACCCTGTTTAAACCCCAGCAAAGATAGCTGAGCTGCCCTTTCTTCCCTTCCAGATGAAGGAAAATAAAGACAATTTCCTACTTAGTCACAGAGGAGAGAAAGTGGTGTGAGCTGAAAGTGTTACTTTCAGTGGTGCCTCTCTATTTCTGTACTGTATTTTCCCTGTCTTGACTACCTAGGTATGATATTTAACAGAAACTCTGAGCTGGTGCTTAGCCATCCTCCCCCTTCCAGAAGAGGAGTGCAACTCAGCTGATTCTGCTGCCATGCTGAAATATATGTAATGTATATATAAAAATATATCAAATTATATCTATGGTTATATATATGTGTTACTAGCACTTTCCAGAACAAACAATTAGCTCAAACTTCAACATTAAGTCTTTTTCAAACACCTAGCTCTTGATATTACACATTCTAAACAAACTTTCACATTTAAAAAACTCCAGATCTTGGAAAATGAACAGTTAAGAGGTCCTGTGAGTTTCTCTCTTGCCAGGCAAGCCTCCTTGACTTGCCATCATTTTAATTCAAGCTGCTGCTGTTGCTGTGCAGTGCCCTAATGTTTATAAATGTACAGACACACAAGTACCTACAACAATGAAATTAAGAGCCATAATATATTTCATTCTGGTTTTTTTTTTTTTTAAGTTAAGAGGTTTGGTTACTATGGAAACAACTGCTAGTAGTGCCATTTCAGATGCCCCAGGACACCTCAGGCTCTTTTTCAGAAGGGCACATGCCTTCAGTACAGCCTGGGTCATGCCTACAAGGGTAAGAGATCTCAGACACCAGAGTGTCTCTGTGCAGAGACTTTTAAACATCTTCATCACTGTGTTTGTCTGGGCAACGAAAAGTGGTTTTGCTTCTAGCAGGTGAAAATTTTATGAGTATTTTGATGGAACTTAGTAATTGTCATACACAAAGGAACCTTGCAAAATGGGGTGGTGGAGTGTGACAGATCTGTGAAATCAAGCTTTCATCATCCTATTAGCAGTTTTCTAAGAGCTCTGGAATCAAAATGTTCCCAGTGTGTATCCATTCCTACTCCACCCCACTCAGCACATGCATAAATATTTTTTGAAAGTCCCAGGCTTTCCAACCTCCCCCTGCAGAAACAGAGGTGATGATTGTAAATAGATAAGCTTCCTAAACTCAAGGGAGAAAACAATGGAAGAATCTGTTAATTTGTAATAGGCTTATTCTTACATTCAGAGGTATTTGTATAAGATTGATTCCCTCAATAGGAAATAACACAGAAAATTATTACAAGTTTTCACTTTTTAAAATATTTTAGAGTAAATGAGGGAGGAAAAAAAGTAAGTAGGAAACTATATAGAATGCAGATATGAAGAAAATACTGCAAGCAGAAAGCTATCAACCATTAAATTGCATAGCTAGTTTATCCAAGGATAGCTGAAGCAATGATGTGAAAGCAATAAATGATCTTTTCCCAGCTAACAAATCAGTCTCTAATGGGTGAGGCCAAGTTCTTATCTACACAAGAAAGCAGGATTGTGCCAGCAGCTGGGTTAATGAACCAGTGCCAAATATCAGCCTACTGAAGTATCTTGACTTGTAAAATGTCATCAGTGCAGGCTCCTGGTGCTGGTTGTCCGTGCTGCAGGGGGTTGTGGCCATGGTGAGCTGGTCCCTGTGGGTCAGGCTGCTGCCACAGCACTTCACTGAACTTCAGCAGAGCTGTGGAAGAGATTTTGTCTTCTCATGGACACAGCCCACGCTGTACATCCTGCTCTGGGTTGTTCACACAAGGAAGGCAGTGCTGGAGCTGCTCATGAATCCAGCTCGGCTTCACTGCTCTGAGATTGTCCCACACCGTGGCAGTTCCCACATTTTAGCCTCTTCAAGGCTGCCAAAAGCTCCAGTAACCAGCCAAGGGGTTGCAGGTGGCCCACACAGGGAAGACCTTCAGCAGCCTCACTGCTGTGTGGTGATGGTGTTTGTTTGACTCCCATCCTGCTCCTGAAGGACAAAAGCAGCCACCAAATTCAACTTTCGTAATCAAGTGTGGGCAAGATTTTGAAAGTATTCCCCTTAGGGATGAAATCATATTGGCAAATCACTGTCTATGACTCTATCTGTGTTATTTGTGTAAGATCAAAAAAATCCAGTCGTTGGATTAGTCCCTCTCACACCTTTCATGACCCTGAGGTCTGTTGCAATGCTCCTGTGATTGCACAAGTTCTAATTACATAGGTGCTGGTTATATCCATTTGATTGAAAATGCATTTTGTGGGGAGGGGATCTGAGCACAGAGTAGTGCTGTGACAAGGGCATTCACTTAATTAAGAATTCAATTTTGGACTCAGCTTTTAACTCTGCCACAGAACTTTTGCATGACATTGAGCAAGTCACCTAGGCAGGTTCTTTTCTGTAAAATGGGGATAATGAAAACCTCCTTTTACTCCACAGGAAGTATAAATGCTTTCACTGTTGAGAACCCTTTCAATTTCTTCTGATGAAAGCCAGGTACTATTACAAGGATGCTCATGGTGATGTCTCTTGTATTTGTTTGCTAGTGTGTCTACTAAGGTTACTGAAACCTTTCCAGACTTCTGGCTAGTTTCAAACTAACACATTAAAAAAAAAAAAGGGGCCATAGACAAAGTACATGAGCCACAGACTTACTCTTTTTCTCTCCAGTGTGGAATTCCCAATATTTCAATAAGTCAGGATTTCTGAAGCAGTCAGCCTCCTTGGATCATCTGTTTGTGAGCAACTCCACTCCTTCCCTTTCCCCTACCAACTGGGAAAAAAACCCTGAATACAAATTCTTAAGCTTAAATATTTCTTTAGCTTTCTCCAGCTCTCTGTGACCCTGTGTGAACCCTGTGCTGACCCTGGCCCATGTGGGGTCATGACCCACAGCTGGGAAACACTGGCCTAAATCCAAGATGTTGGTGGGGCTGCCTCTCAGAGGTGACTTGACAGCTTTCTGTGGGTGTGGAGCAGCCTTGGAGAGGATGCTCTCAGCTGCCAATCATGAGATGCTCTGTTTCATCCACATCAGGGAGTTTGTCCCATGGAGTTTAAGGAGGAACAAAGCCCACACAGCACAAAAATTAGTTTTCTGTATAAGCTCTTGGTCTGCTCTGACTCTTGGGCACCTCAAGGTATTTTCTTCCTCATTCGTTTTTTGTCCTGAAATGGCTCCATTTCTAAGATGGGAGAATTTTTTTATCATGGCAGTCACTTGGCATGGATTAGACATAGCACCCCAGAAAAAAAAAAAGAAAAGAGAGAGATGTCAGAAAAAGATCCAAATGAAAAGAGAGAATATTTTTATCAGAAGGGCCATATGTATTTTGAATGTCCTCTGAGAAAAATATCTGCAGAGCTGACAGTAGCTGGGATAGGTTGAGTCTGGAAGAGAGAACAGCAGCTGGGAAAATGAGGGGTGGATGGTGGTAGAGAAGGAAAGCTTTGGACAGTACATAAAAAAGGCACCAAATGGATCAGAGGAGTTGAAAAACATGCAAACATTGTCATGAAAGAGAGAAGGGACACAGGAAAGAACTCTTTGGGAATATGTGGCTCAAGGCAGAGGGAGGCACTGGCAGCTGTTTTATTTGTGCTGAGCAGCAGGTGAGTCACTGTGGGTGCAGAGCTGGCACAGCTCCCTTCCCTGGCCACTGCTGCTGGGTCCCAGGGCTCCGTGTGCTAGACTGGGAGTGATGGATCTGACAAGCACATGTGTGCCAGGTTATGTTTTCCATTCTCAGATTAGGATTTCTTGGTGCAGGTAGGGACTCAGAACCTGGCAGGAGTGGCAATGTATTATCTGCTACCTGTGAAGCCGTTTCTTCTCCTTGGGACAGGCAAGAAATCCAGAGATTTGTTGGCAACAAAATCAAAGAAATGAGCTCCTCCCAAATCTCCCTTGGTGTATTAATTCTCGTGGCTCCTCAGCTGCCTTGTCCTCACAGCTTGCAGTTCAAAACCCTCACTCTTTGGCCCAAGTGGTCCCAAGGGCAGGCCTGTGCCAACAGTTCCCTGAAGCACTTTGGGTTGTCAGCACTGCTTCTTCACTTGGCTCTGCAGGACTTCCTTGGCAGGAGATCCTCCGTGCTACTGCTTCCTGGAAATAGGTATCTGCAGCTAAGGATGATTTCTCTGAGGTGCCTTGGCTGATCTGGGCTTTCTGCCCTCCTACTGTGCTTCTCACCACCTTTCCTCCCTGGCCCAGAACTTCCTCCATGGTTATTTCATGCCAGGCAGTTTTCCATTCATTAAACATCTGCCAGTTGAAGAGACTTTTGGAGGAGTTGTCTTGAACTTTAGTCAAGTTCCTTAACAAAACTATTGTTTAGTCACAGTTGAATTGTTAGCTCTTAATCTCTTCCATTGTCTTTGGGCCCCATCAGAAAGATGCAAACACCCATTTTCATTGCTTTCTTTCTTATATTAGCCCAAGTGCATGGGTTTTCTCCAAATAACCACTTAAAATACTGTGATTTTATCCATTTTGTACAAAAGAACGTGTTTTCAGGAATATAGTTCGTCGCACAGAATGTCCTGAAAGAAAAAAAAAAAAACCTGTTTTCAGGCATGCTTTATCTTACAAAAAATAGTGATGTGTGCTTGCTGTTTTTTCCTTTGAAAATTGGTAGCACTAACAAAGCCCCGAATTTCTGGGTAAAAGAGACACTTTTTGCTTGTCACACTTCCTTGGTTCTGACATCACCTGACAGGGAAACTAATATGTATCTAGTTTATGAAACAAGATGCCTTTGGTTAGCAAACTTTATTGTGAGGAGATAAAGGTCAGGACCTTAGCAAGGGCCATGAGGGTTGCAGAGAGTGTTCAAACGATCTCTGCCTGTTCCATGGGATTAAGCATCACCATTTGATCCTATTAATGTCACAGATTGAATTTCACATCTCCATTGTACAGAGGACACAAATACGAAAGTGGCCCTAAAGAGATGCAAAGGCACTTGTGCTTCCACGGGGTGACAGTTCCAGGATTCATGCACCCCTTGCCTGGTTGAAACACCGGGGAAAAAAAAGGTTTTCTGAAGTGCCTCTCTGCAATTGTTTCCAATCATTGCCAACTTAACCTTTATTGGCATGGTGAGGAGTCTATTTTAGCCATTTCTCCAGAGAATTTTAAGGCCCAGTAGGTAGTTGATAACTTTGATTAAAATATATCTTTTACAGTCTTGGTTTTCTGCCTATTTCCACTATTTTCTTTGAAAAACTCATTTTCATCATTTGCCTACTCTTGTAAATCCATGTGCAAGGATGGATGTAACAGAAAGAAAACTGGAAAAAATATAATTTGAAAGGAAAATAAAGCCTAAACAGTTTTCAGGATTACCAGGATTTATGTAAATATTAACATGTTGAAATATTCCATCCGGAAGGAAATGAAAAAATTAAATCCGTGTATGTTTGCATATTATGAGAGTGTCAAATAGAGGGAATTCAGTAAGAAACCCAATACCCTTTGTTAGGTGAGGGTATTTGGTAAATCGTGTTTTATAGCTGAATGTGGATTAGACAATCCATAACTAATTTGTCAGGTTTTGACTGAATGCCAGTATTTTTTATTACATATATGACATTTTAATCAGCTTCATCCTTGACTGAAGGCCTACTGGAGAAGGAGTTTCCATCTGACCTGACCCTGTTCTTTAACAGTGAGCAAAAAAGGAAAAAATGAAATTATCTAGAAGCAAATTGCTGGGTTAGACAAAGTGGGGTGGAACATAAGGAGATAATCAAATTGGATGTTGGAGGTAACTAATGTAACTATTGGGTTCCTTCTGATGCACTGTGACTTTCCTACACTGTGGGGTAAGTAAAGGGCTTCATCAACGTCCCCTCAGTGCTGCAAAACACCACAGAATGGTCTGCTCATGATTCATTAAGTCCTCTGAAAAAGTGAGGGTTTATTCAAATGCTCCAGCCCTGCCCTATTCCCCTCGTTAGTGCTCAGAGAATGGCAATGAGCTGAGAAAGAGCAGAGCTCCTTTTGCAAGTACCCTGATTTACAGATTTCCCTCCCGTGCACGGACACTATCTTTGGAACATGCATTACAGATGTCGGGATGCCGAGTCTTTAATCACTGTGGTGTTAATTAATTCCCTATTTGTTACTGTCACTGGCTGAACGCTGGGTGTGCAAAATTCCGCCTGTGAAAGTGCTCAGGGTAATCAGGTAATACCTCAGTGAGGTGCTGCTCAGCTGGAATGTCAGGGGGTGCCAAGAAAAGCATTGCAAGTACAAAAACAAAACAAACAAACAAACAAACACACAGAAAGAAAAGAAAAGAAAAGAAAAGAAAAGAAAAGAAAAGAAAAGAAAAGAAAAGAAAAGAAAAGAAAAGAAAAGAAAAGAAAAGAAAAGAAAAAGAAAAGAAAAGAAAAGAAAAGAAAAGAAAAAGAAAAGAAAAGAAAAGAAAAGAAAGAAAAGAAAAGAAAAGAAAAGAAAAGAAAAGAAAAAGAAAAGAAAAGAAAAGAAAAGAAAAGAAAAGAAAAGAAAAGAAAAGAAAGAGGAAGGAAAGGAAGGAAAGGAAGGAAGGAAGGAGGAAGGAAAGGAAGGAAAGGAAGGAAGGAAAGGAAGGAAGGAAAGGAAGGAAAGGAAGGAAAGGAAGGAAAGGAAGGAAAGGAAGGAGGAAGGAAGGAAGGAAGGAAGGAAGGAAGGAAGGAAGGAAGGAAGGAAGGAAGGAAGGAAGGAAGGAAGGAAGGAAGGAAGGAAGGAAGGAAGAAGGAAGGAAGGAAGGAAGGAAGGAAGGAAGGAAGGAAGGAAGGAAGGAAGGAAGGAAGGAAGGAAGGAAGGAAGGAAGGAAGGAAGGAAGGAAGGAAGGAAGGAAGGAAGGAAGGAAGGAAGGAAGGAAGGAAGGAAGGAAGGAAGGAAGGAAGAAGAAGGAAGAAAGAAGAAGAAGAAAGAAGAAAGAAAGAAAGAAAGAAAGAAAGAAAGAAAGAAAGAAAGAAAGAAAGAAAGAAGAAAGAAAGAAAGAAAGAAAGAAAGAAAGAAAGAAAGAAAGAAAGAAAGAAAGAAAGAAAGGAAGGAAGGAAGGAAGGAAGGAAGGAAGGAAGGAAGAAAGGAAGAAAGGAAGGAAAGAAAAGGAAGGTTGGAGGGAGAAGGGTGGGAATGTGAGTAAGGTTTCCTTTTTCCTTTAGACCTGGCCAGTAAGGGGCTACTTCTGCAGCCAAAAATGCTCAGGCTCTTTCCTTGGAGCTGCACTGGTCCTGTCTGTCCTGGGCTGTGCTTTCCCTCTGAAGATCCCACTGCTGCACAAGTGTCCTGTGTGCTGCTGGCTGCACAAAGACCTGCTGTGGAACCAACAAGAAACATCCCAAAAGCATGCAGCGAGGAGAAATGCCTTGAAGTAGATGACAGGCTGCTTCCAGGCTGAAAAACAGTCACTGGTTCTACTGCTGTTGCTCCAAAGAGAAGGGTGCCCTGGAATATTAAATGTTCCGGCATTTCCTTCCCTTCCAGCAGCCTTCCAGTATCCAAAGGGGACTGGGGAAATGGCCCAGACTGAAGGAGAGTAGGTTAACTTGAGAAGTTGGGAAGGAATTCTCCACTGTGATGGTGATGAGGCCATGGCACAGAGGGTGTGTGGCGTGAGGAACTGAGGCCATGCCAGAGCCCAAGGAGGGAGGTGGATGCCCCTTCCCAGAGTGATGTGGAGCAGGAATCCAAGCTGAGTATTCAAATTCAATCCCAAAGCAGTCATTTCTTGTCTTTGAGAGAGCAGAGGGAGAAGGTACTCAGGGAACTGCAAGAATTGAGAGGAAGAATCAATTATATTTCAGGTGAGAGGAAGAATCAATTATATTTCATCCCAACAATAGCCTTCCATTTTGGTGGTTCTGATTTCTGGATGGATTAGTCTAAAGAGCAAGATTATTTCCAATGTAAAGCTAAGATTGTACTGCAATATCCTTAACAGGACCATGGCTTCATGTCTCTGGTAATGATGGTCACCAGTTCACCACACTACTTATTCTCAAGAGGGATGCAAAATTTTTTACATGACTTCCATCATATATTAATGGTAAGCCAGTGAATCTTTCAGAATTATCCAGGGACCTGGTCTGTGCCATGGAAAGCCTTTTATTGCACTTTTAGAATCAAGCAATCTTGCTTCTGGAATAACATATTTACCCAAAGCTTGACCCATTTCTACTGACAAGTTCATATGAAAAGGCAAAAAAAAAAAAGAGAGTGAAAAGGAATTTTTCTCTCTGTTTGTGTTTGAATGCCCCCATGTAGCTCCATCAAGGTATCATGGTATTAACTCTCTATTCTATGCTTTATTGATGATTGGTTGAGAAAAGGAATGAGACAGTCTATACTGGCTTGACAGAAGAATCAAATTTTGTTGAAAATATTTAACTGTACTTTCTAAATCCTTTACTGTGACCTCCAGATGGACAGGAGAAACTGCATAAATTAAATTAATCTGCAGTGTAAACAAGTTCTGTGGTAGTCAATTTAGTAATATCAACCCTGGCTTTGGCACTCTGGTTTTGTGAGACTTAGGCAGTTAAATTTGGCTTTTGATGGTTTTCAAAGATGTAAAGGGGTCAAAAAAATTAAACTTGCTATGGTCGTGATATGGTTGGGAATTTTCAGAGAGTAAGAATAAGAAGACTATGCACAAAATCTACCTGAATATTATGACTTTATTTTCCATTATGATAAATAGATATAAGTAAACTGCATCTAAAACCTTACATTGCTTATGGCTGCTTCAGCCTCATCTTATCCATGCAGCATTTATTCCTTTCATTTTGTTGTCTTTTCATTTTTTAAAATCTGATTAAAAAAAAAAAAGAAAGGTGATGGGTTGTGATCTAGACATTGATAAGCAGAATCCTATGCCTTTTATGAAAAGAAGTTAAAGACAAGATGACAAAGAAAGTGAGAATGGGGTCAGGTGAAGGGGCCACAGCAAAAAAACCCCTCAGAATAGGGACCCTGGTCTGAAGTAAAAGAAGAAAGAATGGGCAAAATTCCAGTGACAAGAGGAGCAAGAAATAAACCAGGGGGAGAAGATGGAAGCTTCTGGTAAAGGCAGAGGGGAGAAATAATGAGTGGATGTCTTTCTTTTTCTTTTCAGTTACCATCAGCATCTGTTACTGATAATTTCTGTGTTTTTGAAGAAGAGCTGGTATAGTGAGTGAGCCAGCCCACCAACATAGCCAGCAAAGGAAAAAGAAGAGAACAGGTTGGAAGAAAGGGAAATGCAGGGGGTTTATATCTGATGGTAAACACTTTCATCCTTCCCTGCCGCTTGAATAATGCATCCTAATTTGACATGACTATACTGGTCACCAAGTTCATGCTAGGGTTATGTAATCACAATCTGATCATTTTTCTTAAGTGCTGCTCAGCACAGAATCCTTTTATGTGGATAAAGGAAAGCAGCTATTCTTTTTCTTGTGATTTTTGGCTTGGGTGGATAGAAGTGTCAGCCAAGAATAAAAATACATTTATAATCTTTAGCCTTTTTCCCTCCAACACTTGTGAGTTGTACTATTATTTCTCCATTGTCCTTCTATCAGCTGACAGAGAACCTGGTGTTTATGCCTCTGTTGGTTTAATAGGACATGGCTTTTGTTCAAGTTTATTGAAGAACGCTCCAGAAGATGAGTGTGGTCCTCAGACTGTGCCTGGCCATATGTGAATGACTTTGGCTTTTTTATTTCTTCCCTCACTACTCAGAAGCAGGAAGCTGGAACTCAGCCCCATTTTGCTGTTCCACCTCTGTGGAATTCCATGACTGACAATTGCCTCAGCTTCAGTGACTGCTTTTGTGGCAAAGTTAGGAGAACCACCTGCCACCTACCCACCTACTCTTCCTTTTCCAGCTCTGAAGTTGTCTCTGTAGGAAAAGCTGCAAGGGATTTTAATTCTGTGTAGAGTAAACCTTTCTCAATATTTCTATTTTTTTTAATATAATGTGGCCACCACTATTTCAAGGAAAGAACTGTTTACTCAGAAAGTCCTTGCCAGTCCTTCTTTCCTATAAATGAAGTAAGGTACAGCCTTACTGGGGTTCAATTTGCACTTGCAACCTCATCTCAGGATTTAAGTGTGCCTGGCTCTGCATTTGTTGTGAGGCTTGAAAGGTGAGTGGTGCTGCAGCAAAGAGCCTTGTTGGGTCACCTTCTTTAGGAATGGAATTACTCTGGCAGGAGAGCTGAGTTCTTCTGGGCTGTTGGTAATTTAGGCACTCACTACTTTGTTGTTTTAAAAAAGCCAACACTTTTCAGCTCCCAGAGGAGATGTGTTTCGTGAAAAGAGTTTTGTGGTGAAATACTGGTTGTGATTTGGGTGCTACTCATAGGAATGATTAGACACCTGTCTGCATAAGTCTGTCCAAAGACTTACATGAATTTTGCATAGGGGATTAGCAGCTTTCAGAAGAATTTATTGTTACCTGACTGGTTTTGCAAAACAAATAGGTGTGTGTTAAGTCCTCAGACAGCTGTAGAGTTGTTGATAAAAAAAGAGAGGATCAGCTTTGTTTTGCTGGGTTTTACACATGTATTTTATTTAAATGTTTGTTGCAGAGACAACCATTGCTTGCTTGGTAGGGAGCTTCTGGATTTCAGATTCTGCAACCAGCAGCAACATATTGAATAGATTCTCCTTGTCTAACCATATTGTTGCTCCCTGTACTCATTTCCTTTCCTGTAAAACAGGGAAAATGGGTGCCCTGCATGGAGGGTCTCTGTGCTTCTGGCTGGGGTGGGAATGCCCAAAAAGGGCAGGTTTGCACCTCTGCTGATCAGGGATGTGTCACACACTGCAAAGCCTGCATGGGCTGGGCTTTGTGTGATGTACAGCCCTCATGCAGCATCCACACACTGAACCCATCGTGTCCAGAAAAGTGGCTTTGCTTCATGGGCAGAGAGGGAAAAAGGTGAATCCTGGAAAACAGGGATAACAACACTCACAGCGTGTTTAGAGGGTGTCCTTTGCAGATAAACTCAAGAATGTTTGTGGAGCATTCCGACTCTAGGTCAATACATTATTAAATCAAAACAAAACACTCATCAGGAAATGAACAATTTTATATTTAATGCTGGCTTTGGATGCTATGCAGCAAATAAAGGCACTGAGCAATTTGTGTAATAGGAATTGTGAATAGATTTCCCTGCGCTGAGCCCCACAGAAGTTTTGCACTAAATCTGGCACTTCCAATCTTTTGAATGTCTGACTTTGTGTCTGTAAGCTTTTCAGGATTTGTTTACAGAGTAATAGATGTTTAAAACTAATGATCCAGTGAAATTAGCCTGGTAGAGTAGAAAAAAGAGGTAATTGGGATTAATGTGCTGTGTTGTTTTTGGAAGATTTGGGATATATGGGAATTTATTTATAAATGCATACATTATAAGACGACCAAAAATGTTCAGCCTTCAATAAGAGTTAAAACAAGAGAGTAGCATAAAGCCCCAAGTAAGAGTCTGGTTAAGTCTTTTACAATATTTAACTTTCTAGCATCTAAAACGCCTGAGCCTTTATGATGCCTGTTTTCTTTTTAATGTGTGGTCTGGGACAAGACTGGAAGAGAAAGTCATGCTGTCTGTGAAGCTGAGAATGGCTACTTAGCATCCAAATATGTAATTAGGGAGCTTTTCATGCCTTTTTAATAAGTTGTAGTCATTAGTAAATTGCCAGTCTCATACCCCTCAAATGATTCAGAGTCTTTAAACTTGACTGGACTGGCCCAATTCCATTTAGAGCAGATGCTTTTTTGTCTCATTTTATTCTTTGCCTTTTGTTAGGGGCTTCAGCTGCAAGGAGAAAAAAATGCTAGCTGCTAATAAAAGGCAGGACAGTGAAAACACAGCTCCTCTTCTCTGCCAAAACCAGACACAGAGATCTCCCTGCTCTGCCTTTCTCCCAACTAGAGAGTGAGGGCTCTGATCCTGTGTCACTCACACACTCCTGCCAGGAAAACAGGGATAAATCTGGGATCCTGCCTAAATGCTTCTAAAATTGTGTTTGGTGTTTACCTACACGGATCCTGAGGAAAATGAATGCAAATTAACTAGAGGTATGAAAGTGGATTAAGATGCATTAAAGCTAAACTCATGATCTCAGAGATGCTGTTTCTCAAAATTAGCAAGACTTTAATCTCATCAGGATTAATTGACCTCTAGAGTAAATCCAGGCAAAACAAAATGAAAATATGTTGGCTGTGAGTTAGAGTGCTTATAAATCAATAATCACCTCTAAGTTCATTTCTTAATTAAAAAACTAGTTTATTAATTGCAGGGTTATTACAAATGGACTTTAAAATTAGGTTGGTCGCATCGCATTTGGCTGGCATTTTAAGTTTTAAACTGGGCTATTTATATGGAATAATTCATTTAACCAGAAAATCACCAGGTAGATGCCCACAACCTCTACAAACATGAAACTATTCCCAGTGTTTTAAAAAACCTGGGTAGAACCTTTTGAGTCCTTTAAATTGATTTTGCTTTGGCTTGTGGTCTACAGTAAGGCTGAGGAATCAGTTTTTCCTTTACTGATTTCTGAAACATACATGCAGAAAATCCATCAAGCTGTGCAGCTGTGTACGAGTTCACCCTTCAGGTACATTTTTTGTTTCTCATGAGACACTTACAAGCAGATAAAATACTGCCCCAGCACAAAATCCCACCCTTACCTTAAGGTATCTGCAAGAAGTGATTCACTCATCTTTCTGTCTGCTTTTTTTTTTCTTCCCTGTATTCATATATATGTTTGCACTGAGAAAGTTGACAGTACTTTAAATTAATGGGCTACCAAGACCTTTAGTCATCCTCTCAGGATGTTCTGGATGGATGGACGGAAGTAATAATCTCACTGTACCATTTTTTAATTTATTCCAGCAATTTTTTTTTTCCTGGCTCATTCCGAAAGTGTAGATAAATCACAGGCTGTTTTATTTGGGAGATGGGAGAAATAATTAGCTATCATTCTGAAAACAACTGTAAGAACCATCTTAAAAAAAAAAAAAAAAGCTCTGAAACCACAAAAGGCTCTGAATTTACATGTGCATTGAGATAATAAACACAGGCCAAACAAATGCCATGGAGAAAGAGTTCCATGGGGCACTAATTCAGCTAATAATGCACATAGGCATTTTTTGGTGTCAAAGACATGAATTATCACTGTATTCCTGTCCAGAGAGCCCAGCTGTGCTATCCAAGGGATGGGTATGATCTCATGTGTTATCTAGGGCTGCCAGAGATGTGGTTAAACTGGAGACTGTCACACAGGCAGCATTGAGAAAATAAACTTTTCTGATGCTTGGAACTTGTGCCAAAAACACAGCTATCCTCTTAGGACCTGCAGGATCTTCTCCTTTTCCCGTAACAAAAGCTGTTTTTGAGGGACTTAACCTGATAACTCTGAGTTTATCCAAAGAAGCTCTGTAGAGTCTGGCTGTCAGGGGCAGATGGGCAGGTCCAAGTGATATGGATTATCATGGTCCTTTATTTTAGCGAGAATTTTACCCAAAACCTGAGATGGACATCCCAGCCCTGGATGTTACAAGTCACAAAATACTCATTCAGCCATGGCAATAATGCAGAAATCATTTGAACACTTGGGATCCCTGGGCTGTGTTCCTTTCTGCAGTAACCCCAGTGGTTTTTCACGTGCTCTCTCTCTCCTGGGTCTGCCTGGAACCGCTCTCCACACCCTGCAGCCCCATCTGCATTGCTGTGGTGAGCCTTCAGTGCACACACTTCCAATCAGGCAACCTTTTGTGGTCCTGCTGCAACCCTAAACCAGACAGCTGACATGAATCCCAACTGTCCAGCACAGCCTGAGGCCCTCCCAGTCGGGCAGATTAACTGCTATAGATTGCTCATTGTTTTTAATCTTCCACCCCGTCCACACCATCCGGGCACGCAGCTTTCCACAAGGGGAAAGGAAAAAGAGAAGAATTAAAAATTCCCTTTCACATTACTGGAGCCTAAGAATTGTACAGTACCACCATTTCTACTCTTTCTGATTACCAGCAGTCTCTTTTTTAGCTTGCAAGGTGTATGACCCATGGTCATTTCAGGAATGACCTACAGTAAGGTCCAAACATTTATTTTGTTCTGCATCCATTCCACTTTCTATCATATCAATTAAGAGGACAAATTCAGGTGGCTATAGTGGTTTGATCCCCACTGGGTATATATGAGAAGTTTTCTGAAGATGCTGGCCCCAGTGTGCTGCCACTTGGGTAGCTGGATCATGCCTTTTTCCTTGTTTTTTACTTTTTGTTTTTTAACTCTCATAGCATGAACATTATTTTGCATTTAAGTCACCTTTGAAAACAATATTGTGGTCACTGTCACTGATTTCTCTGTGCAGACCTCACCAGAGAGAGGCACAGGCTCCTCCAGTGAAGATGACACTTCCATGAAAGGAAATAGATAGAAATAGATATAAAACTATGATGACTTTCTTAGCTTATTGCTTGTCCTCTCTTGAAAGGGAGAAAACTCAACAAAGTGCCTGAATCCTAAAATCACATAATAAAGAGATACTAACTTTTTTCTCTATATCTCAAAGGATGATAAAGGGCAGCTCAGAAAGGCTCATAAAGAAAACAGTCTTCACAAATTATATTAAACCTCCTTGAAGCAGAGCAGGTAAATTGTGTGCTCATACAAAGATGACTTTGTATTTTCAGATCGCAGGAAAATGTGGACGCCACATGACAGAACAGGCAGTACAAACACGAGATTGTTGGAGAGCCAGCCTAGAAAGCAGAGTTAAGGATGGTGCATAGAGCAGGAGTCTATAAATCCTGTATCCCTGACTGCTCTAGTTGTCTCATTTTGCTGGCACTCTGCTGTTATTACACATTTAATGATAGCTGCTTGTAAGCTGCTTACTAATCATATCCACCCACACCTGCTCAGACATTTCTGACAGCTCCCAATGTATTATTGACAGGAGCAAAATGGATCTTTTCCTGTTGGACACATTTTCCTCTTGGCTCTGATCTTCTGCAACAAAGGAAAAGGGCAGAAATGGTGTTTCAGCTAAAGCCGAGTGAAATGAATTAAAGCTGGGGGCACAAACTGCTGTTTCCTAAAATCTGGAAGCTTCCAATCAACACCAAAAATTTGCCTTCTACTTACTCTTTATGGCTCTTGCTTTGTCTTTGAAAGGGACAATTTGGGAAAACCTGGCATTTTCAAAGAAAGGTTTTGATGGGCTCAGGAGCATGAGGTGGGATCAGATCACAGACCACTTTTCAATCTGCCTTGACTCACCTCTGTCTTTCTCTGTGTTCCAGCAGCTGCAAGTGGGTTTAGTTCTTGTGGCTCAGTGACATGCACTATCACAAAGTGAGTGCAACAGTGGCTCTCAGCTACTGAAAACACAAGATAAATTTTAGACACTGTTTTTCTCTCTCCTGAGCAGAAGGATCCTGCTTCCTCCCATAAAGAAGTTAAGGAAGAAAGGTTTCAAAAATCAGACTTTTCCTTGCACTTTTTAGAAGCTGCAGGGCTGACTTCAGGCTCCTCGTTCAGATCTTTAGGGGCTTTTTCTCCTAACATTGCTGATCAGTGAAATCTTTCAGTGAATCTTGAATTTCAGTGAATCTTCCATGCCGTGTACTTCCTTTGAAATAAAAAAAAAATGTTTCATATATACAGTTCATCCCTAAATTATATTATAATATAAAGAATATTATATCTTGTCTTCTTACACCTCTCCTCAGTGAGACTTCTCACCCTCAGAAGAGGGAATTGCAACCCATCCATGCCAGTCCCAGTGCCTTTCCTTCAGCCTCCTTTGGATGTCATCCTGGCAACTACAAAATGAAAGGAAATGCATGGAAAAGTGGTTGTTTTTATAAGTTAACGTGACAGAGGCTTGAGCAAAGCTGATTTTCTGTCACGTGTTTGTCTGGCACATATTTGCCCATGAAATTCCTTTCCAGGTGTCCCACAACAGAACTGTCACTGTGTGTGACAGTTTGGGCAATACTGTTCTGTCGGCTTGATTCTCTTGAGATGATTTCAGATACAATGGGCAGCCAGGAGAGGGAAGTGCAGTGATTGCACCCATGGGCTGGAGAGCAGGGCTCTGCCACTTTGGCAGTTTACAGAAATTCAGTGGTGTTTGTGACGATAAGAAAGCAATTTGGTGAAAGTGAGGCAAAGCAGCCAATAGGCAGCAAGATAAAACTGCAGCTAATTCAACCATCAGGAAACTGACCACTGAAAAATGTTCCTGATATGTCATTTTGAGTCAGTCCAGGTTGTGATTTTACTCAATCCACTCCTTGTTTAGGTTTCAGTGCTAAAAAGACCATTTGTCAGAGTGTCACTCAAACAAACTATGCGACAGATACAAAGCAACCACAGTGCATTGCTGTGGTGGAGCAGGACACAGAGGCCCTTGCCAGTAAAGTTTTTCTTATACTGTTTGTATTTCATCAACCTTTCCAAAAGATAAAGACGTGATGTTGGTGGGAAACAAAATCCAGTAGTCCAACGGTGTTTATCAACTGCTTAGTGCCAGAATTGTATGAGAAGTCAAACTGAAAGTGAGTAAAGACAATAAACAGAGTGATAGATGTACTGGCACCTATTTGCATGTTATTTCAAGTCGTTGACAGGCTGGGATATGGCCTGTGCATACACAAATGTGCTTTTGCCCTCACGTTTTTGCCAGGCATTCTCTCTGCAAGCAGCAGTGTAACTCTGGCGCCTACATTCAGCCACAAAAAAAGCAGTGCATGAGAATGCTGCTCCAGAATCCTGCACACAGGCTGTCCTGCCTTCCCTGATCATCAGCAAGTAGGGAATATTGATTGAAACATTTCCAGATTTATCCATCAAGCAAATGGTCCTGTTTTAGACAAGAAATTGAATAGCACTGCAACAAACTGTGCTTTAAAAATACACCTTCAAGACCAAGTTCTGGGGGGTTTTCCACTTTACAGGTATTCACACTACCAGCACTAAAACTACAGCATAAACAGTCACCACTCTGAAGGGTTTCAAAACATGATTAATAGCTAACATGAAAAAAGTGATGGTTTTGGAAAACAAGGCAGTGTATCAAAACTGTAACAAGACAGAATCTCCTCCATATCTCCAGCAGCTAAAGACTGAACTGACAGAGAAATAACCCTCTTCTACTGGAACTGGATATTTGATGTTCTGAGAAGAGAGAAAAACTGTTATGATGTCAGGTAATTTCTCAGCAGGGAGGAGGAGGACAGCTAAAATCTGGGCTGTAAGTCTGTCAAGTTTCTGGAATTTAAATCAAGTAACTCTGGGGCTATTACAGGTAATGCAGTTATTAGTAAAAAGGCTCCCTTAAACTGTAGACCAGGAGTGGAATTTTCCCATTCCTTCATAAGCACACTCAGATCAGGAGGTTCCTGCCAATTTGTATCCTCCTTGCTCAGTAGGAGAAGCTGCTCTGATGACAAATGGGGAAGGTTCCTGTTCCACATTTTTAAGGACGCACACCTTCTTACACACACTGCTACAAAGCTGCTCAGCAATGGGCTTTGTGTTTAAACTTCCCCTTTAATGTCCATGTTCTTCTGGTTTTGTGTCTGCTGACTGCATCAAGAGGGCATCAGGAAAGGGTTGGTTTGGGGGTTGTTCTTTTAAAGCACAGAATAGAACCCAACAGAATGAAGCCATCTGAAAGATGGATGCTGCTTAAAATGTGAAATCAGCCCAGTAGACTCCTAATTAAGAAACCAATTTAGGATGATCTGGGTGAGAAGGAATTCAAAACCACTAGCCAAGATTCCTTCTAAAATCCCAGCTCTGGCATCAGCTGCACAATTGAAAGCCATCGTGTGTTGTTATGGTGGGATGCATTTTGCTTCATTTTTGATGTCTAAACACCCAGGAGAACTCTCTCTGCAGTGTTGTAACACAGATGGGGGTTTAGACAGAATGAACTGCTCTGTGGGGCTTCTGTGGGAGCCATAGAAGTGCCCTGAGCTCACTGCTGACATGAGGCAGGTGGCTTCAGTAGTTACTTTGGGTTAGAGACCTCTCTTCTCATAACATATCCAGAGCTGAATCCCCCCCCTTGAGGTGCAACTGAGCTGCTGTTGCAGTGAATGACAGCTGGAGATGTCTGGGAAATTTGGGGCAAGTCCACACTGAAATCTTTTAGTGGTAGATTAATATTCTTTAGAGACATGACAGCATTTACCCTGGCAGGAGTCCTAATGTAAACAAAAATGGCCTGGCATAAAAAGTGGGGGTTTGTCATTGCTTTTTTTTTCTCTTTTACTCAGGAAATGGGTGTAGGTTGTTTGGACACCCCGTCCAAGTAAATGTGTCTTCAGTGCAGGAGAATGGCACCAGCGTTGGTGTGGTGGGAAACCCAGGAGCAAGATCAGAGCAGGGGTTTTGACAAAATTGCAGAAGCAATTCACCTGATATATAGAAAATGGCATAACAATGTCACCACCCTATCTCATAAACACAAAGAAACACCCAAAATCGTTTTAGCCTGCAGCCAGGAGTTTAAAACGTGGATGAGGCAAATCTGCACCAGTGCACTTTTCAGAGACTGTCTTGGTTTTGGTCTCAGTATCTGCTTTTCCCTTCTGCAGGAAGGTGCTTCACCTCACAGAGGGGCTGCAGTGACTCAGTTGTTGTTGTTTACTGAACATTTGCAAGATTAAATGCAGTGTGTGAGAAAGACCTGACACAGGTGTGGCTTGGGTCTGCAAGCTGGGTTTGTCTGTGTTCTTCTGTGAAGAGCAAATACCTTTTGATATCAGAAATCGCTTGTTATGAATTACTATTTTATTTTATTTATTTTAGTGTATTGTATTGTATTGTGTTTTATAAAACGGTTCTAGAGTAATGTGGAAAGCACAACCCCTCCGTGTTCTCTGCTTCTCCTTAGTCCTGACACATCAAAGCAGCAGCCACGGGGAGACATCTGTCACTAGTTAATGTCATGGCTGTGGAGGTAGAACCTCCTCTTCTGTTTGGGCCAATGTGGGCAGCCCTTTGATGGATGTGTTCAGCCTTCATCCAGTTTGATCACCCCGTGCAGCCCCTTGTTCAGATCTGCGTGTGAACAAGAATGTCCTGACCTGAGATCCTTTTTAATACAGCAGGGATCCGTGATAGAAGCCATCAAAGGGAACCTTTGATCTTTTGACTATCTCTTAGTCATCTGCTGCACAATGCAAATAATAATGAAAACAAAGCTAAGGAGCAGAGCAGCTACATTAAAGAATCAGGCTTGTTGCCGGCAACGAAGCTAATCACTGAGGTTTTATCCTAGCCTCAGACTCAAAGAGAAAGAGGGGGGAGGGAAGAGAAAAAAGGGGAGGGAAAAAAAAGCTGTGCTCAGCAGCAAAACCTCTTTACTAAACTGAAATATCCCAGGAACACTGGTTATTGCATGTCAGAGGAGTTAATGAGAGACACAAACATGCAGCCATTTTTTATGGTAGAATTTAATAAATAATCCTTGTTCCAGTGTCCTTTTCTTGGTCTAACTTGCACAGAAATATGTATCAATGTACATCAAAATGTAAGTATCACTCAGTTCATCAAACTAAGTGAGTACTACTGAAGTCTTCACTGCCCTTGCTCTCTTTTGCCCTCCCCTTCCTCCCCCCTCCACCCACCCACCCAATAGACCCTGGGGATGGAAAGCATCTTGATTCAGAAAGTGAATATGTCATTCTAGGAAAACAGTAACTCAAAACTGTGAGTCTCTTTGCTGTAATCTCATTTGGTTTTGTAGCATTTTTTGAGACCCCTAAAACCTCAAACAAATGTGTGTGAGAATTGGGGCCTGAAGAAGTTTGTGTGCATGTTTTTCTTCCTGCTTGTGATTTTGGGAACATACTGAGGGATTCTTTCAAGCTCTAATGCCAGGCATGTCTGTTTGTAGTCTTTCTCTTATTTTCCTTGTGCACATAATTATTTATGTGAAATTTTGATCTGAAAAAAGCGCCTTGATGTTTTTAGATCATTTATTAAGTGAACAGAAACAGACAGAAACACTAGCAGTTTCCCCTTCTGTGTGTGTTATTGGTATCTCTGAGCTCTGCTCAAGATGTCAAACTCTCTCAGAAGCTTAAAATGTTGTACAATTCCTGCATCTCATCTGCAGGGCCAAAATGGGTCACTTCTGCCAGGCTGACTGAATTGGCTCAGTGGGCCAAAGAAATAAGTTACAGCTGTCAGGCAAAAATATCTCCATCACCTCTGTGATAATTAACTCAGACATTTGATTCCTTGTAAGAAAGGAGATTTCATGGGTAAAGAGGCCAGATTAATTCAGATTATCAAGTTCAGTGGACAGATATTATGAGTTAAAGTCACAACCTTAATTTCAGTTATTCTGAGCTGGAGAGTTCCGAGGATAAACTGTGATCTGGGGCCACAAACACATTTAAGGTTGACAGAAAGAAACTTTCAAAGGAGGCCAAAGGCAGAGTGGAGCAGACAGGTTTGCATTGGGGGGAAAAAAACCCCACACTTTTTGGGAGGTAAAATTGCTGCAGGTCATAGCAAAAAGTGAGAACTTCTGAATATAAATTTAAGACCAAGCTCTAAGGATAGAGATAGCAGATGATGCAGCAGGTTAGGCCAGGAGGAGAGCAGCAAACAGCCTCAAACAAACAGGAAAACAAGCTGGCCAAAAAGCATGCCTGGATTTTTCGATAGTTTCTTTCTCCATCTTCACAAACCAGAAGTCCTCCCTAAAAACCC
Source organism: Prinia subflava (assembly GCF_021018805.1). NCBI lineage: Eukaryota > Metazoa > Chordata > Aves > Passeriformes > Cisticolidae > Prinia > Prinia subflava. Next base: position 8,246,498 of record NC_086250.1, on the reverse strand, counting down.
TGCTCCACAGGAAAACATGTTATCACCCCTGATCTGGATTGACAAATGTTGCCTGGCTTCTGTGGAGAAGCTCCTGTGGCAGGGTGTGAGCTCAGGGAGTTGTTTCCTCACTGGAGTTTCACATCAGGCAGCAGTGCTCCCCCAAACTGACCTCACAGAAGGACTCCTGGGCTCTGAGAAAGTCTGGACACCCTTCAGCCAGAGGGAGAATCCCTGGGGAACAGCAGCTATGGAGGAGAAGGGAGGTGTAGGAGAAAAAAGCTGTTGAAAATATCCAGGGCTCAGGAAGTGGCGCATCAGAGAGGAAGGCAAACTGAGCTGCCAGTGATGCCTTGGGAGGCTGACCCGAAACAGAGAGTGGGCAGAGCCAGGGAATAAAGCAGGTATTTATTAAAAGACCTCCAGGATCCACCTGAGGCAGGACAGGGCCTGACCAAGGCTGCACCCAGGGTCACAAAAAGTGAATGGTCACAAAATGGCCCCCCAGTCACGAGATCTCACATTTTTATAAGTTTTGGTCCATTTGCATATTGGGGTTTAATTGTCAAATTACAGCTTCAGGTTGTGAGGTCTCATCCTTCTTGTTCCTCCCTTCAGTCTACCATTTATGCTTTTAGGCCTGAAAGCTGTCCTTGGTTCTCAGCAGGAAAGGATTTGTTTTGTCTGCCTGCTCTGTGAAGAGAGCTTCTGACACTTAATATGAGGCTCAGAACTACACCTAAGCAGCACAGAATCTGAAAACATGAAAGCCAAAACTCTAAGCATCATTAGTAAAAGGAGCCCTAAACGTTGGATTTATCAGACCTTTCCTGACACTCTGAAGAAGGCACGGGAGGGGCATCGACTGCAATTTTCTGCTAAGATATTCAGCATAGCACAAATAACAGGCATGTGGACACTCAGAAGAGCTTTTTGGCCACAGTTGCTCCACATTAGCATCAAAACACACCCGCCCTTTTACCTGTTGGCTTTTCCCAGACTAGTCCTGGGGGCAGGGTTAGCACCTACCATGAAAAAATAGCCTTGGTAGATGCAATTTCTAAAAGGAGTGTCCTTTAAATTATTGTTTCCTTTCTTAGAGGGTACAAGGGGGACTTCAGGTGACAGAGAAATAAATCTTGGGTTTGCTGGATTTGTCAGTGCCACTGTGTTAGGAGGGACACAGCAAGTTTCCTTTAGAGCTGGATGGACCTGAGCAAACACTCAAAGTGGAGGTGCATTGATGTTTTTATGGTGGCACATCTACAAAAGCCAGAGCAGTTCAGAGGGGTTGACACCACCATCATTTTTCTTAACTGTGTCTGAACTGGGAGACCTTCAAAAGACTTATTGTTGTACCAGTGCTGAACACTCAGACTGTATCCAGTGGGCTTCAGGTTGGTTTTATTTTCATATAGGATTGCCTTCCTGATTTTGTTTTCCTGTCTTTTTTTAGCACTGAAATTTTTCAGTCATTATTGGCAGAGGAATGGAAATTTTACTTAAATATTTCATTGGTGGTATTTGAAAGGAAAAAATAAAGATGTTTTAAAAGTCCTGCTTGAATAACAAAGGATTTTCCTTTTCTTTTTTTTTATTAACATCCATGAGCTTTTTGTTGTCTCTTGTTCCTTTCTTTCTGGACTTAGACTGAGATTTTTTTTTTTTGTGTTTACTCTTACTAGCTTTTGTGCCACTTTAATTTCTGTGTGTATTTTTAACAAACCACCATCTGCACAATTAATGGAAAATCCCATTTTACAGAGGTTTTTAAAGTTATTGTTTCAATTGTGTTACAACACAAAGATAGCCCCTGTCCCAGAGAGCTTTCCAGTGTGAGACTTAAACAAAATGCAGCTTCTAACTAAACAGACTCTGAATCCTTCACAAAAATAAAACATTGCCTGTCAGGAATAATATATAGAACTCTTTAATATGAAAAATTGCAAATCTTCAACTGACCACATATCCTGCAGGAGCAATTATGTCATTTCAGAAGAAAATAAAACAGCCATGTTTTGTCAAATATAAGACATTTCACACACTATCAATTTTACAGATATAAATACCTAGGGGCATACACAAACCCTGTGATCACCAATGGCAAATTGCCAAGTGAGGACAGATTCATTAAACATTAGAAATATCAGGCACCCACCCAAACCCATAAATTAAAATTTTAAGCCTTGAGTGTTGTGCCACTGCATACAAGTTAAATATGTTTGGAGACATTTTTATGCAGCCTAATTAGAACTGGATGGAAATCCCAGTTAAAGTATGATGTAGCTCTTCCTTAGCGTAGTTTTCTTGGCTAAATCCAGCCTTAAAAGAGTCATATTCCTTTCTGCAACTTGCAGCAGAAAAGAAGCTGGTGGTAAATTGGGTCCAGAGGACATTTGGAAACTGCTGGGACTGGATGGTGAAACCAGCCTGGTTTGTTTAGATGGGGCTGCCAGTAAACTTTTGTGATCTGCAGGCAGAAAGAGTGAGTCTTTAATTAATATTCTCAATAGCAGCGACTAAACTGCTTTGAAACCAGCTGCTGTCACCAGATGAAACTGTCAGCAGGCTTCTGCAGCCCCTGTTTGAGCAGCCAAACTCTCTGCTCCCAGTTTTTAAGAGCAATGTGCATCTCAGCAACCAGATACAATTAAAGCTGGAGTTTAATGAGCACAGCAAGCCCGAGCCTCCTTTCCTCATCTTGTCACAGGGGTACTCTCACCCACAGCAGTGGCCAGGGCAGACCTCTGTGCACTGGACATGGCAAAGAGAACACCCAGGAGCTGCTGGCTTTGCCATCCAAGCAAAGATTGTGCACTTTGGTCTGTAGTGGTGGGGACTTTGGGGAGCTGAAGATGAAAAGCCATAATGGGCTCTTGCTCTCTTGCAGAGGGAGGTATTTTCCTTCCCCTCAGCTGAGCTTGTACTTGGCATTCCATCCAGCTCCAGATTTCTTTCTCACCCTCAGCTGGCACTTTGCTGGGCACCATTGCACAAGGAGCTTGCAGAGGGTGGCTCTCAGCTGTGGTCTTTTTTTCCTTTTAATGGGGAAATTGGTGTAACTGTCAAAGATTCCTTACTGTTGTGTCAAACCACTCCTTAGCTTTAAAACTACAGCAATATACACTTTTCTCTTTCTGTTCTTTAATAAAATTTGATCCAAATGTTACCTTCTGGCCAGAGGATCTCAGTACATTAAATTTCAGGCATTAAAAAAATGAGTCTCTGTAATTTTGAAATGTTAAGATTGAAATATTTAGAAATATAAGACAGAATATTCTTCATAATATTTCTTTCCCCAAGAAGGCTTCCTGTTGTTTATAGCTAGGAGGTAACTATGCAGCTATGCAAACCAGAGCACAGGCAGTGCTGGGGATAAAGGCAGACCAAACAGATCTGTCAGGGTTCTGTTGTGGAGAGCTGATTCCCTGCTCCCCAATCCCAGCTATTCCCAGAGGAAGGTTCCTAGTCCAGCCCAGAGCTGAAGAAGGAGCTAAATTCAGTGCCAGTACAGCTGGGGAGCTGGACAAGAGCATGACCAAGAGTGACCACCTGGCAGCTTTTGCACCAGGGCTGGGACTAAACCAAGGGGACTCCCTCAACATTTTTTTTCCCCTTTTCTGATAAACTTGAACTTAACAGAGCAACCATTAGGTAGTAATAATTTTTTAGGAGTTGCAAATGTTCTGAGCAATCCAGCAATGAGTGAAGTACTCTTTTGGTCAAGTCACAGAAGAGAATGACAATTATAAATTAATGAAATTGCAGCAATTATGGTTTTCATCCTGATTCCCTTTTCAGAGATAATGATGAAAGGCTCTGGAGGTAGAGGACATGGGATGAATAATTGATTGTAAAGCCGATTCAGAAGTAGGAAACAGCAACAAAAAATTTCCCCTGACTGTGGTAAAGATCCTGCAGGGAATGCTGGTTGTGGATCATTTCTGTGAAGGACTGGATATTAGTACCTTTCATGGTAAATTAAGGTTGAGTTACTTGGCACTAGCTCTGTTTGAAGTTCAAACAAAAGATAAAGGTCCCTTCAAAAATAACACAAGGAAATTTTTTTTCATGTTTTGTTTTGGGTTTTTTTATCAAATTAATAATGCTTATGTACTCCCCATTTGCCCTGCAGCTAAGATTCATGAGTGTGTATATGCATAAATGAGAGATACAGGCTCTCCGAATTTACCACAAAAATTAAAACAGGAAAGCAGATGGCAGTCTGTTATTCCATCTGCATTTCACTTAATCAGCTCCTCTTATCAGAAATGCTGCTTAGGGAATCAGTGGTTCTTGTTTGTCCTTTGCAAACCAGAGACACACAGGCTACTTTTTTGGAAATGTCCTGCTGGCGCACACAGGCAATATCTGTCTGTATGTAGAAAAGTGAAAGAAAGTGAGGTTACCTAAAAACATTTAACATATATTAGCTAGGTTTAACAGAAAATCTTTGCCTCAGGGTAAGTCTGGAGCATTAATTTTCCTCTTTGAGCTATTGCAAAGGAAAAAAACTATTAGTGAGTCACAGAGGGAGGGAGAGAAGGAAGGAAGGAAGGAAGGAAGGAAGGAAGGAAGGAAGGAAGGAAGGAAGGAAGGAAGGAAGGAAGGAAGGAAGGAAGGAAGGAAGGAAGGAAGGAAGGAAGGAAGGAAGGAAGGAAGGAAGGAAGGAAGGAAGGAAGGAAGGAAGGAAGGAAGGAAGGAAGGAAGGAAGGAAGGAAGGAAGGAAGGAAGGAAGGAAGGAAGGAAGGAAGGAAGGAAGGAAGGAAGGAAGGAAGGAAGGAAGGAAGGAAGGAAGGAAGGAAGGAAGGAAGGAAGGAAGGAAGGAAGGAAGGAAGGAAGGAAGGAAGGAAGGAAGGAAGGAAGGAAGGAAGGAAGGAAGGAAGGAAGGAAGGAAGGAAGGAAGGAAGGAAGGAAGGAAGGAAGGAAGGAAGGAAGGAAGGAAGGAAGGAAGGAAGGAAGGAAGGAAGGAAGGAAGGAAGGAAGGAAGGAAGGAAGGAAGGAAGGAAGGAAGGAAGGAAGGAAGGAAGGAAGGAAGGAAGGAAGGAAGGAAGGAAGGAAGGAAGGAAGGAAGGAAGGAAGGAAGGAAGGAAGGAAGGAAGGAAGGAAAGGAAGGATGACTGGCAGGCTGGACACTGTCACAGCAGATTTATGGAGTTCCTTTACCTATTTTTTCAGGCATGTATTTTAATAAGATTTAATGAGCTGCTGACAAGAGGACTGCTGCTTTTTTTTCAGCTGATGGCAGTAAGATAAAAACAAGAGGGTTTTTAGAATGACGTTAACTTGAACTTTAAAAGTTAATAGAGCTCCTATGAATGTGTGTTGGCAGCATCTGGAAGAAGCAGGTGGAAATTCCACTGAGATAAATTCTTCTCCTGGCAAACCAGGAGAAGAACAAAATAATAAAGTCTTGTTTTCAAGATCTGGATACAGCATCAGTCGTTCTGGCAAAATGTTTTTCAAAGCAGTAGAAGTCCTGTCGGCAATGAAAGGTAAAAAAAACTTTGAGGAAAGTCTGGGACTAGTAAAATCTTCCTGTTTATTTCTCCTAGCATTCATAAATCTGTAAATCTGGGGTCAGGTGATGTGCTTGGTATAGCAGTTTGGAGTACTGGAGGAAGTAAGAGGAGAGGAGAGCAGAGGGTATGATCAAAGGTTTTAGAGAAATGGCCTACAAAGAAAAGTGACTCATCTCTGGTAATTTAGTCTGGAAAAGGAAGACTGAAGGAGCAGCATGATCCCACAAGTACATAAAACACAGTTAAAAGGAGGGAAGGGATGCTCCACGCTCCATTTGCATGGTAGATAAGATAAACTGGAGTGAGAAATATGCAGTTAAAGTCCCTTCACTTTCTAGAGGCAGAGAACAATGAAGACCTGAATTAGATTACCTGGTGAGCTGTAGGGATCTTTAATGACAGGCTTGGAAAGCATGTACCAGGAAGGACAGGGATGCAGGACAGGGGTGCCTTGGGAAAAGGATAAGCTGGGTAACCTGGAATGGGTTATGTTCCCTGATTCCCAGCCCACTGCCACCAGTCTGGAGGGTCTATGACACAGCAAAGACCCCTCTGGAGCCCCAAGGGATGGTAGGGGTGTACCTGACGGGAGGAGGTGTGTCACCAGGCAGGCTCTGCCTTCTCTGAGCTGGTAGGAACTGGACAAGAGTTAGCCTAAAACACAAAAAAAGGAGTCTGAAAGTAGAAAAATTCAGCTGACCGTCTGCAGGGTGAAGTGCCAGATCTAGATGTTGGGCAAAGCTTTGCTCTGTCTCTTTCAGACTGCCTTATCTTCATCTTTCAGTTTGCTCTCCCTGCCTCTTTTAACCCTTAGGATAAATTAATTTTGACTGTTTTTGTGAACAAATAACGATCAGTGTCTTGTGGTTTTCATAACGAATCATTTTGTGGTATGCCTTTGTCTGCACATCACAAATTCCAGTAGATAAGAAAACTGAATAAATATTTCATGTAAAAAAAAATACCACAGAAAAGAGCTAATTAGCTGGATTGATATAAGTTGTTCTGTGACCTGTGAAAGTATGTTAGTCATAATGCTGTTCTTTATAAACACCATGCAAACTCATTCAGACATGCTGGCAAGCTAGGAAAGGGCAATGGGAACAGCAAGGAGCACTGAAGGTATTTGTAAAAGAAAAGTCAGAAGAAAGATTTTTGAATTAAAGGAGTCTCTCTCTAACTGGGTTCTCCCAAAAGCTGCTGACAGCATCATAACCAGGGTGGGTGAGTAGCCTCCCAGAGTTATGAAACTGGAGTGGTGTGATTTGCTCTGCAGAGGGTGGAGTAGGAATGAGGGCAAGGCTTGAGGTGTAGTTTTCAAATGGTGCACTTGAGGTCATGGACTGACTGGCTCCAGTCAGATTATTGCCCTTCTGTCTGCAGACAAGCCTCTTAATGGTACACCCTGCCTTCAGAAAGTGCAGAGAGGAAAAACAGTGCATCCACAGCGTGATGGAGAAGATTCAGCCACCCCCTTTCCAGAGAGGACTCAGCAGTTTGGTCTCAGAATATAACTCTTTATTGAAGTCATAAAAATGAAGACTTTGCTGTAAGTGAGAGGGGAAGAGTGGTAATGTGTTTTCAGAGCAGAGAAGAGGGGTGTGTAAAGGTTCCCTGCAGAACATCTGTGTGAGTGTGCCTGCCCGTTTGTATATTTTCCCCTTCATTTAGCAACCAGCAAAGTCAGGCTGTGCACAACGTTTCCATCCTGGAAACCTCCTTTTAAAGCCAGGCAATCTGCCCTCCTGGAGCTCCTTCTTTCCTCCTCCTGGGAAGGGAGCCCTTGGGGCAGAGCAGTGGGCAAGGACACCGTGGAAGGCGTGGTGGCTTTGCCTCTCTGTGGCACCCACTCACCAGCCTCTCCTGGGGAACTGTTCCTCAGAGGAGTAACAGTGTCCCAAATTTGAAAGGAAGCAAAATCAGCCATCATCTTTACCATCTCAATCAACGAGATCCCAGTAATGAGAATGCTCCTGTCCATTTTTTCTGGCTCTGGCAGAGTTGGACTCATTTTCTCCTCTGCAGTTTGACAGATTCCATAATTGCAGTGGGCTAATTGCAACCACAAGACTCCTTCAGCCATCCCCACTGCTGCATGATATCCCCAACTTCTCATTTCTACAAAAACCATTATTTTACTGTGCATTTTAAAGTACTTTAAGTAAATTGATGATGTCTTGAGGTTGTAATGGATTGGAAGTCCTGCGTTTGTTGTCAGAGTGACTGATGGGGAATCATCATGTGCCAATAGTAAATGTGGTTTCTGGATATCATCTGCTTTAAAATGCTTGCACGTGCATGTATACAAGTGCAGACAGAAGAAAACTCTTTAAAGCTTTCAGACTGGTGCTTCCCCTCTTTAATTCAGTAAAACCTGGATCTCAGCCTGAAGCTGCTCTTCTGGAAATGCTACTGAAATCACTTCAAATTTGGAATTCAGAGTTACTTGGGACACACAGTTAATGTTGGTAAGAAATTTCAGGGCAATTCCAGGTTCTGATTTTTAAATCCATCTTACATCTCTGGACAGTAGACTCTTACTAAACTTTTTCAGGAAAGACACACCTCAGTGTTCTTGGCAAATCCTGGCTGAGAGAGCAAGTGCAGTAACCTGCAGAAGGCTGTAAACTGTGCCTTGCCCCTGTCACATGTTTTGCTTCTGTTTGAATTTCCTCCATTCCTGTATTCCTATAATTTCACCCTGTCTTTCGAGCACGTGCAAAGAAAATCCAAAAAAACAAAGCCAAACCTTCAGACACGGCATCTCTCCAAGAAAAGCAGTGATTAGGCTTTGAGGGGCAGTAGGTTCCAGAGGGCAGGGGTTTGTTTTCAATTTAATTCGATATTCACATTCACCAACACTCAGAGTTTCCCCCAAAACATGCCTTCTGAGGAAACACTGGCCAGCATTTCCCTGATTCAGGGAAGGGCTTAGCTCAATGCACAGAACAGTTTTCCACTCACCACGGGCTCTGGATAGTGTCATGTTTGAGAAGACACCTCACATCATTCCACGTCCATTAAAGAGTGTTATTCAGATGAAAGTGAAGCCCAAAAAGAACCTAATTAATAACAGTAATTAACTAATTATTACAAATTAATACTGAATGATGCAATAAATAGGTTTAATTACAGTCACGGTTAAATACAATGTCAGCACCTTTATGTGGAACATGGCCAGCCCACAAGAGTTTTGAAATCATAAATTCCAGACCAAAATTTTCACAACGCTTACTTCAGAGGCTTTTTTGGGGGTAGCTCAAGAGGAAGTAGTGCAGAGCACTTTTTCTTGTAGAACAAGGATGCCCTGGACTTTTAAAGCCGGGTACAAATACTGTATCCTGAATTTCCCATTACAAAATGAGGGGTCACCAGTTCATCTCTGGGAATCCCAGCCTACCAGACTGTGTGTGTGTGTTGCTGGTTGTTTTAAACAGATATAGACATGTTGAGAGTTGTCTTTTTAAGTCTGTAGGATGCATCCATCCCACTTGAACCAGCTGCAAAGTTGCAAAGAATAAGTGCCTGTGTTTGGTAGGTTAAAAACTCTGCCTGTGGTTAATTCATGCCTCAGAGCTGAAAGCTCTAAAAGTGCTGGGTGGATCATTGTGGTTTTTCAAAATTAAGGTGTTTCATTCCCTATAGTTTCTCCTTCTTTGTGTGTCATCATTTTCAAAGCTTTTATGGCAGGCTTAAATTTAGAGTCCTTGTGGCTTTGTTGGAGCACCACCTTTACCCTATGTGGTCACAATCTCATGCTTCCTGCCTCAAAAAGGCAGTGCCAAGATGGGTGGGGAACTTCTCGGTGAGGTAACCAAGGATGGGCAAAATAGCATCACATATGATTTCTTTTCCAGTTTCAGGGCAAGTACATCAGCAGGAAGTGTGTTTAGGTAGGTCACTTCATTCTGAAAGAATGGGCCAGAGTTAAGGGAAGACAGATGGGTTTCATGATCCCAGGGCTGGGGGGGAAGTTAGGAATAAATGGGAGTGTGAGTATAAGTGTGAGAGAGAGAGAGAGAGAAAATACTGATTATTTCCTGGGAACTTTAATTGCACTGTCTGACCTGTAATCACATGTACAGGCCACCAACATTTCCCAACCCCGGTGTCTAAAGTCAGCTGTCTAATTTTACATCAAGGTTGCTAAAGGAAGAAGGCCTGGGCTTTTAATAAATCAGCAGGAACTTGTGCCTGCTCAGCCCTTCAGGAAAGCAAACCATTTCTACAGGCAGACAGCTCTAATTATTTACTTTAGGGATCCAGCTTTTTGGAGAAGAGTCTCTGGCTCTCCTGTAGACAGTTTGTCAGTGCACAGAGCACATTTCTATGTGGGCATAACCCTGAAAAGCAGTTTCCTAGTGAAGGATTAAGGACACAACTGTTCTGTGAAGCTGCAAACCACTTTTTGCCTGCAATGGTCCTAGGACTTCCTTCACAGCGTTGAACAGTTTCTACTTAAACTGCAAAATTCCCTTTTTCCAATGGTTGTGAGCTTCCTTAAATGTTGTGTCTCACAGGCTGAGTGTCGCAATAGTATCTGTGAGAAACTTTTTTCTTTGAGTTTCTTTGGAGTATCATCTCTTCCTGTACTTCCAACCTTAGAAGTGCCAGGATCTTCCAGCATGGTCAGCATGTTTTTTTTTTCTCACACAGCCTCTTCAACAACAGGATTGGCACTGTGAAACCCTTTAACTGCTAAAAGGGGATGAAGAGTTCTCCTCTAAATTGATCTCTCTTTAAATATCCATTTGTTGTGGGGTTTGGGGGTTTGTTTTGGCTGGGGGTTTTGTGGTTTGTTTGTTTGTTTTGTTTTTACAGGATTTCCAAACTAAGCAAAGATAAGTTGTCATTAGAAAGGGGCTGTGTTCTAAAATGGTCCCTTACACTGTTTTAATGCCAGTGGTTTTCCAATTGTTATGTAGAGCAGTGGGGTCACATTTTCCTTTTAAATGAATATATGGGATATGTTTTTACAGTGCTCTGAGGGATGAAAGCCTGAAAAGGGATTTGTGTTTTGTATTATTGCTGCTTTTGTAAAGCAAAGCTCTGCCTTCATCAGTCATGCAAAACTATGGGAGGAAAAGGGGGTTTTCACACATCAGGTTTGTCCACAGTACAAATTAGCTAAATGAATAGCAGGAGGAAGAAACACAGAATTTCCTTTCTAGATGCAATTACCTTGTTGACTTGAGTTCAGCTCAGGGAAGCACATTATTGATAAAACCTTGCCCTGAATATCAAGCAGGTGTCCTAATGTGATACAACTGTAACCTGGAGAGAGAGGCTGCACTGCAGTGACTCAGTGGTGAATAAGGTAAGAGGTGGAATAAAATATCCAGCAGATACAAGGCAAGCCCAGTGGCTCAGGCTTAGAGACCCCACATACAAAATTCTAATCTCATTATTGATAAAAACATTTTATTCTCCTCTCTGGATCTCTCTCTTTTCTCTTGTGTTCTGTGGCAAGTCCCTTTTTATTGGACTCTTTGGCCCCTGCCAAACATCTCTTCAAATTCAGAGGTGAAAAAAAACATCCCAGGCTGAAAACCTTTTTAATATTCACTTTTAGGTTGAGAGGAAGCTAATGTTTAATAAAAACTGCTTCTGGATCATGCTTATTTCTCTTGAGAGCTCCACAGATACCAGCCCATCTAATAAAAATATAATGAGAACCTACTATCAAATGGCAAATGAAGCTCAAGCCATTTAGAAGGAAATTTAAAATTACAATATCAAGCTTTTAAAAGCAGTCAGGTGTTTTGGGCACATTTGTTTTTAGTGGTTCTGCTCAAGACTTCCAATATGCATCTAATTTTCAGCACCTGCCCCTCATCCCATCCTCACTCACAGAAAACGACCAAACACATTACAGATCTTTTTTAAAAATCAAGTACATAGGGGTCTAAATTACTTTGGAAGCTCTGACCATGATTTCCAGCATTTTATTTTATTGATTTCTGTTCTTTGCCTGTCTACTTAGACTGCAAGGCTTTGAAGAAAATATCACATTGTTGTTTTTGATTCATCCAGCTCCCTGCACAATGTTAATTAATAAGCAAAGCATGCAGACAAAGGAATTCCATTTAAGACATGCAGAATATTTGAGACTCAAAATATTTTTAATGGGGTTATGGAGGGGTGTGTTTTGCAATGCATGCGGCTCAGCTGCAAAATAAAGCAAGGGCCATATTTAGATTCATTTTGTGGCTCTCATCCATGCTCCTTTCATGAAAGCTCCTTCCCTCCCCAGCCTTCTCTCACATGAGGAGGTGACAGGACAACCTGGACAATTACAGAATGGCAAAATCCAAAGGGAGCTTGGGAGACAGAGGGAAGAATAAACAGACAGAAATGTCAGATTTTGGCAAAAATGCCAAGAAATCACCTGGAACAAAAGTGGTTCTCTATTGTTGTATGCTAAATGAGTTCACCTGAATTGCCTGGAATTTAGTAGTGACATTTCCTGAGGAACAGGTTTGAAATTAGCTCAATCACGACCAAGTGATACTTCGCTAATTTTTTGAAAAGGCAGATAATTACTGGTCATTTCCACGGGCTGACAAAGGGATGTGGGTTTGGAGGGTCTTGGGGTTTCTTGCAGTGTAGAAAAGAGTGAGGGAAGGCTTGTGAGCCAGATGTTTCTTCTTAGATTTCACAACCTGCGTGCTGTCCCTGTCCAGAATGGGGCTGGGCTGTCCCAGCACTGGGGGATGCCTCTGATTTGCAGCATTTCTGTGCCAATTCTTGGTACAGCAGTGCTCCAGCTGGTCTCAGGCAGGCCCAGGCTCAGCCTGCCATGCTGAATGTCTGCAGCAGTGGCCATGAGAGGGGCTCAAAGTGCTCTCTGTGCTGACAGGAAACCCTTTTAGAAAACACCTGGGCTCTGCTATCCCAGCACAGTTCAGCACCTGAGGCTTTTGCCAGCCTGGATTGCAAGTACTGTGCAGAAATTGCAATTGGGTGCCACAACACATGGCAGAGACATTGAATGGAGCCCCAAATGCAGGGTAACTACTGCAGCTCAAAGTCCATATTTCAGAGCAGTTTGTTGTTTTCATGTTACAGCCTGAAAGGAGGAACTACACCAACAAGCAGGGGAAAAAATCCACAGAACATCTACAAGCAAGGCAGTCTGGTTTTCTTGGTTCTCTGCATCGCTGCCACTCCACAGTGTCTCTGGAGAGAAGGACATTCCAGCTGCTCACTGCTGATGTTCTTGTACAGAGCAACCATTCCAAGTGTTGGAAACTCATGAACTGGTCTACATTTTTATATGCTCTCTGCTTATCTTTTAAGCTGCAGCCAGACCTTCAGAAATTACCCAAGAGCTGGCATCTCCAGCTTGCTGTCAGCATTTGCAGTGAGCATTTTACTCAAGTGCTTACACTGAAGCTGCAGTATCTTTAAAAATTCAATTTTCATGGCTGTTTAGTGGTGGTCTGGGAGGTGTGGGCTGGTGCTGGGTCTGTGTCCAGTTCTCTGACTGGAGGTAGCTTTGAAATTCAGAAGCAGACTTTTCCCAGGCCAAACTTTTTTATGGACACTTGTTTTATCTTGTCAGTGCTTGTCCACATGCTACGCTATTTATGAGGCATCCAGATAAAATCAAGCCTATAAACATATATTTCATTTGTAGGAGTGGTTTATTTTCCATGGATACATTCACACAGGCAATCTCACTAAAGAGAGCCAGTCATAAACAGCTAATCAGTGTTGAAGCAACAGCTTTATTTCATAACTTGAGAGGAAAACAGCTGAGTTATCTGTTTTGAGGGGAGAAAATACATCCAACTTTTTTCTGCAATATAACATTTTTTTCTTTTTCTTTTTCTTTTTTTTTAATTTTTTTTTTTATTTTTATTTTTATTTTTAGTTGATGCAGGTTAGAAATTATTGCCCAGGCTTTTAAATCTCTCTATTGTCCTATCTTGAGGAACATAAGCTATTTATTTAACTACAGGATATCCTTAAGGGAAAAGAATCATCCAGACTTTTTAGTACAGAACAGATCTTATTAAAACAGATTGCAACTGACCATAACTGGACAGAATAGAAGGCAAAAATATAAATAGTTGGGTTCTTGCTGCCTCTGAATAAAAGGCGTATACTTAAATATGGAATTAGGAGACTGCCTGTAGGAACCTACTTTAATAGGGGAAAATATGTCTAAATTTTTTTCAGGTGTGGATCTGCTTGAAGAATTTAGACATCACTAGAAGTGACTGATTTATTCATAGGAATTGTTTTTACGAGTTTCTTATCAACACGTTGATGTTACTGATTGCCTGAAGTTCGTATTCATCCATACAGACTGATTTTTTTTTTAAGGAAGGAAAAGGAATTTAAGATCAGAGAGGGAAAGAGAGTTTACTGTTCTCTTTGTGATGATTTAGTTTAATTGTGCTCTGAAGGGACATGGGAAGGATAGTTCTAGATCAGATCAAAGGTTCAAATAGGCCACTGACCTGTCCCCAAACAGGGCCCAGTAACAGATGCCTGGAGGAGACAGTCAGTGCATGGCAAACAGGTATATGAAATTCCCCACTGCATTTTCCCAGCCTCCAGCAATATGTCCCAGGAAATTTCCCAAGAAAGACAAGCTTTTAAATGCAAAGCTCTTCCTGGGCTTCTCTTCCACGTCTTTGTCAAATCATCTTTTGAACCTGTGCTGAATTTTGGCATCAAGGGTGAGTTGTTGCAATGAATCTCACTCTGGCTGCCACCTGGAGTGCTCTTTCTGTGCTGCAAACACATCATCCCAGTTCATTTATTTCATTATTTCATTTCATTTCATACCCCCTTGCTCTGGCATGGAGGGAGGCAGTGCCCAGCTCTTCTCTGGGTTGAAGGGGGAGCTATCCCAAACCTGCCAATTCTTGCTCAACTCTTCAAGCACCTTCATGTTTTATGAAAGCAGTCTGTGTTTTCAAAGGTAGCAAGGAGTCCTGCTGAGATCTGAGGTGCTCTGCATGGGGAGCCAGATCTGGGGTATGAATTCAGCCTTGACTTAATAACTTGGGCCAACCAAAAGGCTTGGAACACTCAACTCCTTACAGGAATCTGAGCATCAGTTTTCCACCCTTTTTCTGAAGACAACTGTAAATGTCCTGGCAGAAATCCTCACCTTTCCTCTGTAAGGACAAGATCTCCCTGCCCTGTTCTCTGCTGCAGTGCTCAGCCTCCCTGGTGCCTGTGATCTGTGTTACTCTGTGTTATTTTAAGACAACAGCATTTGAAGACGAAACATCCTGTGAGCCTAAGGACTACTGATGCTTTGTTAACTCAGATGATCCATGAAAGCACCAAAATTTTGATAAGAAAGCAGTGGCCAGGAGTTCCCTCTCAGGCTGTAGTAGTAAAAAATCAGAGTTTCATAAAGGCACTCTCAACCCAGCTCTGTAAAGAGGCCAGAGGGTCATTGTTGGCTCTACTCTTTCCAGTCTTCCATCTCCATCTAAAGACAGAACCTGGGCACCTCTGTAAACTCAGCTGTTTTCAGTTCTTTGATGTAGGCTCAGCTTTTGGCTAGCCCATGGTTTTAACTGCTGAGCAGGTTTGGAAAAATGGCTGTTTGAATTCCTGACATTTCTACTAAAATAATGAGAGCCAAGCATCCGTAAAAATCCGTGTATGTACTTAAAGTCTTAAAAAGGAAATAAATAACATGACTTTCAAGTATTGCATGTTCTACAAGAACTACATCCTCAAATCTTACAAGGGTAATCTCTGCCTCTAAAGGTTTTTTCCTCTCTTGTGGTTCACCACACAGTTGCATGAACACAAGAAATGTGTGAGAACAAATGGGACTCGGTTCACCATGACATGAAATCTGCATCCCTGAAGAGTCTGTGCGTTTGTCCCACTTTGAATTCCTCTGTTTTAGGCACAGGTGAATAGAACAGTTCAAAGTTTTCCAGGAAAAGTTGTTCCTGCCCTCTCTGGTGATATGAGCAGTTTCCTGTTTTGAGTGGAAATAGTTATCATGGGATCACAGCAATCTTTTTCATAGCTGCCTCACACCCTGACTCCCAGTCATTCTGTACTGATCAGCATTTTCAAGCTTCCCTAAGCTTTTTTTTTTTTCCTGAACTTTTCCAATGGTAGTTCCCAGCTTTTTCCAGAAACTGTTATCATTAGTTCATAAGTGCATGACCTACTACACTTCTTTTATTCTAACAGTTCAGTTCCTAATGTATGACAGTTTGATCCTCTGCTGCACTGGCGGTATCCCAAATTCTCATCAAAAAGTTTGATGAATGCGTTCCTGTGCATTCCCATTGTTGTGCCAGGACCATTCATGAAAATAATTGAAGAGATCAGTCCAAAAGCTAATCCTTTCACTACAGCACTTGGAATACAGGATTGGTTTTGCTTCCACCTCCAACGTGGAAATCCCTGTTGTGCATTTGTGACAGAGACACATCCTCAGTCTGTGTATATATTGTAAGTGATTAATTGATCTGAGGCTTTTATGTTATTTGCTCAGAATGGAATTCTGTCTAAAAATATTGGGAAAGAGAGACAATGAGACCAATAAGAGGCATATTCAAAAGTGATGAAGGGAAACATTTTCTCAGAAGGTGTGTAATCAGATTACAGGTTTGTGGCTGCAGGAGGCTGCTAAGGTGAGACTTCGGCTCTGTTCAAAGAAGGAATGAGTGTATAAATGTGGCAAATTGCAATTTTCTGCAGACAGAACTAAGAAGTGAAAGGAGTAGAAAACCCAGAGCACAACTTCCTCCTGCAGCATATCTGGAGCTCTTCTCAGACACCATCAAAGGCAGACTTGGAGTAGTGGGACCTGCATGGAACAATCTGTCAGGCAGAATTTACAGGGAAACCCCAAATAAATGTGGAGCAGAGGGAGGCATCAAGTCCACCTGAGTTTGGGGCAGGGAGCCCAACAGGAGCTGTGCCTCTCACAGACTGCTGCAAGGTCAGAATGGTCATTGGAGAGCCAAAAGGAGCTCAAGCATTCCAAAAATAGAACATTCTGTATTTCACAGTCCTAAGTAACTCTGCATCGGGACTTTTAGGAAACAATGACTTTTTCTTTCTTTTAGGTTTCTGTTTGGTTTTTTATTGTGTTTTCTTGGTTGGTTGGTTGGTTTTTTTTATCTTGCCCAAGTATTGCAGCCTGTAGCTTTCAATTAACTTCTTTTACCCATCAGTTGCTGGCACCTAAACAGAAGGATATTTAATTTTCCCGAAATGCGAATGGCAATTTGGTAGGAATAAAAAGTCAAAGTGAAGCAAAGGCTTTTCAGCCCCTGGCACATCAGCAGTATTTTATTGATTCAAGGGGTGTCTGCATTCAGCTGTGAAGATGGTACAATGAATATTATGATCTTTTTGACCCAAACAAACACTGAGGGCAATTTGCAGGGCTCTGGAATGTGCAGGGAGCAGGTAGGCTGGCAGCCTCACTGGATGCAGGCAGCTTCTTAAAGCCTTGCTGTGCACCAGAGGGTCTGAGAGGCTTTTAAATGAAATGAATGCCTTCTACAAATTGCATTAAAGGACATAAGAGCACTGCAGTCAGTAGAGAGATTCCTACTTTCTTCAGCATGCTCTGAACTGGCCCTGCTCCCTGAATCAAAATTTTACATGATGTCATCCCATACAAGAAATCATGTTAGTGGATTATATGGGGTGAGCTCAATCCAGCCTATGACTACCTTCAAAAACTCTCACATGCTATGTCTTGAAACAAAAATCCCCACATGTGCAGGCATGCTCCTTGGACCTGAGCTATCCCTGTGAAAAGTTTGAAAAATCTGCATGAGTTTTCATTAAGAGAGTTTTTGGTGTATGTTTGCACCAGCCAAGAAAAGTTGGAGAGGGAGGAAGACAGGAAAAACAGAGAAATAAAAGAATGCTTATGAAAATTGAATGGAAAAAAAGGCATTACTCAGTTTCAAATATCTCTTTTTAATCTATAGCTTAGGTTTTTTTTAAAAAAATACTAGTGCAGCGTTCAAGTATAAAAACACCTTATACAGTGTGAAATTATTTTATTTACAGATGTATATACAAATAGTTCATTACATTAAATATTACCTCCCTGTGTTATTCCTAATTGGTGGCAAAGGCAAGAGAATTAATGACACTCTGGTTGACTGAAAGCAGGTTTGGGATGGTTATGGGTAATGAGAAGTTGACTGGATTAATTTTACAACTACAGTAGTAACTAAAAACTGCCCTTTAAAAAACCTGCTGTTTCTGTAGGAGAAATACCTTGCCTTTGTATTGAAAATTCTTCTAATAATCTTCCCTTTACCTGAGAGAAATATGATTAATGGATTATAAAATTAATCACTATCATTGAGAATTCCTTTTCTTTTTTACGAGGCTGCAAAAGTTGACAGCATTCCTGGATATGAACTCCAGAAAGAACCTGTTTTGAGTAACCTAATTTGCACTCTATTGCTCTTCCAGTTTTCTCTCATGTAGTAGAAAAAAATATTAAATCTAATAGGAGTGGGCAAAACAATTCTTTTTATTATTCCCTTGATTTCTGTGGAATAGTACCAAGCATTGAATTCTTCTTGGAAAAACCCAGAACTTGATTAGGAGATGCAATAATTAAATTAATAACAATAGTTTGATGGTGCATGTAGAATACATCTGATAATATTACCAAAAAAAAAAAAAAAAAAAAAAGGCCCCTCATACTTCTTTGAATGTAAACAGACTCTAAAAATTGGTGTAAATGAAACTGTAGTGTAAACAAGAGTCAAAATTACCATTTGTAATACCTCATGTCCCACTTGAGCTTTCTGAGTAACTTTGTGAATTGCCTGGAAACTTTGGCTCAGCTGTACAAATAACAGGAAGAATCACCAGAATAAGAAGAATAACAGAGGGGGCTGTTAAGCCAGACTCTTGGGAAGAAGTGAAGTTTCATTTTTAGCTTTTTAGCTGTAAAGTTTTGTTTCATAAGCCACTTCCTTTGAAAGGGCTTGGCAAACCTTTTGCAAGGGCTGGCTCCCTGTGTTTTGAGGGCAATGAATGAGGCAGGTAGTCAAGATCTATTCTTAGTAGCCACTCACTCAGAGACAAGAATGTGTTGGGTCTTTTTTACAAGATTCAAAACCTCTTCTTTTAGCCCAAAACATGGGAAGTCAGATTAAATTTTCAACATTTATTGTGCTTTGTTTTATTGCCAGAAGATGCATCCTCTCTCAAGGTAATAGAGCATTCAAGTGAAAATGTGAAATAAAGCTTTTGAAAGTTCTTCAGAAATACTCAAAAATAGGCCCATGATCTATGTCAGACTTTTTTAAAATCCCACTGCTTTCTTGTTGTTGTTGTTGTTGAAACAGGTCTTGTTTTCCCCAGGAAACCTTTGACATGTCCCATTGCTTTAGGGAAGAGTCTCCATCATCTTCCTCTCCTGCTGCCCCCAGTGCTGCACATCTCAGCAGCCACAGAATTATGGCTGAGTTAATGGCGAGGGCTGGGTGTCACAGTCTGATGCAGAAGCCTTCAAGCCAGTGCTGGATGGTTTCCCTCACTCCAGACTGGTGCAGGCCTTTTCCTGAGCACAGTAATTCAGCAATCCTTCCTCTCTAAGTGTAAATCCTTCCACTGTCGAAATGTATTGATACTGATGGAGTCAGGGAGACACTGAAATGGAGATGTGGCAGCTGATAGCACCAGGCAATCCTGCTGGCCTGGGAGAAATCCTGGCTTTTCTCCAGGAGCTGGGGAATCTGCTCTTAGCCTCCAGGAAATGATCTGCTGGCTCCCACTCTGGTGTTTTAACACAAAGGAGAAGCATTTCCACATGATGCATGTGGTACAAGGCACTGCAGCTCTGAGCATCTCCATGTTTTCTTCTTTTTAAACATTCACCACGTGGGTGGGAGAGAAGCCCAGACTTTACCTGTGGTCCTGGTGAAGAGCTGGACTCTGTTCCTGGCTGGGGCCTGCAGCCAGCATCACCCAGGGTGAGGTGCAGGTCCCCCAGAGCTCCCTGTGTACGTGGCCATCCCAATTTCATCTCTGTTTGCAACAAGTGGAAACCTCAGTGCTGCAGCAGCACTACTGATCTTTCAGCCAAGCTTCCAGGGCCTTCAGCCTTCTCTGGAATCTGGGCCCTCCTCCATAATGTGGCTGTAAATTAATTTTTCTATCCAATCAAGTGGCCAAGCAGGGCATTGTCCAGGTCTTGAACTCGGTCCCTGGCACAGCTCCCCGGGCTGGGAGAGGATCACTGCACATTGCAGCTCTGGAGCTTCCTCCGAGCCCCAGAGCGTTTCCAGATGGATGGAGGGCTGCCACAGTGCAGCAGGGAGAGATGGAGGCTGGGAGGGGAGCTCTGGAGTCCTCCCTGCCACCCCAAAAGACACCTCTGCCTTTAGCCTTGACTGTTGCAGCTTTTCAAGAAGGGCAGCCTTCCATGAGGTTTAACTGGGGGGAGTTTGATTTATTATTCAATCTGTGTCAAATCAAATAGCCCTGTCCTCCAAAGCAGTTCTCTAGAACTTTCTGATGGTCTGACAATTACTAACAAGAGGCTGTTGCCTCCCTTGCCTGCTGTGGTAAACCCACGGACTGAGGGATACAAATATTAAGGCTCAGGGAAAGTTGAGTGACCTGTTTTGAATGTGTAGGTGCAGAGTACAAATCCCAGTCTGCCTTCAGTCATTCCCTGTTGTGCTTGGACACATCCAGGACCCCAGGCATTGCATTTGGATCTTCTTGAGCATCCCCAGGATCCACTCTGAGTGTATGAACACCAGGCTGTATAAAATATAACTAGTCTAATCAGATAGTATTTATAGAAAGGCCTTAGCAGGGTTCTTGCTGATTTTTTGCTGGGAACCAGCTAAATCACACTTCATTCATGAGTTCTATGTTCTCTATAAAGTAAATTTCCTGTTCTGTATTTGTTTGATGGAACAAAATGGGATAGATTCTCAATTGCTGGGACTCATTTCAGCTCCACTCACTTTAGTGGAGTTTGCTTACCCCAGCTGAAATCCTGGCTTGCTGATCTCTGACTTTTACATATTTTGCTGAATTTCCTCTTTCCACTTCTATGCCTTTTCCTTCTAGACATATTTTCCAGCACTTTGCATCCTTCTCTCTTTTGGTTTATTAAAACAACCTTCATCATTTTCTTGTTTTCCCTTCCAATCTCTCCCCACAGCTCTTAATTTTCCCTCCCTCCTTGTGGAGGGAGCCAAAAGTCTCTTTGGTGCATAGAAAAATGTCAAGAGAGAGTTTGGTGCAAGAGGGGCTTTATCAAAAGAGGCTTCATTAATCACATTGTATGTGCAGGTGACATCATTGCACAAGAAAACTTAGTTTTATACTTATATCCGAAACTTATAAAAACTTCAGTTTATGCCAGTATTTTCGGATGTTCCTGACTCTTTTCTTTTTTTCCTTTAATAAAAAAAGCTTTTTTCCCCTGTAGTTATTCAGGCTAGAAGTTGATGATAGTGTCCGCAAGAGAGTATTTTTCCTGAAGTTAGTGCAGCTAAAAAGAAATATGTCAGATAGACAAGGACAGGAGATAGTTCTACTCCTTAAAACCATGAAAGCATTGTTCAGAAAACAACCAGAAGGGAAAACTTGGAAAAATCAGTGGAAAAAATTACTTCAGGGGCAGTGGACAAGTTGATCTGTGGAATATCCGTGCCCAATACATGCCCTATATTGTAGTTTTACTTCTTGAAGTCCCCCTTGAATCAGATTCAATAATATGACATGGATGAACTGAAGAAAGCATAAGGCAAGAGCAGAGACAGACAGACTCTCCCTCTCATCCTCTGCAAAGGCAAAGCTTTCATCTGAACCCAAAAGGAACCCCGAGTACACATGTAATTTTTTTGCTGGAGAAATACCATTAAAATGAGCAAAATCAGTTGCACAAATGAAGTCACACCGTGCTGTTGGGCAGCAAGAGACGGTGCTGAGACAAACAGAAGAATAAAATTGGAAAGATGATGACTGAGGATTTTGACCCATTAAAAAGCCATAATATTTCACCTAATAATTCCAGGGAATATATTGTATGTTTTCTCCCTAAAACTTGTTGAAAGCAACAAGATGCTAAAGTCCACCAAGTATTGTTTTAACGTTGCATTTTCTTCCAGTGCTTCTCTTTTGTCTCATTCCTAATTTTTTAGAAACTGTGGAGCAGAGACTGACTTTTCTCCAGTGCTGCTTTTGCTCTGATGGAATAAAACAAAACGATCATTTTTGCCGCCGGTCTGACAGTAAATTAATTCCATGTGTGTTCCTCATTAGTCAGTTGTTTCCTAGGCAGGAAAGTCAGGGCTCAGGAGAGCTGCCCTGGTGTCATGGCTTGTCCCAAGGGTTGCTTTTCCCCGTGCTGTAACGTCTCATGGTGAGATGACATTACACTCATCACTCCTCAGCATCACATGCCCAGTGTCTCTGAGTGCCCTTATAAACCTGTATAAAAGGCAATTCTAACATTATCCATAAAGGAAACCTTTTGCCTTTTTCCCCCCTTTAGTCTTCCTCAGAAGCTTGAAGGCAGAAGGAAAGAGAAAGTGATGGCAGAGAGGTTTTTATCCCCTATTCCTGCTGCAGCTCTTTCTTGTCATATGCAGGGCTCTGCTTATCCCCATATCTGGATTTAAGATATGATTTGCTCCCAGATCAGGTTGGCACAAGTTTATGGCTGTTGTTTTGCTCTCAGTCTAGATTTTCTTGCCTCATTGTTTTTTATCTGGGGACTCGCTCCTCTTTCTCCATGACAAGGATGGGTTTGTCTGCTGATACCAGCTGGACTTCCCTCAACTCTCCTCTTCCTTGACACTGCAGAGCTCTTGAGCACCGGTGACTTTTCCTCTCTCCTGTTTCCATCTGAGGCACATGATTTAATCCCCTGTGTCCTTAAGAGTGCTGTGGTCTCAATTTCATTTGTGAGCTTAATATACTGGTGTCCGGGTGAAACTTAATGGGCTGTGCTGCACAGGAGGACAGGGCAGATGATCGAGCTGTCCCTCCTGGCCCCCAGCTTTATGGAGCCTGCCTAACTGATATTATGCCATAAATCAGCAGCAACAAATTAAATGGGAGACCACAGTCTCTCCTACACACACACACCTGCTGACCATAAAAACTGGGGAGGAGGGGCTGAGGGCTGAGGGGTTACAGCAGTTGCCAGCTCGGATCCAGGCGTGGATGACTGAAGGTTTTTACTGACTGGAGGATTTGTAGCAGCCTTTGTGAAATGAGTTTGGTGGCCTCTGTCCATTTCCCAGTGAGCATAAAAAACTCAACACCCTTTTAATATCTCCCATAAACTGGCATAGGCTGTCCTTTTTAGAAGTTTTCTTCATATCACTGTACGGGTACATTGGCTGGATAATGATTTTCCTTGTGTTGTTGACTTCTTTGAAAGAAAAACGAGGGTGTTTGTTTCCATAGCTTCTCAAAAGCCACCAGTTCTTACTGGACTGAGCTGAGCTGCACTGCCATGCAGAGAGCATAGTAAACACAGACCCTCCAAAAGCACCTTGACATGTTAAATTCAGGTTCCTTAATTCCTTTTCTTTTGAATATATTAAAAAATTCACCAAGAAACAGCTTCGTGGGCTGGAAATATGAAATAAATAAATAAATAGAACAAACACAGCAAATATTTTTATTTTCAGACTGACTTGAACATTTAAAAGCCCCGCAGTCAGTTTCCCACCAGGAAGAAAAAGATAGCTGTGCTCACATTTCTGCCTTAGGCAGATAGCCCAGCTTATTTCAGAGTCTGAAGCAACAGTACAAACCCAGACAGTCCTGCACTGCCCAGGTCACACTCATGGGGCATTTGCAGTCACCAAGACAATTCATCCATCCCATGCCTTGTCTCTGGCTGTTTGCTGGGGCCCGAGAGACCCTAACTTTTGTCACACACAGCAAGACATCACAGGGTCCACGGGAATGCTGGCAGACCTCCAGCCTGTTCCCTGGACATTTCCAAGCATCTCTAAAAAAAATAAAATAAATAAAATAAAAAAAGGCTGACAGAATAAACTGTTCTGATGACCTGTTTTGGCTGGTCAGAAGAAGTGGGAACACTGAGCACAGCCCTAGAAGCAGTCAGACACACGTGCAGGTGTCGGGGTACAGCTGGTGACACCAGGGAAGGAGTCTCTGAAGGAGCCTTCCCCCACAGAGAATGCACTGAGCTGGGAGGGACCCACAGGGATCACTGAGTCCAACCCCTGGCCCTGCACAGACACCCCTCAATCCCACCCTGTGCATCCCTGAGAGCGTTGTCCAAACGCTCCCGGAGCTCTGGCAGCCTTGGGGCCGTGACCATTCCCTGGGGAGCCTGGGCAGTGCCCCACACCCTCTGGGGAAGAACCTTTCCCTGAGATCCAGCCTGACCTTCCTGTGACACAGCTCCAGCTGCTCCCTCGGGTCTGTCCCTGGTCCCAGAGAGCAGAGCTCAGGGCTGCCCCTCCTCTTCCCCTCAGGAGGACGTTCCTCAGCAGACACTTTGTTCTTCAGGCACATAAGTGGTTTCCTCCAGACATTGCACAGCCCTAGGAAGCTCCCTCTCCACAGAAAGGCTTTGCAGAGCATTTGAGTAAAATCAGACAACTCAGGGCTCTGGCAGACCCCGTTTCCCCACCTCCAGGGGCTCCATCCCTGGCCTTGCATCCTTCCCAGGCACTGGCAGAGGGTGAGCAGGGCTGGCACAGGAGGAGCTCAGCGGGGGCTGCTTGGTCACAGGTGCTCAGCCTGACATCCCCAGAGCTGCAGCCAAACCTCTCCATTGTCCTGCAGGGGCAGGAGGGAAGTGTGGCACTGCCCGCTGTTTCCCCAAGGAGGGGAGAGGGTGATTGTGTCACTAATCCTTCCCAAGCAAGCCTGGTAGGTGCTGGCTTTATGAGCACAGGTGCCACGGGGGTGCCAAGCCTTTCCCCACACAACACCTGCTGCAGGACCCCCACGGCTCACTCACAGAGATGCAAACATGAATCTCATTGACCAAGAGCTGAACTCTAGTAAAAATCACTTTATGGCCTTCTTTGTGATCATTGCAATGAGTCCAGATTTCATCTGGCCTTTTTTTTTTTTTTTCTCAAGCAAATAGGTCCCCAACAGCAAAACAAACACTTCTCCTGAAACCCAGCTCTCAGCTCATGCAGTGTGAAAACCCACACTACAGAAGATCATTAAGTGGGTGGCTGCCTGTACCCCTGGTGAGCTTAACAAGCCTGTGTTTGAGAAGAGCATCTTGTGGTGAGAGGCACTGAGGACGTGCATTGAAAAGAGCTCATGAAGTCTGAATATAAATTCAAGACAGGGTAAAACAATTTCAAAATTATTATTTCTAGTCCCCCTGGATTTCTACTTTTACCCCAGCACTCATTACAAGCCTCATTTAAGCTAGGAAACATACCTGGAATAGATTTGCTTTTCTTTTTTTTCTTTTTTTAAGAAAGCAAATCATAAGCAAAAAAATATTTTTGTACACTGGTTTCTCAAAACAACCTGAGCGATTTGCAAACCTCGTAATAGTCACCTATTACTTCACCCTTCTAATTACAACCAAATGAACTATGCCAGTCTTTCTTCCTTTCAGAATTAAATCGTTAATGAAATTAGGAGAAATGTTAACTACTGTTACCAGTAAGATGACTTTGTTGTTGTACTTGTCTTTCCCCATCAAAACACATTTTATAAAGACACCAAAGTTCCCACAGTTTTTTTGATGGGTGTTTTGTCTCCCCACAACACTACTTATCTGTAAATTATATTTCTTGCTTACAGTACAGACTGGGTGGAAAGCAGACTGCTCTCACTGCAGCCATGAATAAACAGGCAAGCACACACTTGTAAAGCCACCGTGACAAGTTGATGCACAAACAACCCTCAGGCTTGCACCTCCCAGTTCCAAAATGAGCAGTACTTGCTTATTTTTATTGTTCACATGCAGATGATTCCTTAGCAGTCAGAATCCCTTTTTTTCATACGTACACTCTTCTCTCCATTCTTTTTGGACTTAATAAATTGCACTGTAAGACAGCATGGTCCACTCCTCTGTCAGAGCAGAGATGCTTCATTTTTTACATTCATTTTACCAGAGGGGAGTTTCTGGGCTTTTTGAGTGAGAACTGGCTGCCTGTGAAAGGTTAACAGCCTGAAAATTAAATCCACCTCCTTATCCATCTCCGAGACTGGACATTCAGCTTGATGATCTTAAAAACCTCTTCCAACCATGGCAATTCTATGGTTTACAGAACTGGGCAAACAGATGCAGAGCCAGCTAGGAAAACATGTGTCTGTACAAGTGTCTGATCCAAGAGGGTTTCCTATGCATGACAATTTCACAGGGACTATGCACAGAGGTGTTTATTTTAGGAACTTGGTCTCAAGCAACACAGCACTCCTGTGTACACCCAGGGCACACCCTCCAAGGATCTTTTCTTCAGTTCCTTGCAGGAAACTCCACTAAAAAATTCACATCTTGAGGGTTTTTTAGAGCAGCATGGGAGCTTAGAAGGGTGTAGCTCCGTGAGCCCATACAGGCACCTCCAGGCCAGGGTTGCAGCTGGAAAAGAGAAGGGAATTCACTGCCTGCCCACATTTCCCTCTGCAGAGCCAGAGGACTGCAGGGCTGGGCAGTGATGAGGCAGTAGCAGATAAAGAATTGCTCAGCAAAAGCTGTTTTGCTCAACAAAACACTGACTTGCCACAGACATGATCTTGTGTTGGAATTTGTCATTGGCAGCAATTTTGGTTCAGGGAAGGATTTCAGCTCAAGAGAGCAAGATCTGCCCCAGCAGAGGTGGCAAAAATCCTCTGGGTCACACTCTCTGCCCTGGCATTGAGGGAGTGCCAGAGGAGGGAGAAATTGGTGCAGCATCTCCCTGTGGCCTGGGAGACTCACATTCAAGTTCTTGTCCTAAGAAAGATGTGATTTCATTTACAAAGGAGGGAACTTTTATCATCTTGGGTATGATCATTGAACAGAGATATTACTAAAGGCCTTTACAATGGAGGTGATTCCATGTGAGTGCAACTGACTGGACAGAAAAGTTTTGCATAAAGAAAACACACGTTGTGTCAGCTCTGAAAATTCCAGTTGCTCAGAGATCAGCCACATTTAATAATTTAATTTTTAATGCTCAGAAACCACAAAGGAGTCTCAGTACAGAAGTCAGAAGCCTGCAAAAGTCAGGCTATCACTTTGGACAATGAATTCATGCAATCTGTACATAAGGTAGTGAACGTGTAGGGTGAATGTGTACAATGCCTGAAACAACCCAGGGGATCAGTGAAGTGCACACAGCTGAATCTCAGGTAGAACCTGGAGCTGTGATTGCAGCATCTGAGCTGAATTTAGCTTTATTTGTGACCAACACCAAGTACCTCCTCCTGCTGCACACCTTTGTGGTTTCACACCACTGCTGCTGCACCTGAGCAGTGAGTGGGGCAGCTCTGAGGCAGCCTGGATGTGTCTGTACCTGTGCTTGTACCTCTGATTGCAGTGATACCTCCTGCTCCCAGGGGCTCACAGCCTCTTACAAAGATGTGGGATATCACCAAGAAAGCAAGGTCAGAAAAGAGAAAAAATTAATTATGATACTGTGTGACAGGCGCTTCCCTGTAGTGCTGCCAAGTGTGATGTGGGACAAATATCCCTTTTGGCACTTTCCTCACCTTTCCTGTCTGTGTGGTGACAGTGAAAGTGCCTCCCCCCAGAGCAACCACCACCTTTGATTTTAAAGTTATGAGAGGACCATCATCCCAGAACTGTCTGGACTTAAAGGTCATTCTGATGGATTTACTATCTGTGCCACAGTGTGCCCCAGGAGTGCAGTATCTCAGGGGGAATGAGGAGAGTTTGTCTGGAATATAGATTGCAAGGGAGGCTGACAGAAAACTAACTCTGGTGTTCTAGCCTTTCCTTAGCTCTGCTCTGCATTCATTTCCCCAGAATATTTCTGAGTTATGTAATGCCTTTCTCACTCAATGGTTTTTTCTGTGCTATAATCTTAATTAGCGTGCTGGGTTGCCAGTTTGCCATGTAGCAATTAATGTAATGAGGTAATCAGGGACGGATTAGATTTGTGTCTTACGGATTTGGGTGCCAGACCCAGAGTCCAGCAGCATCTCTGGGTGACCTCTCTGGGTGGCTTTTCACCCTGAAGGAAGCACAACAAGACCCAGCAAAGAAGTGCCAGGGCAGCTCTGCCACCCTGCACCGCCCCAGGGGTTCTGCTGGCTGTAATTATCAGGAAATCTCGTCAATGTGTGTGCTAGATGCCCAGCCTATCTGGGCACCTTTTAAAATAAAAAACAGCTTGCCAAAGTGCCTCCAAGAATTTGGCCTTGGGTGAAGGCAGTTGGCAGAAGCAGGGGGGTGGCTGAGCCATGAGCCTGCTCTTCCACACGAGGGCTGACAGCACCACAGGGCTGCAGTGCTCCACAGAGAGGAAACCCAGCCACAGAGCTCTGGAGAAGTTAAAACACCTCATGAATTAAAAACTTAGGGATCTGTCCCAGCAAAAGTGAGGAAGGAAGGGTTTTGAAAGTATCAAGAAAGAACAGTTCAATATTTTCAAAAATGTGTTGCTTGTGGAAAGCTTAAATGTTGTGTTTCAACCATCTTGAAAGTAAACTTTATTCTACTCTATAAAGATTGACCTTTATAAAAAAATGAAATCATATTTCATTAAAAGCAAGGGAAGGATGGCTTTAAAGGAATAAACTTGCAGAGGCAGAATGATACAATTCAAGTAAACCAAAAAGAAAATTTTATAGTTCCTCTATTTCATTATAAAATCCATAAAATCTCAATACCTTTCAGACTGCAGTCCCACCTTGGGTCTCTCCCTGTGGTGGTATATCTGTGGATTTTGTCAGGGTATTTTTCAGACCCTTCCTCTCCTCTCCTGCACCAGTTCCCTCAGGAATCCAGCCCTCTGCTCCCCACCCTCCCAGCTCGTTCCATGATGCATTTAAAAGCAGAGCAAGCTGCCAGTTTGCTGCAGCTCTGAGCTGGAGCCCTTTGAAGAGACCCACAGACAGAGGATGGCTGGATCAGCTCCCCAGGGATGCTGCAAGTCAGCAGACTTTGCTGCTCAGCTGCCACAAGGTTCAACTGAGGCTGCCCAGGGGAAAAGAAAAAATAAAAAAAGTAAACAAAGAAAGGAGAAAAAAAAAAGAAAGATCAAAACTGAAGTTGGGTAAAGGCAGACTGGAAACACTTCCAACAATTCCTGGAAAGTAAACAAAGAAAAAAAGAGACAGAGAGAAAAGATGCAGGGAGGGTGTCCCTGTTGGGAGGCACACAGGGCTCTCAGAGTGGCCCTGGTGGGTGTGTGCAGGTCACACCACGGGCTGGTACCCTGCCATTAAAGAGAGTGAATTTTCAGGTGTTTCCCACTCACAGACAGACACTGGGGGCTCGGCTGTTGGATAAATCTCATTTTCCATTTGGGGTGCAAAGCCTGTGCAGTGTTCCAGCTGTACCAGGGGGGCCTGTGAGCTCTGAGAGCAGCTCTCAGCACAGGGCTCTGCTCTGCCCAGTGAGGCTCTGGGACAGCAGAGGAGCAGCCCAAACAGCCCAGCTGGCCTGGTGCTTGTGCAGCTTTGTCCATGAGATTTTGTGCAGAGCCTGCACACCGTGGGGAGTGGAGGAGCTGCCCATGGATGCTGCACATCTGCTCCATGTGCTCATGGCTCTGAGGGGCTCTTGGACCAGGTTACCCCTCACAGTGCTGCTATTACAACTTTAATTGTCACCAAAGGCTGGCTTGGAAGCAAAAAGTGACCCCTCAAGAACCATTCGTAAAAATCCATGTGTATGGACCATGAAAGTAATATTTCAGCTGCAAGCTGAAATTTCCCAGATAAACCAGGGCTCTAAAAATAACACCTCTTTCCACGGTATCCTGTTGTAAAAGTGAAGGCTGCAGTTTCACAGGAACTGCTCTTTAGAATTATCTCTGCCTAGCTACCTCCATCAGGAGAGGAGCTTAGTGTTTAAAAACAGCAATATGCAGTAGCAATGAATTCATTCTTTCTGGGTCACTGCTTGTCTGTGCAAATGTGGCCTATTCAGAGAGAGAAAAATAAAAAAACAAAAAAGAAGAAAAGAATAAAATCACATTTTTTTGTTCTTTTGATTCAGGAGCTTCTCTGTGGCAGGAGGAACTCCAGCCTTAGCTCTTGGGAACCCTTCATATCTAGAACTTGCAGATCTCCCATCACTGGTGGGCAGCCTGCACAAAGGAGAGGAACGTAGCCTGCACCTAGGGAAGTCATTCCCCTGTGGCTGTGGTAGGGAAAGTGCTTCAGAAGTCCCAGGAAGGGCTGTTGGTAAAAGATGGAGGCCCAGAGGGGAAAGAAAGCAGGGAATGAAAAGCCAGGACAGTGTGTATCCTGGTGCCCTGTATCACAAACTGATGAAACAGCTCTGTCTTGTCATAAGCTGCTCCTTCAGTGCTCTTTGGCTTCCTTCACAGACAATGTGAGGAGTGACAGGACAAGAGGAAACGGCCTCAAGCTGCACCAAGGGCGGGTCAGGTTGGACATCAGGAAGGATTTCCTCACTCAAAGGGTGGTCACACATCTGAAGGGGCTGCCTAGGGAGGTGGGAGAGTCCCCATCCCTGGAGGTGTTCAAGGAATGACTGGATTCAGTGCTGTGGTTGACTTGGCAAAGTGGTGTTTGGTCTAAGCTTGGACTTGTCCAACCTTCATGATCCTATGGCTCTATGATTATAGCCCTTGATAAAAAGTCTCTCTCCACCTTCCTTATAAGCCCCCTTTAATTGCTGAAAGGCCACAGGTCACCTTCAAGCCTCCCCTTCTCCAGGCTGATCAATTCCAATTCTCCCAGCCTTTCCTCCCAGCAGAGCTGCTCCATCCCTCTCATCCCCTTGGTGTCCCTGGCCTGGCCCCAGCAGCTCCCTGTCCCTCCTGTGCTGAGATCCCAGGGCTGGAGGAGCTCTGCAGGTGGGGTCTCACCTGAGCAGGGCAGAGGGGCAGAATCCCCCCTTTCCTGCAGCCCTTTCTGCTTTGGATGTCTCCCTGGATTTCTGGGCTACACATTGCCAGCTCATATCCAATCTTACACACACCAATAGTCTCAAGGCCTTCTCCAGAGGGCTGCTCTCAAACAATTCATCCCAGCAGGTTTGCAAGTGCAGAACAGGAACGGGATCATCCTCCTTTCCTCCCCACTTTGGCAGATATTTCCAGTTGGTACTCTTAAGGGACACAGTAAGTGGGGAGCAACTTATTCCTTGGGGATTGTGGGTTTGGAGTGCAAAGTGGAGAATGTCCCCATGGAAATTCATCTTGGAGCTCAGTTACTTTGGAAAATTTGCTACCAAATATCCTCTGCTTCAAAAGTTTAAAGAATATGTGCAGGTTTTGGAAACAAGGCTTTGGGGTTTTTTATGGCACTATTAACTTCCAGCTTTCAGTATCATCAACTGCAGAATGGAAAAGAGACACGTTCAGTGCTATAAATCAAAACTGAGAAAAACCTTATGTTTATTGAAAAAGTGAGGATGCCTGCCAAAGGGGCTTTCTCTCTCGAGAATACTGAATGGCTTAGAGTACATCTGTATGTTATCCTCACTGGATCTGACAAGGGAAAATGGCCATGGAACATAAATACCTTTGCTTTTGTCATATCCCATCGAGCTCTGAGAGATCTTTGGACCGTTCACATATTTAAGAATAGAGGCTGGCAACTCAAGGATCACAATTTCTTCCAGCCTAGAGACAAGCTGGCCTTTCTACAACTGCAGCATGAGGATCCTTCTTGGCTGAAGCCTTAGTAGCAAGCACTAAAATAGGAAAAATAGGAAAGCTAGGTAAAATAGGACATCCTGCTTTAGGGCTGCTAGAAGCACTAGCAAAGCAGGGTGGACTAAGGTAAGAGTACTCTGCCTTTGAAAGCCAGTTTGGCCTTTTGTTTGAACAGCACTGTTCCAGAAACAAATCTCTTCCAGATTGTGCAGGGAATGTTTTCTGTGCTTTCCTAACTGAGGAAGAGACATTTCTGCCTATGACAGGGAGAGAGAGTTACTTCCATACACCAGCATTCCCTGCTGGCTTGAAGGAAAACGGCAATGGAGTGACCGGAGTTTCCAAGAAACAGACATCTGTAAATCTGTAAGCACCGCAGGCATCAAAAACGAAAGAATATAAAAACAATCTCACTGCACATAAGAGAAGGTAAAAATAAATCCTCTTGGTGCTGTGATTTACTTATCCACCCTAGATTCAAGATGTGCTCAAGGCCCAGCAGCCAATTTGGAAGCAGAACTTGAGTGTCCAAAGCTCCCGAGTGTTTTGAGTTGGGATTTGTACCACTTGCCAAACTCACATCTAGGTTTTGGCTTTGCTCCTTCCCCACCAGTCTTCCAAATTTTCAAGTGCAGAATACAGATTTGAGCACATTCCTTTCTAGAGCTTCTGATTTCCCTCTGAATCAGGGTTAAATGAGTGTAGGTCTATCAACTTTTAACTAATTTTGTTGGTACCAGAGAATGGACTCTTGGTTTTGTCCTTGCTTTTATGCAAGATTCATAAAAGGACTCTGATATGTGTACAAGTGAACTGTGATATGAACTGTGGTAGATATAGGTTGATATTTAGAATTTAAAGAAGAGAATCATGTCTTCTAAACAGAAACTTCCAGGCTGAATAGATGACCTCAAGGACCCCAAGCTGAGCATCTACGCTCTCATCCCATGAACATCTTACCTGAATAAGACTTTAAGGAGGCAGTCCTAATTTTGAAATTATACTGTCTAAAGACTTCTAAAAACACATATCACCTCTAACACTTTATCCATTCACTGAGCCCTTGGCAAAGTTTTTGCACCTTCATTCCTCTCTGACTGGGTGTTCTGTGAAACGCATTAAAGCTCAAAGCCTTCTCAAGAGTCTTACTTTCATTTAATAATATTTTTTTAATAGCCAAGTGAAGGAGCATTTAAACATTTTGATAAATTATAAAATAACAGGCTGGAAAAAGGATTCTGGGTATTGTATTTGGGTTACCTTAACATCTGTTCGGTATTAGGGAACTTTTACATCCCCAAAGAAGCCTTGTTAGGGTTGGAGGCAAAGAAGTATTTCTGAGTAGTTTCCCCTTTTTTATTATTATTTTACTGCATATGGTGTCCTCCAGGTGCACAGGTCTGAAGGTCCCTTTTTTGGAAAAAATAAGCAGCAAACCCAAGAAATTATGCCAGTCCTTGTGTATGTTTCACAGGAGGTTTCCAAATAGTGTCATGGCCATTGGGAAGCAACAAAGATTGAGACTGTTTTCAGTTTCTTCAGTGTTGTGTTATTCATTTTCCTAGATGTTGAGTAAATTTGCTCTGAAGAAATTGCTCTTTACTGCCTCAGCTCTATCTTCATTATTTCCTATCCAGGTCGATGTGCAAACGTCAGCAGACAAAAGTTCTCTTTGTCTGTCAGCTTCTGCACTGCACACAGAAGTTCTCATATGAATAAGTGAATTTAATGTCCTATTTATTGTTCTACCCAAATCTGTATATGTGTGTTTGTGTGTGCACCCATTGGGTTTGTGTGGAGGTGATACATAACATTTTAAAACATTATTTTGACTGAAAAGAATATAAGTGGATTTTGTAGAATCATAGAATGTCCTGAGCTGGAATGGACCCACTAGAATCATCAAAGTCCAGCTCCTAGACCAGCCTAATTGTTGATAAGCTTTGATTTAGTTCATGCTTGAGATGTGTTATCTGCTGCATTTTCATTTAGGCAATGTCCTCCTAAATTGTCCTCTTCATAAAAACAAATATTTTGGAGGCATTTTATAGCAGTCTTGTTCTACTTTTGAATGTCTCACACAATTTAAGCACAGGTTTGCTTCAGAAAGGCCACCAAGTCATACCTGTGTTTGGATAACAAAACCAGATCTCTTAAGGATTAATTATTTTACTGTCTGTACAGGATATTGATTGTAGAGGGTCTCCAGGGTTTGTATCTTTATTTTTATTTTTACTCAGTGCAGTGGTAGGATCTGAGAAATACAATTCTAGTAGGATCTAGGAAGCTTGGTCTCAAAATAAAAGGACTTTTCTTCAGTGCAACATAAATGCAGGCTAAGGAGCAAAGGACTAAGCAAGAAGGGAAGGATGATTTAGGGAATCCCAGATATCTTCTGTTGAATGAAAACTTCTGTGAGTTTACACCTGAAGCCTGATTCTTTTCTCTCTGGTGATGGAGTCACATGAGGGATTCCCCCATATGAGGGTGTTCTTAGTCAGGGGAGATTCAAGGTCCCTCTTCCAGCTGATCCTTTGAGGATTTCTCACACAAAACTGGGAGGTGAGGCTGTCCGACAGAAGAGACAATCACCAATCATTTCATTTGAGAAGTGGAGTTTATGGACCATAAATTACACAAGGTTCACACACCTGAAAGCATCTTCTCTTCCAGCCTTTCTTATACAACTCCCTTTGATTATTTATTCCTCCCAGGTCATTTTCCTGGTGTTTGACCTCATGTACTAAAACAAAAAGCAACTCAGAAGGCAAGCAAACACCTCCTTCCAGCTACAAGTGTTCCAAGCCAAAGAGACGAGACTTTGATGGCTCCTGCTACCATAACCCATGGCCCATTCCCACAGCAGCTCTGCTGCTCTGGGGAGAGCTTTCCACACAGCTGCAGGTTAAGTGATGAGGAGTTAGGGCAATGCAGAATTTAACACTCTGCATTTAAAGGAAGATTCAGAGTATCCCTTTGCAGTTTTGCCCCACTAAGTAGCTTCTGGTGCCTTTGGGCTGCCACAGAGGAGTCCTGCAGTGATGCTAATGAGCACTTTCATTTTCAGATGTGTATATTCATTGGCAGTAGCCTGCTAGCAAGAACGAGAAGTTCTCAGAGGAGCATTCTCAAGTGATCACCAGATGTTCTGTATTTTCCTCCTAATGCCATGAACGGATGAAGGAAGCAAGCTGGCACAAGGGAGCTCAGCTGATGTCATGGCTGGAGACAGGGCAAGTGGAAAGGCCTGGAGAATAAAGACCCCTTCTCCTGGAAAAGGCATTAGCCAAGGCTCTGACACTTGTCATAAGCTGGGTTCTGCATGCTGTGTGCATGTTCAAGGAGGATGATCCCTGACCCACACAGCTGACATCATCTTCAGCCTATTTAACACCATAGAAGAAAAAATCCACTGTGTGGTGGTCAAGGCTCCAGAAATGCAATTACCCTTTTTTTGAAATGTCATTTAATGCACTCTGAAACCAAGGATTTGCTCTTTGGGTGCATCCTGATGAGCCAGGAATAAACATCCCAGGGTGATTAATGGCAGTGGGGGTGGATTTGCTGTGGGTGTGCACACACACACCCAGGATCCAACACCCACACATTCCCACAATCCTGGGGAATTGCTTGTGTGTTCAGTTGCAGAATTTTTGGCATTTGGGCATTCTGCTGATTTTTCGAGCTGCAGATCCATTTGGGTCAGATTAGCAGAGACAGCCAAGGAGCCATATCACTCTCAGCCACGAGCCAGCTGTTCTTAGAGTTCCTTGGAGCCATCCAATATAAAATCATCTTCCCATGAAGCCAACATTTACCCTGGCAGGGACAGCTCGGGACAAGAGACAGATGGATTGTAGAGCTGGGACCGAGGAGTTCAAAGTGCTGAGGAGTAAATCCAGGGAGCAGTGATTGCTAGTTAATCCTTTCTTTTCTTGGGCATTCAGTTCACTTCCAAGCACATCAATAAGCTCTAGTCACATTGCAAAATGAGTCATCTACAAAGTTACTAAAATTTCCAGCCATTTTGCAAAATTATTGTTTCAGACAGTACTTAAAATTAGTGTTTAATTAATTTCTCAAAATCTGGATTTTGAAATGATTTTCCTACACATGCATGTCTACAGAACCATGCAATCACTTATTTCCACACTTCACACTATTTTGTTAAATTATTTAAATTGTCAGTCATCCACAAAAAATATGTTATAACTGTAAAAGGTATTCTGGGGCCTTTAAGGCTATCAGGGAGGATTATTATAGTTATTATGGGTGCATCAACAGCATATTTCAGAGTATTCTAGTTACCGGAAATCAATTTTTTCTCTAAAATATTTTTATTTTATAATTAGATATTTAATAATAATAATAATTAAATAATTATTTTCTCATAATAATGAGAATTTTTTTCCTCATTCATAAGCACAAACAATGATTCCTTTTTAGTTTTAGGTGCAGAGCAGTTTCTTAAACTGGCCTGCCACACAGAACATCCCAGTCAGTCACAAAGGGTACACAGAAGGTTTTCACAGCCATCCAGATGACAAATCTGAGCAGAAATCTGCCCTGGCCACATCCTGAGCAAGTCTTCCCTACAGTTAATTAACAAAGCAAGCAAGTGAAGTCATTTACGATCTGAGATATTTAATTCAACTGGTAATATTTTCATCTAAACTACACTGTGCTGTTTGTGCTTCTCTTTAATTCATCAGAGTGTTGGAGGAAGGAGAGGAGGAGGAATTGTTTTATACCTACTGAGCAACCACAATTATGAGCAGTTTTACTTCTGCTCTGCACAAGTTTTCAGCATGGAGTTGTGAGTTGCAGTGGATTTTCCTCATGTGGGTATTTGTCTGTAAGAAGGGAAGAGCTTTGGGTCTGATAAAAGGAAAATCTGATCTTTAAAGAGCAAAGGCACACTGGGCATGGCTTTGTAGTGGGAGAGATAGCCAAGTTACCTTTGCTAATACAGGCTTGGGTGGAAGGCACAATGTGCACCCTTTGGATTTGATTCCTGCAGGCTCCTGGAGCCTTTCCATCAACTTCAGTGGGATTCAGTCAAGCCTTAGAACCTTCTGTGAAAATATGTGCATTAGCACCCAGGTTGTGCAGATATTTCCATGTAAAGAGGTTTTTCAGGTGTGTAACTCTGTCAGCTGTGCTTATTTCAGCAGGCAGTCCCAGAAATGCCACATAAATGCCTACAGGACTGGGGCTCTTGTGATGCTCAGCAGTAATTGTTTGCTTTTACTTGTGCTTTTACTTGTGCTTTTAGGTGCTATTTGTCATGAGCTGCTTTCAAAAATGAAAATAAAAGTTTTGCATTGAATTTTCTTTCTGTTTGGAAGGGACACAAGTTGCCGTTCTTTGTTTTTTCCAACACTGAGTAGGCATGAAAACAGAACTGTCCCTAAACGTATGAGTATTCAACAAAAAAAATCATGGAGGAAATGCATCTTTCAACAGTTGTCAGCAGATACATTAGGCTTTCTGTGGCAGCAGAAGGATCATCTATCCCCATCAGCTGAAATTCCATTGTCTTATCCTTTTCCTTCTTCTGCCAAGGTTCCCATTGAAAGGCTTGGAAAATTTTCATTTAACTTTCCTGAGCTCTGTAACTGTCAGTGCTGTCCCCCTGTGACTATGAGGACGTTTTGAAGCCTGCCAGAGAGACATAGTGCAGGTTGAAATGAGAAAAATGCCATATGTTATTTGGGTAGAGCAGTTTATTGTCTTACAATAGTTAAAAAGAGTTATGATGAGGTTTTCCCCTGACGTTATTTAAAAAAGAAACAGCATTTGCTAGAGACAAGCCTTTGCCAACATATACTTTCTAAACCATAAAAAAATCACATGGCTTTATCTTATTCCCATTGAACATATTTTTTCCAAGCCAAGACAAGAGCATCCTGACAATGGAGTACAGAGCTCAGAGTAATTGTCCTGGTGCTCTTTGTGTCTTGGGGCCCTCCTAAATAAGCACTGACAGATGTTGCAAACAGTGGTCAGGAAGATAAGAAGGGAGGGCTGCTTCAACAACTGAGAGTAATTCTCATGTACTTTAACTGCAGAAAGGAATCACGGGCAAACACCACACACAGCTCCTCTGCCATGTTTTGTGAGCGGGATTGCTGAAGAATTGCCACAATTTTGGAGTTAAAGGTTTATCTTCTGGCACAATGGATAATGCACATGAAGAGTCCAGCAACCAGGCTTACAGATTAAGGAGGATTATTATGTTGGGGAGGATAAATCCTCATTAACTTCAGTTTGGGACAGCAGCTCTGTGTGCATGGACCAAAGCAGTGCCCTGGGGGCTGTAGAGACATCAGGCTCTGCTGAACACGAGGCAGAGAGAGGTGGCAGGCAGAGAAAGAGATCCCTGGAGTTCACTGACACTTCTGCACCATTGGCTCTTTCATAGTTTTGATTTCATTTCACACAGACTTGAGGTAGACAAACCCCTTCCAACAGTGCAGACATGTTCTTGTGCCAGTATGTTTGGGGTTTGTGTTCCTGTTCCTTCTCTGCATTGTGTAAAGGTTGATTGAACCCTAAATGTGACAGACATGCAAGACCAAAGTGTTAATGAGACCTGTGAGCAATGGCAACTAAAGCCAGCCCTTTAGAAGAATTTAGTATTTCATGGATGGCAGTCTTCTCTTGCTACAAAATTATTCAAAGTATCACAGCTGTAATGACTGTGAAGAGCTTCAGCCAACAGGGTGATAAAAACATAGAATCAGAGTCAGTAAATGCAAAGGAGTAGATAACAAGAGGAGAAAGAACCTAAGAATTTCTGTACTGGAAAGGCCCTGCAGGAACAGGTAGCACTGACAAAGGACAGATCTTGGAGTCCTTTCCTACAGTTATCTGAGGCCAGCAGTGGAAAGGGCATTCGGGAGATACTGGGAGAGAAATGAAAAGTGAGGAGAAGCTATATTGCATTTTACTGCAGCATAAATCCCTGGTGACCCCACTCTGTGGATCCCAGTGTGCAGCTCCAGAAAGGCTCCAACAGGACTAGAAAGGAGCTGTGCCTGGGGAGCAGGGATGGTCAGAGGCATTTGAGGTTTCTGCACCATTTTAGATTGAGGAGACCAGGACTGTTCAGTCTGGAAAAGAGTAACTGGAGCGTGTTCATCAGACAAACATAACATGTGGGAGAAGAAGGAGCAATGGCCATTCCCTCCTTCAGTTCCACAAGAAATAAAGGTCAGCAAATGAGGACAGCAGTTACCAACTTAACCAAAGAAAATGCTGTGTTTGTGGCTCACATTGAGAGCACCTTGGCAGGTTAGCGTAGATATGCATAAACAGGTCCAAAATGGTAATGCAGACAAATTAACAAAACCAGGGAGCATCAAGTGCTCTGACAACGTGGTTGCAACCTTTGGCCACAGTTCACCAGGAAAAGCAAACTCTTTCACTCTCTCTTCCTGGATGCTGTCAGATACAGGATGTTATATATAGATAGACCTGGATATTCTTATATGGAACATGCAGTGTGCTGTTGTATTTTCTTTCTTAGATTTATTTCTTAGACCAAGACCTCTGGCGACTCTCATGGGGTTTTTTATCAGCAGTACTAGGATTTGTTTCAGGCTTGCAGGGTGGATGCTTGCTGAGTGGGCTGTGTTAGCCTCTACACCAGACATATTCTTCTTTCTTCCTCCTCAAGCACATCTTGACCCTTATTAATTAACAATATTTTACTCATATGCACTGCGTGACTGATAAAGCACCCCTAGGCTGCTACAGACTTAGTATTCTTTTCTCTTTCTTTTTGTTTAAATTTTTTTATGTTGCACATCCTACACAGAATGTATAGCCCTCCTCATTTCAAATATATTCTGCAGTCTGTTCCAACCATCTGGCATCCTCTTCTCCAAATTCACGTGGTAACAGTACATTTTCCCCTGAGATTATAAGTAAAGCATGGTCCCTCATAGATGTTTTGTTGCATGGAAATATTCACAGCTCAGTTTAAGATGAAGCCAAACAAAACCTGGGGAGC
The DNA here is from genome assembly GCF_021018805.1 of Prinia subflava. NCBI lineage: Eukaryota > Metazoa > Chordata > Aves > Passeriformes > Cisticolidae > Prinia > Prinia subflava. The sequence goes on along the minus strand of NC_086250.1, from coordinate 8,207,214 downwards.
AGAATGAGGGGGATTCAGTCTGTGTATTTCATTACAGGTGACTCATTTACAAGATGCATATTCACTTATCTTTTGTGGATATGGTGTTGGTCAGGACATATAACACAGGTATTAAATGAAATTTCCTAAAATTTCATGTCTGCATCACAGATTCCAGAGTAGAGACTGCTCAGCAGCAATGTGGCTTCAGGTTTTCCAGTGTAACACTTGTCATTCCTACCCTACAAGACAAAATTCCCTTATTTTTAAATTGTTAAAAACAAAACAACCTGGGTTTGGGAGGATCCACCAAATTCCCTGGCCTTCTTCACATGCAAGATTTTCCTGGCACAGTTCAGGGCGTAGGAACAAGCAGGGTGCAGGCTTGGAATATCTGGCATTACTGCTGCCGCCAAATCGTGTCTCTTGAGATTCCCACTTCACTATTTGCTTCTAAAAGAGTCATCAAATCAAAGTTACCAAAGTAGACTTCTGAAATTATAAACGCTCAGACATAATCTGCCACCTTATCAAGGAAAAAAAATCACTTAGTTGATCATTCAGGCTGGAAGCATCTGGAAGCAACCTGTGCTGGAGAAGGAATCACCAGATTTACTTAAAGATTTACTGACAGAAGTGTAGTTTTGGTGACTGGAGTTTGGGTCTGGCATTGAGGGAGCTGAAGCTGTGATTCAGGCCTCCTGTCTGAACTTGGGAAAAGCTCTGAATAACTCTCCATTTTTTATTTCCAATCGATAATGAGGATGTTCGTGTTTCCCTTCACACTTCACTAATCTTGGCTCTGTAAAACATTTAGGGCAAGTGAGTGTTTCCCCAGCAGCCAGCACAGCAGTTATGGATCACTGATTGCTGCCATAAGGAAAACTCTAATGCCATGACTTGCTAGGCCACTTGTTATAAGACATACATAATTACAGAATTACATAAACTGCCTAGAAATTAATGGGAAGTGGCTGAAAACTTGGGGAAAAAAAAAAAAAAAGCTTCCTCTCTACTCCAAAAACTCCAAAATGAAACCTTACATTCAGACAGATATTTAAATAAGTTTTTAATGCAAAGTGGGGTGTGGGGGGCAAACAGAGATAGATGGTCCTGTTTTACTCATGCTGGGCTCTGCTTTATGTGTCAACGGGTGGCTTTATTGCTTTCTCCTAAAGCTACCTAAAATACTCAAAGGGACTTAAATGAGAGTTCTAACCTGGCCTGGAGCTACTCCTTATTGTCCTGGTACCACATGGGGAGCAGAGGTGGCAACTGGTATGGATGTGTGGTTAAAAAAACCAAAAAACAATCAAGTGGAAACTAAGAGGAATTTGAGAACAGGACAATATTTGCCCCTACAATTATTCAGATTTCACCAGTACACACTTGCCCTTCTAGATCTCAAACTTGAGTTGAAACTCAACATATTTTTCCTTCAGTCTGGTAATCTGCACTGGTGTATGAATTTGAAACCATCCCAGCATTAAGGCCACGTCAATACATCTTTTTTACAAATAAATGTCAGTGTAACAGCTTCATTGATTCTGTAGGGAGAAGAGAGACCTATGGAAAAATGTTTTTAACTTCTGTATGTTTTTATTTTTGTCCTCTGCGAGGCACCTTTCACATTGCCCATCATGTGAATCACCTGCCTTTACCTGAACCAGGCCTAATTACTACTTGTAATTAATGCAGATGGGAAGGTACACTGTAAGCAACATATCCTTTAGGAGGAGATTCATTTTGCAGCACAAATAAATATTCTTCTGCCTCCTGGGGGAAGTTTGTTTACTTACAGTGATGCACACAGATATATTTGTAGTTTGGGCTATCTAGAGGCCAGAGTGACTTTGCCTTCAACAAAAGGAGAAGAATATTTGATTTTTTTTTTTTTCTGCCAAAACTGATTTATCAAAGATAGTCACTTTCTTGTACTAGAACTATTGCTAACTTTGACCCAGATCTGTGGAGATAAATATTGTTGGAAGGAAATACAATGCTAAGATGTGGATATAGATTTTAAAAGTGGGGGGGGGGGAATGTGATGCCTGTCAAATAGCAGTCAGAGCATTCCTTTGCTGTAGTTAAGACATGCTGGTGGTTCTTGTGTGGGAAGGCTCGTGGGGAGCACCTCCCTCCAGAGACTGGCAAGGAGAAGGGAGGGTCTGTGACAGTGGTGACAATGCCAATAATGCACCAGTGCAGATAGAATAAAATAGCTTCATCAATCTCTTACCTCTAGAGCCTTGATCTTTCTGTTGTTTTCCCAAGTTTAGGGAAAGCCTTCCTACTCCTGTTTTGTAAAATCAACTTTGAAAGAAACTTGCTTTTTTATTTTTTTATGACATATGGTTGCAGGCAGGATGACAATATGTGGGAACACAATCCCTGAAAATCTGGGCATTGGTTAAATCTATCTCTAGAGTTATCTGTGTCTTTCTACAACTAAGGGTGTTTTAATCATTTAAATGCTGTTGAGCTTCAAGATGTCCCTAAACCTCTTAAAGAACAAAGTCAAAACAGCAGAAGGAAATTTATTTTATTCTTCCAGCAAAGGAGATAGAGGCTTACTTGAATTCAGAAAGAAATACATTGTAGTTCATCATACAAATTAAACATTTTGAGAACACTTCCTACATTAGATAAGTCCTTTCTCAAGACCAGAGGGAGAGTTTGATTTCCTTGAGTTCCTTCTTTGGAATGATAGCTTCTGCCAAGCCAGATTTGTTCGGGCACACAACCGGCCTATTGCCTCTTTTTTTATAAATCATGCTAAGTTCACGTCAGGCAAATGTACAAATCTACTGCTTGGCATTGTATCCTGTACTTTGAGGGAGCCACGTGCCATGGGTGTGTTCAAGTGAAAAATACTGTGTTGATTTTGGACACTTTGTGCTTATATAGATGCATTTTGGCCTGTGTGGGCCGGAAGAGAAAGCAGTGACCTGAATAGCCAAGCACGAATCTCAGTTAAAACATTTACACAGCTGAGACCAGGAATCTCTCCTGAGCATAGAGAAAACAGTTGGAGCTGTGAAATGCTTTCTAAAGTGCTGCTGCCTGAAGGGGCAGCATGAAGCAAGGCTGGTCTGGAGAGCACATTTGGGAGGAACCGAGAGATGTTTCCATTCCCATCACTGGCTGATGCACAGCTCTGGTTTTTCTTCCTCCCTTTCATTGGGGTTGCCACCTACCAAAGCAGAGCAAAAATAATAATAATATATCCTGACTAAGCCACTCAGTTTTACCTTACACATAGTGACAGAATTTCTTCTGTAATCAACAGCTTTGTCTCCCCTCTCTTGCTTGAAGGATTTGCTTGTGTCCATGATTCTGTGTACAAATACATGAATGTGTGAGTGCACAGACACACAGACACTGTGAGGACAAGTGTCAGGTCAGGGCACTTCAGACATCCCCTGGGAATTAACCCAGAGGAGGGAAAAGGCCTCACAACAGACAGCATCTGGGGAACCCAGTATTTTTTTTAAAAACTCAGGTGTCAACCACGGCCTCAGTACTCTCTGGGTGCCCTCAGAGAGGCTGCGGGAGATTTTAGGAGAGCTTAAAATCCACTCTCATTGGATTTTGATTCTTTAGCGGGGGAAAGGGCATTGAAAGCTTTGGTTCTTTTATTTTGTGAAGGGCCAGCACCCTTTGCAGGGAAGCCCTGTCATTCAGAGTCTCAGCAGCCACCCTTTGAGCTTTGGCTTGTGGCAATAACCCTGCACAGAGAGGCCTGGGACAAGGGCAGCAGAATTTCTTCTCAAAAGCTTTGTCTCTCTCTTCTCTCCCGGCTCCCACTTTTCACTCTCATAAAGATTGTGCAAGGCAGTTGAAAATAAAGCCACTGCTCTCTTGTGATATTCTGCCCCTACAAACATGAAAAACTACTGAAAGTCAGAAGAGTCAGTACAGAAAATTGTGATGAAAATATGTCAAAATACATTGTGTGATTCTCTAATTCAAATGAAAGTGTTTTGCAAATTCTGTTGAAATGCAGAAAGTTAAACTTAATATAACCATTCTCAAAATACTGGGGAATAAGAATCTAGCTACTCTCATGCTTTCAAAGGGAAAAGGAATATTGTGTTATTTTTTCTAAGAAATTCACATATGAAACTGGCATTGTGGATTTTAAACAGCTGTCATGATGGATTGGGTGTATAGCACTGAGGAGTGGGGAAACAGTGTGTGTGTCATGAGGCATTGTATAATTTCATCTGGATTTTCTAACAGCTAGCATGTGTTACTGACAACACCTATTAAGGATTCATTGATGAAAAGGAAAGCAGTAAAAAAATACAGAATCGGTAGAACATCACTTTTTAGTTATTTTGAATAACAATCATAACAGGAAAGTCAAAGAAACTTTACAAAGGAAAACTGAACTTCTTTCCTAGAAACATACACCAGAAAAAAACAACCAGAAATGACCTCTCTAGATCAACTTATTGGTCGTGATACACTCAATTGTGAGTTCTGAATGTGCATCAGGCCTTGTCAGCAATTAGCAAACCATGTAATAGCACAGACAGCTGTACCTGGAAAGGTGACACTACTACAGCTGCTAAGAATGCAAAATATGCTTAGGACACAGGGACATGGAATCCAGAATATTGACAGGCAAAAGGGTGGGATTTCCACAGCATCCCTGGCATTGCTCCGACCGGTCCCTCTGCAGCGGCTCTTGTGTCCGTGCAGTGACACCCTGCCCTGCTGGGCACATTTCCACCTACCTGGGAAGTCCTATTAAGGAAGAAATGGCCCTGGCTGATGTGTCAGCCCTGCTGCTGTGGTGGCTGGATGGGCAGGATCAAAGGCACGGAGGAGCAGGGGCAGGAAGTTCACACGCTGCGTGTGACACAACACGGCGCAAAGACTCCTCCGTATAATGGACCACTAAAAATACACCAGTGCTGCACGGGCTCCAGAGAACAGCCAGCACACACAGCTAAAAATATTGGTGCTATTCTCTCACCACAGGATACCAGTAACGTCAGTGGGAGCCCACTGAAAGATAGTGGGAAGTCTCTGGGAGTTACTCACGTCCTGCATGAGCCCACGTCTCCCTGAAATCCGCAGCCGTTCCTCCAGGCCCGCCGCTGGTTGTTGTTTACATGTGACACACAACTTGTTTATGCCTCCCCGTTCTCCTTTAACCCGTGCTCTTCCCTGAGAGAAATCAGCTGAGACTGATCTAAGGTTTAGTTAAATACGCCTCAAAGTTTGGGACCCTGTGGAACAGAGCCATAGGAACTATGGCCTTCCTCATTTCTACCCAGTACCTTCTTATCTCCAGGCAGTGCTGTTATTTAGTGTGTGTCCAAGGCTGGCTTTCACTGAATTTTCTTTGTTTGGGGATGTTTTCTTGAGAAATCCTTAGCGTTTGGTCCTGAATCAGCTGACCTCTAAAGGAATTTGGGCATCTTTTGTCTTCTCTCTTTTAACCGATCTTCAGTGCTAAAAAATGGCTGCATAAAGAATAACACCTTACTTCTGTGTGTGTATGTTGCCTCATATTTCCAATGTTCAAACTCACAGTATCTTTTTTTCCTCTGTTTTGCTGTCTGCAATGCAAGAGGGCAAAGCTATTCTCTTTTCTCGGTGCTGAGGGTCTGCTCATACACATTCTAGAAAAGAACAAGTGCATCAGCTAATGGTACATCACTTCATTATGGGGGGAATAATCCCTTTATAAATAATTTGCACAAATTTTGTGTCCTACTCTTTCATGTTTCTTTGGAGCTTTCTGTTTCTGAGTGGTTGGCATTGCCGACATGCTTGCATAACCTTAAATTTGGGGGATATTATTCTTTTCCAGTAGCATTGACTCAGTTTCTAACCTGCAATAATTTTCATGCAACCGTTGCTGAAGTCAATAAGGTCACATTGCTGCACAGAATGAAACACTATCTCATTTATAACACTGTCAAGATATCAGCAATAGCCCTAAAATTATAGTGCTTTTTTCATACCTTCTCAGGTGTATCTACTGACTTAATCTGGATATTATAACTCTCATGCCAGCAGAACTTGCCTTGGATGATTTGTGCCTTGCCAGGACTTTCTGTTTGAGATAAGGTTTAGTGGGCAATAAGCCTTCTGCTCAGTGTTTTCTTATTGCTCTGAAATAATAAACAGTGATTAAAAAATTGTATAATGCTGATAAAATTCTGGATGACAGCGAATGAAACTTTGTTTCCATTGCTCCTCTCCGTTTTTATGGAGAGCTAAACCAAACAGTTGTAAAAAAACACCTGAGAACTGTCTCCCCCCATTAGTGTGACTCAGGTAGCTGACTTACACTGAAATAAATGCCACAGATACCAGGTGTGCTACTCACTGACACTGATATGGCTGTGTCCTTCATCAGAGCACCCATGTGCTCAATCAAAACACATAATTAAAATGGCCACAACAGAGAAAGTATTGTATGCCATCACAGCCCCTGAGGACAGAGAAACTCACTGAGATGTGGCTTTGTCCACTGATGTCACATTGGATTGTCTTCTTCTTCCACTTTAATCTTCACTTCTGTGCAGTATGATTTGATTTCCAGAAACACACGTCTTCTTGATCAGCCCCAGCACAAGCACAACAGAATGTGTATAAATAGAGAAGCCTGTTTATTTCAAGTTATTTTTTTCCACACTGCATCCGGTCAATAGTTTGGATGAATATTTAGATAGTTGAATGAAAACAGGGCAAGGGCACTGAGGAAGCTGTAAAGGTTGAGGAAGGAGTGGTCTTCCCATTATTTGAATTATCTGCCTTCTTTACGTAAATTAACAATAATGCTCCAAACAGTAAAAAATGTATTGAGTGTTCAGCAGCAAGCGGTTTATTTTTAAACACTTAATTTAAAAATCATTATCTGGGGTTTTTTTAAGCATGTATGTCTTATAGGTCTCTCCACATTCACCTAAAGATTGTTTGATTTGGGATTTCCAGATGTATGTGCTATGATTCCCCATAGGTGATTTTTAACCTCAGCTCACATGAACACTTGTTTGAAACCAGAAATACCTTTGGGTATTGATTTTACCTGTTCATCCTTGGGAACATCATCTTAGTTTTCAAAGAAAGGAAAGGATTTACCATAAGTAAGGTATATCAAGATGATCTGATTGAGGGGAGGGATGTGGGAGACGTCTCAAAATTCATAAATGTGGAGACAGAGACAGCAGTTAAGCATTGGTGATCAAGTGTTATAACAAAGTGACAGGGCACAAAAAGAGATTTTAACAGGCTGGGGGGAAGAAGAGCTCCCTGTTTTATTGGGCAGCATGGAGGGGCTTTGCAGAGCTTTTTGCCATGGCACAGTGAGGAGGGCGAAATTCCAGGAGACCCTGACCACATCCATGCCGGAAGGCTGGCACAGGAGGACGCGACTGTCCACGCTGCACATCCACCTCAGGAAGCCCCTGAAGAGATGATTGCTGAGGCCAAACAAGGAAATGAATAATGTTACACAACCTCAGCTTTATACTCTCCATAAACATCTGCTGCAGGAAGCAGAGGACATGCTTGGTGGCCATTTGATTGTCTGTGCTGCACTACACCTCCTCCTCTCTTTCTTGTGGCATTCTCCGTCTTTAAAAGGATCATCTTTAAAACTTGAAAGAGTCCTGTGATGAGTTTTTGTTCACTTAAAAGAAACAAAAAGGCTGTACAGATCTGGGTAAATTTAGGCACTCCTCTTATTCACACTCTGCTGCTCTTCCCTCATTGTTGGCTACTGTCTCTCATGCGTTACACCAACCAGTGTCTTCTCAAGATTTTACGTAACCTCAGATTTCCGTGAATTATGTTGTCTGAGTCGTGCAATGAGATTCTTGTAGCTCCAGCATGATCTTTCCCTACAGTTGTATGTCCATTTCCACTTCCATCCTCCTTAGGATTTCTGTCTGCAGGTCCTTCTGAGGTTTGTGTGCTGACTCCTTTTCCTCCCCCCTGGGAGGCACCTGCTTTCTGGAGACCTTGCTGTCCACAGAGAAGTTTCAGAAAAGTGGCTCTAACCAGGGAGCAGTTACTCCTTTGTCCTTCCCAAGTCTTTTGCAACCCAAACACAAACATCCATAAATCCCAGATCTATTCCTAGGCAGAGGTACCAGGAGCATTCACTCCTCCCCGAACCTGCAAATGCCAGCTTAGAGCCCAATAAAAGGTTATCATAACACTTAGAGATAAAAGCAGTTCTGGAAAACAAACAGTTATGTGTGTGTGTGTGTTTGTGTGCATGTGTTTTGTGTTCCCTACACAAAATTTAAAATAGAATTATCATCATGCAAACCTAAGGCTTGCTCCTACTTGCAGCAGCCATAGGTTGTATTTGGGCATAAGCAGTTGCTATGGGGCCTGACCCGACTCCCACATAAATCAGCAGGAGCCTCTAAATTCCCTTCAGTGGGAGTGAAACCTGAGCACTTGGATGTTTTGTGAACACTGACATTATATGCTATAAAAAGCAATGCTTTAGTTTTTGATACAAAACCCAGCAATGTCAGGGACAGCCTGACTCTTGAACATGGGTCCTCTGTGCTATTGTACTGAAGATAATAAGTGCAATTCATTGCCAGTCTCTTTGTTATTACTGGTATAAAAATAGATCAGTCCAGGCAATGGGATTAACCACTCCTTTACTTCTTGGCTGGTTTCTTTATTGTTGTTGTTGTTGTTTTTAAATAGCTTTCCTGTTGTGCTGTTACAGATGAGTTCTGGTAAATATTTATCCTTACACTTGCTGTAAATGTATTCCTTTCCTGGTGGGGCACTCCTGACATGCAGAACTGAACCTTTGCAAGAACAAAGAGAGCCCCAAGTGCAGCCAAGCAAGGGAGAGAGAGCAAAGGCTTATGGCACCTCTGAGAAGTTGCTGCATGCAGCTTTGCTGAAGGCAGCCATCTCAGATCTTAGGGGGTTTTGATGTGGCCACAGCTGGGAAAAGTCAGGATGAAGAATTATGGACAAGAAAAAGATAAAATCTTGCTCTATGTTGCCCAAGTCATCCTGCACATTACCCAGGTGTGTGCTGGTGGCACAGCATGTGAACAAAGGCAGTGTCACCAGGGTACCCAAAACTGCATCAGCTCTCCGGGATCCTCCTGGTTTGGCAATGTGCCTGCTCCTCTCAAAGGGAAAGGGACCAGCTTCCCACTGGAGAAATGGGTGCTGAGTTGCATGTGCCCAGCATTTGGGCTAAAATTGTCTTTAAACCACTGAAGAAGATAAATTCTTCCATTTGCCTTTTGGGGACAAGTTAGTGGCAGATTGACCATCAGCTGGTGCCTTGAAAAACAGCAAGAGCCTGGTGGAGTCACCCCTGCTCTGGGCAAATATCACACAAGGGTTACATCAGCTGAGTGGCTGACAGATGCACTTCCAAACACACCTAACCTGCTGTTTCCTAGTGCACATCCACATGGAAGCAGGAAGCAGACTTCCAGAACATGAAAGGAAGATTTGCTTTCTTATCTCGTTGTATTCTAATGTGACTTGAGGCAAATAAAATGCAGCTCTGGGCTTTGTTATTTTAATTATTCTGTGCAGCCAGTATCGCCATGTATGGTTAAACATAGCTCTCACTGGCCTGAAAAATCTGCACATAATTCCAGAAATCGCACAGAATTCAGGAAATATTTTTCCTAATGGCCTGACTTGACCAAGGACAGCTTTGTTCAGACCTCTGTCACATCATGGGATAAGAAGAGACCCAAGACAATACTCATCTGGCATTCTGGTGTCAGTTTTGCACAGATTTCCTGCATATCACTTTGCTGGGGGGCTGGCACTGAAGTGACTGTGTAAATAACTGTATTTTATGATAGGCACCAAAATTAGGGTTCAGTGTAAAGCATGTGGGAGTCCTCCTAGGAGCCTGGATTTGTCCTATGTACTTAACTCTCTTTGACACTTTTTAGATGAGATAGCAATGAAATACAGTGATATTCACTGGATAGCTGGAGGAGGAGGAGAACAGTTTGTGCCTTGACAGACTGAAGTGTTTTAAAATATCTTTTGCAGCTATTGAGAGTTACAGTCTTTCATGTTTTAGTTATGGGTCAGCTAGAGTTTAGTTTCAGCTAAGATGGAGGAAGATGGGTGGTGAGTGGAGAAAAACTGGAAAAAGTTGGGTGAATATTTGATTTTTTTAAATGTGAGAAAATTCAAATTAGTCTGAGAAGATCTACAAAGGAAAGATTAAATTCTGCCAGCACCAGTCCTAGAAATAATCCCCTGTTAATGTACCAAACCAGTCACATGAGCTAAATTTTACTTGCAGACTCTTTCCTCAGATGTGTTCCCACCTTTCCGGTATTTCTTTTTAAATATTATTTCCACTAAAAAGGCTAAAACACATTTGGCTATTCTGATTATGCATACATGATGATGTGATCCATTTGGATGATATTTTTCAATATTCATGGCAGACAGTCCCACCCTTTAGGCTGAAACTCTCTTTGATTTCAGGTGAGGATTTTTTGCCTAATGATCAGGCCCTGGGGTGTTTGGCTCATCAGTTGCTACGTAATCAGCTAAGAAAAATTTGAATTGATAAAAAGCAGGAATAATGGCACAGATTGCTGGCAGGACAAAGACATCTCAGGCTGTACATGTAAGAAAAATCACCCCTGAAGAAAAAAAAAAAAAAAAAAGGAAAAAAAAATTTAAAAAAAAAAAAGTAGAAATGTAGCTAATGTTGTGTGTGCTACTGTGTTATACATTCACAACAGAAGACTCAAGGAAGGAGTCAGACAACATTGTCAAGTGCCAGACCAACTCAGCAACTGTTTCAAGTTGCTGAGAGCAGTTGTTGAGAGAAAATTGCTGAGAAAAACAGAGAATAAACCCCCAGCATTCTGTGAGAGTGAGAGCTCCAGGAGTTTGTGTCCATGCAGGAGTTGTAGAATCACGGACTGGTTTGTGTTGGAAGGGACATTAAAGTCCTTTGGGCAGGGACACCTTCCACTATCACAGGTTGCTCCAAGCTCTGTCCAGCCTGACCTTGAACATTTCCAGGGAGGGGGCAGCCTCAGCTTCCCTTGATAAACTATGCCAGGGCCTCTCCACACTCAGAAGGAACAATTTCTTCTTGAAATCCAACCTAAACCTCCTCTGTGTCAGTGTGAAGCCATTGTCCCTTGTCCTGTCACTCCAGGCCCTTGCCAAGAGTCTCTCTCCATCTTTCCTGTGGGCTCCCTTCAGGCACTGCCAAGGTCACAGTGAGGTCACCCCAAAGCCTTCTCCTCTCCAGGCTGAACAATCCCAATTCCCTCAGCCTTTCCTCCCAGCAGAGCTGCTCCATCCCTCTGATGCCCTTGGTGTCCCTGCTCTGGCTGCAGCAGCTCCCTGTCCCTCCTGTGCTGGGCCCCAAGGCTCTGCAGGGGGGTCTCTCCTGAGTGGGGCAGAGGGACAGGATCCTCCTTTTTTTGATGCACCCCAGAACAGGATTGGCTTTTCTGTGCTGTGAGTCCTGACTTGTGTCCAGCCCCTGATCCACCAGCATCCCAAGGAACTCCTGTAGATCTGGCACAGAGCTTTGAAACCATTTCCCAGTGCTTGGATATCTGCAGCCCAAGGTTTGTGGCCACCTGGAGGCAGGCACTGCTGTCACGTAGATGCCACATGGGCTTCAGGAGAGGCTGGTGGGGACACCACTCTAGTGGTGCTTCACTGGCAATGGACCACTCAAGATAGTCAGAGCTGTAGACCAGGTGGCCCAAAACTGGCCAGGGGAACCCTGTGGAAAAACTCTGTGATATTCCCAAGGTTTGAGGACAAAGGAGCACTGTGAAAGCATTTTATAAGCCACCATTGTGCCATCAAAGTGCCTGAAGCCCCTGCTCTGGGGAAAATACACATCTTATATATCTCACATGATATTAGAGATTGGTTCCCACTTTTGTAATAAAGTGTTTTCTATCCAAATGCTGGACAAAAGGCATCCAGTCTCTGAGGCTGTTTTCAGGTGGCTTTTAGCCACCAAAGCTCCTGGTATTTCTTTAGAGCATTTTCATTTTCTGAACAGCATAAATGATGTCACTTATCGATTGCCAAACCTATTTCATAATTTCAATAACCTCCAGGGGACTGATTAAATCTGAAATACTTTGGCCTATTTTAAAGGAAGTCTAATTGTGTTTTTAAGTCAGCCTTGGAACACATGATTCTTTATTAACCTAATAAGCCTCCATTATCCCATTCCCAAAGTTCTATTCAAGCCCTGTATTTAGTGTAAAGTACCGTGCACTGGTTAATTAGAGCATATTATCTTGGATGAAAATGCTGAATCTTATTCTGCAGAGTCAGGGCTTGGAGAATTTGTTAATACTCTGCGTGTACCCAGCTTGGTTCTTATCTGAGCCCTGGCATGTGTTAGCAGGGCAATTACCTACTTGCAATAGCTGCCTGCTACTTGGCAGAGGGGAGTGCTGAACAGAGAGTTATTTCACCAAAGATAGAAAAGTGACTCATTTTGATTACTCAGTCATGTCCTCTCCTCCTCGTGCGTGCACAATGGGAAAGTCTGATGGAACCAGGGGAAAGAGGAGCAGCATGTGTTGCAGTCACTTCTCTTGTTCACCACGTCGCTGTAGCAAAAGTAAAAACCCAATAATTATAATGTAACAAGGCTGAGTAATAAAACATTTCATCTTCCCACATTTAGAAGGCGAATCTGAATTTAAAGGGAAACAACAAGTTAAAGACTTCAAGGAGTAAAGGACGGCGATAATTTAATTTCTGTTTACCACAGTTTCCAGTCTGCTTGGCCTTCTGGCCTCTGTCTTTGTGTTCTTGTTGCAAAAAGGAGAAGTGTTCTCATCCAAACAGCACCCTGATTTAAATTAGTGTGGTACACTTTACATGAAAAGTGTATTTACAAAATACACTCTTCCCAACCTGGTCTGGGAAGACTGAGCAGACAGTGTGTGTCAGGTGACATTTCTAAAGCCTCCTCCTGACTGGGAGACCCCATTCCCATATTTAAGGGATCAAGGCCTGTGGAAGTCTCCTGAAGCTCACAGACTCTCAAAACCATCTGTTACAGACATATTCCATCATTTTAAAAAAGTTTTTTCATGAAACTGCTCAACCAACTATGCCCATTTTCCCACTGAAAAAATATTATTAAGTTCAAAAATTTGCAGCACTAAAAGCTATATCCCTAAAAAGCCAGAATAAACTGTTTGCCTCTGCAATAATCTGTTCAGCTTGATGGCCTGTTCAATTACACATCATTATGCATTTTCCATGCCAATTAATTTAGGAATAGTCCCTTAATCTAATGCAACCTTGGTTCAAAAATTGGAAAATTGTTTTCAGGAAGAGTTTCATGACACCCCTGCAAGGTTTAGCCTAATGGTGTCATTTGAAACACATGCAGATTTGTAGTTGTACATCTGACAATGGCTCATTAATGTAGCAGCAGCATTTAAAACACAGCATACAGTAGATAATTTTAATCTGGAGGACAGAATAATAAATATTTTTTCCCTTCCTGATTTTTAATATAAAATGATCTATTTTACCTCTCGTGACATCACCAGAAGGATGTCCAGTAAAACAACAGTTTCAAAGCCATAAAGTAAAAATTTTCAGATGTTTTTCTAGTACTTTCTAAAATTAAGCACTTTCTTAAAAAATAATAAAAAAAAAAATTAAAAATCAACACTGAGTTACTGGAAAGCCCTCTCAGACAGTGACCACGCTGCTGACAGACACTTCTTGACCTTTCACCAGTGCTCTGTGGCTCTCCTGAAACCTTCTCCAGTGACCTTCACGCCTCCCACTGCTGGGACTGCTCTCCTCACTGAATCCTGACCTCTGATCACTGTTTCAGTAAGACTTTAAATTTACATGGCTTCAAATATCTTTTTAGTACCCTTCCTTTATCTAAACACTAGTTCTCAGTGGAAAATTGTGGTGGTTGTCTGCCAATGAGAACATTAAGACATGATTTCAATAAAAACGATGCATGAAATTTTGCCCTAATGGATATGTTTGAACCTTTTAGAATGCAATAACTTCAATAATATTATTTTTTTTGTTCCACAAAAATGATTTCCCCATTTTTCAGCCATCTCTAATTTTAACAATAACTTGCAGGTGTTTCCTGTTAAGTTGGTAATAACTGTGTCCTGGGATAATAAAACTTTTTGGGTTTGGCCCATTTATCATATTTAAATTATAACTTAAAGGTGCATCCTGTTTACAAGGTAATAATTATATAAGGGTCTAAACAAACTCTTCTGGAGCCAGTCCAACCTATTGTGTTATGCTGGGCATAAAGAAACCTTGGATAATGCCACAGGTAGTAAAAGTTGAGTCTCCCTTCGTAGCAAAAAATGGGGAAGAGATAGGGAAAAAAGGTCGGTGTGTTGCCTAAATTAGGAAATTAATTTTGAAAAAATAAAGAGTCTCCAAAATGAGCAATTAAATCATCTTAAACCTTAGCTGATGGCCAGACAGTGAGAACACACCCATGTGAATTCCTTAGGGTGGAGGTCAGCAGAAGATGTAAATGCGCAGCCCTGCACCCCCTGCTCCGTCTCCCGTGTCCTCCCAAGGGTCCCCTGCCCGTCTCTGGCTGTGTTCCCCTGGCTCTGAGGCAGCACTGCCCCATTCCAGGACCACTGGCCTCAGCCTCCCATATCCCTTCTTGCTCTGTGCCATGGCTGGGATTTTAAATCACGCTTCTTTTTATCAGGAGAGAAGACCCAGAAGGTTCAAAAAAACCCCCCAAACCCAAGGGAAAGAGGTCAGGTCTTGAACTCACAAGTCCTCTGTTAGACTGCTGCGTCACAGTGAGATCTGGGGTCTCATGCAGAGCTCTCCACCTTGCCCCAATCTCTTGCACTGATGATCCCAAATTTCCTGCCCCAGCGCCAGCCGGGTGCTGTCCACCTCCGTGGTTTAACAGCCTGCAGAACCTCGTGCAGTGGGACAACAGGCACTCCTTTGTTGAGGTCAGGACTTAGGGGGATGTGGAAGGAATTTGGGTTGTCCTGTGTGCAGAGGAAAGTAGCAACTGCAGCATGAAGCACGGAGAGATACCAGCCTTGAAAAAAGCTACTCCAAAAATAAACTCCAGAAGCCATCAGTGCATTTGCTCGCATTGTAGCTTGGCTCCAGTGTTTCACTGTTATTTCTTAACAGCAAAATAACCCCCAAACATTTTTCCTTTTTTTGGAGTTTTTTTCTTTCTTTCTTTTACACTTTTTTTTCCTTTTTTTTTTTTTTCTACATTCTGCACAGTATGAGTAATTCAAGGAGAGAATAAAGGCTGGCATTGTATAGCACACTTTCTCATGCGCACACAAACCTCCTTCCAGCTTACTGAAGGAATCAAAGGGTGGAGGGCGTGTCTCCAGCATTTCATGTAAATGACGTCTTTTTTTTGTTGTTTTCTCCTGTTTTAATGCCACCATAAACGCAGTGTGATGAAGCATTGATGAAAAATGAGCCCATGACACATCGTACTTTTAGAACAGCTCATATATTTGGCCGAGCCCCATTTGTGTCTTTTTTTTCTTTCCCCCCTCTCCCCCCCTCAGCTCGAGCACAGGTTCACAAACACCTTTGCCATGAGGAGGAAATGCAGGTTTCTTTTCACCCTGAGCAGCAGTGGCATCCCTCTCCTCAGGGTGCTTGAGGCAGCTCGTGCCACCCAAGCAGGCATCACACCCTCACCAAAGTCACAGCCTGGACAGGCCAGCGGTCACCCCGAGCCTCCAGCAGGGTGGATGCTTTTGTTCCTCCCCCATCTCCCACCAGGCATGGGACTGTCACCTTCCCTGAAGCAGTGTCACTGCCCAGAGTAGAGAAATCAGGGCGTCCTCGTGAAAAAATGCAGCTTCTTATTCATCAGGTGACTTGGAGGGAGTTGGGGGTTAACCTACATTTTATTGAGAATCTTCTTTTTCTGTATAGCACTGTCCTGGATTTCTTGGTAACAACTGGAGTCCTGGATTTAAAACTACCTAGGAAAGAACTCAATAAGTTCTAAATCACCAAGAGTGCCCCAGCTGTCAGAGGGGGACAGGGGACACTGTCATACGGGAAATTAAAAGCCTTGGTGGTGAATCTCCAGTGGCACAAGTGTTCCCATGCACACGTGCCAGTCCTGGCCCTGCAGCAAGGTCCATCCTTTTGGCAGCTCTTCCTGACAAAGGGAAGGTCAGGGATGGTCTCCTGGCACAGACACACTGCAGACCTCAGCCTCACCTTCTGATCTGGCCTCCTGAGCATTTGTGTTCCGCTGGAAATGTGGATTTCACCAGGTGGGGAAAGGCAGAGTGGAATCTAACAGTGCTGGAGGCACAGCATGGAAGAGTTTTCCCAGGAAAAAAGGAAGCTGGATAAAATCAACAGTTTTCAAATGTGGCCAAAGAGCCCATCATGTTAGCTGGCAAGGTCTGCTTTCTTAATCATCATTGTGAGAGCACCAGCAGCATAAAGCTGTGTCTTATAAAAGTCCTCTCTAGTGTCTAGACCAGTGTACAAAGAGTTGTCGTTTCTCATTTGCCTTTATCACTTTGCCTGTGTTGAGATATGGCACAATATTTTATTTTAAGCTTATTTTTTTCCAATCAATTTTTGTAAGTTTTCAAATATGACAAAGGACTCATGTCTGCTCCCCAGAAAGATCCATCATTTCTTTAATGGAGACTTTCAAAGCAACATAAGGGAACGGGGCATAAGGAAACTACTTGAATTTTCATTGTTTTGAAAAACATGTAAACATACCAGTTTTAAACCAACCACTTTTTCCCCATTGTTGCCAAAAATCCTATAATGCTTTCCACATGGCTGTTTAAGCTGTGAGAGGTGACATCAGACACCCAGGAGAACATAGGGAAAACCTGGGTATTGCTGACAAACCATGGGCAGTTCCTTCATTTCCAAAGTTATCAGGACCACACATGGCACAAGCACAAATTAATGCCATTTCTCAACTTGATTATGCTCATTTCCCTGGGTGACAATGTCTCCTGGACAAGATAAGCCTGTTCCTGCTGGGAGCTGCTTCTGCAACTCAATTCAGAAAACAAGGTCAATCAAGCCCCTATTTCCCAAAAAAAAGTCATTACCAGCAATTTTCTCCATTTTGTAACAAAGCTCCAGAGGTTGCATGACCCCATTTCTGTCATCAAAACTGTTTCCTTTTTTCCCCTCTTCCTCAGGCAGGCTGCAGGGAGGATTTGAAATAAGGAAATAAGGAACTAAATGAGTTTCTTGAAATTAGCTTTTCATAGCAGAGCTACAGGAACCATGCTGATTGAAATTAAGTCCTTGGGGAATACATTTCTTCTGGCAAAAATAACATCTCCTAAAACTTTTGTCAGTCTTTTCACACCAATAATTTATATTTCAGAACTTACTTTAAGATGAGGTTGCGTCTGAGGGTAATTATTTGCTTCTAGAAACAGATAAAGCTAAAAGCATGCTGATAATCTGCTTCTAATCTCTCTGTACCAACCTCCTTTGGCCCCATACAAATCTTCTGGTCAGTGATAAATTTGGCAGCTCTGTTTTGGCAGCTCAAACTCAGCTGATCTGAGCGCTGTTTTTAAAACAAAAACAAAAGCAGCTCCTCCTTTATGAAATACATGTCCACTGTTCACTCCAAGCTGCAACTGGTAAGGCTGAAAAAGGGTTAAATCCCAGTTTTTCATGGCCACATTGAGTGCTCCTATATTATTTTGCCTCCTTGATTTTAAGTCAGCCACATGCCCGCTGCTGAAACTACAATGCAGTCAGTGTCTGGATCTCTGACAAAGATCAGGCTTTCATCCCTGTTATTTGTGTTACTCCTCAGAGTTTTTTAATGGTTTTTAGCAGAGAAAAATAACAGTCATGGCTTGGAAGTGCTTCAGAATGACCCAGCACTCACCATCGTGCAGCCCTTTCAGGGATGCTTTGGGATCCAGGTTCTGGCTGCTGCTCCAAGGGGATCTGTGTCTTCTCAGGCAGGTTTCCAGTGACTGGCACTGAGAAATAGAATAATCTGTAATAAAGAGGAGCAGAATTCTACATTCACCCCAGAGACTGGGGCTTGATACTTTCAGGGAAGCTGCAGTCAAGTGGAAGAAATATTCATTTGATCACATCAGCCAGATCATGTGAGATTTCAGCTCAGCATGGTGGCAGGACAGTCACACCATTCCGTGTCACCTGCCAGGGGAGTTGTCCTTATCCACCACGGACAATAAGCTTTGCCTGGACCCAAATTCATACTACAACAGTTGCTTCTCCACTCTTTTTCTTAAAATCTCTTTCTGCAAGAGGCTCCTTCCAGAGCTGTCTTCAAGTCTTAGAGAGTGTGCAGGGAGGTTTTTGCCTCCTGCATCACTCCACATCCTAAACACTTTAAATAAGGGGGACCTTGAAATTCTTGATCACATGGGGTATGTTACCACTGCACATTGAAGTAACACGTTTTCCATCTCTGAGTCTCCTTTTCCTTTGCCTTTGGCCATCATTCTCTGCTGGATAACATCTTGGAGTTTTCTTTGCTCAGAAAAGTGTCTGCTGAAAGTCACTCTTCGCCCACAGCTACCTGACATCACACACAGCATCACACACAAACCTACTTTTCCTCATGTTGGCAGTTTGGCAAGGAAACACATCGAATGGTTGATAAATGACCCTTCTGTGGGGGTGACAGAAGCGGCCTCAGAACTCACCTCTGGTTTATGATGTAAACTTCACATTTTCCCAGAAGATAAAGGAATTTGCACACGTGGTGAACTTGCCGTTGTCATTCGTGTCAGGATTTGAAGATGAATTAGCAACTGTCTGATCCAAAGTCCACTGAAGACAGTAAAGGCCATAAGGAATCAAAGACAATAAAGATACGAAAGAGTACTGACAGCCAAGATATTATTATCCCTTTTTTTTTTTAATAAAAAACAGTTCAATCAACTCTTTTGTTTATGCTCTGCAGCATATAAATAAGCATATCATGACACATTTTTCTATCTTGGCAAAAACAGCTTAACAGAACAACATCAAATCATCAGTATCAATCAATCCATTAATTTCATAGCTGAGTTATGTAAGGAATTAATCTTGTACTCAAAGATAGACTAATCTGAGACTGCAAAACAGTACCCTGCTACTAAATCCCAGCTGTAGAGGGAGGGACTGGGCTTCTGATGGGCAAAATAAGAATTAGCTGCTCCCAACTGTCCAGTGTGTCATGAACTTAGTTGGATTTAACATACTTCCTCTGCCTCTACACGAGCCATACTCTGACCACAACTCAGACCAGATGATCAGGCAAGAGCAAGGGGTGTTTAACCAACAGCAGGTACACCAGTCCCCCTCCTGCTTCCCCCAGCTCTGGATCCAGATTTCTGTCCAGAAATCTTGCTCAGCTGAAAAAGAAATCAGTTTTAGTCGTTTGCCTGGCATAAGATTGCAGGTCTTTTAGCCAAGCCAGGGCTCCTGCTGCAGACCAGACCCCAGGGGGATGCAGCCATGCATTTGCAGATCCCTGGTGCAGGACATGCACAGGGGAAAGGCACACAGGCTCACACCCCTCCAGGAAATCCCAGGGAGAGAGGTGGAGTGCTGCCCTCAGCCCTGTCCAAGTGGGGCTCAGCACTCCTCCAGAGCCTGACAAATAGATGGCCTTTGTCTGATGCCCCCGAGGGCAAATGCAAGCTAATAAAAACTCGAGTCCACACAGATAACGTATAATTGTAACTGGGTTTTAGGTAATGGTCTTCCAGGCTATCTCATTATTCTCTTTGAACAGGCTTTGAATTACACTTTTGCAATTTTAGATAAAAGTGAACCAGCGGTTTTGCAGCATTAGCAAACTAAGTTAGATTGAATAGTTAGAATTAATGGGTACTTTGATTTCATCTTTCCCTTTAACCTTGAAACCAGCAATCAGGCAGCAAAATCATTTTCCCCTGCTCATGTTTTTTCCCTCAGTCATCTTTCTCTATTCTGCCCTCTCAGGCACTCGCTTTTAGTTTGTTTGACTTTGGCCAGGCTGCATTTCCAATTCATGGGTGCTCTCTGGAACACCAATGCCTGCATCACAACAGTATTTTCAGTATTGAACTGTGACTATTTGTAACCAGGATGAAGTATAAATCTTTCTGTTGGTGGTGACCCAACAAGTTCTTCTGGCTCTGCTTGTTTTTTGGGTTTGGTTTTGTTTTGTTTTTCTCTTAGTGAGTCCATTGTAATGGCCATTAGTGTTGTGGAGTCTGAATGAATCATAACAAACTCCACTTTCCTTTTGCTCCAGTGGCTTATACACAGCAGAAGAAATCTCTAAGGAGCTCTCCCACATGTTCTGCTTTTCCCTCAGGCAGACATGGTCCCCCCTAAACAAGCCTAAATCACCTATTCCCAGCCATGAGCCTCTGACAGCCCTGAAATGAATTTATTCTTGGTCTTACACATAAAACTAACAAGCACACAAGTCCTTAGTTGATGTGGATGTCCAAGGCACTTCTGGGTAATGCACCCAGACTCATCCAGCAACAGCAGGGTTCCTAAATTTCCACTGTAAAGGCCACAGATCTCCTGTGGAAGAGGAGAACCCTCACATCTCCACCAGACCTGCAGTGGAGGCCTCATACAGACAACTCAAATGTGCTTGCAGTCTGGTGCCAACAACACTGCAAATAAAACATGCAATAAAAACACAGCTGATATGTATATTAGCCTTATCTGAGCAGAGAGTAGCAGCTAGATGTGCCTCTTCATTCATTTATTCCATAGCTCCACAGGCTAGGCCACCTCCCTGACTTCCCTCTGCTTTGGACCAGAGAGGCCACACAAATGAAAGCAGTGGCAGAAGTTACCACAAGAGCACCATGTCCCACACTCCCTCCTCTTTGCATTTTTCCTCCACAATATTTATTTGGGGGAAAAAAAGTGTTTATGCAGGGTTTACAATCCACAAAGCCCTAAAGAATTGTAGAAGAAAAAAAAATCTCAGGTGCTTCTTAAGAAATTCCTCATTTCTAAACCTCAGTGGATTAAAGTTTCTGCCCTAATGATCCTTGTGAGTGCTTTTGTGTAAAACTTTGAATAACTTTATTGATTACATTCCGTATAGCACAAGTCTCTGGAATCTTATTCTTATTTTTCTCTTCTCAAAAGCTCCTATAAAGACATACAGTACCAGAATGGATTAGTGCATTAGCCCTTGCCTCTGCAGACTTACTTGCAATCCAGAAAGGATTTGGATGAAGGGAGCCTTACCAGGCAGGATCACACTTCTTAGTGGAAAATATTTCCATACTGAAAAAATGGGAAATGCAACGTTTAGCACAGTTCAACCTGTTTGATAGCCTCTTCTGTGTGAGGCACCAGGCTGGCTACAGAAACAGCACCACAGGCAGCCCTGGGATGCCTCGACAGGGCTGTCTCAGAGCTAGGACAGTTTTCATAAAGAGCTTTCTCAGAAGAGGATAAAAGAAAGCCCTTTGGTAAAGCTGAATGGGAGAGTCCAGCTGGCATAACAGAAGTTACAGGTGAAAAATGAGGTTTCTTGGCAGAATGTTTGGTCTGATTGAAAGAGCAGCCCACAATTTTCTCTTTCCTCTGACAGTGCCTCCATAACTATTTTCTTCCTGGTGTTTTCCAACACAAGGCTCTTCCACATAAGAAAACAGATGACAAGGTGAATACAAGTTTCAGTTTTAAAATTATTTTCAGGGCCTTCAGTCTGTTTTGAGAAAGGAAACAGGACTTCAGTCTAAAACCAGACTCTCCACCCTCTCTTTCTACCCTCCCTTGTCCTTTCCACCTGTTTAGATGTTTTCACAGTGGGATAACACATTCATTCCCTCCAGACCAGGGCTCAGCTGTTAGGAATGGAAAATAAAACCCAAGTTTGCAGAGTATTTTTAGCCCAGGGAAAATAAAGCGGTTGCAAATACCGTCCACCCAGCAGCTCCTCCGCCTTGTGCAGATCCCTGCCCAGAAAGAAAGGAAACCACAGGGCCAGGCTGAGCCCACTGATTTTATACCCACGCCAAGCACTCCGGAGTGACTCACCCAACAATCCCACCCTTCTTTTTGTGCCTGTGTGGAGCTGCCCTCCCCAGAGGTCACATCAGCTGGTCCCTGCCGTGGCTGTGGCACCGGTGCTGCCACTGCCACAGATGCGCCCAGCTCGTGGCTCTCACCCCAGCACAGATCATCTGTTGGTGACAGGCTCACCACCAGGTTGCAGATGGGTCTCTGTTTCCCTCTGATCTCCCCAGCCTCGAGGGAGAGGCCTTCTGAGCAAAGGCAGCGTGTAAGGGGATACAACTCTAAACAGATGACACATATTTTAGATCCACCTAATGGCTGACCCTGGTTTCCAGGCTCCCCAAGTGCCATTTGTCTTTAACAAATGGCCACACCGGCTGTGGAGATGATATTTTAAAAATGTCTTTGAAAGGGCTGACTTGCCTCTAATGGCATCTGCAGCGTGTGTGCCCCTGACAGTTGTCCTCTGTGCTGTCAGGCTGCTGCCACTGCAGGTGAAAGCAAAGTATTCTGAAATAGAAGTTGTAAACTGACAAGGAAGTGTGTTTAGAAAAAGCATGTCCTGAATGGAAGAGGTGGTTTCAAGAACCAAAGAGAGGAGGATCTAGAACACGCTATCATCCATGGCTAGGTCTGAGCATCCTTGGACTGTGAGCTGTTAATTGAGTTTATGCTGAAGCTGTAGCAAAGCAGTGATTTCTTTATTGTTTCACTGACTGTGCAGCACCTTGTATGCAACAGAAACACTGGATGATGGCTAAATTGTTCAAACATTGCTGAGAGGAAGATTTTAATCCTGAAATATCCTTTAAGCAAATTTTTCCAGCTTTCTGTCTCTGTCTTGGGAAAACCTGGATATTTTGTACAACTCCCTGGGACATCTCCCTGTGAAACTAAAACTACTACAACATCTCAGGGTGTGGGCTGGGTGCAGGGGCAGCCCCAGGTGCTCCCAGTGCCTTGGGCACACTGCACACACCCAAAGGCTGGAGCAGCGAGTGCACACCGGGTCTCACAAGGACCACGCTTGTTATGAAGGCATCACAAACAGCTCAGACATATTCTCCTGTCCAAGAAATCCTGGAAAGAAATATGGCAACTCCTTTGGGAACCATTCAACTCTGCTCCATCTCCATTTACTTAGTCATCAGCAGCATGCTGCTGTGGGCTCACTTAGTTGTGGGAGTATTCCCAACAGACCTCCTTAAAAAGCACTTTCTATTTAAGACCAAAAAACAGCTGCTGATAATGCTGCCTGAAGCTGGCCATTTTGCTTCTGGCTTCTATAGATTCCACATTTTTCCTATCCAGCCAGCACAACAAGCAGTTTAGCATCCATTGCCTGGGATTTCTGAAAATGCTCAGCACTGACCTGACTGATCTCACTGTAACCAACACCGAGTGTGCTTTGCTTTCCTCTTCCTTTTATTCTTGAAAAGATGAAGCACCCACAAATAGCAGATCATCTGCAAAGTTAAGGCATGGTTATTCCAGTAGCTGACACACTGCTCCATGAATGCTGGCTATTTACAGCAAATGTAATCCCAGTTTATCTTCTACAAAATCTTTAGCACGTTATTTCTGGGAGTTCAAGTTATAACTGCTATGATTTGTGAGTGTATAATTCAGGGAAGCTGTTCTATTATTCCATTCCAGTTTGGAGACTTGGAGGAAGAATATCCTCCTGAAGCTTTCAGTCCTTCTGCAGAGAAGTGAGTAACATATGCGTGGTATTATGTATTAGCAAGTATTTAAACCCTCCCCAGGTCTGGCAATATTGCTGCTGGTATATAGCATAAATTCCTTGGGAATTGGGCTTTTTCTTCTTTTAGTAGTGCTCCCACCAACCCAGCCAGCTTTACCCATCTTGGATTCAGGGTGTCAGTGAAGACCCATCTGGACAACTCTGATTCAGAACTCCCAGCCTCTCCTTGGAGATCACCAGAAGAAAAAAAGATTTTAAGAACAATGAAAACATTAACAACACAAGCCAGATTTTTAAATGGCAGAGTCTTTGTTTGCTACCAAAAGATATCTTAGCTAGGATTCTCTTAAGTGCTGGCTTTCAGGCTTTTTCCCAATTCTATGGACCCAGGGGGGCAGTGTCCACTGAAGACTCTGCTACAGCAAGCTCAAGCACTCAAGGCCAAAACAAGAAGTGCTGTTTTTCTCTTTTTAAGCTCCAGAGAGGCCAATAAGAAATCCACAGACCTCAAGTGATTCTGCTAACCACAGCAGAAAATATCCACTGTGGAGTAACATTAGCAAAACTCTGCCTACAGGTCATGAGTTTCTTCAAGAGTGACTTTTTTCCCAGATGCTCTTTTCAAGCAGGCTCACAAAACCTTTGATACAATTTCCTGTTATTTGCAGGATGGAAGACAAAAAAAATGGGCATTTTAGTCAAGGCACACATAGGCAAAGCTCTCTATTCAGAGTCTAGCTCAATCAAAATTGTAGTTAAACTGGTAGTGACAGGACCAGGCTCCAGCAGACACCAAGTGCTTCTGAAAAGCCCACTTTCCATGACAGGGAAACTGGAGAAGCAGTAGATTTTGTAAATCTGACAGGAGCACTCTGGATGCTGACTGGAGCTCGGGTGTTGCATTTTTACTACACGAGGTGAGGATACACTTCACAGATGAACACAAACAACCAACCTCTGGACATTTCTTCAGCGAGATGTGCACTTAAACACTTATTTACAGCTGCTAAAAGTCTCATTTTCCAAATGCTCTCAAAAGAAGTTGAAAGGCTCCTAAGCTGTGGCTTGGATGTCAAAAACAGTATTTGGAAGAGTCTCAGTTGTTCTCTGAGGGAGAACAGATTTTTTTATGGACTTGCTCTACGTAGATGATTGAATCAGAGGACTAAAAGTGGATTTTTGCCTTCTCAGAAGCTGGGCAGTGGTTGCCTTGGCTTGCTCTAACAGCTCCTGGGTACCTGGTCCCACATGTGAGCAGGTGAATAATTGACAGATGGTTTTCTTTATGCAGCTAAGTAATAACTTTCAACATTATGTCAGGAGAGATTAGCAAGCAGGGGAAAAACGCACCGAGGAAAGCTGGGGCTTAAACTTGTTACCCGGCATCCCCCCGTGCCAACCACGGCCAGGGGCGCCCAAAGGTGCTCGTTAGAGAGGGTGTTTACAGGTGAGCCATTATCAGGTACTGATATAAAATACTGCTCTGGAAAATCACATTTAATAAGCTCCAGCTGCCTGGGAAATTAAAAGCGAAATTCCCGCAGCAAACAGTCAGTCTGGAAAACAAGCAGTGGTAGGGCTGAAACAAAGGAGCTGAGCTTGAAAAACAGAGCTGTGACTGAGTCAAGCTGCAGTTTGGAAAGGATATCAGATGGATGTTTTCCTAGGCTTGCTTTTATGCAGATTTGCTCCTGCCAGCATAAGGAGCTGCTGAGGCCACAGCCTGTCTTCTTTTGCCTTTGCATTCTTACCTGTGCCCCCAGACTTTGCTGCCACGAGATCACAGGCTATGTCTCTGGGCTGGCTTAGAAAATGCAACAGTTTGCAGAGGTGTAATAATGTGTTTTATTTGAAAACAGAACTTAAAACAGAAATAGAAACACAAACAGTGAGGCCTGGCAGCCCCTCTCCCCTGCCACTCCCAAGAGCTGGTTGTCTCCTGCTTCCCCTCCCAATTTTCTGTTGGCTCAGTGCCTCCCCAGCTGGCAAAAAATGGGGGTGATGATCACCCTTTCTTCCTAAGATGATGATGAACCTTTCTTCCTAAGGCCAAATGGGAACAAGACCCCACTGGCTTCCCTCTGATGGCACAAAACACCACTGGGGCTGCAGGGCTGATGCTGCCCTGTGCCAGGCATCCATTGCCTTCATCCTCTGCTTGCAGAATAGCCCCCTGCTTCAATAAAATGAAATATAAACTAGCAAAAGAAATGCAGCCTACCTGACCCCAACAGCTCTATCTTTTCACTTTGTGGAAGGGATGGAGAACCTCGAGACTGATTTCCTGGTTCATTTAAGGAAGACCCAAGGGGACAATCAGTGGCAGAAGAGAGCCACACTGGCTTTAAGTGGACTGGTTTGGGTACCAGAAGCAGCAGAGCCCTGTCCAGGCTAATTCACTCTTGTTCTTTCAGCCTGATGGAAACAGAACATACCTTCTGTCACCCTTTCAGGAGGCCTGGCGCATCTGGGGCTATCATAAGCTCAGACTTCATCTGTTTTATAACAGGATTCCAGTGTTGCCTGTGGATGGTGAGCTTTCTTAAAATGCTTTCCCAGGGCAGGATAGGGATTTTGGCCATCCACCTTCATTTCCATTATTTTCCATGGCTGCAGAAAAATTTTTAGACTAGAGGTGTGTTTAGTTTAGAGGGCCAGTGGTGTTCAGAAAGGATGCTGGTGATCCTTCCCCATCTGGGAAAAAGGCTTTTTGTTATCCCCACAGACTCCATTGGAGTAATAGACTTGCATCTTCCCTGAAAGCTGATTCACAATGTTCTCTTGTGGTTGTACACCAGCAAATCATGAATGCAATTTCCATCCTATCACCCACCTATGAACACAGCTTTTTAGTTGTTCATGGCCCTCATGACCAAATTTTACCGGATCAAAATTGTCCCTTCTGTTTATTTTTGAGTATCAGGAAAACTGGCATGGCTTACTTATGCTTCAAAAAGCAAACAAGCAAATGCATAACTGGGCCCTAGATGCCAACAACAACATTGCATGTTTATTGTGATGGTTGGACATACAGCCAATAGATTTTGAGTATACTGGTGAAATGCTAAAGGCAGATTAAGTATGCAGAAAACTGGTTGAGTAGCTTTGAAGTTGTGACAATAACCATTTCCAAGCACAGTCAAAATTTCCATTACGTTTCTTGGCTTGGTCTCACTTCAGGAGGCTGGATCTTGCACACTTGGTAGAACTTGCTAATCAGTTTTTTTCTGTTTTATCTGAAGTGCTTTTCACTTTGGGGGCAATTGTGAAGCAAAATAGAAACAAGGAACAGCACAGTCCAAAGACATTTAAGGTAGCCAGGAACAGTGCACTCTTGGAGGAAAGGCTGTCCTGAGACATGAACAGAGCTGACTTTTTATTTCCCTGTTTGTCTGCACCAAGGCTAAATAATACTTTCTAACATTCTCTTAGGACTTTATAAGCTTGTTTAGTCTGTCCCTCCTCAAGGTGACCCTCTCATTGTCAAACCCAGCCCGATGGGAATTTTAGGTGTTTGCTGAATCTGTGAAATGTGTTCTAGCTAATTGTTTTTTACTATTTCACTAACATTTCCTATGCCATGCAGTCACTTTACATCTTCTCTCCCATTTTTCTCCTGGCAGCAGGAGCAGAGCTGAGACTGCCAGCAGTAGTGAGGCTTCTTGGGATTAAAAACACCCCTTACAGACTGCAGAGAGCCAAGGGTGGCATGGACTACAAATGACCTTTTTTTTCCTGATTCATAGTTTGAAAATTGATAGAGCTGTGGGTTTCCCAGAAACTTGACCTGAACTGAGTCCATCTAATTATTTCTTACTCCTGTATCCTGCCCTGTGTTTTCTTTCAGTAGCTGGGCATTCTCTTCCAGCCAAAAGGGTAAAAAAAAAAAGAGGAAAACCTTCAAGAACATTTCCCTTTTCAGTGTGTAGGAGGGGAAGAGTGGAAGTGCCCAGCAGCAGCAGCAGCACGTGGCCACCCAAACCCTCAGGTCCATGTGATGGCACAGCTGAGGATGTGGACAAAGGCAGGGGCAATCCCAGCCTCTGCTGAGCCCAAGGTCGCCGGGCTGGGGAGCAGAACTGTTCAAAGCTCCCCCAGGCCACCTCCCCAGACAGCCTGGCCAAAGGGCAGGTCAGGCTGAGACGCTTCATTCCCTTCTCCTTGATCTTTCCCTTGATCTCCCAGACATCACAGGAAGTCTTTGAAGCAGTGCAAATAAGGGCAGGAGCTGCTGCCTTAGGTTTAGATCCCCACAAATTGCATCCATCTTTCACCCAGGCCGAGATGTTCTGCTGAACAATAGCTGCAGATACTGGAGGCTCATTAAGGCCCTTTTCTCCAAGCCCCAAGCTGGAGCACATCCAGGTTTTCAAAGGCTGCACATCATTTAGCCACTGTGCATCCTCCAGAGCATCTCTGAGGCAGACATTTAGCCTTTAATATCCCTTGAAGATTTCAGACATATGATTCTTGCTCATTTTTCAAATGTGCTTCAGATTTAGTCTGAAGGGAAAAAAAAATCTGAATTACTCCATTCTCCAGGAAAATGTTACGAAATTAGTTGCCCTTCCAGACCCATTTCATGTTTCTTTGCACTTTTTTGTTAAAAGTGGGGGAAACAGAATGTAAGAAAACAGGGCTGTATCTGATTTCTATTCATCTGAGAGGGTATGCTTCAAATGCTGCACAGCATTTTCTAACATAATTAGAAGTAATTAATATAATTATTAATAACATGACTAACATAATTAATAGAACAAGCTAATTTCCTTTTGCATTCATCTCCAAGAATTTATTGCAAGTGCCAAGTGATAACTTGGGCATAGATTAGGCCATCAACATCAGAAAAGAAATTCAAAAGTCTGGGTGGGAGATTTTGAAGGGCGATTGAAATTTATAATATGTGATTTATAAATTGTGATTTATTCTTTGCAATTTATAAGCTGTGATTTGCAATTTATTTACTGTGATTGTGCTGTGACTATGCCTTTATTTTGTACTTTGTTTTTCTTAGGTGTCCTCATCTTGTTCAGTTTGAATTTAATGCATGTCATGAAGCCATTCATTTATTTGCAAAATTTGCTGAAAACCCCTAAGTGGAAACAGCATTATGGTACTTATGAATTATGGCATTAGACCTTCAGAGCTCATGCAATAGAAGTACTAAGTGAACTTAAAAGAAAGCAAAAAGCACAAGCACAGTTGTCTATGTGCTGAGTTCAAATTTTGCAGTGTTCAGCTGTAGCTGCTCATCCTGTGCCTGAGCTCCTGACTGCTGTTCATTTTCTGCTCAAGCAAAAGGCTGTTCTTGGGGCACTGTGGGGGACACGAGAGGCTCCCTAAAAGATGTCACAGCCCAGAGGGGTGATAACTGCAGCAGAGCTCACCTGGCCCTGCACTGCCTGGGCTGAGGAGGAAGGGGAAGGAGATGCTCAGAGACCACGGTGACTCCCAGGCAACAGCACAAGAGGACACAGCCTTAAGCTGCACCTGGGGGGGTTTAGACCGGACATCAGGAGGAAATTCCTCACAAAAGGGGTGACTGGGCATTGGAATGAGCTGCCAGGGAGACAGAGCAGTCACTGTCCCTGGAGGTGTTGCAGGACAGATGGGATGTGGCACTCAGAGGTGTCAGCGGGTGACAAGGTGGGGTCAGGTCACAGGTTGGACTCGACGACCTCAAAGGTCTTTTCCAACTCAGTTAAATCTGTGATTCTGTGATTCTGTCATTCTGTCATTCTGTCATTCTGTCATTCTGTCATTCTGTCATTCTGATTCTGCACTTGCTCCCAGCACCTCCTCACAGCCCAGCCTCACCCCGCACCTGCAGGACACAGGAGAGAATCCAGCCCCTCCACAGCCATTACACACACTCTGAATACAGCAGCACTTCGTGGCATGAAACTTGTCTCCCTAAATGATTTTGTCTGGGTGTACAACCAGGGCTGGCCAGGGTGCAGCTGCTGCCAAGCCCTTGCCCTCCCCTTCCACCCTGAGCCTCCAACCAAGCTAATGCCAGTGCTGTTGGAAGTGGGATGTCACAGTGCAGCACACACATACACAGGATCCCTTTAGATTCTGGTTTATATCTGCAGAGAGAACCTTGGCAGCTGTAAAAATATATTTTGGTCTGGTCACTAAGCTAAAGATTTTTTTTCCTCTAATTTCATACACAGTTACTAAAAGAGTCAGGGCTTTTGGCAGTGACATTGCACAGTTCTGTCAGCTAATCCCTCCCCCCATACACAACTTTAAAAATGATTAATGAAAATCCACCCCAGCCTGTATGATTAATATATTTAAACAATTTGAAAATGGACATGCTTTTCATTGTTGTCTGCTTTACAATGGGACACTTCATCAGAATGGAAGAAAGTGGAATGTTAACAGGGCCAGAACATTAATTACTTACATCTGAGCCCCCCAAGCTCAGTAACCAAGCACGAGCATCTGGAAGTGACAAACAGATTTTTACAAGGCATTACACTGAATTTATCCTGCACTAGTGGCTAGATATATCAGCGTGTCTGCAGCAGCTCCTTTGTTTTGGTTGGACACAGTGTTCTGCATTTACTGCCTGCACTTCTGGGCAAGTGTTGCTCTGGCAGCAAGTAGGGTTTGATCCTGGGGTTATCCCACAGGATCATCAGTGTGGAAGAGACCTTCAAAATCACTTATCCCAACCATTAACCAGCACCACCATAACCACCCCAAAACCATGCCCCCAGGTGCCACATCTCTTGTGACTCCATCTCTTGTGACTCTTGTTGTCCACTCTGGGCAACTTCTTCCAATGCCTGACCACTCCTCCAGTGCTTGACAATCTCTTCAGTGAACAGCTTTTTCAGTGTCCAGTCTAAACCTCTTGTCCTGTCACTTGGAACCTGGGAGAAGAGCCCGGGCCCACCTCTCCTTGGGCAGTTCAGAGTGAGATGTCACCCCTGGTGACAGACAGGGTCCATGTGCCTTAAAGAGGGTAAAGGATCTTGGTGCAGGAGCTAGCAGGGCTCACAGAAAGAGCTTTGCAGTAGACTTGAAGGGAGAAAGAGAGAAAACCAGACCTGCTGGAGATAAGCCAGGGCATGGCCACCATGATCTGAGGGGTCTTTTCCAACTGAAATGATTTTATTATTTTACAATCAAAAAACCCAAAATTCTGCCCCTGACGGCAGGCTCAAACTGCAGGGCCTTCCTGTTTCTTTTCTCATTCCTTGCCACCAGAAGGACAGAGAAAAGCACTATTTACTCTCCAGATCCTTTAACCAGTCATCCCAAGGCCCTGAAGTCTCTTGACTGACCTCAGACTTCTCATAGGCACTTCACTGTTGTCCAGCTGGAATATCAGTAATGAATCTGAGGTGCTGCACCAGGGTTGGGAAGATTTATCTTCATTATCTTCACATCTTTAACCTGGGCCCCAGGGAGACAGCAAACATCCCCACCAAGAGGGTCCAGTTTGCATAAGGGCCCTTCTGTTCCCTCAGGAGCAGAGAATCTCCCATCACCAATAACCAGACTTTTTTCCTTTCTAGAAGCAGTTTTGAGGTGGGAAGTTGGCTGATACCTCCATAAGAGAGAAGCCCTGTCATTGTCACTGCTCAGTTCCACTGTCACCTCCTGTCCAAAGGCACCTTGTGGTTGCCTCTGTCATCCAAGGGAGCAGGCAGGAGCACTCTGAAGCAGCTCAAGTGGGAATATACCAGCAGTAGAAAATATGAATGAAACCAAGCCTTCCCTCTGCAACACACACATATAAAAAGTAAGCAGTTTTATCCTGTTACTTGAAGAGGAAATCATCAATTGCAAACCTTTGGGTTTGGGGATGTGTGAAGTTGGGAGGTGGCGCAGCCATGAAGGAGACACGTCAGCTGTGCTGGGCAGGGACTTGTCACCATGTCCCTTCTCCCTTAAGTGTGTTCAGCCAGGTGGAGACAGGCTGGAGAATTCTGTGTGTTCTACCTGCCTGTTGAGAGTGTCCAGGGAAGGCAGGGAGTGTCATTCCAGTCCTTTCTCCTGGGGTTCTTTCCTCTGACACAGAGCACTCTGGCCCCAGGCCTGGTTAGTGTAGCACTGGCAGCCTCTCCTTGTCATTACAAAGGCATTTCTGTGCATGTAAATGGGCTTTTTGAGGGCACATCTAGACCTGTATGATGCTTTAGGCACCCAAAATAAGACTCTAGCACCTCGCACTCAACACTCATCCCCAGCACCCACAGCTCTGGGCACAGAAGTGTACAAATGTACCCAAGGCTGTGCTTCAGGGTGTGACCAGCAGTGCCCCTGGACTGCGCTGCTCAGTGCCTGCCTCAGTCCTAGCCCCTGTCATGACCACAGATGTGGCATTTTTCTACACATTTCACACAAATGGCTCGATTCATTCAGAGTTTCTGAGCAGCCCCCTGAATGATGCTCTGTGTGAGACGCCGTGGCCAGGGTGGCTTTCCCGCCCAGCCCAGGGGGTGACAGGGTGGTGTGACTCCTGCCCCAACAATGCCTGCATTCCTCTGGGGAGGACAGGGGCTCTGACTCCAGCTTCTGGGGCTAGGGAGCCAGACACAGATTTCTCCCCTCCGAGTGTCAGGCTCCCTGAGCTGTCCTGAGAGAGGAAGGTCATTCCCAGCCTTCCTGCTCAGCCCTCTGCACATGACTGCCAGCAATGAAAGATGCATTTAGCTGCAGTCAGAGGGGGCACAGTTTCTTTCCCAGCTGTGAGAGCAGTCATCACTGGAGATGTGTCTGCAATCCCTTGGGAAAAGGAGAAAATTGACCTCTCCTCAGCCACTGGGGTTTGCACAACCAGCCTGTAGCTGCATTCCTGGGCAGCTCCTTCTGATGAAAGACGTGGTCCTAGTGAGGTCCTTCAGATGTGAAAGGATTGGCAGCTGATTTCAGGAGACTCCCAGGCTCTAATGAAATAATAAAATAGAATAAATATCTAAATAATAAAAATACATAATAATTTAAAAGTATAATAACTAATAACTATGAAAAATGAAAAATAGATTGAATAATAAAAGTTAATTTTAAAGTACCAATGCTTAACATTTTAAAATTGATTGCTATCAGGTTTGCAACATAAACCATATTAAGAAGCATAACTTAAAGTTTCCCTTTCCTGACTTCTTGTGGTTTCAAGACAGCAGAGGGATGGCTGGAGCTTTAAGGAATCTGTCTTTTTTAACTTTAATGTATTAAAAACACATTAATATGTCAATGCAGCATTAAGGATATGAGCATTTAATAGTCATGCATTGTTCCTGTTCAATTTAACCTGTTGTGTGACACTAGAAACCTTTTCTTTCTCCTCTTACCTCCCTAACTGAGGAGGTTTAGACAGGGTTGTCAACACTTGCTGTCAGTTTAGTGACACCCTTAAAAACCCTAAAAGTACTAGAAGTTGTACACACCAGCTGTAGAAACTGAGTAGCTCAATCAAGGGCTGAAAACACTGTGATGATTTTCATTATGTTGCATTGGGTACTTTTGAGTAATTTGAGGAACCAGCACTGAAGTGACCCAAGCTGTGGAGTGTGAATAGCAATGTGTGACTGCATGGGAATGCTGGGAGGCTGGCTGCAGTAAGGATGGATATTCTGCAGCTTGGGGCAGCCACGCCACCAGACAGCTGGAGGCTGTGGGTCAATATTGAGCTCTGTTTGTTGTTCTTCAGAAAAGACAAATGTCTCTTCCACTAGTGTTTTCCTCCTTTAATATCCAGCCATCTGGTACCACGAAAAATAAAGTACTGTTCAGAGTGGTATCTTTGCAAACAACAGATAAAGCAAATGCCAAGCCAAGATGCTTCAGCAGTACCGACATCTCCAGATCAGAAAGGGAGGGACTAGGCCAGAGGCAAGAAAATCTGTCTCGTCTTCCACCACATGACATTCAGGGAAGTCAGTGAATCTAGGCACTTTAATGTCATCAGGTTTTTAGGTTTTGAGCATTTGTTGCAGGATGTTCTCTCAGGAAATGAAGGAAACTGAACAAAAGCCCCACAAGATGAAGCTCTCTCTAGACTCACACAAATATGTAGATCAGAATGTCCTCATATTTAGAAATGGACTTGCAAGGAACACAGTTCCTTTTTTCTCAGCTGGCTTACCTGAATTCAAATTGATCTCAAGTGA
The DNA here is from genome assembly GCF_021018805.1 of Prinia subflava. NCBI lineage: Eukaryota > Metazoa > Chordata > Aves > Passeriformes > Cisticolidae > Prinia > Prinia subflava. The sequence continues at coordinate 8,173,386 of NC_086250.1, read as the reverse complement.
ACTGTCTGAAGGATGAACTCTGATAAATGGTGCAAATTGCTCCTCCTGACTACCATTACTGTGAATACTCATCACTCAAGGATACTCTGGAATTTGTAAATGAACATACATTGCCCTCCAGAAATTTCAAACCCTTGCTTTCTTTGGACTACAAATAAAAACTCTATCTACAGCAAGTGAGGACAAGCTACAGCTAGAAAAGTCTCATCATTTGGGGGCTGTAGAGTGAAAGTCACTTGAACTTTCTTTTAATTAAAGAGGAAGCTTGAAGCTGTGAATATGGATAAATTTATCAGTCCTTCTCAGTTTCCTGGAGCTGGATTGGGCTCTCAGGTGTTTGCACTCCATTCATCACCTACAGACCTCCTCCTGGACTTCTCAAAGGGCCCTTCCATAAGAAGCAGAGTTTAAGCTTGGTTTTCCATGTGTAATCTTGGCCCTGTGGGGTGGCACAGTACAACAAATTCGAGCAGTGGTGTACTGGAGCAGGTTTTGTGCTTTGCTTCAGGGTCAGTCTGCAGGTACCTGGCTTTCTGGCAGAGCTCATGAACAGAGGTGGCTGTGGCAGTGACTTCTGTGACACGGGGTAGAGGAAATCACACCCACTCTGATTTCTGTAATCACTTTATTGGCTATTAAAGCCAAGCCAAGCAACACATGCCCATGGAGCATACAGCATGCACCTGCACAAGATACTGGGGCCCTGGTAAAAAATACAAAGAAGCTGCATCAGAATGAAAACAAAAGGCTCCCCCAGCAATCCTCTGAACATCAGGATTTTTCTGCAGTACAGCCAGCCAACTAAAGGGTGGATTTCAGGGGATCTGGCCGGGGGGCTCCCACCTCTTGTGTGCTTGAGGGATGCAGGGGAGAGGATGCCCAGAGTTGAAGTTTGTAGTGAAACTCACAGGCTTTGGATTGTTTAAAAATGGGATTTGTTTAAAAACGACACACACAGTTCCCATCTACCAGCACAGAAGATGCTAAGGACAGTAGAGCTGCAGGTTCTGGGTGTGTCACCTGGCAGTGCTGGACTCCACTGGCAGTTCCCTTGCTCAAAGCAGGTCTTGTGGTCAGCAGTGACAGTAACAGGGACACTCAGAGGTGGCTTCATCAATAGGTGATTCCACTGGCTTAAATCCTTGGGCTGCAGGCAAAGGTAGCAGCACTGTCAGGGTGCAGCACCTTGGCTCTAGGGAGCTTTTGGGTTCTCCCCCATGAAACATGCCTGGTTAGGTACTCCAAATGAACGGGAATCACAGCAAGGAAAGCACAGGAATAAAGAAGAGCAGCAGCTGTAAACCCCTGACCTGCAGTGGCTGTGACAGAGCCAGCGGTGGTTCACATCACTGCGGCAAAGAGAAAGCCCCACTCTGTGTTAGAGACCAACACAAACCTTTGGCTCTCCCCGACACCTTTCCAGAGGGGCACAGCCAAAACCACTGGCCCCATGTGCACCCAGCCCAAGGAGCTGTGCCAAATGCCAGCCCAGTGGCAAAGGCAGCGACAAGGAGCCCATTGTCCCCTTGGCCACATCCCCTTCAGCAACTGAGCCGGCTCTCACCCGTCTGGGAGTCACTGGGGGCTGAGCTGGGGCAGGACAGCTTTGCAGCAGGTGGTGCCACCTGTGCTGCCTAATCCCACCCCGCTGCAGGGGGGTGCCCTGAGCCAGAGCACAGGGCAGGAGAGCTGCTGGCTCCAGGCAGAGCGTTCACACATGGAGCTGTGCCTCTCAGGCTGCTGAAGAGCTGTCAGGGTGAGACAGATGCCCGTCCTGCTAGTCCTTCTCTCCCTGGGAAATGCAGTTGGGATGGAGCTGACCTTTGGGAGCATGGAGCTCCCACTGAGTCACCCACGGCAGGGGCTCCGTGCCAGCTTCCACAGAGACTGGGCTTGGAAGGAGCTTCCTTGGAGAAAGTCCATGCTGCAAAGTGTCGAGAGAACAGGCACAGCAGACACAAATCCTGTGAAGAGGAAGCCCTTTTTAGCAGCGTTATCTCTCTGTGTGTCCAGTTCAAACTAATTCTCCAACAGCTTCCTGCATTACAACCTGACTACTGAAAAATATGGACCAGGGCCCAGCTGCCAAAAGGCTTGGGCAGCACTACAGTCCTTCAGTGAATTAGGAACCACTGGGAAAGGTGTTCTTATTTAGCAGGTGGCAAGAGCTGTTGAGAGTCTAGACATCAGTATCTCACACAAATGGCTCTGAAATTGTGCTGCCATCTCCTGCATCGACTCCTCAGGGCCAGAATAAGAAAAGGTGCAGTTTTAAATAACTGGCCATAGAGACATTTCAAAGGGCAGAGTAAAGGAGTGTCTCTGAAGGAATTGGAAATGGGAGGCCCCATGCTGGATGTCAGCATTTGTCCCTCTCACTGAACAGTATCCAGCTCAGGGAGGTCTGTGTGCCACTTCTGAAGGCTCAACAAAAGATAAGTGAGGGGAGCAAGCTATTCTCACTGCTTCACTGGGCAGGAGTCTTCCCTTCCACTGGGAAAATTTAGATAAGCTTGAAAACTCCTACTCTCATCCAGGAGAAAACAGAAGACTTCAGATGGGTGAGAAAGAGCTTTTCCATCCAGCCCAGTTTCTTCAAGCTTCCACAAATTCCTCTCGTTCCTGTTGAATTGAAACTGAGACCTTTTGAAATGTTATGTGTAAAAAAAAAAAAGCAGGCCCAAAATTAATCAGCAGGTCTGACATTAGGGCTGTCAGCTGGGACAGGGGAGGCTCAATTCAGCTCCCCACATTCCCAGCCTGCTGAGAAGCTGAGGTTCCCCAGAAGTTCTTGCCTGGCAGCCTTGGGAAGAGCTTTTCAGAGCAATGAGTGCTTCCTTAGAGATGCCTTCTAGGCTCCCAGTGCCCCTGCAAAGTGCCAAAAAGCTTGGATTTCAGAGCAGCTGGTTCTGCCAATGGAGCTGCAAGGAGAAGGTATCTTTTGCACCCATTATCTCTAGGAAATTTGCTAATAAATTAAATCAGCTCTAAGACCTGGATCCACTTTTGGTTCCTAGATTAGAAAAGGGCATTATCAAAAAGAAAAGTTGGTAAAATGTTCTGATCTTTTGGAAACAACTTCTGTCTTTAAGACACAGGAGGTTTGAAAGGACTGTCTTCGCTGCTGGTCTTTCAGTTCATGGCATAAAATATTGATGGGTCTGAGCACAGGGGAATTAGTAGAGTCTAAACACAACAGTGAGAAAATAACAGAAAAAAAAAAGTATGCAGCTCATTTGTATAATGGGATTTCAGCAAGCAAAGTGAACATCAAAATCAGATGTGTGGATTTTACCCTGGACATGCACCTGCAAGAGGCATTCACAGGAATGCAGATGTCACAGGTGGGGGTTGGTATATTGTTTCCTAGTGGTCTGGAACATCTTCCCATTCCAGGCCACTCCCTGTGCCTTTTAATTTCATCATAAATGAAAGCACAGACATTCACCAGGGCCACGTTGGCTCCAAAGGAGGACAGAGGAAATCCTTTGATATTCAAATTATTCAAGAATAAATCAAATAGATTTTGCTAAATTAATGGCAACTTACGAATAGAAATGATAAGAGTTAGCTTTTCTGGAAGCCTGTGACAGCAGTAAAACTGGTATCACAAAAGAATAAAACTTAAAAAGGGCCCACTTCCTCCTTCAAATCCTGACCCCCATCAGTTTGAGGGACACTCATCCCATTTGAGTCTGCCTCTTGTCCATGTCCATGGGTGAGTCCAGGCTCAGCCCTGTCCCATCCCAGCCGCACACGTGGCCGAGAGGTCCTTTGGATTCCAACGTCTGGGTTTCAACATTGCTCCATGACTTTCCCATTAAGGAGTGGGGAGAAGTCCAGCTCATCTGCTGGGAGGGCCTGGCCTTTGCTGGCCACTCCCTGGCAGAGCGGGACAAGCCGTGTCTTGCCTTCTTTGGAAAGCCCAGCCGTCCTCAGGCACAACAGGGTGAAATAAGGACACTTTGCTTTATCTTTAAATTTCCTTGTTTTCTTGGGCAGCGGCCAGACCCTTTGTTTTTTGAATATAGTTGTTTGTGGTTTAATTTCCTTTGGATTTTGTTTTTTTGGGTTTGGGTTGGTTTTCTTTTTTTTAAGTATTATTATACGAGAAAAAAGCTCAGCTGCTCCCTGGAATTGTATAAGAAGAGGGAAAAGATGCAGCACAAAATGTGGATGGAACTAAGTGGTTTTCCCATCCAATCTTACAAGTTTGTACAGTAGATCTCACACACCAACTGGGAAGTTACTGAGTGCCACCACTACAGCCTGTCCTTCATGGCATTGATGGTGTAAGCTGTACAAGCAAAAACCAGAGGAAACAAAGAGGCTGCTCTTTGTTTGCCTTTTGTTCTGCCAGTCTGTGTTGAGGGCACAGAACAGGACATCGCCCTGAGCTGCAGCCTCAGACGTGTCCAGGTGAGTCCATGCTTGCTTCTGATCCTCTGTTAGGTCATTGAGGCTGAGATGTTTCCTTGGAAAAGACCCTGAGAACACAACATCACAAATAAATCGTGGGAGTATGAGAAGGAACCCAGGCTGGCTGCAGCTGCTTCAGTCTTCTCAATGTCTGGCAGTATCTGCAGGGAGGGGTCAGAGGATGGACCAGGTTCTATTTAGAGGTGCCAAGAAGCAGGACAAGAGGAATAGGTAGAAACTGATGTGCAGAAGGTTCCACCTGAAGGAAGAACTTCTTCCCTGCACAGTGACTGAGTCCTGAACAGATTGTCCAAAGAGCGTGTGGAGTCTCCCTCACTGGAGATATTCCAGAACTGTCTGGAGGCAATCCTTTACCTTGTGCTCTGACCCTGCTGGAGCAGGGAGGTGGGACCAGATGATCCACTGTGGTGCCTTCCAACCTGCCCCATCCTGAGATTCTGTGAAGTCTTGGTCACCTTGTTCCACCCTTGCACCACCTCCTGCACTCTGCCAGCACAACTGTTCATGGGGCCGTGCAGTGGAGCAGGTCAGGGAATAGATCCTGCTGAATAATAACCATTTTTGTTTTCTGAACTATCTTTAACTTGCATCAGTTTCCTCTATCCGTTTCCTGTGGAGCCACAGTGTGACAAGCAGAAAAAAGTGCCCACAAATGCAGGAGCAGGGAAAAAGAGCTGCTGATGTTGGTTCACGAAGTCTTCATGCTGAATGTTCACCTCAGCCTTGGAAAGGATCTGATTTTAAATGACACCCAGTGGCACACCCCATTAGCAGGCAAAGTCATTGTCATTTACACAAGACAACCATCATAAAACAGTCATTTGCATCTGCACATGTATCAAAAACAAACTTCACTGGCATAACAGTACAAGTGAGTTTTGTCCTGTTGAGGGCAGATAGTGTTGAAAAAGATTCAAGTGTGACATGCAAAAGTCAACTCTGATTATCTCAAGAGAAATGAAACAGAAGGACGAACAGAAAACCTCTGACAAACAAACTTCATTATAGCATTCCTCTCAGTCAGTTTTACAAACTGATGGTCCTGCACCACAGGCCTAGAGAAGGCAGGAACTCCCAGGGATCTCAAAGAGAAGTGTTACAGAAGTTCAGTTTACAAGAACCATGCCAGAACAATATGAAAATCACTTTTCCCACCACTGAAATGCAGCCACCTCCAGCATGGGATCTGCCAGATTTTTAACAGCTCACAACTTGGGCCAGAGGGGACATTTCCTTTCCACAGCTGAGATTACTGTGCAAATAAGACATTATTATACAAAGTAGGAACGCTGTGCCCTCTCCATCTGTGCAGATGTGCAATGGAGAGGGAGGCCAAGTCCTTCAGCTCTGGGAATGGAAGCTGCTCCAGTGACACAGGATTGCCCCTCCAGTATAAAGGCAAATCACCCTGGCTTTTGGGCTTGAAAAGGTTTGTGGGTTTGTTGTCCCTACTGAACCAAGCCTTTGTGCAACCCCTTTCCCACAGGCCTGCTCCTTCTAGGAAGGAAGCCAAGTTGCATTTGGAGGTGTTAAGATCTAAATCCTGGGGGGAAACTTGAGAGTAGAGAAGGGGGCCAGACTTTGTGGATGGACAGCATCCAGACAATGAAAAAAAAATATGCCAGGTATTGCTGAGAAAGAAAAAGCTGGAGTCTGGCAATCCTCCCTGTCCTCTGGATGTCTGTGCCTCCATTAAACACAGCATTAAACCCGAGGCAGCAAATGACTTTTGCTTTTGTTTCCCATTGGTATCAAAATGTTGCTGAGCTGGACGTGGGTCTGTATCCCTGATGGTCCCATGGTTCTCCAGGAGACACATTCCCATTGCCACCCTCCTGCTGGCAGCCCTCCAAAGCCAGGCAGCCAACACCTGAGGGGTCAGTGGGGCTGCCTGGCAGTGACACAGCAACCCCCCTCTCACCCAGGGCAGATCTCTGCTCCTTCAGCCTTTGCCATTTCCTCTCTCAAAGGCAGGAGCAGGGAATTTCCACTTCCACTGAAATAACACCAAGTCCCCGTGCTAAGACTTCACCAGTAAATAATTCCCACCCTCCTTTTCTCCTTTCTTTTTTCTCCTGCTTCTCCTCTTCCTCCTCAACTATCTAAAAGGAGCTTCTGCTCTTTTTCCTGGGAAGCAGTGAAGAAATCAAACGCCTGTGAGTTTCAGCAGGCAGCGTATCATGAATCATTTTTCCCAAGAGATAAAAGCTCCACCAGACTTATCCAGCAAGCAGGCATTCTCTCCATGCACCCATGTGTCTGCCTACATGTGCTGATGTGCATTTCCTGATAACTGCCTGCAAATAGGCAGATGCCCTTTGGGAGCATAACCCTCCGTGTCTTTATCCTATTGGGTTAGCACAGAAGCCAGATGAATCCGTGTCTTCCTCACTGGAGCAATTTGAAATTGAACCCAAGAGATACTGAAAGTGCCTTTTGGTGGAAAAACACAGGCTTTTGAAGGCTCCCAGCCTGGAAAATCCCCTGGCCACCGGGAGAGCTGCTATGAGCACTGCAAAGTCATCATCCCCTTGCAGGAAATATGTTATTTTCTTTCCGGGGAGGGGAAAGGGGAAGTGTGTGCTGTGGTCAGGGTTAACCCTGCCCGTGCTGCCCAGGCTCGACTGGGCTTGGCAGGGCACTGGGTTGTGCCTGGTGTGGTGCCTCCCAGAGCTGCTTGGGGTGCCCTCCCCTCCTGCTCCCCAGGGAGGTTTGGCACAGGATGGATGACCCGAGTCTCAGAAATGCCCTGTTCTCAGGGAATGGGGTGGCACATCCTCAAGCCATGCTGCTTCTCCATCCCAGCACACACAGGCAGGGCAGGGCAGGGCAGGGCAGGGCAGGGCAGGGCAGGGCAGGGCTGCTCACCTCTTGCTGGTGATTTTAACCAAACCTGCCAAGTTTAACAGCAACACTGCCATGGAATACAGGCAGTGCCTGTCCTCTGTCCCTGCCTTGCAGTTTGGAAGAGGAGAATTTTGTTCAGAAAAGCCCAGGGCAAGAGGGACAGAGGCTGCCTGCAGTCAGGTTCTGTTCTTGTGGTCTCTCGCTGTAGACACAAAGCAGGGGTTGCACCAGGGCAGGAGGCACAGGGCAGTACAGAACATTTGGCTTTGCAGTGCTGTCAGTACAGCTGAATTCTCCTCTGTGCCCAGTGGCATCTTCTCCTGCAGTCACTGACGGGGTAAAAGCTGGAACTGAGCCTCCTCTCCCAGTGTTTGCTTCCCCACACCTCCCAGGCTGCTGTGTTTTAAACCAAAGGCTCCAAAGAGTCAAGGCTAATATTTGCCCAGCATTTCCACTATATGAAGTACCCCTATAAAGCATCCATATAAGTGTGGTAATTAAAAGGTGGCACGCTCTTGCCTTGTTTGAACACTGTATAACTTCTCACTAGGAAGGTGGAAGAAGAAAGGTGACAGGTGGGGATATTTCTTGATTTCCTAGGGATTTCTCCAGCTGTCCTGACATTTTTAATCTCCTTTTTTTCCCCAAGCTATATATCTCTTTCATCCCTTCACGTTCTAGCTCTCTTTTTTTCTTCTTCAGTGACCCATGAATATATTGGTAAACACTGGGTCAATTGCAGAGCTATCAGGAAAGGTGAAAATTAGACGAGTGCCTTGTTAATCATCTCCCGGGGTTTAGCTGTACCCTGTGGAAGACTGTTGCTTCTGCTCAGAAAGCTGGCAAGTGGAGACCCCATTTCAGGTTTTCAGAGATGTCCAAATTTCCTTTTTGAGGAAGCAGGCAGTAAGAAACTCAGAGAGAGGAGTCCTTGCTTGGGTTTAATTATCAAGGAGCACATACTCTATCCCTGTTTGGTTTTTCCTCATCCCTGCAGTTCTGACTAAGCCGTGTTTTGTGGGCAGCCTCCCCACACTGGGTTTGTTTTCTTTTGGCAGTCCCGATCCTGTTGGCTGACTAGGGAGCCTGGGCCCCTTTATTTGTACTAAAATGGCAGAGGGGGAAGGGAGGGGAGGGAATTTGCATCAATGGTAAATCACGATAAACCCTCCCTGCTACTGCCTGCCATTCTTGCCCGATGCACATTGTCCTGCAAACCTTTACAGGATGGGGGGCTGAACCCCAAGGAGGCACCGGGCTCCACAAAGACCCAGCTTTGCAAAGCCACCATCCCTGAGCCCTGCCTGCTCCCACAGGTGGCCAGATCCCATTTGAGCTGAATCCAGGGGATGGCCAGGCAGCTCAGAGGAGCTGGCAAAGCTGCCAGCGCGGAACAGCCTCAAACATTTCTGCTGCAGATCTCGGCTGTTTGGGTCTTAACTCTGATTGCATTCAGCAGAGCTCAGAGCCCAGCAGAATCAGGCCCATCTTTTCAAAAGCAGTGTGTTTTGCCAGCCTTCCATGGTCACTGTACACAGAGGGGAAAAAAGGGAAATCCTGCAGTGGAGTGAAATGTGAAGAGAGGCTATTACCAAAATATGTAGTAATGTGGGGGTTTTGTGGGGGGAGGGTGTGTGTTGATTTTTGTTTTGAACTTTGAAGAAATAAACTGAGCAAGCTGTTTACCACACGAAACAAAGCCAGACCGGGATATTTTAAGGCCACTAAACTTGGATTTCAGACAGCCAACTTGGATTGACATCCTGGATGAGCTACAGCCGATTGGCATGGAGAAGGGAGCAAAATACGCATCTGTCCTGGTGCCAACTTAGGCTAGGCTGCCGTTTTGTTTGGTGTCTAGAGAGCTGGTTTTCGTAATTAAACCAGCCTTCAAACCCTTTTTAAATAAAGCTGAAGAAAAGAGGAACTGAAAGGGATTCCTCTCGAGCGTATGCACACTGCTCTAGCAACTCCTGCAGCGGTTTCTGTGCAGTCCCTGAAAATGTTTCTTTTTTTTTTTCTTTTCTTTTTATTTTCTTTTTTTTAATACTTCCCTGGAAATACACACACACATAGAGCATGCACAGCGTGGCAGGACAGGGACAGAGAGGAGCTGTCACCCTGGACTGACCCAGGGGAACACATCCATCCACTCTACCTCAGGGAATTTCATCCCCAAAATCACAGGGCCTCCCCTGATTGTTTAGCAGCAACAGGTCACTGTACCTGTGCACAAAACCATTGCAGCCAGGCCAGCTGAATGGAGTACAAGACACTCTGTTCTGTATGTTCTGTACCAGGAAAGGGCTGGGGGGGGAAGGAGTGGCTTGTTTGGGTTTTTTTCCCTTTGTTTTTTGTTCCTCCCCACACCCTGCCGAGTCACTTTGATTATACTCGCCTGGTGGACTATGAATCGAATCCTAAACATTATTCCTGTTGCAGAGGACACAGCTCCAGGGTGGGGGAGGATTGAGTCACATTCACAATTTGGTCGGGCAAACAAAAATGTCATTTTAGATCCCGAACAACAGTGGGAAAACTGTAGCCAGTTGCTAAATCCTGAGTGGAAAGGCCAGGCAAGGAACTTGTGCCTGGGCCCATCGAGGTGGGTGGGAGGTTGGGCACTCCCAGCAGTCACCCCAAGGTGTCCCAGACCCCTCTCCCAGCCTGTAAGATGTGGCAAAGGGCCAGGAGTTTTTGCTTCTTTAAAAAGTGTGCAAATCTAGTGTGATTGCACACTTTGTTGTGCCATGTTGTTGGTTTAAGTCACAGATGCATGGGATTCAGGCTTTTATTTGCCCTTGTTGCTGAGCTGATTTAAAATAAAACGCCAATTATGAGTGGAACAGTGGAGTGGGGAGGGTTTCCTTATCTTTATGAATTTTCTCCTTTAAAAAAATTGAAGCTAACTTTTTTTAACTCCTTGGAAAAGGATTTGGTTAAAATATACACACTTTTAGTAAAAGACTTTTTAAAAAAACAAAGGCTAGAAAATCAGGGTGTTAACTTTGCTTTAAAAAGGAAAAAGGAAAATTCTGAATACCTTTTATATCTCTAAAAAAATTATTCAGCAGTGTCATTCAGTCTAAACTATTTACAGAAACATTTTTCAGCTCTTCTATTATTTTATTTAAGGATTGCATTTCCACAGCTGGGTGATTTACCATTTCAAATGACCAGCATGTATGAAAAACATTGTGCAGCAAAACAAAAATCTCATTAAGTCCCTTGCAAAGGCATTCTTTGCAAAGATGTAGGAAATGGTTTAGTGAAAATCACCAGCTGAATTTCTCCTCCCAGGATTTTGGTCACGAGGAATGCAGGTGGAATCTCTGAGGATGAAGCACAGCTAAAATCAGTTTTGAGTGTCAGCATTCACAGATCTCCAGAACTCCGTGCTCAGCTCCAAGAGCTGGAATTTGCTTCCTGCCATTTCCAAAACTCCCCACCATGCCCAACAGCAGTGGCCACTGGGACCTGGCTTTCCCAACAAACAATCTGAACTGTCCAGCAAACCCCTGACTCTGGGAAGGGCAGACACTGAGGAGGGCTTGCCCCCTTGCCTTCAGAAATGTTGCACCTCTGCTTTCTCAGTGCAGTGTGATTTTCCTGCTGGCTTGTTTCCACCCCGGGCTATTTGTCACTCCCCACTCACACTCATCTCCTGCCAAAGTCCTGTTCCCATCCCAGCAGTGTGGACTTCCTCTGCTGCAGCAGAATGGCAGGCCCCAGTGACAGATGACAGGAACATTTGTGCTGAGGAGGGTGACAGGGCAGCTAAGGCTGAGGAGCTTTGCAAAGCTAATACCTCTCCAAATCGCTGGCAACACTTCAAGCAAGCATTGGCTGATGTTGAGCTGAGCTTTTCTGAGATCTCCTGGAGAGGAGAAGGCTCCAGCCTCACCAAGGACATCACTTCTGTGGGACCAGGACCTTTAGGTGACAGGGCTTGAATGCTGGCACTGCCAGTATTTTGTCTGGGACATGTTTAGGGTGGGTTGTGCTGGGTGGTGGCTCTGAAGCTCAGAGTGCACAAAGCAGCTGTGGGGACAGCCCCCACCTAGCACCAGCTTCCAGCCCTGCAGGGGCAAGGACCAGGAGGGCATGGGGCACTCTGCAGTGACAAGGAGCTTCCTTCAGAGTTAGCCCAGGGGTTGCAGTCCCTCCAGCAGCTCTGCAAATTCATGGGCAAGCACCAGCCCCCATCTGATGTTTCACTAAAGCTGTGCATTGCCAGGACAGCATTTGTTTCCTTCTGGGAACGGAGGTGCTCTCCTGACAACTTGTGGGGTGGTTGGAGGGGAATGGGCAGGGGAGAGGGAGGGAAGGAAGGTAGTGAGAAGATGTCCCCAGACATCCTTTCCATCTGGGGGAATTGTCAGCATTCAAGTGACCACTTTGGTCACCTTAGAGAAGTGATTTACCCTGCTAGTCTGTAAGAAGGGTAAATAGGGGCTGTAAAACGACTCAGATCACATGGCAAGGCTGTGTGTGAAGATGGGAACGGCCTTACAGCATCATCTGAGCCAAAGCCTAAGCTGACATTGAGGAAGATTTGCCAAAATCCTTGTGCTTGTGCTCCCAGGGACACCGTGTTTCTCCCTGCTCAGCACAGAGCCCTCCCCAGCACAGCCTGACCCTGTGACTGTCTGGGAGCTCTGAAAGATTTGCAGCTGACCTTCCAAACGCAGGTTTCCTTCAGAGCCAGAAGACCCTTCCACGCTTTTGGCTGCTTTTCTCTGAGCCCCCATTCAGTGTGGAAGCCCAGCTCCCAGCCCAGCACACACAATGGCTGAGAGCAAACCACAGACCCTGGGGTGGCTGCAATTGTCCCTTGCTGCTGGGGGACCAGAGCTGCACCGAGCCCTGCAGCTGTCCCCTGGCCACTGCCACTCAATCAGCCCCTTGTCACTGGCCTGGGGAGGGGGCAGGAGGTGGGAACAGAGAGAAGAAAAGAGAAAAAACATATCCAGTCATTGGTACCAGGGAAAAGCTGGCTTCCTTCTCTCTCTGCCCAAAAAAAATCTTTGAAAATAAACCCCTGTGATGTGCTCATGCAAAAATCGATGGACTTCTGTACATCTAAGAATTAGATATTAAGGAAATAGGTCTGTGCACACTTTTTAGGTGAACGGCAGGGTGTGCAAATAGAAGCTTCTGTGTGCACAATAGCTGCCTGCACTGAGCATGCCACAGAGCATTTTGCTCACAGAAAAACCAGTTTATGCCTAAAATGGCCCAGAGATAACACATTTCACATAGTAAGGACCACTTATGATCCCTCAGCAGCCTTTTGGCTGACACAATTGAAAATACCAGGCATCTCACAATCAGCAACACCTCTTGGCATTAAAAAGTCCTGAACCCAAGCAAAACTCTTTTTTTTTGATGATCAGTTGGACAACTATAAACTTGTGGGAACTGTTCTGATGTCTTGCCAGGAACAGATAGTTTTTCTTTACTTGCTGATCTCTTTGATATTGTATTGGGATATCAAGAACTTCTTTTTTTCTCTGGAGGGCTTTGAGAAAAACAGGTCTTGTTTCTGGACTCTCACAATGCGTCCTGCAGGGATTAAAATAAAAGTTGTTTATAATCTATTGCTTCCTGCATTGAAGGGGCTCAAGGAGCCTGCCAGAAAACACTGTACTTCGTTGCTATTGCCACTGTGGGGTTTTTTACATAGTAATTTCACCTAAGGCCAAGCTGCAGAATCAATAGCCATGGTTAATGGCAAATTATTGACAGTTATCTCAGGATTAACTCATTCCTGTATGCTAGTTCACCCTAGCAAGATTTAAGACATGCTGGTTCTTGACCAAAGGAGTGTTTTGCTGCCCTGACTGATGTGAAGTTCTTCGTTTTCCTATACACACAACCCCCAAGAACTGGAACTACTCAACTTCAGAAATCTGATGTAAATCAGCTGATGGTTCCAGACAGCAGACTTATTTGCAGGCTCAATGGTCCATTATCTGAAAGGATAACAAGAGTAATCCAAACCCAGTAGAATCAGCAATATGAAATCAACTTTTCTACCAGCAAAAACAAAGAAGCAATTCACAACACATCAGTGTGGATGCGCCAGAGGCTTTGAACTTAAACAAATAATAGCAGCTGTAAAGTATATTTTTATTATTAGTAGTATTAAAAATCCCCCATTTTTACCAAAATGTCAGTATGTCCACCATAATCTTGCCTTTTCCTCTGGGGGAATAGTTCTGGTATCAATTTTGGATGATGTGAACCATAACCCTTAAAATCCTTAAATGCTCACATCTGTATGACTTCCCCTCACTTGAAAGGGCCAGAAATGCAAATGAATTAATCCACAGGATGAGCTTGATGCAAAAAAATGTTGTTTACTTCGGTATGTTTTGAGCAGTTCGTGGTTACCCCCTGCTTTGAAAAAAGAAAAAAGAAGAAAAATGCAAAAAGCCATATGACACCATAGAAAAAAATTTCAAGAGCTTTTAGCAACTACTGGAATTAACCTGATGAACCCAAGCCTTGCCACAGGCAAGGTAAACAAATTGACCCTATGACTTCCACATAGCTTTGCCTTGCATGGAAGTGGAGGATGGCTGGCGTCAGGAGCTTCAACAAGAAAACAGAGGCTCTGTTTGCTCGCACAACAGTTCTCTTCAAAAGGGAAGGAAGGAATAAAATGGCATTAAGTGATCAGTACAGTGAGGGCATTCCCATTTCAATCTCCAAATCTGCCTGAGTTGCTCTGACTTTGTCTTTGCAGCAGAGTTTTCCTGGGCCTGGCATTCTTGAGTTTCAGCCTCCAACGTCTGGGGCAGTGCTGGAGGTTAACGGTGTGGTTGTGGCAACCTTTTGGGGCTGCATTAGGGGCTGAGCTCTTCTGTGAAGCCACATCCCACAGACTTGAGCGTTGTATTTGAGGTATTTGCCAAATTATTGTGGGATACTCGCCTTTGTCCCTTGATCTGTCTGCAAAAGCTAACGAGAAGTCTCTGGTTTGTCGTGTCCTCCCTTCCAGATGTTCCAGCTGTTTGCCTTCGGGCATCTCTTTGGACTTGAGCACTGGGTAGGTGCTGATTTGGCTGGAGGACACTTCAGCCCTGCCTTGTAACCTTGACAAAGCAGTGCTCAGCAGCTCACCCAGGCTGAGCCATGCAGAGCAGAGACACTTAGCCTGGGTTTCACCAGCTGTGGGCACCCCAGTGCTGGCTCGCCCAGAGCTGGACTGTAGGACTGCATCAGGCTGCACCTTTGTGTTCATCAGCTGTCACTCCAGAAGTCTGGGAAGCCCCAGGACTCAGTGGGATAACACATCAGTTCAGAAGGGGCTGCCATTACCCTCAGGAATTTGGTCATCCCGAAATAGCCACGGTTGGTGGTTGTCTGGTGCTGGCAAACTGCCCCCTCTTGTGTAGTGAGGATGACCTGTTAGGCAGCTATTGCTATGGTTTATTGGCAGGGAGGGTGGCTGAATCAACAGCAGGAATAGGAAGAATGGCCTTCCTGAAGAGTCCTGGAGCAGCTGACGGCACTGGTGTGTCCAACATTTGTCTTCCACCAGCTCACAAAGTATGTCTGAAACAGCTATGACAATACAGGGCCATTATTGCAGGCAGAACCCGAGCCCCAGTAGAGAGACACATTCATAAAGCCAGGTTCTCTGGTAAAGAGGGGGATTTCAGAGTGTTCTGGCATCTATTCACTCCTGCAAGAGGAGATTTATCTCTCCTCTGAGCTGTGACTGCATCTGTTGCTGGTATATAGCTGTCCTGATTCCTGAAGCCACACTCTGAAGGAGAAGTCAGGTTTAACTGCACCCTGAAGAGAGGTGGGAACTGTACCCCTGTAAATGAATAAATGCAAACCATAAACACTGCAACATGGCTATGAGCTTTACATTCAGGCAGCTGAAAAGACCACACTCCTCTCTGCTGCAGAGAGAGGTCTGGGACCCGCCCTGCTTTTTGTGTACAAACGGTTTCACCACGTGCTATTTTGCCATGCACAAACATTCTTGTTTTTCTCCTGCTTGTGTTTTTGTTGCACTCCTTGCACTGGTTTTCCAATATTAATGCCCCTTAGTCACACTGGAGCTGGCCAGGTTTCTGCTCTGTATTTTTTTCCTCTCCCCCGAGGGTTTGTGGAGAGCAGAGCAGGGAGAAGTACAACCTTCATAAATCAGGAGGCTGAATGAGCTCTCACGAGGTAAAAGCATTGTATGAAATAGATATTTTAGGCCATGATATGTAGGAGGTTGTTTCATAGGCTGGAGTTACCTTCAGGAATGAATCTTCCCATTGTATATAAAGCTCATCTAACTGCTGAGAAAAGAGGGCTTTTTGAAAAACGCCTTTCATCATATAATATTTACATTTGCTTTACATTGTTATGGCCTTACTGACTATTTAGCAGCCAAGACTTTTGAATAGTTCTGTTTTTCTTATTTTTTTGAAAACTCAAGAGATCCTGTCAGATTTGGAAGGACCAGGAGTTGACCTATTGTCTCTATTTGCCAAGTTGGTGTTAATTCCTTATGCAGGGTATTTTCATAAACAAACGCCTCGGTAAAGTTGGTTTGAAAGAAAAAGGAAAAAAATAAAATGAAAATAGAAGTGGCTGGAGCCCAGCACCTGGCAGCACAAACACGTGCAGCTCAGCAGAGGGTGAGCAGCCCTCAGGGAAAAACCTCTGGGCACTCCAAGGCGATGAGTAACCCCTGCCATGGCCATGCCCTGGCAGCCACAAGCCATGAGTCAGCCCCCCTCTGCCAAATTATAAGGGGGAGGTTGGTTTAAGTGTCCTTAGGCTTTAAAAAATAATAACACGTGTGGGGGTTTCTTTTTTTGCGTTCCTTTCTGATGTTTGGACCCTTGACGCTCGTGGTTTCCCATTTCTCTCGAAATTACTTTTTTTTTTACTGTAAGCTGAGGTTCTCGTCTAATCACTTCACTCCAGGAGCTGGGGCTTTTCAAACAATAAATATCACAAGCCTGGCAAGGAGCTCTGAGAGCTTGTGTTGGTGATTGCTGCAATAACAACCTTGGATGTTTACGCAGTGTGGAAAATAGTGAAAAAAACAAGCTTCAGTTTCAAGATATAAATCTTCCCCATTGTGAGAAATAGCTTCAGAGGGCTGTTTGTTTTAATTAATAGTTGCAGAATGGTGAATAATTGGGATAAAATAACTGGCCCAAACCTTCACCTAAATCCTTGAGGAGAAAAAAAAAATCAGACATTAAAAACTTCTTTTAAGATATGAAACTTCCAGCTACCTTGTGGCAAACCATCTTCAAGTAAGAACATATAGCTAGACTCCTGAACTCAGTTTTAATGAAGTGTCCTGATTTTAAATCTGGCTGTTCATTTAAGATCCTATATATAGATTTAGGAAATCTAACTTAAGGCTTCATTTTGAAAAAGTATACCTTGGCCTCTCACAGATATATTTTCATATACATATATATATATATATAAAATTAGAGAGAAGTGTGTTTCTCTGAAATTCCTGGCTTCAGGCCTTGACTTGGCAGAGAAAAGAATATGTGAAGAGGTTTATGAAAACTAAATCTTTGCATTCCTCCAGCACCTTTCACCTGAGGATCTCAAAGCACTTCACACCAAGGAAGAATTATGCCACTTTAGCCCTGCTGAACCCCAGAGGAATCTGCAGCATGGAGTGTCCTGGTGACTCACCCCAGGTTGTCACAGGGGGTTTTCTGACCTGACCCCAGCTAAGGAAGGCAGTCAGTCTCCTCCTCTGTCCCTCCTCTCCATCACCTTCCTCCTGCTCCCACCCTTGCTGCCAAAATCTGGCATGGCAGCCCCATGGGCTGCTGATCTCCTGCTGCTGCCCTCAGCACCTTCATTTCTCCACACATTTCTTGCACCCCATTTCCCTACACATTTTGGAAAATGCAGCCCTGACCCCGAAGAGTTTACAGGATAAATAAACACAATTCTGTGTGTGCGTGAGAGGGACGCAAAGAAAAGCGTTGTCTTGCCAACACCCCCTAATCTGCTCTGCTTACATGCTTTCTGTCTTTCCCTCACTCTTTATCTTTTTGTTTATATCAAATATACCCTCTTCAGGCTGGGGATGCTCCTCCTTCTCCTGCCTTTTCCACAGTGCGGCCCCAGAGCTGGTTGGAGCCCCACACTGCTTCCACAAACAATAATAAATAAAACCAGCACTGTGAAGAGATTATAATTAGAGCTGTGCAAAACTTAGCAGTTTTGGTCTGCATCGGTTCCTCCCTGCTGAGTCTACATTGTGTTTTGGATTTGTATGCAAAAAAAAAACCAAAGCAAAACTTCCAAAGTGCCAAGTGTGGCTGGGTCTAGGCTCAAAATCATGCACATAGCAGGGTGTTTTAAGGGATTCCTCCCTGAAATTATAAATCTGCTCAGTCCAGGTTTACTGAAAGGTTCCTGAACCTTTGCAGACTTTGGAGGCCAGCAAAACTTTTGATTTCATTACAAAAGCCTCTCTCAGCCCTGCCTAATGTACCAAGTGCCACACCATGCTGCCCTGTGGCCAACAAGAGGATTTAATCTTCCCCAGCTGCCCGAGCAGGCCCACTCCAGAGCACCACATCTGGCTTTCCAACAGTGTTCCAGACTGCCACTGACCATGCCTGAGCAATGTGGGTGAACAGAGCCACGTCCAAAATCCTGCCCTGACCCACGGCACTGAAAGCACCACGAGCTGAGCAATCCCTGCCAGTGCCTGGGGAGGGTCCTGGAAGGGTTGAGCAGGGCTGGGGACAGCACAGCGTTCTGGCTGGCACCCAGAGGTGCAGACCTGCACCACCACCCCCTGTGCACACGGGTCCTGCTCCCCTCTGCCTCCCCTGCCAGGGCTGGGGGTGCAGTGAAGCCCCAAAGCAGCAGTGGTGTCTCTGCAGCCAAACCACCCAAGGATGGTTCGTGGGGCAGCTCTTGCTTTCCCCTCTTCTCTGATTTCCTGCTGCTTCCCAACACCTCTGTGTGCTTTGGGCATGTGCTAAGTCACAAGTCTCTGAACTAAAGCTTGCTTATCAAAAAGCCCCTTCCCAGGCAAAATTTGCAGGAATCATATTGATTTTGATGATTTTTTTCAGGAAAAATAAGCAAAAACAAACAAAGATTTGAATGGAGGTTTTTCAGTGTTTTCAAAATGAAAGGGGAGGGGATCATGTATTTCACAGAGATTTTTGTCTTCTGCAGATCATTAGCAAATAATAAAGGGGAAAAATTAGATTGCACGGCAAAGAAACTATTTGCTTGTACCCAGGCTTGGCACAGTCTGGGGACTCGGAGAATTTTTTCCTAATCTTTTTGCAGGACAGAAAATGCACATCCTTATTAACAGTAGTTAAAACCTTAGCTCAAATTCCTAGAAAAAAAAAGCTCTTGTGTGCCTTACCATGGACATTTCAGCTGACTGTGCTAGAGGTAAGGGAAAGAAGGGTGAGGAACCCTTTTTTTTTTTTGATGGGGTGCACCATGCCTCAGCTGGAGCACAGGATAAGACCCACTTCTTGGGGCTATTGCTATTTCCCTCTGCTCCTGTGTAACCTGCAAGCAGTAAAATGGTCACCTCAGCATGGAGGAGGAGGCATCCATGCCCTGGGATCCAGACTGGGGGCAGCTCCAGCCAATAAACCAGGCATTTTTAATTATGGCTTAGACACAGAGATTATATTGATCCAGTAGATCAAAGTCACAGTTCATGATGAGTAAAAGTAAATCAAAGGTTGGGCAAAATGATCATGAAGGTCTTTACCCACCTCAAAGATTTGTACAATTCTATTATAAGTAGATGTAGCTAGTTACTTATTGTAAGCAATTAAATCTGTGGGGTTCTCAGTAGTCATGGGTGTTACCTATTTTATTAATGAATTTTAGATTATTCCTCTTTTATTAATGGATTTTAGCTTTCTGACCCCCCAAAAAAATGCTATCCCTCATGGCAGAAAGTTGCATAAAGGCTTCCATGGCTTCCCAGTTCTACCTCTAGAACCTCAACAAAGCCAGCAACCCAAAATCTTAATTAAACTGCAGCAATAGTTTAAATTGTTCCACTAAATGCTGGGACAGTGAAATCTCACCAGGCCATTCTCATATTCCTACACCTCCATGTTCATGTTAATACACGTCCCTTTTTATTATTGCTGTACTTTTTCTCTGCAATAATATATGAAAAAAGAAGAAACATGGAAGAGAAAATTTATTTATATATATATATGATATATAATCATCTCCCCTGGCAGTATTCCCTGCAGGATAAGGCTAAAGAGCTGTAAAAGCGATAGCAGGCATAGCTGAATTTTTTTTTCCCCCTTAATTAACAGCACAGTGCCTTGCAACAGAAAATTGAGGCAGGTTTCTGCTGACTTAGCAAGTGCTTCACGAGGAAGAAATCTATCTGGCAATTATGGCTTCGTGTCTCCCGCCCTGTCTCCTGTTGTTTGTGTAAGACACCAGTGCTTCTGCCACGGGCTCCTTCACACAGCTGTCCTGTCACTGCCAGCTTTCCTAGGTAATCCATCCAGCTCAGCAGAGTTCAAATAAGACACCTCCCTTTCTTTGCTTTAATTAATGCTTTATTTGAGTCTCCCCTGGGGATGTAGCCGTGCTGATTTTTCAAAATTCTCGCTCATTTTTCGAGCACGAAAGAAATGGAACATGGCCACTGCTGAGGTTCTGGATTTGGGAAATCTGCTTTGCTCCGTCTTCTGTTCTCAGTCAGTGTTTTAAGTGGACATCTCTTTAGCTACAGAACATATTATGCAATAAATTCTCTAGCTTGGGAAGGAGAAAAAGATAAATCCAGCCAAATTCATTGTCCCTGCAACCTCTTCTGCTGTTGGGCTCACAGTACTGAAGCCGTAGCCCATTCATGCACTGGTTTGTGCTGTCCCACCCCACACACAGCTCAGGCCCTTCCAGGTGCTGAGCAATCCCAGATCAAGTCATGAACTGTTCCTGGCTGTGTTGTTGTTTTTCCTGCACTGTCGATGCCTGTGAGTTTTGTTGATCTGGGATCAAATGCTGTGGCTTGGTGTGACTGAACAGGCACAGGGACATCCTCAGCACCAGGTCACTGTGGCCCCAAATCTGGACAACGGAGTCCAGAGTCCACCCATTTGCCATGACTTTTTCAGGAACTCATTAAAAATACGTGTGGCAGTGCTGTTAATCAGGTCTGCAATACACCATCAAGCCAGTAAAATCCATCAAATGACAGATAAGCCAGACAGGCTAAAACCAAAGGGTTCAGCAAAGCATGTTTGAGTCAGTCAGAATCAAGAACTGCTACACCCTCAATCAGCACTGCCTGATAATATTTCACTTGCTTTGGGTTTCTGTGTTTTAATGAGGAAACAATGGTGTTTTGTAATCCTGGCTATTTAAAGATGTAACACCACCCTGTGCTTCTGCAGCTTCTCCCTCCAATCACCTCATGAGTGTTGTGCAAAGTCCCGTGGCACCTTCAGAAGCTGTGGGAGTTTCAGTGAGTGTGTTGTATAAAGACAACCCCAAGGATTTGTCTCATGCTGAGCAGAGAAGGAATGAGGGCAGAAGTTTTCATTTAACCTGTTCAACAGCTCATGGTGCAAAGGCCCAGCTCCCACTTCCCAAGACCCTCACGAGTCAGCTTCTCCCAAGCTTCCTGCATTGCTTTCACTGAAACAGGGCACAGCAAAATGAGGGCCCAGGACAGGCTCCCCAGTGCCCAGGGCATGCTGTGAGCTTGGTTTTTCTGACAGAAGCACAAATGTGCACACAAATTAAAGCCTTAGTCTGGCTACAGGGTTTGGCTGAAATGATATAAGCTGAAAAGAGAGGCCCAGACAGTGGCCTCCCAGTGACACCTTCTGATCTCCAGACAATCATCCTTTTCCTTTCTGATCACTTTTTTCCTCCTGGCATGAGCTGCACGCCAACTTCCAACCTTGTTCTGCTGTGTCCATGACAATCCTCAACATTAGGAAAGGCAAAGTACCACCATCTCCTCTTGTCCTGTCCTCTGCCAACAGGGAGATCTTTTTCCAACACAACTTCCTTCCTTTCTACAGCAAACATTTCAGCCCCCACATTAGATTACTCTTACTTTTTTGTTGTTCTGTGTCTTCTGTTTTGTTCCAAGACTGAAACCTATCCAATTTCAAGTGATTTCATGTCTGAAAGACAGGAAATGACAGATTATGTGATCCACGGGGTTAACAAATATTGATAAGGCTCATCCAGGAAGTGACTTATGCTCAGTGCACAAAGCCTGGCCTGGGGTGTAGATTGGATCTTGGGTTTCTGAGCTGCTGGTCAAGTCCTACAAGAACTGCCTGGAACTTTTCTAGTACCTACATGTCTTGCTATCTAAATGTCCATCACCATAATGCCTGTGCTCCTCCCAATAACAACACTCCCTCTTTCCCTCTCGCTCTGCCTTTCTCACCAACCTATAAGTAAAGATGGGCTGATAATTTCAAGCAGGGATTTTTATGTGTGTGTGAATGGAGGGCAGCTGTGTATCAACACCTGTGATAAAGTGCATGAAGGTTACCTTGGCACTCAGGTAAATGAGTCCATCAGGTATGTCAGGCCAGCAGGGCTGGATTAAGGGAATTCTCCCACTGGGTTCAGTATCAGCAAGTTATTCTTGCAACTGAACTGAAAAAAAAACAGCCCAAAGTGACCTCCCCCTTGCAGGAACTGGGGAACCCTATCTAGCCATGAGGCTGGTGTGGTTAGATGTCGTTCTCACGGAGGGGATTTATTTGAGCTCAAAAAAGCCAAAGTGAAGGCAAAGCAGTCAGAGCACAGGAGGCTCAATACCATCTATTCAAAGGGTTAGGTGAGCTGCAAACACCAAGTTCATCACGCCCATCTGAAATGCTGAGTTATCTCACTCATCTAGTGAAAGGCTTAAGGTCACTCCTTTCTCAGTGCTCCTTTGGCATCATTTGAATACTCAGTGCTGCTTTTTCTTTTTATTGTTCCTCTCTGTCCAGTATTGTTTAGAGATTTAAAAATTAAATTAATCAGCCTCTTGCAGCATAAATTACAAGGTGGCTTTATTGTGAAATTGCAGTGTGACTCAGAGGCTGCAGATCCACCTTTGAGGGAGGCCTGGCTCTGTTATTTTTGCCTGTTGTTTGTCTCCACGCCGGTTTTGCAGCAGGACCTGCAGCCACACAATGCAAGGAGCTGAGAAATGGCAGTGCGTCATCCCGGGTGTGGCGAGGAGCGATGTCACAGAGAGAGATGGCGAGATTACAGGGAGGATCTGAGCAGGATCCCCAGCAGGGAGAGGAACAAAACGTCCCGCAACAAAAAAAAATCCATGAAAAGAGATCCATGTATGTGTGTGGCTCAGGAGACAGAGAGTGCTGCAAAGTCTCATTCACCTGCTGGGGGGAACAAACCCCAAAGGTCAGAAAGTGCTGGCTGCGACACAAAAATAGGCAGGTGCATGTGCACAGAGCTGGAATGGAACAAGCTCTCACAGGAGTCCAGTGGAATGGCAGCTCTGGGACGTCACCCTTGTGTCCACTCAAAGAGAGGCACTACTTGAATTTCTTGAGCCAGAAACAAGTGTTTCTGGGAGCAGCAGAAATTATGCTGCCTGGTTTCCTGTGACTCTCTATTTTGTGGTTGATTATCTGAGGCTAATAAGGGGCAAGAGCCGAATAAAGCTTTTCCTGTGGTCAGGGCATCCTGTGTGGATTCTCCGGGGTCTAATAATACAGCTCACCTTCCTCTTCTGCCCTTCCTTCAAAGAGGCACTAATTTGGATGTCTGTCTTCTGCACAAGTGCCAAACTTTCAGAAATCTGCATGAGCTTTTTATCTATCAGGACTCTCTGGCAAATGTGTCTGAAGTTGGCCAGGTTAATCCAAGGCTGCCATAGCAATATACACACAGATACATCATCAGACAAACCTCATTTGTTTAGGAAGCAAGGATTCATCTAAAAAAAAAAATAAATCACACCCTCCCCAAAGCAGTAATACATAATCTGTGTGCTGACCAGGCCTGCTTTAAAAAGCCAGGGTTCAACTTGTGATAGTTGCTTAGCAATTAAGCAAATGGCATCTTACACCAGAAACAGCAAGCACAGACAAATCTTACTGGGGAGCTTCATCAGTGCAGCTGTGGCATGGGAAATACAAAAATAAAATGCTCACTGAGAGGGTACTGGCAGGAAATACCCCAGGAGCACAGGGCAGAGGGATAGACTTTGTGCTTTCATTTAAACAGGAAAGGTAGATGGAAACCAAAATAAATTAAGCTATACTTAAAATAAAGATTACCATACCCTAGGCTGACAGAGGTTGTAACACCTGACCTAAGAATGGGTGGGGATGTTTGGGATAAAGGAAGGGAGGCCTGGAAAATTGAGGTGTTATCTAGATAAGTTTCATGGAATGAAAATAAACAGCCAATATCTGCTAAGGGGTACATGGAATAAGTCAAACAAGACAGTCTGGTGGTTCATGTATTTTTTTGGTGTTCATGAAGAATTTGATCTGCCAGAAGAAAAGGCTGCCATGGAAGTGGAGCTTATTTGGGTTCTACTCATGTACCTGTTTACCTGACCTTTGAGGTTACTGGCAAGAGCTCCTGGTCTGGATCTGGTGTAGCTGTGCTGTTTGCACCCTCAGCAGAGCCCAGCAAGGGGAGCACAGCTCAGTGCTGGGCCAGGGAGAGCTGGCAGTGGCTACAGGGCACTGATGTCCCACTGTGATGTTCCTGTGTCTGTGCCACCTGGCAGTGTTGCTTTTTACTACAGCATCATTGTAAAATTGAGGCTAATTCCAACTCCATTACAACTCACCCCAAAACCAGCCTGTTAATGGGATCCTCTTCATCAAAGCCCTCCTGTTGTTTAAGAGACACAAGCTGCTAGCTCTCTGCTAATATGAGTGCCAAAGTTTTTTCAAGAAGGATGTCATGATAGATGACAATTATTGCTCCTCAGAGACTTGAAAAATGGTGCTGTAGATATATCTCTGGGCATATGTGTGTGTGAGTACTTAGGGGACTCCAAAAGCTTATCCTAAAGGTATAATCCTGCAAACTGTTGACCATTCTGGCTCCACTCCAGCAAAGCACTTAAATATTTGGTGAACTCAGGAAGATTTCACATGCTCCACAAGCACATCCATAAGCACTTTGTTGGAGTGGGCTCAGAGGCTGCTCTAGCGCCACACCTTGCAGAAGAGAAATCTCCCAAGCTAGTCCCAGTCTCTGTGCCTGGTGGGGCCATTGGCTTCCTCACAGCTACCAACAGGTTGTGCCAACACTGACATTGTCTGGCCTTGCTGAAGGGAAAAGCAATTTCAGTGGATTCAGCATTCCACCTCAGTGCAATATCTCCAGCAGGACAAGCAAGGTGAGAGGGAGGCAGTTTTGCAGGCAGTGCTGTAGACAAAAGATGTCCTTTCCCAGAATCAACAGTCTCTGGGCAGCAATAAATCCACACGCTAAAAAATAAAGCAATTCCTAAAATAAACAATTCAGGCTTCGAACCGTACAATGGGCAATTAGTTTGAATAATTGGGTGTAACTGTAGGCAGAGAGAAGCTACAAGACCAGATGTGCATATAAAGCTAAACACAGGCTTTACAGGATCTAATCAAATCAGTCCACCATCTGGAATGAGAAGAAACATCATGTGACAGACCTGATCAATATGTGAGAATGGTACAAATTTCTGGATAACGAGCTTAAGTTAATCAATATGTCACATGAGTCAGAAATGGAAGCATCCATAAAATGGATTGCACCAGTTCAACTAAATCACATCTGATTTTACTACATTAATACCATTTTCTCCTACAAACTGACCTTAGGTGCCCTATCACAAATAACAAACTGGGAGTATCAGAAACTTGTACCCGCAGGTAGAAATAGCTCATGGCAGACTAAGGTTCATATGTACACTTCTATCCATACAAAATAAATCCTACCTATCAAAGGACTCTGTTCCAAGCAGTGGCTATTAAACCCCTCCAGGCAGGTGTGTCTAAGAGCTGCAGAGAGTGGATCCTGATTCATTGGAGCTACCTCGGGAGCAGGAGCTGCAGCAAGGGCTGGAAACAGAGGAAGGGCTAAAGCCAAGAGCACAGAGTTGGGCCACTGCTAGAGAAGGGGTGTTCAGTGGGCTGAGCTCGGGACTGTGGTGGTTTGGGAACCCTGGGCTAGGATATAATGTTTGCAAGCCCCCAGATGGGGGTGACTTTGCAGCGTCAGCTGGAAAATACCACACCACAGGGGCAAAGCCCCTGGGGATGCCCTTGCTGAGCTCCTGGGTTCTCCTGGTGCTGCTGGTTCTGGGTTGTCTGTGCTCAGGTCTGCAGTTTGCTGTGGGATGAGGGCTGCATGGCAAGGAGGGGAGGTCTGGATACCTCATCTCCCAGCAGCAGGGGATGGGGCTCAGCCACACAGTGCCTCTTCCATCCTCCACCCCTGCCAGGACACCTCGGGCTGTCCTGTGGGCTCACAGCTTTCTGCACTGGAGTGAGTGAGGCAAACAGGAAGCCAAAGTCAATCCAGCTCAACCAAAAGCAGAAGCTGTTGTTCCTCCATGACATTCTGATTGGTGACACAAACTGGGCTGCCCTCTCTTTCCCCTCCATTTCGTGCTGCATCCCTGGTACCAGCAGCTGGGACTTGCTGCAGAAAACGGCACCAAGGCAGGGAGGGAGAGAGCAGAGCCTCCAGGAGGTGACAGTGACTTTATGTAATCTGTGGGGTTAAGCTTTTGGTGCAAAGCTTCACTGACTTAGCAACATGTGAGTGTGTGGGTTTACAGATTTACTCCAGTGCTCCAGCAGACCATCTTCCCTTTCTGCTGTTTCTCTGGAAATAGTTCAAGTCAGTGTGTTGTGCACATAATTGGTACTGGCTTTCCCAGCCTCCAGAAATCATATTAAAAAGACAGACAAAAACCTAGGGGTGTCACCAAACCAGCATGGGGAGGGATTTTTCTGGCCTGGAGTGACAGGAGTTGGGGGAGGCCATGTGGCTACTCCCACTGAGTTTTCCACACATGCATTTTGTTTATGGCCTGTGTGTGCAAAATATGTCAGGGGAAAAAAAAAAAAAGCTCTCAGGGGAGTTAGGAATCTGTCCAGCATGTGGCAAATCCTCAGTATGACCCAGCCCTCTTCATCTGTCCTGCTGCCACGCCAGGGGTCTTTCTCCACAAGGCATTTCTGCAGCAGGAGTCAACTGGGGTAAAAAGAGCATCACCAGCTCCCGCAAACAGAGACTCCAAAGTATCCTCAAACTGCCCATGGGTGTTGAAAGCCAGTCTGGTGCTCAGGGTGAAGGGGAGGGAACCTTGAGCACCTTGAGTGACTTTGTGGCTTGCTGTGCCTTGCTGGTGGCAGGGCTTTTTTTTTCTTTTAATTTTATTTTGCCTGACAGTCCTGCATGTCACCATGGAGCCCAGTCCCCTTTCACGGGGGGACGTTAGAATAAATACACATTTCAACACTCCTTCAGCTCACCTCGCAGTCCCAATAACAACAGGGCAATATTTTAAACTGCTTTTGCAAGTCTCCTTTCTACAGGGCAGTTGAAAGGCTATAAAAGCGTTTTAACAATTTTATAGATCATCTCCGGAGCGCTATTGTGATGTGGGAGAAGGGGAGTTTTGTTGCCATTTGCCCATGGACAGCTGCCAAGCTCACCTGTCTCCACCGAGGCAGCGAGGGCCATATCACATCTCTCTGCAAACTCTGCAGCCAGCTCGGGATGGCTTCTCACTTTACTCAGCTGAAAAACACGTTGCTCCTTTAACCCTTTCTCGGCGCTTGCCTGGGGGCGTTGCTCAAAACAGGCGACTTCTGTTTGGGCTTGGGGAAAGCGAGAGCTGTGAGGTGGATTTGGGGAAACCTGAAACCAGGACCCTCCTGTGGAAAAAACCTGCACCCACATGAAAATTCCTCTAACCCTGCAAGTCATCCCACTGACATCTGGCCAAGTGTCCACACCTCTTCTTTTGCCACTCCCTGATCAGAGTTAACCAGCCTCAAAATCTGACCCTTCTTTAAAAACCTCCCATTTGACAAGGTGCTGACTACATCTTCCTATGGGCCACTTAATTTTGCAGGGTCCTGCTTCTAATCTCAAAAATTATCATGAAACCCTTCCGATTATGGTTGACACAGGAGAACTTTGCCGTTTTGTTTGCTGGCATTCAGGAAATATTTCCTGATCCTCATGTGGAAGGTGTGACAGAAGTGTAGTGTAATCTGCTCCCCTGTGTAAGGACTTCTCAGTTTCCATCCCTACAAACGAATATTCTCTGCCCTCCTCTTCTCCTGGAAAGAAGAGTGCATGAAATTATTCCTTGTGACATTCTTTCACTGAGTTGGCAAAATACAGCGAAATACAGCGAGTTTAAATGATATGGAATATGCAAGCATAGCTTATCTAAGATCTAGTGTGCAGATCAAAATCAACAAAGCCTCACAAAAGAAAGCCCCAAAAGAGCTTTCATCTGCCTGATCCCATTTCCCTGCCTACACTTCTTTTTACCTTATTGCAATACATTAGTTCTGCTTTAGTTTCTGCTCTGCAGCAACATTTCTGCTTAAGAAAGATTCTGTTGAGTCATTACCAGCATCAGCCAAACAGGCTTTTCAAGAACGGAGGAGAAAATAAAGGCTGTGGTTTTTAAATTAATTCCATGCTGCTTAACCCTTAAACCACTAGTGACTTCCAGACTCTCAGCCAAGTCAAGGCTGAGCAGAATTTGGGGCTGTTGTGCCTGAGATAGAGCAATGTCAGTGCTTTTGTCAGTGATCGACTGCTTAGGCAATGCTGGCCACACTTGGAAGGCAGAAATTGTAGTGAAGGTCTCTGCTGTCCAACCACATCCTAAATACTCTCTTCTTGCTTGGAAGCACTGCCTCAGATAACCCAGACCCACACCTAAACAGAGGCAGGGAGAAGGGCTTTTCTACCACGAGCCAGCAGTTGTAAATGCAGGAATGGAAGAGAGACCAGCACATCTCTCCCTCTGTGATGCAGCAGAAATTCTCTACTCCTTTTTCCCCCAGCAGGTTGTATTTAGGAGAGAACAGTGCTTGCCAAAAAGATAGAACTGGAATAAGCTCCTGGTACCTTGAGTTTGAGGGGCCCCCAGGGGAGCCAACACTTGGAGTGAGAAGAGACAGAAGAGGCCAAAGCGGATAAGGTGATTTTCCTTGCCTTGGCTTTCAAAGCAATCTCAGCCTGCTAAGCTTTCAGTCCACGCTGCCAATGGCTATTTCCAAAGTTATCTTTGCTCAGAAAAAGGCTGGAATCCTTCTCTCTCTCTCTCATTCTCTCTGCCCTCCCTTTTTAATGAAAGCTCAGTTTAGATCTGATATCACTCTGAAAGGTTTGCTATCAAAGTTTATTAGACCCACTGGGACAGATCACAGTTTGCAGAGGCTCATAGTTTCACAGCAGATAACTGTAAAGTGAACCATTCAGTGTTCTTCAAAATGCTCCTTTTTCTTGGGCTCATCTATAACACAAAGCTGCACTGTGTTCAAGCATCACTAGAAGGGATCCCAGCTGAGTACAGGATGCTGGCCACAGTTCTGCCTTTGGAGCAAAGTGAAGCACCCCCTGACCCCAGCCTGTCCCACTGGGTGATGCTGAGGTGAGTGGGTCTCATTTGCAGTGAAGGCAAGTCCTACCAGCACAAGGGGATAATGCCTGCCATGAGCTCCTAAAAACACCATCAGAACTTAAAAAATACTAGGAAGCATGAGTGCAGCTTCCCTTTAAAAATCCATATTTGCCTTGCCTTGCTTAATAATAATAATGATGATAATGATAATAATAATAAGGAAATACTCCTCTTCTTAGGGACTACAGCTGAGAAATTTCAGCTAGAAAGCAAAGAAATGAGAGCAGGAATTACCATGTCCTCCTATAGAATAGGTGTTCTTTTTTTTGTTTGTTTGGGGTTTTTTGTGGGTTTTTTTGGTAATGAAGTCATTGGTGTTATTATGTGTTTTTAAGTAGGCTGTGCTCCTGAAAATGCATGGGAATAAACACCATATCTGGTAGGATCTCTGACTGTAACATGTATCACTGAGGCATCTATTTACAGTGTGAAGGGAGGGGAGGCTGTTTCATTTCCCAGGACAGTAATGGAAAGCATGATGTCCTACAACCAAGGGTGGTGAAGGCTGGGAGAGGTACTGGGAAAAAAACACTCACAATAAACCAAAGAGTGAAAGAGAGTTTCAGGGCAGATATTTGCAGGATGCATCATCATCAACCCTGGGAAAAGGCTGAGAGACAAAACAGTTGAATTGAGTCCTTGGGCCAGCGATGTCCTGTCCTTCTGCTGCCATTTCCCCGTGACTTTGCTGTGTCATCTGGTCTAGAGCAGCAGGCTGGACAAAACTCAGGGGGAGGGTGGTTCTCAGATGCCCATGCTCCCTGCCAGCCTTGTCCCTTGCTTTTGGCCTTGGAATGCCTCTCAGCAGAAGCATTTGCAACCATCTGACAGCTCTTCTGCTCTCTGATTCCTTAACAGGTCGTGCAGATGGACCAGAAGCTGGATGACATCCTGAGCTCGCTCCAGACTCAGCTGGGGGATCAGCCCCAGGCACAGATGCCCAGGCCAGCCACCCCAACTTCCAGACATCCACAGAGAACCCCAGAGCCCCCTCCAGTGAACCAGAAAATGTGAAAGCCAGTGGCCAGCCACACGTGACCCTCTCGTTCTTTCACGCCCGGGTGTTTCCCAGCCTTGGTGTCTTCAGCTGTGCCGTGGGTGAAGTGAAATATTCAGCAGTAGTAGACTAATGGGGAAAAAAAAAAAAGAAAAAGAAAAAAAAAAGAAAAGAAAAGTAAAAAAGGGAAAAAAGAGAGAAGAAACAGCAAGAAGCCAGTCACGACCTTAGGAGAGCACATAAGTTTTGCACCTGTTTTATTTTAGCCATCGTTAGCTAAACTCTGCCAGCCCCAGCAGCCCAGTTCCCATCCCCCAAACCCTGCTGGGGCTGAGCACACAGGCACAGGGCACGCTGTCGAGGGAAGCGTCCCAGCCAGGGTTAGGATGACCCATTTGTGGGCACGGAAGGGGAAAAGAACTGTTCTTTTGGCATTTAATCGCTAAGTTTAATGCTCACAGCATGCCCGAAAAGGGGAAAGGAGCCAGCATTTGAACATGAAACAAATGGAAATCAGTGAACAGGAAAATTAAACAGCATGTTTTGACTTCTACCAAGCAGTGAGGATCATAAGAAGGGCAGATTTATATGCTAGTGCGAATGACAAAGTAAAGACAACAGGCTACTGATTAAAAATATGGAAGTGTACACAGGCTGGTTGACATATGAAAGGCTGGAGCAGAGACTTCAGCTAATTAAAGCAAAGGGTTGCCAGTGAGATGAGATGCATGTTGGAACAGACAGGCAGGAGAGATAGGATCTGTGTAGGCTTACTTTACCAGAACACTGTAATAGTTATCAGCTATGCTGATGACTGTTATGCAAAATATTCTCAAGCTTTTACCTTCATTCAGCGGCGGTTGTTGACTCCAGTTGCCTTAATTTTAACATAAGAAACCTGTATGGTAATTGGCTGTGAACTATTTGTAAGCTGGGTTCAAGCCACCGAGTAGCAGGGTGCTGCAGGAGGGCTGCAGCTGTGATTGAGAGTGGCAGGGCTCCTTAAAGAAAACAGAAATGCACACACTGTTGATGAAAGTTAATCGCTGTTTAAATAAACTGCTGTATATAATTTTAAACGCTGGATTTATTTTTTGCCTTGTAATCTGGCTGTAAATCGAGTGCACATGCTGGCTGATGTGCTGTTGTTGAGGAACACATCTGGTGCAGGTAGCTGGGCTCGCAAGCTGCAGATGGAAATGCAGGTTGAGATGCAGATTTAAATGCAGATTAAAGTGCAGGCTGAGCTCTGGGTGGAAGCCCCGGACAAGAGGGTGAAGTGCTGACCTTTGGGATGACAAAGGGCACACAGGCAGGTGACACCCAGCCAGGTGAATGGACACTGGGACACAGCAGCAGCGGGAACTGCCGACCTTTTGGACAACAAGGGAGAGGAAAACGAGTGATGCCAGCAAGGTGGATGGACACAGAGATGGAGGCAGGAGCTGAAGACTCAAGAGGAAGGGTGAGACTGGCCATGAGGAGACTGTGATGGGATAAAATCCCAGGGGTTCCTTTGCTGGGGTCCCTCCTTGGAGGCACCAGCCGGGGCTGCTTCTGTGTTACTGCCCCAGGAATAAATGGCTTTATGGGATGAGACATCTGGGACTGTGCCACCTCTGCCTGCCAAAGCTGGTGGGATGTGAGTGGGGTGTGCAGGGAGCCAGGCAGGGACCTGTTGGTCCTTCAGTCCCAGAGAGCCTCTGACCTTGGGAGTGCCACTGCCAGAGAGTCCCGGGAATGGTCTGGCTGGGGAGTTTCCTCAACACTGCCACCATGAAATGGATCTTACCTGGCACGTCAGAAAAGGGACAACACAGCACTGTTGCTGAAGACCTAAATAATAAACCAAGCTAAAATGGGTGCAGTGTTACTTACTCAAGTCTTTTTAATTTATTTGCATAACCAACAATTTGAATGAGCAGAAGACTGCAAAGCAAAGACCTGATTCCTGGGAAATCCTAAATATATTCTATTCCCACTCATATCCATGAAAGCCAAGCCTGCATTGCATTTAAAAGCAACCTGAAAGACTGGTCCCTTAATAAGCATTTATTTGGACAAATGAGTGGTCCATTTCAATGTAATCAAATTAGTTTCTAACTATTACCTGTCCCTTTAAAACTCTTTCCCAGGTTTGTGTGTCTGGGAATTCAAGCTTGGAAAGAGCACAATGAGACTGATTCCAATCTTTGGATTGCAGGCGCGTCTTAGACAGAATATTAATGATGTGTGAGAGGCAATAAAAAAAAAAAAAGAAACAATGTGGTTTTAATTAAATCAGCTGACAAGCTGCAGTTCCATCTTGTCTGATTACTACAGAGTTACTGAACATGACCAAATACAGCCTGTAACATGGGAAAAACAGTAAATAATCATTGCCAGAGCATTGAGTTGCTCCTGGCTTTCAGTCAGGGTCATGAGCTTCTGCAATGGTCCTTCACAAAACCTCCCTGACTCTGGCCAGCCAGAGCTAAATGGGCAACTGGACACCACATTAGGGTTAACACCTAATTCGTGTCACACCAGCCACAGGTAAAAGAAAATAAATCTGCCTGGAGATCCCTTTGCCACAGAGGTTCTTAAGAGGAGCAGGGCAGCTTTCAGCAGAAGAGCTCAGGGACAGCTGTGGCCAGCACAAGGTGACACTTCCTTCTGCAACACTGCAGATATTTGTGTGAGGGATTTCCTGATCACTTGGTGTAGCAAGCAATGCAACAGTGTTTTACTCACTATTCAGCCTCAACAGAAGTGTTTAGGCACTATATATATAGCAACACCTACTACTCTGAAGTGCCTGGAAAATCCAGCTAAATAGAATACAAGTGGTCACAGCTATGGTGAGTGTCAGAAGGGATGAGTGCGTGGGAGGAAAAGATAAAGAGGCACGCAGTGGTCCCTCCAGAAAAACAGAATGTGTGCCAGAGTTTCTGTATGCACGCGTGTGTGCACATGTGTCTTTTTTAAACTCAAGCCAGGGTTTCCCCAGCAAGTCTTGAGTGAGGCCAGAGCCTGAACCTTCACAGGTTTTTAAATCCAGCAGTGCTGGCCATACATCCACTTTTCAGATGGCACTGTGGACACCACGGTGTGGCAGGACCTGTGACCTGACACTCCCCATTGCTAGAACGGGGAGATGAGGGTGTAGCTTGAGCAAATGGCAAGGAGGAAGGAAGAAGCCTGGTGAGAGACACCCATTTTCACATCGTATAAAGAGATTAATGGTAAAAAAAAAAAAAAAAAAAATCAAGCAACATAGATAAGCCATGCTTAAGAAAATCTCCACACCCACAGCTAAGACAGAAGTTACTATCCAGCAAAATCTTTCACATTGCCCAGGGAGAAAAGTACACAGAATTAGCACCGATGTGACCATGTGGTGACACTTCCTGACACTTTCTGAGCAAATGGTTTGGTACAGTATATAAACTGTATATTAATACATTGGCACTTGGCCTTGTTGAACTTGACGTGGTTCTCATGGGCCCTCTTCTCAGGCCTGCCCAGGTCCCTCTGGATGGCATCCCTTCCCTCAAGCCCATCCATGCCTACCTCAGCTTGATGTCACCTGCAAACCTGGGTGGAGTGCTGAGGGAACACTCCATCCCACAGGCTGGGGCACTGAGGAAGGATTAAATAGTGTTTTTCCCAGTATAGACCCTTGAGACATGTCACTCATTGCTGGTTTCCATTTTTATATTGATCTAGAAAATGAAACTCTTTGGATGCAACCATCCAGACAATTCCTTGTCCATCTAACTTTCCATCTATACCTCTCCAATTCTGAACTAACAGTGTCAAGGGGGATCTATCAAAGGCCCTAAAGAAGTCCAGGTAGTTGATCTCAGTTGTCACCATTGTAGAAGGTAAGTAGATTAGTCAGACATGACTGCACTTGCTGAAGTCATGTTCAGTCTCATTAATCTCCTCCTTGTCTTCCATATAATTCAACAAGACTTCTAGAAGGATCTGTCCCATGATCTTATTGGGCACTAAGGTGTTGAATGTCCCAGGGTCCTGCTTGTCCCCCTTGTAAAACACACGTGCTACCATGCGTTCCCCCTCAACAGTGGCTCTGACACAAGCCAAAATTACAGAAACCATTCCCAGGGAAGTCCGTGTGTGTGTTTTTTTCTCCTTTTGTACCGACACTGGTTCACTGGTGTTCACCCTGCCCCTTTCTGCTGGGTGGGAGTGCAGCAGCTGAGCAGGGAGCACTCAGCAAGGTCCTCCCCCAGCACCTCCTCTGGCAGAGGGAAGCAGTGACAGTGTCATGGGTGGATGTGGCCCGTGAAGCTGTCAGCACAGTGCAGCCACCTCTGCAGTGCTCCCACTCTGCCTTTGGCTCACAACAGAGCACAGCCCACGCAGTCAAGGTCTCCCCCGGCCACAGGATCAGCAGCTGTCAGGAGTGCAGTCTACCAGTGCATCAAGAGACAAGAGTGCAGGAGATCAAGTAAAAATAAGATATCTTTTTTCCAAAAGATCACATGGTTTTCTACCTGATCCAATTTCACTGTGGAAGATACATGGTGTCCTCCCTTACCAGAGACATCGACACCAACCCAAACAAGATTTTCCACATTCCTTCTAATAATGCACGGCATCCTGAAGTCTGCTGTCTGCCTGTGATGATGCAAGATGCTCAGAAGTCATTACAACAAAGCTCGAGGGGATTATTTTCTCATTACCATAATTACACCGTCAGTAATAATATCATGAACCAATCTTATCTCAAAACGTGTACTCAGATGTTTAATGGTGATATTTCTTAAGTGATGTGTACTCAGATCTTTAATGGTGATATTTCTTAAGTGATCTGTGGGATTAAAGTCCTGTGTATGATCAGGCCGCAGCAGTGAGGGAGATAAAACTATGACTTCCATCAGCTGGGGGCTCTCATTCCTGAGAAAAGCTAACTCTGCACCTAGAACAGATTATATATGAGACAGATCACAAATCTGCTGCCTCATCTGGAACACTCTCTTCATCTCTAGAGAGTAAAAAGTGAGAAAAGACTCTCCAGACACAGCTGCCCATTTCAGAAGTGGGCCAGTCCAGCTGCCCTGGATGTTTTCCACCCAACTGCCTTGATGTGTTACCACCAGAGGAACCTGTGCTGGAAGTCCCTCCAGTCTCTGTAGGACCAGGACAGTGACATTCCCAGCTCAGGAGCTATGGCAAACAAGCAGGGTTCTTTTGGTGCCTCTTTTCTCAGTAGCTCAAGCAGTTTTCTCTTCTCACTGATGTTTCCAACTGAGGCCCTGGAGGGTCTGGACTGACAATACACTTAGGTTGTGCTGTATCTCACGCAGCCCTAAAGAGCAGAGCCCATTCAGCACTCTTCTGAACAATCTGAACAATGTGTCTAAAAAGAAAACCATGGTTTAGGGAGTAAAATGCCACTGGGTAAAGAATCCCAAGCATCAAAACTGCATTATTTACTATTCTGAAGGAGTACATGCTACAATCATTGTAACAGCCAAGGAAAAGCCTGGTGAAGGGCCCAGGGTAGATCTTTCTCAGACACCATTTCCAGCTGCAGCATAGCCCAGCCAGCAGAACCAGACAAGATGGTACTGTGCTACTCCATGGTAGGAAAAGGTTCGAGTCCCTCTCAACCAGCCAGAAGAGCAACCTCTGCTCTTAGTCAAAGACACTCCAAGCTGGAAATATTAAACATCAAAAGAGAGAAAAAAGGTCTAATTAGCTAATGGTCATTATCCCTTTTCCCACATCCTTTTCTAACCTGCAGAGGATCCCAAGCTCTGGACTGGATAGGGGTGTGCATGTGCTCCCTGCAGCTCCCTCCTGTCATCCAGCAAACAGTGCCTGTCAGACAGGAAAGAAACAGCCAAGAGCATCCTCCCTATGAGGAGCTGTTTTGCCAAAACACTCTCTACCTTGTGTTTAGGCCTCATTGTGTGTTACAGTGGCTCCCAAATGACCCTGCAAAAGTACAGTGTCTCTGCTTAGATTCCTGGCTGAACACACGTTCGTCTCAGGGCTTGGATTTGGCACACAAGGGTTTGTGAACAGAATTTTAACTCCATTATGTTGTTTGATCTCCCCCTGGGGTGGGTGGATCTGCGTGCAAGGGACTGACTTGACACAAGCAGTGAGGGGAAGGGAATTTTTGAACTCTAAATAATGCAACTGCTGTATCTCGTCTGGCCAATCAGACAGGCAAAGGTTGTTCTTTGTTTAACCAAAGAATCATAATTTTCAACAATGCCTTGAAGCATTTACCTGAGACTCACCTCAGCCTTAGAGGGGAAAATTCACATTTCAAAAATACCTGTCGAGCATTACCTATGCTCAGCTAAAATGCAGCTTTTGTTCTTTACTGCTATATACCTTGGGTTGTCACATCCCTTGTTGGCACCCTGGACACCAAGACCCTTCAAGGAGCCAGTGCTCATGATGGAGGGGCTGGGGTTTATATCATCAGCGTGAGGGGGAAGGGGGACCACTTGTGCACAGTTACTGTGGCAGAAGAACAATTGCCTGATTCAGTGTCCTCATCCCCTTTGTTTTCCTTGCTGAGAATTTTCCCCTTTCTGAAACACTAAACAGCTCATTTCTTCCAACCTAAACAAATGATCCTGCCAGCTACTGATTTTTCCCTCCTTTCTATTTCTAATGGTTGGTACTGTAAGTACAAGTTTCCATTTGTTTGATAGAGGGTCAGGAGGCCAAGAAGAGCGAGGGACAGCTCCTGTTACACATCAGTGCTGTGCCAAACTCTTCAGTTTGGCTACACCATGAGTGTCATCACTCTTGGACTCCACCAACCCCACTGGCCACCTCCCAGGGAGCTGCTGCTTTGGCTGGAGACAGGCAGAGTGCAGGAAGAGAGCAGCAGTCTCCATCCTCAGAGCCATGTGTGGCCCTTTTACTGAGCTGGTGCATTCTCCCCCTGTGTCATCGTATTATTCCCCACACCACAGTCCAGTTAAGCCAGTCCTACAGATAATGAAGGCTATTGAGTTAGGAAAGCTGGCAATAAACTTCAGCACCAACCCAGAACTAGTCCAAAGGGCTGCAGCTGACAGGCTATGGTCATTCCTTCCCATGGAAGGGCATTAAGGAATAGAAGGACTATTTCTGCAGATGCAGGCCACTGAGGGGTTTTGTGCTTGATGGATTTGTGCTCAAAGCAGGTGGAATTCCATGCAGACATGAACCTACTGGAGTCATGGACTCACACCATGCATGAATTTGGCTTGAGCTCTCTTCACACGTGTCTGAATAAGCAGCTGGTAGGTTGAAAAAGGCTCCTGGTTCCACTAACCTTACTGGAGCTCTGAATTGGAGTAAAAATTTCCCAGTGACCTTCAAACCCATATATTACATGGCAGACAGTAGTTTTCATTCCATGGAAAACCCGAGTTTGGACACAAATAGAGACAGACATCACAGAGGTGCCCAGTGACTGTGATCCATTTTGTGAATGGCACTACTTTGAGTGGGTTCTCAGATCCCTAAGCTTCCCTCTGAGTTTAATGTATAAATGAACCCAAAGCAAAAAAAAAAAAAAGGCAACTGCAGCAGAATCTGCACATTCTGCCTGACTTGGATCAGTGTCTGACAAAGTTTCTGCATGTTCGGTGCTGAATTAAAATGGTAAGTTATTGAAAATATGTCAGTAATTATCAGGTGGGGAAAAACTCCCAGATTATTTGGGCCTTGCCCATGTACCCATTTTGTGAAAACAACATCATTTTCACTGGCAAGGTTCTGCGTGAGGCTGAAAATTAAGGTGACAGTGAAAGTGTTGAATAAGCACAAAGCCAGCTTATCCCTTCAAGCACAAACAGCTGAAGGAGTGGTTTGTGGCAAGGAATCACCTGGGACAATCATGCTCTTTCATGTCCTGGGACGGAGCTGCTCTGTGTGCTCCCCCCTCACCCAGCCTGGTCCCAGTTTGGGTGAAATCACGACTTTGGCCTTCGACAGGCAGCCCTGTTTGAAGGGACTGCCCTGGAGAACCTGGAGCTGCTGGAAATGACAGAGCAGGCTGAGCTTGCACAGCTCCTTCTGGCTGCTCCTGCCATAAGCTGGAGGGATGACTGCTCTGTGAGGAGAGGAGATGTCCACGGGGGTGACAAAGCCAGCAGGGACCATGGTGCCCCTGACAGGGACCCAGTCCCACAGGGCTAAATCCAGGATCAAGCTGTTCCCATTCCCTGCAGGAAAGAAAAGCTTAAAACAAAAGGACTATAAAAGTAGCTGAAAACTTGGCAAAACGCATACAAAAGAGTCAGGGAAATTGGATGAACAAAATGCCCCCCACCCCCAGG
Organism: Prinia subflava; assembly: GCF_021018805.1. Taxonomy (NCBI): domain Eukaryota; kingdom Metazoa; phylum Chordata; class Aves; order Passeriformes; family Cisticolidae; genus Prinia; species Prinia subflava. The sequence continues at coordinate 8,135,135 of NC_086250.1, read as the reverse complement.
TGCCAGCAAAGTAAACAGTGGAAAGGCTGGAGCGCTCATGTGGCTTTGCTTTCATAAAGTGCCTTTTTTTCCCCCAGACTTTTTTGGTTCTGTTTTTCTTCTTTATCTCTCCCCAGCAGTGGCTGACAGATGACCTTTAAAGCCCCGGAGAGCCGCCCCAGCAGGTGATTTACTAACAGCTGTGCCAGTCAGCAAACTGCAGGGGCAGAGGTCGGGGCTGCCCAGCCAGTTCAGGGTGGGATTTAATTAAGGAAAGATGCATTACATTTTTTATTGATTTGTGTGCACGCACACACGGGCTTTTTCTTCTTTTCCTCTTCCTTTTTTATGTTTATGTCCCTGCTCCATGCACCTGGACATTTTATCCTGGCTGTGTCAGCCTTGCTGCCTCACCCCCCCAAGGACACTGCTCCCTGAAATCCCATCTCACACTTCCAGAGGGGCTGGGAACAGGTGGGATGAGGCAAGTGGAGGAGAACACAGCACCTGACAGCACACGGCTTCCCTGCTTTTCCCTCGGTATTCATGGGGTGCTGGATGGGTTTTTGAGGGATGCTGGGTTTTCTTTCCCTCTCCCCCTGTGGTAAAACCCTGCCAATCTTCTATCTTCCAGATGATCTGTTGGGGGAGGGGGAAGAAAAGCATTAAAAGGACAAGTCTTTCCTTTTTGTCTAGGATCGAAGGCTTTCCCAACTAAAAACAGTGGGCATTTTTGGAGCAGCAAAATGCACGGTAAAAAGGTAAAAAATAAAATAAAAATTCTGTGGCTCTGTATTCATATACTAGTGTGGTTCATTATTTTCACAAATGCACCTAATCCCCTTTTTTTGCTAGCTCAGACTTTTACTATTACTATTATTCCACTGTTATTTTTATCAGATTTTTTAAATATTCACATATAAACAAACTTCTATTCAACTTGTGTGTGAGTTTAAAAAGTGCAGTGATCATCATGCCTGGCTAAGGCCACAGCTTGGAGAAAAGCTTCAGATTTGCTGTCAAGTTTTTTGGTGATGGACAATCTGCTGTTCTAGTGGTGAAATTAATCCGTCACAAAATAAATAAGATTTTGTAACCAAGTTTTTCCAAAGGCATTTTTCAGTCACAGAGTCTTACAGGGAGGAGTCAGATAAATTAAGAGTAAATCATCTTGCTTTTTCTCAGAAGTCACTGCCCTCACAGATGTTTCTACCAAATCACTTTGCAGTCTCCCCTTGAGTAAAATACATGGAGCTTCTGATGACTCCCAACACAAGGCACATTTCATAGGCTTCGGATCCCTTGGTGAGCTGTTTTCTGAACCCTTCCAATTTTTCCAGCTCTCTTCTTGGCCTTGTTGGTCTCTTTCCATGGGATGATGGTTGTCATTGGCCTGGAAGTCCCTGTGACAGGTGAGGTTTCTATGGGCCAAAATGCTCTGAGCACAGCTGCCAAATTTCCCTCAAAAGTATTCCCTACATCTCGCCAGCCTGGGCTCAGGTATCCAGATGTGACACATCCAAGCCTTGGTTGGGTACACATGGCTTCTGAAAAGGCAAGAAGGGGCAGCCATCTGAACCAAAGACAAAGGAGGTTTCAGGGTGGTTGAGGATCTGAGGGCTCCCCTTTCCCTCTCGCTCTGGTTTCTACCATTATGGTTTTACACCCATGCCCTGGCAGCAGCCATTGTCCCTAGGTCAGAATTCTACAGCCCGAACTTGAGGCAAACCCTTTCCAAAAATGGATGTTTTGGTGTAGCAGACTGGCCTGGAATGTCTAGATCTAAACTAATTACACATCCGTCACAGACTTCCCGCCATCCCGCCAAAACTGGGATGCCTCTGTTGAGCTGAGCCTTTCAACACCACCAAGGCATCTGTACGTCCAGTTCCCTTCAAAATGCATGAGAAATAAATACCCAGCATCACTCTGTGGCTTTGAAAATCCCCCTGCAATCTCCAACCCTCACTTCCCATCTGTAAAACAGGAATAACAGCAATTCCTACCCCATATCTGCTTTATCAGTCTTGTCTATGCAGACCACAAATTCTATGAGACACGAACTGGCTGCTACTAAATATAGGTACAATGTCTAGCACAGTTTTTATTAGAGCCCCTAGGCACTACAGCTCCATAAATATCCATGTTGACTTTTTCCAGATTAAGAACACATCAATGGGAGCTTTGCTCAAGTAAGAACTGCAGGATCTGGCACTGGTGCTCTTAAACCCTAATAGGAATGAGAGAGTCTGAAGCCTCTTCCAGGCTCATTCACTGGTATCAATGCTTTTAATACCAAGTCAGCTGTTGTGACATAAAGGGTATGTTTCTCTTGGTGCTGTTTCTTGGAACTGAAGAGCCCTCCTGAAGTTTTAATTTTCTTTACTGAAAAGCCCTGCTATGGTAAATCATCAACTCACCAAATTTATAGGAGGCACAGCACTTAGTATGTCACGTCTCTGAGCCCAGCCTACTGATTCACTTACTTATGCTTTTGTTCTTTTGCTTTGTAGTTCTCTTGATTTCAGCAACTGTCTATCATTTTCATGTGGCTTGCTGGCTAGAATGCCCCCTACTATTCCAGTAATCATTGCCCTGCTAGAGTGTTTATTACTGACTGAATGGCTGCACAGACTGGTAAAATGACCTGAGCTGTATGAATTTTCCCTCAAGTCTCTGGGGCCTCACAATTCTTGAAAGAATGTAAAGGAAGAAAAAAAAAAAAAAAAAAAGGGAGCTTAGTTATGGGGAAGGGTCAAAGTCAAGTTTCTCTGCAACAGCAGATTCCTTCGCTGCCTTCAGTGCCTCTGACACTGAGCACTCACCACATCACCTTCATCACTCAGGGAGCAGCTGGGAGCTTGCCATGAGATGAGAGCTGAGCCAGGTAACCCTCGGCAGCCCCCTGTGCATCAGGAGATGCTGCTTCAGTCACACGTGCTCCTCCTCAACAAAACATTCCCCTGGATGGGGGCCCAGCACGCTGGGGACTGCCTGGGTGTTTGGGGCGTGCTTGAGTTGAGGCTTGTGGTAGGTGCCCTGTAAAAAAAAAAAACAAAACACAAACGAACCAACCACACACACACATACAAAAAAACCCAGTGACCAATACAAGATAATACACAGACGTGAAAATAACTGTGGGTAGCTTTCCAAAACACAGACTCTGTCTAGCTTTTATCAGTGGTTTGTTTCCCTTCTGGCTGAGATTCTCAAAAGTGGGTGCCTAAAATTAGTCTCTCCTGGGTGAAAGCTTCAAAAGCATCTTAATAACACAGGAATCTAAGTGCCTGGTATAGCACTTCTTAAAGGCTCTGGAAAATCTCAGCCCTCCGTGCACATCTTGAGTGATCCGATTTGAAAATGCCCGGAGCTCACGGTAGCTGCTGTGGCAGCCGAGGGTGAGGATTCCTCCAAGGAAGTGGGGCATCCATCACACTGTGTGTGCTGGCCTGATCCTGCTCAAAGGATCACACCTAATATGGATTCCCACGTTCTACATGACTCCAAACTCTGGTTTTTAAAGCCTGGAGTCAGTTTCTGTGCCATGGATCCCACACCAGAGTGTTTGCAGTTATGAATCAGACCACAAATGCTGTTGTTTTGGGGAAGATTTCACAGCACTGTTATTCCCATATCCACAGCTCATCATTGCTGTCAGATGTGCCAGCTCTAGGCTGCAGGGGGTATAAAGGGCACCAAATAAACAAGCACAATTTCTTCTCTCATGCAAATTTTATTACAGTTGTATGGGGAGGACTGTAAAAGATTTCTGTGTTTAGCTGCTTCTTATGGAAAGAGGATTTTTTTTCCACAGTATTAAAACAAAAACAAAGAAAACAAAAACCAAATTTCACCCTGAAAGAAAGGCCAAAGGACTCCAGCACAGCTATTTCAGAGTAAGCTATTCCACACTCCTAATTCTGCAAGAGGTCCCCATGGAAAACACAGAACAAAAAGCAGTTTTTCCTTCTAGGAGAGTTTCAGTTACTGAGCAAGCCAGCATGAGCAGCAGAAATCAATCAGCAAAAGAACACCAAGGGCTATTCTGTGTAACTCTGGGTATGTGTGTGCAGGGTGCTGATCTCTGGGATCTCATGGCACCTAGGGGAGCATCCCATCATGGAATGCACACTTCAGAAAGAAAGAGGGGCCAGCCTTTGCCGTTCCTAGCTGTCTCTCTCACAAGGACAGAGAGATATAGCTGAAAGAAACCCAGGCCAAAGACTGGAAGGGACCAACACAGCCACAGAATCTCTGGCAGATGCCAAGGGAGGAGTGTCTTCAGAAGCCTTCCTCAACCCTGTTCCCAAATCACTGCTGATCCGGGGAAGGGGAACTCTGCTGCTGACCAAGAAATCAAAGAGAAGCAGTAAAAAACAGCAAGGGCAAGCCTTAAGTCAGTGCAAAACCTCTTTGTTACAGCTAGATCCCAGGCAGCATTTTACTCAGTGAATTTCGCCTTGCTCTTGTTTCCATATGGGTCACCTAGAGGTTATGGCTTCCTAATCTGATGTATCGATCTCATGTCTGAGCTGTTTTCAGGATATATCACATGTCTGTGCACTGCTTGTCGAGCATTTGTTATGATATCAGAATTCATGCCACGCCAGTCGGCTTCACCACACACAGGGTCACACACAGTATATCATCTGAAGTCTCCAAATGAGGTTTTCTGATTAAAGAAAAATCTTTATTCACAAGGTGAAAATCCTCCATGCAAGTCATCTCTGTCGTTAACATTTTCTTTTGCTATTAATATTGTTGCCAGTGAGCTATTCACTGGGGAGCAAGCACAATGAAGGAGAGGCACTGCAAGGTCAGAAGGAATCAATATTAATGAAAAGTAAACATACAAGTCAGGGAGGAATCACAAACCCAGTTTGAAGCTAATTTGGTTTTTTATTCCAGCAAACATGCATGGTGGCTTTTGCATTGTATTCACAAAGTTCTTGTTTGGAAGTGTTGTTAGGAACTTTTGAACTCGCTTCAGTTTCTAAGCTGCTGCACTGTCAGCCAAACATTTCTTATTCAACCAGGGCCCCAGTGCAGGCCTGATTCAAGAAAATGGCAAATTCTCCTTTGGTGTCCATGAGGGAGCTCCTGACGAGCTGTCCCCTAAGGCCCTAGAAAAGACACCAGCCACATTTCCAGCAGCATCATAAACCCTCTTCCAAGCTCTCCTTCTGCTTGGATGAAGAGCAAATCTTCCACGTACGGCTGTGCTTCACACTAAATATGGAGCAGCAATCAAACATCTGTGGAGAGTTCATATTTGGCATGTTTACACGAGTATTTATTCCTCCTTTGTCTTCAGGCAGCAACTACTACATAATGTATTTGGTATGATTAATTGTGGGAATGTTGTTCACCCCAGCATAGCATGACATCTCCAATTACATGACATCTTTCTCTCATTTGTAAGGGAAGGAGTGATTTCTGTATCTTGACATGTTTATCATTGTTAGGGTGAGCTAGTTATCTTATATGGGCCTGCTCCCTGCTTCTCAGGGCTGACAGATTATGGTTTCACATTAAAATCACAAATGCCTTGTTATTGCAGCTGCATCTTGAAAGGAAAGCAAATAGAGGCATCTCCACCACACAAGAGCTGTAAGATGATGTTTTGTTCAACGAGCCAGTGGTTTGCAAGGTTGTTCTAGGCTATCATCATTTGTGCAGTTATTGGGTATTTGATTTTCCCAGTATTTTTTTTTTAAATCTCAGCAATGGAAAATGTAACACACATTTCCACAGCCTTGCACAAGCTCCAACTGATCACAAACCTTCCCTGTGGGTGGGATTTGCCTCACCTATTTTGAGCCATCTATTTAAAAGCCAGGCATCTGCTCTAAATCAAGACTCAGTCACCAGTGACAGACACTTCTTGGGAGATGATTTGTCCCACCTGGTTTCAACATAAAATTTCAGATACAAGGAAAGTCTAAGGATTCAATATTTTTTGTCCAATTACTAGTTTATAAAAAAAAAAAAAAAAAAAAAAAAAGCATAATACATCTTTGTAGCTCTGCTTCAACAGTTACAAAACTTTTTATCTTCAGCATTTTTCAAATGAGTCAATGCAAAGATGTATTCAAAAATCTCTCAAGAAAGCTCTGAGATCCAGGGTAAAATTCTCATCCTGCTGGACTCCACAGAACTTTGTACAAAATTCAAGATAGTAGGCAGCATGAGAAAACTGGGCATCTCTAGGCTTCTTGTTGTGAGTGGGCAATTTAGCTACTGAAGCACTTGTCATGCAGTTTTAGCTGGGACCAAGCATCAGAAGGATGCAGAGAACCAACCATCCAGTCATGGAAAGAGGGGAAATAAGCCTCAATTGTTGGATAAACAGAGCATTCCTTTCATTTCCTTGCAGTAGGACTCCAGACAATATAAATATATTTTATTTAAAGGAAGGTGCTGCTTGCCTGCCTTGGAGTTTGCAGACTTAAGGGGTGGATGCAGAGGTCCATGTGCAGTTTAGCTCATCCCCTAATGAACTAAATGAAAATCAGAGCCAATGAAAATCTGCTCAGCAGCTTGCATGACAACCTACATTGTCTCAGGATTGTAAAACTTAGTATTTCAAAGGAAACTCAAGAATCAGAGATTTGGGAAAACACAGAAGGCCAACACGATGGGCTGAGAAAAATTTCACCATTGAACAAGGGGGCTCCTGGTGCCCTGATAATTTTGCTATTTGTTGTAGATGTTCCTTTTCCTCTGAGCAGAAGAAGTGACCCTTTGCATATATTCAAATAAGATACAAACATGGGAATGGTTTCTTCCAAAGGTGCCTGAACAGGAAAACAGCTCCACAAAGAAATTGAGGGATAGGTGTTCTTATTTGCAAGCACCTCAGCATTTTTCCTCACCCTACTCATTCCAAGGTTGCTTTTATTGGTGAAGGCAGAGCTGCAGAGGCCAAGACCAAGTGAACATTCACTTCAGTAATTGCTGAATTCCTCAGTCTAGAAACTGTATTCTGTAAGCCAGGGCAATAGACTGCATGAAACCTCTTTCCATCTCTGCAGAACACAATCTACTGGAAGCACGACCTCATGTTTTTCATTAGAGTTATTGGTATGATAATTACTTTGTTATTAACACTTAATGCAAACTCTTGCAAACCGTTTCAGCTGCAGTGCTGCTGCTTTGTTTCTGCTGCTGTGGGAATGAGAGGGAAGAATTGGTTGTCCTTCCTTTCAAAAAACGGGTCTGCATAAATTATATCCCAGTATATAATTCTTTGTCGAACTACCCACAGGGGGGTTGGAGGACCAAGGCTCTAATTTTTCATTAACCTGCACTTGCCACTGGTAAGTGTGCAGTTTCTTGAGTTAATGATTTTTGTATAGACACAAAAAGGCAAGACACACACACAAACAGAGCACTCATGTCCAAGGCAGCAGCAGCAATATAGATAAATTTTCTCTTCCATAGCTTACAATTAAGGGTTATCATTAATGGACCTGGAGAACTTCCTAAAAGGACTAATTAGTGTTTTAATTGGTTCTCTCACCATCATATTTTTGTTTACCCATACCCAGAGGATCTCCAGCTGTGTTAAGCAGTTTTCCAATTAATAACGCATTTGAACTTAATGGCCCAGTTTTTCTGACTCAGCCATTTTTCCGCCTGGTTTATTTAGCTGACTTACAGCATGTAATTTCCACATATTTCTCAGCAGCTGGAACCCACTGAATGCTGCCACTGTCCCTGGGCAAGTGCTGCCTGGCACCCTCCACGTCCTCTGTGGGAGTCCCGGTAGCCCTCTCTTGGCAGAGGGAGAAATGTCTCTGTAAAGGTCCACTGCTGCATTTGTGGTTTCTCTCAAAGCTTCATGGCCAGCACCTTCTAGTCCTCCCCTTTCCTGTAGGTTTTTGGTTGGGTGTTTTTTTCTTTTTTTTCAGCAATGACTCAGCTGTTTATTTTCCTCTTCCTGCTTCTTCTTTCATTCTGTGACCGAGCTTTTTTCACCCACTGGGCAGTAAGAGGAAGGTGAGGGACGCCTTTTTCTTGTACATGCAGGAGAGGCCAGGGCATGACTGATAATATGAGAGAGAAAAAGGTGAAAAAACAGCCTGTACCCCCAAGCTTCTTCCTTCTAGCCCTAAGAAGAATCCTTAAGTAGAGTTGATCTCTCTGGCCTTGCTGCATTGCCTTCCGATTCAGTGCTCCCTGTGCATCACCTGCTCTCAGCTGGTGGTGGAAGAAGAAAACCAAAAAATAGCACAGATGAGGCAAATCTCAAGGCTGAAACGAGGAAGTATGCAACCCAAAATAAAGGATCAAACTGCTCAGATACACTCCTGAACCTCCTGAACCAAGCCTGCTGTCAAACCAGTCCTTCCTCACTTAACTGGAAGAAGTTGCCGGGGCTCTTTTACCAACCATTTCGCATGTCCTGAGGAGATGAAGGTTACCCCAACCTGAAATAAGGAGTGTCATGAGCAAAATAATGCATGGGAACAGGAACCACAAAAAAAAAAAAAAAAAAAAAAAAAAAAAAAAAAAAAAAAAAAAAAATGCAATTAGCACAGTGGCTCCAGCACACCTGTTTCAACTTCCACTGGAGTAGAACAGCACAGAGATGAGCTTTGCAAATCCCTGCACAAAAGCTGCTCTGTCCAATTCCATCACCTGGATCAAAATAACATGTGAGGGAGCCTTGCAAGCCAGCACCAGGGGATGGGCAGGTCCCAGCTCAGAAACCAATGCCAGCCCAGCAAAGCACAGTTAAGGGACACCCTGTTTTCTTCTCTCTGCGGTAGCTCTTGGCATACCTAAGAAGATGCTTTAACACAGCAGCAACAGTAGCACTAAAAAGAACTCCTGTGTGCTAAATCATCGGGAAAAAAACAATTATTATCCTTTTCTTCTTTGTGTTCTTTTTGTTTTCCTGCCAAATACCAAAGAGAACAAAATAGCAGGTTTTCTGCTGCGCAAGGCAAACTTGTAAAATCAGAAGGAAAACAAATCCTGAGCAAATAAGTCAAAGCAAATAGCTGGAGGAAGTGAGGGTGGGGAGGTAGGCAGCGGGAGGACCAGCTGATACATTTTCAGAGTTTGCTGTATTAAGCCCTGAAGGAGGAAGATAAACAATGAATGGACATCTCCACAATCAACAAATGCCCCACTTTGTTTGGTGAGAAACAAAATGCTCCAAGCTACATCCCAAGCCTAAACTGCCCCTAGCAATCCACACTCCAGACTCTCATGGGGCTCTCACACCAAAGCACCCACAGGACTGGCTCTGACTGGAGAGGAGAACTTGTGCTCAGAGCTGCAGCTCAGGATCTTACATGTCAAACCTCCAGGACAGAGGGGCATGTGCACCCACGTGTCCAGCAGAGCCAGAGCACACTCCTGAACCCAGGATCACCTCCTGCTGCTGCTTTCTGAGCAGCAAGGCTGAGGGCTGCCCCACAGCACCAGGGCCATGCTGAGAGGGATAGAAGGAACGTGGCAAGCAGCCCTTTGGGCATCAATGCCTCACCCCCTCCGGTCAGGATGGTGCTCTGGGCAGTTCCCTGGCCCTCAGCATCACACTGGGAGTAGAAGCAAGCCATGTTTTCTATCCCTGAAAGCATTCCTCTGCAGGAACAACTCCATGAGGCTGAGCCAAGCCAGAAGCTCTTGTTAGTGGAGTCTCCCACCATACTGGACTCTTTATCAGGGTATTGCTTTCTCTCCTTAGTAACTCTTAATTTGAAAACTGAGCTCCAATCCCCACCTATTGGCACACAAAGAAACCTTGCTCTTTCTCCTTAACCTTGCTGTGACCACAACAGTCCTTACAACACAGAAGTACCTACAAGCCATATGAGTCTGTTTTCCTCTTCTGTCCTTAAAAAAAAAAAAAAAGTGTCTTCCCATGCAGCAAACTGAAAATCCTGCCTGTTTAAAACACAAAACAGCAGCAAACTGAAAGAGACCTGGAGAGGCCACTGCCTGCCATAATAGGATTAAGGGCTATATCTCAGGCAATGCTTTTGGAATCAGCTGTTGCTTATCTGAGCTTCTTTGTAGAAGCTATGATCTCTTTGTACCAGACTCCGTTACTGGGCTACCTAACAAATGCCTTTTTTTGGCTGAGTCTACAAAGCCCATATATAAAACCTGAGTTTCTTGTCATTGAATAGCCAAAATGCAGGTGCTTTAACTGGTGAAATAACTGCAATGGCCTTTGCTAGGGAGACTGTCACAAAGAGCAGACTGCACTTTCTCCCAGCTCCTTCACACCACACACTGAATATTACTTGTTTTTACCACAATTAAGTCTCTGAACTATTTTGAAATCCCACACAAAGACAGTCCTGTACAACAGTCATTATGCACACATGCTCCCACATGCCTTCTGTTTACTACCAGGCACAACTAAGTAAACCAGTTCCCTGATAGTTCTCTTGACACATCTCCTGTTTTCCATCTTCAGAAAATGACAGTTCTTACAGAAAATAGGCAAGTGGGCTACAAAATAGTGGCCAAAAATGACTTCTTAATGCTTTGCTCTCTTGCTCTCCCAGAACAGCATTTCTCCTCCACCCAAGGAAACATTCAGACAGCTAACGAGCTCCCTCTCATCCCTGCAATTCTGCCCTACTGAATCTGCTGGTTTCCAGGAGGAGCAGTGGAGAGGACTCCTGGAATCATCCCTGCCTCTCCTGCTGTCAGAGCTGAGCATGTTCCCATTTTACTGTCATCAATCCCTGGAGCCCAGACCCAGTGCAGACCAGAAGAGATACTGATAAGAAAGTGCCAAGTTTTTCAGTCCCCCTTTTCTCTTCTTGCACTCCATGCTTAACCTAATTTTACCAGCTGAGCTGGGTGACTTTCATAGGCAAAAGCTGCCTGCACAATGATTTCTATTCCACTCACTCTCAGCCCTTTTCTTCCACAAGTGAGAGACGATAACCATCACTTGCAATTCAATAGCTTCGTATCGTCTCCAGGAAATAATTGAATCCTTTGTGGCTTGCAGAGCAACATTTTGGTATTTTCCCTGGCATCAAAATACGGCTGGATTCTGTTTAAATGGAAGAGATGGCCAGTCTGCATTAGCTGGGCAAAGAGAGAGGAGAAGACAAGTCAGCTGCCTGCAAATAAACAGGGTAAGCAGGGCAAAACCAACAGCTGCCAACAGGAAGGACCAGTTCTTTCACCATGTGTTAACTGGCCTCCCTCTTTGCCTCACCCTAAAAAAAGAGGTGCACTCAGGAGCCTGAGCCAAAATCTGTTATTTAAATGGGACCAGTCCCCCACTCCACCTGGTTCCAGAAAAACCTGACATGTTTCTGTTCTGGCGTGGGTTTCCCCCTGCCACTATTCACTACAGAGCACCACCACCATTACACTCCTGCAAAATGAGTCATTCCAGCTGGTATAGAAATCCCAGATGACATGCACTTTGTAAGGAGAAGCCAGAGGAAGGAGCTGGCCGGGCTTACCATGATCCATGCCCAAAGTAAAATCAGCTATTTATTTTGTGCACTTGTCTGGTGCTCTGCAGTGACAGTTTGTTGGGTACAGGAGATCCCTGGATACTGTCAGCCCTGTAAAATCTTTTGAGCAGACACAGCTCTTGAGGTGAAATCCCTTCATCCAAGCAGTCTAATGGGACACAGTTCTAATGGGACAGCCCCACCACGGCCGTGTAGCATTACAACCACTGCAAAACCTCCAAACCCTTTCCTATGGTGCTATTCAAAGACATTCCTGCAGGGCTTTCACATGCCACATCCTTCTGCCTGTCTGCCATTGGTTTCGTGCCCTGTCTCCTCTCTCAGTGCCCGCAGACTTCTGCTGGAAGCGTTAATGAGAGCAAACAAATGTGGAAAATAATCTCTAATGCTGCAGGGGCAGAGGCCAGCGGAAACCAGAGGATGTTTTCTGGCAAAACAGCAGCAATAAGAGCTGTCCTCTAAATAAATAATGTCTCAATGCATACGAGCTTAGCATTAGCAAAGAGACCTTGGGCTGAAGGCTCTAACCAGTGTTTCTCACCCCTCTTCAGGGAGGCACTGGTGCACAAGCCCCTTTCATGAAGCCATACACACATGTGGATACAGTCACCAAAGTTCACTCAACTCAAAAATTTCAGGAGTCCTCAGCCTTCCTGTTCTCCCTATTAAAAAGAATTCCTCTGGTTATAAAGGAATTGCTATCACCTCCATTTTTCACAGGAGAGAACAGTCCTTCAGAAAGGTCACGGCTGAGATCCCCCTCACAGGAATGCAGGAACTCAGAAGCACTCAGAGCTGTGAGCCTGGCATGACTCTCCCCGCGAATAAAATCCTATATAAGCCTGACTTCCAGGCCATTTCCTTGGACACTCCTGAGGGACAAGTCCACAGGAAGGCCCAAGAGTGTCCTGTCCCCAGGGACAGTTCCTGCCCTCTCCCTGAGCACACTGGGCCCCAGGGGCAGAGCAAAGCCTCTCTGCTCAAGGGCATCACACCCTGCAGGCTTCTCTCTGTGCTCCAGCCCTTCAGCTCTGCCCACAGCTCCCCACGAGGCACAGGAGCTGCTCAGGGCCACCACACCTTGCACAGAAATGTTGTGACAGTTGTCTGGGGGTTGTCACCCCTGTCTATCACACTCTCTGGGGCTGGAGAGGCAGAAGAAGCCAAGATCAGCAGCCCATTTGTTGCCTGCCCTGATAGACATCCTATTGATAGCTCCATCTCACACTGGCAAAGCCCTTTGTACCACTCTGGGACAGCTGCTCCGATGCCAAGAATTCCTCACAGGCTGGCCAGCCCTCGTGGTGCTACCAGGGAAGCTCCAGTTTCAGCAAAGAATTTGATGGTTGTCTGGCAAGTGTATAAATCATAAAAGTAGCTTTGTTCTGCAACACTTCAAACCTTTTGAGCTCTCTCGTACGGCTGCAGTTTGCTGGCACTTGCTGTTCAATTTATATAAGCTAAGCTGTGCAAACTCATCCCTTTCCAGCCTGTAGGCAGCCTGTTACACCACACAGGGATGCTGCCCCACTATTCCGAGCTGCATTTTGCTGACAGCAGGGCCTTTTCTTGAAAAGGTGCCTCCTCCTTTCAGGATTTAATTTCACAGGAAACCCAGTGGAATCCAGGATTTTAAACCAAATTCACTTCAATGAAGTCAGGAGGTTGCATCCAGGCAAGCCCTGTGCCCAGGAAAGGAGAGCAAAGCTCTCAGTTTTGCCCACATCAACTGCAGTCCAGAGCAAGCTGCCTCACCCTGGAAGATGGGGAGGATGCAAGGCAGACAGGGACTGGGGATTTTCCAACCCACAGGTTAAAAAATGGCCCTAAACAAAGAGGATTTCAGACACTCCATGCTGGATTCCCACAAATCTGTAGGCGAAGCGCTGCTGTCCAAACAGCCCCTGGAAAAGTGCACTGTGTGGATACAGGAAAAGGCTGTGCCTGTCTGCAGTGTGTGGCATTTATTGCCAGGGAGGGCACTGCCAGAGCCAGGGCAAAGGCAGCACTCGGGGCTGGGGGTGCCTCCAGCAGAGAGGCAGTGGGGACAGAGGCTGCCCTGACGAGCCATGGTCCCACCCTTGCTCCCACCCCACAGCCAGGTGGGAAAGCAGCATTACGTGGGCAGGGAATGGGTGTATCCCACGAGGGCTGGGCCAGGCTTTTATCTGCTGTGAATCTGCACAGGGCCTTTGATGTTGGTGGGTCTGACTGGAAGGCTGGTGAAGGAGCCCTGTGATAATAAGGTGAAGCCAGTGGAACCTGCTCAGACACTCGGCTCATTTGAAAATCAGGATTTTTATGGGGTTGCTGAGCAAGGAGAGCATCTGGGCAATGCTACGTGGGGCTATGCAGGTACCCAAGCCAGAGGCAGCTAATAAATGAGCAAGGAAGGACTGGAGAGAAAAAAGCTTCAGTTTTCAGCAAAACCTCCAAATTTCTTCCCAATGCAAAGCACTGAGTTCTGTGTTTCTCTAGTCAAGCCTTTTACTCAATCTAGGTCAGGTATTTCCAAACTGTTCTTTAAAAAGACCAGCTAAATATATGGGATGTCAGGATGAGGGTTGCCCTTCAAAAAAACGAGTAAACATCAGTCCAGGTTGCCCTTCCCACCTCAGCAGCTGCCCCACTGGACCCTCCCAAACCTGCCAGAGCTTCCTCCTGGGCTGTGATTTCCTCTCTGCCCTCCCAAGCAGAGCAGGCTGTGGCACAGACCTACTGCAGCTTTTCCCCACGATGCTGAGGTGAGCTCAGGGAATCAGCCAGCACAGCTGGGGCAGTCTCAGGCTCTGGTGCGCAGACGAAGACCCCGCAGGCTCGGCTCTCTGGCTGCTGGGAAGGACCCCACGAGCAGCAGGACATGTGTGGGCCATGAGTCTCTTTGCAAATGATGGTTCAATGCCCTGTGGGCCACGAGAGTCATGGGGAAGGTTTTATGAAGTGCAACCCTATATCATAAAGGCCAAGGGAATTTGTGGGTGGGAGCAAAATGTAAAAGGATTATCTTTTGAGATCCCAGATGGAAAAATTGGGGTGGGAAGAGATGCATTTCAGAGATCAGGCTATGTGTATCCATTTCTAGATGTGTCTCTATGTATATACAGATATCCATACACCTCTTTAGGCACTGGGATACACAGACATGCAGAGCACATACGTGTCCATCCCTTTGGAAAACATGGAATTTAGAAGTTTTCATTTCACCTTTCTCTCTCCATCTAGAGTCTCCCACACCTGACAGACCATTAAATGCTGTGTGCAAGGATGCACTGGCACTGAAAGTTTCCCAGCTGTAGATATCAACATGGACAGGATGTTTCACACTTATCAAGGGAAAAGGTTTTTCCCTCATTTATCCAGCATTTGAATGAGCAGTAACACCACTGAAACCAGTCAAGTAACATCCTGGAGTAAATGAGATCCAAAGGGGCTTGGGATCTTAAAAGGGGCAGTTTAGGGACACAGAAAAGCTTTAAAGCCAAGGAAAAGCTTAATGGGGGAGGCAGGGGAGGGTGGAAAAAAAGCACCTACCTGCAGGCCATGAGAAATGTTTCCCACAGGAAATTAAAACTCGTAAGTCATGCATGCCCACCTAAGCCATGCCAGGAAGGAGAAATAAAAGACTGGGGAAGGGGAGGGAAGCAGGGATGGGAAGCAGCTGTAGCAGGAACAGTTTTCAATAACCAATGGCTTGGGCTCAGATTTCCATGCCTCAGGACATTATCTGATGTGGAAGGGGATGGAAAGACAACACTGTGGCTGATGGAGCTGATGCCAACACTGTGGATCTGTGCAAACCCTCTGGATGGGTGATGTCCCAGCTCAGCTTCCAAATCCCAGGGCAGAGGAGAGGGACAACGAGCTGATGGCTTGCAGATGCTCCTGGCTGTGGCTACAGACCCTCCTGCAAAAAGAGAGGGGAGGCAG
The DNA here is from genome assembly GCF_021018805.1 of Prinia subflava. Taxonomy (NCBI): domain Eukaryota; kingdom Metazoa; phylum Chordata; class Aves; order Passeriformes; family Cisticolidae; genus Prinia; species Prinia subflava. Next base: position 8,119,761 of record NC_086250.1, on the reverse strand, counting down.
CAGTCATCAAAAGGGCTCAAGGGAAAACTGCAGAAAGGAGAGTGGCCAAAACCATGCAGAAGACTCTCTGTGCATCTGTGGTGCACTGCAGGAGGGCAGGGAGAGGTTGGGGAGGGCCTCAAGAAGGACAGACCCACTGCACTGCAGGAGAGGCCATGTCCTGTGGTCAGTCAAGGGGCTGTGCAAAGTAAAGGTGCTCACATGCCTTTAGGTCCAAAGAAAAGGTCAAAGAGAGTCTCCCTAGGGGAAACCCCTGCTTCTTCCTGCAACCTTTCCCACCAGGGGTTTTTGCAGTTTTCTCAATTATTTTATTAACTTTTTTAACACCTTCCTGAAAGCCTCCCCTTTATGATCAACCCCACGTCACCACCAGTCCACAGGACAAGAGTTTCAGGGCTGAGCCCTGTCCCAGGCTAAAAACAGGCAGAAATGCCTTTGCCCAGCTGCTGCTGCTTCTCCAGTGGGGAAAACCAAGCCTTGCAAGGAGCAGCCCTGTTAGGATGAGTGGTTACCCTTGGGATGGGTACACCATGTCTGCACTCTTTCATCCATCTTTCTGGAGGCAGCCCTGGACTGGGAGATTCATGTCTTCCCTGGGTGGCCCAGCCCAGCCAAGCCTGATTCCCCTGTCTAGTGACCATCTTTTCTCCATTTCTTCTGAAATCTTACAGTCTGCAGAGGTTATTTCAGGGCTCTCTTGTTGATGGCTCTATTTTTGTCCCAAATACTAAGCCTGTCACTGAAGCTCTCAGAGAGGAGCCACACTGCTGTGGAGAGGAAAAGGAGAGGTACCAACATCACTGTTGTAAAGAAGATAAAAATACACCAATTGCTTTGGGATTTTCTGTTTTTCTAACTGTCTGGTTATTTAATTAATCTCCTGTTCACTTAATTTTTCCATGTATTTTTCCCCTGTGATTATTTGAGGGGTTTTTTTCCCCTCCCAGACCTCCTCATGCTCCCAGCACCCCTGCTCCCTTGGGCCTCACCTGGAGGGAAGGGAATCACATGCTCCTTTGCCTTGTTTATGGCAGTGTTCATAGCTGCACCTCTCCAGATCAGGGGCAAAAGCTCTGCCCTAATCACAGAAACTGCTAAGCCTCAAAAGGGGACAGAGGAAGAGGCATTTCTGCTCATCTTTACACTACTAATGGCATCAGACATCTCACAGAGAAACCTTTTCTTTTTTTTTCCTCACAACTTAAAAACAGGGAAGTTGGTGCACTGGAGTCCCCCTGAGGCTGCTGTTTATTCATCTGACATGGCAGGTTGGGGTCAGAAGAAGGCAGACACAAGTGTGTGGTCTGAATCTGGTTTGGCACCACTGCTGCCTTCTGCACTGGAAAAGACATCCCTCAAGACACATAGAAAGTCACTTTTAATGAAAAGGTAATCCTTCCATTTAACGAGTACAGGAAAAATATAGCCAGCAGAAGATTTTTAAATATTTTTTCTGGCTCACCAGCAAAGGGAAATATGTCTGGTTGAGAGCAACAAGGAGCATCTACAAGCAGTGTTGAGGGCAAGTTCCTGACACAGCACTGGCCCTGAGCTCCTCTTTCAGCATTACTCACTCATGCACACTAGAGAATTGAGAAGAAATTTAAAAGGTTGTTTTGCTTGTGCTTTGGAAAATACTTGAATAAAATATATTTTTTAAAACTGAAATAAAAAAGAAACTGCAACATATCACTACATCCCAATGACTCTCAGACAATCTTCTGCAGGGCCTCAGGAAGAAATAAGGTCTTTATTCTTAGGTTGGTGAGCTGGACTCAGTGAGGCAGGCCAGATTCACAAGGCAGGGCAGCACACTCCAAATGCTTGCTGACTGATGGGATAGACAGCCCTGAGTTACAGCCCTCACCTCATCCACAAAGCTCACAGGGATGGAGAGAGGAGAAGAAAGTGAGAGAAGAAAGCCAGCTCCAGCAGCAGTCGAGTAGGCTGGGGACTCATCTAGGACTGAGACAACTGGCATCCCATTTCCATTCTGGAAACTGGCTAAGGCTGATGCAAAACTGCTTTGATTTCTGGGGCAGAGAAAAGCCAGACTTGAGCCCCCCAAAAGCCCAGATGTCACCACATCCACCTGAGAGAGACAGGCCCAAGTCCCTGGAGGCAGAAAGGGACTCTCTGCCAGCCTCCTTGAACCCCCTCCCAGGGAGGCTCCGGGATAAAGCACGACAGGGCACTTCGTGTTGGCAGAAACAAGGTCTGACATGTCCTCAAAGCCAAGTCACAGCAAGCAAGATGGGAGAAAGCTGATTTAGTAGAAACAGGCAGGAATCCTCCCAGCCCTGGGCTGTGGGTATTGCACACCTCCAGCCGTAGGACAAGTCTGGGATGTTAGCAGCACAGACCTACTGTCAGTCTCCAAGCAAAACACAAATGTGAGGTTAAAAATGCACCAGGTCATTCTGCATTCTCCATGTCCTCCTGGCAAACACCCAGCAGAAGAGATAGAAGAACAGTAAAACCAAAGGCGGTGTACCACATACACTTATTTTTAAACACGGGAAAAGTTGTACATCTCATCTGAATGTAATATTTTAAAAGGCAAACATCCTCTGAATTCATCATCACAACTATATGTTTTATGCAGGAATTGCCACAGTGGGAAAGATTCAAGCTCCAGCCTGTTCAATATCCAGAGGCTTCATTATGTGCACATTATGAGTATTAGTCTAGTCTTGGCTCTGATTTGTTACTTTCACTGCTTTCTACATGGAGAACACCTTAAAATTTCTGCTTTTACCAGGGTTGAGGTAATTTTCTGTATTCTGTGCATTTACCTTAAGCATGGCTCAGAGTCTTGAGGGGTTTGGTTTTTTTTACCTTGCTGTATCTCAGCTTGGCTTTAGCCAGGACTCGTCTGAGTACAAGCTGTATTTTTTAATGTATTTTTGCTGCTAACCAATTAGGAGTGCAGCTGTAAATAAGAGATATGGGACTTGCTCTCTGCCAGATTAGCACGAAGCCAAACAGCACTTTGTCAGCAGCCTGAAGCTCATGTCTACAAGACTCAAAAGAAAGAGCAATAAATTTCTGTCCTCTTCTTCAACAGGAGAATGAGGCCTAGGGAGGTGGCTCAAAACCTCAGATGTTTTGAGCTGAGTGACCCTCTGCTCCCCAAAAAACAGAACCTGGGCCCTTGGAATTAAAATACCTGGGTTTGTCAGGGCCTGGGCATGAGCAGCATGGGCTATAACCTGCTCTGGGTCCAGCTAGGGTTGGAGGAAAGACTCCTGCATCCAGGCTGAAGCAGGATGGCCGAGCAGAGAGACCAAGACAAGAAAACATGGACCATTTCTCCAGGGAAAAAGCAGCAATGGGTGGGGGCAAAGCTTGAAGGCGACAGCTTTGAAGAGCTGTAATTTTGAATAGCCAGTTGTACTGAATCAGGCCAACATATAGAACCATATAAAACTTATTTGTAAGTAAGCAACTAACAGCTGCTCACATGGGGAGGTTTTTTTGCTATGGATGGAAGGTGGCAACAGGAACTGACAGGACCAGCTCACACTCATGCAATGACCTTCAGAAGCAGTCTCCAGTCAAGCCAGAAGGCCTGTTCCCCCTGAAGTCAATGAATAGTTCTTTTCTCTTAGTCCTGTTTTCCCTTTACCCCTTCACCCATAAACCCAGTGAAAAGCTGAGCATTGAGCAAGGCCCTGTTCACATTGTGCTTCAATGGGATGAGGGTTTGCACTGCACCCTCACACAGGTGCAAGAGTGAGACCTTTGTGTGCACAGGAGCTGCAGGATCAACCCCACAGACCCCAGCTGGCACATCCCATTCCTGGGCCACAGGAGCAGAAGCCTTAACCCTCGCAGGAGTGTCTTTGTAAACCTGTGGTTTCTGACAAACACAGCAAAATGCTCAGGGACGGGATTTTGAAGTAATTGGGAAACACTACTGAGGAGAAGGAGGGGACTTGTTTTTTCCTAGACTTATTTATTTTTTAACAACACAAACAGCCTGGACTGTTTAAAAGACTCTTCCTTCCCCTTCCCCCTCAGGGATGCATCCAGCCCTGCCTCATGGCTCAGCCATACATCTCACACTTGGAGCAAAAGGCACAGTGAAGCAAAGTTCAGGGAGGCTCTGTAAAAGCTTTGTTGGCCCTTAAACAGGGCAGCAGTGCTCTCTTTCCCATCAAGACCTTCCTTCACTCACAACTCTTTCACTACCAGCAGCCAACTCAAGCAGCCCCTATAGCAATTGGCACAAATTATCACACACAAGAACTGAAAGCCCTGTGGCTTGGAAATCCTATGTCTGTGTGTTGATGGCTTAAATAGTCTGACAGAATAAGAGCAATTTTCTGCTGTGGCTATTTAGGCAATATTTGCACCAAAAGGTACTGGTTCAGATGTGGCTTGTACTCCACAAACCTATGGAAAATGGTTGGCTTGTACTGAAAAAGAGAGGGAAATTCAGAAACAGAGACCTCCATGGAAATTGAACATTCTTCTGCCCTTTAAACATTCCTGCCCAATGTGAGGTGTCTGCCATCCTACAAAGGCCACCCAGCCTGGCATGGCTGGATCCAACACAAAATGTTATTTCTGCAGCAGGCCACTCCTCCTGAAATGGAGCCTCTCTCAGACCTGCGAATTAATTTAGCTGGGGTCCTTTCAACAGCACCTCCAGCTCTGTTTAGGAGAAGGGGAAATGCAAGGACAGAGTTCATTTTGCCCCCTACCTTTGGCCTTTAGCAGAACCACACTGTAGTGTCAGCGCTCTCATTACAATATCTCATTATCAGACAACTGGAAGCTGAGAAGACAAATGGCCAGCTGTTGACAGGCCAAATGTGAACTCTATTATCCTGCACCTTCAGGACAGAACTGGCATCTGACTTCACCCAACCAAGCTGCGCCTGGGGGAAGGGCAGGGGTGAGGGGGGAAATGGCAAACCTGCACCGATTGCAGGGAGCAGCCTCACAGGTCCGGTGGTCAGACACACAGTGACCTGTCTTTGCTAGGGCTTTCCACGCTCTGGAAATGCATTGTCCTCTTTCAGTGCACTCTGCAAGGGGGGCAGCCGTGGCCCGAAATCCCTATTGTGGTGTCAGGATTTCATCTGCAGCGACAGCAGCTGTGTGAATTTTATTAGCAAAGGCTTTCGGTCCTTAATAGTTTCCACCGAGAGAATGAAAAAAACAGGCAAAAGAAAACAACAATGCTGTGAAGTGGTTTGGTGCATTCATGTTCTGCAGACCATATGCACACACGCTGGCAGGCAGCATGGCAGGCGGGACTTCACTGCTGACGTGAGTTGTGGTCAACAAAGGAAGCTAAAAAAGGAACTCGGGGTTTCTCTCAATCGAATGGGGGCAGGGGGATGTCTGAGCTTACAGGAATCTAGGATGTGTTGCTGCAGATTTACACACAGCACAGGAGATGTGTGCCTCGGAGATATGTGGCAAGTCAGCCAGAACCAGCAGTCCTGGAAACTGAAAGCAGCTTCCAAGAAATGCTGAAGGTCCAAGCTGCTGTTGCTCAACGTTTCAAGGCAAAGGTGGAAGAACCACGCTTGCCTTCTTGCCTCTCTGGGATGTTCTGGGCATCACACACGGCTCCCCTAAGAGGGAACAAAGATAAAATCAACCAGTTGTGAGCTGACAGCATGGAGCAGTGGGGCCATGTGTCCACACATGACAGGGACCCTGCAGCCCAACTCCCTGGCTGAGGGGTTGCCTGATGCCCTCTTGAAGGTCTCAAGAGCTGGAAGAATGGAAAGTTCATTGCCTGGTTTAAGGAATGGCTTTCACCTCCCCCCAGCAGAATTAGGCTTTTCTTTAGGTACTAAGAAGACAGTCCATGGGGTTTTCCTGTTTATAAACATTTCATCATAAGAACTTCCTCTTAACCTTCTTGTTGGGGTTAATAGTTATCTCACTAATAGCTGGGAGAAACCAGCACCATTTCTCTTAGGGATCACTGTGTTTGGAGACTGTTTGGAGCAGCTCCCATTCTTTACAGCCACAACTCTTATCTTTGGAAATCCCCCTACATTTTCCTGAATTTGTTAGGGAAAAAAACTAGTAGAGCTGTTTCCAAGAGCTAGTGCCACTATCTGGAGGCTCCTCATGCTCTCTGAGCAACACAGCACTTCCTCTTCCATCAGAAAAAGTCAGTGGCTCCTTCTCACTGCAGTTCCATGATTCATCCCAAACAAGCTGCTTGTTTTCTTAGGGATGGCAGTGAGCCTGGAGGAGTTTTTTCCTTTTTTTCCTTTTTTTCCTTTTTTTCCTTTTTTTTTTTTTTACTTAATAAGAGATAATTTAATGTTATTGTTCACCTTGAGAAAGAGTCCAGCTCCTAGAATGAATGCTGTCAGGCACGGCTAATCCTGAAGCTGATCAAAGTGATGTCAAATTTGTGATCAATATCAGCAACATTCATTTATCATTTGTACTTTGATATGAGTCACGTGCATGAGTTAGATTACAGATTTCACCACCCCCTCAGGTTAGCCACTGCCAAAACACAACACATTTCTTTTCCCCTCTGTGATGATCTTATAATCTTCATCTCTAAGGGAATATTAAAATAACTGTGAAGGGTCAAAGATGGTCACCAAAGCAAAATTCTCCCCTCAGCTGGGTTTGGGATTGCTTACAGGTTAGGGATGATAAAAATCAACAGAGAAACCAAAGAAATTGTTCTCATAACTTCTGTTTCAGGTTGTCCAGGACACCAGCTTGTCCCATACCAAACCCACTAGAACTTCAGCATCTTGAGCACTACCACCTCAAAACACAAACTCAGCCCCTCACCTCTTAGAGTCTCAGCTGGGGTAGGGTTGGAGAGATACAGTCCTAATGAAGAAACCCTTATTCCTCCATCCCTGCTGGTTTTGGCTGTACAGATCCAAGATTCTGGCTTTGCCTTTATTTCTCTAATTATACGTGGGACAAAAGCCCAGGAAACCAGAGTTATTTCAGAAGAACATACCAACAGCTTCTCCATGGCCCCTAAAAAGTTAGAAGGGACCACTACCTCTTTCTATGAGTTATGTTGAGGGAAATGGTTGGCTCACGCAATTGTCATGTACAAAGAATTAAAACCTCATTCCCCATGGATGGAGAGGGCAGAACATTCCTCATGACACTCTGCATCCAGAAAAGTGACCTAACACTGACTGTGTACGCTTTCCTCTACTGCAAATGATCATGTCACGGCACAAGTGCAGGTGTTTTATCCCAATGTCCTGGCCAAACTCCAATAATTACATTCCCTCTCCCTAATTTTCCTCTGCAGATGCAGCCAAGCACAATCATTAGGTCTCTTTTGCCAAAGTGTTCTCTTATGCAGTGTGGAGCAGCTGCCATACTTCTCACCAGAAGCAGCTGCAGTGAAGTGCAAGGAGACCAGACTGCCTTAAGGAGAGTGAGACTAAAGCAGGATCAGATCCTTCAAAGCAAGAGGTGATTTTGAAACGAAAGACTTTGAGATCTGTGTCCTTTCCACCGTGCCCAGTCCCCACTCAGTGTACCAAAGAGTGTTGAACAGCAGCAGGTTCCTGTCAGCTGGGTCAGAGCCAGGGACAGAAAGCACAAGGAATAGGATCAGGATGGAGGAGTACCAAGGGCTGGACCCTCCACTGATGGACACCAGAGATTTTTAGGTCTGAGCTGGCGTGGGTGGGAGGAGGAGCCATGCACAGAGCCCACCCTGTGAGCCTGGGCACCAGGAGAGACAGCAGCAGCTGCAGGGAGCTTGCTGGAGGTGATTTTCCAACAGGCGGCTCAGGGAACCACGATGACTTAAGAGGCAATTGTACAAAGCGGGCCCGGAGTACCCCCAGCACAGCCCGGGGCACAACAGCACCCGAGCTGGCCCTGAAGCCTCCCCTGACCCTGCTCTGCATTTAAAATGAATTCCAGGGAGCATTATATTCCGGACAAAGCGGAACAGAAATAGGTTTAGGAGAGAGCAACTGAGGTGACTGCCCAGGGCCCAGAACTAGAGGGGAGCCCTGCTAATCCACATCAGACAGCAGCAAAAGTCAGCCCTTCCAAGGGGGCAGGGAAGAGGGGACCTAGCCCAGCCTTTGCCCCGTGCCCCAGAATTTAATGCCGACCGTGCAGCAAGGGAAGGTCAACATAGGCAGGGGAGGCGAGGAACAAAGACCCCACGCAGGATAACAGTGAGGTGGCTTAAACATTTACAGGCTCACTCCAAGCAGGGGGCGAGGAGAAGTCAAGTTTTGTGCAAGAAGGCTGTAAATTTCCTGTTTCAATCTGTACATCGTGTTTCCCCGAAGCAAAGGCGGTGTTTTCAGAGCCCTCCGGCCCGGGGTGCGGGGCAGTGTCTGGGCGATCGCACCCGGGTGCTGCGGGGCTGCCTTCTGTGTTCGCAGGCGCTGCTCGGGGTGTCAGCCCCGCAGGGCTTGTGAGAGCAGCTCTGATTGAACGAAACCGCTCTCCAAAACCTCACAGCAGCAGAGCACGCCCATGTGTGCCTGGTACATCCCACCTAAGAGCCACCGGCGAGGGGGACAGGGGCGCGGTGACATCCCGGCCGCCGGAGGTCCCCGGTGTGCTCCGTGGAACGGCGCCGCTCCAGGGATGCTGCAGCCTTGTCGCCAAACAAGCTCTGGGACCGTGAGAGTGAAGGAGGAGAGCGCTGAGAGCTGTGAGCAAAAGTGAAGACGTGCTGGTTTCGGTTCCAGCCACAAGAACTGGGTGAACCTGAATGTGACCCAAATTACATGAAGAGATTTGCATCACAATGAAAACACGCTGCTGCTGCTGCAGCAAGGGTGGCTGCTGCCCCACCCCCTTCCCGCTTTGCTGGAAGAAAGATTTCTATAGCGCCAGGGGTTTGCTCAACCCACCGCTTCCTCATTTGGTCCCGACTACTTCTCCATCCAGGGACTCAGCCTGAGCCACGGCTCCGGGATCCCGGCCCCGAGAAGAAAAGAAGCTTCCCATTTCCACTCTGGAGGGGAAGCGAAGGAGGGAGCTCCTTCTCCCAATTAACCAGCGATGTAAAGTGGCCGGACGATGAGGGAGAGCGTGAACTGCCCACTGGGAAAGGGCAAAATCCTTTTGCACGGCTGCAAAAACTGGCTAACCCCAAACAGCTTCCCAGGAAGTTCGGCACCTTGTTCAGGGCAGCTTGTAAAGGCACCAGCCACCCACCCCCGCTTCCTCCCTCCCTACAGACTATCTTCTGGTCCTGCTAATTTGTTACTTCCTATGTAAAAGCCTTTTCTTCCTGCATTCTCCCCTTTCTCCAGGAAAGAATACAGGTTAGGCTTTTCCAGACCTGGTCTCCTGGGTTCTCTTGGCTTGAACTTAACTTCCATGTCCTTCAAGGACTTGTCACCGTGACCTCCTGGGGGAAAAAGTAACCTCATTATGCTCCTTTTTTCATATATAACACTTCACCCTCTTGCCCCCACCAAAGAGAGAAAGGAAATTAATACTCAAAAATACTGGGCTTTCAGCAGTATAGGAAACAAAATTTTCCCACAAACCTAGCTGGTGTCCATCACTGCCCACATGTCTTCACCTAGAGTAGCTGGGTGCTACTCTAGTGACAGCAATCCCAAGCCCATCAGTGATGCTTTTGTGGCAGTCCCTGTCTAGTACTGCTTCCTTGTTTTCTGAGGAAAAGGGTGAGTGTTTTTCCCACCAGGTGGGTCACTGGACCTGAAGGTGAAACACCTCCTGCCCCTGCAGAGCCTGGCAGGGAGCACCTGCTGAAGAGAGGCAGGTCCCAGGGGCAGAGCAGAAGAAAAGTGAGATAAAGGTTCTTTCTCTTTGCTCCCCTGCTTCCAGGTGTGGCAGTGGTGGAGTTACTAAACTGGATCACACCTGACCATGTCTGAGACCTGTGCTTACATGCCCAGCTTCTTGCACAGAACAAAGAAGGGGCTACAGGTAAAACACCAGCCTAGGGTAGGTGGGACTGGGCTTCAAATCCTTGTCCAGCAACACGCTTCTTCCAGGGCCTCAAAAATAACCTACAGGCAACAGGTCTTTGGCCCTCAGAGCAGGTCCCACACCCCTGTGGTAGGTGCCTGCCTTCATCATCCCACACAGGGCCACAGAGCACCGCTGAGTGCAGGCCACTCAAGAACATCACACAGGGAGACACCTTAAATGCCTACACAGCCCCTGACACAGGTTTCACTGCTCCACACACGTTTGCAGACCCACATTCAACATCCTTATAAATGGATACAGGATTGGAAGGGACACTGAGCAAGTTCACAGATTATACAGAGCTGAGAGGAGCTGTCGATTCCCTCAATGGCAGAGAGGCCCTGCAGAGAGATCTCTACAAATGTCGGGGCTGGGCAATCACCAACCATGGGAAGTTCAACAGGGGACAGTGCTGGATTCTGCACCTGGGATGGGGCAGCCCTGGCTGCACGGACAGCCTGGGAAGGAGAGGCTGGAAAGCCGTGCCAGGGAAAGGGACCTGGGCTGCTGCTCAGTGCCAGCTGCACATGAGGCTGCAGTGCCCTGAGCCAGCAGGGACAGCCCTGTCCTGGGACACCAGGGACAGCCCTGTCCTGGGGACACCAGGGACAGCCCTGTCCTGGGACACCAGGGCCAGCACTGCCAGCCGGGCCAGGGAGGGACTGACCCGCTCTGCTCTGGGCTGGGGCAGCCTCTCCTGGAATATTGGGTGGAGTTTTGGGTGCCACAAGATCAGGGGGACATTAATCTATTAGAGAGTGTCCAAAGCAGGGCACGAGGATGGTGAAGGGCCTTGAGGGGAAGCCGTGTGAGGAGCAGCTGAGGACACTCGGTGTGTTCAGCTGGAGGAGACTGAGGGGAGACATCGCAGTCGCAGCTTCTCCTGAGGGGAAGAGGAGGGGCAGCCCTGAGCTCTGCTCTCTGGGACCAGGGACAGACCCGAGGGAGCGGCTGGAGCTGTGTCACAGGAAGGTCAGGCTGGATCTCAGGGAAAGGTTCTTCCCCAGAGGGTGTGGGGCACTGCCCAGGCTCCCCAGGGAATGGTCACGGCCCCAAGGCTGCCAGAGCTCCAGGAGCATTTGGACAACGCTCTCAGGGATGCACAGGGTGGGATTGAGGGGTGTCTGTGCAGGGCCAGGGGTTGGACTCAGTGATCCCTGTGGGTCCCTCCCTGCTCAGGATAGTCCATGATTCTGTGACATTAGGCCACACACGCCTGTACCTCCTGCCCCCAGCTCCCCTTCCCAGTCTTCTACACAGACAGGTTTTAGCTGAGTGCCAACACTGATCGTGGATTGCAGTGATTTTCCTCTCTCAGATTTGCAGAAACAGCAAAATTTCTTTTTCCCATCCTTGTTACCAGTTTCACAGGCTTTGCTGACCAACATTCCCACAGCATTTGCTCCTTCCACTCTTCTTTCAAGGAAAGTATAACACAGGGGAGATTTCTTACAGGGCTTGGCACAGACTGTTGGCCATGAGGTCTCAGTAAAGGTTTTGAAAAATAACTTCCAGTGAGTCAGAGCCACATGACTTTGCCTGGTCTCCCATCCCCACCCCAGTGTTGTCCTCCAGCCTTGTGTGCCACAGTGTCATCTCCAAGGCCACAAGAAATGTCTAGAGCAACATTAGTGGTGGCAGCAACAGCAGTAATTTCCTAGCTCAGGAAGCACAAACTTATGGGCATTTTTTCATGGTAAACAGCTGCTTCCTCACTTGTGCTGAGAGAAAGTCCTTCAAAAGCTTTTCTTTTTAACTTCTGTAGCAAAACAAAATGAAAAACAGAGACAAATGTGTAAGGCTGCCTTTGATTTTCAGCAGTGGCAGTGACCAACCAGGGAAGAAAAAAAAAAGGAAAAAGGAAAAAGAAAAGAAAAAGAAAAAAGATAAAACCCAGCATGTACTATAATATTCCTCCAGGCAGAGAAGAATGCTGGAGGTGGAATATGCCAGGATGACATCAGGGGAGTGATGCAACAGATCTGGAGCCAGGAATCCTGTGCTGCAGGGAGCTGTGCAGCTCTAGGTGTATAGAAAAGGGTGTGCATTTTTACACGTAAAACTTGCAGTCCAGACCCAAGATAAGGAGCACAGAGGGTGTGCTGCACACTTTGCCTGTGTGTCTTACACAGGTGGAGCAGGGAACTCTGAATATCAGAAGTCACCCAACACTTCTCTATGAGAAGAATGTATTTCAGTTTGTGTTCAACTTTGCCAGATTCCAGCTGTTTGGGCTGGATTTTTTCCATGCTTGCTCCCTGCCCCAGACTAAGTGGTTTTTGGGAAACCTTCAGCAAAATAGTTCAGTTGCTTCTCAGCACAAGGCTAGGGAAAAAAAAACCACCACATTTTGACCCTGTTACAGACTATATGTATGAAAAGAGTTGTTTGGGGGATTCTGTGATGGCTCCACACACTGGAAAAGGAATATGGCATTTGTGCCACCAATACCAGACCTCCTGCCACCCCTGTGTGATTTTCCCCAAATCAGCCACATAAGCTTTCCAGAAACCTCAGTCTGTTCAGGGGAGAGTTTTTGGGGTTTGAAAACTCCACCTGAGAGCTTTGTCCATGAGCCTGGATCGTGGTGGAAAGAAGGAAGATGTCTCATTTGAATAAGGGGATGCAGGGAAGTGATGGACAAACTATGAGGGGCCTGTCTTCCCAACTTCTGGGTTCTCCAAAAGCTAATGGCTCACAAAAGGTGAGTTGCTGCCAACCAGCCATTCCCCAGAAGAGAAGCAATGCCTCTGCATTTGTCAAGCACTGCACAGCAGATCTTCCAGTGACAGTGGTTAACCACGGCCACAAGAAAACAAAAGCACTGGGACTGTCCCTCTGGAGAGGAACTGGTTCCTTGAGTCTCATCTCCCCTGAGAGGAAACCCTACCACAGCACGGGTTCCTCCAAGGGATCTCTGCAGAGAGGCTGGCCAAGAGAAATACACCCTTGATGCCTCTGGCTGCCTTAGGAAAGATGTCCTGGGAAATTTGCTGAGCCTGGGACTCAGGAAGAGCCTCCACACACCACAAACACAGAGACATTTTGCTTTGGGGAGTTTGGTTTCTCTTTCGTTTTCTTCAGTTTAAGAACACTGTATCAACAAAATCCTAAGCAGAAAGTGAAGGTGACAAACCAAGCCCGGAACAGTTAAGAAAACCAGCAGGAAAATGAGCTTGTGTTTGTCTCTCTTCCCTATGCACGTTTAAAAATGTCTTTTCACGTGACACAATCAGGTATCAATATCATGAAATATTGCTTGCACTACTCTGGATGTTTTTTGCAAAAATAAAAAAAAAAAAATTAAGCCACTTACACTGATAAGGATTATGATGGGAGTTATGCTTACAAGTGACACTGAGTTTCACAATTCAGTCCCAAATGCCTCTACTTTGATAAGTAAATCAACAGGATGAAAAATTAGTGCAAAGAGCTGAGTGAGGCAAAAACTCCCATTACCTTTATACAAAATCATGGTAAGAACAGGAAATATCCTGTGAATTGATATAAATCACTCATTATCTCATCTTATCCCATTCAAAATTAGAAGAATGCTCTAATCAGAATCTGCAAGAAGAACTGAAGAAGTAAAGGATAATAAGATGGTTTTGTGAGAAGTCTTTTGGCATGGAAAGGTTACAAATCTGAAATGAAATTTTAAAAATTTATTATCTTCCAGTAGTACATACATTCAATTTTGTGAAGAATTAATAAAATTTTCAGAAGGCAGGAAGCAGAATTGGAAGTACAGCTTGTGCTCCTGTGCATTTGCTGAAGAAAGAATTGATATGAACACCTTAAACATCAGAGTTTTTCCTTCTGAAGGGTTTTCCCATCCAACATGACTGGGAAAATATAAGCCAAGCTCTCTACTTCAAAAATCCATTAATTGGTAAAGAAAGGGGGGAAACATGTGCTATTGATTATGTAATTTATGTGTTATGATATCCCGGTGGGCTGACATGTTCAGTGGTGACCTTAGCCTTTGAAATGGTGGATTACATAGCATAAATCTCCTTCTAGGAGTAGTGGACATTTTTTAGAGAAATTCTTTCCATTAATACACCACAGCTTATGACTGCTGAATGTATTCTTGGTCTAACCTCTAAAGAAGAGAAAATGGGAGGATTTCTGTAATTCTCTCACTAAAACAACAAGCCAAAATCCCTCAGTGGCATTTCTGCAGATGTTCCAGGCAGGGAAAATGTGGCCACTTCATCTTGACTCAAATAAAGTAAGTGAGCATCTAGATACCTTTCTGGAAGAAAAAATTTACACATTTGCAGCTATGAAAGGTGTGCAAGGTTTTGGGTTTTATATCTCTAAGTGAGACAGTTTTTCTCTGACAAAAAAAAAAGCCTCAGATTTCCTTTCCAGTTAACCTTTCTCTGGCCATGGCACTGCTGTTATCTACCCTTCCTTGCCTTTTGGGAACATCTGGGTAACCAAAGCCAGTGTTAATAACGTCAGAATAACAAATCTCCTACCAATAGGTCCAATCCTCTCCAAAATTTCAGGCTGGTTTCCTGCAGAAATGAGCAATTATATGGCCTGTGGGTGGGTCCATACTACTGGTTATCTGCCCTTCCCCTTCACCCCTCCAGGAGCCTTTCAGCAGCCCAGGAAATTTCCATCAAATGTGCCAGTGGAGCAGTTGTATCCAAGGCTCTAGGAACCCTCACACTTCATTCAAGTGGATGACAAAGGAAAGATGGACTCATGATGGACTCACTAAAACAGCAAAAAAACCCACCTCACCCCTAATTAGACATCAGAGACTCTACACAACAGAGGGCAAGCAGGCTTATCTCCACCCATGGCAGAACAACTTGCTCAGCAGGACATTTCTATTTTTATTTTTAATAAAAGGAAACCCGCAGTGAGTGTTCTGATGGACATAGAGACAGATCAAGAAAAAAAAAAAACCACACAGAAATGTTTGTGTGCTCCTTCAGCAACAACTGCAGAGTTATCTAAGAAACTACAATCTTTTTACTCTCCATTTCATCCTCTCCTCAACTAATTTTGTTCTTTAATTATGACTCCTGGCAACCTGCAGTACAAATGAGGATTTTCCTCCTTTAGGTAATGCATGTTCTTGGCTCTGAGGAGGAGGCTTGTCTGTCAAAACATTAGCTGTCTCTTTCATATGTTAAGTATTAATTCTATTTATCTTCGAATTATTTTCAAATACTGGAGGCATTCTTCCCTGTATTGGAATGCAACAAGTGCCTAATTTCAGGTTTTCATGTTCTTCTTGCTCAGTTAGGAGGCCAAAAGCGAGTAATTAAGTTCTCATTTAAACCCCATTTCCTTAAATACCTATCCTCTTACCACACACAGCCTCTTTACCAGCCCCAGCTCTCCCACAGGAGGCAGGAGCAGGTGGCCCATGGGGACAGCTACAGCCACAACCTCATTTCAGATGGCCTGTAGCCACATTATTATTATTCCACCGTTTACTGGGTAATACCAAGGCATGTGTTAATGCGTGGCAGAGCAAAGGACTTATTGGTCCCTGAGCAGGGAAGGAATTTCTTGTCCCTGATGTAAAGGCAGGAGTTAACAGCTCACCACCACCTGACACAGAGGTCCTTTTCCCCTGCTAGGCAAGGCCAGTGACAGCCTGTACACACACCTGGAGCCACAACAGGTCTGTGCTTCCCTTCCTGCAGGAATAAAATCAAGGGTTTAATTGGGACTGGTACAAGGAAAACCAAGAGTCTTGGGTGATTTGTGTGCTCAGGACCAGAATTAGCACTGGTATTTTGGCAGTGTTGGACCATGCTGACCTCGTGCTGGCCCTCCAACAGATGCTGGTATTACTCTTCTCTTCTACTGAGGGCTTCTCCATGAGCCAAAGAAAGGGAGCTCCAGCATCTCTTGAGTCAAGATAAAGGCATCACTCCTTCATAAACTGGATGAAACCACCACTTGGTTCAGCTCTGCCAAAAGAAGAGACAGCAGAGGGAACGTGGTCACGACCAGCCTTCTCAGAACTCCCACGGAGACCACAGAAGATGCAACTTCAATGCTTTTAGCTGCCCAGAACCCCAAACCCTAAAAATGCATTTAAGGCACTGCAAGATATGGGTAAAACTTATGCAAGAGGCACAAAAATAGAGCCCTGTGTCCACAGCAACACAAGCACACAAGAACTCCAGCATGTCCCGTTTTCGAGGTCACAGCAATGCTCTCCCCAGAACTAAGGATGAATGCCCAAAGGGAAAAATACATTTCAGAAAACCTTTCCTGCCCCCTTTGGAGGGGAAGGCCTCCACGCCTCCTGCCTTGTGCCACCTTCCCGTTTCCCCAAGGGGCCGCCCGCCCTGCCAGGAGCGCAGCACCACGGCGATGAATCCGTGTTTTCCACTGCAAGGAGGAGCATGACTCACAGTCCCCACCAGGACCCGGTGACTTGTGGTATCCAAAGCAAACACAGCCAGCGAGGCTTTTCAACAAACAGTCAACAATCTCCTGCTAGCTGTCCACCCCATGAAATGCCACAGCTTAAGGGTTTTTCCCTCACTTTGTCCCTCGCCGTTGCCTTTCCTCATTCTTTCTCAGAGGACACTTATAAGCACAGCCTGAGCCTCACTTTCCCACCCAAGCTAAGCCTAGAAGAGTCTGTGGAGGCCTGAACAACATCCTCCTCAGCTTCTATCCCATGTCCCAGTGCCTGTTGGATGATGCTGCTGGAAATATTCAAAAAGAAACTAAATCCTCACCTCCTTCAGGAAACTGCTTTGATTTCAGTGACTTTAGTGACTTTAGTAACCCCATCTCCCCTGTAGAACTGAGGAGGGAAACAACTTTGCACAAGTCCCATGGTGAGCAATACAGGAGCCCCTTGTTGTGCCAAAGAGGAGACTCAGGGCCTCAGCCCCTGCATCTGGAAGCCCAAGGCCACCAGCTTCATCACATAGCCTGACAGTCTCCATTGCCACTTGTCCTGAGTGACTCAGGAGTTTGGGAGAAGGAGGAGGAGGACAGCAGGCAGTGACAGTCCTCTGGGCTGCAGCACCAGGGGTGGCAGACAGGCGAGTTCAGCATCCTCGGGCCTCATCAGGAAGGGCACTGACACATCCATCACTGACATGAGAGGACTTCAGGCCTTTCTCTCATCCCCACCAGCTCACCCACACGGCCAGCAGGCCACCACACACAGATTGTGGACAGCTGGTATCAGCAAAAAATACTCTGCAATGAGTTTTTTAACCTTTGCTGCCATGATCTTCAAGAGTAGCAACTCGCTTTGCAGTACCTCCAAAAGGAGGTAGGGAGTGTGTCTGAAACTGCTTCATTTTGGCCATCCAACAGCAATCAGATGTTAATGACTTCCAGTTTATTCCCTGTGGTACCTGGTTCAGGTTTGTGGAACCAGGAATGCTTGCTAATATGTTTTCAGATTAAATGGACCTTTCCTTTTCTTAATGTATGTGCCTAAAAATGACAGGAGTTGCACAGTCATGCCAAGAGATTAAATTACCCTAAAGCCTGGAGAGGGATTACAGCTGTCTGAAAACAATAGGTGCATACTTTATTCAGCAATGGTGTGCTTAGTCAAGACAAATTTGAGTGGCCGTGAAGACTGGTTTGTTTCTCAGTTAGTGCTTGTGAAAAGCTGCATAAAAACACAGTGCTGTGAATGACCTGACATCCATGAACAAGTCTTGTTTCAGCAATCACCCTGCACAAAGCAAACCCAAAAATCAATAAGGCCACCCAGCAGGTTCCAGGTTTGTCTTCCCAAAGGGCTGTCCTGCACAGCAAAGCAGGTGATGTACAGCCAAATATACCCATACCCACATCTGCATGACAGTTTATGTTACAGAGCCATTATGCCACCAAACTAAATCAGAGTGACATTTTCCCTTGCTGAATTCTCAGTCTTTGCCCTCCTGGTAATATTTGCATAGTTTGGATCAGGTACCAGCATCTCCCAGGAGTGACAGAGGGATACACTCAAGAGGATCTCATGGGAGGAGCCAGCCATGCTCAGTACTCCTGACCTTGGCACCTCAGCAGCATCACATGTAAAACAGATACTGAGGAACTTGAGGCACCTTCAGGCAGGCGTGACAGACAACCCACAGTTTTGAGGACAGACATTTGTGTTTTAAGCACCTAACATGAAAAGTCAGGCTCTGGCTCCAGTCTCTAATACATTAACCTGCCACTTCCCTCACAGCCAGAGGAAGCACATACCAGATGCTCAGGAGAAATGGGGAATAGCTCTGAATATCAGCACAAACCACCAGCAAGACTGGGTTTGGATTCAGAGGTCAGAAGCAGATTGGAGAAGTGTAGAGCAAACAAGGGCATACTGCAGAGAATGAAAAGACATAACTGGATATGGAAAAAACCACTCGAACAAAGGTGGCAGAAGGGTAACACAAAGACATCCGAGCATTTGCAGGACTCAGTCCTGCCCATGAGGCCTCTAACACAGACAAAACCTGTGCAACACAGCACCCCATCCTGCTCTGCAGGCAGGTTAGCCTGGACTTCAAACTCTGCCTTCACCTGAGCTCCAGGTCAGATCAGAAATGCAGCAAAAAGATTGAGCAAAAAGCAAAAAGATTGGTCACAGCCAGGCAGGACAGCAACCTCCCTCCTTCCTGAGGACTTCAGGCCAGGAGGAGGCTTACACATAGCAGCTCTGCTGTGCCTCTGCTTCATCCCCACTTGAGTATTCTGAGTGAGAAGGGGCTGGTGGAGCAGCTGAACCTCAGTGTTTTAAGGCTTCTGCCAGCAGAGCCCCCTCTGGGAAGGGAATTTGCTGCTGCCCATCTCCAGCCAAAATCTCAGCCTCTCTGCCGATACTCATTTGCTCAGAAAAGTTCACTTCAAAGGCAACAGCTGCTCTTCAAAGGGGCAACAAACTGCAGGGAAGTGGAGAATCAGTGGTGTCCCAAGCCTTGGTTACAGCTCCTGCCAATCCTTGCAGAGGCTTTGGCCCAGACTGCAGAGAAATTGCAGAGCAAAGAGGGAAGAGACAGAGTGGACAGGTTGTTTGCAAATTTTCTTAAAGAAGGAAAACATTTACTCTGTCTTTGGACAGGCCCATTTGTAATTATTAATCTGTTTCAGGGCAGATTAAAGATGCAATGTTATCTACCTCCTCTGAGATCCCACAAAAAACACAAATGGCCCCCTGTCAATTCTGAGTGTTCCTGTAAAATTACAGATATCCAGCTTCTGGTGGGGTACTAATGAAAAAGTGAAAAAATGCTTATTTTCCCCACATTTGACTGAAAAAATTTTGTAATTCTTTGTGGCTGGTGCACAAAGCAGAAAAAAAATGTTCAGATTCTTCAGCATAATCCTGGTGTCCTCAGTTTCTTTTGGTCTTTTGAGATTGCCACCCTGGGGTACCATCAGATACTAGTGAAAGGTCATGCATGACAATAAATTATCTATCTCCAGGCAGAAGGGGACTCCGGCAGCCTGAAAGAACTCTATCATCCTGTGTGCTGCCTTATGTGTCATATATGAGAAAACTTAATACTTATCAGGCTTCAAAACAAACACAAATAAACAAACAAACAAAAAATTAAGCATCATGTTTTCATAAAGCTTTTCTACTCTTTTTCTCTTCAGTGACCCCCCCAAAAAAATTTCTATTTGATCAAAGACTTCAAATTCAGATGGTCCCCCCATCTCTCTCACTCTACTCTCCCACCCTTTTCTTACAGAGTACCTAAAACAGTGGCAACTTTCCCACATGGTTACTCAAGTCCCATGTTCTGCAAGTAAATGCCCCAATGAAAGTCCCATCACCACAGAGGTTCACAGGCTCCATTCAAAGTCCTGATCATCAGGGGGCCAAGAAGAATGCACCCATTTTTGGTTTACAGAGCTTTTCCAAAGGAGCACAACAGCATCCTCAGCACTGGGATTTGTACCAGGAACAGTCTAATAATGGCTGTGGGATTTCTGAACCAGTTTCCCGTCTCATCAGACAAAACACTATTTTGTATATCAGTTTTAGCCTCCGTAATTTCTCCACAGTTACAAAACAACTGTTTCACCAAACAATATTTTTAGTCTTTTTCAAAAGGCACACAGACACCAGAGAAAGAGCAATTCAGTGCACTGAACTCTTCAGCCATTGAAGAGACAAACTGAAGAGCAAGGACAAAACTCTTACTCAAAGGACTCCTATTAAAAGCAGGTACTCCCAACAAGCCCTTCATTTGGGGCTTCTTGCAAAACCCACGCAGGACATCCAAGAACTGGGGAAAAACAACCCTCCCAGAAGCCTCTGGCTGTTTGGAAAGAAGCAGGCCCAGTCTGAGCCCGAGGTACAGCAGCTCTGTCTCATCTTTCCTGCCTCAGCAGCACTGCCACAAGCACATCTGGTACCTCCTAACTCTGGAGTGATGGGTCACTTACAGAGCACCATGGCAATGCAGCTTTACTCCAAAAGGCCTTCTGCTGCCTGCTTATTACCTCTCAGTGCTCTCTCCACCAAACATTTTTCATTTTCTGGAAAAATGTTTCTCTTTTCTAGCCCAGAGAGGTTTGTAATACCCACCCACCTGACCACAGCATCTGAGCAGCTTCCAGAGTTGCATTCAGCAACACGCCTAGCATTTGTCACATGTGGTTTGCTTGCTCACTCCCATCCTCCTGCCCAGGGAAGGTCTGTGTGTTCAGTGCCTTGTTTCATTTTGGCATTTTATTTTTAAGGTGCTTCTGGATCTTTTCTAGCAAAGAGAAATCAGCACCAGGAAGCATACCTTAAAGAGAGAGCAGAAAGATGGAAGTCTGTGATTCTCCTTGGTGCCATTTCTGCTATTTGGTCCTGGACTGGTCCTTGAGACACTGGCTGTCTTCTGGACAGGTAGGTTTAACTGTTCCCCTTGGTCTGTGATTGTCTGTGGTGAGTGTGGAACAGGTTGCCCAGAGAGGTTGCAAAAGCCCCATCCCTGGAAACATTCAAGGCCAGGTTGAAGTGGGCTCTGAGCAACCTGACCCAGTTGAAAACGTCCCTGCTCTTTGCAGGGGCATTGAACTAGATGATCTTTAAAGGCCCTCTCCAACCAAAGCCATCCTGTGATTCTACAATCCCTTCTGAAAGGCAGGGGGTTGAAATTCAGATTTTTCATAGATAGGAGGCATTCAAGCCACTGAGCACCTGGAACATAAAGACAGGAGACACAAGCTTGATGCAACTCTTCTATTCCAAGCATTGCAATCAGAAACAGAGGGCAGGTTTCTGTAAGAAGCAACAGTGATTCCTTAAATCCCAGTAAACCACCAGCAAAGCCCCCTGCAACACCTTGGCTAACCACTGGGTATGAATGAGAGCAGTGCAAACTGCTTCAATGCTCTTCAGGGGAAGAACCAGAGACTCTCTTTTTGTGCTGAGCACACTAGCTAAATAAAATACCGTCAGGATCATTGTTTTCAGACAAGAACTACACTTGAAGGTGAGGGTGGCAGGTAGGACATGATGTGGTGACATCAAGAGCAATTTCAAACCAATGGGGCATTTACAAATACAGATTAGATGAAGCATTAAATGGCATCAGGAGGGAGTGATGCAGTAAGATGTAGAAATTAGAAATGCTTTTAGCTAGATTTTAAATGAGTATAGCAGAGGACCTGCTACAGTGAGGTTAGCTGGTCTTGCAGACTTTCACATCCTAGGACCTGAACTGATCAGGTCTGTCAAGCTTTTCTTTTCAAAAGATCTGGAAGGAGGGAGGAAGGATAAAAGAAAAGGAAAAAAAACAAAACAAAACAAAACAGGCTCAGTACTTAGCATCTGGGGCAGAACAATATTCTAGCTCCTGCTCAACAGAATTCTACTCAATACACAGTGAATATTTCTTTTTTTTTTTTTAAGATGAAGCAGATCACAAGGACAGCAGGACCCAACAATGCATCACCCAGAACACTCTCCAGAGAGAAGAGAAACTTGGTAAGAAGAAGTAATGAGAAGTAATGAATGCAAATTAGTGGGTGCTCTCACCACTCAAAGAATGGAAAAGGGGTACAGGTGGGAGAGGTGAAAGGAAAAGATATAAAATGTGGCTGCAGAGCAACTTTTTCTTTTCAAACAAAGCAAGTGTTTTTGTTACAGAGATCTGTTGGGAAAGGCACAGTGAGAGGATCCACTCCACCAGCCTGCAGCTCCAGAAACCACAGCTGCATATTCCTCTATCTTTGCATCCAGAGCACCAGGCCACTTTCCGACAAAAAATGAACAACTGGGACTCAGCAGATCTCTCTGGAACAGCTCTGTGGTTGAGATCCCCTGGCAAACAATGCAGAAATTTCAGGCCATCAACACCAACCTCTATTTCCCCAGCTAAGCAGCTCTCAGGTCATTTGTGGAGCAGACTTTGATGGCCAGAGACGTGAGGAGAAAGCTGGAAGGCAGAGGCCTGGGCTGCAGCACCCAAGATTGCCCAGTACCTTCCAGCAAGCCTCACAACCATGGGATGGGCAGCACTTGTCCTGCACAAGGCTTTAATTTTCGCTTTACTGCAAGGAACAAGCGAGACACAGCAGCTCCCAGGCTGTGATTTCATGGCAGTGCAGCCAGCTTGCTCCCTCCCATCCCACCCACTGTGCCGGCCAAGCTTTTGGTGCCAGCTGCGTGAGGAGCAAGACCAGAAATGGATCCAGCTGGGGAGAAAAAAATATCAACACACAAACCAACAACAAAGAAAGGAAGGTGGGAAATCTCTGCAAGATCCATTCCCTACTGCAGCTCCTGAGCTAACTTCACCAGCAGTGCCAGGGGCAGGAATGAGTGGGCTGGATACGGAAGGAAGGGGATGCCTCAGCCAGCATTTCAGCAGTACTCAGAATCCCAGAATCCCAGGATGGGCCAGGCTGGAAGGCACCACAGTGGTGTCATCTGGTCCCACCTCCCTGCTCCAGCAGGGCCATCCCAGAGCACAGGGCACAGGATTGTGTCCAGAGGGGTCTGGAATATCCCCAGGGAGGAGACTCCACTCCCTCTCTGGACAATCTGTTCTGGGCTCGGTCCCTGCCCAGGGAAGAAGCTCTGCCTCATGTCCAGGTGGAACCTCCTGGGCATCAGTCCCTGCCCGTTCCTCTGGTGCCATTGCTGGGCCCCAGGGAGCAGAGCCTGGGCCCTGCTTGGAGCCCTCCCTGCACACAGGGACACCCAGGGATGAGGGCCCCTCTCAGCTGGGGCTGCTCTCCAGCCTGGACAGCCCCAGCTCTCTCAGCCTTTCCTCATAAGAGAGATGCTCCAGTTCCTTGATCAACTTTGTGGAACTACTGCCTCTGTTGCTTTCAGCCAGACTGGCAGCTCAGGACTTACAGGCTTTACTGGCTCACCCAGCTCCACCTGTTTGCAAACACCAAGCCCTGTTTTGCATTACTTGTGCTCAGATAGGTTTGCTAGAAAAACACACTACACATTAACTCTTCCCCAACCCAGGAAAAGAAGCATCCAACTGATCATCAACCCCAGGCATGACCCAGGTAGGAGTTAACCCCTATTCAGCTGACAGCAGAGGCAACACGCTAAAGAGCTCTGACCCACATGAGATGGTTTCTGTAGCCATCCTCATTGCAGTGCTACAGAACCAGCTTGGAGGAAGAACATAAAGAGATTAAAAGGCAACTGAAATCAGTGGCATGGATGAAAACACCCTACTGACTTTTCCTCCAGCACCAGTAACACTCTAATTCTTTGCTCTGCATCAGTGCCCAAGATTCATCTCCTCCTAAAGGAAATAAGCTACTTGATTTACTACACCCAGGGCTGTCACAAATTCACGTGAGAGCAATTACAGCTGAGGGACTCCTCACATGCTGGATCTTTCAATGAGAAAACATGAGATGTTGCTTCTTAGTTGCCCTTGGCAAGTGGCTGTGACACAGAAGATTTCCCAGGTAGGGGAAGAGAAGGTGAGAGAGAATTTGGCTGTGGTCAGTCGAGTGGCTCTGTGAGCTGAGCCAGTAGAGGTCTCTCTTCCACTAATAAAAATAAATAAATATCTATATTCATCTGTGTATGCAATGTCCTCACTTGGAATCCCCAGTCTTGAACTAGAATAAAATATATACATCCAGAAGTCAGCAGCTCAGATGGGAACAACCGCTTTGTTCCAGAAAAACAAAGTTTAAAAATAAGGAAGTTGGTGTGGTGTACCAGGTTACCAAGCTCACAGTACCAACTCCAGGCTTCACACCTGGCAGGAAAAATTTACAGTATGGTCAGTCCCAGACATCCAGCTTCTCTCCTCAAAGCAAGTGAGGACCACAGCTCTCAGGACACAGCCATCTGCTTGCAGGGCTCTTCCAGCCTGCCCAGGTAGCAGGGGAAAGGAGCCCTTTTCACACCTGTAGGTGCCCGGTTTCACTCTGGGTAGAGCCAGTCATGACAGAAAGGCTTTATCAGGCAACAGTTGGGTTTTTGGCCTCCATGTAAAGGACTGCTGGGTCTTTGTGGGAGTAGCGTCTGGAGCACACAAAATGGGGCTTCTGCCCACGACTGGAATCCTTGCTTGAAGACTCAGATGTGAGGCCAAGGATAAAACTGGAATGAAACTAATGTTCCTGCCTGCTGTCTCCTCCAAACAGCTGCAGGCACAGTAGGACAGCCAGGTATAAAAGCCTGAGCTGGCACAGCCCGTCTCTGCGGACGGGGAGCGCTGAACCACAAGGTGTGCTGCTCCCTGATTCCACCAGAGCCGGCTGGCAGGTGCCAGAGCTGCCGGGAGGAGCGGGGCAGCCCCTACCAGCAGAGTACAGCACAGAAAACACAGCCCAGAACAGAACAGCACAGAAAAACACAGCACAGAACAGAACAGAACAGAAAAACACAGCCCAGAACAGAACAGAAAAACACAGCCCAGCACAGAACAGAAAAACACAGCCCAGCACAGAACAGCACAGCCTGCCACAAGCACCCATCCAGGTCAGCCTGGTCCAGCTGGGCCACACGCTGGTGTCCTCCACTGCAGTGACATCCCGCAATGTGCCATCTGCAGCAGCAACCCTCCCCTTTTCCAAAAGCCAGGGAGCTGCCCCCAGAGAGCTGAGAGCGGATCCCCAAAGGATCCTACAACCCCTCAACAGCAAACAAACTGCCCATGGCTAGTGGGGAACCTGTGGATCGGCAGGTTCATTAAAAGGGGCAAGGTACACACAGCCAGGCACAGTTGGGTAATGGGGGGAATTCCAGAGGGGTCACAAAGCAGTGGCAGCTTTGTTTGCTCCAGGGAGAAGCAGGGAGTCTGATGCCGGTTTGTTTTTAGGCAGTTGCACTTGGCATATTATCATTACATATTGACACGTTATTTTTATATTATCGTTATTAATTTTATATTATAGGAAAGTATGCATTTGCTTGCTTTTTAAGTGAAGTGAATGAGGAATTATTTTTATTAGAATTTAAAAAAAAAATAGAGAAAGAAAAACACATTCCCCTCTATTTTTTGGCCTTATTTTGAGTCTTGCAATGACTGATGTGGGCAAGACAGAAAACAGGCAGGGAGAGGAAAGGCACACAAGCTGCCTGGATGGAGGAGGTGGCTGAGCCTGGATGAAGCACAGCAAACCACAAGTGCAGATACAACCCGCCCAGCAGGAAAAAACGCCTTTATTCAGCTCCATAAGTAAACGCAACATTAGAGGTGAGGGGGAAAAAAGTCAGTATTAAAAAAGTACAGAAAGTCCTCAATTCTAAAATGTCTTTAGAATTGAAGTGTAAGTCTTCAATTCTAAAATGAAAGCAGAAGACGTCTAACTTGGTGAAAGATCAAAACAATTCATACAATATAATCTTATTTTACTGCAGATCGTGCATTTTATTAAAGACACTATACTGTGGCCTTTTTATTTTGGTATTTAAAAAACATAACAAATGAGGATAGAAAATTACTTTTCAATTAAAAAAAATACAAAAAGCTGTAGGATATTGAAACAAAACATGCTGTTATTTCCTGAAGTGGAATATTTTCTTTTCAAAATGAAATTCGGCTCCAGGTTTTTTCAGCTGAAGCTACTGAGAAGTACAGATGGGTACGGACGTCGGAAAACATCGTTTTCCAGCTAATTTCCCCATCTGAGGAAGACGAGGCTGGCTCCGCAGCTGAAAAGCAGTGGGTGTTAATGTTGACTTTAAGAACACTTTGTTAGTACTTTCTCTTCCCGCCAAACGCCTCCAGTGAGAAACGGTCAGCTTCACGTCCAAAATACTCCAGCTAAGGAAGGGGTCCTATCTCTCCTCTCTGGCACGGGAACACCAAGGGGAGGGAATGGGAATGCCAACCCTTCCCGCAGCGCGGCCCTGCATGGAAGCGCCGAGAGGGGAAGCCGCCAGCAGACCGGGAGCGCTGCGGGACGCGAACCGGGGCGCGGGGGATGGCGGAGTGCGGGGGATGGCGGAGTGCGGGGGATGGCGGGGCGCGGGGGATGGCGGGGCGCGGGGGATGGCGGGGCGCGGGGGATGGCGGGGCGCGGGGGATGGCGGGGCGCGGGGGATGGCGGGGCGCGGGGGATGGCGGGGCGCGGGGGATGGCGGGGCGCGGGGGATGGCGGGGCGCCGGTCGGGCGGCGGCTGCAGCCGGGGGAGCCCCGCAGCCCCAGCGCGGCGGGGACGCGCCGCCGTGAGCGCGCAGGTACGTGCGTGTGCACACGCCGGGGCTGCGCGCGTCCCCGCGTACGTGAGGCGGCGGAGCGGAGAGTGAGGGCAGGCGGGAGGAAGGGGAAAAGCCGGCGGGGCAGGGCGGGCGCTGCGTGCGCACCCCGGGGCGGCCGCGCGGTTGCATCAGACGGGGCGGGCCGGGCCCGCGCCCCGCCCTGCCCCTCCCCCGCCGCGGCCCCTGCCCGGCCCCGCCCGAGCGCTGCCAGGCGCACGAAAGCAGCGAGGCAAGGTTGCCTCCAGCCGCCCGCGGACGAAACGTTGCGGCGGGGAGGAGAAAGGGGCAGGGGGAGATAAAAATTCAAAGATTCGCCCCGGCCGCGCGGGCCCGGCCCCGTCTCCAGCTCCCCGCGGGGCCGCGGCCGTGCGAGCGCCACCAGCGGCCCCCGCGGGCGCGGGGCGGGCCCGGGCCGTGGCCGCCCTGCCCCCCTCGCTCCGGGCGGGGCGGCGGGGGATGTTCCCCCCTCTGGCTGCCGCCCCGCGCATCCCCCGGGGTCACCGGGGAAGGAGGAGGCGGGCGCGGCGCTCCCCCGGCGCTGTTGCGATAGCGGCGGGCGCGGCCCCGGTGGAAGCGGCGGCCGGGGCGGTGCTCCGCTGCCGCGCGGGCAGGGAAGCGGCACTGATCGGCCGCAGGGAAAAACAGCAGCGACGAAAAAAAGTATTAAAAATAATAGCGGGGGGGTTGGTCAGAGGGCACATCCCAACCCTACGTGACGGAGAAGCAGGACGGGCTCCGCCCGCCGCCTCCCCGGCCCGGGGCTGCAGCGCCAACCCCCCCCGCCCTGCCCCCGTCCCCCGCCCGGCGGGGTTTGGCTTGCGCCGGCCGCGGGGATAGGCCGGCTCGGGGAGGCGCCGCTATTTATTTTCCACCGAGATCACTTTGTTCGTGCTGGAGCACGGGAAAAAAAAATAAAAAAAAATTTAAAAATCACGTAACTTTTTTTTTCTTTTTCTGTTTTTTTCCTAAATCTCCGCGAGTGTTCTCCACGTTTGGCGGGCTGGGTTGCGCATTCCCGCCGGGGCGGCCGCAGTCCCCGTGTGCGGGGCAGGAGGGCGGGCATGGAGCGCGGGTCCGCAGCGGGGCGAGGGCAGCGCCAGCGCCGGCCGTGCCCGCCGGGCCCCTCCGCCCCGCCCTGCCCTGCCCTGCCCGGGGCTGGCGGCCGAGGGCTCGGGCCCTCTCCCCGGCACAGCCCGGCGTTCTCGGGGAGCTTTCGGAGCGAGGGCGAGCCCGGGCGCGGCCGGGATAAACAACGGGATCGCGTTGCACCGGGGAGGGGGGAGGACCCTGGCGAGCCTCGCAGGGAGCTGTGCTCCCCCTCCGCCCCCGTTCTGTGCTCTTTTACGTGTTTATTTATTCCTCGCGAGCCCCGGGGCTGAGAACGCCTCTCCCCCGCATCCCCGGGCGGAGGGGGCCGCTGGCACCGGGCAGCCTGGGGCAGCCCCCGGCATCCCCCGCACTACGGGCATCCCCTCCCGGTGCCGCGGTGCCGTCCCTCCCTCTGCCCGGCGCATCCCCGGCCGGTGCCTCGGCCGCATCCGCGGGCCCGGGGCGTGCGAGGCGCCATCTTTGATAGCCACGGGCGGCCGCCCGCCGAAGATGCCCCGGGGCTCCGGGCACCGGCAGCGAGGGACGGAGGGACAGTCCCGGGAATCCCGGGGTGCGCTGGCTCTCCGGTGGCGGCCCGGGAGCTGCTCTCTTGGGCTCCAGTTCGAAGCTTTAGGAGTCAGAGGAGAAAGCGCAAGAAACACCTCGAACTACCTCTTCTCACTCAAAAATAAACAACCCCACCCCAGACCCCGAAAACAGTATGACACAGGAAATTGCGCTCTTTTGCACCAAGACGGCACATCATTCCAATTATCACAGAGGAGACTCAGAGGCATTTATGTTGGAAAAGCCCTCTTTTGACTGCAGCTGTTAGCGCGGCACTAAACGCTGTCCCCAAGTGCCACATCCACACGTCTCTGAAATCCCTCCCGGGACGGTCACTCCAAAGCTCGTTCCAAAGCCCGAGCCCCCTTCCACGAAGAAACATCGCTACCCCAAGGGTGCTGCATCCTTCCTTTACTTTCACCTGCGCCAGAGACCCGTGAAGAGATGGAAATACTCAAAGGAAAACTGTTGTTATTTCTTGAAGTCTTAGATCCTCCTGTGCCAGGCTGAGGGAGGTTGAAACACACACTAATGAAGACCATATTTCTTATATATGGCAGTTTTCTTTATTGATTGCTTGATGTGAAACAATATCAATCTGATTTTTTTTCCCCACATATTACAAAAAAAATTAAATTGGCTCAGTCTGCAATCTTTTAAGCACAGCCATATTAATTATGAGAAAAAGGAAAAAAAAAAAAGAAGAAAAAAAAATTGAAAAAACCCTCTAAAAAGTCTACCAAATAGAGCATTTACAAATGCACAAAAACATGCCACTTTGGCTTTATGGGGAAAAAATATTGTCTTCTAGATTAAAAAAATCTTTTAACATAAATAAGTTAGTATAATTTCTCAGTGTCTTTACAGAGTTATGTACACAGGTACACTTCAAACTTTTTTTTTATTTTTACATACAGGTACACAGGCAACGTAGAAATACTGTTTAAAGATGTAGTATCCCTTTTCTTCTCACACACAAACACTTCGGGAAGTGGGTCAGATCAGAAAACAATATTCCAGATTCAGAGCAAAAGCCTTCCAGATTAGGTTAAAAAAAAAAAATCAGGCAATGTAATCAGGTGGGATGATTTTACACAACTTTTTACAGGCTATCAGTTTTGATATATGGATTGGGGGGGAGGGGGGTGGGGAACTTTTGCTACTACATAACGGAATCATCACAGCTCCCACCTCTTCAGCTTAATGCCGTAGGAAGAAATTGTACAATAATCTGCTCTGAACAGTTACCATGATGATACATGAAAAAAAATTCTAAAAAAAAAATTTAAAAAAAGAAAGATAAAAACACTGTGGACCCACTTAAAGGGACAATACATCTTTAAGTAATAAAAAACCTACACTGCTTCTCTTCATAGATTTCATTGCTTGCTAGATTGTGAAAGCAAGTTCCAATCCGTCACCCTTTTCCAGTCCCTCCCCCCGCCCAACAAGTTTTATGTGCTACATAAGGTAAAAACTATATACACAGGTAGTACAATGAAGCAAATAAGGAAAAACCTAATTGCACAATGCTACATCCAATGCTTTTAGAGGCAGGTCTTTTAAGAGTGCCTAAAATTTAGTGTTATTGTTTGCTTTTTGTTGCTGTTGTTTTGTTGCTGTTCTTTTTTTTTTATTTTTTTTCAGTGCTTGTACAGGATCTCCATCCCCCGGAGATCGGCGATATGTATTTTTTTTTCCTTTCCCACTACAACTTTACATCTTCCTCGCTTCATCTCCGCCCGCCGCACTCGACGAACGAGGACGCGCACATCCTCCGCTCTGCAACGGGAATAATGAGGGGAAAAAAAAAAAAAAAAAAAAGAAGAAAAAAAAAAGAAAAAAAAAAAAAAAAGAGGTGGAGAGGGGAAAGCGATTAGAAAACATCGACAAGAAACGCGATCCGCGGCGCAACCGGTTCAAACCGACACCGCATCCCCGGGGCGGGCGGGCCCAGCCCGGGCGGGGCCCCCGCCGCCCCCCCGCCGCCGCCGGGCCGGGCCGGGCCGTGCTCCCGCTCCGCCGCCAGCGGCCCCGGCCCCTCCGTGCCCCGGCGGGACCGCGGGGGGACCCCCGTGCCCCCAGCCCCGGAGCGGGCGGGAGCGGCGCCGTTCGCATGGCCGCGCTCGGCCACGGCTCACCCCAGCGGGACTAATTTGTTGCAACTTCTGCTTTACAGCTTAATCTCTCTCTCCGCACAATCGCAAATCGTTGGGTTTGTTTTGTTTTTTGGTTGGTTTTTTTTTTGTTAATAAACCTCGCTCCTAACCTCGGGTCCCAAACCGCCGGCGCAATTTTTACCAACTCTCCCCGCCCCAGCCCTCGCCTTAGAACAAAACAACAAAAAGGGGGTAGGGGAGAAGGGAAAAAAAAAAGAAAGAAAAAAAAGGCAAGGAAAAAAAAAAAAAAGCTGCACAACCCAGCCTCCCATTAACCCGCTCCCTTCCTCCTGCCAGCCTCTAAAACCAAACCAAAACAACAGGGGAAAAAAAAAAAAAAACCACCAACACAACCTTGCACTGCTCGGATTTTGAGAAAGTGCCCGAATTCCCCTTAAACACAACTTCTTGACTTATTTCTCCCGCAGTGGGAGGTGGCCGCGACATGCGACGGCAAGGCTGACACTGGAGGTGCAAAGCCCGGGGGGCGGGGGCCAGGGGAAGCCCCCCGAAACCCCCTGGCATCTGACATGATGCACCAGCCGCGTCTCCAACTCCGTCCCTGCACCCGCACGGTCCCCGGGAGGAAAGGGCTCTCCCTGCCCGCGGTGCCCGGCCCGCAGGAAGGCAGGGGCAGCCCCTCTGCAGCCCCTGCCCCAGCCCCTGCCCCAGCCCCTGACGCTGCCGAG
This sequence comes from Prinia subflava, assembly GCF_021018805.1. Lineage (NCBI taxonomy): Eukaryota > Metazoa > Chordata > Aves > Passeriformes > Cisticolidae > Prinia > Prinia subflava. The sequence continues at coordinate 8,088,669 of NC_086250.1, read as the reverse complement.
CCCAGGCTGGGCTTCGCTCCTTGTTTTGTTCTTTTCAAGCCCTGCGCCTCCCACTCCCCACCCTCCAACACACACCCATTCCCGAGCGCTCGGGGAAAGCCACCCTTCCTCGGAGAAAACACCCTCCGAGAGCCCAGAGGGGCTCGAAGCCCCCTCCCCACACCTTAGAGACGCGGGATAGACACTGGGTCACTCCTTCTTTCCCCTGCTAGCATCCTAACGCCAGACCCTAAGGGGAACTGACCTAAACGCTTTACGTTTGATGTCTTCCCGGGCTTGATTTCTTGGGTGTTTGCTCCACTGAACTGGCACTGGGGGAGTCTTCTGAGACCTCTTCTTCTCTTGTGTTGGCTCTTTTATTTTGAGGAGAGGAATCTAGGAGGGGAAAATTAGAAACGATGGGGGCGGGGGGGGGGGGGAAGATATTAAAATATTTTCCTTCTAGATGTTTGCTCGGCATCCAGGGGGGATAGATGGAGCCGAGGGGGAATATTCCCACATCCCCGTGTCAGGTATCGGCTGCGTGGAGCGAGCAGGGGGTGGGGAGATGGGCTTCTCCCTAGGCAGGAGATCCAAGTTCCCTCTTTTCGGCTAAAATCCACGTTCATCTTTAGCTGAGCGCTGTGAACCTCCTCCCACCTGGGCAGGAGCCCGGGTGCCCGCAGTGGGGCGGCGAGGGGTCGGGGGATCTGACCCGCGTCTAAGGGCTCTTCCTTGCAAATCATCTACCCACTCTCACTCTAGCCGGCCCCCCGGGACCGCAAACACTACCCGGGCTTTTCTAGGGGGAAAGGGGCGGGGGGGACACGCCGAGCCGGTGCCACGCGTGGCAGGGGCGGAGGGGCCGGAGCCCCGGCGCTGACACGAGTGGGACGCGGGGCAGAGCCGTGGGGTACATTACCATCGGCCGCGGGTCTTTTCCTCTGGGCAGTGCACTGCTCTGCAAAGTCCGTCTGATTTTCTGAAACATCAGTCTTTTGAGCTACACAGTGAGTGTCCTCTGAGATTCCCTGAGAACCGACAAAAACCACGGTTTGGCAATTCCCGTTTACATCCAAGCTCTGGCGGCCGGCGGACTTGCAGACGGCTTTCCGTAGCCGGGGGCGTCTGAAGTAGAAGTCGGGCGAGCTCCCCTTCTCCACGGCTTGCCACTCGTACCTGCCTTCCAGCGGCCTGTGATTCTGGAAATCGAAATTCCACTTCCTCGTGTACGCCTCCTCCATCTCCTGCAGGTGTTTCTTCCACTCCCTGTTGAGCTCTTCGTGGTTCACCGGCCCGAAGAGGTTCCTGCACGCTGACGGCTTCGGGTACTCCGACTGCCTGGCCTCCATGCGCTCCAGGGTAGGGCTCCCATTAGAAATGCGCACGTTTGACATCTCCCCGCACGCTGTGGCTCCGGGCGGCGGTTCTGGTGCTCGCTGCTCTCTCTCCGCGGCCGCCGCCGCCTCTCCGCCGCTCTTTATTTCCCGGCGCCCGGCGGCTCCGCTCCGCGCCTCCGCTGCGCGTTGCCCCGCGCTGCGGCCCCGCCTCGGCCCCGCTCGCCCTCGGCCCGCGGAGAAGGGGCGAGGAGGCGCCCTTGCATAAGCGCCGGCCCCGGGACGAGCCCCGAGAGCCGCCGCTGCCGCCGCCGGGGAGCCCCGGGCGGGTGAGGAGCGGAGCGCGGCGCTGCCCCCGCGGTGCCGGTCCGCCGCTGATGGCGATGGCGCCGGTGCCGATGATGCCCCTGCCGCTCGCACCGCCGCCGCGTAGTAAAAGCGAGACGGAAAAAAACAAGGGGAGACGAGCCCTTTTCTCGGTTGCCCAATATGGCGATTGAAGGGAGGCTGACGAAGAAGAAAATGATTGACAGCAGAAGTCTATTTAAACAGCCCGGCCGAGCCATTGGTTACGGCGGCGGGCACCGCCCCGTCCGCCCGGCCCTGCCCCGCCGCCGCCGCCGGCTCTAAAGGTGGGACGGGGCGAGCGCGGCCGGGCCACGGCGAGCCCAGCCCGGGAGGGGAACACGGGGGTGGTGGCACGGCCGCCTCTTCACCCCTCTGTAAAGCCTGCCAAGCCCGGCGGAGTTTGTGCCACCCCACAAAAACACTCGCCCCATCCCGCCGCTCGCCCGAGCCGCCTGAGGAGTGGTGACGGCTGGTTTTGAGTCAGGGCTGCGGCAGCAGCGTCCCCACCGCTCTGGGTTGGGCTGTGGCGACACGTCCCCGCCGAGGTCCGGGGCTGGGGGCAAGCTCGGGGCTAGTGGGCAGGCTGACCTCCCCCGGGCATGCCGCGGGACCAGCGCCCCGACCCCTCTGCCTGCCGAGATGGGCTGGTGGCTCCCACTGCCAAGACCATCGTCTCCTGCCATCTCGGCAGAGAAAGGGCTAGGTTAAGAAATGTCTCTAAAAAAAACCTCTGCTGCGATTTCAGATGTCTGCAACCCGGGGAGAGAAAAAAAAAATAGGATTGGGGTTTGTCCTGTTTGTGTGTTCAAAAGATTAGCTGAGCAAAGAGTCATGGCCAGGGATTTTCTAAGCAGCTTCCTCGGATAGTCAAGGGCAGGTGTGGTGGACATAAGAGCAGTCGTGCCCTCCTCTCTGACCCCCTTTTCTCCAGCCCTTTCCACAGCCATCTTCCCTCACCAGGCAGGGCAGCCCCCTCAAGGTGTGGTGTGACACTGCAGGTTCTCTCAGGCACTAAAGGTTATGACACTTCCAGGTGCCCAGATCCTGTGCCTGGATCTTTGGAGAGCCCTGCACTCTTCACACCAATCCATCTGGCCAGGTCTCCTTTGCAAGCAGAGCAACCCTGTCCAAACATCGGGGTGGGGGTGAGGTGGGTGTACAAGTAGCAAGCTATCTTAGCAAGGCAGGGGTCAATACAATTGGGTTTAACTGGTTGGGATGAGAATCAGCAGGTTCAGCCTTGAAGACGTGGAGATTTTACACACTGGAGAGAGGACACAACCTTCACAACAGTGCTCTAGCCCAGGCCAGCACTTTGCTGGCCATCATCAGTCTCAAGGCCTCCAGCTTCTGCTCACACCACTCAGCAGAGTAATCTCAGTATCATCAGACACAGGTTCAAAAAAAAAAAAAAAAAAAAAAAAAAAAGTGTACAGGCATAAAAAAATAGTTTAAAACCTACAAGGCTGAAATACATTATCAGCCACATTATTTTTATTTATATGCTGGGGGATTTTGGTATTTGGAAGTTGTTTTCCAACTCCTCTCAGAAACCACAAGTTTCAGCAATTCACCTGCAGAAAATTAAAGCTGATATTGACATGTCTGCAGGACCTGAGGTTTTTTGGTTTTGTTTTTTTTTTTTAAGTTGTAAGTCCATGGTAAAACTCCATCAGCTGGAAAAAGTGGGGCCTAGATGTGCTGTATTTGCAGGATTTCATCTTCATTTCTCTAGGCTTTTCTGTCTTTGACTTCCATTGCCACAATCAAGGAAGCTCCATTTCAAACTTCATGTTCTCTGTCAGCTGTAGGGACACTGAGCTTGTTTTGTTGATCCACACAAGGGAGTTGTGACAAAGTGATCCCCAGAAAATGTCTGAGGATGCCCAGGGCTTATCCTGCCGATGGGGGCTTCCCTGCTGGAAAACTGCTGTGTCCCACCCGAGCCTCCTGAGGTGAGGAGTTCCCATTCTCTGCTCCCCGGGAGTCTCTGCTTGTCTCCCTAATCCACAAGGGAAAGGCAACCCTCTTGTCTGTAGGATTATGACAGTGTACCAGAGTGTAAAATGTGGGGAGTGTGGGTTTCCAAAAACTGAAAAAGACTCCGTGCCCCACGAGTAAAGCAGCAGCAACATGACGGCAGTGCAACAGAGAGCACTGGTTTAGCTGAAGCTTTTGGAAAAGGAAAAAAAGAAAAAACAAGTTACTGTGGGACAAGAACCTTCTGGGGTTTTTTTGTTGTTGTTCTGTTTATACTTCCCTTAGCACAAGGGCCTGAGACTAAGTCCCTGGATGCTGTACAAGTATATTGAGCACGAATAATTAAATCCAAAGGGGCGGAGGCGGGGGGGTGGGGAGGAGAAGAGGGGCGCGAATAATTTAAGCCGCTGATGGAAGCAAGGGAGAAAATGAAAGAGGAGTGGTCTGTCCCTCGGTTTATCCCTCTGTCCCTTCTCCTGCATCACCCTGCCTCGCTCTCAGAGGGGTTGGGGAGAGGGAAAGGGGAGGGGGTGTACCCCCCCAGCCGCGGTAGCTGCGCGTCTTTCCGCGGGCAGCACAGCCCCCAGCCCGCGCCGCCGGAAACCTTGGGGTCGCGCTGGGACAAATCATCAGGAAAGGGGGCAAAATTAAGAAGAAAAATTAAAAAAAAAAAAAAATCAGGGTGTCTCCCCCAGGGTGGGAGCATTCGCATCCCCGGAGCATCCGCGGCCGAGCTCGGGGATCGGGGTTGGTCCTCGCCGCTCTTTCGGCTCTCTCGGCTCGTCCTCCTCCTCTTCCATCAGATCTCGGCAATCCACCTTAAATCGCTGCGGCTGCAGAGAAAAAAAAAAAAAAAAAAAAAAAACAGGCTGTGTCTGCAGCGACCTTGCCATGATCTAAAGTGTTTTGTTTACAGTCAGGCACCCCCGATGGCTGCAGCAAATCGGGACAGAGGCAGGCGCCCGCCCGTAGTAGCAGTGAAGCGTGGAAAAAAAAAAAAAAATACAGGAAAAAAATATACTCGAAAGTCCCGGAGTGAAGCTGTGGAAAGATCAGAGCGCCATCGTCTTGCAAAAGAGGGGCACAGCAGTGGGGCTGCGGGGGAGGCGGTGCGGGGTGGGGATGGGGCCGAGGGCTGAGCCTCCCCCGCAGAGCTCCGGCCGCCCCCGGCCCTGCCCCGCTCCGGGGCCGCCTCGGCTGGAGATGCGGCCAGAGACCGGAGAATTGGAGAAAGAAAGGAAAACAAACAACAACACGAAACCCCAAACAAAACTTGGAGGAGTGAAGCAGGAAGGAGGGAGGAGTGTTTATAGGGAGGTCTGGGTGAAGAATGTCCTGGCTCCTCTGACAGGCTCTGGACACCCTGTCCCCTCTATTCCCACTACCCCTCTCCTCTCTCTTGTTTGGGCTTTTCCACTGGCAGAGCTGCTCGCTGTTTTTCTTTCCTCCAGAATCGCTTAGGCAAGCCTCTCCTCTTCTTTTTGGCCACCCTCCTTCCCCAGCACTTTATAAGGCTGTCCAGTGAACCAGCAAAGCCCATCCAAACCGCACACACAAAGCAGCTGCGTTGCTTGGGATTTTATATATTCCCTTGCAAACAGCAGGGAAATTGGGAATCATACCTGAGCTCCTCCACCAGGATGTGTCCTGCAGAGCTGAGGATGAAGAAAGCAGGGATATGGCATGACCCACCTGGAGGTCTGAGGATGTTTGCCAACCTCCCACCTCAGCTGTTACTGAGCCAGCGTTGCTTCCCCACCTCTCCAGTTTTTCAGGCCAAGTGCTGATTCCTTCAAGAGATGTGGGGTGAGCCTGCCATGAGATTTGAGGTGCAGGCCCCAAGTATTCACCATAAAATATTCACTTAACAGGAGCCCTTCCCTTCTGGGCAGGATCAGGGCCCGGTGAGGTTCAGCAGCAGGGAGGAAAGAGCCGCTTCAGTGTACAAAGGCTCTGGGACATAATTCAGCAGTGCCCAGGACCAGAGCACTGCCTAGAGGGTGAGGAGATGCTGCCCCCCGTGCAAGTGGCGTTCGAGACCTTCTGCTCATCTGCTGTAAACTCTAGAGGGAGCCTAAGGACAGAGATCAGGCCAGGACCTGGCCTCGCTGCTGGCAGCGTCCCCGGTGCCCGCCTGGGCCGGCCCGGGCAGGTGCGGTCCCGTCCCTGTCGCTCCGCAGGGGGAGCAGCTCTGCCCCTGCCCCCGGCCCTGTCACCGCCGGCGGCCCTGGCTGCGACCAGGGCCGGGACCAGCCCTGGTGAGGGTGCTGGCTGCAGGTACAGCTCGGGGGTGTCCATAATGGGATTGCTTTTAAAAGGCAGGTGCTGTGTCAGAAATGCCTTCTCTGTGCTATAACCATAGGGCAGGTTACATAGTAATGTCAGCAGAAGATACAGGTTAAATTACTAGTACTGAAAATACTTATTCCTCTGCCTTTGGAGCTCTCTGCTTGTCACCAGCTTCCCTTGACTTGCTAAAGGAGCAGTCCTTCCGAAATACCCTGATTTTGTCTCAGGGAAGACTCCTCCTGGCTCAGACAATGTTTTGTTTTTCATTTTGTTTAAAGTGCAAAATAGGAGCAAGCTTAAACTGCCCTAGGAGCACAGGAGAAGCCAGGGGTGTCCTGCAGCCAGCAGTGATGGATGCACTTCTCTGGGTAACCAACTTCTCCTTTTTCAAACCAGGAACAAGAAAGAGGATGTTAATATGCAGTCCCTAAAATAAACACACACACGCGCACGTGATTGAGTTATCCCAGCAAACACTACTGTTGTAGAGGTGAGGCCTAAATCGGTAAATTGATTACTTGCTGCGAACTGACCTAATTTCTCTGAAGAAAACACACCATATTAAAAAGAAATTTTAAAAAAATTTTAAAAAAATTTTTTAAAAAAGTCATTTTCAATCCAGTCCAGCTCCATGTCTCTAAGGCTTCCTATTTAATATGTCACATAAACCATGCCACTTTGTTAGAATAGCAATTTTTTGACATAAGACTTTTAACTAGAGGCTTCTTAAGGCAGCTAAAGTTCCTTTCCCTTTCTGTGCTCCTTCCCCTCCCTTCTGCTCCTCTCTCCTTCCCCTTCCCTTTCCTTCTCCCTCTGCCCCCCTCCCTCTCCCTTTTCAGGGTTTGAAGAAGGTTAATCTGCTCCATGTTTATAAAGTTCTGAGTATCGAAAGCCCAAGGCAAGAGCTGAGCACCAACAAAAACCAGGAGCTATTATTGTCACTACGAGGTTAAACAGTCTCCCAGCCCCTTGCTCCACCACCTATGCCTTTAAGAAAATTTCCCAACAGAAGAATTATGTGCAGTGGAAATGAGTTGTCCTGTTTTTCTCCAAAGCCCGAAGTGAACCTTTCTGGGAAGGGAATGATATTTTGTAGCAATGTTTTCTCAAGTACAATTCTTTAGGTTCCCGAGTGATGACACATTGTACAGCAACGCTCTTGGCACAAGGCGTTCATCTGTGAGAAGGGATGCTGGCCCCATTTCTTACAGCCATTCATTAAATAAAAACACCCTGTGTCATATGTTATGTTCCTCTGAAATGTTTAACGTTTTTAGTGCATGAAATTATATGGTGCCTGGATAATTTTTTTTCCCCCAAAACACAGCACTAAACTCTAAGTCAGTTACTGAATATTGTTGGAAGAGCTTGTTATTTTTCATTAGTGTTGTGTTTTGTTTTCATTTGGTAGGAACCCAACTTCATGCAATAGGCTTTTTCAGAAATACAGAACTATGTAAATGTGATGCTTACAGCTGACCACAAAGAGACCGCTCACCAAAAAAAACCCCAACATAAAAACATCTGCATCTGTTAGAATTTTAGGCATTCTGGCTGCTGTTTACATGAGAATCTAGCCCAGTTTTCTTTTTTACTTTTATTTTTCTTTTTCCTTTCTTTCTTGTTTTTCTTCTTTTTCTTGTTGCTCCTTCATTTTCCTGTTGCTCCTTCTTTTTCCTTTTGTCTTTTTTTTCCTTTTTTTTTTTTTTTTTTCCCCAATGGGCTGTATTAATTGCCTTAGGATCAAGAGGTCTACAAACATCTTCCTTATATAAACAGAGGAACTGGTCTGGCTACTTTCTAAACCCTTTAAGGAAGACGACCCATCTCACATACCAAAATGATGGCATTAAGTAACAGATTACTATCTGGGCTTGGGATCTGAGTTCTGGTTCTGGCTTCCCTTTGCCATGTCACTGCACATTGCTGCAACTCTTGGCACCTCCATTTCTTCCCTCACCCTTTTCCTGATCTGTTTAGACTTTTAGCTGTTGGAAATGCTCTGTCTGTACAGTACCACGTCTTGTTTGTGTTAACCAACCTAGCAGGGGAATTGTACAGCTCTGGGATGCAAAAGCCAGGGCATTAACCTACAGTAATGGGATGTTATTACAGAGGAAGATTGAAAGTGGATTCCACAAGCATCTGGCAAGGAGAAAATTGTTATGAGGTAGGTGACAGGCATTTCAGAGAATCACAGAATGGCTTGGGTTGGAAGGGACCCTAAAGATCATCCAGTTTTCCACCCCCCTGCCATGGTTGGGGCACCACTCATCTTCCACTATCCCAGGTTGCCCCAAGCTCTGTCCAACCTGGCCTTGGACACTTCCAGGGATGGGGCAGCCACAGCTTCTCTGGGCAGCCTGTGCCAGGGCCTCACCACCCTCACAGGGAAGAATTTCTCCCTAATACCCAATCTAAACCTGCTGTCTGCCAGTGTGAAGCCATTCCCCCTTGTCCTGTCACTATAGACCCTTGTAAAAAGAAGTGCTCCACCCTCCTTCCAGCCAGGATGGTCCTGCCAGGGCAGGAGCCTCCTGAGCCCAGTTAGCACCAGTGCTCCGGACCCTGTTCATGGCTGACCTCAACCAGCCAAGTCTAAAAAAGGCAAGCAAGCTGGCAAATCAAAAAGCAAACATTATTTCAGCGAAGCCAGTCTATTGCAAAATACACTGTGGCCATGATTTCAGTGGCTTATGAGAAAGATGGAAAAAGAGAGGCCTTTTATTTAGCAGCACTTGTTCTGGGTTTCCCTCGTAAGGAGTTAAACGTTTCTCTGAGCAGAGGCCTAATCTGCTGTGGTTTTGACTCTCACAAGCTGCTTGGTTACTCCCTTTGTTCTTGCTGCCAGCAGCTAAACTGGGACATCTATTCAAAGAGGAGTACCTGAAAGCATCACTTCAGAGGATTTGTCATCTTGTTATTTCTAGTTTGAAAGGCTTTTTGAGAACAGCTTCCACTCAAGATGTTTGCAAAGGACAAAGTTATCATTGCAAATAACATGGGTTTTATTTAATAACTGACTTGAATGACAGCCATGAAACATATCTAATACTGTGAGAGACCCTGGCAATTCTCCTTTTCTTCTGTTGCCCCCCACCCCAAGCCTGCAAAAGACAGGTGGGAAATCACAAAAGCAGCAAAAGCTACGGTCTGACTCAAAAATGGTTCCTCGGATCTCTGTAACAACATCCTTAAAGAAGTTCTTCTGTTCCTGGTGGTCTCTCTCAAGCAATGGTTAACCCCTCAGAACTCCTTTGCCCTTCAAAACCAATGAAAACTACAAAAACTTAACCCAAGCCTTCATCTGTGGGTATCTTTTTGAGCCTACAGCACCCTGTTGTTTCAAGGGGGACTGAAAACCTGAGCTCAGCCAGCGCTTCCCAGGACTGTAGGGAGCCCTTTCTTGAAAGTCTTCAGAGCAAACTGTGAGACCTTGCTAGACCTTGCCTTGGGATTGCCTCGCTTGGGTGTGGTTGGTTTGCTCTGCCCCAGAGTTAGAAACAAAACCCCAACTCTCAGCACGCAGAGGAGGCTGGTCAGCCACCCAACAGGGCAAGTTAAGCCTGCTGAGAAGTCAAGGCCAGCTCCTCCAAGGCCTTCAGGTGTGTGAGCACCTTTGAAAACCCGTCTCTAATGTTCTGGGTTGGCAAGAAGCCTTCTTGAGGTGCCTCATGGGAAGGAGGAGGTTGGGATCTAATGGCTCTGAGGGTGCAAAGTTACTTCAGGGATTTCCAAAAAAAAAAAAAAAGCTGGGGTTCTTTATAATTTCTTCTGCTCTTTTGAGGCTTCCTCCTTACCCACAGGAACCAGAGGCTCATTCTGCTGTGAAGGAAAGATTCAAGGATTCTGGCAGTAGCATGGCTTCAGGACCATCAGGTTTAAGACAAAAGCTAACAGTGGTAAGTGCTCACACCAGGAGCTGAGGTCCACTTTGGCTACACAAGGGAGAAGTTGATTTCAGCTCTGGACATATGATCTGGAGAAGTATTTGGGAAGACTTTCCAAAGCCAGATAGGTTAGGTTCAAAGCTACTGAAGTCCTGTTTTCAACAGTGATTTAAGCACTAGGACACCTCGACTTCATTACAGTTGTGCAGACCTCTGAGGTCACATTCTCAAAAGTAGTTCCATCAGTATCATGTAACTACATCATTTTGCTGCCTGTGACAAATGTTTTGATTTAACTGAAGTGTTTTTAAGTTGGTCCTACCGCTTTTGTGAATGCTCCTAACAATGTTTTATAATAGCCATTTATTTCTTCTTACAAATTGCAGATTTTTGTAAGGGTGATTTAGTGGAATCTCTTGGTGACAGCAGCAGCATCTTCTACAGCTTTCTCATCTCCCTGCAAATTCTTGATAGAAAAAAGTGATGATAATGTTAATAAACTGGTTTTCTTTTGTACATTCAAATATTGGGCATCTGTAGCTTGGGCCCATGTGGCTAGTTACTTGTGAAAAATTTTGCAGAGTTTGTACTGAATTAAGAAGTAATTTGATTCTTTTGCTTTTTGACCTCTAACAAGTGATAACAGCCTATCTTTCAGAAAGTCAAGTACGAGGCTTTCTTATCCCCAGTAAGTACTGAACTCTAGGCCTGGAAAAGGGCCAGAGCACACAGGGACAATGTTCCACAGTAATGTTTTGTACCTCATTAAAAAAAAAAATAACAACAACAACAACAGCTGACTAGCACATTAAATATCTTCCTTTTTATCCTCCTTTTGTTTTACAAATATTCATTTATTCGTTATACTTCCTGTAAAAATGCTCTCACACATACACATTCACACTGAATTTTTCTCTTGAACAAATGATGTGTTAAGATGTCTTGTATTATTTTTATGAATTTAGTTTGGCTTACATCAAGCTACTGTGAAAGATCCACCATCTCAAGGTCTCTGTGGCAGGGGATTTCTGGGTGACTAATGGTTTGGATTACTTCAGTTTGGAGGTGCTTCTCTTAAAAAAGCTGCACAAACCCATTGCTGCTATGTTCTCTCATACTGAGTACCTTAAAGTTGAGAGACTGCTAAGTCACTCTGGAAAATATTGGCCTGGAAGACTTCACCCATCTGTGCAAATACACCACAATCCAATTAAACTGGCAGACTTTGCAATTATTTGCAGATTTCCACAATCTGGCAGCAGCAAGCAGATCCAGCCTGTGTTGCATAAGCGAGTTGTCGCAAGCCCATGAGCCCCACGGCCTGACAGAGCTCCCCAAAATCCTGGAGGAGGAGTGGGCAGCGTGGTGTGTCCTGCAGATGGGCACACACCAAAGGGATGGGCTTCAGTGCCAAAAGAAACCCCGAGCTGAGCTCCTGGCCCCAGAAGGGCAGGGTTAAATATTTGCTGCACCATCCCCTCCACAACTACAATGCCACAAAGCCAATTTAAAAGGTTTCCGTCCTTTGCCACTTATTCTAACCTCAGTTTTAAGCAAGGCCTTTAAAATTAAACTGAAATGTAAGGAAATTAACAAAATTAATAAATAAATTAACAAAAAGAAAAGGATTGTGCAGGGGAAATAATCCATTTTGATGATTTTGCAGCACTGCTACAAACTGTTGCGCTTTCACCACTGAGGAAAAGGGAGGTCAAAGAGTGGCCTTTTCTGAGCAAGGAAAGAAAATCCTAAACTCAGCAGTAACCACAGGACTAGTTCCCCACCCTGTGTCAGCACAGAGCTATGTTAATGTTTGTGACAGCAGAGGGAATGAGGGTTGGAGAAGAGGGAAGGTGAGCTGGATTATTTCTGTGGCAGTGCCCCATCAGTTTGTAGGGAATGGATTCCCTCTGCCAGACAGATTGAGATACTCAAAGGCTCAAAAATCCTTTAAGTACTTTGAGTACTCAAAGATACTTCCAATTCAAAGCAGTGTGTTTGTCCCTAAGAGTGCCCCTAACAGCTGATATCAAACTTATCACATTAGTCCGAGCTTCAGCCTAACTTCTTAAAATATTGGCCTAGACTCTTGTAAAAATACCACTAAAATAAAACTCTGAAGATCTTCTTTGAAGTCACTTTTTTTTCCTGCCATCACCATTTCCAGCTGCACATTTTCACCCTGATTTCACCTTCTCCCTCAGTGGAGTGGATGCCCCTCTTGGGCAAGGTTTTAGCTAGGCCTGGGAAGTGTCTCAGGTTAAATTAGTGATAAAGGAGGGACAGAGTGGGGTTTGTTTAACACTCAGGGTAGCTCCCAGGTCTGGTTCACAGCACAGCCACACCAACAGTGGTGTTGGCAGAACCCACAGTAGATGGTAGGCACTGAATTTTGGCCTCAGGTGCTCAGCCATGGAGGGAATTCCCAGTCCTCAGCTGGTCCCTGCCAGCTGGGATTTCCATGCAACATGAGAGGGAGATCCCCCAAAGGAAATGAGATGTTTTCACAAGCTGTGAGGTTGCTGGATCCCACTGTCCCCCCACAATGTGGGTGGACGTGTGAGGAGCTGAAGCAGCACTTTGAGCTGGATCCAAGCAGGGGAGTAGTAGGAAAGGCTGAGGTGGGAAGCTCTGGCCTGAGACCTGCTGCTCTCAAAACTTGCTCCAGTCACCACCCATGGCTGCTGCAGGCTCTTCTGGAAACCATGGAACTGCAGCAGCTCTGCACAAGCCCCAAAATCCACAGGAGGAGAGCATGAGAGAAGTGAAACCTCTTTAAATTGTGATACCCAGCCTGTGTGGGAGACCCATCTCAGTTGGGTGAGTTTGCACCATTTCAGCAGCCTTTCCTCTCAAGATCTGCAGCCATGAAGATGCTCAAACTCTTCCTTTTCAGAAATGAGGAATCAATCCCTTCAAATCATTGCTGTGTCCTCTCCTCTCCCTCAGCACAGAGCTCATCCAGCACCTCCCATTTCAGATCCCACCTGCAGCCCAACCAACAAACTCTTCCAGGTCATTCCAGTCTGGGGCTTCCTGCTTGTCTTTTAGGATTGTTTCAAGTTCAGGACCTGAAACACAGGTCTTTTAAAAATTAATATATATGTTATTAATCGTCTCTGTCTATTTCTTTTGTTCTGATATTTACTTGTATCAAGCAAAATGAAAATGTTTCCCCAGAGGAGAGTTAACAGGCTTTAAGATAAGCAGTTCAATAGTCTTCTCTGAACATCTATTTAAAAATGGATTCAAGTAGCATGATGTTCTAGCCATGTGGTGTAGGCACCTTAATAGAAATAAGGGAGAAAATGGATGAAAAAGCAGCAAAGTTAAAAGAAATTGTTCCAGAGCGTCATTCTCTACTTGGATAACACAACTCAGGCTTTTAAGGCTGGGATTTGTCTTCAATGCTGCTGATACATCCCCCTTTCTCCTTATTCCCATAGAGTTTTTTCCTGCCAGCTCCTGCAGCACTTTCTGGGAAACCGAACTCTTCTGGCAAGCAGATCTCTTAGTTTGTCAGCTTACAAGTCCGTGGAGGTGAAATATCATTGGCTCATCATTTCTGGGGCAGTTTCCAGTGGTTTGTGAAAGTCACAGCTATCACAGAGCACAGGGTTCCAGTCACCTCATTTCAGCTGCATAAAATGGGATTCTTCCCCTGAACTACTCATTTTCCCACGGGATGGAGCACCAGCAGAAGGAAAGTCATCCCTCTTCTCTGGGACCCCAGCTGGGATGGGAGAACCACCCCCGGATGTGCCTGTATCTGTGGGTTTCAGAGAGTACCTGCATGTCGAGTTCAGACTGGCTGTGAACTTCTAGCCAGCCAAATTTAAACGAGTCTTGCCCACGGTGCTGGCATCTCCCCGAGGTTTCCATTTGCAGCAGCACTGTAACAGATGCTGAGAATACATTAAATGCTTTCCTAATGTCACATTCCCATGTCTGCAATCGTGGTAATTGCCTCAGTGGAGTTTTGCAATTGCAAACGAGCAGGAAGCCATCTGCAAAGGAATCTGTCTATTAAGATGTGGCCCCTACTCTGGAATTGCTTGAAAAGCCCCAGCACATTTCTTAGGCTAAAGATAAAAAAATTTTTTTAAAAATATTTTTTTAAAAAAAGGGTCACACTCCTGCAGCAGTATGGAAAGTATCCAGAATGCACTCCAGTGATCCAAGGAATAGACTGACTTTTGCTTTAGAGCTGTGCTAATTAAATACTGCTAACTACATCTGAATAGAATTAAGTCTAATTTAAGGCCCTTTCTGAGCTCCAGGGCAATGTAGTCTTGTCCTAAAAAAAGAAATTACCGACTGCTGACAACAGGTGTCAGCAACAGGAGTGGCTGAACCAGGGCTGAATGTGAATTAGCTGCAAGTGTAGACAAGGACAAGCTCAGTTCAGCAGTGTGGCTGCAGCCACGATGAAACCTGGCTGGAAGTAGAATAAACCTGGGGAGCAGAGCAGGTATGAACCAGAGCAGTCAAGGATGCAGCTGCCCTCGTCAGTGTGTGCAGATAATCAGTGCAGATTTAATTTTCTGCGGCATAGATAAGGTTTGTTTTAGCACCACACATGCCAAAAGCACCTCAGGTTCCCGTAGGAATTCCTGGGTGGCAGCCAAGGGGAATGTTGTGCAATGAGCACTGCACTCCCTTCCTCTTACTTCTCCCCACTGCCCTGCAGTCCACAGGAATTCCCCCAAGGAGGGATCAGGTGTTTTACTTCTCTTTTCCATGTGTATCCATATTAAATCGAGCAGGAAAGGTGCTGCAAAGGCCTTGGAAGGAAGCAGGGTAGCAGAGCACTGCTGGCCCCACCAGTCCTTTGCTGGCAGCTCTTTTGCTGCCATTTCCTGCTGGCTCCTGCACTGTCTTTCTCATCATGTTTCTTTAGCAACATCCCGTGTCTCTTCTTCACCCCCCTTGCTCTTTTGCTTTTAAATATACATTTAAGATGGGGGTTTTTTCCATGCCCTTTCTCTGTAATTTATCCCATATGTGTATATGACTATTGCCATAAAAAGCTTTTGCCCGAGTCTTTCTTTGTTTTTCATGTTTTGGCTTTATTTTTAATATTTTTTTGCTGTCATGCTCTTTTTCTCCACTGCTTTTAAACCCAGACCTGTTTAACCCTTCCTGACCTCCACAAGCACAAACATCAGTTCTCTCTCCATATAGTGTCATTCCCTCTCCATCAAGGAAGCAAGAAAAACAGGTTTGTGGTTAGTATTTGTTAACAGAACAAAAACAGCAGGTTAAAATTCCTCTGGGCTTGTTTTTGACTTGGTAAAAAGAAGCAGTAAGGGCAGGATTGAGAGGTGAGGACACACACCCAGGCTCCCACCTGAGCTGAGTGGGACACCTGCTCCTCCACAGGTATGGGGAGGGGAAAGGCAGCAAATCCAGACTCAGTAAAAGGAAGGGCAGTTTCATCCATTTCAAAAGAGTCCCACCCACCCCTAATTAACACTTCTGTTTTAATTTACCTTCATAGCTCCTGTTAGAGTAATTTATCTTACAAGTCACAATACAGAATGAAAGTTTTGCCAGGGGTTAAGGGTATTGGACCAAGCTCACAGGCTTTTCCCCATTTGTAAGTATTCAGCACTTTCACATAGGTTAGATCTCCTGCAAAGGAAGAAAAGGCAATTTCTGCTCCTGATTTGTGACAAGGCTGTACAGTGGATCCACACTTGTGCCCAGAATGAAAGCCTTTAATACTGCCTCAAGAAAAACAATTGTGCATGTGCCCAGCTTTCCACTGTAGCAAAGTAGACTTATTGTGTTAGAAGGATGCGTGGGCTTAACACTGCCTTCAGAAAGCTCAAAAAAGCAAATGAGAATTGCTGACTGTGGGCAGGAGCTGGGACAGTCTTTGGTGTCATTGTAGAGCTGTTTTTTGGACATCCCACCATAGGAGAGCTTCACTACTGTACCTTCTCCATCTCCACCTTTAGGAGTTTGGGGGTATCTAAGTAAGGAGCTGAGGGAACCAGACTGTTGCTACAAGACCACTAGAGTCTCCTGCTTTCCAATAGGATCTGCCAGGATATGCAGATGGAAAGCCCTCATTTGGAAAGGATGAGTCTGAACTCGTTTGGGTCTGAACTCATGCAAATTGACCAAATATGTTTGTTGAATATAAGTCTACTAGCAGAAAACTTTTCTAAGGGAAGATGAGCCACTTGGACCTGAGAGATCACCCTCCATGCAGTACTCTTTTTTGCTGTGTGCTGTTGTGCTTTTTTTGTTGGTTTTGTTGTTAAAAAAAAAAAAATAAACAACAGCACCTCAGATAAATTAGGGTGATTATCAGAGGGAATTCCACTGGCATCGTGTACTTTGGGAACTGGGATCATACACCTGATGGAAAAAACTGTTTATTCTGACCTGTCACCTTGACAGCTCTTTGCTTTGTCCTGCAAGACAGTGGTCAATCACCCCCTCCAAGACATTCATGATTTTATTGGCATTTATCATAGATGTCCTCAACCAATCCTCTCCAGGCTGAAGAATTAGGGAAGGTTCAAAGAACAAGCTCAATTAAGGCTTGCATAATGGTAAGCCATCCCATACTTTGGATCACATTTGTCATCCTTCTCTGAATGTTTTCCATTTCCACATGCCTTTTCCAAGCTGAGAAGAGCAGAACTGCTGGTGGATGTGGGCATACCACAGATTTGTACAGGGGCAGGGTGAACATTTCTCATTTCTGATTTCTGACAAGATTTCATTTCTGAAATGAGTCGAGGTCTTTGACCCCTGCTGACCCCTGTTGCTGTATTACAGCCCACGACTGTTCCTCCGTGACAGTGGTGAGCACTTAGCTCATTGTTTTCCACGGGAGGCTCTTTCCCATATGCATCACTCTGTGTTTATGCACAGTGACACTAATAATGTATCCATGCTGCCCGTTCCCACTGAGCTGCTCTTCAGCTCATTCATACACTTGTTCAGAGCCCAGTGCTCCTGCACAGCTCCTGAGCTGCTCTTCAGCTCGTTCATACACTTGTTCAGAGCCCAGTGCTCCTGCACAGCTCCTGAGCTGCTCTCCAGCTCATTCATACACTTGTTCAGAGCCCAGTGCTCCTGCACAGCTCCTGAGCTGCTCCTCAGCTCATTCATACACTTGTTCAGAGCCCAGTGCTCCTGCACAGCTCCTGAGCAGCTCTCCAGCTCGTTCATACACTTGTTCAGAGCCCAGTGCTCCTGCACAGCTCCTGAGCTTCTCCTCAGCTCATTCATACACTTGTTCAGAGCCCAGTGCTCCTGCACAGCTCCTGAGCTGCTCCTCAGCTCATTCATACACTTGTTCAGAGCCCAGTGCTCCTGCACAGCTCCTGAGCAGCTCCTCAGCTCATTCATACACTTGTTCAGAGCCCAGTGCTCCTGCACAGCTCCTGAGCTGCTCTTCAGCTCGTTCATACACTTGTTCAGAGCACAGTGCTCCTGCACAGCTCCTGAGCTGCTCCTCAGCTCATTCATACACTTGTTCAGAGCCCAGTGCTCCTGCACAGCTCCTGAGCTGCTCCTCAGCTCATTCATACACTTGTTCAGAGCCCAGTGCTCCTGCACGGCTCCTGAGCTGCTCCTCAGCTCATTCATACACTTGTTCAGAGCCCAGTGCTCCTGCACAGCTCCTGAGCAGCTCCTCAGCTCATTCATACACTTGTTCAGAGCCCAGTGCTCCTGCACAGCTCCTGAGCAGCTCCTCAGCTCATTCATACACTTGTTCAGAGCCCAGTGCTCCTGCACAGCTCCTGAGCTGCTCCTCAGCTCGTTCATACACTTGTTCAGAGCCCAGTGCTCCTGCACGGCTCCCTCTCCTTCTGGCCACAGAGCACAGACAGAGTTGCAGCCTCACCTCATTCCAGGTGCCAAGCCAGAGGCAGGGAGGCAACAAGCCCAACCAGGGGTTACAGTGGGGATAATATCAGCACAGACAGAGCCTCGGGTTCACACTGCCCCTACCTGATACTCCACACACATCTCTGCTCCTCCTAGCCCAGCCAGAGCGAACGGCTTCTGACCAGAGCCACTCCTGACCAAAGCCTGTAAAGGCAACTGGGCTGCTCCCGGACTTCTCCCTCCAACAGATGCTCTCAGAAACAAAAGGCCATGGCTACAAACCTTGCATTTCCACCTTTATCCTTTACTCTGCCTAGTTGAGTCACTAGTTTACTTAAATGATTCTTACTACACGCTAGGAATTTTTCTTGCAATGTGCACCTCTTGTTGTCTCCTTGGGTCAAATGGAAAATCCATGAAAGTCAGGTTGTAGATCCTACAACCCCTGCTGAGCACCATTCAGCTGCTGCTGTATCCTTAAGCACATACACAGCCCCAGGGCCAGGGCCTCCTTTGGAGACAGGGAGCTGTTTTTCCTTCCCCTGCTCTGGAGCATTGGGGCTGGGGAATATCTCTGGCCACATTTAGATAGCCAGGCTTTAGAGAAGCCAGAATTACCAGACATGTGGCAAATCCAATAAGTTTAAAAAGACTTTTCATGGCTAAGCATGCCAAAAAGAGATGCTAAGATAGGACATGAAGTATTTGGGGGTATTTTTCATTTGTGTCATAGGCATATGCTTTATTTGCGCGTAGAGTGACTACTCAGTTAATTTTACAGTGCACATAAATATGAACTACTTGGTACAAGATCTATTTTTCTGTGAATGTAAAACATGACTAATGAAAGAAAACCCATACATTGTAAGATATTTCATCTGTATCATTTCAAAGTCAAGCTGATAAATGCCAAACAGAACACAAATCTGTATTAAATTAAATCACCCCCATCAATCCCTCCCCCTGTACTCATGAAGTCAATAAAGTGATTTGGTGGTGAAAGGTAAGCTTGAAAAATCAGTTTATTGATAAACTGCAGGATAAAAAAAAAAGTGGCAAAAAGCAATAGCATCTTTTTAAAGTTGTTATGATACCAAATGCAAGGCCGGGGTAGAAATGTGTGTTGGTTAAATTATCCTGCAGATTTCAAAATATTTCAGACCATGTCAGCAAGGAAGCAGAAGAGTTCAAAACTAAGTTCCCAGGGAGGGCACACAAACAATGACTCGAAAAGGAAGCTTGGGAAATGTGGGGAAATTCTCAGTAATTATTTTTTCGTTTGTTTTGCTCCATTCAAAACAGTTCAACAAGGGAACATAAAACACAAAAATCAGAGCAAACAACAGTAAATTGGCTTAGCCCAGACTACGTTCATTATTTATGGACACCTACTACCTCTGTAAAATAAAACCAACAGATTCCATGCAGACACATGGAGTTTCTCTGGGGAAATACAGGAAGATGCACCTTAAAAACTATGAGTGAAAGTGAGAGGAAATAATGGGGCTTTTTAAGCAGTAGCCTGACTCACATTAAAATCAAGGAATTTTGACTTCAAAAGGAGATGGATGGAGAACAGTGGATTAGAAGGAGCTGCAAGCCAAGTTTCTCCTTCAACCTCTCTGAATAAATTCCTCCAGCCCAAGGCCTGCATTTCTTTATATAAAACAAGTGTTTGGGCAATAAATAAGGAGCAGAGCCCTGCAGAAGTTGTCCCAGGTAGTAGGTGTCAATCCAAACTGGGAGGAACAGGAAGGAAAGGACTAGGAGGAAAATGAAGACCCCCAAGATAAAATTTTCCATCATAAAGGTGGGCTGGGAGCAAGCAGCCACCCTCCACGTCATTTGCTTTATGGCTGGGTGCACAGGTGCCATTATAAAACCAGAGGTGCTGTGGAAGTGACAGCTCAAAGTGTGAAAAAAAAGGGGATTTTGTGAAACAGAGGAGAGAGGTTACAGGGAGCAGTGCAGTCTGTATTCCTGAAGCACTGGGCAGGAACTGGCCGAGTCAGCTCTTCCCTTCTGTGGGGCTGAGGGTCAGATCAGTGGCAGAGTGCAAACCAGAGTTAGGACAGAGCTCTTGGCAGAAATGCTCTTGGAACTGTGCAGGTTAAAAGTTGATAGTTGTTGCCTTGCTTCAGCCAGGGAACCAAATGAAAATACCTTTTCCAGTTTATTTTCCACCCCCCTCCCCATTTCTCCCCAAGCAGTAGCAGGAGGATCTTGCCACCCACATTTGCACTGTCCTTAGGAATGTGTGTGTCTATTTTAGGACAATTTGGAAACCCTTGGGAACATTCCTAATTAATAAACATACTTTCTATTTTCTTTTCATGTATTCCCCTGTGGATTTCCATCATCTTCCTTTGCCAACTATTGTGTACAGAGCCAACAGCAAGGCAATCCCTGGAACTCTGGGAATCCTAACCTGGAATTACCATTCAAGAGGGGAATTGTTCTTCAAACTGAAAAGCACTTGCCTCTCCAGTCAGATCTAGGCCTGCTGTTAGAGTCCAGCTGTTTTGCCTGGAAGGCAGAAATAGGAGAACCTCAAAAGATTCTACCCTAAAAACTCTCCAGTCTGTTGTCTGTACAGGGGACAAGGACAAGGAGGAACAAGTTCACATGAGTCTCTCGCTGTTTACTAAAAATACTGCCAAGATGATGCTTCTGATGATTTTGTTTGCAGTACTGGTTCAGAAAGAGGAAGTCCAGATGGGTGAGGAGATATAAAAAGACTTTGTTTTTCTACTCCTTGAGACATGTTGTGTAACTACGACCCTGGGGAGAGCTGCTAGTGAGGAGAAGCACCAGGGTCAGCTCTGCTTTGCCCAGGTGGCATCCAGGGAGAAAGCAATGCTGCTCACCTCAGTATCCCTCCCACCTGCCATCCTCTGTGAGTCTAGGATGAAGCAACAACAACAACAAAAAAAATCCCCAAATCTAAACAACAAAGAGATTTACTGAAAGGGTTTAAGTAAGTGGTGTCTGCTAGGTCATTTGGAATTCACACAAGAAAGCTGTTAAACTCTTTGATGCACTCAGGGTTTGTGTGGATTTTAGGCCTTTCTAATGATGTTTTTAGGATAAATATGCTGTGCCACCCACACGTCTCTGCTATATTTATCCTGGAAACACTCCTGTGAGGCAAGACAGTCCTGTTTACCCATTAACTCACGGGGAACAGAAACTCAGATGTCCAAGTGACTTGTCCAGAATCACCCAGTGACTCTCCAGATCCAATGCTCTTGTAACTATGCCTTCCTTCCCCTTGCCTACACAAGAGATTTGTGCCTTTCCTATCCACTGCAGCTGCTTTAGGGCAACTATGGAAGGCAGACAAGCAGAGACCCCTGTCATGTAACCCTTCAAGCAACAGGATCTCAGTCACCTGCCAGTGGAAATTCCCAGTATGGGTACTGACTCCATATCAACCAGTTCTTACTGGACTCTAAACCAGCCCTGTTATCTCCGTTCATCTCAATCAGGGTTTAGTCTCCTGTTCTACAGCAAGTAGGTGATAACAGGGGCAAAGTACAGTGCTGTGTGTGACTGAGGCACTCACCAGGGTAAGGCCTGAACAGAGGCCACTGCTCTGAGAACTTGTGCCTTGCCAAGAGGATCTTCTGGGATTTGCTTTTATTAATATTATTGGGATTGCTATGAGATCCACAGTGGCCTGAGAGGATCATGAAATAGGAGATATAAGGCAAGTGCCATGCAAAGGATTTCTGGAGGAAACATTAAAGGGCTGAGGGAGGGGAGTTCAGAAAGGGGTGGTCAGTCTCTCAGTAAAGCCCTTGCTCCCCCTGAGGCCAGGATCTGTCCATGGGAGACTTCCTTTCGTGGTGGAAGCTGCACTTTGGTGTATAAACAGGATCCTTTGTCCACCTCTTGGACAAAGTGGTGCTTCAGCAGCCCCACAACAACCCCTGACCCAGCCCTGAGCACTTTGGTCCCATGGCTTGCCCTGCTTTGGCTCCTCACTACAGGGGAGAGAGGTAGAGAAGAATACTGGCAGCGAATTAAGGGCAGGGAGTCCTCCATCAGCTGAGTCCAATAATTTGGAGGTGGCTCACTCCACTTTGAAAGCTCCCAGGCATCACCACTGCAGTGATCCACCCTTGGGAGAAGAGTTAAGAGAGGCAAGAAAAGCTCAGTGGAGGCATTGAATGGGTTGCTATACACATGGCCTGAAGGTGTGAGTGCTCTGGGGAGCTCTCAAGGCTTTCTGTATGTCAGGGGGAGGCACAGCATCATCAGTGTTTCTGTGAGCCTTCTGAGATCCCCGAGGCCACAGGTGGGCTCATGGAAACTGAGCTTCAGCCAGCTCCCAAAGCAGACTGTTCTCAATGCAGGACAGAGAAGGGATGGGCCAGCAAAGGAGGATTTTTTCAACAACAGAAAAATTTGTAGTTTGACAGGCTTGTAGTAAACATAAATTATCAAGCAGGTCATGGCTCAGATCCTGAAACTTTACAGCAGCAGCTACTAAAGAGTAATGGTGGGGATTCCCCGAGTATGCAGAGCTGGAGCTATAATTAGACCATTTAGATATTATCTTACTAACAGACAGAATCGCTCAGCTCCACAATGCCCGCTGTTTCTGCTGATTCTGGAAGTTCCCCCACATATTTATTTACACTTAAGGAAAGATCTGAACATTGCTTTCTTTGCTGCAGCAAAAATCCCCCTTACGTCATGGGATCCCCACCCCAAGTACCCCAAGTAGCTCAGGATTTGCCTTCCAGACACTGGGAATGAGAAAATACCCAGTTATTTACAGTGCTCTCCTCTTACCTTCCCCCTCTGCTTCCATCCCTCAGGGAGTTGCTCCCTTTTGAGTGATGAGTTGTAAACAATACAACACACATTACAAATTGTGTGTGCGGAGAGGATGAGTAATTGTTTTGAAAATAAGAAATACTACATAACCACTCCCTTCATGGCTACCAAGAATTGCCTTCAACTCCCAAACAAGCTGCATTTACACATAACGTGGATGGACCAGACCTTCCTCCAAGCTGCTTTGCCATCCAACTCTCAGTGAAACTGGGTCAATCTGTTTCGGGACAGTTCTGAAAAATCCCATGCATGTAACAGCCTGAACTCACTTCCAAGTAAAATTTGGTTTTTATGGTGTTTAGGCATCATCCTGTCAGCTGCACTCCCAGCTTGTTATTCCGTCTGCCAGCAGAGAAAAAATAGATGTCCATTTTGACCTGATTTTCATACTAACAAGAAGTATTGGATCCAGGAGCTTCAATGTCATTGCCTTGTAAAGTAAAAACGTCAAAATTATTTGAAGTGGCTGTTAATTAACACCTTGCATCCCCTCTAATCTCATCAGAGTAACATGAAAGGAGACTTTACCCCACCCCCCTGGATAGAAAGCAAACTGAAGTGGTGCAGATTGCTTCAGGCCATTCTCACCTAACTTAAAGCCCTGTTCCACCGCAGGCAGCAGGGTCTGTATCTGCTTGGCGAGTTCCCTCCTTTCAGAGCTGGGAAAACAGAAGGAAGGAAAGAAAGAAATACCTTGTTTGAGAGCTGATGACAAGGGAATTTGAATTCTTTTGTCTTGCTGTTGTCATAACCAGGAGTGTTTGCAGAGAATTACTCTATGGAGTAAATCTTGAGCTCATTGCAGGATGAGAAGACTAAAGCTAGTGCTTCTTCCTACATCATTACACTTGTTGAGGGGGTAATTTTTTACTTTCTCAGGACAGAGGCAACCTGGGATGAAAAAGCCAGGAAGGGACGGGCATGGGCAGTTAAAATAGTTGTAACAAACGATCAGAATATTCCTGGGTGAATCACCTATGAAGGAGTTGAGATTTCAGGTCTCTCTGACAGACATTTGCAGTGGAGCTTTAAGAGAAAGGGCAGAGAAGGAACCTGTGGGCTGCTGCTTTGAGGAAGAGGTATTATTTTGAGCTTTCCTCTATAGTAAGAGATAAAAAAACCCAGAGAGAAGTGGGCTCCCTCTTGACTCTCCCATGGCCTGGCCAGAGCAGCTCATGGTTGTAGCATCACTGTCTGGCTGTTCTTTTGGTTGCCCCTGACCTCTGAGTGATGGTTACAAACCACAGGGGAAGTTTCTCCTCATTTGACATCTTCTGCACCCTAACAAACACCTCCCAAGGAGCCTCCCAAGGTGTCTGCAGGAGTAGACATGGCTTACACCTTACCTGTGGATGGCAGGAGTAACTTTAAACCTTTTATCTGACTTTATTTAGTCATCTGAAACAAGCCCAGCTAGATGTTTATCAATGGTACCATCTAAAGATCTGGGCACTTGCTAAGTGCAGCCCTCAGGCTGTGTGCACACAGCCTCCTGCAGCCATGCAGCCATGCTGCAGTCATGCAGCAGCCATGCAGCACCCTCTCCCAGCTGCTCTGCAGTCCTCTGCCAAAGCTGCCAGCCCCAAGGTGAGGCTGATTATCCATGAGCAGCTCCAAAAGCTTTCCAGCCTGAAATGAGGGAGCAGGAAGGACTCGCTGCTTAGGCCACTTCCATTAACCTGGTCTGTGTCAAAGCAATCCAAAGCTTTCTTCAGAACTCTGACCAAACCTGAATTTGGAAAAAAAGCTACCACGTTTACAGTTACCTCAGCACTTGGTGTAAAACCATAGACCTCTGAGCTAAAGTCTGCTAAATGAATCTGATTTTAAACCCAGAGAGGTTGAGCCATTCGCACTGATAAACTGGAAACTTGCTTTATAAATACTGCAGGAAAGTTTCTATCATGCTGTTTCCAGGCTGACTGCAATTACCACATTTTCCTAAAATTTTTCGCCCTTAGATGGATGAGTGAACCAATTCTCCCCACTTTTGCAGAAGTGTAAATCAGTATTTACTACAGTGGAAGGATATGAGGTTGGGTCCAGCTCACAGGATCCCAGACATGACATTCACAGGTTGGAACAGGTTCCCCTGAGATGTGACCTGTGCAGTGTGGGTCACATTTCCAGGCAGTAAAACCCTGTGTGAGCTGCAGGTGACAACAGCACTTCCCAGATAATGCTGGGAAGACCCATCCAAGGAGGTAAAACTCACAGCTACCCACTGGTGACACACCAGAGCTTGTGTCACACAGCTGGGGGCATCAGACATCCTCTGCCACAGGATCTTACCAAGTGTTTCCTTGCTGTTCTGGAAGGTAACAGGATTCTGATTTAATGAAATACAGGAAAACCCAGTAACTTGATTCACCACACCTTTGCATTGTAGGACTCCTCTAACTTTGTATGAAGCAGATGTAAAATAGCTTTTCCTTGTTATTAACTCTGGTCTGAATGCCTTTCCATGCACCAATTCCATTCCTTATGGGAAACAATTCGGCTCCAAGCTTGCCAACACTTACACTGTTTGTGGTTAATTTACAAGCACACGATTGGTTCCACTGAAATTCACAAAAGACTCTGGGGTAAAACTAAGAGCTCAAAATCAGGCCTGCCAGGATGCTCTGCCAGTAGAATGCTTGGAGCATCACGCAGTCCAGCCTGGTGAAAGACCATCATTCTATGATTTTATCTCACATTCAGCAATGGAAGATGGGTATTTGCAGATGAATATACAAATGCACAACCACAGACCACCTGGTGACCATGGCTTCAATTTTAATGTGTTTTTAGAATATTCAGATAATACCATATGGAGTTTTTTTCCCCCTGATATTGCCTGTAGTTTCCTCAGAGTTTAAGAATCTGCTTTTTTTAATCTCATGCTATTTCTGCTTGTTATCCTTTTCAGTGCAAAGCCAGGTGCTCAAAGGAAATTGATTCAGGCTTGGATGTTCACTCCATTTTACCTCAGCTTTACACCATTATCAGTCTATTCCCTTCGGGTCACTTTTCCTCCCTGACTTGCAAAACAAACTTGAGCAGCAAATCCTCTCAAGGATCTAAGGACAGATTCATTTAGCCACTGACTCCTAACACAATTTAACACTTCCAAACAATCTCTCAGTGATTTAGGAGCCCATGTCCTACTTTCAGAAGGGATTTAGTTAAGTAAGGATGCAACGAGGAGAAAAAGCTCTGTTTGAGCTTTTTTGGGCAGATAGATCAAAACATGTGTCAATAAGTTCCACAGCCACTGCTGCCTATGAACCAGGAGCAAAGGAACCAGCCTGCTGGTTCAGGATGCTCAGTGGGATATAACTGAGCTGTTTAAAACCTCCAAGACTGGCAAAACAGAGTAGGAAGGAGAGAGAACATGCCAGCCCACGGAAGGGAGGGCAAGGGCTGCAGGGCAGAGCTGGGAGTGTTACAAGGGAAGCTCAGGTGATGGAATGTGTGGGTGGGGAGGAAGGTTTGGCATGAGAAGAGCACCACAGCTGAACTGTAGGAGTGGGGATGCTTGGGGGAGGTCAGCTGTGATGGCATGGCACGGGAGGGAGCTGAGGAGTAGGATCCAGGCTCATGGGAAGAGCCAAGGGACTGCTGTGCATAGTCCAGCATCCTGACTGCAGCACACACCCTTGGTGTGTCCCAGTCCTGCTCCCCCAGGGATCTGGAGCCCCTGGGTGTGCCAGAGGAGGCAGCAGCCCCCTCCCAGCCCAGGAATCCTTTGCCTGGGTAGCAGGGTGCAGGCAACACCCACAGGCATTCCCAGGTCCTGCACTGAAAGGAAGGCAGGCTGCAGCCTGGGGTTTGCCTTGTTCAACCAGCTCTGATGGCACAGACAATGGAATTCCTTCCTCCATAGGCACTGAAATTCCTTTCAGGGGCAGAAAAGAGTGATTCAACCAGAGAATGTCTGAAGAGAGCTGCAGACAGTGTTTCTGTTTGGTTTTGTTTGCTCAGGTGACAGTAATGCCACCATGGCTGTGTGCCCCACCTGTCAGGGACTCATCCACTGCAAGCAATGCTCACCACAGAGAGGGCTCTAGAAAGGCTTCTGCCAGGGTGTAAATGCCCTTTGCCAGCACACTGTAAGATACCCCTCATCAGATTCCATAATTAAAAATTAATTAGGAAAGCTCCAGCTGCACACATTAGTCTGCAGTGAGGATTGAGGAGAGACATGTTCTGATTATCACCCAGAGGGATGTTCTTCCCACTCCCATAGTAAAGTCATTCATGCAGGCAAGTTAACAAGACTCAGCTATTACAGTGGCCTTTGCTTGCCACTTATCCTGGTAAAGGATAGTAGAAAATAAGGCTTGGGACTGTCAGACAGAAAGAGCAGGCAGAGAGGTGTAACAGGACATAAGGCACCTTGTGTCCCTCACCAGCAACATGCTAATGAAATGCTGACTGAAAGACATGAAACCCCAACTGGGACTGGGAAAGAGCCTCGTGTTTTATTCTAAACAGCTTTATTGCTCTCCTGCCTAAAGGAAGCTCAGCCCATACCGTGAGGGAATGTGTTGAGGCTGAGCCAGGGCAAAAGCATCTCTCCTTGCTCCTCCCTTCTCCTGCTCAGATATCAGACTTGGCAGCACAGGGGACAGGAGTCCAGTCAGCCAAGCTCCAGCATAAAAACCTCTCTCTATGAAAAAAAAACCTCAAACAACACAAAAACTTTCACATCAATTTCTAAATAAAACCAAAGACAGGCAAATACAAACTGGGACACCAAACTTCATGAGAGATCTCCTTGCTCCCAAACATGACTCTGGCTAAGCCTACTGTGAAATCACAGCACCAGCTTCTCCTGCATGCACACACACATGCACAACCCTCTGTAAAAATCCTCTGCTCCAGGAGCTCCTGAGAGCAGCAGAAGCAGTGACATAAGGACTGCTGCTGTCTTCCTCTTCCTCAAATTTTTGGTGTGTTCCTCCCACTTTTGCCCCATTCCTTCAAAGACATCTGTGGTGGTGTTGAAAACCAGTGGCTTTGCTGCTCCCCTCCCAGCTCTCCAGACATGGTTGTGCCTGCTGAGCCACTGCTATCAATCCTCTCTCCCCAGCTGCAAGCCTTGTGACTCAGATTCTCCAGAAAAAAACCTTGGCTCAGCATCATAAGCAGGAGGGATTAAAACTCATGAAAAATGAGCTCGTACCAGCCCTTTTTATAAGTCTCTAATGGAGGGTCATATGAGCTGGTCAGACCCCCTGCCTTCCCCTTTCCCCCCCTCCCCCTTCTCTGATTTTCCTGTTATTCTTGGCCACAAGCTGCTGGGCATTTCAGCCAGGGCACTTGGATCAGAGAGGATATCCCATTCAAAAGCTCAAATCCCAGTGTGGCCTTTTCCTGCTGGAAGCAGTTGTAAAATTTTTCCTTTTTTTTTTTTTTTCTTTTCTTGGTACAATTTTCCTGACCTACATATTCCAGCATGCTGTAACTTTTGCTCTATCAATGACCCACATTTTCAAACTGAAAAAGAAAACCCTGGGAAGACATGGCAGTAGATGAGTATGGGAAGCAGGGACCCAGCCCTGTGAGGAGATCTCCAAGCAGTTGCCCAAAAGTAAGGCTGATTTAGGAGCTTCTTTTAATTCCCCCTCCCCAACCGTTCAACCCAGCTGCTTCTACTTAAGAACCAAAACAAAGCACAGATCTCCTGCTAATTCAATTTCAGACTGGGAGAGGTTTTGAATAAATAAGTCAGACTGCTCTAGACTGTTCCCCTTTACCCACAACACATCCAAAAGGGGAGACCCAGCACCCTCAAAGGGATCTGTGCTCCTGACACCCCCCAGTAATCAGACAATTCCAGGATTCCCATGTGGAAGCAGAGTGCCCTGAGAAGCATCAAAACTGCTGGGAAAACACCTCCATCCCAGATGGTGGGATGGGCCACAGCAGAGGTGATGGAAACAAAGCCAAAGCTGAGGGGGCACCAGGAGTGATTCCCTGGGCTGGAGGAGATGGACACAAGGGTAGAAAGGGTTGCTGGAGGAGCACAGCCCTGCCCTGGGGCATCACTGTCCTTCAGGATCACCCTCTCCCAGCTTTAGCTGCCGCCCTGGAGCTGATGGGCCACAGATGCACAGGCTTACCCATCCCATCTCCACCTCTTAATGCCAGCCCCCTGTCTCTGTCTGCCCTTCACACGCTGCTTCTTGACAAATCAGGATTATTACAGCCAAGACCAAAAGCATTTTCCTTCCTCCAAAACCATTCTTTCTTTACTCACCTCTTCCTCTGCTCTCTGTTGTGGCTGCCCACCCTTATCCCACCTCTGTCACGCAAACTCATCCTCCAGGAGCTAACAGATTCCTTCTCCCTGCTTTCCCTGCATTTAGCAAAAGCTTTTTCCATCACACATACCAGACCCAGCCTTGTCCTTGCTGCTGCAGTGGCAGGCATGCCCAAGCCTTTGCTTTTTGTGCCAGGATGAAGAGCATGTTCATTTGGCACCTACAAATCTTTACCTCCAACACTGTATTTGTCAAATCTGACCCATTTTCTTTAGAACTCAGGGAATACAGTCCACAGTGGTTTCCTCCTGGGCTCCTCACTGGCAACCACAGCTGTGATACCAGTTTCAGGTGCAGGGGTCTTGTTCTAGTTCACCACAGATTTCTAACAGTAATTAAAGCATAGCTGAATATCTGTGTAGGTATTCTAATTTATTGTTATTATTTAATTCTGTGTAAATCAATTCAGATGGTCAGAAGATCAGCAGCTGTAAAAGTGTTCAATTCAATGAACTACCATGTCAGAAAGATGATTTCTGCTGGCTGAACATCTGTACTTTGGGCTCTGTAACTCATTCTCCTTTTTTTTCTTTGAAACTATTTCTAGGCAGTTCTGTGCTAGAATAGTACACAGTAGTGTCATTTAGTAAGACACTGAACACAATTCTAGACTCTAGATGTCTCTTAGTGGAAAATTAGCTTTCTTTCCAGACTTTGATACTCTCTTCCTTCTTTTACCGAAGTGTCTGAGGCTCTGTCCTGTCCTAGAGCAGTTCCCCACAAGTGGAAAAGGCTCTGGCCCAGAATTTGGGGAGATGCCCTCAGTGCATGCAGGGCACAGGGAGGGGCTCCAGGCACCACAGGCACAGCTGACCAGAGGAGCCAGGACTGGGCAAAGGCTCACGTGCAGGGATGTGGAAATATGAATCTTGGAAATAGCCTTTAGATACCTTATAATTGAAAAAAAAGAAACAAACCCTTGTTGAATTGGGATGTTGAATTACCTCTCCTTCCACCCTGCCCTATCTAGTCTTAGACTGTGAGAAGAAAGAGGATCCTTTTCTCCTGTGTGTTCAGTGAAGGATTTCAGAGTCTCACATGAGAGGCTTGGTTTGGAAATACCAAGTGTGCTCAAACACTGCACAGCACTCACCTGGCAGGAGGGTAAAGGAATTCACCCTCAGCATAAAGCTGTGCCCTGGGCATGACTGGCTTCATTCATGGGTGTATTTCTTTGGAAAACCCAGGAAGGGCTGGGTTTCCTTTTTGTTCTGCCCTTACCTCACAGCAGCCAGGTCTCCTGCAGAGACATGCTCCTCTGCCTTTTACTTCCTGCACCAGCTGCACAAACCCTGCATGATCCCAAGGGTTTAATGGGGACTTCCCTGCTGATCATTTGGTGGTGCTATGGATTAGCAGGGTAAGGAGGTCGGTGCTGGTGGGTTTCTTTCCCTCTCTCTGCCTACAACATGCCCCATTTTCAGGGACAATGAGCACCTTCAGTCCCCACTGAATTGTATGGGAAATGAGAGGGAATGCTGGGGCTGATGTGGGGCTGTGGTGAAGCTGGAGGGAAACACCTCCATGGTGGGGCCACCATCCTCCTCTTGCAAAGAGTACATGTCACCCAAAAGGGGGACAAAGGCATGGGTTGAGCCCCTTTATGAAACCTCTCCCTAAATAAAAACTTGAAACAAGTTGAGTCATGGTTATACCAAGCCTATGTGACCTTCAAGTGTCCAGGGAGAAGGAAAGGAATAAACAAAAGGACACAGACACCCCAGAAGTGATCTACAAGGTTTCTTGAACGGCCACCAGACCAAGCAAGATGTCCCAGGAGCTCCTGTCCCAGGAGCACAGGCTAACACAGCTGTGTGGCTTCCAAACCCCAAACACAGACAGACCAGTGCAGGGCCAACACAGGCATGAAAACAGGCAGAGCTTGGCTCCCCTAACACCCTGCTGCCCCTTGGAGTGTCTGAACAAGCAGCACCAGGTCTCAGCATCCTCCTGGCCCCTGATCCATTCCTACCCAGTTTGTGTCCTGCTGCTAGAATGGGGTGACACCACCTGCACAGGACTTGGTGACTGAAGGGTGGCCAGGGAGGACATAAAGTATGAGAAAATTAGGGAGGGGATGCAGAGAGGAGAGAAACCTGGCAATGTGGGGGGAAACCTGGAAATGAGTGGTGGTTCTAACCAGCAGCCGTGCTGATCTGTTCTGAGATTACCAAAAACCCAACGACACATTAACTCCCTCCTTTTGTGGTTTGTTTTGAGACCTCAGTGGCTTTGAATATGATGTTTGTGAAGCAAAGATCGAGCCAGGGGGGATCCCAGACAAGGGGGGTGAAGACTAACACATAAGAAAGAAGCACAGAGTTCCTTCAGTCAAAAAGCAGGATCACAACAGCAACAAGAAGAACAAAATCCCCTTTGGTTCTGGCTCTAGAATTGAACCTCTGTGTTGTAATGCCCATGTGAGAGTCAAGTTTAGGATGTGCTTTCTTTACTTGATCCCAGACCTGTGCCCACCCCAAACCATTGGTGTTGATTCCCCAGCACCTCAGAGACCTGATTTGCCCAGCCCAACCTCCTTTTATGCATTACACTTAATATTTCTAGTGAGCAGCCACCTGTAAAGGCCTGGAATCAGCTCACTGTGGAGATGAGCAAGGATCTGGGCAGAGTTCAGGACTGCCCCAGTGCTGGGTGTCTCTATCCTCACACATCTACTTGTCCAGCAAAATGGTCTGGGAGGAAAAGTGGTGCTCTTTGGCTTAAAATGCCTTGTCAAGCCCTGACTCCATTAGGGGATTATATCCAGAATAGCTTGGAGATTCATCTTCCACAGCTTAGTGCAAAAAATACCTAAGGATTCCTTTGAGAAAGATAAAAATTCAGTTTAGAGACCCTTCATTTTCCAAAGAATCTCAAAGGGACCTCCATGATTTTACCATATGCTCACGATTTTGTTAAAAATAGCAGGGACTGTTCAGTGTTAGGTCTCCTGCACAAAAACCAAAGATACATTCCCTAAAGTTAGAGAGCTAGAAATCAGGAATCTAAATCTATTTTTCAATCCCCTACCAGTAAATGGCCCAAATGCCCAGAAGTGCTGAGCAGTCGTGGCTCACATGGCAGAGCCAAGACAGTGCTATGCAGTCTGGCAGCAAAATGAAGTGAGCCACAAACCTGGAAGCCCAAATGACCCATTTTTTTTACAAACCATGGTTTCCTGACCTGGTTGTTCACGACTGCAAAAAAATTCATGTGTAGATCCAAAGCTTGCATCTTATAAAAAAAAAAAAATTCAGGCTGGAAAATTCGCCATGAGAATGTGAAGAGAGAGGGCTGAGGTTTCTCCCCCCTCCGAGATGACTAATGAAAAGCTTTCAGGACACCGACAGAAAGAACTAAGAAAAACAACAGTGATGTGCCACAGCAGTCACATTGCACACAGCTGATGCACAGCAGTAACCCACAGCCCTCCTTCAGAGCCTAGGAGGGAGCAGGTGGCAAAGTGAGCCAATGTTTTGGTGCTGTAAAAGCTCTCAAGTGGAGCAGCAGTCATCAGGCTCCAAGAATATCAGCAGCCTCCCTCCAGCACAGCACAGAGAGTGAGGTCTCCTGCCTGCAGGCTGTTGAAGCACACACAACACGTTTAAGATCCCTGAGATAAGTAAACCCGACAATGCCATGTTTTAACTGGAAAGAAGCCTCCAGAATTAGAAGGAGAAGTGGTGAAAGGATGTATTTCCTTCTTCCACCTCCTCCCCGTCCTGTAATCTGTGCAAATTTTGGAGCCACATGTAAATTTTCAACATTTCAATATGTTGTAAAATCAGAAGAAGCAAAAGCCTGAACTACTTGAGAAATGGCACAAAGGCTCTTCTCAAATCAACGAGGGAGAAATCACAATACAGTTTCTGAGAGGATCAAAGGAATATTTATGTCACCCTTGTGATGTGCACGGAGAAGCCTTTTGGGAAGCCCTTGTGAGTCACTGCCATTGGCCATCTGTCTGCCATGATTAATGTTTCTCCAGATATACCCCTTACCAGGATTGGATGCTGTTTTATCTGCGAGCACTGAAGTAAAACAAGCCTTTCCAGAAACACTGTCCACCACACAGAGAAACAACTGGACTCGTACATGTGCACTCACTCAACTGTCTGTGCTACAGAGCTCTCGAGAGTCTTCCTCAGTACTCAGGGCCCCTCCAGGACTTCAGCCTGGCCAGTCCAGCTGTAAGAGGGAGGAAAGATCAGCTGGTGTAACAGTTCATGCTGTAGAGAGAGGCAGGAGGGGAGTGTGTGAAGATGAGAGGGTCTCAGGAACCACAGAATCACAGACAGCTCCAGGCTGGAAGGCACCTCATGGACCTTCTGGTCCAACCATCCTTGCTCAAGCAGAATCACTCAGGGCCAGTTGCTCAGGGCCATGTCCAGATGACTTTTGAATATTTCCAAGAAGGGAAACTCTACCACCCCTCTTGGCCACCTGTGCCAGTGCTCACTCAGCCTCACAGTAAAACAGCTTCTCGATGTCCAGGACACTGCTGTCACCTGAACTGAGCATCAGGTAGTCAAAAAGTTGTCCCTGTACCACAGACAGATAGGACATGCTGCCCCCAGGTTTCACTGAGATTTATCAGCTGGAGGAGAACAGCAAACTGTGGTTCCCTTCTAGATTTGAGGGGAGTACCTTGGACAGGTATTTCTTGCAAACCATTAGACATAAGCTCCTCCCTGTGTTGTCCTGTTTCACCTCTTCTCTTTTTCTGGCTCACTGTACCAGGCCTTTTTTTCCCAGTTAGCTAAAGTACATCACACATCTCTGTTTCCCAGACCTCCCACCTCTATTCCCACTCTCCCTCGGTGCTTCTGCTTTCACTGCCCTTCTTCAGTTTGCCTTCTTCCCCAGTCTGGCCACCAGTCAGCCTTCCACTGCTTCAGCTTCACGTTTCACCACCTGTTTCTCTTCACCACCTTCATGCTGCTTGATTCCTGCTCTGACAGTGCAGTCAAATGCTCCAGAAGACAAGAGCTGTCAAAGATCCTGCTTTCTGGTCGTTTTTAGCATCCCCTACCTCTGTGACAACAACAGCCCGACTGCTCTTCCTCTGCACAAGAAATAGCACATGAGTCACCCAGGGAGGATAAATTAGGAGCATCCCAGAAATACCCTGCCTGGCCGTAGGGCTGAGCTTTCTGCCAGACCTCAGTGCCCCTGGCAGAGCATGACAACATCCCAATAAAGATAATAATTAATTAACAGCCTCTAACACTCTGAACCTCTGGATTTGCACAGCTTCCTGATTCTGGGAAGCCAGGATCTTAGCAATGCCCACACCATCTGTCTTTTGTCTGCAGAAGAATTTATCCCTGTTTTCAGAGGCCAGCAAGGAAACTGGGTCTGTTTAGCATTCTCACCTAGTTACAGTCAGTACGGTCTGTGCTGCTACTGCAAATAAATATGTGCCTCTTGCCTAGACTTCAGAAAAGATGCTGTGTGCCAACTTTTTATTTTTTTAAAAATATTCCATTGAAAAACATGATTACTCCACAGCCAGGGAATGTTTTATGGAGACTTCCGACTTCCTTAATTGGTAAATAATGCTACATGTGCCTTGTTTATTGTTTATTGTTTAGTGCCGTGTCTTTTGTTGCAAGAAATGGCAACAGTGGTTTAAATGCTTGATCCAGAGGGAAGTGGGAAGTTTCCAGCCTCACACCTAAGTCTGATTTCTCTCTCTGTCATGTTTTTTCCTCTGTACTGCCTAACATGCTGGGAGTGCACTCACATTACAGGCTTTCCTGATGAATAGGTCAGGCAGGAGTGCAGGAACCGCGAGCCAGTGGAAAAGATTTGGGATGGAATACCAGAGAACTGAGTCAGCCCATTCCTGCGTCCCACTTCAAGTAAACCTCTTCTCTTGGCTGCCTCTCAGCCTCTTCATATAAGCAAAATATGGATCACAGCCTTCTCTGCTCCTATCCAGGTGCATGGGGCTGGAGGGATGCAAACCCTGTCTGCT
The DNA here is from genome assembly GCF_021018805.1 of Prinia subflava. Lineage (NCBI taxonomy): Eukaryota > Metazoa > Chordata > Aves > Passeriformes > Cisticolidae > Prinia > Prinia subflava. Next base: position 8,053,856 of record NC_086250.1, on the reverse strand, counting down.
GGCCAGTGATCCCTGACTGGGAACACTGCAGTCCTCCGCACGAAGAAGTTCACGAAAATTTGGGGGAGAGATGAAAGCAGAAGCAGGAGGTCCCCAGAAGTTTGGACCCTGGTGGCAGGCAGGAGGGTGGGAGAGGATGAGAGAGCAAGGGAAGGAAGGAGAATGGGGAGCACAGAGCAGAGGGGATGAGCAGGAGACAACATGCCACATCCACAGGCATCTGAGACACTGTGGCTGTTCTTATAAACAGGGCTTAAAGGAATTAGCTGGGGAGCAAGAACAACAGAGGCCAGGAAAGAAGGGAAGGAACCTCGGCTGTTCACGCAGGAGCCAGTTTGGGACTGGTTTTGATTGTGAATTTTCTCATTCTTTATCCCATTTGGTTTTAAAAAATCCCGTCCTCATGATTTCCCCTGGGAAAGCAGTCAACAATACAGCAGCTGATGGAACATCTTTCCCAGGACAGAGACTAAACTTTCCTTTTGTGTATCCTCTGTCCCAGCCTTTGACTCCTCGTTGCTCATGATGTGCCATGTGAAACACTCCCCTCTTCACCTCTGCCTTAAGACACTGAAATGCCAGCAGGCTGGTCCAGCCTCCCACTGCTCCCTTCTCCAGCCCCTCCTCTTCTAACAAAACCATGCTGATGTCACTTCTCATCCATCCCTTCTGCTCAGCCAGACAGGGAGCCCAGACAGGGGCAGCGAGGAGCCTTGCTGTGGTATTTCCATCACATACCTGTTCTAACAAACCGATGACACCACCATCAGTTTATTAGCATTAGTGGTGTTTCCTAACCTGAGCAGCTGGCTGAACACTTCCTTTTTTCCTTATTGCAGGCAAAAATTGGCATCTGTCTTTTACTACCAAGCATGAATACCCAGCCTGTAACCTAAAGACACACTGAGGGAATGAAAAGGCAGCAGATGAAGGTGGTCTTTTGCTCAGTTTCTAACCTCCATCTACCTTGCACCGAGACAAAAAGCTCCCATCCAGCATTTTCAGGGGGTTAGTCTAGCAGTCGTACTTCTGTGCCTGTTTTTAATCTTCCTTGACACTTCTGCAGCAATGCACAAGCCCCGAAGACTTAACTTGTCCCAGCTGAGCTGTTTCAGAGCTCATAATGTGAAAACAGGATAAAAAAAACCTGCTGTCTTCCTGGACAGTGCGGGCTCGCTGCAGCCCCTGATGAAAGCACGAACTGTACAAAGAGATATCCAGCCAACTGACTAACTCCTTCAGCTGGGGACTAGCCAGAACTAGGAGTAAACATTTGGGCTGGGGACTAGAAAATCTGCTCCGTGAAGGATGTTACAGGCCATTGTCTGGGATACCGGCCCTGGTGTTTAGGAGAGATGAGGTAAGTAACTGAAACGGGGAAAGCGAAGTAAAAATAAAGGTGTCCCAAGAAAGGTCCTAATCTGATTAATGTTGTGTTTGGCTCCTGATTCCCTTCTTCTCTTTCAGTGTGTCAGGTGATGGGTTAAGGGATGGGAACCTGATCCTGAGAGCTCCTTTTGGCAGGGGAAATCAGGGCGGGTGTTTCAGTGAGCATGTTCTGTGAGATGTAAGGGGTTTTGCTTCCCTGAGAAGGAGCAGGAGGAAAAAGAGGGAGAGGTTGTGCCTGGTCAGCCCTCACCAGACTCCTCTTTTCCCTCTGCTCTTGCACACTTGGCCACCCTCGGCGGGGAGAGATAAAGAGAGCGGGAGAGAGACAGCTTGTTTCCCAACACTTGTTTCATTCAAACAGCCTTATTTTTGGTAATGTTACACCAAAGCTGCAAACAGCTCAAGTGGCGGATGGTGCTAAAACTCTGTCCTGGGCTTGTTCCCAGCTGGAAAGATATCACAGCACTCCAGCCCACCAGGGAGACAGCAATGTCGGCATTCCAGCACCGGAGCAGAGCCGTGCCTCACCCACCCTGACAGTGAGCAGGGCCAGGTGCTCCAGGGAAGGGAGGAAACACCCCCACACCCCCATGGCACAGCATCCTGCAAGAGGGGAACCCTGCCCTGTCACACCCTGTGCTGAGCATGGAGACAGAAAGCCCCTGGGACCCCACTCCAGCCAGCGCAGCCACCGGTGCAGCTTGGTGGCCAAAAGCAGGCACATCCTGGCCCCAGGTGTGAGCAAAATTACTGAAAAAGGGTCAAAACTGAGCAGAGGCTCTCCCAGTGACATTGGTACTGCTCCTAGTGGAGTCCTAATGCACCTGGACAGGCTGCCCAGAAAAGCTGTGGCTGCCCCAACCCTGAAAGAGTCCAAGGCCAGGTTGGATAAGGCTTTGAGCAATCTGGGATGGTGGAAGGTGTCCCTGCACATTGCAGGGGGGTTGTGACTAGATGGTCTTCAAGGTCTCCTCCATCCCTTAACATTCTGATTCTGTGAGTCTGTGATCTCTGAGGACCAGGTCCTTCTCCAATAACTGGACAGACCTGGGGCTGTTTCCATGGTGGGGATGTTACAGAAACTGTAATTCTTCTGGCTGCCCAAAAATGCAGGGTGAACTCCCTACCTTCCTGTCAGCCTCAGGTGCCCATGCAGGATCTCTCCTGCCTCTCAGAGTTTGTAGCTTGTACAGACAGCAGGTCACCTCTTCACCGTGTGCTTCCCTCCCTTTATGCCCTTTTCTGCCCATCCCACCCACACTTTTTTTTAGTTTGAGGAATTCAGTTTCATTCCCAAGTCCCTCAAAGGCTAATCATGGAGTGCAGTGCAGGCTCCAAACTGCAGTGTCTCTTGGGTGAAGGCTGTCTCCTGTGTTTATATGGCACGTTTCACTCCATCTCATGCAGGGAACAGCCCTTTTAGCAGAAACCAAATATGTTAGAAACACCACATCCACTCTGCTAAAATATGACCACCTCTTAAGTGCAGACATAAAGACAAACAGAGGTGTGAAGAGAGCTACAAACACTGACCAAAAACTTGGAACCCAGATCCCGTGGGTTCTAAAAAAACTTGTTTTTAATGTGTGTAATAAACACCAGTCCTTCCCTTTCAGGCACCACGTGTAGCAAGTAGAAAAACACGTAATTCCAGGACAACAACTACAATGAAAACATTTCTCAGAGTTTTAGATCCAAGGAGAAGTTGCTATAGGGCATTGGCTGTGTGCACACCAAGTATCCTTATCCCCTAATCACTTAAAACTTCATTCAGAGCATTAGTGCTGGCCCAAGTTGCCCTATGCAGCATCTTAATTATTATTTAACCAAAAATCTGTTTAGCTCTTCAGGTTGTAGAAAATATATTTAATCCTTATTAACTAGGTTTCAATAGGCTCATTGGTGCAGTTACAGGTAACTTTGGCCAAGCACAGTTTGGTCTTACAAATCCAGGATCACAGCTGAATAGCCAGTGAAATTTATCCTCACTGACCCCAAACATCTCCTCACAACTTGGGCACATTTGGTGTAAAGAAAAAAAAAAACATTTTAAAAAATTATTGTTTTCATAAGTTTTGTGAAAACTGGCAGCTGAATAAAGGAAATGCCCTCAAATTAAAGTGCCAGTGCAGAAGGCAAACAGACTCAGTCATGTACTCTAATCTAGTGGCATCCAGCTGGTCAGGGAAGGCATGCACAGTTTTAGCCTTGATCGTGTGTGTCACAGGTCTCTGAGCAAGAGGGTGGGCAAAGGGCTCAAATCCTGAAGAGGCAGGCTCATAATTTCTGACACTTATGGAACACTGATGGCACTGGTGTCCATCTGTGGGGAAATGACTGAAACCCTCTGGCTTTCTATGTCCTTAAGGTTCCTACCAGCTTTGGATGAGTGGGTAAAAAAGGGTCAAGAATATTGTCAGATTAGGAGAAAAGAATGGCTGGAGTCAGATTGAACCTTTTATGATCATCTAGTCCAACCCCCCTGCTATGGTCAGAGACATCTTCCATTAAACCAGGCTGATCTGAGCCCTGTCCAGCCTGGCCTTGAACACTTCCAAGAGTGGAGCATCCCCAGCTTCTCTGGGAAAATATGAGTGTTGTGTGGGAAACAAAGAGAAGCTGTGGACTTCCTCTCACTGCAGGACAAGCATGGGACAAAGCCTGCCTGGAAAAAATTCCCTCCCACCACTTGATGCTCTTTGCCAACTGTGCAGCTTTAGTGAGACTCTCTGGATTTCCACAATGTTTAGACTTGCAGATATCCCAAAACCTTTCTTTACGAAACCAGTTTTATAAATTCAGTATTGCTGCATCTGCAGAGCTCACTGTGAACATCACACATTAGTTTCCACCGTATTAGAACGAGTTAAATTTTAGGTTACAGTATTAAAAGTGAAGGTAAAAGTAAGAGTATCTTTAATAAAGAAACAAAAAATGCAAACTACAGCTGATGTCATTCCCCTGCTGCCATTCTATCCTGGTCTCCTGAGGAGACAATGCCCAAGAGGTCTGGCAGTTGTCCCCTAATCACTTTTAAGCACATAGCTCAGAATCCATCAAGTTTGAGGAGCAATGGGTCATGGCAGAGCCCAGGCCTCCTTGGGCATTTTATCTATTTCTGATGCACATGCTTTGTCATCTGGCAATGACTGGGAGGTTGCACACCCCTTTCCATGGTGTTCCCAGCAGAAAATGCCTGGGCTATAGAGCAGCTAGAGTTCCTGCTGTCCAAAAAGAAGAAGAAGAAAAACAAAAGCTCAGGAGCACTGAGCTGTTCATATCTTTGATGTCTCTGCACAGGAGTGACTGAAGACAGATGTAATTGCAATATATAGCTCAAGAACTCCTCTCCTTAAGTACATTATCAATTTACACAGTTTTGTTGTGTAGCCTTGCTGATTGCCACTTGAGAAGAAGCTGACCAAAATGCAGGAGTGACTGAATTTTGCTACTCAAGGACTGAGGGCCAAAGTTTGTTTCAAAGGTGGCACTGGGCAGCTCCAAGCATCCCCTTCAAATACTCACAGTCCCAGGAAGCCTTGTGTCCATGCCAGAAGAGAATTTTGCCTTTGTTTTCCTGGATCTCAGCTGTCCTGTCAGGCTGTGCAGGGCAGGTTCAATGAGGGCTTTTCCCACCTCCCTCCCAAACCAGAGGCTCCTGGCTGTGCTTTTACATTTACCACCCCTCCACATGACCATGCATTTTTCCTCTTGTCCATACAGTGTCAATTTTCCCTGCACTAGCATCTATGTTACATCTACACAAGTATTTTTGATATTTATAGCTACAGCCTTCTTCCTTGTTTTATACATATTCTTTCTTTTTCAGCATTTGTTCAGGGATATGTCAACAGGCAAAAGGCCAAGTAACTGATCCATCCCCAAAATGGAGTATACTTGCTCAGAAACATACTTAGCTATATTTTCTATAGGCTAACTAAATCACACACTCCTCAGAAGGCAAAAGTAGCTTTGTTTCAGTAGATGAAGGGCATTTCAGATATGAAAACTAATGGGGAATCTGTTTCTGGGATGGGTGGGGGGAGGAGAAAGTTCTATTTCCTCAAAATCTTAGAGGGTTTAGTTTCTGTGACTGAGTTTTAAATGCAGTGCAGGAGGATAAATGGAGTGTGAAAGATTGCCTAGCCCCCAACTTTTCCTGTGTTTATATCTGGGTTTTATGTTATAGTCAATACTCTTAAGCCTATTTGAAAATTAATCTCCAGTGAACAGGTGAATAGATAATGGAGTGGTGATTCCTCTGTCTCCATTTATCTTTTCACCTGTAGAGTTAATTGAAAATAGGAACTCAGTCCCATTTTTCAAGGCACACACTATTAGAAAGCACTGGCGTCATGCAGCAATTTGTCTTTTGTTTCACTGGCACTTCATAAAGTTTACAAGTTACAGAATATACAAGCCCTTAGCTTTGCACAAAGACCAGAACTGATAGAACATTTATCACACTTGCCTTAAGTTAACAATCCCTTCCCACCAGACCTGCCATCATCCCTCATTTTTCTTTGGGTTTTGGTCTGAGTTGTCGCACAGTGTCCCGGAACAAAAACACTGTGCCTTTTAATTATCATTTAAATCTTATTGGTGTAAGAAATAGGAAGCTGCAGAACTCTACACAGACAAAACTGAGGGGGAAGAAGAGTGTTTATAAAGACCCCTGCCTTTCTTAGTCTGCTTTTCCCATCTAGAACTACAAAGGCAGCAATGCATCTCACAGTGATGATCCCAGTGGATCAAAGGGCATGAAGGAAGCAACTAGTTTGTGACTGGAAGAGTGACACTTCCATACAACTTTCCTTCTGCTGCAAGTCCCTGCTTCTTCCCCTTGGCCTCACCTGCTGCCATGGATTATAAGGCAGTAGCTTTGCATCAAATGAAAAGCAAGAGATATCAAAGCATGAGTGATTCCAGAAATTCAGAATGGATGGCAATCCTAGCTCAGGGGATAATCCTGCAGGGAGTGACCCACTGTGAAAAGCACATTGCAAACCAAGAGCAGAACCTTGAGGGTGAGGTGCTGCCTAAACATGAATTGCCTTTATAAATCTTGTGAAACCTCAGATCATGATTAAAAATGGCTAAGAAGGTGATTCATAGCATTTGGCACAAATACCTCCACGTGCCTAATATAAAGCACGTGATTACACAAAGCCATGCCAGAAACTGTATTATTAATTTGAGCTTCCTTAAAGAAAAAAAAACAGTAAGAAAACACAGAATTCTGTTTCCAAAGAGTTCCATTTTCTGTGAAACAAAATTAAGCCCTAACACTGCTACTTCCATAGGAAATTACTCTGACTACAAGAAAAAACAACTGCTGCCAGCAAAGTACATGATTTAATAGTCTGTGATTTGACAAAGGAACAACCTCAAAACACTTTGCAAGATGTAACAACGAAGATAGAGGCAGGTTTTCTTGACACCTGAAATTGCCATTAGGTGTTAAAAAAGAAAGCTCCCCTTCTGCAGCCGCCACACTGAAATGCTGGATTTGCACAGGAGCACCTGTAACACAGACAGAACAAAAAGGGTCTCCCTCCTCCATGTCCAGTTTTCCCCACAAGACTTTAAAGATGGTTTAGGAGGGAGAGATGTAAAGCAAAGTATTGGCCTCAGCCTTTGCAGGGATGGAATATGAAAGTATGGTGTAAGTCTTATCATTGGGGTAGAGGGAGATGGAGAAAAGGGCTCTGCTGCCTGAATTTAACAAGTTGTGTCTCACAGAGTTAATATTTTTATCCCTTTCTCAGTTGAACTCTTTGTCTTTCTGATCACTCATGATAGTTTTCTTCCTGGCTTGTAAACTAAGTAACACTCTTAGCTCTTCCCTCTCTTTCTCCTCTTGAGCAGTACAGGAACAGAGAAGAACGAAAACAAGCAGCCCTTAAAATTTGGAAATGAAAACTCCAAAGGCAGAACCCAAATCCAGTGCTAACAAAACCCCTGCCCAAGTCTGCCTGTGTATCATAAAAAATGGAGTAAATAATACAGTCCTACCTGTTTTAATTATTAACCTGTTCATATCTCAACCTACCTGACAGCATGCTCTCAGGTGGCACAGAAATCATGGGCTGGGGAAGAAAGGACCAGTAAAGCCTTTGCATTTCAGAAATATTTTGGTCTTGTTTTACAGATGTTTTAATACACCCACACAACCCAGACGAAGCTGTGGGAATAGTGATGGTGCAGCTTTGGAGCCCAGACATGGAAAGAGTCCTGAAAAAAGTGAGGAGCCCCATCCTGGATCTGCTGCAGTGAACTTGCCCTGACTCTGTAGGGCCAAGGTTTCACCCTGGACACAACCGTAAATAATGGCAATGACAACAGGCATTATATTCACATGATGTAAGCTTAGAGGAGTTAGAACCTTTGTGATTGATGACATAATTAAGCACATTAGGAGGAAACTTTCCACAGGGAAAGGTTGTTCTGTAATTATCCTCTCTGCAGGCATTTCATCTTCCTTTGAAACACCTGGAATTAGACAGCCTTAAAGACAAGGCTCTGGATTCACAAGCTGTGCTGGAATAGACATAATCATTAACAGAGCAACATGGGGTCTTTTCTACTTCATTCCTGTGTGTTAATAACGTGTGCTAATGGGAAAGGCCGTAACTGTTTGGTAAATACATCCTTTCTTCCCAGCCCTGATTCACTGGTTTCAATCAGTTCCTCCTATAAGTTTCTAACATAGAGATTCCTGTAAAGCACCTTTCCTTAGACCTCTTGCCATTTCCTAAGAGCTGATTGTCCCAGAATGAGCTTGGTTTAAGCTGTCGAGGGCTTGGCACTGGGTGAAGAAGCAGCAGAGGTGTGACTGTGACAGACCCTGCCGAGGATCCCGATGGCGAAGGACGAGGCAGCCCCGGCAAGAGTTCTGTGTGAAGTTTGGAGTTTCTGGATGCCACCTAGAGGATTATCCTTGTCCTCGTGCTCTCAGCGGCTTTTCCTTAGGAAAAGTGCTTTTCCACCTTTCCTAGGCCCTGCAAGGGGCGAGGAGCACCCGGTGGCTCCTGCAGGCTTTGCTCCCGCTGGAGGCTCCCGCTGGATGGGCAGGAGGAACCACGCAGAGGGATCACAGCCACCAGTGGGACCTGGCTGGGGCCCAGGAGACACTGCAGCCCCATCACAGCTCGTGGTCAGCCTCAGATGGTGTCCCACACTCTCTTTCCCATCCTGGAGCTCCACCCTCCCCCAGAGAAGCACAAGGAATATTTGGAAATCAACCCACGTAACAGCAGGGTGACCTAGACCTGGCCCTCGCTGGCTGAATTTCCTGTGGCTCTGGGCTGTGCGTTTGCAGGATGCTGGTTCAGAGCCTCTCAGGGCAGAGAATAAGATTTATAAATGATGCAGAAGCCAGTCCACCTCTTTGGGCCTCCTGCTTAGGTGTGTAATCAGTGCCATCTGCTGCAGAACTGATACTTGGCTTCCACCGAGGAGGAGAGAGCCTCATCCCTCAGTATCTGAATTTTCTGTGGCAGTTTTCTGTGCAGAACCACCTAAATGCCAGCACTGCCCTGTCCCTGACAAGCTCTTGATACCAAATCCACTGAGAGACATTCTCAGAGAAAGCACTTGGTGTGGGATTGTGAGGGGATGCCCAGGGCCCAGGTGGATGAGACACAACCCTACAAAGATAACATGGAGTGGTGATTATTCCAGTCACACCTGGATTTGTGTTTGCTGTGGCTGGAGCACCCTTTGAAGTCTTGAAGACCAAAGCTGGAGGTTCAGGTTCTGCAGGAACTCTGCCTGACTGCGTGGTCTGGAGACAAATCACCAGCTGATACCTCTCAGCTCTGTTTGCAGACTCTTTATGTCCTTTAGAATTCAGTAGCACAGCAAATCTAGAATTTGGCTGTTTGTTAATATTTCTCTGAGATTTTTTTTTTTTAGACTATTCACTGCTTGCGAAGAGAGAGAAAAAGAATTGAATGACCTTTAAGATATATTTTTAAGCTCTTCCAGAACCTGAAGACCTGGTGCAGGAATTAGTACGTGAATGCATTTGGTATATTTATGCCCTTGTCATCTATGAAACCTGCAAAATGCCTGGGTTTTCTCTGATTGCCATGTCCCCACCTTACCTGCCAGAGGAGGGGTAAAAAACTTCATCTCTTCTGTCCCCATCAAAGCCTCAGAGAAATAGGAAATCGACCTACTGGTTGTTTGCATGGGATTTGCCATTGCAGGAAAAGCAGTGTTTTTGTTGACTGCAACCATTTTCAGGCAAGAATTGCTTAAAGAAAAGGAAATTAAAACACCAGGCAAGAATCAGCTGACAGCGCAGATCATCTTCAACTTCCAACGTGGCTGGCACTGCAAAATAAACTGTGGTAAAAGCAGTCAGGACAGAGATACCACCTCAGCTGTAAATTAAACCTGTCTTCTGTACTTCACTGGTGGCCACCAGACTTTGTTTTCAATAGGAAATCTTTTCTTCAGGCCCCTTCCTTTGTTTAAGGAGACAGTCATGGTTGTTTGCTCCAGGTACAACTTCTGTGCTGTCTTTTGCTGCTCTGCCTCAAAGGACATTTTTCGCTTCCTTTTTGGCTTTTTGCTTGCTTCTAGGTTTGGCTGTGGGCATCTTTTCCCAAGTACAGCAAGGAACACACTTCAGCCATCTAAAGCAGAAACTCGAGAAGGCAGCCAGGTCTCCTGCTAACTTCAGCTTGGATATTATACTCAGTGAAGGCATCCAGGAATTTTAAGGGCAAATCGATCTTAAATTTGGCTGGGTGGCAGAAGGGGCTAAGTTTTCAAATGCCTCTCACCAGGGTGTGCTGCCAGGAGTGGGTTTCAGCAGGCAGAAAAAAGCTTTAGTTCCCAGTATTCTGCATGCTGAGCTCTCCTGAGCATCTGGCCCCTTGTTTGCTCTTCTCAGTGGGGTTTGAACTTCTTTGAAAAATCTTGTCCCATATATGAGATCTCCCTTGTCTATAGGAAAGAACAAGAAAAGGAAAGCAGGTTTTGATTTATCCAAAGGGAGGTTTTCAAGACACAGATCAAGGCTTTTCATTTGGCAATTTCATGGAAGACACCAACCTGAAATTTTCTAGAATATAATTGAAGCTGAAGTTTCAGGAAACAGATTCTGAGCAGTGATGTTGATCTCAGACTAATTTGCTACTTGAGAACATGAAAGTTAATTGCTAGCGAGAGGTTGGGGAGGAGGCTGGAGATTAATGAAGAGTGGAACATTGCACACTGGAGAGCAGAACAATGGTATTTAATGAGTGCTCTTTTCTTCTCCAAAGCACTTTACAGCCATTAACTAATTAACAGTATAATTTGCAGGTAGGAGTACAAAAGTGTAATTCAGAGCACAATGTGGTGATGGTTTCAGGGGAACTGCTGTTCAATTGTAAATCTCTCACTAGGTGTGTGGGAGTAAATTATGCAGATATTTCCAGGGGATATTTTTCTTCCGTTTTTGTTTTCCCCAGGCAAGAAACATTTCATCAGGGGATGTAGAAACCAAAATACCACACTGCACAGTTTAACACTTTCGCACATGTGTTTTTGTAAGAGAAAACACTTTAGTCTAGCAACCAGCCCTCTTGTCCCCAAGGACTGTAGGTGTGCAAGATGGGCCAGGAAAATCATTTGCAGCCATCTCTTTTGGTGAGGCCCAAAGATGAGGCCTCTTAATCCTCTCACAGGCACAGATCCTTCTCACTGCCAGCTGAAGGGGGCATTAGATGTTTCCCTCTGGTGTCACCATGTCCCTCTGGGCATGGCTGAGGGAATTCAGGCAAAGCTGAGCCAGGGAAAGTCACACCTCCAGACAGGCTCTGACCCCATGCTTCCACCCCTTTGCTCACCTCCTGCCATCCCATAAGGGAAGGTTACTTTGGGATTAGGATCTGAGGCTGGATTTGATCCTGGTTATCTGTGTTCTGCCCAGGTCAACAAGAGCACTGTAATGTATTACACTGACATCCAACAATGTGCTTTTAATTTAGACTTCCAAAGGTAGCAATAAATAAATATCCATATATTAGAACCCAACCATGGCGTTTTGTGGACATTGGAGCCTCCAGAATGGAAGAAGCAGAGTTTTTACTGCTGCTTTTGACTCCTCAGTCATGCAGAGAGACAACCAATATGAAAATAGGCTTTTCCTTCTACTCCCCCACCCTTTTATATAGACATATTCCATCTCCATCCGCTCCTTTTTGATGTGGGCCCGGAATGGTTCTGCTCTGTTTTCTGGGAGAGTCTCAAATTCAAAAAGCAGGTCCAATGCAGACTTTTTGCCTTTTTTCCTTTTTTTTTTCCCTGCCACTGGCAAGGTTGGTGCTCCGTGCCAGCTCTTCTCTTCCAACATTTGTGGCTTGCCTCTGGCTGTTACATTTAGACCTTGGCTCTCCTGGGAGACATTCATAAATCCTTGCGTCCTCTGCTAAGAGTCAAAGAGAAAATTGGTAAAAATCCTGTGTTTTCATTATGCTGTCCTGCTTGTGAAGCAGAGAGTCCGTGCAAGATGGCTGGGGAGAAAGTAGGGAGGAAAGAAAAGCAGCAGTTTGGGCAGGTTTATTTGAACAGCAGAAAGCTTTCCCTCCCAGAACCTGGGGAACCTGCATCCTCCTGGCTGCTCAGTTTTGAAATCAGGCTTCATCCTGTGGGCACCTGAGCAGAGGGGCTCTTGCTAAAATTCTTCACAGGCAGAAATGGGAATACCAACTCTTTCAGTCTTTTCTGGATTTCGTCTCCTAAGCATAAATCCTAATGCATTTCCTTCCCCAAAGCAAAATTCAGGTTAGCTATAAAAAGCCTTTAAAATGGAAGAAATAAATAGTAAGGATCACATTTGGTAATTTAGATTTTTTTTTCCTTACTGCTCCACCAAGAGACTACAGAGGGTTATGGTAATAGCAGGATTGGGTTTTCTACCAGGTTAACAGAGTTAACAGTACATTCTCCTTGGGATCACATCCTGCTCCAGGAATTTGACTCAGGGCTAGCTCAGGTAACACTGTGCTGTGCAGACACATCCTGAAGAAAGCTGGCTGCAGGAATCTCTCTGCACAAACTTGGCAATTAAAGCCTACAGAATTCCAGTCATGCTGCCAGTAATGTTCTGCTTTGAAATTAATGCAAGACTTCATGCTGAGAGGACCTGATAGCTGCTGCCAGTTTGACTGTGTAGAAAGCTTAGGTTTACATATAATCCTGAACTGAAATTGAAACAAATCCTTTGCTATGATGTAAACAATTTACACCAGGTAAACCCCATGAACTCTGAAGATAAATACTCACCTAGCTTCCATTTCAGCTAGTTCTGCCCTATGACCTGAAAAAAGTATATTGGGGGTTTTTTTTGTGCAAGACTGGGAAGCAGAGAAGGATCTCATAGGGGAACTCCTGTGTTATAATCACATTTCTGTAGATAAAGATGACTTAAGTTTGCACCTGAAACAAAGATTCAGCTGCACATACAGATGAAATGTAAAAGATGTTCTCCCCATGAGCCACACTTCATAGTCTGTGAGCAAGGAATTATAACTCAGTGATAGTGCAAGCTTCTATGCAGCCCCTGAATTTACAGTTTGACCTAATAAGCAGAAATAAAGTGCCATATGTACATAGTTCTTCTGATGTTGTTGTACAGCACATTTTTTGTTACTTTTAAGGAGGAAAATACCCCCAGCCCCATTTCTGCCAGGAGAGCACTGCAGCAGTGGATCTCAGCATGGAGTGAGATGTGGCATTGCTCATCCTGCATAAGAGTGTCCAAAGGCTTTGGATCTCAGCTGGATAAAGGCCAGCACATTTCCTTTGTTTTGCTTGGAATTACATAACTTTATGTGGGACATGCTAAAGGTATTCATTTTGTTCACTCAGGAGCTGCAGAGAAGTTGAAATTAATTCTTCGACACAAAAACAATATTTGAGAGATCTTGAAAAGGTTATTATTCAGTAAAAAAGTGAGTCAGAATGAATATGCAAGCTGCTGCAAAGAAGTCAACTTCTTGAAAGCAAGACGAGATTGAAAACATCTGCCAAGCTTCCTCAGCCTTCAAAAATTGGGTGTGCAGGCTGTGGGCACTTAGGGACATCCCAGAGAGGCGTGATCCTGACAGCAGCAGTGACAACAGAAAATACACACCTTGGAATGGGGGCAGGCCTAATCAGCTGGAATCTCCTCGGTGAGAAATTGTTTGCCTTAACGAGTTTGGACACTGCAGAAATTGGCTAAGACTACCAGGTGAACGTGCATTAAAAATCACTGTTCATGAGAAAGTAGTACACAGTTAAAACAACAGTAAATGTGTAATAATGTGCTTGGACAAGTCACTATACAGCTGGGACCTTTCATATTGTCACCTATTTACACACTCTCGTTTTTGGATTTAACAAAGAAAACTTACTAAGTTTTACCATCCCAACTTTACAGGTTTGACACACTGGAAAAAAAAATCCCAGCCCTTTCTGGTTTTCTCTTTTTTTTTTTCAGATACAGCATTTTATGTTTGCAGCTCTTAAGGGCATTGGGTGTCAATGTAAATGATGTAAATGGACAAGGTGAAATGATTTGGGAACATTTCTCTTTATATCAGCAGCCATTTTAGCCCAGTACATCTGCCCCACACTGAAGAATTGGATTGTTTAATTCACATGTTATCTGGGAAATTTGCAGGCAGATTCTCGTCTGCTTCAAGTCTTTCCTTTTACTAGCTGGGCCAAATTCAGCCCTTAATTTGGGCTGTGCTGTTCCTTTCAGGTCCATGAGTTTGCACAGGGAAAGCTAAAATAAATTTCACCCATGAATATGTCCAGAGTAGTTTGAAATATCTGTTGCATGTAAGAATAAGGAGATGATTTAGTTGTCGTTTTCTGCTTTTTATTGATACTGCTAATCTGTCTGTGAGAAAAGAGCATTAATAACACTGAAATCTCAGTGTTGCATTGGCTTCTTCTCTATGGCATTTGTTAACACACACTTTTCCACCACCTACTTTTTATTTCCCTTTTTTATTCCCCTGACTGGTTGGGATAATTGAAATTTTACAGCACATAATAATCAGCGGGTAAACCAGAAAAAAAACCCTATAAAATATACACTCTAAATTATACTGCTGCATATGGCCTTAAGATGCATGCAGTGTTTAATGAACTGGTTTGGAAAGAGCTCTGTAAATGTCAGGGGTTTAGAACGACATGAGGTGATGAACTGCTGGGGTTTTGTCCCAAATCTAAACAAACTCAGGCTTCTCTTGAGCAGTAAAAATTAACATCCTTGTGTGTGTCAGGTGTGTGCAGGAGAAGTGATGGAAGCAATACTCCATGGGCAACATCACCAGGGTTTACTGTGTTTCTTTTTTCCCATTAAAAGCTACAAGTGTTTAGACACAAAGGAAGGAGTTAGTTGGGTTCCCCCCAAACAGCACAAGTGATTTCAGTCTGTCTCTGAACAGACTTCCTGGGCTAGGCCAGTCTCTTACAAGCTTTTCAGACTATTGGGATGTAGCATGAAGGTGTGGGGCTGGGCTTTTTGTATATTTGGGTTAATTTTTGAACCTTGTTTGTGATTAGAACAGTCTAATCTATTTTTTTCTTTTTTTGAAATGTGGTCATTTTCTCTAATTAAGAAAAATTGCACCACTCTTTCTCCATGTGTTTGCAATTTTAAAGCAGGCCAATGACACTGTGCACCTTTTGGGGTTGTAGCAGGGTTAATTGTAGAATTGCTTTCTGACTGGGGTGACATGAGCTGGCCACAAAAGCCCTAAAGAGGTTATCATGAAGTCTTTGAGTGAAAAAGAAATGCTTCTCTTTATTAGGAGAAATAATGACTCAACATACTGCTATCCCAAAAAAACCCAAGAAAGGTATTTTTGTTTTTCACATTAATTCAAAACACCTCAGTGCTTAAGCCTACACTTAAAAGGAATTATCTCCTTAAATGTTTTGAAATCAAGACACTGAAGTGTCATAGGGATTAGCAAAGCAATTGTTTAAGTTATCAATAAGAGAGGTGTTGGATACCAATGCAGGTGCTGGGCTTGGAGTGGAATTTCAGTGGAATTGGAGTGTCCTGAGACTGAAAGTGCAGAGCATGGCTGGGCATGGACCTGTCCATGTTTACAGACAGCCTAAGCTGTGGTGACTGAGAGCTCAGGGCCAGGTCAGAAAAGGCTTTCCTGCTGGTTAGGGAAGGTGATGTATTTCCCCTTGCCAAGTAATTAAAGTTATTTTTGCATTAAAAACCCCCGATTCATTGATAGTTCTAGAAGAGACAGAATATCAAAGGTGAGGATATAGGGTGAACAAAAGAAGAGGGAAATGCTGTTTTCATCCCAGTGTTTGCAGTTAGTCTCTTACACTTGTGTCAGAGGGCCCACCCCTATCCTGGTGTGCACTATCTGCCAGCTCCACTGCCCTGCAGTGAGACTGTCTTGATTTACACCAGAGGAGAACTGAAGCTGAAGTTTTGCTCTGGTCCTTTTCTTTACTCTGCTCAAAAAATGGACAAGCAGCTGTGTAATGGACAAATAGCTGTGTAAAGCCATTGCCTCCTTTCTACATACAGGGGGTTTGAAAGGGAAAGAGAAATGGTTTCTGCTATAGTTTTCTCTCTGTCGTAGCTAAAAATAACAACAAACCTCTGATGAGTGTCTGAGCTTCCTCACCAGCAGGGTGGATAAAGTATATCTGTGTTTTGTTCCCAGGCTGCCAGAGAAACAGTGAAACAGGGAGCATTTTGCTGTTTTGTTCAGCCCGTGAATTGCACTTTCTTGTTTAACAGTGTGCACCTGGGAACATGCCAGTATGTACCAAAGCTGTAATAACAATAATAATAGTAATAATAATTTTGATAGGGAGTGTAAACACTGCCATTCTTGACATGAGGCAGCAGAGCTGATTAAAAATGCAGCACACCAGAGCTTGGGTTGGGTCTGCAGCATTCCCTGGGCATCAGCTGCCTTGGACATGCCAAGCCCAGCCCCACAACAGAGCTGTGGAGGGCTGGCCCCTGGCTTTGGCTGGCTGCAGGGCTTTGTGCCACCCCTCAAACCCCAAAGTGGCACTTTCTCACTGTGGGTGTGTTCAGAGTCGGGGTGTTCAGGACAGGGTGGCAGTGCTGGTGTGAGGATTCAGGGGGCTGTGACTGGAGCATCCTCAGCCTGCTGGCACACAGGAACACCTGCCTGAGCCCTGCTCTTGCCTTTGGGAATAGAAGCTCACGTGTGACTCTGAGCCTTGTGCTCAGCAGCCACAGCCCAGGCTCTGCTCTGACAGTGGCACCCAACCCCCTGGTGCCACCAGCACTACACCAGGGGAATCAGGGCTGCAGATCTTTTCCATCTGAGATAAATGTGTCCCATGTGCAACACAACCAGAGCCTGAAAATGGGACAGAGCAAGTCCCGAACACTTGTTTTCTGTTTTGTGCAAACGTGGAAATAATCTCACGTATAGATTGTTTCATTAAATTCCTTTCAGCAGCAACTGCAGAAGGTTGTTTCACTTGGGTGAAAAAGCCAGGAAAATAGATTCTCCATGTGCTTCTAGTTATTTCAGGGTGATGCAAGTACAGTTTCTTCTGCTTAAAGCCACTCCTCTGTAAACTATCCTGGGGCACCATTCTGCAGGGTAGTATTGGCTTCCTGCAGTACCTAACAACTTGCAGAAGTAGATGCTTTATTATTTTACCTTTATCTTTTGGAACCTGGTTTATAGGCTTTGGGAGAGGGCCTTAATATCACAGAAATTTCTGGCTGGCAGGGAACCTAGAAAATCACCTACTCCATCCCCCTGTGCTAAAGCAGGGTCAGGACTTGCTTATTCCAAAGCTTGCAAATTGCTGTGAGAACTGATTTGCTCTGCTCACGTGGCAAATCTCAGGGGCAGCCAAGGTCAGCAGTGCTCCTCCCATTATCCTGAGAGTCTGTGTTATACAAGGGGTTTTCTTTCAGGTGTTCATTTGGCTTTGCTTGTTTTGTTGCAGGGCTGTAGACACAGTTGAATTCCACATAAGCAACCTGGTGTGTCGAACCATTGGTTGTCAGAGGTGGATATTTGCAATGTCATCAATAAATGCTGGAGAACAAGTATGTTTCAATAGCAAAATAAGCTGAGTTTTCTTCTTATTTTAGGCAGGTTCTTCTTGTTTTGTATCTGTGCTGCTCTGACCTGGACTCCCTTTGCTGATGCCCCTGTGTGGTTCCACTTTCTCCAATTCATCACTTCCATGCACAAAATATTGGCCTGAGCTGTGGGGTGCTATAAGTTGACCTACAACCCAGAAAATGTGGTTTTGCAGTGGATATTTCACTGTTTCCCACTGAGGTGTCACAAATCTTCTAGGAGGAAACTGTTGTTAGGTTTTTTTCTTTGTTTTCATAGTTTTCTAAGGGTTTTTTTTCTGTTTAGGAAATGCTGCCTCTCTTGCTTTCAGCAATCTGTTCACTTGGCAAGAAATACGACCATCAGGTGTTTAAAATTAAAGTTGTTAAAATCAAATTTGCAGAGGCAGGAGGGTTTGTCCCAGTGTCCTGGACAGAGTCCAGGTTTGGTAATTACATCTCCCCTAACCCAATCTTTCTTTGCAGTTTCATGGAGCTCTTCCTGCCCCACCAAATCTGCTCGGGGGAGCTGATGTGCCATGGCACATTAAACACTTGCCTGGTTCTCACCCAGGGCTGGCCACACTTCAGGGTGTCACGAAGTGGTGTCTGATACATGGCATGCACTCACACTGCTTTTCTTTTTACAGTGACTTCTAGAGAACGGGAGGGGTTACTCAGAATTTACTCAACACTTATCAAAAAAAAATCAGCTCAGGAACTAAAAATGAATTTAAGGATTCTGAATTCTGATTCTCTAGGTGCTTCTTTTAGATGATCTCTCCCCAGCTCATCCCTTGGTTGTGCTGAGAAGTGGTGGCTCCATGTGCTCAGCTGTGTTTATGGGATAAAAGCCTTCCCCCTGCCCAGCAATCCCCTCAGAGCAGGCACGGAGCATTCCAGAGTGCTGAGCAGCCTCAGCGGATGGGGTAGAGCCAGCACACACACACCTGCCAAACAAACATTCCCCCAGCTTGCTTGGAACAGGCCAATTCTTCCCACACAATTCGGCCTCCAAACAGGAGCCTTCCCCTGCTCCATCGCTGCCGGGCCAGGGTGAGCTGGTCATTGGAAAGGAGTGTCCCAGACAAGTGTTTGCTGCACTCTTCCTGAAAATTAAGGTGGGTTTGGCATGAAGGGAGTGGAGAAACTCTCTCATGATTCCTCTGAAAAAGGGAAACTCACAGGATTTGGGATGATGCCTATCAGTGTTTTTGGTGTTGAGGGCTCTGGAAATTACACTTTAGAATCATAATGTTACAATGAGCAGAAAAGCTTTATTATGAATATTTTAAAATCTCTGCCTCAGATAAGTCCTTGGAGCTGGAGCCATGCCACTAAGCACATGATGAATGAAATCTCTTTAAAACTCTCAGATAGGAAAACTCCCATTCTAATTGTTTCAGATCATCTGCATCCTGTGTTTGGTTACGTGGGGTAATAGAGGCCATCTGTCTCCCTGCTTTCCAGCACATGGATTTATATCTGTGTGTAGAGCTGTTTTCACTAAGAGAGTGCACAGACCCTCCCAAATGTGTGATAAGGAATGAAAGGAAATGTGTGCACCCAGGAATACCAAACTTTCTGGCCTTACAAGCCATATATCAAGTTCTTCATAAGGCTGTGAACTACAAGATGCACATTTTGGTGTGTCAAAGAAACTGAGAACTCCAGGAATTAATGGGAAACACTTTCTGATCCTCTTTGCTCCCACCAGTCTGTCAGGGCACGGGTCTGGGTTGGGTCCCAGAGCAGCATCTGGCACTGCCTCCCCTGATGGGGAATGAGACGTGATCTGAGTCCCTGTCCTTTTGCCTGGTTTCATGGACTCTCCTCCACAACCCTCCCCTGTGGCCTGACAGAGATGAGCACACAAGGTCCCATCAGTGATGTGTGGCCCTGTAAAGCAGAGGGTCTCAGGCTAAGGGGGGAAGGACAGAGACCAAGGAAGAGAGGCCCATGTCAGGCACTTGATCTGTGCAGAAAGAGCATCAAGATGCCACCAGCCCTTAGGGTGAAAGTGTGTATTTCCATTCAAGAAAAATTTGTGCTGTTCAGTGCATTTCAGAGTGACAGGGTGCAGTGAAATTTCCTTTTTCTTGAAACTATTTAAAGAAGAATTAAAATTAATCATCGACCAGCTTGTCTGGCTGAGGGGCAAAGGCAGCACCAGGGTTGAGGAGCAGTGAATCACCCCCTGCTTCCAACTCTGCAGGCACCACCTCAAGGTTTCTTAGCAGAAAAAAAAATGGCAAGGAAGGAAATTATTGAGAATTGTAGATCAAGCAGAGCAGGGATAAATAACTTTATGGTGCAGCTACATTAAGCTACAGCTCTCCCTTCTACAAATACACCTTTTGCTGAAATATTGCAATAGTAGACTTTAAAGGCAGCCAAGCAGTGCAGTACATTTCTTCAGTCAGATTAAAAGCATTGTTTAAATTCTTGTGGCTAGACAATTTGTCTTGTCCTTAAAAAAAAAAAAAAAAAAAAAGAAGCCATTATTAAAGAGCAAAGCAGCACAAAGAGACTGGGATGTAGGATTGAGGGACTGCAGGGAATTTTTAGTTCACTTGCTGCAAATCAAGATCAGCCTTTTTACCTTTCCACAATCTTCCTCCCTTTGTTATTTGTGGTTACCACAAAATCTTATGCAAAGATTCTCTCAGATGCTAGAATTAGATAATGTCTCTGGAAAAGGGTGTCACAGTCTGGATAAACATAGCCATGAATAAAATATTTGATGCAATGACACGTTTCATCCAGCAATGCTCCAGGGGGGGAAAGAACTATAAAAGCACATATTTATTATTTAAGAAATAATAAGAAGTTTCATATCATTATATAAACATTTGGAGACACAGGTGTATTTGCTTCTCAGACTCAAGCACTTTTTGCCCTGACACAAAGCAATCCTGTTCCAGGGGTGAACAGGAAACATAATGCTAGTGATGATTCTTATGTAACAAAAAAAGCAACATAAAGCTTTTCCTGGGAAAGAGGCCTTGCAGAAGGTGTGCAACAACCTCCCCCAGAACTGCCAAGGACATCCATGATGGGATTTTTTGCATCCCAGCCCAAACACATCATGCCAGGCTCGGCAGAGGCGACTGCAGAGAACACCTGTGATGTTTTAGGGCCTGGGATTTTTCTGCCTTACTCTGTGCTATCTGCCAGAGAAAGGACTGGTTAAAATAACAGGGGCTGAAGGAAGAACAGGATGGAGTTGTTCACATATGCTATCCAGTCTGGAGGGCAATAGGGCTGTTTTCCACCACCAAAAAGCCTTAATAACACATCTCCCCTGACTGTGAACTTCAGGCAGGGCAGCAGGGGATAGGTGAAATTCAACAGAGAGCACATGTTTGGGTGAAAGAATACCTGACTGAAAAAAGGAAGAAGCCACAGGTGCATCAGTCTCAGCAGTGGAGACTTTGCCATGAAACCCTGAACTCCACGTGTTCACCTACCCAGGAACTTCTCAGGGTGTCCAAAAGAAAACATGAATTTTTTGATAGTAAATAGTTTACTCTTTCCATGTAAATAACCATTTTCCTGTAATTTGACAGGGAAAGAAATTGTAATTTGGATTGCTGAGCTGTTAACCTCCTTTCACCTGCAGGCTGTTTTAAGAAGGAGATCCACACAAATGACTTAAAATTATATATATATATATACACACATACACTCTGGCATGTAACAGGTCAGAACAAGCAGATATGTCCATGCAGCCACAGAACTCATTTAATAGCACCGGTTGTATAAAATGCAGATCTTACTCTTGCAATTTTTCAGTCCCCAGTTTTGGGATCCAGCTGCAGCTTTGGGATTCCAGGTGCCACAATTTGCTTCAGCCCACTTTCAACTTTATTTAAAAAAAAAAAACAAAAAAAAACCACCTTGTTCTCTTAGGGAACAATAGTGAGGTCACCTGATCGTTTTGTGGAGGTGACTGTCTGATCAGTGTCTAAAAGTGAGGAAATGACAGAGCACCCAAGCTGTTGTCCTCACAGAGCAAACCTTTGCAGGGTTTGCAATGTAGGCTCATTTCTCTGACAAAAAAACAAGTCAAACTCAGGGTTTCATGCTAAGTGCAAAT
The DNA here is from genome assembly GCF_021018805.1 of Prinia subflava. Lineage (NCBI taxonomy): Eukaryota > Metazoa > Chordata > Aves > Passeriformes > Cisticolidae > Prinia > Prinia subflava. Next base: position 8,032,275 of record NC_086250.1, on the reverse strand, counting down.
GAGCAGACTGCTCTGCCTTGCGTATCTGTACATGAATCCAGCCCAGTGGGGAAAAAAAAATACTATTGAAGGCATTAAAAAAAAAAAAATCGGTGCATGGAAAGGAGCTTAATACATTCACAGCGTTATTTAGCTGTAACAAAGAGCAGCAACCCCAGATGACCTCCTGGCTCCTGTCTCCACCCAAGTTCCTGGCCCCTGTTCAGCGTGCTGGCAGGAGTTGCAGACATCCGCCACACGATGCCAAGGAGCTGTTTTGTCTGTAGATATGTAATAGAGATTAGCCGAGGGCTGGGGGGAGCTGCAGAGCTCACACCGGCACCTCCACACCGGCACCCGGAGCCCCAGCGCCGCCCCGGAGCTCTCGGTGCCGCCGGAGCCCGGGACCGGCCGGGAGGGACGGGACAGTGCCCAGCGCCTCGGCTCGGGGCCGGGGACGGACGGACGGATGGATGGAGTGGCCGGGACATCAGAGCTGTGCCCCAGGGATCAGCGATCCCACAGGATCACCGATCCCACAGTGATCACCGACCCCACAGTGATCACCGACCCCACAGTGATCACCGACCCCACAGTGATCACCGATCCCACAGTGATCACCCCGCCTCGTTGACACCTCCCGCCTGCGAGCGCTCCCAGAGCTGCGCCCGCAGTGGAAACGCCTTTTGTTTTCCCGTAGCAGGCTTTAGAAGGAAAATCTCAGTCCGACTTTAAATACCCTTTTTTTTCCCCTCCCCCTCCCTTTTTCCACCAGAGACAGGAAACAGTCCTTTCATGCGTTCAGAAATGCAAATTATGATTGGCAGAACATTACAGTGCAGAAAAAGGGCTTTTGAAAGAGGTGGTGGAGGAGCAATCAAGGCAGATTAAAGGTTATGTCCTGCACCAGGCCAGCCAATCTCCCCGAGTCGCACACCCCCTGCTCGGGATCCTGTGTTTTTATCAAAGGAATGGGCAGACCAGCAATTTCACTAATATGCCAAGTGAGAAGGGAAAAATGCTGGGCTCTCCTCCTTCTCCTTCTCCTTCTCCTTCTCCTTCTCCTTCTCCTTCTCCTTCTCCTTCTCCTTCTCCTTCTCCTTCTCCTTCTCCTTCTCCTTCTCCTTCTCCTTCTCCTTCTCCTTCTCCTTCTCCTTCTCCTTCTCCTTCTCCTTCTCCTTCTCCTTCTCCTTCTCCTTCTCCTTCTCCTTCTCCTTCTCCTTCTCCTTCTCCTTCTCCTTCTCCTCCTTTTTCTCCTTCTTTTTCACTTTCTCTTCTCCTCTTTCCCCCTTCTGTCTGCCTCCTTCTCCTCTTCCTCCTTCTCCTACCCCTTCTCTTTTTCCCCTTCTCCTTTTTCACTCCTCCTTCCCTTTCCCCTTCTCCTTCTCCTCATCTGCTGCTGAGGATCTGAAGAGCCAGGAGACTCTTTGAAGAATTCATCTTTTTGCCCCTCTCAAAAAGGTCTCCAGTACTGATAACTGGATACAATCCTGGCACAACAAGGGGCTCTCTCTGGAGTGCACCAAAATTGCTTGGCAGAAACCTTGTTGTAATCATTTCTGCTTTGTTCCTATGACTATATAAACAAATTATATCTTATGAGATGATGATGAAAATGAATAAAACACATTCAGCATTGGTTACTAATTTGTAAATGGAAAAGTGACAGGTGCCAAAGTCACTTGCCTCTTCAGCCTAAAAGCATGGGTAGCTCAAGGTCTGGCTTAAGAATGAGGAAAGCCAAGATGCAGCAAGTGGGCAGAGCTGCTCTCCCTGCCCCCAGGCTCCTTGTTCTCCTCCTCTGGAACAGGTTGGGATTCATCTGGCAGAGCAGTTTCATGTGGGAGGATGCTGTGTATGTAGGCTCCCTCTAGGAATAATTAACCAAGGTCAAAATTGCTGGATGCTTGGATGAGAAACCTTCAAGGAAAGCACGAGCACTACCAAAGGGGTTCTGATAACTCTGTGGGAAACCACCCCTGAGCCAGAGATGAACAGAACCCTTTCCATGGCAGAAGAGACCTTCATGGCACCACCATTCCTGGCAGCAGCTTTATCCTCACACTGCCCAATGTCTGAGAACACACAACTCCATTTCTTTCTGCAGCCAGCAGCCAGCACATGGGAGTACAAACTGCTCACCTCACTCTGACTGCTTGAGAGAAACTTCCAGGATTTCCCAAATAGCTCAGAAAAGACAGGAAATGGAGACTCCAACAAGCACATGCAAGCACACTTCCCCAGAAACTGAGTTTGACACTCTGAACCTTTGGTGAGCTGTAATCCTGCCTGCTCAGCCCTCCCCTGCTGAGCTGCTGTTTGGGTAGGATCCACCTCACACATCTCCTCGCATACCAGGACAGCAAGCACAGCCCCTGTGCTCTTGCCCTAGAGACAGCAGCATTTTGTGTTTTGGAGAAATGATCTGATGCAGTTTACAAAATGCTTCTGAAAACTTTGAGGAGGAGGATGTCAACAGATTATTTCTATAGCACTATAGTAATTCCTCTCCTCATTTTTTCTGCAGCTTCCTTTACAATTGAAAATCCTTCTTCCTGTCCTCTTCTGAACGGGGATTGCCTGATTTTTTTCCAGCTAATAATGAAAATAACAAATGCATTCTGGAGACTTGAAGAGAGCTGTGCTTGAGAGCCCTGATATGCTGTGAAGATGAGAGGGTGAGGGAAGAGACCTTTGGCTGTGATGAGACCCAGATGTCCCATTCTGGCCGTGTCCAGCAAAGTTACTGTCAAGCCTTTGTTTAAATTGGGTCCCACTGCACGAGCATATTTATTAGCATAACAAAGCAGAAATGGCCAAGGAAAGGAAAAAATGACTTGCCTAATGGAAATGAATTGTGCAGCCTAACCTGGTGGTACATAGGACTCTATCATGGTATTTAATGTCTCTCCCCACGCTGAAAGAAAAGAGTCTTGACACAGGCGCCAGTAGGTCTGTAGAGCCATTGGTAGACAGCCAGGGCATACCATTTAATGGAAGGACATCATTAAATATGCCTTTATTTTTATTACTTTGTAATATTATTATGCAGCTGAAATAAATCACAAGTTGTTTTTAGTGGGATTCCGTCACAAGCCACAAAAGCAGTGAGCTGGGGGGTTTACTTCTCAATCTCCCTGTAAGCAACTTTCTGTACTCTCTGAAAAGAGCAAAACCTTCACATCAGGGTCAGCCCATGACCTTTCCCTCTTTCAATATTTATTAAATGTATTATTAAATAAACACAACTCACAGGATGTAGTTCCAGGCTTCTGCAGCCCCAAGTCTGGAGGCAAACAGGAGTGGCAGAGCCCCCAGACCATAGTGGAGGAACAGGAGAGGTCTGGTGGAGGCCAGAGGTGTTTTAATACCTTGCCTCATTCCTGTGTGGCTCCCACATCCCCTCCCAAAGCAGGAAGGTGCAAGGGTGCTGCATGCTCACCCTTGCATGAGTGCAACATCAGTGAACTGGAGAGGGAGTTTGGCTCATCCTCCCACAAGCAGATGGGTAAAACATGAACTCTTCAGGCATGCAGCAGAGAAGTGGAAAAGGAGATGTGAAAACCTGTGCTTGGACCTTCACCAAACTGTCTGACTGCCCCAAGGACCCACTCCTCACTTCCATACACCATCGAGGATGCAGCACAGTGTTTGGTTTTAAAAAGGAAGGACACCCAAAGCTCTTCCACGGTCACACATTTTCTCAGCTCTTGTGTAAGTCAGGACTTTGTGGTGCAAAACATTTTACAGAAAACATAAATAAACCAGCAGGACATTGTTAGCTATCATGATTTTAGCTGAACATATTTTTGTTTTCCTCTGCTCCCTGTCCCTTCTGAATGTGATGCTATGTGTGCAAGCCCTCCCTTGGACTCTTCCTCCTTTTTTTTTTTTTTTTTTCAATTTGCACATGGTCAGACTGTTTCAGAGGAAGGAAGAATGGCAGATCCTGATTTAGACAGTTCTGCTGAACTACTGCTGGCATTGTTTGTGTAAAATATTAGTTCCTTCTCATCACCCCATTAGTTACTTCTCATCACCTTTAGGATGCCTTTTTTTTTAGGTAAATGTTAAGTGGAGGTTTATCATTAACCACCTTTGGGTTTTTGTAAGAGTTTATATTATTCACATGAACAGTGTGTGTTGCAAGATTCCTTTTTTCACTGTTTGGATACAAATTATTCACAGCTTGAGTTTTGTCTAATCTGAAGCCAAACTGACTTCAGTCTTCAGATAAGCTCCACCTCAAAAAGGAACCTCAAAAGGCTCCAGTTTGTCCAGTTAAGATACAAGTATCACCTGTTTGGATATTGAAATGTGTGCACATCAAAGAGATGAATTATTGTGTTTCAAGGTCAAGAAGAAACATTAACAGCAGGATGTTGAATTAAAGATTATTCAGTTTAAAAAAAAATCTTTATAGCTTGTTCTTTTCTGCAGTGAAGTTGTGCCTCAGTCAAGCCTCTTCTTGCTGTGGCAAGGAGCAACACGGGTGCAAAAGTACATCTGATGAGCAAGTGCCATGATGGAGACAAATGAATGCTCTTACAAAATTTCAGCCCATCCTGTGAAAAGCCCTTCTATTTGCAACCAAAAACAAACTGGAAGAGCTCTGTTTGTAGTCAAAGGCTGAGTACCCAGTCTCCTGGTGTCTATAGAAGTGACACCCCTGGTGACTTCCACGTGCTTCTCTGTCCACAGCACAGAGCTGGGGTTCACCACGCTGCTGTGAGCAGCAGGACAGCCACAGCACAGACAGAACCTGCACAGGGGATTTCCTCTCTGAATGAAAAGGGCTTGTGGAAGGGACATCTCCGAGCCACGTGTCAGAGGGACACAGCAAACCCTCCCCAGGCCCAGCTGCTGAGGGGTTCTGCTGCTGATCTCCCAAATCCCTTTACCTCAGCTCCAGTGTCTCTCCAGGATGAGAATTCCTTCCACAGGCAGGACGAAGCCATGGGGCAGGGACACAGCCACCCAAACAGCTCCCCACCACCAACACGTGACAGAGTTTTCTAGAGGTCTCCAGGATGAAATATCCAGCACTGACTGCTTCTCAATTAGTCCTTGACATCCTTTTAGGGAAAGAAAAGTTCCTTCTGTATTTCTCACTACCCTACAGCTCCCATTTCTGAGCTGGAGGAATGTCTCCTTACCATGTCTTCTCTACATCCCCCTGCTATGCACACACACACAAAAAAAAACCCACAAACACCCAGAGATAAACTTATTTACATTTGGGACATGGACTGCAGAGGGGATTCTGTTCAAAAACCTAGAGGGACCTGTGCTCCCAGTCTGACTGTCTCTTCAGAGCACTAACTTCCCCCTCCTTCTTTTGCTGTGTTTGCCAGTGGAAAAAATTAGCAAACCCTATTTACAAATATTTTTGCCTCCTGGCCCTCTGCCTAATGCTGTACTATTAAGGCTGTCGTTGTTCCACTAAACAATTGCAAATGTTTTTGCATGCATGCATTGGCTTGCTTTTGAGTTCAGAGACTCTTATTCCACCAACTGCCACTGTCACCCTTTGCTTAACTCAAGTGAATGCCCTAGAATTCAAGCTTGTCAGGAAATTTCCCCTCTGCTACCCCACTAAAATATGCAACAATGAAATTCCTCCACTAAGGCGCCTTCCTGCAGCTTTTCTGTCCCAGCCTCTCCTTTCACAGCAGTGTGCCCCAAAGCCTTACACTTACATCAGACAAGGTCAAAGAGGCTGTGGCCACTGAGACCTCAGAGGAATTTGGGTACCCAGTTACAAAAATTGTCTTGGGGAACCTTTTTCTTGACTGAATCCTGATCCCAGAAATGAGTAATCCCCATTTCTGCCTTCCCAAAGTTCTCTGAGCAGGTTAGTACCTAAGCTGAGTTAGAAGCAAGGAACAAAACATTTCTCCTTGGCTTTACCCTGGGACTCCTGACCTAGAAACCACCCTCAGGGAATATTTTCAGGATTCTCCTCCCTCCAAAAGGCCATGGTAGCCAACACTTTCTTTTAAAGTACAGAATGAAGTAGTAGTCCATGTTCACATTCTTTTTTCTTTACCCACCACCCCATGCCCAAAATTTCACACTCTCGTTCACTCTTTTTAACCTCTGTGCAAGTAAATCCATGCTTCTGTGCATGGTGTTTGGTCCCAAATGTGAGGGTGATACAGTTTACCAGCATTTCAACAGCAGCTGAAGCAGCCAGTGATAAATGGATGTTGAAGAGCAGTCAAAGAAAGCAAGTTTCATATCTGTAATTGCAAATGGTAGCATGGGAAATGTGATTTTGAAACAACAAAAGAAAGATTTATGTCTCTAATGAAAACAGCTCCAATGTCAGACTCAGCACAACTTCCCAGACAAGATAAAAACACAAGAATTATCTCCAGAAATTACTCAGTGAAAAATTCTGAATAACAAATGCAGTTGAGAAAATTGCTCGGGCAGTTTGCAAATAAGAAATAAAGGAGGACATAACAGGTTTATTAATCATTATGATTTATGCACCTAGCTTTGCTAGCAGTGCAAGACAGTAAATTAAAGCAAAGCCAAGCATCCTTCCACATTGTTTGGTCAGCAAACTTCCATCCTGGTCTGAGGCACTGCTGGTTTTAGGCCAGTCCTGCCAAACTCAACAGCTTTTCTAGGATCACAAAGTGCCAACACAAAAGATCCTTAATTTTCAGGAGGAGCATTTCAGCCACTGAATTTTGTCTTTGCAGCTGAAAACTGAAAGTCTGGGAGACATAACTGCAAGCACATAAATCTTGTCTGCATAGCCTCACCTAGGTGGTGACCAGAAGGATAACAAAGTTTGTAGTCTAGGTATAAATCATCTGGTGATAAGATTGCAACATGAATGATTATTCCAGGCTCTCCCCATGCTGGGCACATCCTAAGTGCCCATTTACGTGAGGAGAAAGTTTGGAGACAGAACCACAAGGACTATTGGATATCTTGGCCTTGACCATCCCGTCCATGTGTTCTGACTCCACTCCAGGGCTGTGTCTTTAACTAATCAGTGGCAACTTAAGACAGAAGTTTGTGATATTTAGATTCATATTAAGAAAATTTATGATGTTGCAAGAGTCAGGAGTTGGGCAGGGTTTAAATACTGCTTCAGAGTCACACAACACAGAGGCACCCAGAGCCCCAAAGCCTCTTCTTGTTGTAGTTCCAGACTGTGCCACAAATCCCTAAGGTTACAAAGATGGAGAACAATTTTCATGCAAATTCTGCTTCAGTCTTGCGTATCCCCCATGAAAAAAACACAATTATGCTTAGCAGGGGTTAGAGTCAGACCTTTTTCCATGGCTAACCCTCCTTGCCTGGCCTGAGTTGCCCTGCTGTGTCCCAGTGTCCCTAATTAATGAAAAGGAAGCAGCCAGACACCCACTTTGCCAGCTCCATCATTAACTCCTTGTCCTGGGCACTGCCAGGCCCTGCAGGCATCTTGGGCCAAGTCTCTGTCATGCCTAAGAAATGGAATTTAACCTTCCTGGTGACCTAACCATGGCATCCCCACAAAAGAGGTGTGCCTGGGGGCACTAAAGCCAACCAGCCAGCTCCTTCCTTTCTTTGCAAAATGACACTGGCATCATTGTCCTAGCTGGAAATGAAGGCGACTCAGTGCCTTAGGACCTGGTAAACCTCACTGCAGCCTCATTCAAGCACTGTTCCCATCACACTGGGGCTAAAAGGTTTGTCCTGGGGATGGTTCAGTCCAATATTTTGTTAAAGATCAACAGTTGTTAAGGACATTCTGGCAGTGAGCCCCTGCTCCTCACACTTCCTGCACTCAGCCTGTGCTCCACTTCAGGTCTCCCTTCCCAAATCCCTCGGGGTTACAGCCAAGGAAGGAGCATCTCACCTCCCCCAGAGCCAGCATCCTGCATCTTGCTTGAGGAATGTGCATCCTGCCTGTGCTTTAGGGCTGAGGCAGAGCCCAGAGGGTGGCACCAGGCTGGGTGCTGTGAGCTGGTGCTGTGCTGGAGCAAGGCAAGGACAGACAGGTTGCACACCGGCAACACGGCTAAGGTGCAGTCAGTGCTGGGTTTAAAGAAGTCTTTCTCATCCCTCATGGAAATGCTGTGTCCAAAGATCCTCTGCAGTGCTTTACAACAGCTTTGGATGCTGTCACCACATCCCTTCACAGAACTCACTTTTAAATATGATCCCAAGGCCTTTTGTCACTTAAAAAACCAGAACCTGAGATTTTCAAAGTAAATTACATTAATTAATTTCCTCTGCAGGACAGGAGAGGGTGAAGCCCTCACACAACTTAATTATTGGTCTGGAGCTCCATGACTTCACTACCAACACTTCACACTATTTTTTGTCAGGTCCAAATCAATCTCAGCCCTCCATCACCCTCCTCACACGTGCACATCATGTAGAGCCCAAAATGTCAGACTGTCTTTCAGCCTAACTCATTGAGAACTACTTTGATTTTTTTTTCTCCTTCACAGGAAGAAGAAAAGCCACAGATCATGCATGCATGAACCTCCACCATCAGCTACCAGCTGGCTGAGAAATGGGGTGACCTCACAGTGCACCCCTGCAGCCACAGCTCAGGTGATACAGCTCAGCATTAAAGCAGGATTGCAGAGTGCTGTCTATACTTAAGCATACAAAACATTCCCCACAAATGCAGCTCAAAAACAGGTAAAGCAAAATCTAAAAAAAAAGGGTTCTGGACCCCTTTCTCAGCATTACTGCAATGTGGCTTCTGAAACAAAACGAGTGTATTGAATTAGTGCAAGTGGAAAATTGGTTCTTTGACCAAAATGGAAAAAAAATAAAGGCGGAGGAAGGAGGGAGCTGTGTGGGCAAGATTCTTTAAATAATCATGGGGGGGGTGGTTTCTTTAATTGGAGAATTGGAAAAATAAATTAGGAGTTTGGCAAATTTTCATCTAAACATTTCAATAGCCAAAGCCTAAATTCTGGATTTAGTTCACTCTACCAATTACAACATCCTCTGAAAAATGTCAGTAATATGAGAAAAAGTTATTGTTGTTTTCATTTTCCACAAATAAAGCCTCATCTTCAGTGCAACTCTCATTTCAGTCTGTACTGGTCCCAAACTGGATGGGCAGATATTTACTCCCTCAAATGACTCCCCTCCACAAAAATCTGCTGGGGAAGAAAGAATAAGACAAGGAAGAGGGACAATAAATGAGGCACAATGAGAGTTAGAACAGAAGAGAAGAGGATGAAAGTACCTAGCAAAGTGACAGAGAGAGAGAGAGAGCAGGAAGAGTGAAAGAAAGAACAGTGTTATTTTTTTTCTCCCCCTTCCATTACAGAAAATTTAATTTTCTTTTTTTCATCGTTGTAGAAAACCCCACAAGTTCATGGTTTTAACTGGTAAGGACAAAGCCTGTGAAAGGCAACAGAGTTGCATGAGGTCAGAGGCTGTTTCATCTCCCAAACCCCAGCCCACACCACTTTAGATTTTACTGTCGCTGATGTGCTGCCCATCAGCTTGCTAAGCAGCCTGTAACAAGGTAACAGAAAAGTGGAGCCCACACTGCTCTTTGGGGAGCCAGAGGAGATCTAATGTTTTAGAAATGCCTACCCACAGACAATAGTTCAGAGAAAAGCTGTTTGGAAACAAAGGGTTCAGGAGTTGGGAAATATTTGCAGAAGAAATCATTTTCTGCAGTACTTTGCTTTCAGAGTGCAATGGATGAACAAGCCTCTCTTGAAGGAACTGAAGAAGAAAGTTTTGCAGACACCCAAAATGAACTTGTGGCCTGTTTTGTTTGCAAAATATTGGTTTTCCCCTGAAAAATAAATCTCTATTTGGGGTGCAGGTTCTTAGCCTGCCTATAGCATGGACTATTTTTTCCTTAACACCCCTATGCAATTTATCCCTCGAGGTGTCTTTATCACAAAACCATCCAAGCACGCAGGATAACTGATGAGCTGTGGATGGAGACAAACACAAGAGGTGTTCCTGCAAAGTTTCCTTGGCCCTGCCTGCACTGCTGCCAAAGAAACTCCTCTCCAGGCTGCTGCCAGGGTTTGGTGACTCTCAAAGGTCTGGCTGGGATGCTCCTGGACAGGTTGTCACAGGAGCAGGGCTCAGAGTGCTCCAGACATGGAGCTTGCACCAGTTTTTTGGGCATCCCCTGCTCCAGTGTGGACTCCTCCAGGAGCTGCACGTGGATCTCTGCATCCCCCTGGACCTCCATGGGCTGCAGGGACACAGGGGAATTGCCTGGAAATGCTTTTTAACACTTTAACAACTCCCTCTTTTATTTAACTGCACTTTTCTCCCTCTTTTCCCCCACAAACATTGGAGATGAGCTTACATTTCCCAAGGAGATTTCAATAGGGTTTTACAGACAGGGAATTTACCACTCGTGACTGTGAGTACTCTTGGTGGAAGTCTCAGGGTTGCACTCATGTAACCATGGAACAAAAATGACATTTTGACTATCTAAATGCTCGTAGGCAGGCCACAAATAAATGATTATTCACAGAAATTACGGGCAGCATTATCTCAAACAACAAACACATTCAAGAACATCCAGGCAGCCTCACAGATAGTTTGCAAACAGATAAAAGGCCAAACACTTCCATTCAGTTACTTGCTGTAGATTATTCACGCAGCTCTAATAACAGTCCCCTGTCTCCATGAGCCTGCATCAGATGCAGTCCAAAACTGGGATGGTGGTGAAAGCTCCCACTCTATCATCATGAAAACCCAGAGTTGAAGCCTTCTTCTTTTTTTTCCCCATTCATTTCTACCAAATAAAAGCAAAAGATGAGATTATCTTCACAGAGTTTGGTTTGGAGTTGCTTCATTTCAGTGGCATGCAGATATTTTCCCTGTGGTTTTGCAGGGTGACCAGGAACACCTGTTGAGTTTAAAAGAAAAGCACAAAACCCCTGCAGAGCTGCAGTTTTGTTTGGTTAGGTTTGGGATTTTTCACCCTGTTTTTGAGGTTCTGACAGCGAGCACAGCTCGCAGGGGGCATTGTTTGGGAGCTGTAAAAGAGCACTAATTGCTGCTGAGGGGTGCCTGGTTGCACAGGATATGATAAATGACTGCACTTCGTGCAGCCATCAGGCTCTGGGCCAAACACCCTCAGCGTGTCTCAGCCTCCTCAGAGGTGCCACTCACCCCACAGCTGTCCCCCCTCCCTTGCAGGTGCCACAAAGTCCTCCCACACCGTGCTGGGCTCAGCCAGCTGGGCTGCACACCCAGCACCCCTGGGGCAAGGGCAGCAGGCACCCCCTGTGAGGCAGGGAGGTGGGAACCAGCCCTGCCAGCCTTGGGGTGCCCAGCAGGGCTGCTCTGGCTGCAGGCACCTCAGCAGGTTGGGCTCCCTGCTTCGAGGCCATCCTCTTCACCCTTGGTACTCAGCCTGGCTGAAGAAAGTGATTTGAGCTGGTGGTGTGCACTGCTGTTTGCTTGGAAATGCTCCCATCTTCCTCTTGGAAGATGTTGGTCACACCTTCACGTTTTCCAGGACCCAGAGGGTGGTTTGTTCTCCTTCACCTCAGGGGTTTCCAGCAGTGCTGTGCTCTGCACCCCAAAGCAGTGCCTGGGGGTCTGCCAGTCCCTGCAGGGGATGTGCAGGGCATGGGGGTCGAGTCAAGGGTGCAAGTCAGCCCCACAGAGCTTTAATTTGGTTTTTGGACTGGCATGGGTGAAATTCAAAGGCATCCTTGCACTGCACATTGGCTGGGCTGGTGGAAGAGCAGAAGGGCAGGTGGAGAAGGGCTGGCAGAGATGTCCTGCCTCAGCCAGCTCCTCTGCCAAGGGAGCACAGCACCTGCAGGGCACTGGAAAAAGGCTCTTCCCTCCTGTTGATCCAAGCAACCCCTCTGTGTTTCCTCCCACCTCAGTGTTCCCACTTTCCCTGCTCTGTGGGAGAAACCTGTGCTGGCTCTCCACATCCAGGAGAGAATGCCATGAAGCTGTTACTCCCTGAGGGATGAGCTGCCTGCCAGCCCAGGCAGGAGCCCATGAGGATTTTAGCCCATGGGCTCAACCAGTTCAACTTAAGGGAATTGCTGTGATCCCCTGAGGAGATCTGGTGTGCTTGCAGGACAAATCAAACTGTATTAGTCCAGAGGGGGCAGGGGGTTCCAGGGCCCTCTTTACTCCCACCAGCATTTTGGAGTCCTCACTGTCCTCCCAGGACAGCAATTGCCCACGATGGTCATGACTGACTTGCTCTGATGGAGGGTGAAACCTCTGCAGGGAGATCCATCCATCAAAGCAGCCACTCCTGGATGGATCCTGTCATTTAAGGGTGGACCTGTTCCCCAGGTCACCACTGAACATGAGACAGAGGCTCACAAGCTGTTCCTGGGGTTTGTTGCTCTCTGTTCCAGAAGAGAGGGTGGTGGTAGAGACTGGAAAGTGCCTGGTGTGCTCTGGCAGAGCAAACAGCCCCGTTAGAGAGCACAACTGCCTGCTCTCCTGCAGCTCTTCATGAATGATGGAGCAGGGTGTGTTAAAAGCATGTTAACTTGCCGAGATTCCTCTCAAGTGCCTGTTAGAGCGAGACTTTTACCAGCTGGCCTGTTTTAAAGGGAATCAAATTACACGCCAAATTGTGTTTAAAATCACAGGCAGGCCAATGCGTTTTCTGGTGGGGCTTGTTTTCTTCACTCTTACCTACTGGAACAGGCAAACCAGTTTTAGCTCAAGTTGCAGGGTGACTGTGTCAAAACTCAGTTTGGGACCCCACAGAGGACAGGCTCCTCCTTAACTGCAAAGAGAAAAGAGAGGCAAGAAGTGAGGAAAACAAAAAGTGAGCTCACAGGAACACCATGTCTGATGCCTTGGGCTTCACCTCCTGCCTGCCTGGGACACAGCAACTCCTTGAGCTCAGGTAAGTCATGGATGTGTAAACAAACAACACAGACCCACCTGAAAATGTCCCAGACCTTGAAGTCCTGGCATCAAGAAGCAGGAAATGGTTTAAATTACATACGTCACCGAGGTTGGTTCTTTGCTTGTTTTCCTTTAGAGTCATCTTTTATTAACTATTGCTGTCCTGAGCAAGGCACAGCCACAAAAAGAGCACTGCTGCCCATCCTCTCCACTGCCTCTTGGCCTGGAATATGAGCAGCTTTTGTTGAACCAGGGCTGGGCACACGGGCTGCTCAAACAGAAAACTCTTTGGAAAACAGGAAGTTTCCAAAATAAAGTCTTAATTGTTGTTGGGGGAAAAGAATCTGTTAACATGAGAAGCAAACGTTTTTACACAATGACTGTCACAAACATGAAAGCCTTGCAGATGAAAGTTAAAACATGTTAGGTTTTGATCAAAAATATTTTATGAGTTGCAAGACGTTTTCTTAAAAATATTCATTCAGCTGAAAGCCTGATTTTTCAATCAAAAAATTAACAGTGAAGCAGCCAGGCACAGAAAATTCAAATTACACTCCAAATGTTCTCCTTGTGTGTCAGTATAACTGGAGGCAGAGTAAAATGGCCTGGAAGATCAGCAGCAATAGGTTAATATTTAACATGGGGAGGCTGTCAGGAGCTGCCACACAAAGGCAACACTTCCCTCCCCAGCCTGCACACACCAGCTCTTTGGTGGCAGAGCCAGTGCCAGCAGCAGGATGTTTGGGCAGTTCCAGAGTAATAGAACTCCACGGAATGGCAAGTTTGGACAATGCAGACCAACTCTGTATAGAGGTCTCCTCCTCCACCATCACCTTTTCCAGCAGAATGACAGCTGCCCCAGGGATGTGGTGGGAGAGCTGAGTTTGGGAGCACAGCATCACCGGGGCAGGCTCTGAGTACTTAAAAAAAACAGCACAGGCAGCCAAAAACACTGTGACGGGAACCGTGGATCCTGCCGAGGCATCCCCAGTGCAGCGGCCAGCTCAGGCTCCTGGAGAAGGAGGAGAAGGAAGGTGAGGAAGGCGCCCTTCCTCTCCGGGATGCAGCAGCTCCGCTCCCTGCGCGGCTCCAGCACTGAGCGCGGGGCTCCCTCTGCTGAGGCTGCCACACAAGCGATGTCACCAGGGCTTCCAAAACCCTCACCTCACCCTCCGAGCGGGCAGCAGCCACAGCAGGACTTCTCACCCTCCTCCTCCATCAGGACAGAAAGAGCTGGAGGTGTAGGACAGGACAAGGCCAGAGCTGGGGGAATTCTGCCTGGATAAAGGCGTACCCATGTGTGCACCCGCCGTGCTGCCAGCACCTGCACATCTCCAGACTCTTGTTAAAGGTCACTGGTGCGGTTCCACTGGAGGATGAGGCTCAGTCAGCCTCCCTGCCTGGGCTCTGGAACTGCCAGCAGCTGCTGAACACCTCTCTGGTTCATCCATCCCTCACCTGCAGGGATGCTGTGACCAGGATTCAATGACCCCTCAGTTTCAAAGTAGATTTTGGAGGCTTCTGTATCAGAACAAGTGTTGTTCCAGATAGAAGCTGAAACACGGCATGAAGTGGCAATTTTATTTTGTGATTCTTCCGTGTTATACCAGAAAAAATGTTAAAGAAAATAAGAATGAGCTGCTGGAGATGCTGAGCTCTTTTCTTTCTCATTGTTACATTATTCCTCACTTGGCTACACTTCATAAATGTACTCCTCTGGTCTCAGAGCCTTTTATTTCTACATATCCTCCATTTCCTTCCCTCTCATATCATGGCTTTTCAAAGCACAGTTCTTTCCCATCACTAAAAAAAAAGTGCCTTCCACTTCCCAAAAGGCATTCTTATCTTCCTGTAGCCCATAGAAAAACCTGAACCATCCCTTCCTTGTTTCCTCCTTTAACCATGCCCAGGTCTTCTGATTTCTATTTCTACCAAGCAATCTAACTAATCTCTGCAGGGAAAATCTCACGCCTAGGCTTGCCAGGAGATCCACTTGAGATGTTTAGCCCCATATTAGATCCTTTCTCTCCTTGAGTCAAGCATTTGGTACCCACAAGTAAAGTGGATTAATCTCACACCTTCTGTAAGGTACAGCACAAAACAGTAAAGCTCCAAAACACTGCTGGCCTCTAAGGGCATTGCTGCAGGACCCCAAATTTCTGTGACCTCCTCTCATCCCTCCTGCTCAGAAATGCCAAGGTGCATCCTTTATTATTTTATGAAGGCTGTTTGAGCAGATTCATGGTGGTTTTTGACAAGCTTTCTGACACCTCTGTTCCTCAGCTCCAGACCTTCTGAGCTCAGTGCTGCAGCAGCAGACTGCCTGGAAGTCCTGCAGGTTTTCCCCTCAAAACCCATCAACACTGCCCCATAACCAGAGAGGAGGACTGGGAGCAGCCTTTTTGCCCATTCCCTGCCCAGGCTGAGCAAGTCCCCTCTGTCTCCAGCCCTCCCTCACTGTTTCCAAAACATACCCCAGTTCAAAATGCCAGCTCTGGAAATTTAACAATAAAGAATCTCAAAGCCCTGCCTCTATATTTTGCCACCACAGTAACAAGAGAGCAGAAAATATCCCAGTCCCTGAGATATTTATACTGCCAGCACGGCTGCAAAGTGTATCTGTGTCTTAAAAAAGAGGGAGCTGAGGCATGGGAGGATTAAAGGCTATAGTTAAACCACCTACTGAGGCATCTGTAAGAGACTTATATTTCTATGATTTGGAAGACTGAAGGAGTGTTTAGACCTCCTGTTCCCAGGCTGCCAGGCTTTGGCTGCCTGCAAGGAGTCATAAAAAAGAAGAAAGAGTTTTATTCTGTTCCCTTCTCTGACTAACTTAGCACAAAGCAACACATCTCACTCACCATATTAAAAAAAAAAAAAAAATTCTCTTGCCTGGAGAGCAGGAGCTGAGAACTTCTCATTGCTCCTTTTTTAGCCCAGACCTCATCTTCCAGCAGCTACAGCTGTGCATGATTCACTGCAGATAACAGGAGAGCACTGGCAGGAGCAGATTCAAAATCCCATCTGCCTCTGCCTCAGTCCATCACTGCCACTAACATTTCATTAGCTCACCACCTCAGAAGCAGGGCTTGCTCAGCTGAAGAACATCCATCACCCTGCTGCAGGCAGCCCAGAGCAGGGCAACTTGATTATCCCTGCACCCTTTCAATTACTTTGTCTAGATCTTGAAAGATACTCACCGTGGGCTGCTTTTACGAGCTTGTTTGTAAAAGCAGCACTGCCCCCTAAATACACTTGTCAGCTGTCTTTCCAAGCTGGTA
The DNA here is from genome assembly GCF_021018805.1 of Prinia subflava. Taxonomy (NCBI): domain Eukaryota; kingdom Metazoa; phylum Chordata; class Aves; order Passeriformes; family Cisticolidae; genus Prinia; species Prinia subflava. The sequence continues at coordinate 8,016,166 of NC_086250.1, read as the reverse complement.
AGGGGGCTGCAGCTCAGTCCAAGGAGGGTAAGAACACAGACAATGGACTGATATTGGGTAGAAAAACACTGCAGTGTCTTGGGACCAATCTATTTCAGAAGCTCCTAAGACAAATCATTTTCAATCCCTTCCAATAAGATTATCCATCACTTCCATCTACAGAGACTCACACCTGACAGGCCATGGGCCTCCACACAGATTTCAGGCATATTGCATAAAAATACACCATCCATTACATCTGAAAAGGCAGGATTTAACCTCTCTCAGGTGTCAGAACTACAACCTTTTCTAAGCCAAGTTCACAGTTTAAGGAAGGGCTGAACACTTCGAAAGAGTAAAGTCCACAGTGTTAAAACTACAGCTGCCCATGGGGAAAATAAATCACCAAATCTACCTCATTTCACAAAAGAACCCACTAAGGATATTTCCTTCCTCTCCTCTTCCCTGAAGTGCTCACATGCTAAATGATTCACTGGAGAATGTACAGGAAAAAAGGTCATGCAGTATTAACAACAGGAGACACCTCCATTTTCCTTTCCTGAGCATTTTGAAATTCCCATCACTTCAGTCCTCCAGAGCACCAGCTGCACAAACCAACACAGCACCACAGGCTCGGGAGGAGCTGGGGTTGATTTGCAAACCAAGGCTGGTGCCAGCAGAGGTGTTTCTGCATGGTGCTGGTTTGGAAGAAGAGAAACAGCACTGTCATGGTGCTGAATTCCATCTGGATATGTGGGGCGTGGAGGGAGAGATGAGCTGGGACAGATCATGTGTGCTGTGGCCCCAGCACAAAGCTGCCAGCAGTGACATTTGGCCTCTCTTCTCAAGGCCAGTGCCAACCACAAAGCTGAGGGACAGGCAGAGGCCAAATTTTACCCTCAGATGTTGATGTCAGCAGGGTTTGTGCATGAGGACAGAGGTCAGCCCCAAGTCTTTCTGTGCAGAGCATTCCAGGTGTCTGTTGAGCCAGCTGTGCCTCACCTGCTGCTCAGCAGCAATGGGAGCAACTGTGATTTTTTGTTCTTGCTCATGAAGGCTTGAGCAGAGCTGAACTACACTGGCATGGGACAATGTAAGTGAGAGCAGAGTCCAGGCCTCTTCTATGAAAGCAAATCCAGAAATCCCTCTAAAAATAGAGAACTGTGGCATTAGAAGCCAGGCCCAGAAATGCTACCAGAAAAGAGAAGACAGGATGAAATCCAACAGCTCTCTTGACTCAGCTTTTTCTGAAGATCTTCATCTGCTGCACTTTTTCACAAAATTGCAAGGCCAGTTTTGCTCTCCAATGCACTGGAGTCAGACCTAAGCTACTTTATTTATTTTGGGGTGGTTATTCCAGACTTAAACTTAGCACAGAATTTAGCCCCATTTAACACATCACCAGCTCCCCAGCTGTCACCCAGCTCAGTGCATTTGTTTAATCTGCAACTGCTGTTGTCTCGACAGTACTTCTATAATAATAATTCTCCTTTCCTGAAATCTCATTATAGCAGTGCAGGCATCTCTGGCCCTTGGTGCTGCAAGAAAAGAGTGTGAATGTGTGAGACAGGGAAGATGAATGAGACAATACAGCCTCTTGAAGAGCCACCACCTCCTCCACCCAGTCACTGGGAAGGCTTAATAGGCAAATGCAGGGGAAAAAAAGGGTTTCAGGGAAACCTGGTTGTGGTTGCCACTGTCACTGCATGGATTCGATGATTCTGCATTGACAGTCTTGACTCCACCACCCTCTGAAGCAGAGAAGCACGTTCCTCCAAAGGGCAGTGACCAACCCAGTTAAGCTGTTACCTCTCTGATTTTAAAAAATGAGGCTTCAGACTCAGGAGTCCGAGTGGGAGGAGGCGTGAAAAGCCCCCGGTGCCCGTGGGCTGTCCCGGTCCCCGCGGGGCAGAGGAGCCGTGTGGGGATGCGGCGGGGCCGGCGGAGCATCCCCTGCCGGGCCGGGGCCGCGGGAGGGCAGCAGCGATCCGCGATGCGATCCGGAGCTCGGGGAGCTCGGTAGAGACAACCAGCGGAGCTGCTGCGGGGTTTGTCTGGGTGAATGTGGGGAAAATCACAGTGGGGTGCCGCTCAGAGAGCGGCAGGGCAGCCTTGGCAGATTTTCGCTGCGTCTCTCTTCTGGTTTATGAACCCTTCGGGTCGAATTCCCGACGGAATTCCTTCTTGGCCAGGAGGTTGGGACAAGGAGCAGATCCCTCTGAACATCGCAAGCTGACTATGGACAGTAAATGACAATAACCACCTTCGGCCACTGTTTTCTCTGTCCCTTTGGAATTATACATTTCTCTCTTGTGCAGTTTCATTCATGTGAGAATTTTCTCTGCCACTATTGTGAAAACCTGTTGTGAAGATAGGGGAGAGGTGGAAGTCCCTGTGATGTGCATCCTTCTCTGTCCTCCTCCAGGCAAGCTGAGAGCTGCCGGGGCCCTGCTGGAGCCGCTCCGAAGAGCCACAGATGCCTGTGAGCTCTCCCAGCTCTGGAACCCGTCCCAGAAAGGATTCATGACCTGGGTGCTGATGCTCAGAGAGGGATTTACATCCTGACACAGGTATCACCGCACCAATGGCCCTGCTCTGTGAGGTCACCCTGGGATCAACATCCCCGTGCTCCACTCAGGGGGAGAGCAATGTCCCCACAGCCACCCCCACCTCCCTGCCCCATCCCACCCTCCTCTGGCTCTGGGATTGGGTGTGCAGCCCCTGCTTCACCCAGGGAAGGCAAAGGGTCTGAGTCCAGCAGTGCCGCTGTTGGCACTTCAAAGGGTGACTCCATTTGGGCTGATCGCAGACAGGATCCAAACGAGGGGCTGGAGAGCCTCACAAATAACTTCAGTTCTCTGTGCAGTGAGGGGAAAGAAATTACCGCATCTCCTCAAGAAAGAAAACCTGGTGTCCCCAGTGAGTGATAGATGATGGCTATTTTTGTAACAGACATGTATAATGGCTTCACAGTCATTTTTAAAAGCAAATTCGGAGGTGAGGGGGGGAAACAGCCAATATGTGGCAAAGCCTGGTGTCCATTCTCAGGGCTTGTCCATCATTTGTTGTATTTTTGTGTAAAATAAGTAAGTTGTTCCCCCCCCCCCCCGTCCTCCTCCCCACCTTTTTTTTCTTTTCCCCAATGGTAATGTTAAGCCAGGAAATAAGCTGACTTGCTAATGGCACATTAGGAAGCCTTGAGGCTGGAGCACCTCTCACATTCTCCCAAAAACACATTGCACAGTATTCAATCCACCAACTGAGCATTCTGCAAATGCCAAAAATCACTCGAGCAAGTTTCCAAAGCCTGTGCGTGGCTTTCTGACACAGGAGTTGCTTGTTCTGCCAGCTGAGGTTCACAGTGGGGTGGCATTTGGAACTAGCCCTGGAAAGGCTGATGGATAACCATGCTATGGCTATCAGCAGCACTGTCAGGGATGCTGGGAGAGCTCCACTCAGGGGTGGTTTATCAGTTGCCATCCTTTGACCTCTGGGGCTCTGCAAGGGTTGACTCATCAGTTTTTAACCCTGGAATAAGTTATTTCTGTAAACAACCTTAGGATAAAGCCTGACCTTGTTTCCTTTGGGTAACTCAACCAGACAACTTCAGAGGAGGAAATCACCTCCCTCCTGAAGTCAGGGGGAGCCTTTTTTAATGGTTTTAGCAAGATTGCCATCAGGCTCAAAACAAACACACCTGTAGCACTTCTGGGGTGTGTTTTCCTTGTAAAACCACTCTGCTGCACCTTTGGAGGGAACAGGTGGACCTGGTTTTCCAGCAGCAGCCAGCCTTGACCAGAGGAGTGTGAACAAGGACAGCTGGAGCACATGGAACTCCCAAACTCAATGCCAGATTTGCTGAACAGACTCCATCACAGTATAGGCAAGTGTCTGTGTTTAAAAAGGCAGCATGAGAAAGGAAAGGGCATAAGATGAGAAACTTGTGGGGACCCCTCAGTCTCCTTCACCAAAGATGAGACAAGGCAAGGATTTTCTGAAAAATACCTGAAAACATGTAAAAATGTTTAGGGGAATGCAAAATCTTGGTGATTATTCAGAAGAGTAAAATTTCAAAATTTCAAGGAAGTCCTATTTCATTATTTCCCTAGGCCAAGTGAGAAGCATGTTCTCTGCACTGGCCTGGGTGATAAGGAATCAATTCACAGCTCTATCATTTCACTTCCTTTTGCTTCGGTCTCCCCAAGCATAAGACAGAGCTCATCAGAATTGAGCCCAGATTCTGGCAATCTATTTTCTCATTGCTCTCCTCAACACAGCAAGCCTCTCGTTCTATTTTCAGGAGACACTTCAGCACCAAAGAGACTAATTACCTCTGCTGCAAGGAAGGCTTGGTCTCTTCAAAGCTGAGTTCATTTTTGGCTCACAGGACAAAATGTTCTGTAAAACTCTTAGCTGGGTGAAAGAGGCTGAGAACTAAGGGCTACTGTCTGACAGGATGTGGCAGGATGCCTCTGTGGCTGCAGCAGGTCTGTGTGGTGCAAGAGACAGCTTTGGGGTAAGATCATGTGTTTAAATACCTGTCCTTTTGAGGCTCCTGCCTGACCCCTGAGCTGTGTGCCAAGCTGGAGCACACACTCAGGGCTGGGCATGGCCCTGCCCTGACCAAGCATGAAACACAGCAGCTGAAAAACAACTCCTCTCACCTTCCACATCCCTGGGAAAACAGATCTGCCCTTGGCAAGAGTATCACCTTTGCAGTGTGGATGTAGAGCCAGTTCCCATCTCTGCAGCCACTCAGGTGAAGCTGATGTAAGGCAGGGTTGGCACTGTGGGGAACTAATCCTGCCTATTGATAAGCATGTTAAACTTCTAGTGGGGATAGCTTTTCCAAGGAAAGCCATGGAAGCCTGCAGGGATCCAGGCTTCTTATCTGAAGGTAAGCAGATGAGAGCAATTCATAAATTTGGGGTTCAGTGGGGGCTGTTTTGCTTTGGTTTGGTTTAAGGCAAGCTCACATCCCCAGTTCTGCTCTATACAAGGCCCCCAAACTACACTGACCACATCTGAGCCATCCTGGGTTCTCTGGCCCTATAGGAAAGCAGAACAGATTTTGTTCTGCTGAGCAGGAGGTAGCCACCCCAACAATCAAACCAGTCATGTTCAGCCAAGAGTGTGTACAGGCTGAAATATTAAATTGTGACTCTGTTTTTCCTAGCGCTGGATTTTCCCTGTTCCATGTGCTTGCCATAGCTCCCTGCCTGTTCAGGATTCCCTGACTGGCATTGCCAGCAATCCTTTCTGTCCTCAGCCTCTTGACCTGACATCACCACATGACTGGAAACTCTTCCTGAGTAAGAGGCAAGGGATCAATGTCTCCAGGGAATGAGTTCCTCTTTGAGGCTACTACAGACCTTACTGCTGCTTCTCAATGAGTGTCTCTCCATCAGTCCTGCTCTCTTTCAAACATATGCATTAATTCAAGGAGCTGTGGCAGCCTCAGCCACAGAGATCTGACTCATCCCAGCTGCTCTGTGTGCATGTAGGTCACATGGAATGACATCCATTGGGATGCACAGTACAATATATTCACCCCAAGGCCAGTGACTCCAGCTTTGCATGGGGAAGAGGCAAAGTAAATGAGTTCATAACAAGCTTTAATTGAACAGAAACCAAGACATCCCCCTACATTCCCGAACACCAGTGATAGTGAGTCATATTTCCTCAGGCAAGTTACTGTTTTCCACACCAAGCCCATACAAGGTGTTCCCAGAGCTCGTTATCCCAGAATTTTCCTTTCTTTTCACATGCCTGTGCTCAGACCCCAGAGGGGCAAGGTCAGAGCTCGGAGGGGTCTGAGCACAGCTAAGAAAGGATATGGTTTTAGCTCTGTTGTGGAGCATTTCTCACTACTGTCTAAACCACTGCTGGGATTTAAACAGGTGAAAACAACAAACAGGACAAAACAAAAAGCCCCGCTCTTGGTGGACTGCCCTTTAGTGGCACAATTCACACTGAGGGATCCTTGTCCATGCCTGAGACAAAACCAGGCTGAAATGCAGCATTCTTAGAGAGCCTGGAGTCATTCATGCACTGGTCCAAGTTCTTGAGACCCTGAGCCAAATCCAGCCCCAGGACAGCCAGTGGAGATGAGTTTAACCAGAAACAAGCTGGGGTTTGCCAGGGGGCTTCAGTGGACAGCAGCTTCACTTCAGCCCAGTGCAGATTCTCCTGATCAGACTTTGGCCAGAGACTTTAAACAATGGCTCCAGAACTGCACCTCTGAGGCACCAACAGAGGCAGGAATTTAAGACAGACTTTTCCTGGTGCAACCCCAGAGCTGCCTCCAGCCGCCTGGGGCTGGTGACATTTGTGCACTGAGCCCCAGAGCCTGATCCTCTGAACAAAACAGAAAAGTCAGGATGACAGAATATCCTGAGTTGGAAGGGACCCATAAGGACTATCAAGGCCAGATCAGAATTTAGCCCTGTGCAAAAATGGCAATGATTTCCCCCTGCAAACACAGACTCCACGTGGAGTTGCACCCCAAGGAGTAACTAAGCTATAATGATCCCAATACACAGAAGGCACAACACTCCACACATTTTGATTTGCACCTATTATCTCTCATCCTTCATAGGATTTATTTCTCTTCTCCCCCTCTCCACAGCAAACCTTCTGGTGGTGAACCCTTTTGTCACTTGTCGAGTGTCAGTTGGGGTATTTGCCACCTTTGTCTGGGGTTTGTCTCTGGATTCATTGGCAGGAATAAAAACTGCCTTAATAGCAGGAATGTGACAGGTGCCAAAAAAAAAAAAATAAAAACACAACCAAAACTGAGATTTAGTTCCGGGTTTGGTCAAAAAAACCCTACACGATAAAATCAGATCGATGCTGAATGAAAACTACTTTGCCCTGCAAAAGCAGTTCCAGCAGCAGCTGTGGCTCTGGCAACATCAGATTTGGAATAGCAGGGGTGGTTTGGGGAAAACTTGAGAAAAGTGCTTAGGTCTTGTCAGAAAACAAGTCTGCAAGCAATAATGACTTGATGCCTCAGGCTCTCTGGATATACTGAGGGAGGGGTACATCCCCACCCTCTTCCAGTTTATCAATACCAAAATGATGTGCTCAGATTTTACATATATTTTATTTTGTTGCTTGACCAATCCAACAGCCACTGGAGAAGATAATGTAAGCAAAGCTCATGGAAAAATTAGTTTTAGTATCACTAAATACACCAAATCCTCATCCTTAAGGAGAAAGTGAATCCCAAAACAGCTGTCAGGGTTTTATGCTTTCTTTGAAAATATGGTGCATTTACAACTGCCAAAGATTCCACCCCTCAGCTGGAGGAACTGAGGTGTGAGTCTGCTGAGCAGTTTCCATCTCCCTGGGCAACACTTGCTCAACACAGATGTCAGGCAATTTTCCTTCACCCTCCTGCACTGTCAGTAAAACCAAGCTGGAAAGTAGGCAAAAATTACAATTATCTTCCTCTAACACTGACAGTCACAGGGAGGAAAATAGGTTTTTGAGGTTTTTGGGGGGTTTTCTTGTTTGTTGGTTTGGTTTTTTGTGTGTGTGTGTTTGTTTGTTTGTTTGTTTGTTTGTTTGTTTGTTTGTTTGTTTGTTTTTTTAATAACACCCAGCTTGCTAGGAAAAACCCAGCAAATTCTGAAAAACACTGTGTGAAGTATCTGGCAATGAAGCTTGTGTACAGCCAAGCTGCCATCACTATTGCCATTCTCTAACAGGGCAAAGGCACACTGTAGGTGTATTTAGAAAGTCATACTACCAGCCCAAACTTCATAAAATTTTTGGTTTGTTTATAAAAATAACTTCCACTGAACCTCAGTACAATCCTTTCTCCAGGAGTTTTCCCAACCTCCAATGCACTGTGCTGAGATGATTTTCTGAAATTTATTTATTAGTTTAGAGTTCTATTTAGCATTTTTCCTAGCATTTGTTCAATCTCTCCTCAATTTCACATGAAATCCTGCACCCACACCCTCCTTTGGCAAGGAACCCCAGGAGGCTGCACCCACAATTTGAGGACTTCCCTCTACTCCCCTTCCTCGTGTTCTGAACCAGGGTCTTTCATGTGATGCTCCCTTCCAAGTTCCTCCACTGGAAGATGAACAGACAATTCCTGATGTCATTGTCCATCTCATTCAGTCAAAAAAATCTGCCCACACTTTACCTATTTCTAGCCTAGTCTATTATTCTGTGTTTCTGACCTGGTTCCCAAGGTGCCCACTCCACTGTTAGTAATGTAACTTGAAAGTGTAAAATATAGGAAACTGAACTATACCATGGCAATTAGTGGGGAAAAAAACCACATTGATTATTTCTTCTTTGACAGTGTTTTTCAACAAAAAACTGTACTTTTTCTCCACTAAAGACACTTAGGAAAAAAAAAATTTAAAAATATACTTGGAGTTCTCCATTGGAAAAATGAGGGAAAACAAAGGAAAACAGCCAGCCTTTGTTGGTTCAGTTTGCCAACGCATTTCAAGTCAGAAATCCCAAAATAATAGAAATCCATGCTCCAAACAAATTTCTTGCTTAGTTCACAGGCAGAAAGTTTCTCAGGACTAAAATGATCCCTCCCTTCCTTGAACTTGCAGTGTAATACAATTTATGCAGCTGTTGTAATTCTGCTGGGAAAACGTTGGTGAGAGACGACTGATTAAGATTTGGGGAGGGTTGTTATTATTCCAGCTTGCTTAATAAAGTGTATGTGACAGAGGAAATGGTCTTGGTGCCATTCCCTAGAAAACAAGAAAGTGGCCGAATTTCAAATCGAGGGCAAAGCAGGGGAATGGACCAGGCTGTCTGAGTTTCAGTATCCACATGGGAATTATAAAAAAAAAAAAAAAAAAAAAAAAAAGAGAGAGAGAGAGGCACAAATTCCCGGAGGAAACTAGTTAAATATTCTCCCCACCTCCCTCCTCTTATTCATTCGCTCCGTTCCTTTCAATCGGCGGGGTCCCATGGCGACCATCGTGGGAGAAAAGCATCCTCTCCAGCCGCCGCGCTCGCCATGGCAACCAGCACGTCAGCGCCGGCAGCCGGGCCCCGCCGCGGGCCGGGGGCGGCCCAGCCCCGGGGCCCTCCCGGTGTCCCCTCGGTGTCCCCCGCTGTCCCCTTAGTGTCCCCCGCTGTCCCCGGTGTCCCCGGTGCGCCCGGCGCTGTCCGCGGTGCTGACGGCCCCGACGGGGCGGGCGCGGCGCCGGGACCCGCCGGGGGCGGCCGCAGGATCCGCATCCCACAGGCACAGAAGGAGCTGGGCAGCGGCCACACGGCAGAGCGTCATTTCTCCTCCGCTGAAGAAGAGGGGGAACAGCCCGGGCTCCCCTCGGGCGGCTCTGCGGGGCCGGGGGCAGCCCGGGGATCCCAGCATGAGCGGGACCTTCCCGGAGGAGGCTTCGCTCGGGATACCCAGCAGAGCAAGCAGGAGAGCGGCGCCGCTGGGATTGTGCTCCAGAGCAGGTACGTGGATGCACAGGGGCTGTGCTGAGCACCGCTGTAGCTAGAGGGGTGAGTCTCCCTGCGGAGGCAGATGATATATTTTGCAGTAATTTATCTTGCGTGTATTTACTTATGTGCATTTAAATCACTCGGGGACTAGCCAGGAGGACTCATTCCTCAGGAGAAAATATTCTGTGGGGCTGGAATTTTAAGCTTATTCTGCTGAAAGCAGGGGGGTTGTAGAATTACTGCAGAATAACTCCCTATATTTTCTGGACAGATCTCCATTCTCTCTATGTATATTCATTATCTTTCAATTATGTTACTTATTTGTTTGAAACAATGTCCTGACATCATCAGTTCAGTGAAAACAGAAAATTATGGCAATGGAGCGGACTGATCTGCTCATCTGGTTTTTTCTGTCTCTACTTTCAAACAGCTCCTTCCTTCCCCAGGTTATTGCTATAGAACAGCTGCTTTTGCACTTTTCAGTCATTAATTTGAAATCATCCTTTCTGAAAGCGCTGTCTCCCTTTTTCCATGTGGGTGCCTTGGTGCAGCTACTGAGGGAAACCCCAAAGGCAGAGCAATCTTTGCTTATCCATAGCCAGCACAGGCAAGAGGGCTGCTCTGCTTTAGCTAATTCAGGCACAGACTCTCTAAGAATGCACAGCAATATTTCCCATCTATCCAGCTGGCCTCCAGCATGTCAAACAGCATGTTGGCTCCATGGAGAAACAGGGAAGTAAAGCTGCCTTCTGCTTTCAAAAGGCCATTTGTGTGTATGAGGCAGGATCCAGAGGCCTTTTTTCCTGGCAAAGGTTCTCAGATGTGGTTCTTGAAGGTTTGTTGTTAAAGTCACTCTTAACCGCTTAAACAAGTGGCTTAGTTTGCAGAAAAACTGGTTGCCAACCCCTTAAAAGCTTATTTGGGTGTCTAAATATGGGGGGTTTTTGAAACTTGATTTAGGAAGAAGCTTGATTTCTGATTTATTTTAAGCATCCTGGTCTCAGATGAGTCAGTAAGGGGAGGAATCTCTACACCTTAGACACATTTGGGGAGCTGTGCTCCTTGTCTCAAAGTAAGAGCTTGCAGGCTCTCACTCCCCCGCAGCTCTCCTGTGAGGCCTCTGCTTGCAGAGCAGTGCAATTCCCACACCTGGGTCACACTGCAGACTTCCAGCTGCATTTTCCTTTGCAGCCCCACTGGGCATCCTCTCCCAGGTGTTTAACAGAGAGCAGTTTCAGTCAGACAACACAGAACAAACCCCTAACATCCTCAGATGGAGTCGGCTCACCCTCCCCACCAGTTCTCCCAGCACCAAAACATGATGCAGTCCTTGTGTGTTTGGGATTTCTGCATTCCAGCAGTTTCCATCTTCCCCTAGACTTTCCCTCTGGCAGGCAGCAAACACAGTTCTTGCAACAGGCACCCTGTCCACAAAGGCATCTCCAGACCAGGGGCTATCAGCAGGCTGACACCTTGCCTCAGTGGCTTCTCCTAGGCTGCTTTTATCCTCCCTGAGCCTTGCCCAACAGAGAGACCCCCCTTCCCACAATCAAATCCACATCTGGCATTTCCAGCTTTGGGCTGTGCATGGCCTTCAGCCCTCCCAGCTTCTCCTCCAAGCTGCTGTAGGAAGACTGAAATGCTCTTCCTAATGGCTGTATCCTCTGGCAGAGGCCCGTGTGAATGTGTTCTACTGCCCATGCAGGTCTGCTCCTCTTATTCCTACCAGATGAGTCCTCCTGGAAGCATCTCTGGTTATAAGCCACCACTGCCACCCCACTCTCTGTCACCATGAGTGTGAGCATGAGAGGTGTCCTGTGAGCACCAGGTCCATGTTACCAGGAAGGGTCAAGAGCCACATGACAGGAACTCTCCCATCCCAGCACAAACCTCCACACCAGTGCAAAAATCCTGTTGCCACATGAAGGCCTTGTGTGACAAGACACCACTTCTCACAAGATCTCCTGTCATGAATTCCTTTCTACATAACCTTTTCACACAAAACCAATGGTGGTCTAAAAAAACCCAAAAAAACCCACAACACCCTCATGTTCCCCTAGTGGGAGAACTCGTGCTGGTGAGAGGGTGAGCTGTAATGCTGGTGCATCTTCCCTGTGGGGGAGAGGGTGAGAATTTCCAAGAGATGGGCAGAGAAACCAGCCAGGCGTGAGATCCGCCACCGCTTATCTGTCAACACCCACCAGGGCAGAGCAGCCCTGGTGAGCTCCGTGCACCTCACACCAAGCAGAAGAACCTGCTGTGCTGTGGGCAGGGCCTGGTGTTGCCAAAAATTAATGCAAGCCCGTGGGAGAGAGCATCTATATTTTTACCTCTGAATCAGGAAAGGCTACAGCCTAGCCATGCCCAAGGAAAGACTCTATCCCCACTGGGGAGGACAAAAAGCCTCCAAAGCTGCATTTCAAGCTTCTCTACACTCTTCTTGGACAATTCCAGCAGGTGGAAGCTGTTGTGACAGCAGAGTTGGAAATTAGGTCAGTCCTTCTTCTGCTTGCTCCCACTCTTTTGTGCCCCCACAGTCACACTGGGCACAGATCTGGGTTCTGCCACCATTTTTAGATAATCGTTTTTAGACATTTAGGGCTAATCTGGAGTTTTGCATACTAATCCCAGCAGCAGGAGGATAAAATAAAGCCCTCAAACACTTGAACCTGTGGGGCTGTCCTCTAGGGGCAAGAGTGACATCTCTAAGAAGAGACTTGCAACCATTGTGTAGCTGTTTGTGAGCAGTGTGGTGCCCTCTGAGGAGGTGAGGGTGTCTGTCCGGGTAACACTGAGCACAAATCTGGCTCATGTTCTACCAGTGCCTATACCTGGACCAGAGCAGGATGTTGGGACTCTGCAGTTACAGTAAGGGCTCCTTCTCAGTGCCAACAGAGAATAAATATCTCAAGGTTTAGGTGCATGAATTTTATAAATGATAATAATATAAAATAGAAATATAAATTATAAAAAATATAATAAAAATATATTTAAAAATAAAACTGGGTTTTAGCAACTTAGCCCAGGTTAATAGACCTACAGTGACTTCGTCTAGGTCAATCTTAACCCCCTGTAAATACATGAGAAAAATCCTCCAGATGTAGGGAAAAGCCATTGCTCCCAGAACATTTAAAACCACAATGAACTTCAGGAGATGGCAACATCTATTAAGGAATCTCAGCCAGAATTCAGTGACCTGTGCTTTGTGTGCAGATTTGAATCCTGCTTGCTCATCAGAATCATCCCTTGTGGAACTGCCCTTATCCCAATGCTCCAGGTCATCCAGAAGGAATAGATGGACCCTGTTCTTGTTCCAGTTAGCTACTGTATGTCTCACTCCTTGCTAAGCTCAGTTAGAAGGATGAAGCTGAAAAAGGATTCTTCCTCAAGCAGCCAGTACAAGAAATAAAAAAATTTCCAATCCCAGCAGCTGTTGCAGTATTATATCCTTGTCCTCAGTTTTAACACCTTGTTAAAACAGTCAGAAAAGAACTTGAAGAGTCAAAGAAGGCTGATGGCTAAGAGCCTGCCTGGGTGCCCTGAATTTCCTCCAGCATACAGCAGATATTCTTCAGATGTGCTGAAAGTTGGAACATTTCCCTCTTTTATTTGATTCCATCCATATTTCCTGCTCCCATGACCTCACCCTTCAGCAGAGGCTGGGCCCTCAGACCCTGGTGTAAGATGCAAAAACACAGATCAGCTCGTTCAATCAGCTCAGAAGCTTTTCCATCAGCTGAGCCATGTCCACACCAGCACTGAGAGCTCCATCCATGAGCCAATCCATGCTTACAGTCCTGTCATCCTTGGATATCCACACTGCAGGACAGGGATCTCCCCAGCTGGGTGAAGCTGGAGAGCAGGCTACAGATCTCAAAGGCTTCACTGCACTCAAAACACATTATTCTGATGAAATAGGGGCAGATGTTTCCTATCCCCACACGCTGGAATGCAGAGAGTGGGGAGGAACACACTTCACCTCCAGAGATTTTTCGGGTTTTGCCCAGAAGAGCTGCCCAGAGACTAGAAACGCCTTAGTAAGAGGAGCAGGGGGAAGAGCTGAGCATTTTTATGAGCACCAGAGCAGAGAAAAGGACTGGCAGTGAAACTGTGTGCTTACAGAAGCATGTGCATCCGCATTCCTCCACTGGAAGCAGGAGGGCTAAATGGCCTCAATATGCACAACAATCAGCGCTGCACAGCAAGGGACAGAGAGAGGCTCAAACGCTGTGCTCCTCCTCAAAGGGATTTCTGCACTGGCACAGTGCACGCACAGGGCAGCTCATCTGAATTTAGGCAGGGTGGATGTCGCCTCCTAGCATCTCACAGCCAGACAAAAGCACCCCCTTCCCACTCTGATTTAATTTATTCACACTCCTAATGTTGATCACACTCAGATGAAGCATTTCTCTTCCAGTCTGGCAGCTCTTCCCGAAGATACTCTCCAGAGAGGGAAGTTTATGGAGTAAATGACCAGCTTAATGCTTTTGAAATAATTTGCTGGGCCAGTGCTCTCCTGGTGTTTTGCAGCTACGATGCAGAGAGGTAAAATATGTTGAATAAAAAAGCCCCTCTGCTAGTGCTTAGGTCAAGTAATGTACAATGATCTGCCTATTTAGCTGCATTTCTAATCTTGAAAAACACTAGTTGGGAAACAAAATGCTTTTTCTTTTGATAAAACATTTAAAAAACACATTTACTGCAATCCTTTGTGAGTCTTGTTAGCTTTTGCTCTTCCAAATCGCAATGGGTGCTGCATTTTCAGACAGGACAGTACACATGCAAACACACAGTGACTATACCATATGGGCTTTGTGCAATAGCCAAGCATCCGTGGCAGTGATCTCATGGAGCTCTTGTGGCTCAAATAGTTAATCTTTAAGTAACAGATCTGTTTTGGAGAGCTATCAGCTCAAAATGGAGCTATTTGGTTTCCAGACTGCAAATTAAGGTCAGTAAAATGGAACTGTGGCACCAGGAAATCCCTCTTCAACGATTGTGAGTCATCTCACATGCTCTTTCTTTTCCAAAGCTAATGCACAAAGAAGTAGGTTTTTAAACAGAAATACAGAAAGGCTTCATACCAGTTTTAAAAGGATTCCCACTCTCAAATGCTTGAAAGACAAAGTGAGATTTGTGGTCCTGCTGAATCCATGCAGACTCATAATTACTGGAAAGCAGCCACTCAGGTCAGTATTATATTAGTTTAAAGGGAAAATTAATACAAGCATTCCTGTTAACTAGAATGTCATCAGGCCTCACCTACTTGCTACATGTAAATTTTACTTGTTGTGCTTCTAAATTTTTGCTTATGGACCTTCAGGGCAGAGGGAATTGACAGAACTCATCACTGGTTTTTATGGATCTGATATTTGCAAGCTGAATGGTTCACTAACACTTAAACCATATTTCAGCAAACAATGCAGCAAACATAGACCTGGGAACTGGGGATAAATGATGTAGCAAGTCATGGTATCTCCAGTTATTGGCATCTCAGACCCATAAAGAGTTGTGCCTATGCTGAGCTTTTTATGGTCATGTTTCCTTTTGGAGCATTACTCATAATGCAGAAGTTGAAGTCTCCACTATAAAAAAACAGAATCATAAAAACCAGAATTGCTCACTGAAGAAAAATATATGCTGGGCCATAGACACTCGGGTTCTTAGTGCCCTCAAATCAGGGCATGATCCTGATCTCAGTGCCACATAAGGAAAATAGGCTTGGATAGAGATAATTTAAAAGAAAAGAAAATAGGTTCTGGTCCATTTTAAGTAAAAATTATCTCTGACTAGGAATGCAGGAATCTCAGAGTACAGTGGTTAATCAGATGGCACTTTACTTTTTTTGAAAAATAAAACAATTGCTGTACAACCAGTGAAATCCTAGGCTGAAGTTAAACTCCCTATAATTTTCACCTGTGCCTCATGGGCAGTGTGCCAAATGACCTGGGAGTTATCCAAAGAAGAATCAGAAAATTCAGCATTAGTTGCCCCTCTGTTCGGTGCCTCTCCTGTTCCACTGACAGTGAGGAGACCAGCCCCACATGAGAACCAGCTGTGCTGAATATGGGCAGCCTTCCCACCCTCCTATTGCTTCCTCTGCCAGCAAAGCTCTCACACAAGGCAGCTGATTCCCCTCCTGGAATTCTCCTTCCTTTGGACACCCCCTGGTTGCTCTCCAGTGGGGTCACACCGTGCCCAGGGCTGCTCAGTTCCTGCCTTTTCCAAGCTGTGTTTACAGGTCACCCAAGCTCTCCCGTGAACAGTGGCCGGGCTCTTAGGCAAGATGCATCAGGAAAAAAAGCCATAAAGTAATACCTGGGCACTACAACCCTGTCACTATTTTGGGGTCTGCCCACCTGCAAAACTAAATGTGTCAGGTCTGAGCAGACATGGAAAGCAGATTTGGCTCACAAGGAGAAATATCATGAGAATATTGTTAGCAAGTCTACCTGTCTTAACAGCTTAGAAAGGCCATTTCATTCTTGTACCAGACTTCCACTGCTCTTCAGTACTGGTCAAGACATTTTATCTGATTATTCTTCTCTGAAGCTTTATTTGTACAGCTGGCTATTCTTAAATGGCACATACTTCTGCAAGAAGGGCAAGAAGGGAAATTAAGGATGAAAATTATCCTGTCATGTTCCTTTCTGCCTAGTTAATAGTGTATTATTTTATTATAGATAATTCTAACAGGTAATTTAGCAGGTTGCACTGACAATGCATCCTGCCACTCTGCCAGACACAGCAGCCCACATGCCCTGCCAACAGGTGACAGCAGGATTCCTCCAGGGAGTAGATCCATCCAAAGGAGGGTCGGGAAGGACAAGCAGGAGGCCTCTGAGAAATCAGGAAAAATCTGCCAGGCAAAGACACTTAGTCACAGTATATATTTCTACTGCTGAGAATACTCTTTTGTAGGTTAAGATGGGCTTTTCATACACAGCTGTTCAGGAGAACCTTTTCTCTCCTCTCTGCAGCCTGAGCAAAAGAGGTGGCTGAGTTTGCTGCCAGCATGGATAACAGCAGTGGTCCTGTTCTTCTCCTTACCTTGCTGCTGCAGAACACGAGCAGCCCCAGAGCCTCCACCCCTGCTGCCTACGAGGGGGCAGAACCTCCCCTCCCCGGGGCCGGCCCCAGCGGGAACCACTCCCTGGCAGAGTACGGGCTGAGGCCGGGCGAAATCGCCGCTGCCGGCGTGGTCTGGGGAGCGCTGTGGCTGATCTCCGTCCTGGGAAACTTCCTCGTGTGCCTGGTGATCCACAGGAGCAGGAGGACACAGTCCACCACCAACTACTTTGTGGTGTCCATGGCCTGCGCAGACCTCGTGAGCAGCGTGGGGAGCGCGCCCTTCCTGCTGCTGCAGCTGAGCTCGGGGCGGTGGATGCTGGGCAGCGGCGTGTGCCGGCTGGTCAGGTACACCCAGTACCTCACGCCCGGGGTGCAGATCTACGTGCTCCTCGCCATCAGCGTGGATCGATTCTACACCATTGTCTACCCCCTGAGCTTCAAAGTGTCCAGGGGGAAAGCCAAAAGAATGATTTTGGCCTCTTGGCTCTGTGGTGCTCTGTTTGCATCACCTGCTTGTTTTCTCTACGGCTCCAACAGCGACCAACACTGCAACTTTTTCCTTCCCAGTTCTTGGCAAGGATCTGCCTACAGTATCACCCATCTCCTCTTGGTGTTTTTGATCCCTTCCCTCCTCATTATCCTTTTTTACCAGAAAGTCATTAAGTACATTTGGAGAATAGGCACGGATGGAATGACTGTCAGGAGAACAACAAATGTTGTTCCTAGAACAAAAGTGAAAACCATCAAGATGTTCTTAATGTTAAACTCGATGTTTCTCCTGTCCTGGCTGCCTTTCTTCATGGTACAGTTGTGGCACCCACAGGAAACAGACTACAGAAAGAGCTCCTTGCTTTTCCTGGCCATCACCTGGATCTCTTTCAGTTCCTCAGCCTCTAAGCCAACCCTTTACTCCATCTATAATGCAAACTTCAGAAGAGGAATGAAAGAAACTTTTTGCATGTCTGCCATGAAATGCTACAGAAGCAATGCATACACCATCACCACCAGTTCCAGGATAGCAAAAAAAAATCATGTTGGTATTGCAGATATTCCAGCTACAGCCAAAACTGTAGTCACCAAAGACTCCACCTATGATGCTTTTAACAGAGAAGCCAAGGAAAGGAAGCTTGCCTGGCCTATTCCATCCAATCCCCCAAACACGTTTGTCTAGTGGGCTTCATGGTTTTGAAAAGTTACTCTGTATCCCCAGAAGAAGGAATTTTGTCTCCTTTTGAACCAATGTACAGCTACATATTTTTAACCCAGCTTTTATTGGGCAGGGTGGGGGGAAAGAGATGTTTTATTTTATTAAATGCTTGGGTTTGATGCATTCGTTCTATTTCATTTTGGTTACTACATTTTGCTTTGGAAAACTCTTCTCCCAAATCACAAGCAGTGCTTATCTGCAAAACAAGAGTCCTTACATTCTATCTGTACGGAGAAAAGGGAAAGAAAGGAAAACTGCTTGTTTTAATCCCTTTACAGGATGGGCCATGGTGCATAAATGCCGAAATCCACCCCAAGCCATCTAGGTTTCCTTCCATTGTGTCCCCACAAGTACAGTTGCTCTGGGGTTGTCCCTCCTGCTGAGACCCCACAGGTAAGATGTCCATATGGGGGCCCTGTTGGCTTCAGCCTGAGCCCACTGGCCTCACCAATGGTCCAGCAGGGTCAGCATTGGGCCAGCACTGGATGCTTCTGCATCTTTGTCCTTGCACCTCTCCAGAGGTCTTGTGGTCTAAACTGCCCAGGAAAAGTCCCCTCTGTGGTCTCACCTTCCCCAGCCCCTCAGGCTCCTTCCATCCCCAGCCTGGTGCACCCACCCAGAGGTGGCACAGCTGGGCAGAAGAGCTGCTGAGCAAAAGGGGCCACGCCAAGCACCCAGGGCTCCTCACGACTGAACCTGGCTGTGTCTCCTGGTCTGCGCCCCTTCCGCTGAGGCACCTGCAGACAAGTGACCTTTTCCAACCAGGAGCAGGAACACAAGCTCTCTAGTCCCACACTGGCCTGGCAGCATCTCCCACTGTTTGGACATGTTTGAAGAGGTCCCCAACACATGTCCCAGAGGACACGACCTGCAGGGGACCTGTGGCTGCAGGTGGAGCCGACTCCTGCTGCTTTCTCTGCCAGCAAAATGAGAAAACAACCCAAGGGAATGGCTGGCTCTTCAGTCCTGCTGGGACAGGGAATGACAGTGGAGACCAGGGGGAGAGGCAGGAGCTTCTTTGGAGGCTCCTGTTGCCTCTCCCAGTGTTAACAAGCTCACAGGAAACAGGCACAGACATGGGTCCGTGGGCATGGACACCTTGGGTGGTGCTCTTGAAGGACATGCTCTGGAGGCAGACTGGGCTTCCTCCCTCAGGGATGTTGGTCCTCTTGTATCACTGGGAGGAGGTCACACCATGGCTAGGTCCCAAAAACTCTATTTCAGTGCTAGCTCAGAAATACAGAGGTGACTTGAGCATCCAGGGAAGAAAAACATCATCTAGGAAGCAGATGGGTTATTGATTGTGTTATTGTCAGGGGGTGGTGTAGTCAGCAATGAGAGAACGTGTGCTGGACTCTCACCAGGTGTGATGAGCACTTTGTGCTGCTTGGAAACCCCGAGGTTCCCCAGGCTCAGCTGTGATCCATCTGACAGAGGCTGGTTGGCAGCTCACAGACTCATCCTGTCCTTCCCCACTCCAACCCCTTTCCTTGCCTCGTGCTCACCAGTTTGCTGATGTTCTCTACCCATGAAGGCTGTGTGTGGTCAGTGCTCAGGCAGGGCAATGTCTGTAGAGGGGGTGGAAAGCAGGAGGAAGGACTGCAAGGGTCTGGCAAGGCATCCTAAAAGTGTTGTGGACACTTTGATCCCAGGTGTAAAAGCAGGCAATGGAAGACAGCATGCAGGTCAGCTATCCCTCCTCATACTTCTGTTTCAAAATCTCCAGCTCCCTGCTGTCTGCTGGCAAGAGACATCCCTAGTCACAACCCCCTCAGAGAAGGATTATCTCTTTTTTCTGCTTTCAGAGCAAATGTAGTGCACTTGCCTTCCTGTTCATGCCTGGAGCCTGAAAGTGCTGCAGCAGTGAAAGTGAATAGAACAAGAGCAGCAGGTACTTCAGGGTGTAATGAAGAGGGCTGAGTGTCCCCCTGTGCCATCAGCAGGGAGCAGGAGCACACGTGTGTTGGAGCCCCAAGCTCTCTGAGGAGAGTCTCTGCTGGCTGTGTGGGAGTGGGGAATTCCTTTTGCTGAGAAATAATCCTACATGTCTGGTAAAAAACTTCCTTCCTCCTCCTCTGTGACACAAAGTAGCGTTGGAAGAACCCTCACTGACTACACTGACCCTCACTGACCACAGGAACATTTCACAAATTCAGAAATCCCCATTAAATAAGGATCTGATATTTCTCATTAAAGACACTAGAAAAAAACTCCCATGAATTAGGAGATAAGAGGACCTTGAAAGTGAGACAAGACCAGAATTTTCTGTCTGGTTCATATTCTGACCTTTTCTTGTGAAACATCACCATATACTTAGGGGGTTTTTTGCCATTTAATTGCCTCTGACACAGTAAAATCAGATCTAGGCTAAGAAGGCCAGGTCAATTGTGCAACATTACTTTTAACTTTGGATTGGAGATTGAAACACAACAGGGTTTTTTGGTTAGTAGTTTTATGAAAGAGAAGAAACTGAACAGAATGAGCTGAGTGTCCCAGAGGACCACAGGGTCATGGTTACCCACCCCCTGCCAGGTCAGAGTCCAGAGGCACGCAGGACACTCGTTTCTTCAAGTCTACCATATTTCCCCACCTTTCAAAAGGTTTTTCACTACAGAAGGTGGCCGGGAAAAGTGCAGGATTGCCATGACACAACAGCTAGGGACACAACATCCCCAGGCTGAAAGAGTTCTGTGCTGATATCGTGGGCTCTAACCAGCCCTGCAACCATGAGTGAAGCCTGGAGGCTGGGTCTCCTAAACCACCTTTCCACATCACTGGAATCCCAATCACACTTGCATCAGGGTGAACAGGGCTCTGCTTGCCTCGGCTTCTTTTAACCCAGACCACTCTGGTAAAAACATAAGAGCCAGGAGAAAGCGTTCTCACTCCTTCCATCATTTTAGGACAGATGATGGACAGACGGACAGACGGGTTTAGGACAGAGGGGTTTGGTGGCACCAGTGCCAAGGCCCCAAAGGTACCAGAGACAGGAGGCAGATCATGGACTATCTAAGCAAGAAATGGAAAATCCTGTAGGATTTGCCTGATCAACACAGACACAAACCCAACAGAATAAACTCCCAGTTCACAAACACGTCTCAACCCCATCTGCAAAGGAGAAGTTCTGGGGCAAAGGAGACTCCTAGGTCTTTTGCCCATCCATCCCTTAGTTTTAAATATTTCCTGTGTAAGAACATGCTACAGCGCCAACCATTTGATTTTTTTTTTCCATTAAGCAGACACATGTTAGGTAGAAATTCCATCACTGCCATTTATATTTGGTATTAAGTGGCTTGCCCTTGGGAATTCCCATTACAAATTGTCAAATTATGTCCCTTCCTTTTTATTTCAGCAGAAAGTTGGATTTTTTGGTTAAGTATGTTTTTAAAATTTCCAGTTGAGGGGTTGGAGCTAGTGAGAAGCAGAGAATCACATCACTTATACCTATTTTTCTACCAGCCTCACAGAGGTGACACCAAAGTGGCTATCACCAATAATTGGACTTAAGGGTTTCCATATGCCCACTTAAAAATCCCCAGTTTTTTCAGTCTCCTCAACTCAACCCATTTAAATTCAGATTTAACTGACATTGATTTAGGAGTTGGTTTTCCAAGGTGCTGAACACACGCCATCAATTGCAGCTGAAATTCTGAGTGCTCAGCCCTTCTCAATATCAGATCCTTCCTGTTTAAAAGAACAAAAAGCAGATTTGAAGTTTATTAAAGCCAGACCCATATGCTCAAAGGAAGGGTTATTAACTCCCTGAGTGATTCTGTAAGTTAATATGTCTTTATTAGTTGGCTCTTTTCAACTTAGCAAGTGTAGTGGAATAGGCCATTATAAATTACAGAAGCTTTATTTGAACTGGCTTCTAGTAAAACATAACACACCTACTGCAAGATTGTTGTATAAATGTCACCTCCTGATGAGCAGTCTGGACTAAAGCACAGATTTTTTTTTCTACACTACTGCTAATGCACACAAAGTCTTTAATTTGTTTCATGAAACTGGTCCCTGGATAATGTTCAGAAGTGACAAAGACAGCAGTAATTTCTTTATGTGCAGCATCTCAACCATTTTACACTAGCTCTCAATGTGGTCCTATGTTTGCAGGGGAATAGAAAGAGAAAAAAATATTACATCACTAAAGAATTAAATTTGTTCTTGTCTCATGCCTGGGCAGACACAAACTTTTTCTCTGCATGCACCAGTAAAAGGAAGAGATGCTTTTGGGGAAGAGGGACTGATCAAGGACTTGAATTTTTTTGAGGCCATGTGGAATTAGGCAGCAGAGGCCACATATGGATGGATGTCATTACCCACCTTATTTCCAAAGGCACTGCAGCTCTTCTCCTCAGCCGTGGAGATTTGCCATCTCCACTTCTACACATACTCCACAGAGCCTCTCCCCATACTGAACCAAATACAGGAAGGAAAATGATTTAGAAATATCCAGAGTTAGCAAGATTTCAGATTAGTCACCAGCTAGCTGTAAATGCAGCAGGAGTAGCCCTGATTGCATTAACTCACTGCTGGGAGCTCTTCTGCCCTCTGGCTTTTTGCAGACTCTGAAATAGCTCTTGCCACATTACTGACTTGGTCTTTCACACTCATTCAGGGCATCTTTGTCAGAATTCTTGGGCTTCTATGGGTAATTTTGTTTTTCTGTAAGAAGAGGGATGCTGAGGATGTGTTTATTCTGTTGGGTTTGTGTCTGTGTTGATCAGTGCATCTTCAAAGATCACTTCCTGCACGTTGATCATGTTAACTGCCAGAAGAAATTCCTAACCAGGTAACAAATCACTGGAGACTCATCTTTAGGGGAAATATTTAATGAAAAGCAACTCGAGCTCCATTTTTCTTTGAAGGGCAGAAGAGGAGTTTGCAGGGTGCCAAATGTCACCTTACCCAGGAGAAAAAAGTGCTGCCAAGCACTGGCCCCCACACTTGGCTCTTTCTTGGAGCCTGATCACTGCAGGAGAAACTTTACTAGCCCTGTCCCTTGCTAGGGTAAAATTGTGCCCTCAAAGGCTCTCAGTGCTCCTTGGAAGGCTCCTGACATCAGAAACAAAACTGGAGTGCACCAGTGTTGATCCTCCACCATTACCACCTCTATGTAGATCTTCCAGTCAAGCATGGCAGAAAAATGGCACATGGGGAATAAATCAGCACTCAGAAGCATCCTTGTCAGTCCCTGCACTTCTCTCCATCCCATTTAATTACCTTCAAATTGCTACTTCATAAAATTCTCACTGATATCCGAAAACAGTTATATGCTAATAAAAGACAGGGGAAAAAAGTTTTAGAATAATAAAGAAAATAAATTTTAATCCATGCTAACAGGTGCTATTTAAAGTTACAGCTGGTGGTAGTATTTCTGACAGACCAATGCTAAGCTCTATTAGTAACAGGCATATTTGTGTTTTTTAAATGCCCTATTTCATGCAAGGGAAATGATTGAGGAAAAAAATGCAAGGTGAATGCAAGCAATCACAAGAGGCCATTCATCATTCTGCCTACATTTTTTTATGAATACATTCACAGAACTGCAACTGTGCTCATTCCACCAGTAGCTCAGGGCAGAGGAATTAAATCAGACAACCTTTATAATTGTTCTCCAGCTGCCAGTCAGCCTTTTTTATCTGCCAGCATGTGTAGACAATACCATTTCCATTAACAATGCCACTCATTTAGTGGCATTGGACTGAAATGACAACATTAAGTGGATACTGAAAAAAAAAAAAAAAAAAAAAAAAAAAAAAAAAAAAAAAAAAGGTTATGTAAATCCACAAAGCTGAAACAGTTAATTGGCTGTTTCTCAAACATCCACAGCAAGCAGCATTGGCTCCACTGGTGTACCAGTAATTAAAAAACTATTTTATTTTGGAAAGTGAGGAAGGCTAAGAATAAAGTAATGAGAAATGCAGCTTGCTGAAGTGAGAATAGTAACACTGTTCTCATCAAGAGGTCCCTGCAGCACCATCACCTTGGGAAGGTTTGCACAACAGACTTGTCACAAGAGTAATTAGCTAATTAGAAAGCTAGGAAATACCTCCTTCCCCTTTCACTATCTTAGATTATCTTAGATATGATTCCAGATTGAAATGGAAAACTAACACTATTACTGTACTTACTTTGATGAAACCTTTTCTGGGCCATGATCATGAGATAAATGACTTCGGGCCAAAATTTTTTAAATTAATCCCTCTTAACTCCGTAGGCTGTTTCAGATATGTCAACCTAAACTGAACTTGCCCTTTCACTTGAAACCACTGCTGAAAATGCTGGGCAACCTAGAATTGTACAGAAACACAAGTAACAGAATAATCTAAATGCCAATGTTTCAAGTGGAAGAAGAATTACATTTTGCAGAACTGTTTCAATGTACGTCCAGCATCTATGCAACAACATCACTGCTGTCTGCTAATGCTGTCACTTTCCTCCAGAAATATATGATAGCTCATCAGAATGCTTGAGCAAGCAAAAACCACTCTGGGGTGAAGCAGTACCAGCACTGCTGAGAAACAAGAGGGTCCTGAGCCAAAAGGGTGATGCCATTATTCAGGACAATGCAGAAGGGGGATTTACACTGAAGTCAGAGCGTGAAATGCAGAAGGGGTGAGTTGGTGGGTGTGGTACACACGTGCAGAGGCACAGACAGCAGAGTAACTCATGGTTGTTCATACAGAGTCCTACGGAAAAGGAACCCTAAGGCAGCCTCTGAAAATAGCTGCCACCACACCTGGGGCTGCTTCACCCCTCCTCACCCTCACTGACCACACCTGGGGCTGCCCCATCCTCCTCATCCTCACTGACCACACCTGGGGCTGCTTCATCCTCCTTATCCTCACTGACCACACCTGGGGCTGCTTCACCCCTCCTTATCCTCACTGACCACACCTGGGGCTGCCCTGATCCTCCTCACCCTCACTGACCACACCTGGGGCTGTCCCGACCCTCCTCATCCTCACTGACCACACCTGGGGCTGCTTCACCCCTCCTCATCCTCACTGACCACACCTGGGGCTGTCCCGACCCTCCTCATCCTCACTGAGCACACCTGGGGCTGCCCGGCCACTCCTCACCCTGGACACTGATTTATGCAGGAATTTCACTAAACCCCACTCTGAGTCTCACTCACCAAGCCGAGCAAACCTTGCTGCTTTTCACGTTAAACCTGAAGCTGATTGAAACGAAGAAAATGAGAATCAATCTGGATTACAGAGGCAAAGCCCTGAAGTTACCAAGGTGCGGCCGGGATGTGGCATGCCGGAAAACCCGGACCGGATTTTGCCCGGAATACGGAATGGATTCGCCCGGTTGGAGCGAAAACCCGAACCGGATTTTACCCAGAGTCCGGATCGGAGCCGGTCGGTTGGAGTGAAAATCCGGACCGGATTTTAGCTGGAGCCTGGAATGGAGTTGGTCAATTGAAGCAAAAACCTGGACCAGAGTTTGCCCAGAATCTGGAATGGAGTCACCCAGCATGCTGGAAAACCAGGACCGGATTTATCCTTGCATACAGAATGGGGAAAAAACCCACCTGGATTCTTCTGGAATATGGAATGGAGGAAAACCTGGACTGGATTTTAGTGGAATACAGAATAGGGGCAACCCAGACTGGATTTTTTGGGTTTGATCCCAGTCTTTTGTACAGAGGTGTACAGCAGAAATGATGTTCCTAAACCAAGTAAACCTAATTGCTCCAGCAGGCCACACTTCTCAGACATTCAAACACTTGACCATTGCTGGAAGCGCCCAAATGCTGTAAGAGACCGGACTGTTGGTGCTCGTGGCTCGAACTATCGCTGGGTGCTTCTCCAGCGATGCACGGAGGTGCCTCCTCGGTGCAGAAGGGTGTGTGCACACCTGAGGCTTCAGCCCGGCTTTTCAGATAAAGGAAGAGGCTGATAAGAGGCAAATCCTGCAGGTGGGATACGTCCTTGTCATGCCTCCCTTACACAATGACTCAGCAGTGAAAATTCCTCTCTGAGGTGCTGGGACATTGACACTTCCGATGAGGCAATTCTTCCCAGCTGATGGGCCACAACCCCACGTGTGGATTTCTTAATTTCCCAAAGCCTTTTTAGATCTCATCCTGACCATCAACATTAGGATTTATTTTACTTGCAAGGACCCTAAGTAATCAGGAGCCCTGCTCTTGAAGCAGTCAATGACTTTTGGAGCTATTTGGACATTAGAAGTGCCGTGGCAATTATCAGGAGCTAGCAGCTTTTGTCCAAGGGACACTGCATTGTCATGCTCAGCAGGCAGTGTGTTTCGACACTAAAACACTGCACCTGAAGCATTTCCAGGCTCATTTCTTTTCTTCACTTGTGAGAGTACTTGTGAGAGAGAAAGAACCAGCTGTGCTCACTCATTGGAGGAGAAACACGTGAAAGGCTGTACACAGCCTATACAGAGGGTCAGACTATACCACCCTACATTATTTAGGGAACTAGATGAGATTCCTGACCAGAGGACTTGGCTGTACCAGTCCTAGGAGCCAGCCTAACAAGGATGAAGAGTACGAGCATTAGAGCAGCAAAGCAGCATGAACCACAAACACTTGCTGGTTTTCAAGGGGAACTGCTAAACTTCAAGTTTCAAAATAAACCCAGAAATCCAGCTACGGCCAAAAAATGTCTAACACAGCATGACCTGCTACGTGATGGAAGCCACAGAACTTTAATGAATGACTGCTGCTGGGAATCCTATATTTTGTAATGGACTACAGCTTCTAGAGCAGATGGAACAGCTGCAGTTAGAGCTGTAATTGTGACAGATTTTTGCTTGCAGGACAACCAAGGACAATGGAGACAGTAAGAGGCCTCCTGTCCATCTGCACAAAGCACAAGAAACCTGTCAGAACATGGATAACACTGTTTGTGCCACAGAGCCAGGCCCAGGCTTGCCAAACACAGCCTTGTAGTGTCAAGTGCTAACTGAGCCAAGAAGTAGGAGCCACCATGACAAGGAGCAGAAGAAACTGCTGCTCACCACAATTAGAAATTCCAACTCTCCCTTTCCTCCAGAAAATAAACTTTTCTGCTGAGAGGCTTCTTGTTTGTTATCACAGCACGTGAAACACAGAAAGGGGGAAGAAAGCAAGCAGGGTATTTCTGGTATTTCTGGCGAGATCAGAGCTGCATTTGTCATGTTACCAAGTGCTGGGCAGAGTTGTTCTGGTCACACACCATAACTCCTCTGTATGTTTTCTACATCCCTGATTCTGAAAGACACTTAAGCATCTGCATAACATTTGAAATATGCGTCTAATTACAATGCATTGTTTATATCTGAAAGTGGACTGTGTAAGACTAATTCTAACCCAAAATAATCCATTACACTTCTGGTAGGATCATGTTATAAAGTCCAACTACAAGGTTGGCAGAGTACAGTTCTGAACATTTGGCCTAGGGTTTTTCTTCCTCCAGAAAATCCAGGAAAAGGAACAGGTAAGATACAGAACAGGTAAGACCTCCAGATACAGAGGGTGGATGATGGGGATGGGGGTGGGCAGGATAGGACATGGACAACACAACATGAACCCTCATATCCTCCCCATCTCTACTTCAATGTGACTTAACCTCTACTAACAGTCTTGTGTGTCTACAACATTTTTAGCAATTGCTAACTAAGTACCTGGTTGCAGGGTCTAAAGAATAAACCTAAAACCATGCATTAAGGTTCAATATATAGGTGCTTAGAATGGAATTCTGAAAACAATTGCACTGTACAATGAAATATGGTATTTTATTATTTTCAGTGCTTTCAGCCCATCCTGAATTGAGACGATGCTAAACAGACCCAAGAAGTTCAATAAAAAAAGGCAACACTCAGTCTAGCAAAGTCATTCATTATAGTATTTATTCTATGAAACAATGCTGAAAACATAAGATTATAAATGTTCCATGCTTTTCATAAAATACAGAGAAAGACATTGTCATAAAAAAACCAGAATAAGCAAGCCAACCCCCCTCTGAAAATCCTGAGAGCTCCACTCTCCACATTGCATCATATGAATACAAAAAGCATATCCAGGAGAAAGAGCAGTCCAGGAAAGTGGCAGGTTATCTGTTAACTGGGATGAGTACATCAGCCCACAAGACTTTTGCCATCACCTTTCTTACTACAAAACCAAACTGATGCAACTTGCTTTCCTTGCTACCAATTCCTGGCATTGTCTTTGACTGGGAAACCAGGACAGCATTGCAGAATTCACATGAAGTTGCTGTCCAGAGAGGGACTAGGGCCCAAAATATAAGTAGCTATGGAAAGGTTTCAGGGCCCAGTGGGTGAGAGGGAATGGCTGCTGTGTCCCTGCTGGAAGCAGGCTGCAGGGACGTGCCTTGAGGTCTTCCCAGGAGCACAGCAGGTGGAAAATGCCCCCGGTGGAAGAAGTATGGGCAGAAGCAGGAAATGTACCTAGTACCTCTTTAAGAATCCCAGTCACACAAAAGACATGCTGCATTACAGACCAATGCCAAGAGCAACATCTGCATTTAGGTTACAAATGACATTGCTATAAATCTTTTTACTGAAAGCTTTTGATCCAGCTCCTTCTCCTCAACCTACAGTACTGGGCTTGGCTTTAGCAAAGCTGTTACAAGATCCTTCTCTTGCTTTTCCTTTACAGAACCTCCCAGATTCCCAAAACAGTTAACAACCACACAACCACCAAACACAAAGCCAGCCTAATTCTGGGCTCTGATATAAAAGCACCCCCACTCTTGTGCTGGGAACACCCCAAAGCTGCCACAGCTGTATTTGGGGAGGGCAGTGTAGCGAAAGGAAGAACAAGGCTCCACTTCCACCAACACCTGCTGCCCCAAAAGCCGCACCCCACAAAGCCTTAGGAACACCATGATCAAAGAATTTCATGTGGGGAGGAGCAAAGAGAAGAGAACAGACTGGGGTCCTTTCCCCTGCACCTCGGGATGCAGCCACTCTTCAGAA
Organism: Prinia subflava; assembly: GCF_021018805.1. Taxonomy (NCBI): domain Eukaryota; kingdom Metazoa; phylum Chordata; class Aves; order Passeriformes; family Cisticolidae; genus Prinia; species Prinia subflava. Next base: position 7,987,512 of record NC_086250.1, on the reverse strand, counting down.
CAGCGTTCTTCCTCCTGCCAGCTCCCGAGCCACCTCTGCTGCAGCGCGGAAGATTCTGCATCAGCCTCCTGAGAATGATGCACCGGGGCAGGGGGAAGATTGTTATGGTTTAAAAAGTGGTTTTCATGTTGATTCTTAAAAACATAAAGCTAGAAACTCCTATTTAAAAAGAAAAAAAAAATCAGTGAAGTATAATTTAGCCTGTAGCACAAACTATGAGAAAATTAGAAGATACAGAATTGCCCATGCTACACCTTAAGTCTTTCCCTTTACATATACGCATCAGGAATATGACTTTATATCACAAGGTCTTTTCACTTTCCAATTCCCAGAGGAAACCTATCCAATTCCCTGCAGAAGCACAAAGGAGTCAAAAAGAAGACTCCATAGGAAATCCCATGTCCAGCATTTTCCTCTTGGAGTGCTTGCAGCTAGAATAATGTTTTCTCAGTAATGATTTTAAAGTTCAATTATGTTTTATGTGCTCCATTTAGCTTGCATTAAAATAAAAACAGAAAATGCTGTAAGAAATTAAGGTCTTCACAGGTCTCCACAGGCTTTGGTGAAACACAAAGAGTCTTCTTTTAAAATAACTGCCCAGCTTCCTCTATAGTGGAATTTCTGTGTTGTCCATGTAAACATTACACAGAGTCTTTGTACCACCCACTAAGCTCTCTGCTTCAATCAACTATTTGTGCCCAAAAGCACATCCTTATGTTTCTTCCTACACCACAGCCATCCTCCTACACCACAAAAGATGTAACAAAACAAGAATTACTCACAGGCTGGATACTTACAGGGATTGCTGCTGTTTGCCTCTGTCTTCACAGCCTTGGCAAGTTTGGTTGAGTTCTGCTGTGCTTTGCCTTGCTCCTCTCCAGTTAGCAGGGCTTTTATTTCCGAGGGGATTTTCCCTTGGTCCATGGCCATGCACCACTGCTTGTACTGAAACATGCAAACACATTAGGCCTTAGCAAACTGCCAGGATCACATTAGCAGACAAAACAGGGCTGTAATCTTTACCTTCCGGTATATTCATTTAAGGTCTGAACGTACCAATCTGGAGCCTCTTACGAAACTGCAGAGCCCTAATGAGCTGAGCACGTGGCCATGGCCGCATACCTGGCCTCAGCAAAGCCTCTTTCAGTCAATAAACTGCTACTCAGAGGCAGCAGCAGACAGAATACTGTAATTATTAAACAACATGGAACACTCTGTGCAATTTCTCGCTGCTGGCATGCGAGAATACCGTTCCAGTTCATGGCCTATTAAAAACAAATATTTCACATGACTCTGGGGCTGATGGACTATTAAGAGGTCCTTTCCCATTGCGAAAGGCACAGTGGAAGCACGTGTGCCTTATTCCTACTTCCCTCATCTTAAATCCTTCACTGCCAAACCCTGAAGCACATCAAAAACCTGTGGACAGTTGGCTGGCTTTTCACCTGATCCTAAACCTGCTAACTTGGAGTGATTAGCCCTGCCCATTCAAACAAACCTAAAGCCAGGTCAAGGCAGTGTCCTCAGCGCTGGTGACATTTCAATGACACTGCTATGTCTGTATTTCCAGATGAAACGTTCTCTTTGGTCAATGCTGCTCATTTGGGCAAGACCCCCATCTTACACATCCTAGAACCACCTACACAGAGAGCATGCTGCAAGAATCCACCTCCCCAACAGAGAAACAATGACACCCTGTGGATAGATGTTTGCCCTTTGATATTTCAACACCTCCTCCCACAATCTACCTCTGTCAAAGGTTTTGCAAAACCAAACATTTCAAAGACAACAGACTCAAATGTAATGGCACTTTCTTCACTCGCTTCCAGTTCAGAACCAGCAGATAACTTGTGACATGAACTTGTATTCTACACACCAAAGCAGGCAAACAGCTGGATGCATCTGATGTTTTGATACCTCCCTGCCAGCCAAATGCCCCTGTCAGTCACCACGGTCCCGAGAACAAGTGTTCACGAGGACAGGTCCCAGATAACACTGAGGGTTAGGTTACATGGTAGTTCCTTACCATTTCAAGCTCTTCTCTGAGAGCACAGATGGCTCGCTCTCTGCTTGAAACCAGCTCCTCCAGGTACTGGTACCTCAGCTTCTTCCTGGCTCTGCACTCTCTTGCACTCTGACGACTTCTTTCAAGTTTTGCCTTCAAGTCTATTTTGGCTGGTTTGCGACCTCGTTTGCCTGGTTTCTTTACCTTGCCTCCAACCACCTGGAAAGGAAGGGCACAGTAAAGATCCTGTTCAGCAAAGGTAATGCTGGAACCATGTGACTGTACATATTTAGGAGTCTCAAGTATAAAATCTTGCTTATACATTCTGGAGCAACAGAGGAAATAAGAGTTTTCAGCTCTGGAGTTTTCAGGACTCTCTCCAGTGACTCTATTTCTCTCATACTGGGGAGCCCAGAACTAACACACTACTTCAGGTATCTACAAGGGTATCTGGGTCTTGAGGAGGCATAATCAGTTGCAGTGAAATTGCTGTCATATCACCAACAGCCCCTGCTCTAGCAGGTCTGGAAATATTATATTTTAGAGACTAACACTTAATTTACAAAAAATGTATTTGGTTCTTTCAATATGATGCAAAACTTAGTTTTGCTGCAGTCAAAAGTTTCACCCTACTCTAAATTCAGAACTATTCACTAACCACCTGAGCTTCCATGGGCTAGGTTTCTTTCAAATGAATCTTGAGGAGTTTTCCTAAAGAGGGACCTCAGTCACACTGAGTCCTGTCTCTGTTGCCTCTGCTCCAGCAGTACATCACCACTGTGGCCATGTTCATGATAAAAATGTTACTGCACAGCCTGGTGAGTCTCCTCACACCTCCTCACACAACCTGTCAGTGCTGAACTCGCCCTGTTGCTAATGTAAATCCCCCTTGCAGAAATGTAACTCCCTAGTTTCTTGCCCTATGGAAAGCAGGTTTTGCAATCACTTTCACCTCTTCTTTGCGGCTCATTTTTTACAGGTCTGAGAGCTTCTCCTGCTAACAAAAAAAAATCCCCAAAAAACCAAAACAACCAAACAAAAAACCAGTCTCTCTGTGTTTACTCTGTGTTTCCCCAGTCAAATATTTTACTCTTAACACGGGGGCATGGCACAGGAAAGCCTTAAATATGGTCTGAAGCTTAGTTCTCTGGTCATTGGGGAGTAACACCCAGTAAGCATTACATCAGCCACACACCCCAGCTCCCCTCTGAAGTGAGGATTTCTCTTTATTTGCATTCTGACCACACTGTTTGACTGGAGGGAGTGTGGAGAAATACACCTAACACACACACCTGCATACAAGAATTTCACTGCTGCCTTAGTATTTCACCATCCTGGATACAGACAGACTTTTTCTAATAGGCAGTGTTAAAAACATCAGAGTTCATCATTTTAAAAAAGGTACTTTTACTGTGAAAAGCTACAAAATAAGTCATTTTTAGCATTCAAAGAAGTCACTTGTTCTGCAAACTTAGCAAGCTGCAATAAAAACAATAACATAGTGAATTGATGTGCCAGAATGAAGAGGAAAAAAAAGGATTATACAATTGAGCCCATTCTTTCTTTGGAAAGTGAGTCAACAATCACATGCCAACGTAATCCTACCCTCTCTGTATTGTCCCTCCTGATTTATTCAGGAGTAGCTGCCTACCATAAGCAAATGAAAGAACAGAAAGTACTTAATGGACATCTATGATTATGAAACAAACACAATATATTCAGAAGAGCAAAAGCAAAAAAGTGAAGTTCTTTTATACTTGAACTGCTGAATACAGTTTAAGTAATTCTTTATTTCATCAAGGTACTCCCCATAAGATTTTCTAGTTCAGAAAATCTGATGTAGTTCAAAGTAAGATAAAACTAACCAGATGTGTACAAGGCAGGAGCTCTAAAGAAGGGAAAGTGACTGCTCTCAGCATGACAAGGTCTGTCCTCTCATGAAAACACACTCCTGGCTAAGGATGGTGTGATCCATACTCCCAGCTCTGCAGAACATAGAACTACACTGAATTTTCCCAGGTGGGCTTGTAGGCACTCACGATTTGCTATTATTACTTGCACTTGGAAGATGGATGGATATTTCATTATAAACACTACAGCCAAAGTGCTTCAGTTCTCAAAGACTTTGAGCACCTGAGGCTTTTCTGTGCTAATGCAAGGTAGTTCAAAGCAAATCTTTGAATTCAAGAGCTAGATAAGGTCTTGTAGAGACATACACTGCAGCTCTCTTAAAAAACCTTGGTCACTCTGGGTTCTGACCCTCTAGAAGTAGAGTGAGCTGGCACTCAAGGCTGGGGCCCCAGCACACCCCACACTGCTGTGTGAACAAAACAATACCTCGAGTGCTAATCCTGCACCACAGCACTGACAGCCATGCCCTCTCCACAAAGCCTCAGCTGGGTGAATGCTTCCCACTGCTCCATTCCTCACAATCAGCAAGTTAAAGACTGCTTAGCACACGGCAAATGCATCCTGGATCCACCATCATCCATAAATTGCTTTCCCTTTGGTCACCCCAGAAAGCTTTCTACAGACAGATGTGCCAACTGCTCTCCCTGCAAGATCTATTACCACTGCAGCAGCCCTGCACACAAGCTCCCTCAGGGCAGGAAAAAGGCTTGTACCTCTTCAACCATCCAACCATGGTTACTTGCCAACACTCTAACCACCAGGGCTAAGGAGATAATGAAAAGCTTCCTTCCCTTTTGACTCTAGGCATTAACACCTTAATAATCAGTCTTCACACCAGTCTTTCTTCTTCTTTCTTCTCAAAGACTCATACTGTCTTCATGGCTCCTGGAGCTCACCACACAATTACACATCACCCTGCAAAGGCAGCAATGCTAAGCGATTTAATTAAATCCTGCATCCTCACCAGTTTTCCTCACCAATATTTAGAAGCTCCTGCTGTAACCTTAAGCAACCCAGCTGGGAAGAAAAAGGCCTGAGAAATCCTTTGCCATATCTCCCTGGCTTCTAGTCCTGTTTGCCTGCTCAGTTGCTATGCTGATGTGACAGAAAGAAGACAAAGCAGAAGTGATAGTTGATGTTGAACATGGCAACAGACCAAGCAAACATTTTTTGTCCCTTTGTATTCCTCTGGAGTTTACAAAGAGATGTGATCTATTAGCATTCAGCAGTGGAGATTTGGCTTTTTTTCAGGGAGTCATACGTAATCAAGGCTCAGAACAACATTAATCATAAAACTCTTCACAGAAATATTAATAAAGGCATGCATTAGTTAGAGAGCTGACCAAGCTCCCATTTCAGTTCACTCAGACTTCAGAAAACAGAAGAATATAACTCTTTTCTCAGGCACATGGTGTGATTCTTGGGGTGTCCTGCACAGGGCCAGAGTTGGACTCGACGATCCCGATGGGTCCCTTCCAACTCAGCCTATTCTGTGATTCCACAATTTCTTCTTAATACCCTGCTTAGATCATAGCCTCATTCTTGCCTCCCATCAGTGCTCAGGCACAAAGTTATTTGACCTGGAATTGGAAAGAGCTGCAATTACTTGACCTGATACAGAAAATTCCTCAGACTTCTGGATTTTTTTATGAGAAGCATGCAGCAGATCTCTCCAAAATCCTTGCCAGAATGCACAGCAGAGATATCCTCCTCAGGAAGGAAAGGTACAGATAATGCAGCTACTGCACTCACAGCACTGAGGAGCTGAGCGCCTCAGACAGAAGAATGGGAAAAAGTTGGCCTCATCATGACATCTGCAAGTTTGAATTAATTTAGCAGATTAAAGCAACACCATCCCAGGCACTGCTCAGCACCACTGACCAGCAGTGCTGATCACACTAACCAGGTCAGCATCTCCCAGAGGCTGTGAGTTCATTTACCAATAAACAAGCAGCTCCATCCACCAGTACTTGAAATCCATCTTAAGCAGACTCCTCATTGCATTGGCAGCTGGAGGTATAGCTCTGCAGAACTTAATGCAGCATGGAACTGGTGATCATCTACAGAATTTATATAAAACTATAAAAATGATTAGTAAGAAATAAAACCTAAGTGCTGTGTTACAGCAGAGTTGGGAAGAATCCATTCCCACTTGGAAACATTTTTGCAAATCAGAAAGCAAATGAAGCCAGTCACAAGTCTAATAAAGATGTTTTCTGATCTTCCAATTCAAAGCATACCACTCACAGTAGCAGTGCAAAACCCAGCTAGAGAGCATGCTTGTTATTTCTCCATTTCATGACATTTTATATGCCCAACACAATTATTTTACTTTCCCTGGCAGACAAAATGCATCCGATAATGATCCAAAAATGTAAGATACTATTTAGTGAGCAAACACGATCTGAGTCTTAAGCAGATGTGTCAACAGAAATTAATCCCAAAACTCTCACCATACAAAGTGCTTCATGTCCAAAGAATGCCACGTTCAGCACAGATGGATACGGAATACTGTCTGTCTTTGCTGCAATGTTGTTTTTAAAAAGCATGAGATAGGACTGAATATCAAGTTTTCATAAAGTGTTATGCAGGCACCCAGAAGGGAAGTGCTAAGTTCAGGGCAGCAGGCACTCAGATGCCACCTTGGCACTCCACAGGTGACAGCCCTGCTCTTCCCTGAGGAAGGACTCACAGTCTCACACAGGAATTATGTCCACCACTGTGCCCTACACATTCTCTCAGTTCACACTAACAGAAACCAGACACTTTTCTAAACCTGTCTCTGTTAGAAATTGGGCTCAGGTATGGTCAGTTAACTCTACCATGAGTATCCTCCCCACCCACTGTAACAATGAAATAAAACTGTTCTAGCTGGTTTACAGGCCTATATCTCCTCCATTTTACTCACTCCTTGCAAATATGAGCAGACATGTCATCTGAGCAATGCTGAGCAGGGGTTTCTTAAAACATTTAATGATTTGAAAATGCTCATATCAAATTATAACCAAAGCTGTTAAGGTTTTATATTTCCAAGCAAGCAGTAATGAGAATGCCTTATGTTTGGACATGATCCTGGGTGGAAGACTTCTCCAGCACATTGAGAACCTGCACGCTCTGAAAAAGCCCTGAAGGGTGAAAACACAGCAGCCCATCTCCTTAACAACTGAGATCATCATCATAGCTCTGTCCCTGCTGTGGCATCCAGAGCATTGCCCAGAGCTGACTCCAGGACTGCCTGGGAGATCTCTCCCTCCCTGATCCCAGCCAGCCCCACCAGAGAGGGGTTGCCTGCCCCACAGGCAGCTCATGGCCAAAGACCCCTCAAGTTCTGTAATTTAAACACAAGATTTCACACCTGGCTTGCTCCAGCACTCCCTCCAGGGGACATCTGTGTCACCATAATTATGGCTCAGGACCACACAGCACTGAGTATTTGGTCTCTCACAGCCAGGCTGTGTGGAAAGCAACCCAGCTCCTTGGATTCACAGCCTTCCCCTGCTCTACCACCAAGTGTTCCCTTGAAAAGGGAAGCTGCAAGAACACCAGAGCAAGACATCAACAGATGCTGGGTCCCCAAAAATAGTAATATACTATCTTTTCTGTGCAAGAACATGTGTAATGAAAGAGAGCAACCCCAACCTTTTTTGGTGGTGGTCTGGTTTTTGTTCGCCTGTTTTTAACTTCACTGGAATAACAAAAGTGATCTGATGTTACAAACTTTTATTTCTCATTTCTAGATGTAGACTGAAAAGTTAATTACCCAAATAAGTCTTGTCAGTGTCCCCTATAAAAACCCCTGTAATAAATACAAAAGATTGCAGTTAGCTGTATAAAACTGTATTTTGATGTTGACTAACAAGAGCTGTCAACTTCTTACCCTAGTCCCTATTCTCTGCTTCCCAATGCATATAACAAATACATAATATATGCAGTCTTGTAAACTAACCAATTTTTAAAGAAATTTCACCTATAAAGGCTGAAACCACTATGAGAGAGCTTCTCCTTTTCCCTCTGTCCAAATACTTCAGAGATGCACAAGTGTTGTTTTAACAGGAATTAATTGCCAAGGAACAGCTCTATCACCAAACTTTCCCTTCTACACTCAATAGCTCAAACCACTGCAAGAAGTGAGGCCAGTACCTGAACAACCCCTCATTTAAAAGCAGTTCTATAGAAGAAAAGGTCATATTTTGGTTTGAGTTTTTTTTCCTCTGTGTGTGTGAATAATTTAAGAACATCCTTCCAAAATGAACTATGTAATTTTTCTAGATCTGATGTTAAGATATTCTACCTCTCCTTTTATTTCTTGCCATTTCCTTCCAATTTTGAGGAATGTGTTAATAAGAACCATTCTTCTAATGCTCTCCTAAACTAGATAAGGCTAAATTAAAGTGCACTATGAATTTGGGAAAACTTTGCAGCCTGCAAGCTCAATTCTAAATTCTTTGTGTCACGTAGATGGAGGCAAACACTGAACTTGGCTGCAGGCAGTTATAGAATGATCACTACATTTAATTGATGGAGTTTTTTCAGGAAAAGTTCTTTCCAGGCCAACCCCCTCAGCAAGCAGGAAAGCATGACTCAGTGGAATTTTTAGGAGATTTCAAGGACATGCTGGCTCCAGCTATAACCACAGTGGCCATAATACAAGGTATAAATAGTGCTTGTCTCACCCTGACACAGCAACCTGCAATGGGAAGAGCCCTCCCAAGGGAAATGGCATCTCTTGAAAGGAGTCACCAAACCCTCAGGGTGACCTGCAGGCTCATGAACTATAAAAACTGTTCTTGGGAGTGAAGATAACAAGAAGAGTGAATATTCCACTGTGTTGTTTTTTCCTGTTCAACTCAACATCAATTAAAAAAAAATAAGACCAAGGATTTGACTTAATGACTGGGTAAATAGATTTATTTTATTTGTAAATTTGTCAAAAAATGTTTCAGAAAAAAAAAAGGAAAAGGCAGACTATCAAGATCCCACATGACACAATGGTAGACCAAGTACTATTTTTAAATTAAAATCTGGAAGTTGGGTAGTACCAATAGCCTAAGTCTCACAGAGAAGAACACAAAAAGAAATAAAAATCAGATAATGCTCATGAACTATATATGCCTCCAGAATGAAATCTTCTGGATCTTCTAAATTACTGCCCCAGTTACACAAAGTTTCATGCAGTTTCCCAGAATTGTGAGACATCAGTGATGCAGATTTCCCCCAACCTCCTTCACAGCTTTCAGATAAGGCCTTAATAAAATAAAATAGTATGCCTGTTAAAATAGTCGATCACCATAAACCTTTCATAGCCTTACAATCCATTCTGTGGATTGTGGACTGCCAAATGACTGCTCGCTTCTAAATTTCTTTATTCCATAAGAAACCGTGTCAAGTATTTTTCCCCCCTTTGAGTTAAGGCAGATCGTCATAGGCTGTGTAATTTTGTCCTGGTAAAATTCCAGTGGTGTCTCCACAATCAGCACTCCAGGAAGGTGAAATACCCAAGCTCAGCTGAGAGTTTGAGCAGTAAAACGCCGCCCTGAGCAGACACAGCAGCTGTCTGTGCAGCAAGAGGAGGACGAGCTCCCTGTGCACCTTCTCATGTTCGGCTCTGCTCAGGGGGAAGCCCCGCACCTTCAGGGATGCCACTGCTGCTCTCCTGAGATTCTTCCAATGCTGGAAGAATTCAAGCTCCAGCACCCAGTGCAAGGCTGCAACCCACGCTGCTGCCCTCGTACCTCACCATTTGTGCACAGCTGCTACTTATCTAATAATTTCAGGGTGCTATTGGGAGCATGAGCCACTGCACCACACCGCTGCTGGTATCCAGCCTTCGGCCCACGCCTGGAGCTTTAAGGAAAGGCCAGAAGCAGCACCGAAGCGCTGCAAGCAAGAACTAAGGAGGCAACCCTTCCTTCCTGGCGGCTGCAGCAAGCAGAGCCCTGCAAGAGCAGATTTCAGAACGCTCCCTGCACCAGGAGCCTCACCGGCTGTGCTCGGCTCCAGCCCCCCGGTGGGCCCCGCAGCCCCTTACCTTGCTGTCATCCATGTGTGCCGCCAGCCCCGAGCCGCCCGCCCGCAGCCCCGGCGGCCACCGGCGCTCACAGAGCCTCAGGGCCGCCCGCCGCCATCCCCCGCCGCCATGTTTGTGTACAGCCGAGCGGAGCGGCAGCGCCCGCAGAGCGGTGCACGCTGGGAAGCATAGTCTTGTTCTGCCCCGCCGTCATTGGCCGCCGCCCTGATGGGGACGGGAGAAACTACAACTCCCAGCAGGCCGAGCAGAGGAGAGGCGCCGCGATTGGTCCTCGCCTCGCCTGCAGGGCGAACTACATTTCCCAGGAGGCTGCGGGCGCTCCCCTGCCTCGGCGCAACAGCTGAATTTGTTGTTTTGTTGGTGGTTTGGGTTTTGTTGGTTTTTTTGTTTGTTTGTTTTTGTGGGGTTTTTTTGGGGGGGCAAATGTATGCTTGTTTGTTTGTATTTTCTCTAACTCTCGCGCCATTCTATGGCTGCTCTGCTGCAACCTCGATGGCTCCGCAAAGTTGACCAGGGGCTGGTGGGGCCAGGGCTGCCGGCTCCGATCCTACGCACGGACTGCCTCGAGCTAGACGGGGGAAAAACAAACAAACAAACAAACAAAGCCCAAAAAACCCCCAAACCATCAAAACAACAAAGTTAAGTTTTCTAATTTTTTTTTCCTTGCTTTACCCACAGCAAGCTGTGCTTGCTGCAAAGACAGCCCAGTCGACAATTCTCTTAAGCATGGCCCACGTTTCAAGCTGGCGGTGAAACCTGAAGCTTGGAGTGTTTCATGTTGCTGCATGTTTCTTTTTATTCATGCAACTCAACTCGCAGGAGTTTCCCATGACTTAATCTCTCTTACATGCAATTGTTAGGGCTGAGGGCTTTGTCATGGGATTTTCCCCCTGAATCACAGACCTTCCTCTTGGAGGGATACTCTTGTTAGATGGCACAGACAAAGCACTTTCCAAAGCTTTTTTTTTTTTTTTTTTTTTTTTTTTTTTTTTTTTTTTTTTTTTTTTTTCCCTTCTATAAGCTTATATGCTTCTCAGTTGCCAAAGACCAGGCAGTTTGCACGCTGCTTCCTATTTGCTTGTCCAAAAACCATGAAAAAGTTCTGGCGACTCCCCCTTGAAATAACAGTAATAAAAAAGCAGGGATGATCAGTGTTAAACAAGAGGCATCAGCTAATAAAGTGGAAGGAATAGCTTGCTATGAGCTTGTCTCCTGTGATCCCACCCCCATCTTTGCCTTCAAATTCTTCCAGAAGGTGGTGAGGCGCCTCTTACAGCCTCTGGCACTATCCTGAGGCCATAAAGCTGGCTTTAAAAGCCGGCTGGGGGTTTCCCCGGTGAAGGGAAATATTGAGTGGCAAAGAGCCAACATAGCTCACTTAGGCAACTCTGTTGCAACATGAGTGGAGGAAGGAGATTAGACAGAGCCCTGGTGCTGATTCAGAAAGGCCAGAATCCTTTTAACCAGCAAATTAAAGTTATAGCTGCATCTTTTCTTCCCCCTAGATTGCCCCACATTACCCATCCTGCTTTATGTCACGTAAGAAGCAGAGCTCCCAGCTTCTGGCCAGGATAAACCATGAGTTCCCTGCCTCAGCACTTGAGAGCTTCTGTATGTTAGCAGGGAACAACTCAAACTATGCATTGCAGCCTGCTTTTCCACCCTGGCTCTGCTGTCCTCCTGGATGAATTCGGACATGCCAGTTGAGTGGGAGTCTGTCAGAAAGAACAATTGTGAATTGAACTGGGTATTATTTATATATCTATATATGCACATAGAGAGAGCATAAGATTATAACAATTCAAACTGATTTTAACCGTTTAAACATTTAAACCATAGCGATGTACACTAAGGAAATCCTGCCTTGTGTTACATTCAGCATCACAAATTGTTCTGTGCAATAACTATTGGCAGGTCCCCGATGAAATTAATAATAGTTGTTAAAAGAGGGGTTGTGCTTCTGAGATCCAGAGAGACTTTGAGGAAGATAAATAAAGCAAGTTCAGCAACCAGGCAATAGCTTAAATATCACTGCTTATGTCAGTGTGACTAAAAAAGAGTATAACTCACAGAGTGATTTTGCACCATGTGCTCGTATTTCAACACATCCCAACCGGGTGTTTATTCTCCTTAGATCTGTAAATGTGTTAATTCAGGCAATTCAAAATCTGTTCCTCTGAAATCCTGCCTGAAATAAGAATAAATCTTGAAATCTTTTGGTATCAAGCATTTTGCTGAAATTGTTCCACTGTAGCTTGTGGAGTCTTTAGAGATTCCAGAGCCTTTGAGATGAGTTCATTTATGGATGTGAAGGCAAAGATAAAGCCAAGATATTCTCTTGTTTGTTTTCCAAATGTACTGAGATGTTATTTGCTTTAATAGAGATGCTAACTCATTTGCCATGGGGCAAAGACTGTGCAAGAACAGCCTGTGTTTCAGTCCCTTGGGGTTTGGGGTTTTTTTGTGGAACTGACAGAGAAATTGCACTTTTCTGCATCTTTTAATATGATACCCAATAAATGTTTCTGGAAATAGAAGAAATTCTCTGACCTTCAGTTTGTAGACTCTGTTCACACTGAGACAGAGAACACCTTTAACTTGTCATTTAAACCCACCAGTTAAAAGTATTTGTCACCAAGGACTGACTCAAAAAAAGTTTATTTACCTAATATTCTATATCTTATTGTTGTTTACATAACTAGGATAAAAGTATACCAGTTTGTTGTTGGTTTGTATTTTTTTCTTACATTAAAGAAATCAGCTTTATCTGCTAAAGACCTGGAAGAGCTGGTACACACATGAACAGCATGTGCTCACAAGTACAGTGATTGATCACCTCATTGGTATGATTAAAAGAAAATTCTGTTTAAAACAAATGTTCTTTGAAAGCTGGCTTTTAAAACCTAATCAGTGTTTGAACAAAGCACAGCACATTGGAAGCCTGATCTGCAACTACTTCCTATACACTGTATAATTAAATGTTGATAAGGGGTTTATTCTTGTATTTGCTAAATTCTACTTTGTGACAAGATGAACGCCTTCTGTAGCTGCAAATGCATGAAGTCACATCTACAAGGGGAGTCCTTCCTATTTAGCTATTGCAAATGTACTTCTCAAGTAAAATGGGCTCGAAATAAGATAATTTGGAATAATCAGCTCTTGTCCTGTGCATACAAACAGGCACAAAAGTTACTGCTTTATCTAGCCAGACTAACTTTCCCACATAAGCAAAATCTTGGGACAGTGTTCATGATGCTTTTACATTGCTGAAGAGTATCTGTAAATTAAAATATTGCATGAAATGTTTATGCTGCAGTTGGAAAGGAGCTACTTCATATTTTCTAGTTTGTGGAAGGGAGAAAAAGAAGTCAAATGATCCTACGCTGCACACATATGATTGGTAGGTCCAAACATGATCAGAGGAGAAAACTAGACATGGTTCAAAAAGTCATTTGAATAACATGGATTTCATACAAAATTTAAACTAAATATAAGAAACTCAGAGGCAAGGATCAAGATGAACAAATCACTGATTAGGAAGATGACAAAGAGTGGGTTAAAGTTCGGTGAGGTGTGCAAGTGAGTAAAAATTCAATCTTGTTCCGAAACAACAAACAAACAGAACAGCACAATATGCCACATTCAGGAATGTGAGAGTCATGTTGTATCTGGCACTTGAACAACAGAGAATTATTGCTGCTGATATGGTAATTGCAGAGGTACAGAAAAAAAGTGGGTGGATCATGTGAAATTCATAAAATACTTGAGGTGAACTTACAGCAGGATTAGTCTTTTAATTGTGTGCATTGATCTCTGTGCACAACTGGTTTATTAAAAAGGCATATTGTTCATTCTCAAGAGGTTTACAAATCCACTTCAGCTCGGTGTCTCTTTTTTCAGTTCTTAAAATATTTTGCAACATGCTACTCCCCTTTGGCCTACGCAAACAAATATGTCTGCATACACATACCTACTAGAGCCAGTCAAAACTGCTGTCAGTAGCTGGCTTTGCTGGTAAGAGCATTTCTGCCTGCTTTCCACAAGACAGAAAATCATTTTAAACAATTTTGTCCAGCCCCAGATTCTGTGGAATGGGCTGTGCTCACATTCAAAACATTTCCTAATCTCAGTCTGATACTGTTGTCTTGTCCAAGGGCATACACAAGGTTTCTGCATAGCTTGAGCAAAAACTGAAGGACTTGTATGGCAAGCTGGATGTGCACTGTAACTGGGTCAGAGGATTTCCATGATGACCTTGGCTGCTTTCAGAAATGCCACTGGCCCTCATGTGAAGGGTTGAGGCATCACATACAGCACTTTGCCCTGGTCTGCACTGCTCACCTCACCTTAAATTAGTATCATGCCAGCTAACTTCTGGTTTGCAACTCTGTTTAAGTGTACTGGATTTTCTGTGTTGTTGTAGCTGCCCATGAGCTTTGTGCTTGTGTTTAGTGAGGTTTGTATTTAATGAGACTGCTCATGTGAACAGGAGTTACTTACAGGATCAAATCTGCACCGCACAAAGTGTTGCATTAATTTGTAATAAATGTAAGTGAAGGGTACACTCCTAGATAACACACACTCATTCACGGGGAATTTCTGTGCTACAGGGAAAATGCACAGTAGGTTCCTGGGAGATGACAGGCTGCCTCACACATCCATATCCATGCAGAGGAAATAAAAGTGGGTTGTTTCAGAAATACACTGCAAAAAGCATTGTTACCCCTTAACCTGCTGTCAGCTCCCAAAATCTTCCTGACATGTCCCAGAGCTCCCATTCCACCAATATCTCCTGAAAAAAAATCCACCAACTTTTCCCTTCCTTCGGAGAGAGCTGGGATTGTTCAGCCTGGAGAAGGGAAGGCTCCAGGCGGATGAAAGGGGAAGAACAATAACAGGCAACACTTTTTTTAACATGACCAGTTTGATTCACGTAGGTAGGTTGGTTTTAGAGAATGTTACTTTTAAGCATGTATTTTGAAAAATAGGCTGATCAAATTTTGCATTTTTCTTCACTGAGCTTGCAAAAATTTGCCTGTCAGGTGGGCCAGGTGCAACCCACTAAAAAAACTGTAGATACTCTTGAATTTCTTTTTCTACTTTCACACAACCTGATGCTTTTTCAGATTCCTTGAAAAGCACTATTGACACCTAAACAATGAATGTAAATACCCCTCTGCTTCTCTCTTGGTAACTCAAAGCAAATTGGAATGGCTTCTCAGGTATTTGGAGTAATTTAGGTAACAACTAAAATGAGAGTCTCAGAAGTTCTGTTAAACTCCTCAGTCAGGCATATGCCTCCAACTCTGCTCACTTTGATCTTGGCATCACTGGAAGAAATGGCATTTAAATTTGCAAGTCAGACTGCTGATAGTTCTCGAAGTAACATATCAAAAATCTAACAACCAAGAAGATTGACCACAAATGCACATAAATGTCTAGTTTTCTCATTCACATATTGTACACAAAACAATTGTAAGCTCCAAACTATCTCTGACTTGAAAGCATATCAATTGATTTGTGGCATCTGTTTGAAGATTTGGAGGATTAGCTGTAATTATAAAATCAAAATTAGAATATTGACTAGTTTGTAAGAAGCATTAAAGTACAAGATCAGGGGTGGGGTGGGTGTGTATGTATTTCCCCTGTGTCCAAAAGGACCATAATAAAACCCACACACTGAACTCTTATTCTTTCTTTTGAATTTTACAAGACTGCTAAATAAATGTCACACAAGATTAATCCGAGGGAAGAAGGAAACGGGCTCTGAGAAACACTAGCACTGAAATCAAGTTACCTGGTTTTTAAGCAAGTGGTCTTTTTTGAACTTCTACCTCAGGATTTCCCTCTAGAATTTGTGACTGGGGACTACGTTGTCCCCCAGAGCAGAAAACTCAGACTAGAGTTTTAGAAACTATACAGAATACTTTGCTTCATGTATGTCTGTAGGGTCTGGTGTTACAAACCACTCCTGGTCAGGCTGTGCAGGGTGGTTCTGCACGCAGCAGAAGTGTCTGTGCCCCTTTCCTGCACCATCTCCAGCTCTGCTCTCAGACCCAGGAGCAGTGGACAGTAAAGCCTTACCAATTCCTGAATGGCTCCCCCTTCCCAGGAGAGACCATTCCTGGGTTTTATCCACTGGGGCATATCTCTACAAAAGTGCTAAATGATGCTATGAGGGAATTTAGGGGTAGTAAAGCTAGAGCAAGCAGAGCTTTCATCCTCTCCAGGATCCCTTGAGATCCACAGCTATGTGTTTACACATAGAACATTCAGGAGTTTTCTCCAAGTATTTTCCATTACTGTAAGGCCCAGGTTAAGCTGCAGGAGAAAGCCTGACATACATATGTAGTGTTGATGCCCATGTTAGGTGTTGCTTGGTTTCAAAGGCATCTCCAGGAGCTGATTTAAAACATTTACATCAGTGTGCTGCTCAAATCACCGAAACTTAGCGGTAAGGAGCTAATTATAGATGCTGTGAGCAGACCCATTGGTAGTCACTTCATAGAACTGAATGATGTCATGCCACAGAATAGCTTTGCAATCAGTTTGACAGGTGTTTCACAAAAAAGAAATGCAGGTGGGGGATTTGCATGTGTGTTTGTCACAGACATTTTTTGGTTTTTACCATCTCCACTTCACGCAAATGAGCTATTTATTAACTAACTGTTACAATGCCAGGTATAAACATTAACCAAGGAAGTGATGAATTTATACAGAGATTGACAGCTAAATGTTCACTTTGATTGCATATACAGAGGCCTTAGCTCTCTCATGACTTGTCTTATGGAGAGAAGCATCATCTTCAGAGCACTGTAAACTTCCTTCAGTGCCATCACTCCCTTCCCACAACCTCTGCCTTTGTTAACATCCTTTAAATGTCTAGCTGTGTCAGGGAGAAAAGACCTTGTTGCTGAATCTCTATTGAGATTGCTGTGGAAAATTTTCCCTTGACAGTGTCAGAAATGTTATTCAGAGTCGCTCAGATAGCTACAGCGTTCTTAAATGGAATACAACTCACCCTTTTCTCCATTTAATATGTTCAGCAGACAGGTGTCAACCCAACTGCTGGGAAATTCCTAAGTATTTATATCCTTTAACTCTCAAATTATATGAAGAAGTAATAGGAAATGTCATGCACTGGGTATATGAGCAATGTCCCCATTAATCAATCATCCAAAATAAACTGGATTTTTATGTCTGTTTGTGCTATACTGTGCACTGAAAGAGCAAGTTTTATTCTTATTTGCTCTGCTCCATGTGGAGCTTCAAGGGCAGAATCTCTTACAAGCTCACTCCTCTTCCATACATGCTTTGGCCAGGCACAAGAGGGACTCACAAATGTAGAATACTACCAAGATGCAATTGCCAGCTTTCTGGTGCCAGCATTTGACTCCCACTCAGACATCATTTTTAACTGAGTATAGAAGCTGTGAGGTGGCACAGATCCACTCCTGAAAAATGAGACCTTAAGTTACTCTAAACCAGTGATAAGATCCAGGATGTTTTAGAGACAACTGAGATTTTGAAAATGAAGTCCAAACAAAACAAATTATTTTTTAATACCTAGTTTCAAGAAAGAATGGTTGATTTAAAGCTTAGGTTGGTGACTGGTGTCCTACGCATCAATTCAAAGAATGAAACTGGAATTTGTGAGTTACACTGGAGGTCCTGTCTGCCTCAGTTCCTGATGATCTTTCATCAGTTTTGGCAGCAGGCTACTACTTTTAATGGATGTATCACAGGGCATCCTGTGAGACAGGAAATCACAGGGAATCCCAGAAAACTGCTATGTACAATCCTGGAACAACTCACTGAATATAGAAAAAAACTCTCAGCAAAGAACATGTGGTGCCAGACAGGTTTCACTCACTTCCAGTGTGGTACAGATTCTCACTGGGTAGACACAATCTTTGCAGGCAAGTACCCTGAGGCAAATTTATCTGCAACACTGGGCACTGTGGGGTAACACACACATGATCTGCTCAGCACCTCTCAGGCCCAAATCTCTGGTGTCCAACAATTTACAGGGTGGTTTGCCCTCCTCTCTGAACACAATGTGGATTCTACAGCTGTGTTTCCATCAAAATACATTGAGGTGTCATTAGGAAGCACACACCTACTGAAAAGTCTGTTTGAAAGACAAGAGTCTCAAACTACTTGAGCATACCTGTGTCAACTACTGAAAACAAAAAAGGTGCCTTATGGATTGCAGAAAAGACAGAAGTCCCTGAATCCGTAGTGCTGGCAGTCTGTATAAATAAATGAAAATCATTTCAAAAAATTATAAAGCTTCTTGGCATAACAAATCATTCATAAACAATTTAGATAGTTTTGTTTCTTAGTCTTTGTATGCTTTGGTCTATACATTTCGCAACCTGGCTGCACAACTGAGAAGAAATGAATACAACACAGCCCTTTTGCACCACTCTAGAAGTGTTGAGAAACATTAAACAGGAATATACCCTGTGCAGGTACACTGTCAACTTATGAACAGCTATGGAGAGTGAGGTATGTAATTCAGAATAAGACTCTGGGATTTTTTTAAGATATATTTGCTTTTTCCTTTGTTACTAGGGATTTTGGTGCTGGTGTTGAAGGATTTCATACCTTCATTCTTTAAATTACATATATATGGCCTTGACTCATTTTAGTCCAGGGCATTTTTTTACACCTTGACCAGTGTCAAAAGGCCTCCCTATGGATGTAAATGTGATTTGCTACCATAAAAATATCCAATTGCTAGGCACAATAACAATTTTTATCTGTCCTATAAAATTCACAAGCCTTACTGCATCACAGACATGCCCCAGAGAGGCAAAGCAGAGACAGGATCTGAGTGTGTTTTTAACACCCACTGAGATGAATCAGTTAAAATACATTGTGTATTATTGTAATATTATTGCAGTCTCTCTTTAACATAAAGTTAAGCTTGCTCGTAAACTTTAATTGTGTATGTGTTACTTCAGTAATTTTTACAGTATAAATTCATCTTCAATAATCTGACTTTAGAATATTTGGTTTAGCAATAATAGGATTAACCTTACAGTATCTATATTTGAAAAGAACTGACTTTCTCCTGAAATCCCTGTGCTCATAACAATTTAAACATAGAAATTCATACACTGAAATTTCATAATAGTGACAGGACTATCCTGATGTTTGACAGGTAAAGTTTCAGCCAGGGACACTGATGCACTGAGATTTCTCAGCGTAAAATAATACAAGATAAAGGAATCATGACTGCCCCATATAACAAATCAGGTTGGAAGGGACCTCTGGAGGCCAGCTGGTCTAACTCGCTGTTCACAGCAGAGCCAACCTCAACATCCAATTCAGCTCCAAAGTTAGATCAGGTGGCTCAGGTCCTTGTCTGCTCCAGCACTATCTTCAAGGAGGGGGAAGCCTCTCTAGGTACCTGATGCAGAGTTTGACTCCCATTCTAAAGAGCTTTTCTCTATTGTCAGACAACAGATGTCAACTGAACGACTGACAAAAGGAGTAACTCACTCTACTTCTGTTGGATTGGCAAGACAGACTGGCTCGTGGTGCATTATAACACTGCCAGATCCACAGCAAGGGAAGGCTCAGGACCACACAGGAAGGAACAGAGGGCAGGAAACTGTGAGGTAGAGCATCACCTGACAGATGGGCTCAGCCAAGGAACCTGCCTGCACCTTCCCAAGCTCTGTACACCCATGCCACTGACAGAACTTATTTTATTCTACCCCAACCACTTGCTGGGCAGCCTTGTTCCTACTTTGCCATCTCCTCTCTCATGACTGAATCCTTTGTTCACACAGTGTTAGACAAAGAGGGGCCATGCACTTTTTTCAGTTTTCAGCATTACTACAACTGCAACCAACTGTCCTGCTGGCATTAGATAGTAAGAAGGTATTTTAAATGAATCATCGGTTGTAATAGCCATTTTGCTTAAACTGTGGCTGACATCATTTAATTGTAGGTCCTACTGCAAAATAACAGATGAATAAACATATAATTTCTGCAACTTAGTAATTAGACAGGCCCTTCTAACAAGGGCTTCTTTTTCCTTTTATATTCTGGAACTCAAATTGCATCCACCATTTTCCCACAAATGTCTCCACTGACTGGCTCACAAAAATCTGTGTCCTCATATGTTCCTGTCTAGGAAGTTCTTCTGAGCTTTCACAGCTGCTGAGAAAAAATGTCTTGGAAAGTCATGTCCTCTACTTGAAATTCCCCCTCTTAAAAAACCTTCTGCCCCATTTGATTTCATAATATCCCACTTAGATTTTAAATGGTCATGAAGAGGCACATTCTTCAGCATAACTTTATCTGGAACTCATCATCATTTGATCAATGGCTTGAAACAATTTTTAGTGACTGGAGAGTCAACAAGCCAAATTTATATCTTAGGTAAGCAGAAGCAGCTTCAAATAAGTCATGAGAAGTCTGAGGCAGACCTTCACAAAGAAAATAAAACATTCTATTTGCAGCCCTGTGCTTCGCCCTCATTGATCTTCTCCCCTTCTTTTTGCAGGCTGAATATAAACCAGGGTTTGAAACGTTTTTAGTACAATCATGATTCTTCCCTGGCTACAAGGAGGACAAATGGCAAACTGCTTTGAAGGAGAGATGCTCTTGGAAGGTTTTCAACCCCTCTGCAGAGCTAAAAGACTTCTACCCATACCTAACACACAGAAGCCAGCTTGTTCCTGACCATGGAAGGGTAGTCAAGAAGGCAATATAAAAATAAACCAGCAGTCCTTCACCTCACGTCCACCTTGCATCTAAAGAAAAAAAAAGACACGCTCTGAAATTTTCACATGCTTCTTTTCTCTGTAACCTGATATTTTCACCTGTCTTTCTCAAAAAACTCTGCTCTCTGTTGTTGACAATTGAGCTAAACTCAGACTGACAATTTCCTGACCAGTGCATACAACAAAATAAGACTCTATTCAGAGTTAATAGTCTTTTGTCCTAAGAATGTTATTACTGTTATGCCAAAATATTGATGTTCTGGGTGTTATCCACTTAAAAGTTTATATGAATGAGAGCTTATAAATGCAGGTCACTGTGGTGCTTATGCCCTTCTTTCCCACAGCAACAACAAATAGTAATTAACTTGGTTTTCTTTCCCCTTTTAGAACTCAAGTTTATTTTTCATGTCCATTATGGGTTTGTCTGTCTTTTCCTTTTTCATATTAGGCTCTTTTTATCTATTAAGTACATTTTAATGACCCCATGGAATTGAAATATCTTTCACAACCCATTTGAATAGCAATGGAGTTTCACTGGCATACTACTGCAACACCCAAATTGCACTTTATAATTAAATAAACAGAAGCCTATCAAATCCACAATGTTTAGGATACCTGTAAGTGTCAGGAGGTGTTAAAAGTTGGCAGAAACAAGAAAATGGGTTATGAAAAATGCTAAAGACTCCAACAGTCTCTGAAAATTTCCTTTCCTTTGTACATATGTTGAAAAGAAAGTATTTTAAAATAAATAAACATAAATAAATTGGTCCTCATTACCACAGGTTATACATTCTCTTTCTACATTCAGATTTTAAACTATTTTCTTGATTGTGAGCTCACTTTAGCATGCTGTCAAAACAGTAACTTCATAGTTAATGGTTTATATTGAGCCAGATGACATTTCACATATCAGAACTTTAAAGTATTTTATGAATACTGTACTTTTTTATCATATCCTTGGTATTCCTAAGAAAAGATTTCATTATAAGAAAAACAGGACATCTAAAATTTAAGGCTGGCAATTACTATATCCCACATAATTCGAAGTACTCAAGCAGTTAAAAAGAAAGATATGAATTGTCAAAGGCCTCATAGGTTTTATGCTGCTCTCATAATAAACGCAAATACATTTTACTTCTGATTCATCATCGTCCACAAACAAAACATGAACACACAAAGCCATTCTCCAGATAGTATAAATTAGCTTAGCAACTGAAGTGTGAGTTGAGCAATGATGATCTACACCATCTGTGCTTACAGCCCATTACCAGTTCCTCTCAATAGAAGTGCACCAGCCTACAGACAAGTGACTAACAGTGAGTAAGAGCAAAAAGTAAGTGAGGTGGGTGTTTATTGTGACAACTATCTTAATTTCTGGAATGTGTTTGTGATTTTTTTAATGTGTCAGCTTTTTTTGGTGATTTTATTTAAATATTCTCTCTTTGGATATATTGGAAAGTGAGAAATGTTACAAGTTAAGTTTTTCAGTTGCTGTAGATTTGTCTGAACTTGCTGTTTCTTGAGAACAGTGTTTCATTACTCTGTTTCTTGATGGCAATACATTATTATGCTCCTTTTCTGTAAATAATATTTATTATGATCTCCAATTTCAAATGCCTTCTCGAAACTTCATCTTGCTGTTTCATAGAGAAGTGGCTTGACCACCAAAATAGTAACTTAATTTTTTTTAAGATGACTAGAATTTTAGCAAAACCCCTTCAGCTTCATAAAGGCCACCCCTAGAACCAGAAATTGTTGTTACTTCTTCCTTTGTCTTTTCACATTGTCTTATGTTATATATCTCACCCATAGCCTTTGTGTGTGTGTATGTGTGTCCCTTAATTGCAAGTTAAGCCAACAAGCTTTTGTGCAAGTGCTTAATTTTAATAATTGCCTGCATAGGTAAGTAAAATAAAAGTTACTATTTGTTCGCTGAGATGCAAAAGAGGAGAGGGAAAAGGATGAATTAGTGGTTAGATTTGGAATTTAAGATTTTGGATTTGGTTCAGTTCTCTGATCTGTTACCATCTTGCTATATTACCTTGGATGAGTTACTTCATCTGAGTAACTCAGTCTTACATCCATAAAACATGGTTACGTGATGCTCCTCTGTCCTACAAAAGACTTACAAAAATTAAGAGTATCTATCCAAAGGTTGTAGAGATAAGAATAATGTACATTTCTATGGAGTAATGGAAATAGGGTTTACGAAATTAAGAGTTACAGGGAAGCAAACAGCTGATGCTCTCCTTCCTTTTTTCTCTGTACTTTCTGCTGCTCCAGTTCTTGTAATCCTTCTTTTCTCTTTCATTACTCCAAATCATCACTGTTGTCCTACAGTGAACAAGAATATTGCTCCATCTTGTCCTATATTCCAGCCCAAACCCCATATCTGCATTGAACCTAGACCCCTCCACTTGCACACCACCCCCAGCTTGTTGGATGGGCTGTGAATCTGGTAGTCCTAGAGAAGCTATGGGGAAGCAGAGCTATGAAAACTACCTGCAGTGACAGGCTAGTGAGGCTATTCTCATTTTACCATTTTCCAGAGGGGTAGAGCTTCCAAGGTCTGATGCACAGAAGGGGAAGGGAAGAATCACCGTTTCCTCCTGAGCATTGCCACCCCACATCTCTGATGCCTGCATTTCCCAACGCTGCTCAAATCCCTCCTTTCTGGACTGAGCTCTGTGATTTCCCACTGATCTACAACCACAAACTTTTCTCTCTTCTGCTCTTTCCCCACTCTCAGCCCTACATCTTCTATAGCTACTGGTTTCCAAATCCTCATGTTCCCATTGCTGCTCTCCCACAAACCTGACTGCTGTACCGTGCCCTCTATGCCAGCAAAGGAGGTGGTATCTGAAAATGCTACAAATGTTTCAATGGGAGTATCTCAGCAGCGCTTTTACTTTTAAATACCCTGAAGAACAGTCCGTAGCAGTTATGTCTGGTACTGAAGTCTGCTCTGAAAGCAGATTAGGCCCAACCTCCCACTGCCCCTGAAGCTGTCCATGAAAAAGTCATCACCTCGCTTCCCATCTGGTGACTTGGGTTTCCCCTAATCCGTTTCAGCCAGAACAAACCAATGCAGCTGACTTCTACTATTAAAACTGCTTAAGCTGCTCTGGTTGACTTTGGACAAAGCAAGTTTGGGAGGGATTGAGCGAGCAGCTTGCCCGTAGGGAGGGGAGGTGGTAGCCTTTGGCAGAAGACAGCCGTGATGGTGACTGGGAACTGTCTGGGAATGGTAACCTCTTCAACAGCTCCACTTCAGCCCACAGAGGAAGTGAGCACCCACAAGGGGATTTTAAACCATGGTAAATTCTGTGCTTATAGTTCAATTCTCGCTTATTTCGCAAGAGGTTTCCCTGGCAAACCACTCCTTTCCACTACGCAGAAACTGCGATGACGTTACTCAGGCTGTCATTTATCTTTCCCCTGTTTAATCACTGCTAACTGATTAACCAAATGAAGTGCCACAAAACCCATTAGCTGGAAAAGGAACAAAAAGCTGCGCTAGCTTTTAGTAATAAAGAAAGAGAAACCTTTGTAAACAAGGTTCATGGCCTCCAGCTCTTGAAAGTACCCAGCTATTGCCCCTCCCTGGCCCCCAGGAACAGGGGCAGTGAGGGGTGACACACTCGCAGCCGCTCCTGCCACAAGTGAGGCATGGTAGGACATGGGGGGTGTCAAAGTTCAAGGGCTGTTGCATAGCCTGTTGGATAGCCACCACAAAGTCTTTTGCCCTTGTTTTACCCCACAGAGACACTTCTGATCTTCTTATCTCACAAGCCTCATAAGGAGACACAAGAAATGAATTTTAACTCTTTCAGTACCATTTCCTCAAAAACGAACAGCAAACTTAGGCCAAAAAATCCATTGCCAGAAGTGTAGCAAAATACATTTCAGAGAATTGACAGACTTTAAAAACGTGGGGAGAGGAGGTCAGCAGCCAGGGACACTAGCAAAGCCAGGCACTCTCCCAGATGGTTCAGGTGTTTGCCAGACTAAGGCCTGACTCTTTCCTGGTTTGCACCTGCACTTCAGATCATTTCCAGGAGCTTGCTGCGCAAGTGGTAGGGAGGAACGAAAGGCTCTCAGAGGGAAAAGAAAAAAAAAAAAAAGAGTTAAGCTGATGTTAAGACTCTGACATAAAAAGGAGTTTCTGCTCCAACACAAGTGGCCACAGCCAGCTGAGGTGCGTCAGCTGCCAACATGCTCCCATTTTGTCCACTGTAGACAGGAGGCAAAGGATGCAGCTCCTACTCTCAATGAAGAGAGGTCTGATGCTGCTGTGTTTGAGCCTTCCTGACTCCTTCTGTTTGTGTCTTCAGGCTGGCAATGAACCTGTCCAGTTTCAGCCTGCAATGTTCTCTCACATCAGACTTTTGCTAAAGCTCAGCTGAAAAGAAAAATTATTCTTAGTAAAAATTTCAACATGCAGGAATTAATTTTGATGATACCACTGGTTTTGTCACACGTTTTATTATGTTAGGAAAAGAAATATCCTGACTCTATATTGAAAAAGTTTATTTGCTGTTCTAGTATAGACTTTTCTGCATATATCTTTTTTTTCAGCTAGAAAGAAAAATATTTTCAAAAGATCACAAGTACTTCTTACTGTCACAGTTTCACAGTCAGGAAACTTTCACAGTCTCAATTTAAACAAAACCCAAACCTGTTACATAATGTGTTACTGAGCAGAGATGACAAAAGGGAAGAGAGAATTAAAATGTCTTTCCTCCTCACCACGCACCTCTCTCTGCTGCTCCCCACTTCTCTTTGTGAGGATAACCATGCTGGAACTATTTGTTCCTGCAATTCTCTGGAATGAAAGAGCTGGGGCACTGGCCGTCACCTCCAGTTTCTCTGGCACGCTCTCTGATCCCCTTTGTCAAAATGGGTCAGTTCTAGCTCCATTAACCAGCAGTTAATTGAGCAGATTTTTAATGTTGTGGGCACCTTTGGGGCTTGGGAAAGGCATCTTTGGGGCCACTGCTTTATTGAGACAGAAGGGCAAAACTGCTTTTCAGCTACTGGAAAAGGGACACGGGCAAAATAGTGAACATGCCAATGTTAATTGCTTTACCATAATTTCTTCACTGCTTTTGATCTTTTGTCTCTCTCATGGAGCTTGGGCTTCTCTTTCCCCTGCATGCTCTGCACTCCCTCACACAGGACAAGACTGTCAGTAAAAGTGCCAACAAGACTTTCTCATGAGACAGCTCTCAACTCCTTAACATGAGGGCTTTCATTAAGGTGGCTCTTGGTCAATATTGACAGAACAGAGCCCGTCCCCCCAATTTATTCTGAGTTGCCTGCTTCCTAAAACACCAACCACCCAAACTACTTAGTGAGTGATAGCCATGTGCTTTTCCAAAGGCACTTTGGTTGAAGAGACAGCCACCAAGAATGTAAGGAACCATGCAGATAATCCTCTTTCTCATGCTGTCTTCCAAGGGTTTCTGGCACAGGGATTCATAAGTTGTCAGAGGTGACGGACGGGAGTTTGAATTTTGGTGTGCAAGTTGTCCTGCATGCCCAGCAGTGCCAGCAGGTTCCCCATAGTAATGATGCCTCTAAGGGAGAAAGAGAACTGCAGAATATTCTGTCATGTCTGGAAAAGGGATGCATGAGACAGACAGGACCCATTCAGCCCCTGAAGGATGTACTTCACCCATTCAGATTGGTATTAGCCGTAACAGATACATGTCAGGCAAAAATAACATATACTTCTGTGTATCTGCATAGGTTTTCACTGGGTGGTTTCAGATTTTTAAAATTATTTAGCAAGGTTATTTAAAAGGGCAAAGGCCCCCAGTGTTCCACACGGCCCACAGGGTGCTCTGCCCACCTCAGTGGTTGGAACTGGATCACTTTAAGTTCCCTTCCCTCAAACACTCTGTGCTTGTATGACCCCGTAACTCTCCTGTGGTACAGGAGGATGTGACCCTTCACACCCAGGTGGTTCTGCATCTCACCGCCCAGCGGCACACTGTAAAAGCGAAGGCCAGGACGGTATTCACGGATTCCCCTCAGCTGGTGCAGGGCACACGGACGGGAGGCGGCCGAGCGGCCGAGGCTGCGGGCCCGAGGCGTCGCCGGGCGCCGCATGCCGGGCAGGCCGCGGGCCGGCGGGGAAGGGGCGGCGGGCGGGGCGGGCCTGAGGAGAGGCCGGAGCGGAGCGCAGCGAGGGCCGGGCGAGGGGCGGGGAAGGGCCGTGCCGGCGGCTCGGTTGAATCGCTCCGCGGCCGCGGCTCCTCCCAGGGGCGGCCCGGCGGCTGTCGCTGGAGCCGCGGGCAGCGGGCCCGTGTTACCCCTGGGGACAGCGAGAGACCCCCCCCAACCCGGCATCGCCTCACGCCGCCGGGGCTGCGCGGCCGCCGGGCCCCGCGGGGATCCTCTCTGGCCGCTCCTCCTCTTTCTCCTTCACCCTCTCCCCCCACCTTCACCCCCCGGCTGAGTTCATTCACTGGGATTGGTTTCAAATGACGCCATCGCTTTATATTTACACCAATGACCTCATCCCAGCAGCTTGAAGTTTACTGACCAGCAAAACTCTTTTCTCTCGCTCGTTTCTTTCCTTGTGCCTGCTCTTTCCCGGGTGTTTGCCGTCGTTTTGGTCGTTCTGGGATTCTAAGGCTTAATAAAAAAAAACCAAAACAAAAAACCCCAAACAAACAAAAAGACCAACACACACAAAAAAAACCCCCAACCCCCCAAACTTTTTTCTCTCCTCCCGAGCTTTTCGGGGTGTGTCCCCCTCATCGCTGTCCCCTTTTAATTTTTTCAAGCCATCTTGGGAGGGAGGGGGGAAGGAGAGGGAAAAGAGAGCTCCAAAGCTCCAAATGTTTCCTTTTTCTGCTCCTCTCCCCTCCCACCTTCACGCTTCCCACTCTTAGGAAAAAAAAAGGGAAAAAAAAGCGCCGAATATATTTTTTCTTTTTTAATTTTTAAAATTGCTGGGGCTCGGTTGTTGTGTTTTGGGAGGGGTTTTGGTTTGGGTTTTTTTTTTTCCCCTTACTGAAGAAGAAGGAAAGAGAGGAGCTTTCCCAGCGGCTGGAAGGAGACAAAGTTGTTTCGGGCGGCAGCGGCGAGGCCGGTGGGCAGTGTCTTTTATCCTTGCCGAGGGGACAGCCTGACAGACTGACAGCAGTGACACAGTAAGTGCCGCGGCAGCGCAGGGGACCCCGGCCCGGGCCACCCCGTGGAACCCAAGCCGGGAGGGGGGCGAGGGGCGCGGGGGGGCCGGGCCGGGCCGGGCCGGGCTGGGCGGGGAAGAGGAGGAGGAGGGGGAGGGAGGTGAGGGAGAGGCGGGCGGTGGGAGCCCTCCCTCCCTCCTCCCGCATGCCCTTCCCCGCCGCCCCCTCACCTCCGGAGGAGAGCGCCCGCAGTGGACAGGTCGCTACCCCGGCCCGGGCGGGCTCCGGCCGCCTCCGCAGGTGGTAAGAACGGGGGGCCGGAGGGAGGGGGAACGGCACAGGCACCGCACGGCACCGGCGGCCGCCCCGCGCTGCCCTCCCTACCTGCTGCCGGCACCCTGCTGCCCGCGGCGGCTCCTGCCTCCCGTCCCTTCCTCGCCCTCCTCCCGACATCCACCTGCCTCTCCCCGTGCCGGGAGGAAGCCGGGCGCTGCCGGAGCGCGGGGCCGCCGGGAGAGCGATGGGAAGGAGCCCGCGGGCTGCCCCGCGGGGGGCTCGGCGCTGCCCGAGAGCCGCGGCGTGCGCGGCCGCCCCGCTAAACTTAGCCCGGAGCGCTGGCCCCGAGCGGGCTGCGCAAAATGGTCGGGGATGCTTTAAAGCCCCGGAGGGCTCCTGAAGAAACGCTGAAGTTCTGCCTTCGACTTGGAAAACGTTTAAATTGAGGCGGCTGACAAAATGGAGGGCTGCCGCGGCGTCTAGGAGGGAGGCAAATTGCAAATTGTTAACCTGGCATCGCGCTCGGCCGAGCTCCCGGCCCGGGTCTGGCCCGGGACACGCCTGACACATCCCCGGTGCCGGCTTTGTCCCCCCGCGGCCCGGGATGCGGGGTGAGCGCGCATCACCAGGTGTATGGGATGTGCCTATTGCCGAGCCTGACCAATGGCAGGATTTTTCAGCGGCCAAAAAACATTTGCTTACATGTCAGATGAGGAGCTCGGAAGTTTTTTGCTGTTATTTTCTTTTTTTAAAGATTATATTGATTTTTATTTTTTTAGAAAAGGAAACCCAGGAGAACTTGCATTCTTTTACCCTCGTTTTAGCTGGCTGAAATATAAAATCGATTTCTTTGGTTTTCTTTTAAATGAAGGGTGTAGTGATAGCGAGCTGTATTGTCTGACCTATGACTAACTTTTTTTGTTCAAACATTCAGTGTATACCCAGCAGAATAAATAGATCTGTGCTAGTTTTGAAACCTAAAAGCAGATTGAACTGTTTCTCTTTGCAAGGATGTGTTGGGGTTCTTAAAAGAGAAAACCCCAACCAAAACCCCAGAATGATTTTGTAATCTTTGCTCTGAGATTTATGCTATTCCTGGCAATGTGTGGTTTGGTAGATACAGAGTTTACAAAGTCATAACTGACCAAACAGCAGTTGGTTTGAGACTCTTGTGTTTTGAGGGGAGGTGGGAAAATAGTAAGTCTTAGTTTCTTTTTATGGTGTTCATCCCACTGCCCACTGGAGATTGAAGCATTCATCACAGTTGTTTATGTTGGTTGTCTGGGAGTTTCTGCTTGAATGTGGAGTGAAGTATGCAGCAGGGAGGTGTACATGTATTTTTAGCTTTCATTTTTAATGACAAAAGATACAAGGAATAGTGATATTCACAAGTAAATCTTGCATTTACTGAATATGCTTATTAATAGTTTGAGGATGGAATCTATAAGAAATATCTGAGTTGTAGTAAGTTACACTTGTTATGCTTGTTTAGTACAATAGTGCATTAGTAAATCTTAATAGACAGTTTAAAAGTCCCTTTTTAAATGAACAAATACATAAAAGCAGCAGAGAATGTGTCAGTTCCTGTGCTACAGATGATAGCTCCGAAATGCTGTTTGTTTAATACATATGGAAAGGTCCAGAAAAACAAACCAAGCATTTAAAAATGCAACATGTTGTATGAAGATACCTGAGTGCATTCCTGTTCCAGTAGCTCTGCTTTTGTTAGCTACCCGAGCAGATGTAATGGAACAAAATCACACCAGAAAAACTTCTGTAGAAGATAGTGAGCTCAGTTATCTTTGTTTCTGTAAAAATGCACGCTCTTCTTCCAGCAGAGACAGCTGGCTGGGCTGGGGTGTTTGCTTTTAGCTTGGCCTGACCGTAGAGACGGTATCGGCAGAAGCTGTGCAGGAATGTGTTAAATGGATTTCGCTGGGAGCTCTGTCTCCCAAGCCAGCCCCGGCAGGGTGCCAGCCCTCAGCCCGTGGGAGGAGCTGTGGTTGGATGTGCCATGTGCCTGTGCACCTTCCTTGGCAAATCCACTCTGCCCTGCGAGCCCTGGGCTGCTGCTCGCAGGGGGAGTGAAGTCATCCGGAGTCACTGGGAACTGAATGGGCCAGTCGCTCTCCTGCCTATCAGATAAGGGATTCACGCAGGCCTTCCGAAGCCCTCAGGGGCTAAATTCAGACTCTCTTCTCGGCCTTCGTAAGAAATGCCAAATAGCTAAGTTAGATGTGATTTCTGTTACTTGCATTTATCTTCAAGTGAGCTCTGCTCTGACGCGTTGGGCAGTAAGAGGTGTGTGCAAACTGAGGGCTTTGCTCCGTCACCTGGGTTTTGAAAGTTCAATGCCGTAATCCTTACACCGATCCAGCAATATTCACTGTTTTCAAAATACAGTTTTGCTAAGAAATACAGTAAGTACAGCTAAAGCATTTCCCCCCCCCCCCCAAGAAAAAGGAGGCAGCAGAATGATAGCTTTCGCTTTGTAGTATGTTGGCTGAATTTTCTAGGACTTTTTTTTCTTTTTCTTTTCTGTAGAAGCAGTCAGGAAAGCATCATAGATATTCTTCAAGTGCTGACAGTCCTTAATAGCCAGATGGCATAGAGTAGTTACTGTCAAAGGATGAGGTGTGGAAGGATTGACACATCCCTTCCTTTTTCATTTCCACATTTTTTTTCAACCTTGGAAAGAAACATGGGTTTGGTCAGTGACTCCACTGAATCTGCCCCTATGGATTTATTGTTATGATAGTGACTAAACACTTCTTGCAATCCTGTAGTATTTTCTGCATGGTTGTGTAATGCTACATCCTTGATTATTTAAGAATTTTTAAGAGGCTGGTTTTCTTGGTAATAGGAAGGTTATTAATAGGATTGTACATTCTCTTTCCCTACAATTCCTTAGGGACTGCTTCCAGAATGAGCAATCTTTAGGGCTGCCAGTTGGATACATAGCCTCTACTTTCTGCAAAGATCTAAAGCCACAGGTGATGGCTGGCCTGGTGGTATGTGTCAGGATGTTGTTCTGGACTAAAGCTATTAATTGACTGAAGACCTGGGGACATTTGCAAGAAGGTGAAGTGAGGACTATGTTCAGGCTGCTTCATAGTTGTTACTTGGGGGACCCTAGCCCCAGGAATCTATCACTATTTTAATAGTATCCTCACCCCAATAAAGCCAGTGGAGATCAAACTGCCTCTGGAGCAAGGGAGGAGGCTGGGATGCCCTGTGTTCCTGCAGAATTCCTGCTGAGGACAGGCATGGTAACAGGGCAGCTCATATCACCACTCCTCTGCTCCACCGTGTCTGATCTTTGCAGTGGTGTTGTCTCGTCAGGCCCAAATAACAAATCTTTATTATAGTTACTCTGTAAGTTCCCGTAACACGTGAAGGAAGCAAAAAATAGATATTAATGGTCTAGCTTGGCATCTTAACTTCTAGATTTGCCTAGTTTTAAGCTGAGCAGTTCTTGGTTTGCCTGTGGTGGGGCCTGCCAGCAGGTACCATGATCTCCAGCAGAGATGGTGTTGGGCACCAGTGAATTACTGCTCAGGGCTCAGAGCAGACCTGTGTGGAGGATGTGTGTATGGAGGGCAAGAGCAAAGAGGGGTGTGAGTTCCAGGCCCTGTGTTTCCTCCTGCTGCGCTGTGTGGTCTGCTGCTGAGCCAAGAGTGTCCTACTCAGAGCTGGCTCTGGGAAGGCTGGCAGCTTTCCATGTTGTGTCCCTATGAAATGCTCCAGCAGCTGAAAAAAAAAAACCAACCCACCAAAATTAATAATTGGGCAAGCTAGGAAAGAGGGGGAAGAGTGTTGTTTCAGTGATGGGAGGTTTCCGGTGGGGCCGCGGGGATTCGGGGGAACGTTCTCAAGCTCCCATGGTGCTGCTTCTCTGTGCTTACACTGTCCCAAGCTGGAAGGTATGAAAGGAACTCCTGAAACAAGGTTCTTCTTGGAGGGGAATGTAGTTATCTCTGCTCTTTCCTGGTTACAATATGATATTTATGCTGCCAGTGACTTATACAGGTTCTCTCTACCTGTGTTCATGGAACTAATTTTTCCCTGTGCCGTATGAGTTTTCACGCTGTTCCTCATAAACTAGGATCAGTTCCTTGCATAGACCTCCAAAGGTACATTTGCACTCTTCTTTGCTTTCAAGCTGAAGATATAAACTTCTGTCATTTGTTTAGCAAATAAAGATACAAAAGTAGAGACGTGCAGAAGCTTTCATTAATTGAGAATAAATGTAATTTTTTTTTGCCATAAGATCTTTTTGCATACTAGCCAGAGTGACCGTCTGCTAAAATACTACGAAAAAAGTTCTTCATAAAATCATAGTGGAACTGTGTTCCGTTACATTAGTTTGGCAGCAAATGGACACATTTGCTAATATTGAGACTGAAATAGCTTTATCCATTTTCACTCTGCTTCACTTGATTTTTCCTTTACTAAAATGATCTATGAATTGAGCCTGTTGACCAAGGGATAGATCAGTGGCTGTAAAGGTACTCTGTTTTTAACATACCCCTGCTTGCTTGTCTAATGTTTTTACATTACTGAAAACAATGTGGGAGGCAAAAAGATGGGTCTGAGTCTGTAATGTAGCAATACTGGAATGAGGACTTTACAGAGAGCATAAACTGAGGAGGACAACGGGGACTAATTGTATGAAATTCCTTTTATGCACACGTTCTTGAGTTTGAATAACCAGTATGTATTCAGCCTGCTGGATTAGAAGGCTTTGGCTCTGCATGTGTAGCATAGATGTTGCGATGTTGCTCTCAAAATAGGAAAGGAACTCTCCCTCCTCCCACACTATTCTGGATAAAATTGATTCAGTGCTGCATTTTGCTCCTACTGAACCTCTAGTAAAGCATGTTTAGGCTTTATAGTTCTGTTTAGGCTGAATAGTTCATAGCGTTAGATATAAATGCCACACTTTTAAATAGCCCACCAGTTCCTTTTCTTCTTGATTGCTAGCTGTAAGAATCATTTACCCCAGACTTTGCAGACTCAAATCCTTTGCCAGAACTTGGGTTTTTACCTGCAAGGTGGTCCTTGCAGAGGCGTGCCTTTCTCATAGTGCATATTTCACTAAGGTTGTGCAGTCCCTCAAGCAGGACAGGCACACATCTTCTAAACACCATCTTACAAATAAATACATGCAAAGAGTCTGAACTACACTTCACAGGGCTTCTCTTAGCTGTCCTGCTACTGAAACAAGCCTTAATGTCAGAGGTGGGTTGAAATCACCTGAAAAACAGGCATGGGATTATTTTCTGTTCATTCTGTTACTGCTACCTGGAATATGCATAGCACCTGTCACCTATCCAGTTCCCACAGGTGTTTTGTTACAAGTTCTTAGGTGTTGGGGTTTCATACCTCCCTACTTGAAAATTCATGCTTGGGACACAGTGTTTTCTCTTGCTTTCCAGCTTTGCTCTCCTTGACTTGGAAGGAAGAGAGGTGGAGAGGGAAGAAACTTTGTGTTACATCTTCTAATGCCATCATACTCAGAAGTGCCATTCCAAGCTAAGAGAATTTAGGTAGAGGCCTCTTACTAAGAACAGTTGGGGAGCAAGGAGAATAAGCTTCACCTTGGTTTCCACAAAGATTCATAAATGTTTGCCAGTTTTAAAGCAAGAAGAAAAACTATTGCAGCAAAGGAGTACAGCAGTCATCTTAGTGCACTGGGTTGACATGCTGTTTGGTTCTAATAAGTTTCAAAATATGCAACAGACTGAATCCAGATCAGCAGAAGGCAAATGGTGTCACCACTTTAGGAGGGCTCCCTCCACCTGTCAGACAACTTTGTGTTTAAGGCAGGAGTGCTCCAAACTGAGGATAGGCTGTGAAAGACTTTTCCCATGGTCTGCTTGGAGTTCTGCACTGATGGTCTCTTCTCCTAGCAAAAGGATCCTGAACCTTTTCCCTTTTCTCCCAGGCTACTCCCACATCATTTCAGTTAACTGAAAGCTCTCCAGCTTTTACACAGTGGGTGTTGGGAGGCCTTCCTGAAGAAGGGTAATCTGCAGCCACAGGTCTGTATGTTCACAATCCTGTGTCTCAGGAAGACAGGGGCAGCTGATGGGCACTGTCCTTATGAGAGGTAGATTTCACGTTCTCCTGGCTGGTAGGAGACTTACAATGAAGTCTAATAAAGCCAAGAGAGCTGCTTGTACTTGTACTATCTGCTGCTACCTTGTTTGTTTCTCAAAATCTCACTTTTTTGTTTTGGTTTTTCTTGCATGT
Organism: Prinia subflava; assembly: GCF_021018805.1. NCBI lineage: Eukaryota > Metazoa > Chordata > Aves > Passeriformes > Cisticolidae > Prinia > Prinia subflava. Next base: position 7,953,153 of record NC_086250.1, on the reverse strand, counting down.
AACTTTTCAGCTGAATAGGTCTGATTTTCCTCGTCAGTGGAGTGATGTCTCTTGTCCAGCCACTGAAAATCCCTGACTTCTCACAGCTGACACAGTGTGGGCATGCTGTCAGCTTCTCAGTCCTCTGTTCTGCTTGTTAGATAATTCATATTAGAGATAGAATTCTACACACTTCTAATAACCATAGGTACAGATCCATGTGTGGTTACTGTCCAGGAGACAAAGCCTGTTTCCTCAGTGTGGCTCACTTCGCTGTCTGCTGGGATTTCCAGGCAGACCTATTTGAAGATGCCTGAAAAATTTGCCTATCAGCCCAGACATGGTTGTATGAGTTGTCCATTTGTTGCCTGTTTCCTGTTTAAATATTACTGAAAGAAATTTATCTCCTTCAAGAAAAACAGGAATGAAAAAGGACAGGAGTACAAGTTCAAATCGCCAAGATACTGGTCAGGACAGCAAAAGAAGGTGGTGAAATACTGATTAACTATTACTGTCATTGCACGTTTTCCCAATATACTGTTTCCATGAAGAGAGAAACATCTTTCCACCCCCTCAAATTGGCAGGATTTGAATATTTTTCTGCAACTGAGGCTTGCATGACTTGTCAGCTCTCCTGCAGGCATGAGCTGTTGTGAAATGAGGAAATGTATGGTATGTTTGTCCCTGCTGCCTCATGTGTGGTTAAACCTATAGAAAGCTGTGGAGGAAGCACAGGCACCCTGCTTCTCTGACAGCCTTCTGCAAATACAAGCTATTAATGACCATTGCCTTTCCAGTCCTGGAAATTGCTTTGTGCACTTTATTTCATGGTGTAACAAGCAAGCACATTAGCTATTTTTATTCAAACCCTCAGACATAAGCCAGTATGGCAAAGTGGCTATGAAATATCTGCACAGCTAAGTGAAAATACAGCTGCTGTTTAACACTAAATCTTTTACTTACACAATATTGAGGGTTCAACCAGTGATCATCTAATCTTTTAAATTAAGCTATGGTGAGGATTTTGAAGATTTAGCATTAAAATAGGCAGAGTGTTCTTTTCAGTCACTGACTTTATCTACTGTTTAAGTCAGCAATAAGGAGGTAATGCAGTAGGGGAGGTGGGTGGGTGGGAAGAGGGGTGGCTTCATGGTAAAGGTTCAGATCTTGGCCTTTCAGAAGGCTTTGGGACTATGTCTTTGAATGTGCTGCTTAGTGGCAGACACAGAAAAAATCTGGGTACAGTCACACTGTTGGCAAATGCTGGCCTAGAGAGATGAGTTGTTTGGGGAATTTTTAAAGGCTGCCAAGCCCTTTGGTGGTGGTTTTCCCACTTTTTTTTCATTTTATTTTCCTTCCCCCTTTTCCCTGAAGAGGCTGTCTACTTTGACAGAAAAATAGCTTTCATGGCATGATGAATAACTAAAAAAAAAAATGTAAGATGGTGTTGATGATTTAAGTATTTCAGTATTTCAAAGCCAAGAATTTATGTCATGAATTAACTTGGGAGGAATGTTTGGCATATAAATTTTTGTGCATGTACATACTCAGCATATATGTATATTGACAGCTCAGTATTGAATGTGATCTCCAGTTCAATTTTGGTTTAAAAAAAAAAAAAAAGAAGAAAGAAAACAGACCTTTCAGTATAACGTCAATGTTAGAGAGCCTAAGGAAAAAAGAAAAACATATCACCTAATATGCTTTTCCCCTGACCTAGAATCTGCCTGATACTGGAGTAGAGATCTAGTAGAAGCATTTTTATATATCTTTGCCTAACTGAATTATTAAGTGCATTTACAAAAATCTTTTTATATCCGCCAAAGTAAGGCATTTTTATTGAGTGCTTAGTATTTGGCTCAGCTTGCAGTACTGCTTTTCTATACAGTCATACTTTATGATTACTGAGCTATTTATTATTATTTACCTGTTTTTGTAATTTATGTAGCAAAATGAGAATATACAAGCCTAACTTCCTCCTTGAAATGTCTCTCCCTTTCAAATGTCAGTTGTTAGATGTGCAAGCATGGCTGGAGTAGTCTATCCATTGGCAGAAAATAGCATTACTCTTTCTTTGAGGTGAAGTGGGATGGGTGTTAAGTAGATCGTATGCTTTGGGACAAGATGTAGATAAAGAAATTGAACCATGAACGTGTAACCACATCCTCCAGCTTCTCCAGCAGCAGTAAAATGGGCTTCCTTGAATTCTGAATTCTGGACATTTTGTTCTGATTTATGTTTAAATGGTTAACTTGAAACGTAGTTATATTTTCTGATGTCTGTGGACAAAGCTGTAATCATTCTACTTTTACTCAAAATGCAGTTAAATCACACTACAGTGGGAAAATACTCAGGCTTATTACTTTCTCAAGCTGAAATTTCAAACAGTTTATCTAGTTTCAAAAGCTGTGTGTTATAAAGGTCAACTTCTGTCATAGTGAAAATACTAGAAAAGGAGGATGTGTGTAAGGAACAGAACTGAAGAGAGAGAAAGGACAGGGCACAATAGAAAGAAGAGGTATTGATCAGATGTTGAGAAAACATACCTATATGGGTTAAATAAAGGAATAAGAAAAGAAGAAGGTAGGTCAACAGAGATTAAGAAGGAAGAAAAGTTCTGCATAGTTGCACATGAAAATGACATTTTATTTAAATCACAGAAGTTGTAGTTCTAATTTCTATTCTGTCTGACAACAGAACAGGACCCTTCCACTTTGGTTGGTAATGCTAGGCTTGTAGGAGCAGATAACAGAAGAGTTATTTTCTGCATGTATGAGGAGAAGTCTTTTGGCAGGCTGTCTAAATAAAGTCTTAATGACAAGTTGTAGGAAGTACAGGGAAAAGTGTAATTTCTAATAGATTCATAGTAGTAAATACTATTTGTGCATCTAGAAAATATCTTCTGAAGATTGTTCAACTGTTTTTTTGATTTATAATTCATGTAACTGAAGATACACCTTAAAAATGTTAGGTGAGATTATATGGTGGCTTTTGAGAAGACAACATTGTGTAGGTTTGTGTATTTAATCTTTATCACTAGGGATTTATAAAGATTTAAGAATTAGTTGATTTCAAAACTTTTCATTATAGACTGTATCTTCATGTTGAGAATTTTTAAGGTTTAGAGGCTTAAGCTTCAAATAACATGCTCCTGAGCCCACACAGAGACATGTCTTCCAGTGCAACTGAGGGGATGGGAAGAAGTGTGGAAAATGATCTGTCCTAATACTTTTATTGTGAGTTGCTATTTTTCTTCATGCTGTTAGTAATTTATTGTTGGCTCTTTCAAGATCTAGTATGTGTGGAGTTGTTCTAGACAGAAGAAAAACTTAAATTAAAGAAAAAAGTGGGTAAATTTTGTGTTTGCTTCTAGAATATGTTAGTACAAGAGGCTATTCTCTAAATACATCATAGGTACAAATGTGCCAGCTCCCCCAGGCCCTGTCTGTTTGTCTTGTAACTTTTTGGGGTTATGCTGAGTGCTGCCATTGGTGGGAATGCTTTGTAAGTACAAGTAGTCAGTGCCCCAAGGAGCCTTAACCTAAATACACAAAGCAGAAGAACAGCAGCTAAAGACTATTGACAAAGTGTCTTTTTCCAGCTGTGCACGTAGAAAAGGTTACCACGTCTGACTGCTTGACCCAGTCTCTCTGCCTGTTGCTGCCCTAAGCCTGCTGCTTAGAGTAGTTTGTATGACTGTTCATACTTCACTCGAGGCCAAGTCGGGGAATAAATTCACAAGTAGCCTATTTCCTTTGTCTTTGGTTTGAAGCAGACCAGATATCCATCATACTGTTTGCTCCATAGACTCTAGGTGGTTGTTTGCTCCATGCCAGACCTTAAATTACCTGCCTTCTTAAAATCTTAGAAATAAAATACTTTGTAGAAATAAAATACTTTGTAGACTGTGTTTTCCTTTCTTCTGTGTTCTGCCCAACTGGGTATTACTCTTGTTGTCCAAAAGAAGTGGGTTCGGTCACAGTAAAATTGGAATTGGAGAACATTAGCCTGGATCTGCTGAAAGTAGTGGAGCTCTCTCTCTCATGTGAGGGTAACACAGAGTGCATTTCTGTGGCAGGTAACACCAAAGCCTTGCAGGTACTGCTATTCTTTCATGTCTTCCCAGCCACTGTCTTTTCAAACTCACTCTTTTAATGGCTGTCAGGATCCCACAGTGAGCCAGAGCTGGGAACCAGAAATGCCTGAAGATTGTTTGTCTGCGGTTTACTGCTGCATTTGTTTATTCTACTTGGTTGTACAGTCGGTTTGTGACTGATGTAGCTCTTTGAGTCAGCTTGTTGGATTAACGTGTGAGCTGGCATGAGGGATTCAGGTGCTCACTGGTAGCCCTGACTTAGCTTGTTTTAAGCTGCCGTGGAATGTACCCCCTCAAGCTTGTCTTCTGCAGAGGCAGCAAGGAGTATATTCCTGACATGGATTTACCAACTGGAAACCAAGGCTGGAGCCATTGATTTAGGCTGTTAAGCTGATTGCTCTTTGTTTGCCACTGTGCCTTAAAGTTGGCTTGGCCTCCCAGGGCTCCAGGAGCCTTGTGCTCCATTGGGAGCTCTTGTCTGCCACCTGACAACTTTAGAGCTTGGGTTCTGTCAAGATGCTTGTGCTCTAAAACAGGGCCAGGACACAGACATATATGTATGTGTGTTTTCATATATACACCCACATACAAACCATGTACATGCACATGTGTATATATACCCATATGCTCTCTCCAGAGCAGCTTATATCTTATCACCCACTGTGACTTTCTTTTTGGGTTTTTTTGATGGCTTATATGATAAGAAAAGCAATTAATTAGCTAGCAGAACAAAATAGCCTTGCAGATGATAAGGCTTCTTAGACTCTTTCTAGGGATAATAAATTGAGAAAATCTAGATACATAGTCTTCATGTTGTCTAGGTAGTTTTAGTGGTAAATTTTGTACATTTGGTAGGTTATAGTGTATCAGTCTAATCAGAAATCTCAAGGGTGTTTATTACTTGATCTTTCAAAGGAAAGTGAAATAAAACCTCTTCTACTGGAAACTTGAAAGCATTTCTTTTATATCATACTTATTTGGTAAAATGAAAAATCTCTTTTCTGCCTTTAGAATGGAGAGCTAGTAATGTCTATTCATTTTTTACCCTGGTTTTTTTTTTTTTTCATTCTCAACTTAACTGGTGCAAGTGTGTTCAGAGTTGTCATTTTTCTCACTTGTAATAGCTTGTGTCATCTCTGCCTGTTGCTCTGGGGGAAGTGTTGATTAAACCTACAACTCCATTTAGCACTCCCATTCCTTTCAAAGTGATAGTGTCTGATTTCTTTTTAATCCTAGTGCTGTATTTTTATATCGTTTCAATCTCAAGCATTTGGGGGGTTTGGACGTTGCTTACATTTACTCTAAGTAATAGCATGGTGATACCAAGACCATGCCCTTGGAGTTCTGCCTGGATTAAAAGGGTTCTGCAGGTTCAGCTGGAGCTCTGCAGAGCTCCTGGTGCTGTATGGCACTGCTATAATGGGATGGCATCCACACTGGAAGAGATGGTGTTGCAGAAGATCTTGTGTAGATGGGAATCCAGAACATCCTACTGGTGACCCTGCCATCCCTACAGCACATTGGGACTGGTCATGTTGCTGGTGACATTTTGTCAGCTGAAGGCTTTTCTCATTCGGGGAAGAGACGTTTTTTCCCCCTGCCAGACCATGAAGACTGCATTTTGCTGACTTGTGCCAGATTTTCATGTGGGTTTGTGCAAACCAGACAACTCAAGTAGCCTGTCTGTCATGTCAGCACAGCTCTGCCCTTCAGGCAGGAGCAAATCTAAAGTGGTTTATTCCCAATGGCTTCATCCAATGTTGTTACTATCAACAGACACATCAATCTGGGAGGTGTTTCTGTCTACTAGTACTCTGAGGGCTTTTTCTCATGTCCTCAGGTAGAGAATGGATGCATATGGTTGTAAATATTACATTTATCTTAAATTTAGGTTTTTTAAAAAACTTTTTGCTATTGATTTTTTGCAAAGTGGGCTTTCTAGAAAGTCTGTGTAAAGTCCCTTCAAGCAATGGAGTTGAAATGCTCAACGACACATGAGCAAATTTAGTGGTGGATTTGGGTCTGAGAGAGAAGGGTGGTTCTGCTTCCTCCCTTATTTCTTGCCATATTCTCCTTTATGCCTGTCACAAGGTCTGCTGGAGGCTCTGTGTGCCTACTTTTAACTGACTTGTTCTGGTACTGAAGTTCAGCAATCTTTCTGTCTGTCTTTTTCTTCTTTTCTGTCATGTATAGCACTTTCTACCTATTAAAACACTTTGTAGCTATGCTGGAATAGCTTGCTTTAGTACATTGCATATTTCTGTTTTCTGTTCAACCCTTAAATACTTAATCCCCTCATAAATGTTGAGAACATGCTGGTTTACTCTTAATCAATTTTTCCCTCTTCTTCTGCTGTGTCAGTCCTGACTTAATCCATCTTGAACTTAGCTTTTGCCAGCACCCTGTGCAGGACAGGCTCTTGCAAAGAAACCTATTTTTGCTTTCTCAGTTATTATTATCCAGTTACTAATGTCAAATTTAATTGCACTCTTCAATTTTTGTGCATCAGCTCTTAGGATTTTTCTTATATCTGATACTTTTTTCCTTCTAAAGTTTTTTTTGTTCTTTTTTTCCTTTTTTTTTTTTTCCTATCTGCTGTCACTTATACTGCTTTCTGTTTCTTTACTGAGGCTTTGATTCACATTTTTCTGGGGTATGCTCATTTGGCCTGTGTAACCTCACGAAAATGTTACCATTTCAACATAATGACTCTTTTCTTCCATGGCTTCCTGTTCCCTTTCCTTGTGAAGTGCTATGTATACCTTCCCCAACTTCCAGACTCAGCTGGGAGCTAAACACACAGCTTTTCATTTCCTTTCCCTTCTTGAATTGAGGATCTTTTGGACAAACCAGTGGTGCCTTAACCACCATTTCTGCAGCACAGCAGCATGGCAGGGGTTTTGGTGGGAGCTCTTCCAGGAGTGTGGTGAACTGGTTGTGCTACAGGCACTGTCCTTCAGCAGGGAGCTGATGCAAACAGTGTCCAACATATTGTAAGATCCTTCTAGTGAGGAGCAGGGGAAAAGCTTATTTTACTATTGCCAGGTAAAGAACAAACACAGAACAAAAAATGTTTCTTGGCGTGACCTGCACTGGTTTAGTAGCTAAATTGAAATGTAGATTCTCCATCAAATGAAGTTCCTCTTGAGCTTGGCATGGTATTCCCCTTATTTCCTTCTCTGAACAGAATTGGCTGGACTCTTCCCCCTTTTCCACAGTAACTGTGTGATTGCTTATTTAGTTTGTGGGAATTGCAAGAGCTCTGATGTTTTTCTGAATTAAAGATGCCAGATTCATAGTGATTTCTTCCTCCTTCCTGTTTTTCCTCCCCTCCTCCCCTGACAGATTCTCTTGGGAGTTCTTGGTTTGTTCTTATTTTCCCCTAGGAGAAGACTTTTCCTCATCAGTCCTCATGGCAACTTATGGTTTGGTTCTTTGTGTACAGAGAGCTTCAGTGCCATTTTCCAGTGGAAGTAAGGAAGGCTGGCCTACAGCAGAGTGCACTCTCTGCCTCTGTGTCAGCTGTGTTCATTTCCTTTGGGGAGCACGAGTCTCTGAATTCCTTCTGGGGAGGTTTCCATTTTGAGATACACTCTGTCTGGAATGACACGGCATCTCTGCAGCCACAAAATTGTTATGAAACGCTGAACGCGGAGACCTTGCTATCAAAATCCTTGTTTCTTCATCTTGTTTTGATCACTGGTGTGAAATGGAATGATTATGAAGTTTTATTCCAAAAGTAGAGAACATATATTGGAGCTTGCATCTTTTTTCTGCAAAATAGTGCTGTCTTGAGACTCAATTATTCAAGAAAAGTTGTAATGAAAATATCCTAAAATCCTCAGCTTTAGCTTGGTTGTATCAAATACTTGGTAAAACTCCAAAGTGGTAAATAACTTGGTTATTTTCTTTGTGGAGTACTAATCTTGTTTGCTTTGGCATGTAAAAGCAAAGACACAGCTTATTTTTACTTAGTGTACACTTTTTTTAGAGTATCCCTTCCATGCAGTATTAAAGAGATTTATTACAGAACCCAGGAGGCCGGTCACAGACCATGGACTGCTGTGTTTGGTGGTCCCAGAGGCAAAGTGTTCACCTGGGCAGTTCTGGGCAGCACAGATAGTCTTAGTACTGATGCCAAAGCCCTTGTAAACAATTCAGAAAAGAGTGGTTTGGAGGGAGTATGACACAGGTGGCAGTCTTATGATGCATTATATGGCTTAAGAAGAAAATAAAGAGGTATCTAGTTAAAGAACAGGTCGGAAAAATTACATTTGCTGCAGTGTGCAGGTGTGAGCAGCATAGTTAAGGCAAAAAGAAACATTACTGTGCTACTAGAGAAGAGATCATGAGCCTAGGTGAGCATTTCTCATCCCTTTGTGTGGTTTGAATTGTTTCAGGATGAAGTAGAAAAATGAGAAGAACTCTGACTTCTACATTGAAGTGTGGGGGGAAATCCATCACATAAGATGGTGTAAGAGAAGAAAACTGAAAAAGGGGAGCCTGTTGGCTGTAGCAGGTAGTTGAATTCCTTCAGGGGGTTACTGGAAATTTTTTAAACATGCACTGACTTGATTTGAAGGTGAAACCATTACCTAGTGCTACATTTTTCTAGACTGGCCGTCAGTCAATCATGTTTTCTTTCTGTCACTGCTTTTATTGCAACATGTGGTGGTTAAAATCCAGGAGAAACTGTAATGACATCTTAAGTTACCTGTCTTTTCAGTTACTTCTGTTAAAAGCAAGCATTTATTTTTGTTGATGATGCCAACAGTTGACGTGCACAAGACGACATTTTCAAAGTAAATCTTTAACAAATAAACCCAATTTTTTCCCGTAACTTCTGGCATAAATACCTGTCTTTCTGCTTTTTCTCTTGAGACTGTATTACAAGCAGTACTGGTTTTCTTAATGTGTGATTAGGTTTGTTGTAGAGGTTTTAACAGAGCTAAATTTTGAGACACCAGTCTAAGATGAGATGAGGTGTCAAGGTGATTGGTTTACACCTGATGGTTCCTGACAATCCCTAAAACATTTCATGTAAACTTGTTTCTTCTCTATCAGGACAAATCCCTTGACCACTGTTGTTGCTGTGTCATCTTGGGAACTTAGTGCACATGATGTGTGTTCAATGGAGATTTATTTTCAGGGTGTTGGTTTTCTTAGAAAACTCAAAGCTACAACAAATGGCCAAGTCTTCTGATTGAACTTTCAGATCTAACTGTGTCTTTTCAGGTGCTAATATTAAATGCTGGGTGTTCTCTGAACAGTTTGTATATGATGCCACAGACTTACTTATCTCTTAGTGAGGACATCAACCTCAAACAATTTCGCTATATTTATAGTTTTATAGCAGATTAAATAACTCGTTTGGATTCAGAAATTAAAATCAAATCATAGTTGATCATGGTGACAATATAAATAGGGTAACAAAATTACCAGACCTTCCAGGAGGCTTAATCTCTAGTTCTTTATGGTTTAGTTGAAACCTGTGAATCATAAAAGGTGGCCCAGCATTGCTCTTCTTCATAATTATTTAACTTCAAGGTTTTCTTAATTGTTGTGAGACAATCAGAAGATGCCTATCTCAGCAAACCTGATGGCACTGTTACCTCCAGGCTGCTCTCTCTGTGAAGTTCCAAATGCTTCTGCCATGGTGGATGCATCACCATTAGTGCTTGGGGCATCAGGAGTCTAGAGGTGGATTTTGCAATTTTGTCTGTGTCTGAAACTGCTGGTAATCTAATTGCTGAGTTCAGACAGGGAACTTGTTCCTTAGAAAAGCTTTCTTGGGGATAACCCTGAATGCATTTGAATGTCTGAAAAATGCAGGGGTTGGGTGGAGTACCTTGGGAATTGCCTTTAGCCTTGCTGGGTGGATATACAGCCTGTGAAAGGCCTCAGGAGGATTTGCCTGTGCCTTAAAAATACAAAAAGAAGGCATCCATATTTAAAGTCTTAGTCTGGTCCTCTGTGATCCCTTATCCCTAAAAACAAACATGAGTTCTAAATCAGTAAATCTTTCACTTGATGTCAGTTTTTCACCAAAAGAATTTTGGATATGACTATGATTTTTTCAAGCTAGACATCTTAAAAGATACTTACCTAGACTGTTCATTGCCCTGTCTGGAGCCACTGCTTTAAGTTGTAGGTATTACATACAGTAGTAGGTGCCAAGTGTAGTGGAGCAGGCCATTTTACTGCACATCTCTATCTTTGTTGAGTTGGGACAGGGTGAGTGTTTTTTCAGATGTTCTTGGAGGTAGTGAACTTTGATTGTTTATTCCTTTTGGAAGAAAGACCTCAAATGCTTTTAAGTAGCTCATGCAGAGAAGGATCATGCTTTTTCTGTAGTTAGAAGCTCAGGTGCTGGTAGCAAAGGTATTTTCATTGGGCAGGCAGAGAGAGAAGCTTATGTTCCTGGGTAAATCTGTTGTACTTAAATTGCTATCTCAAGTAGGGCAGTTTCCCTGGGGAGTCCTTTGCTTGTTTGTGAGGGGCTAAAGGTACAGCAAGAGAGAGTTTCTTCCCTAGTGCTTTCTTCAGACCAGTCTACCTGAAGCAGAGCTTTGCTGGCTCTAAAGTTGTCATTAAGCTTCCTAAGAATACTTTTATTAACTGTAATTGTCTGTACAGTTTGACAAGATTAGCAAAGCTTGGAGAGCACTTGCTACTGTTAGGTTTTTCTTTTAATGACAAAGTTCTTTGGATTTGGCACAGTCTGTCTGCTGCAGACTTCTGAAGTACAAACAGTGAGGGCTTGGCAAGCAGTACAGCGCTGGCAGGAGGATGTTTGGGCCAAGGACTTGTAGCCAAGCTCTTACCTTTTTGCATAAGATTTTCTTTAATGGGAATGCAAAGGAGATGGGATTGAGGTTAAATAATTACTCCTTGATTGAGTGAACAGCCCCAAGGAAGGTGCTCATGTAATGAGCGTCCCTATTGCGCTGTGTAAGAACGAGGACGCTGTGCTGAGACTGTGAGCAATCATCACGCTGGGGCTGGCTCATACCTGACTCTACAGACCTGTGCTGAAAGGCACTATTAACTTGAATTTTACCTCAAACACACCAAAAAGCCATGTCAGTCCAGCATATGGGACTGTACTTCAGACTGTCCAGCAAGACTTTGGACCTTCATGCCCAGGCACTATCCATTTGTACCAGTGGAGTAAGAATTCTGTGTAGTTCCCTTTTCCCATCCAAGCAATGCATACTTTGTTTAAAGCCAATGGTGTATCACCTCCTAGGGAATACTGTACATTTTATAGAGTAATATCTGGTAGCTGTGTTCATCATCTTGGAGCACTAGGGTATTTTTCCTCTCCTTCATTTATTCCAGCATACTTCTCACTCAACTCCATACACAGCCCTTGATGTCTGCAGCAACCTGTTTGTGCTGGTGGCAAGTTTATTTTCCATTCCTTACACTCATTGTGTATCTGAGCAGGAGTAATAACACAAGCTTAGAGATCTCTGCTTTGTGCAGTGTTCGATATTGCAATGGCAGCAACTGCTGAACAAATCGTTCTGGATGTGGACAAATCATTCAACTGCTGAACAAATCATTTTGGACTCTGGGACAGTGCAGCTGGAGATGCTCAGCCTACTCCATCTGCCCTACATTGTGGATTGCCATGGAGGAAGGGTTTAGCTTGGGTATGGAAAGCTCTGTAGCTGTGCCATGAGGTGAGCTTGCACAAATAAACCCTCCTTTTTATCAAGGCTGGTTTGAGCACCACACTGGTGGTTTGGCTCAGAGGTGGCTCATGAGTCTTAGATTTAAGTTTCTCCCCTGCATGCTGTTTCTGCACTGAAGCATGCATGGAATATCAGAATAATTTAGCTGCCAAAACCATTAAAAAAACCCCTAAAACCTGCAGCCTCTTGCTTTTTCACTAAAATTCATGGATATGGCCTTAAGCATACCTTTGATGCCAGGTGGTCTCCCTGCCAAACCTAAAGCTGGTTCTCAGTAAGGTCTTATGTGGTTATGCTTTCAATAGAGTGCCAGAAAGCTAAACCTTGGCAAGACTGTGCTTTAAGCTGATGATGAGAACAAGTTTAGGAAGAATGTTTTAGTCCTGGATAGACATTGTAGGCACAGGTAAAATAGATACATTTTCTTCTAGATCTAAGTCATAGGTTTTATTTATTTTGCCTCTTCCAAGGTAGTCTAATCCAGATTAAAACATAGATGTTCTAAAGAATTATTTGGATTTGTGCTTGGTTTTTTCTATCTCTCAGATTGCAGATTACTTGCCTTTGGGAGCACATGTCCCAGGCATTCCTGCTCTGACTTGAGCCCAGTGTTGCTGCTGCAGAGGAAGAAGCCTGAAGAGGGTGGGAGGAGCACTTCTCCTTCCCCCCTTCCTGGTGACCTCCACTGATGTGCGTGCGCTCAACTCTCTTCCTGCACATTTTGACCCGTGCTAGGATCCTATCAGAGAGGGCACTTGCACTCAGGGATGAAGTCTTTGCTGGAAAAGATTTCTCGCCTTAGTCCGCTTTTGGTGTTTGTTAGGTGGGAATTGGCTCCTTTTACTCTGTGGTTCAAAGCACCAGGGTTAATCTTTTCATGCCACTGGGTGTTCCTGGGGAGAACCTAACTGCACACACCATTCTGGGGCAAACCAGTTCCAGCTAATGTTTCTTTGGAATTCAAATAAAGTTAAAAAAATGAGCAAAATTACTGCAGGCAACAAACACATCAACTATATCTATCTCTGTCATGACTTGATAAAGGTAAATGTGCTTAATCTCACCTGCTGTCTTTGTCAAATATGCTTAATCTCACCTGCTCTCTTTGTCACTGCTACCTAAATCAGCTTGGAACTCCAGGAAAAGCAAATTAGTTTTACTTTAAAAGACCTCAGTTACTGTCTCCTCATTGCATTACAGGATGAAACATCTAGTTCTAGAATTTTGATTAATGCACTACGTTTTAAGTTGTATTTGGAAATGGTCAAAGTAATTTTCCTATGGTGCTTTTGTGGTAGCTTTTGTTTGTTTGGGTGGGTGGGTTTTTGTTTGTTTCATTTTTCAGAAAATACAAACTTTTTCCAAACAGGCTGCAAGAAGGGTTTGCAAGGAGAAGAATTTTTTCAGTTTCATCTGACTTATTTGGAGAAGACAGGCAAGACTTCAGGAACACAAACTTCACTTAAATCTTGAAAAAAGTCCAGTGAATATAAAGCTAGGTCAAGTGTCAGTTAATAGCAATAAACAACTTTATAATCCAGGGAAAAGTTTGTTTATGGGAAAAATCTACCAAAAATCTAGTAACTTCATGATGACTCCAGGATTTTCTTGTCCTGGTATTAACTCCAAAAATTTGTGTGGAGGGAGTGTCCATTCTTTGAGGCTATCTTTTAGGTTTCTTTCTGTCTTTTATCACATATTTCCAGTGGTGTGACTTCAGCCAGACAGTTTCCATAAGGAATATGATTCAATGCATAATTTATTACATGCTTCGGGATGTGCTTTGGACTTCTTTTCCTGTTTGGGGAGAGGGACAGGCTGGATGTGGAGAAGCCTTGGCTGTTGTTTCTGTGTCACGGTTTGGTTCTGTTTCACGTCAGGGCATGTGAGGAAGGGCTTGTGCTTTCTGGAGTTCGTGCCCTCCCTCTCCTTATCTCTTTGTATTAACCTCTCTCATAAAAAATATCACCTCTCCCTGCAAGGCTTGCCTTTCCTGTATCCTTGGGCACTTGCAGATGCAGCAGGAACAGTGGGGATCTGTTGGACATGCAGTTCTTGTGGACCACATCTGTTTGTTTTCCTTCATAAAGTACCTGGACTTTACTGTGGTGCTGGGAATGACTGTGGGATGATGTGGCTTTTCCTGAGACAGAGAGGGGTGCTTTTCTAAGCATGTTAAGGGTTCATGCAACAGCATTGTTCCATGAATATATAATACAGGTTTGAACATACTGACATGATACTTTAAAATCCACAAAAAAACCCAAATAAAAATGTTTGAATAAGTTGTGAAACACGACCTCATGAATAAAAGAGGAGAGCCTGGGCTAGCATTACATCTCCCACAGCACCAAGAGAAATGCTTTAGCGGCATAAAAATGGCCACTCTTTTTCCTCTTTTCCTTCTGCTCCAGCTTAGTGTTTATAGGTGAAGTCTCTGCAGTGGGAAACATAGACTGTGTGCATCTTCACTGCAATCAATGTTTAGTATCAGTATTTGGTGACAGGCACAAACTTGAGTCAAATGGTGACAATAGGGATTGTTAAGAACAAACTTGCAAATGGCCATTTTTAAACAGTGACCTGGTTTGTGGTTTTTTATTACCTACCATTGTATTTTTAGAGGGCTTCCCTTTACTCTCACCTAAGAATTTTTGTGTCCTCATCTAAGGAGAATATTTACACAGAAGCCTGATTGTGCCTATCTGGGAGAATGTTCCCTGTCCAACCTGGCCTTGGACACTTCCAGGGATGGGGCAGCCACAGCTTCTCTGGGCAACCTGTGCCAGGGCCTCATCACCTTTACAGGGAAGAATTTCTATTTCTTCTTAATATCTAATCTAAACCTATTCTCTTTCAGTTTGAAGCCATTCTCTCTCGTCTTATCACTACACCCCCTTGTAAAAAACCCTTCCCTGACTTTCTTGTAGGCCCCCTTTAATTATTGAAGTTATTGGGCTGAATTAGGTAAAAACAGCTGTTTCCCACACCTTTTAGCAAGTGGTTCTCTTCTGGATGTTGTAAGGAAGGTGAGGCCTGAATACGGACACATATTCTTAAACTTCGAGTTAGTAAAGTTAGAGAAAATTAAAAAATAGAAGAGGAAAGGAAAAAAAAAAAGCCCCAAAGTGCAGTATTTGACGGGAAGCCAGTGTAACTGCCTTGAAACTGGAGTGGCATGCCTGAGTCAGTGCAGTATGAGCTAAGAACCTGGCAGAAGCCTTTTGCACAAAGGAAGGTTGAGAGAGTCTCTCAGGAAGCCTGTGCGCTGCTAAATGTGGCATGTTTGAACATGAGACTGACATCATTGTGAGTTCATAGTAGTGAAAGAACAAAGTATCAGCCACAAATTAGACTGACCTAATTTTTAAGTCACTTATAAAAACTTAATAGCACAGTATCTTGCTTGTGCAAGCTGTTTATTTCTATCCCATCCTCCGACTACTTCACTTAAACTACAAGTTAACCCTCCAAACTGTTAAAGGAGTTGTTCAGGAAGGTGGGGGGGATGTTTGAGGGGTGCTGCAGACTTCCTTCCTTGGCTCTTTCTCTACTCTGACCTCAGTTTTCACATAAAGGAAGTGATTAAGGACCACCCATCATATACCTTCATCCTTCAGGATCAGTTTCTGGAGGTAAAAACCTCAGGACTGCTACCAAATCCCAACTCGTTTCTATTGGCTGGTCACATGCAGACTGGAAGTCTGTCTGAAAATTGCCAGAACACGTGCCAATGGTATCAGCAGGAATTTATGTAGAATGAGTAAGTTATTATAAAACTAATCAGTATTATTTATTGATGTATCCATGATTGTTGACAAGGAACTGATGCTTCTTCCATTGCTGAATACTTAAGAAATACAAGGGTCTTGCCGTTTGCAGATGATAAACTTCTTTCCAAGTATTTTAGTTGGCTTTGCATGCCCTGAAGTTGATCCATTCTGTTGATGTATTGCTTCAGTTATTGCAAAAATATATTAAGCTCTCCAAGCTTGGGATTACTTTGACAACAGTCAGTGCCTTTCTGGTTGCTTTTTTAAAGGACTGTGTAAAACAGGACACCTCTACAGATTGTGAAGAAATATAATATCTTTTTTATAGATTTGTAAAGATCTGTGCATACATGTAAGCACACGTCAAGTGGGATAATACTGGTGCATTTTAAGGGAGTATGTTTTGTTTCTCTTTGATATACAAAATTCTGTTGTAAACCAAGAGGGGTTGCTATAAAACATTTCTTGTTAACCCTGGTCCTTGAGTGAGATGCCTATCAGATATAATAACAACATAATTTACTCACTTGGCTTGGTATTGTGAGTTTTTTCCTTCATAATTAAAAGAGCCCTGGTCCCTTTTGGTTCTTGCCCACTGTGTAAAATGGTGGTCGGGATTTTTCAGTTGTTCTTAAGGAGAATTGCTCTGTTTTGTGGTTAGGTCACTTTTCATCCTCTACATCAAGCAGAAGCACCTGAAGGGAACCTACAAGAGATGTTACAAGGGCATGGAGTGATAGGACAAGGGGAATGGCTTCAAGGTGACAGAGGGCAGGCAGGGTGCGTTTAGGTATTAGGAAGAAATTGTTCCCAATGAGGTTGGTGAGGCCCTGGCACAGGGTGCCCAGAGAAGCTGTGGCTGCCCCATCCCTGGAAATGTCCAAGGTCAGGTTGGACAGAGCTTGGGACAACCTGGGATAGTGGAAGCTGTCTCTGCCCATGGCAGGAGGGCTGAAGTGAAATGGTCTTTAAGGTCCCTTCCAACCCAAACCATTCTGAGACTCTGTGATTCTACTCCAGTGATAATGTTTGTAGTGATGCAAGAGGTACAGCTGGGGAACAGAAGTCATCCTCTGCCCTCCTTCTCCCGTTGTACGGTTGTATGTGGCTTCTCTTTTCAGCCGTGTGGTTACCATGTTAGAAATGTGGCTTTGGCACCGCTGCAGGTCTGGTATAACATGATTCAAATTCAGAGAAACATTTGGGATCCTTTGGGAAAGACACACCAGGGCACAGGACTGAGATCATAGCTCAGTGAGGTACCATGACTCTTGCTTCTCTTCCTGACTGAGGCCCTGTTGGTACCATCATGTCAATTAAGTTAATATTTGAAAGCAATTTTTATAAGCAAGCCATCATAATTACCTTTGTGGCTACAAATTAGGTATGAAAACATGTTCTGTTCCCAGAGTGTGAGCTGTCAGTCTTACCCCATGGTGAGAGATCTGAGTCACAGTCATCTGGATCTAGGGGTTCGTTCATTTTTCTGTGCCTCATCTGCAAGTCAGCTGTCACTCCATATCATAGCCTGAACCACTCACTACTCTGAACAGCCCAGAATGGGAGGCCTCTTAGCAGGATTACTGCAACTGTTTAATTTCTGGGAACGTATAACAACTTGATTTATTTCCGCCTGTTAATTGGGAGCCATTGCTGTGTACAACATATTCCTCAACGTTTCCTTTTCTACTCCCACTTCAACATAGCTGGGATTCACCATGTTTGTGGACTTGCTGTTTTCCCCCATCTATTCTGTTTCCTTGACATGTAAATGTCATTTAAGGAGAAACCAAATTAAATTTAACTGCTGTAATGAGTAGCACTGAGCTTACATATGTGTAATGTCAATGTTTTATTTGGCCCAGCCTCCCTCCTGAAGATGCTTCTGCATGCTTTTATCACTATGTAGCACACACTGGTGGCAATATTAATTTTGTTTAGAGCATGCAGAGGACTTTTAAAATGAGTTTGACAACAGACTTAATTAACACTTTTATTAGGTACTTTTTAAGCTTCTAGATATTTCCCTGTACAGCTGACAGGACATGCATGCAGCGCAGTGCAGCACTGTATTTTCAAACACAAGCAGGAAGAAACAAAGTATTAATGTTGACAGTTAAAAAAAAAAAATTCCTTCCAAACTTTCTCATGCCCTGATGTGAAGGGGTTGAAATGTTCATGTTGCCTTCCGGGAGAACTGGTGTCATTTCCTCAAATGGGTGAAAGACCAGAACATTTTAACCCACGTTTTACCATACCACGCAAGCAGTTTTACAAGTCTTTGTTCTTAAAGGAGATTGACTCGTTTTAGTCATTCAGTTTCATTTAAGAGAAGAGTCAATAAAAAGTCTGCTGCAAGAAATTCAACCCTGCCTTGCCCAGAAGCGATTCTGATTAATTTCCTTAATAGAATTCCCATTATTATCCTTTGTCTTTAATCCATCCTAGTCCTTGTTCGATGGTTTCAGATCCACCTTCTGTTTTTATCATACAGTGACCACACAGCAGATCAGAGTTGTCCTTTTTTAAATCTAGTTTTTGGCTCCTTATTTGCAGGGCCATATTATTTGGATGTCTCCCCCTCAAAGGCTCTTATTAGGCAGAATGCCTTATGTTTAAAATTTTGCCACTATCTGAAGACTCTGTGGTCCCATCTTACCCTGTTTCATGGTAAGGCTTTTAAAGAAGTAGCATGGACTATTACAGCAGCTGTGTTTGATGTTTATTTAGAGCTACTCTTCAGACACTCCTCTTCTTCATCTGTTTCTCAGCAGAAAGATGACCATGTAAATGCAAGAGTCACCATTTGTGTTGGTCTACAGAGCTGCAGAACAGGCGATTCACAACGTGCAGCTTGTGTAGGAGATGGAAACTTTGTGTCATGAAAGATGCTGCTGTAAAGCACCCCTGTCATACAAATAGCAAAGATACACTGGAATTGCAACAGCTTGGGGATTTATGGATTGGTTCAACACCTTAAGTTTTTCATTGTGTTACTTTGTTTTCTTTGTGCCTTTGAGAGCTACCATACAGTTGCTGGTAGAGGGTGACAGGTGTGGACAATTGGTCACAATTTTATGATCAATCTTTGCCATTTGGTGTAGCCAAAGTAGCACTCGTGTTTTGTGGGAATACACAACTGTCCTTCAGTTTCATTTGGTTTGTGAATTCATGTGGTGTTTGCTGTGGCTTTGGATTGGATCTCTTCAGACCTGGATTACATTGATAAGTGAAATAATTTTCTAACTTACTGTAAACTTTCTAAGTTTTATACCAGATATACTTCATACCAGGTTAGATTTTTAGGAAAAAGAGGACGGTGGTGAGGTCATTAGAGGGATGCTGTCACATTTGACTATTCCATCTCTCCCTCGTTCTCTCTTGCGTGGTTCTCCTCACTCTCTGCTGTGGGAGGAATGCTCTGCGTGACCCCACTGGTTGGGTTTGTTTAGCTGCAGTTTAGGGAAGGCCCTGAGCAAGAGAGAAAAAAGAAGTCTTCAATTTTTAATTCTGGAAAATAGAAAAAGGTATTTAAATAAGGCCTGGAGGACTTCTTATTTGCCAGAAGTAAGTATAAAGACAAGTTTATATCCTTCTGTAACTCACCCTAATTGAAAGGATGTATATTTCTTTATCTAAAGTCAGCAGAAAAATCCTGGCCTCAATGATGAAAGACTTTTTTTAAAACTTTCTCCTAAGCACAAATAGCTGAAGTTTCCACTTGAAACTTGGGTGGCTCATTCATATTTCACTTAATGGTAATATGGTATCCTCTCTCTCTCTCTTCCCCTTCTTACCACCAAGACTAAAAAGGAGGGGGGGGGATATAAAATGTTTCTGAAAATTACAGGAAACGTCTGTTCCTTAAACAGCTTTGCCAGGGAATTTCCAAATGTGCTTAATGCTCATGGCTGAAGTTGCAGCAGCTCAGTCTTCAATCACAAGTGGATCCTGTTCTTAAAATGTGACACCTCCTTCCTGTAAATGGTGTTGAAATTAAGTATGTGCTTTGTTTCTCATCTGCTCTTCAGAAAAATTAATCATTCCCTGTGGTGAAATCAGGGCTCCTGGGGGCTGCTTTAAACACTTAATTTACACGTATTTTTTAAAGGGGGGAAAACTATAGTGTCCTAAGGTGAGAGCAGGTTTATTTGTAAGAACATCAGAGAGGGGTGGCTGGCAGAAGGAGTCATGGCATGGCATGGATGGCACAGAGAGGCAGGTACTGGTGAATGTGAAGACTACCTGACAGCTTTCTGAGCGACTTCAGGAGCTGCACAGGAAGCACTAAGGAACAAAAGGGGAGTTTATTTCATTTCCTTGGGCTGTCACAAGATGGTTTCAGATCTTAGGGCCCTGTCTCTAGGCAGAGCCTAACCAGTGCTGAGCATTAGTTTAGTGTTAATTTCTGGGATGAGATTAGAAAAGGGGATAACAACAAGCATGATCAGTTTTCTCTTTTTCTCTATTGCCTTCTGCAAGGCTTTTGCCACTGGATTATGGGAAGGAGCAAGGGAGGTCTGCAGAGCCTCTTCCTGAGGCTTAGAAAGGAATGAGAATCTGGAGCAGGCAGAGGGGAGGGGGGAAAAGGACCCAGCCCAATCTTCAACAGATCTCATCCAGCTCTCTGCCCTGCTGCTCTCATGTGCATATGCCTACACACTAATGATGGGAAGAGAGAGGATCTCCAGCCTGGGTCCTGCCTGGGGAAAACACAGGGTCCTGGTCAAGAGATGAGCCTAGTGAGCAAAACCTCTTCTGGATCATTGCCTTGGTATCTGTCTGAAGGATTCTCACCCCATGTTCCACTGCTGCCGTTTGCCTAAAGACAGAGAGGTGATTGATCCCTGGAGTTCTTTTCCTTGTGAGATGCTGTGGGTTTTCAGGCTGTTCACCATAACATGCCCAGCCCTTTGCTGAGGTGGCTCTTCCCAGTTCTCATATCCTTTACTCCATGCTTCAGAGCCACTCCTGGATTTCACACCAAGGCACTGCCTGGCAATAATTTATTGTCATGGTTTATATCACAGTGATTAAGGGAAGCTGTCATCTCTTGGGTTTAGCTGCCCAGGAAACAGTATGGAGCTGACACTAATGTGTTTATTTTTGCTTCCTTGTGTAAAAGTTGTAATTTAATTTGTTCCTGTTGGAACAGCAGGTGCTTTGGGTAGAAGCTGTATGGGTATGACTGTGTGTAATGATTGGTGACACTAGTGTTACCAGGTTCCAGTGCTGGCTTTTTTAGAGTATGGGAAGGTGGACTTAATTACACAAATGTCCCATTTCATTGGTCTCTGTCCATGCAAAATACAGCTGTATTCACACTAACTTGTGGGAGTCTTTCACATTAATAGGTTTGTGAATTTGTTTATACTGTGCAAATGCATCACCTGTAATGCTGAGTTGTACATTGGTTTTACAGCAGTGAGATGTTGGAAGGCTGTCACTGGTTGGGTTTTTTGTTTGTTGGAGATTTTTAAAGCATCTCGAACTTTTTTTTTTTTTTAATTTCAATTTAAAGACAGATTTGCTGTGGGTTTTTTTTCTCTTTTCTTTTAGAAAATCAGTATAGTGTAACTTTCTATTTTGGACCCATTCCATGTAAATGAATGTCAGCATTCATAAATAACTTCTCACCTAGGTTTTCATGTATTTGGGGGAGTTGTACAGCAAATGACTGCACTGAAAGTGTAAAATCCATTTCTCCATTTCTTGGTTTGGGGGTGTTTGTCTTGTTCTTTTTGGTGTTTTTTAATCTTGTAATAAGATTTTATTACTATTATTGTTAATATTACTATTTTCCTATGTTTAGGTAATTCCTTCTGCTGGCCTTTTTATGTGGACCACCTTCTGTCTTGTTCAGCCCACATAAATTGTGACTTAAATGTAGGTGAGTAACAGCTTTTGACATGAAATAATAATGAATTCATAAAAACCTTATACTCCAGAATTTACAGTTGCTTTGACTTGAAGGTCACAGAGAGAAAATTATCTTTTTAAAATCCATTGACACTTTTCCTGTCTAGTGTCCCAGGCAACAGGAACCTAAAAAGGTAATGTGTTATAGAATATGTTTGAAGTGGATTAAGTAATCTTTCATTCTGGTTGCCACAGACCTATATGCTGTGAACCTGCAGTGAAAAAGTATTTTGAAATGGAAAGAGCTTCTCGCTGGTATGGGTGGAGAGGAGTCCCCAGATTAAGTCTGAGTCTCTTTTGAATAGAGTGATGTAATGTATCAACAGCATGTTCTAATGCTTCCCATGCGGCCACGTTCTGCCAGTCAGGTTTCCCTGCGGTCACACTTAATAAATGTTTATTGTTTCACTGGGAATGTCAAAAAGATTGGCTTCTTGGTAAAAGAAAAAAAAGCAAGTGATGATAACCTGGCTTATTGCTTAGAGATGGTGATGGTGCATGGATGATATTTGCAAGAACATTGCAGATCTTTGAGAGCTATGCCGAGTAGGTCAGGAAATGTGGTGGTTTGGTGTGCTTTTTGGTTTTATTTTGAAATAATATATTATTTCAATATGACCATTTATATCACAGGAAATAACTGCTATCTAAATAGAAGGCCCATTCTTATTGCTTAGCCCATCTGTCTGAATACCAGTGGTAAAAATGTTGCTGAGCAGTAGGTGTAGAAGTAGAGTGAGCTTAAAGATCTTAACTGAATGTCTGTTATGCAGTGTATTTGTGGGAGGTTGATTTCCTTTCTGACTCTATCTATGTCTGTTTTCAGATTGGTGAGCACAATGAAGCAGGGAGACTTTTCTTTAGAACTAGTAATTAAAGCTGAATAATTAATCAAGCAGGATGAAGGACAGTCCACAGAAAATCCACCTTCATCTATTTTTTCCAATGCATTACACTTGCCTTTCTCATGGTTGTATAGTGTGTAATCTAAAATGCATGTGGCTGGTGTTTCTACAAGGAAGAGAAAATGAACACTATGCCTTTTGACTGTTTATATAGATCAAAGTACAGATGTGTTAAAAGTAGGAGAGGAGGGGGCACCCATAGGTAAGCAAAGGAAAACAGGGTGAAATTTTTTAAACTGCTTCTTTTTTATGAGCACGGTACATTAGTGACATTAAAACAAAATTAAAATCTATGTGTTTCCATTTAAGTGACTTTCTGTGCTGCTGTCCAGTCTTGCATCAAAGTGGAGCGTGCTCAGAGGGTGGTGGAAAGTGTCTGTTCTTCAACCTCCCTGCCAGGAAGCATGAGGAAATGATGTGTTTATGAGATAGTGACACTTATTTGAATCATCCAAAAAGCCCAAGACACCCTCATTCCCCTGAGCTGAGGGAATGACATGGGCCCTTGTTAACAGAGCTCTTTGAATTGACAAGCATTTTGTTATCTCACTCCTGTGTGTTCTGCGCAATGGCAGGTAATATATATGCTTCTCTAACTTCAGCTAATGTTTTTTTTCCCCAGACTTTGCACTTTATAACCGAGCTGTTGATCTCTGTAATGTACTGCTTTGCTTGCTGGATTCAAAAGAAAAGCTATTCCTCACTTTCAATTAAAATTTTTATTTCCCTTGTGGTCCATAGACACTCTGTGTTTCTGGCTACTGAGTAGCATCTTGAGCAAGGCACCTCTCTCAGCTGTCACTTAGTCTGTCCTAGCACTGAGGAAAGGAACCATCCAGAACACAATTTATTTCCGTCTTTTTGGGGCTGGTGAGGGAGTGCTGTGCCTGTCATAGGTGATGTCAGAGAGGAAAAGGTTCTTGCAGGAGTAGGAATTCACCCTGGGGTCCCTGGATTCGGAGTTCCTCTCTCGTTTGTGCAGTGCCACGTGTGGCTGTGGTAATAGGGACTGGTGCTGATGGTATTGGCAGCAGCTATTGAACCACTGGCCACTCCCAGTAACCCAGAAGCCAAACACTCCTTTTGTAACAGCCAGCAGTAGCTTGTGTGGCAGTTTGGGATGTTCTACATTTGTGTTTTAACTCAGCTTTTCAATTTTTCTTTTACCATGGTGCCCACCCTAAGAACCATGAAAAGGATCTTAGGGCATGATAATGCTGTTCTCATATGTACATGTAAAAAGTAGAAAAATACGTGGTTTAAAAAGCCCAGCTCATTCAGGTGTCTCAGGTGAGTTGATAAAGGCTGCCCATCAGGACCTTGTTCAGGGGTGTCAAGTGATTTTTTTGGTGTTTTGCATGACGTGTGTGTGAGCACTGCTGCAGGCTCCTGACAAGGCAGGCATTAGTGACGTAGCTGCATGTTTATGGCAGCAAGGTCCAACCTCAAGGTTATCTTCTTCCGTGAGGCAAAAGTCTTTCAGAGATTGTAGCAGGGCTTCAAGAAGCTCTTTGCTAGTTCCTTAACTGGGGTAGAATTAGAGACTCTTGTTCTGAGCATTTTTAAAATGTATTCCTAACACATCTGCCTCTCATCCCTGGTAGTATTTGAAAGATGTGGAGATGTGGAGCTTAGGGACATGGCTTAGCGGTGGACTTGGCAGTGTTACTTTAACACAACAAGAGCTGGACTCTTGGAGGTCTTTTCCAACTTAAATAATTCTGTGATCCTATATGAGACAAAACCTGAGAACTCAAACAATCATCCTGTTGTGATGGAAAGGAATTGCTTGGAGTCAAAGTGATAGCAGTAGAAATTAGGAGTGCATACAAAATGTGAGTTACTATGACTGAAAAACCAAACACAACCACATAACCAAAAACGTGGCACTTGCTTATTTCAGTGTATCTGAGCCAGTTGGAATGGGGACAGGAATTCCTGAGGCAAGAGATCCTGTAGTTCTGCAGCAGCATTAAACATACATGTAAACATTAAAAATCCACTGTTGTTTGTGTGCAAGATAGTGGGGGGATTGTTGTTTTGATTCTTTAAAAAACAAGGAAAAGCTGTAAAGGTACTGGGCTAGTGTGGAACAGATCTTTTTCATTTCATAGTGAGTTAAATATTTAATTTTCTTGTTTAAAAGTGCCAGTGTTGTAGTCCCTCTAGAAGGAGGAAACAGCCATGCAGTGTTCCCAGTGGGTACATGAATTACTCTCTGGGGGATTCTCATGGCTTGATTATGGATCACCTTTCATTATCCTGATTTCAGCATGGAACACACTGTGACTAGGGTGGCTTCCTAGCTTTAAGGCCAGCAGCATAATGGCCTGTTTGGGGCAATGCATCATATGACATCATTTTATTGTAATACCACTGAGATCTAAGTCACAAGTAGAAAGAGAACAGTCAAGAAATTGAATTTTATCTTTTTACAAATGCATTAGTAATTAAACAGATGTTCCAATCCCTCACAGAAGCTGAATGATAAGAGCAGTCATGAGGAAGGGGATGAGTTAAGTGTTTACCTAAAGCAAGAGGCTGCCAGTTCTTCTTGTTTTGATAGGTCCCAGGGAAGAGTCCCAAACTCTGATAGTTCCAGAAACAGAGAGAATTAAAAATACTGTACTTCATAAAAATGTTGTTTCTCCCCTGCACCATTGAGATGTTCCTCTCAAAACAGGACTTCAATTGCAGTAACTCGAGGTGACATTACTGTTGAGTTTCTTTCTTTCAAGCCATGGGCAGAATCCTTTCAAGGTACTTGGTCTGTTAAGGTAATAGGGCTGTTTAAAAGGATTCCTGACTGAAGCCCACTTGCTATATGTTCTTTACATGCTCTTTACCCTGTCACCAGATATGACTGGATTGGGTTCTTCATAAGAGTCTTCTGAAACAAACTTCTGTTTTATGAAACAGAAGGCTGACACAGCAAACAGTAAGCTTTTAGAAGATAAGAAGCATACCCAAACTGAAAGTTGCAAATTAAAGATGAAGTATTTCTAACAGAGCATCCGTTTTAGAGTTCTGAACTCTCTCAGCTGCTTTATTTTCCTGTTATTACTTGGACTTTAAGTCAGCAAATCCATCAAAACAAACTGTCTAGCTCACGAACAAACTGTCTAGCTTACAAAGAAGCTGGAGCCAATTCCCACTAGGGCCAGTGGAAAAGTTTTCATTGAGTTCAGTGGATTTGGTATCTGGCAACCTTTGATCTGAATAAAAGAGAATCAAAATCTGTGACAGGACATGTTAAGAGAAATTTTAAAAATTGATGTTTTTCAGAGGGTTGGCAATTGACATAACTATCAAGATTCCTTCCTTCCCCCCCTGAAAAATGTCATTTTGATAATCAATTGGCTTTTGATATCATCCTGAGATTGTGTATAATGAATGCTCTTTGAGGCAGAGCACACCTGTCAACTGGGTTCTTTAAAACATTTAATGAAAACTTGGTATAGTATTTTCCTATATTTTTACTGTAGTTTAGAGCAATATGCATTTCACTGCTATGTGCTTCCATTTATCTGGGTAAGCTTAACAACACTGTCACAACAGCACTAAATCAGGACAAATGGAAAATCATATTTTGTCAACCTAATGTCTACGTGGAAACTGGTGTTTTTCTTGTATTGCCACATGAAACTCATGAAACAACCTCCAGCTTCCTCTTTTGGGTTGTTAAGGTGAAGTTTGTACTTTTTGTAGAATTTATTTTGCTTAAGATTGTGTAAATGTAGATTTGTACAATATATCTAAAGAGTAAAACATCTTCAAACCTGGGATTTCCCACTGCCAAATGCAACTGGCCTGTTGGTACAACAGGACTTTTAATATAAATCTATCGATAGTTTGAATTCATTACTTCTTTTGCAATTAAGGTAAAAAACAAACATTTCAAACAGGAGCAGCAAATCAACACTATGAAATCCAAGTTCAAATGTGAGCTAAGTCCCTGAAGGATGCAGTCCTGTGGTGGCTCCTTTCTGAGGAGTGTTCTAGGATGAGTTGTGCCATCAACACCAACATATTTTGGGAGACTCTGAGGAGCCTAAGGGTGACTGTGAGGCAATGGTAAAGAGGGAGCTAAAGGTGTCAGGGTTTTACTGCTCTGCTGCTGCCACTCTTTCAGCTGATGTTGTTCAGATGCTGTCAGGATCTAATTTTTGAGAAGTACAGAAATTGTTTCAGAGATTATTTAGCATGAGTGCTGGGGATTACACACCTCACATAATCATCACACAGCTCAGGAAGAACAGAAGAGTGCTCACTGCCTTACCTTCCAGTTGTGTGACACCTCGTCCATCTCTGGTGATTAATTCAAATAAAATGCTTGTGTCCTGATGTGGCATCTTGTCCTGGTTTCTGTTCAAGCATTTCCTTCAGAGAGATGGATGTAAGTTTGGTCCTTTCTCTGGTGTAGTTTCAGTTCCCCAACTTGCGGTGCTGTTTTGTGAAATATTTTCCAAGTCGTTAAACTTTAAAAATGTTTAATGCTTAGAATGTTGAAGTGTTTTAAAAACAAATTTTACTTCTTACTAAGTGGTGCAGTGCTGAAATCATTTAAATAGTTTTGCTATTGAAAGGAATACCATGATTTAGGGCAGTATCTCTTAATTATGTTCTAACAAAGTCTTGTGAAGAGGCAGAGCTAGTGGCAACAAAAGTCTGCAATTAAGGCAGGATATGTTGCCTGAAATACAAGATAATTGTCCAGGCAAGATCGTTGGAATGGATTCAGAGGCTGTAGTTGCCAATGCTCTCTCTAGGTGTCTGGCACATCCAGCAGAGAGGAGAACTCCTCAGGAATGTGTTTATTGCATGTATGGCCCACTGTACAGCTAAGACTCAGAGCTGAATGTTTTGTTCTGCAAAGTTTCATGGCCTCATCTGGTTTGTGTTCTTTGTTTTTTTCATCTTCCCCTCTTACAGGCACTCAGTCTGGTGTAAAGCTGATGGGTGGGAGCAAAGGTAAAGAATGATGTAATGCAGCAGCAGCCAGAAAGCATCTTTTGTGTGAATTGTGAAATGGCTACTCCGTAGTCATCTCCCCATGAATCAGACGCGAGGGGCTGCTTTGTGGAGCCAACCCTTTGTACATCAACTGGAAGCAGGAGGAGACATTCAGTCCAAGAGCTCTTTCTGAAAATGGAATTAACTTTTCTTTTGCCAGTCACTACCAGCATGACCTCATACACTTCTAGTACAATGGTGTGGCTAAGCCTTTGAGTACACAGCCATTACATCATCGCAGCAAATTAGAGAGGGAGGTGGGGACAGAGGCCTTGCTGTTGTCATGGCCGATGAGATGATCAGGACCCAGCTCATAGTCGCTGAGAAGTTGGTGGCTTTGCTGGAAAGCGGCACAGAGAAGTTGCTGCTGATTGATAGCCGCCCCTTTGTGGAGTACAACACCTCCCACATCCTGGATGCCATCAACATCAACTGCTCCAAGCTCATGAAGCGCCGGCTGCAGCAGGACAAAGTTTTGATCACAGAGCTCATTCAGCATTCAGCAAAACACAAGGTAGGGGTCATTTTCCTCTTATTCCTTGTATTTGTTAAAAGGAGTGACTGGAAAGCAACTTGTAATCATTTTTCCTTAGGTATTTCATTAAATTAGAAAAACCCAAACAGCCAAAACCCAACAAGATTAAAGGACTGAGTTTAGTTGAGATGTTACCTGATCGAAGAGGGTATTGATTACTACTGACTTTGTCACTGGGATTCTTTGTAAAATCAGTGACAGAGTTAAGGGAAGGGATTTAGAAATTACTCAGAAAGAATGTTCTCAGGGTTCTTGTGTGTCTTGCAAAGCACAGTTTCTCAAATGTATGTAATTCAGGCAGGAAACATTCTCTCCTAAACTTTGAAGGATTCGTGGGGGTCTGTGGTGGTGGGGCTTTCTTAGCAAGTGTTCATTTGGTTTGCAAAGAAATTGCCTCTCTGTCAGTCCTGGCTCCTACTGCTTAAAGGGCTTTTCACAGGGGCAGTTTGATGAATTTTGGTGTTTGTTTTGTGGTTTGTTTATTTGGGAGGAAGGGTGTGATTTTCTCCAAATAGTATTATCAGTGAAAAGAAAATAGCTATGCTGTTTAAAATTAATGTGTATCTCTCTGTGTGTGGAGGGGGTATTGGGAGTTTTTTATCCATTGATATTTGTTTCACGTGTTTGGGGTACAAAAATAATCTACTGTATTCTTGCTTTGACATGCAAAAAGTGAAGCCTTTTATTTTTATTATCTAAAGTGTATTTTATATATAAAGTTGTGCAGGTAACCAAAATGTGTGTGGCTTAGGGGCAGTTTAAGGTCTCTTTACTCTTTATGTACAAAACCCTCAGAAGCAGAAAGTGAGGCAGAGCCACCTTCTAAAAGGCTCAGCTTTTAAACAAATCCACCAGCCTAGCTGAAGCTAGAGCAATTCCCAAGTGACATAAAATTACCAAATGAGAGAAATTTGTGGATTGGGCTTCAACTTGCAGCAAATAATCAATTTACAAACTCTCCAGGGAATTAAATCTGGGAGGCTTATGAAGTATAAAATAAAAACTGTTTAGTGAACAGGTGGATAAGAAATCTGTA
Organism: Prinia subflava; assembly: GCF_021018805.1. Classification (NCBI taxonomy): domain Eukaryota; kingdom Metazoa; phylum Chordata; class Aves; order Passeriformes; family Cisticolidae; genus Prinia; species Prinia subflava. The sequence goes on along the minus strand of NC_086250.1, from coordinate 7,924,197 downwards.
CATCTGAACTGTTGTTATAACAAATATGTGAGAACCCTGATGGAGGTGATAATGTGGTGCTTTTAATCATCATCTTCCTTCCTGTTTTACTCTGAGTTCCTTGTATTTCAGATTGAAATCGATTGCAAGCAGGAAGTGGTGGTGTATGACCAAAGCTCTAAAGATGTGACCTCTCTCTCATCTGACTGCTTTCTTACTGTGCTCCTGGGCAAACTGGAGAAGAATTTCAGCTCTGTGTATCTGCTTTCAGGTAAGATGTAACAAAAGAAACTCCTTTCAGGTGACACGTACCAAAAGAAACCACTGAAACCCTTGAATAAAGAGAAGAAAGAAAATGCTGTTGGTATGGCAGACCTGTAGAGTTTTGCAAGCGCTGGTATAAACTTCATTTATAGCAGAGACTTTCGTGTAGTTCTTTTTGCATATAGGGACACTCATAATACAAGCAGTGCTTAAAAATTGCATCTTACAGGGGATATATTACACCATGACTCTGTAAATGGAGCAGTGCAGAGGTTTTTTAAATACATGTCTTCTACTGTAGGGTCAAAAAATAGTAAAAGAAATGGACTTCCCTGGTTTTTTAAGTATTGTACATGGTAGGAAGAAAATGTCTTCCTTACTGAATTTGTAATTACTAAAATAAGAACAAAGGAAATAATCTCCCAGAGTTATGGAGATTAGTTTATGTGACATTTGAGACTTCAGCTCCTTTAGTGGTAGCACTTTACTTAGGTCTTCTCTTTCACCCTCCTTTTTTGTTTTTGTTTTTTTATTTTAAATCCCAGGTCAAAGCACCTATAGAAATTCAATTCCTTATGATACAGGATTTGCTGGTCTCAGCGTTTGCTTGTGTCATTATTTCTGTCATGGAGCAGTAGACAGTGTTCACAAGAAGGAGCAAGGAGAGGAGTGAAGTAGATCCAAGGCTGAAAGAAGACAGGGAATGATGAATTTAAATAGGAAATCCATTGCAGTGACTGGATCAGTGATCTAATGAAGTGTACACCAATGTCTGAGAACTGCTGAAACACAGGGACTGAATAATGGGGAGAGAAAGGAAATAACTCCAGAGAGATGCTTCCTCTTAGCAACAGGGTTTCACTACAGTTCGTAGTGATTTCAGATGACAGTGAGAGGTTGTGGTACTGAGAGAATTTTCTCAATTTGTTTTTGAAGTGATTACAGAGAAAGTGAATAATTTCTGTGCTTGGACATGAATTTGGTGCTCATGTGAGCTCTACTTACAGCAAGCCAAGTGGGTTTTCCTTTGGCTAGGGTTCGTGATTTTGTTTGCTTTCCTGTCTAGGTAAGAATTACACCTGTGGGTGGTGGACTACAGTACTAGATTAAGTAACTCTTCTTACATATGAGCCACCAAGAATTGTGTGGTGTGTAGGCACAGTAAATGCTTTATGCAAAAGTGCTGAAATAAGTGGTTAATACTCTCTTAAACTGAAATTTTTTATTTGAAAATAAGCCAGTCTAGAAACTGTTCATCTCTCCTCAGAAATCCTTTTATTGTTCTAATTCCCAACTCTGCTCAGCTGTCCTGAGGGTTTTTTTACTAACCTGAAGCAGATTACAGCTTCAGGCAGGAATCAGACTATCCTCAATTTAATTTCCATGATAGAAACAGCTCTCCTACAACTGAGAATCAGACCTCATGGCAGGGAGGTGTTGGGGAGGGGCCAAGCACAGGGAAGTACCATCAACTTCCCTTCCTCTACCCTGTTCCCCACTCATGTGAGACATGGCTTGGATCTTCTGTCTCATCTGCTGGATCCTCTGAAAGAAATGCTCAGAGTTGCCACTCTCAGACTTGCCTGTGGCTCTCAGAGGGATGGACAGGACCAGGAAGGAAGTGTTCCCAGCTCCCCAGTGCATCATCTGGGCAATCACCAGTTGCACGTATCATAATGATACTGGGAGAAATGGTTTTGTTTTCTTTTCACTTCCAGCATGTGGTTGTTGTCTGTTCAAGATGAAAATGTAACCTAAAGCACAAGCAAGATGGTAGTGCACATGAGCTGAGGTGAACTTAGCCACACACAGATGGTAAGGGTTAGCTGGGGAATCTAATGTGTCCAAATCCTCCTTATAAAAATCAGGACTTTTATTTGAGCATGTCAAATGGCAAAGATCAGGTTTGAGAATTTCCTCTTGTATTTATTTACATAGCTAGGCTGGGGATATTTATGAATGCAGAAACAACTGATGGCTTTAAAACCAGTGGAAGAGGAGGATAAGAAAAGAAGGGAAATATAAAGGAATTATTTAATACTGATCTATTACAGTTAAGTGCTCGTTTCATATGTTTATTGTTTTTACATCTGTTAAAAATCTAGGTACTCAATGCACACACAAGAAACCTTTTAGGATGTGGGGTGAAGGAGAGTTGGGTAGATTCAGTCTTACAGAAAGCTCCTTGGAGTTTATTGATATGAGGCTGTAGGAAACTAGATAAAATATGTTGTCTCAGCAAGCTGATGACGAACTCTCATAAATGTTTATGGCCTATAATGAGGGCAGGGGTCAGTGTACTGTGTAAAAAGAAAAACCTTTGGACTTGAGTCTTCCCTATGCCACTAAATCTGGTTTATTTAAAATAGTGACCTTAAATAAACATTTTGGGGTAGGAAAATATTTTTTGTTGGGCTAGAATAAGGAGCAATTAATGAATATTTGAAATTCCTGCCTCTGTTCTTGTTGAAACCCCCCATTACTGAGCACTCAGTGAGGTGGTTTTTTATTTAGGTTGTACATTAAAGGTGTGCTCTGCCCTGGAGGTTGTTTTTCATTGAAGTAACTATTGTAAAGACCTCAAAGGAACCCCTACCAATTAGTTTAAGATCTTGATATATCTTCATAAAAATATTTATAATCTGGTGAGAAATGTTTTCAGGAATTAAATATTCTGTTTGGTTCTTAATTTTTAGCAGTGCACAAAATGCTGAAATGTGGACACCGAGGGCTTAATTCTGTTCCCATCATGGCATCTACTCCTCTGAGTTTACTAGGATTTAAACACAGGGATGTCACTTGATTCCTGCTCATATGTTGAGAATTGAATTTACTTGCAGTGGAGTCCTTTTCCTAGTTAATAGTGTTACAAGGACAAACTAGTGATTTTTGCTTGAATGATCATTATTAGGGCAGTAAACATCAAGATTAAATTCTGGATTAAATTCTATACCACTATGTGAATGGAAGCATTCATATTCTACTTTCCTTAAACACTTGTTCTCCCCTGATTTTAATCTGGCCTAGTTCTGCTCATGCAAGCCCAGATGTCTTCATGGCAGTTACCTTTCAAATGTTTCCTGTGAAGAAGGTGAAGCACACCTTTTTAGTTTGTGTTGATTTTTTTAAACTTTTTTTTTTTGTTCAGAACACTTTATCTAAATGGAAGGCTTTCTGAAAAACAGGAAAAAAAACAAACCAAAACTTTTCTGTATATACAAACTGTCATTAAGAACTGTGATAGCCTAACACTGAAACACTGTATGCCTCCCTCTCAAAACAATGGTTGGTGGGGAATTGCCTTCTGATCTCTTGCTGACTATGAAAAATATCAGTAGTAATGTGATGGTGGATTCTCCCTTCACTAGAGCTCTCTGACAAACTCCTGCAGAGCACAAAGGAGTAATAAGGAGAAATCAATAAATAAGTTATTGGGGTTTTATTCAGTGACAAATGTTGGGGTCATGCACAGTGGACAGTGAAGGGTGTCCTAGGCAGAATGAGTTCAGGGGGATTGGACAAAGGTCCTGGAAACAAAGCAATGAGTGATTACACAGGGAATGTGAAAAAAGGCATGTTATTGCTGAAACTTCCCAATTCCTTGTTTCCCCTGACCCGTCCCTCACCTGACAAGGTGTCTGTACCAAATGGAAGAATTGGGTGGAAGATCTGAGGAGAAGGAAGCAAATTAGGAACTCTTCGGTCTTCTTTATCCTGCCATTTTTTAGAAATGTTTGAAATTGGAAGCCCATTTAAAGAAATCTTTAGTGTAAAAATACTGAAGCATCTCTAGGGTACATTCAACATTGTGTTGTCTTACTTGCCTAAAGAAAAGGTAGATAAGAAAAGCCTGGTGCTTTCTCCCTACTTTATCTCTAGAAGGAGCATTCCTTGTGGCAGGGGAGCAGGAAATCTGAAGAATATTCTCTTGTAGGTGGAGCTGGTCATTTCCATGTGCTGAAGGGACCAGGGCTGTGAGACAGGGCTTTATTCCCAGTTTCTGTGTCAAGTAAGGGGGTGCCATGTGGTTCAGTGTGGTCTGAAAGAAGGCATCAGGTTTGATAAAGTCCTGGCAAACATCCTGAAACCTTTTAACATTTGGATTTGGAGCTTTATAACTTTCAGCTATGGTTTACTGATGTTCTGAGTGTTTCCTATGTAGATGTCTTTGCAGAGTACCCCAGCACAGCTTAAAATGGTGGTGTCATCAATTAAAATAGTCAGGTTATAAGCAAATAGAAATTAGTGAGACTGAGCTGTTAAATATCCTGCCAGTGTTTGGAGGAGGAGAGATTGTTGCACAATGATGCCAGCTTTCCTGATATTCCAACTGGTAGCTTCCATTAGAAGGAAGCCTCTACTGAGAGAGGTAAAAATTTTGCTGAGGGAATGCAGCATTCCCCAAGTGGTCCCATAACCCATGGAGTACAGCCAGTGTTGGTGGGGAGGAGATGAGAGTGAGAGAGGGGCTTAGCTCTGAATCACCCCCTTGAAAAGTCTGCCTCTCCATCAATTTTTAAGAGAGCTTAGAAAAGCTAGTACCCTTGGCTACAGCCAGGCCTCTGTGAATATCCTCCCACTCTCTGTACTTAAAATGCAATTTTCAGTGTTCATTTAGTGCCATAATTGTTTTAAGCACTTGAAGAATGGGAGTAGGGTTTATTACTTTCATATGTGCATCTATTTGCTGTCTTTTGAGAGAGAGCAAGGTTTGACTAGAGTAGAGATCACATAACATTTCTCAAACCCAAGAATAACTTGTTAAGTTTGCTTTTGTTTTGGATACCTCTGCATGCTTGTGAAATTTAATTGGCTGAAATTATGGTGAAGGTTTTTTGGGTTTTTTTCCCCTTAAAGGCAGAAAGGGCGAGTGTGGGTGTCCACTCTGCTCCTTCTACTTGCCGTGCCACTTGGAATATGGCACTTGGGTGGGATGGGAAGCTTGACCCCATTCTCACACATCTCCCCTTCCTTGTTTGCTTAACCTGCCTATTAACCTTGTCTTACCAAAGGCAGAAACCCTCCAGGGCAAAGAACTTCCCTTGCTACTGTGCTTGTAAAACACCTGGAATAACGGGGCCACCGGAACAAAAACACCCCTGGCTTTCCCAAACTGTGAAACCTTGGATCCTGTGGAAAGACTGTCCCCATGGCTCAGGAGAGGGCACAGGAATGGGATGGGAGCCCTCTCGACAGGGCTCTCCAGCCTGAGCTTATGTAATGGAAAATGGCACGCGGCCCTGCGGAGCGGAGCTGGAATGCGGGAATTGTAACGGCCTGCGGAGGTCTGCAGCTCGTTTAAACACAGTGGAAACATTGCAGATTCATAAAACTTGTGAGTCAGAAAGTTTACAGCTTTCCTTCCTTATGGCAAGGGAAAAAATATCTATACTGCAGCTTTTAGATAAACACGGTCATGTTCGATGGGAATGTGACTGGGAAAGAGCACGAAGAGCCTCTGAGGCAAAGCAAACGTAAAACTTCGGGGCTTGTATATTTGTCTTTGCTATAGTGTTGTTTGATTTATTTTTTTTTAGCCTAGTTTTCAGTGCTGTTACCTTACTGGCCTGGCACTAATCAGTATTTACAGTAACAAATTCTAAATTGCTATTTAGAAGAGGAAAAAAAGCCCCAAAAGCTAACTATGAGTTACTCCACTGCATACCTTTGGTGAATACAGGCATTTGGTGAGGCTTATTTAGAATCATAGGGCCTAAGAGGTATTTACAAATTTTCCTCCTTTTTTAGTCTGTGCTTCCTTTAAAAGGGAAAATTAAATGAAAAAGGAAAAAAAAGGATAGCAATATTCCTTCTTAAAAAGGGATAGCAATATAATATTTATTAGTATGTGGTTATATAAAATTATGAATAATTAGTGCCCTTAATGAAGAAGCAAATTCTGGATTTAATAAATAGTGTGTTAAATCCACAAGCTTCAAAGTCTCCTTCTTGCAATGCTGTCCTAGTACATGCATGTAGTCTTTGGTTTTCTGACTCATCACTTGGGTCTCAAACCTTTTCCACTCCCTGCTTTAAAATAATGGGTTTTGGTGCTGAATTAACACTGATGTACTGGCAGACAATTAGGTCTTGTGGGAAAAGGAAGGAAGCAGCTTCTAGTCTGTTTGCAAGAATTCATTGAAGAGAACCAATTTCTCCCTTTGGCTTTTTCAGAACTGTCAGGATCCAAAGCAGGGGAGAAAGGAGCAGTACCTGATTTAAATGGCACTTCAGAAAAATGCCAAAGTTTGCTCTGTTACTAGTGTGCCTTGTCTGTGGTCTTTTCCAGCAGACTCCATGTGAAAAAAGGACACATCCACTGTCTCTTCCATCTCCATCAGGAGCATCAGACAGGATTTTTCTGTGCCTTGTGGTGAGGCACATGGAGCTGCAGGGCCAGCTGGAGCAGCAGGGATGTTGTATTAAACACTTTCTAGGCTTTTCTTAGCCTGGAGCTTTAGGGAAGCCAAGCTCTTAGGAGTTGCCCTGTTGTCTGTGTCTCTGCTGTCACCCACAAAAGATTTTCAAAAGCTCGTTGGTCAGCTTCAATAAGGCTTGACAAAAGGAGTAATTAATGAAAAAAATAACGGAAATTCTTGTGAGCTGTATGAAATGAGCACTAGTACAGTGCAGAGCCTCAAATTAGTGTCTCTCCCTGAAAAGCTGAGCTGGGGGTGGATTTGCTGGTGTCACCAAGCAGCTCAGGGAGCCCGGGCTGGAAGTTCACAAGAATCCGCTGTGAGATGGGCACTGGTGTTTGGGATTCCTTGGTTCTGCAGCCCCTCAGTTACTTGAATGAAAAATGTGTTTATGTAGCCTGGAAATGGAAAGCTGCTCCTCTGGTCTTTGGTCTCTATTAGCTGGAGAAGGTGTCAGAGCCTTTCATCCTGGTTACCACCTCTTCTCCAGCTGAATCTCTTCTCCCCTCTGCCTTGGCCACACTGCCAGGCTCTGGGGCTCAGAAGCAATTGCTGGGGTTCTCCATCGAGCTGCAGCTGGCCAGGCTCACTGCAAACACGTGAAGAGATGTGAACACCTATTTTCTCACCTGTCTTTATTCCAAGTTAGGTTTCACGGCTGCATTTACAAAGAAATAGTACAAAATCCTCATGGCACAAATGCACTGTCAGCTTGTTTCTACACTTGTAACTGTTAGGATTTCTGTATGCATGGAGCTCTCACCTTTGTAGGAGTTGTCTCTGTATTTGGACAGTTACACAGAAGAAACAATGGTGAAGTCCCCTGTTTTCATCCTTCCCTTTCCATGCAGAGCTGTGAGAAAACTCAGAGTTGCACCTCAGCTGTTGCTCTTCAGTTCACACCCAAACTTAACCCTCCTGTCTCTGAAGAACAGTCAGATCTCTGTTCCTTTATGTGCTTTGTCAGTATGCACATGCCCAATTAGCAGGAGCAGCTCTCTCTAGATGATTAAGGATAAAAATTCTAGTGCACAACTCTGCAGATACTTGAGGATGAAAAGGAACTACAGAATTGGCTGTTTCAACAGTAATGTTATGAGCAGGTATAAAGAGAGATTAGGATTACCTCCTGATTGATTTTTTTTCCTATATGTTGGAAATATGTGTAAGTTGAGATAGAGGATGGATGTATGAGGGAGCATCTGTGGTCAGTGATGTGAAAGAGGAATGATGCTCGCATTTTGAAAACTGATTTTTGTAACCGATGCATCAATTTAACCTTTTTGCTCTTCCCTGGGTCAAATCAGTAATTAGTGTGTTCCCTGTGAATTTGTCTTGTCTAATTATGGTCACATCTCTGGTTTGACATCCCATTGAAGGAAACAAAAGGACCAGGAGGAAGAAGAGAAACCAGTGTAACATGGAATGAACACAAGAACCATCCACCTGTCCTGTTAGGGTGTCATTTAACTGGAAAAGTTTCATTAAATATTGGATAAAAACAATGAAAAATGATCTGCACTTCACAACTTTGTACTAAGTGTTCAAATCATGACCTTTGGGCTGAGCCGATCTTTCATTTGCAAACCTGCAAAGTGATTTGCAGAGCTCTGTCCCTGATTGCAGCAGAGCAGCTGGCAGCTCTGTTCCACAGAACACAGAGAAATGAGCTGCTAGAACTGCTTGTGCTTCTCAGGGGTCATTCCTGTGGATTAATTTATGATTTGTGTTATTGGTAGTTAAACTAAGTAATCATAAGGATCTGGATGGATTCCATTCCCTCAGTGAAAGGAAGCTCTTCCCAAATCAACAATATTTCTCTATCACTCATTGCCTCCTGATCCCATATTCTTTCCCTGCCTCTTCCTGTTCCTAGCAAAGTTAATTGGGAGTTCTGTTTATATAGGATTTATGCAGTGAATCTATAAGGAGGAATAACTTTACCACAGGATTTTGCTGAAACTTTTTTTATCCGTTCTGGGTTTGGCCCGGCCTTGTTTCCTGAGCTGGCTGAGAAGGGAGCTGACACTCCTGATACTGAGATTCCCTTAGAGACCATACCTTTATCATCCCAGCTGTAGTTAGGGAAGCCTTGATCAAAGGGAAGTCTGTAGGAACCACTTTGCAGAACCATAGCAACAGGGCAGTCAAGTACTTTACTGGATCTTGGCAGATTTCTGCTAATGGATGTGGAGGTTTGTAAGCAAGAAACGCTTTGCTGTAAGGACGGGGAGGTGTTGGGTTGTCTGCCACACACAAGGGCTGCAAAACCAGAGAGCTTTTGGCACCTTGACATGGGTTTGTAGAGACATCCTGCTGAATGTCAAGAGAGCTGTTTCAGCTCAGCTTACCACTGAGAATACAGAAAACCTGTGTGGTTCAGAGCTATTGAGGAGAGAATATTTTGGAGTTATTTGTCAGTCATCTATTTCCAAGGCCCAGTGACATTTATCAAAGAATTCAGTGAAACTCTATTAACCCAGTAGCTCTGTTAATGGTCTGTGGATTTTTGCTTTCCTCCCCCCCAACAGTTTCAACATGCTTTTGCAATTGATTTATGATTCACATGAGGCTGGAGCAGTGGTGGGAGAAAGGGTGTTATTTAGAAACTAGCTCCAGAAGAAAAGTATATTTTTTCTAATTAAAACAAACTGCACAGTGCTGCCAATGGCCCTGTTCCAACTGAGGTAGGTAACGAGATTTAAAGAAAAAAAATTGTCTTCTTGCAAAGGTCATCCCCAAATTAGGGAATTTGAAACAAAACCTGTCCCATTTTTTGTTTAAGGCTCAATTTTCTGTTCTGCATTCCTACCTGCAGACTAAATTAATTTTCCAAGTGTTTAAGGTTTATTTTTTGAAAACTGCTTCATTTACAGCACAAGTGTACAGGTGGTCTGAGTGCTTAAAACACTTTCCTCATAAGAGGCTCCTCATGTGTACTGGTAATAGAGTTCAGCTTTGGGGACTCTGGGGAGCCACCATCTGTGTTAGAAAACAGACATTTGAAATAAATCCCTTTTCTCTATACATCTTTAGGTGTGCTGCGGGGTTTTTTTAATACATTTCCCTATGTATTTTAAAAATATGTAATTTTGTAAGTTAGGGCAAGTAAACAGTGATGAGTCCAGTTATCTTGAGCAGAAATTAATCTCCTAATGCCATGAGAGCTCAGTGATCACACATGTGGATGTTCCAGATCCCTGATAGCTTGTGGCACTTAAAGGAATTGGTACTTAAGGATGCATCTGTGAGTGATTTTCTTGGTTTGGGATTTGCTTGCTTGTGGGCTTTAAAAGCAACTTTTCTACACACACTGACCTAGAGAATGGGGTTTTTGTATGGGGAAGTGCCATAAATCAAAGCCAGATTCATTGAAAAGCTACTAACCTTTTGAAAACCTGGTCATGGAGGATGGCAGGGAAGACAGCTTAAGATTTGAAACAAATCATTGGTTTTGTGCTTTCTCAAATCAGTTCAGTACAGACACTAACACCGAGTTAAAATATACTCACAGGAAAGGAGGGTTCACTTGGTGCACACATAAAGGCAGACAGTAAAATGTCAGCTTTTAGAGATTTGAGAGTTTTGTGAGTGTAATTCATGTTGTAAAGGTACTGAAGGAAGATGTTACTAGGAAAGCATGAGTAGGAAAGAAGAAACATGACTTGGAAAGGATGGATGCCTTAGAGGAAGTATCGAAGCATCTAATCTGGAATCATTTCAATTGACCTTGATAGAGTAATGGAATAAAAATAAAATAAAAGAGTGCTTCTTATACTTGTATGGGTTCCATCTCCCCAAAATCTCAGGTGTTTTGCACATTAGCTTCCTGTATAATTTCTTGTCACTGGTTTCACACAGAAATGAGACTAATTCCTAGGTAGTTGGGAAGAAATCTTTTTTGCTGAACTTTTCCCATGAAGTCTTTTGCAAAGATAGCACAGATGTGAAATCCTTGCTTGTGCAGCTTCTTTGTAGGGACTTCTCTATTTCCAGCTATGTTGGTGAGAGGATCCACAAAGCAGCCAACAATGCTCCCAGCAAATAAAGGATAAGCAAATGAAACCAAGGCAAATATTTGATTTCCTCTTCTTCACCACCCTCTCAAATAACTGCTTAAATTCAATCTCGCTGGTATATACTGCCTATAAATTCAAGGAATGCTTCCTGTAACAGAAAAGGAAGCATTAGGCCATACAGAAAAAAATTTAGCAAGTATGTGAGAGAATTGTTTTGCAAACTCTTCCTCTCATTCGATGGACTAAGCAAGATCTGTGCTTCTGACGTTGCCTTAGCTTGTCTAACAAAATAGTCAAGTTATCTATTTTGTTTATTTATTTATTCAAGACACTAAGCAGGAATTGCTGTTCATAAAATGTTTTCTCTAGAATCTGCTTGCTGGCTTTTTTTTGTATTAGATAAAATGGGTTGTTACACACTATTGCCTTGGTGTTTCTACATTTACTAATGATACAGATTTTAAAATCTAAAGAATAGGCATAATTCAGGCAATGGTAATGCAAGCCCTGGCAAAACAGTACATTAGCTTATTCCTGAGTAATTTTAATTCACATCTTCAAACTGTAATCATAGTGAACATAGCATTTGGCAGATTCAGCACGTCAGTGCTTCAGTTCTTCGATGATAAAAAGGTCTCTGTTCTGAACAGGTTATAATTACTCTTCCTTCAGTGAAAGCTCTGCTCATCTGGGAGAAAAGAGCTGGGGATTTTCACTGTGCTTTGCAAGTTTTCTCTCTGCTTCAGCTCCCCACTTGAGATGGAGAAGCCTTGGCTTGGTGTGGTTTTGAAAGGTGGAACTCCTTCCAGTGTCCTGTATGAAATACATTATTTGTGGAGCAGCACACAAAACAGTACTGCGGGATTTTAATTAGCACTGTAGGATTTCATTAGTGATGTAGGGTTTTAAAAGTAAGCATTACTAAATGCATATTAATGCTTTCACCAAATGGAGTAAATGTTACTTTTTCTTAATGAGCTCTCAGTATAAACCCGATACAGGAGAAGGAAGTGTCTAAAAGCATCTTGCTGGGGTGGAGACTAAAGGGTGTGCCTGCTCATGGTGTGGTGGGTGCTGTGCCTGTTTTTCTGAAGGATCATTTCCACATATTAAGAATGGGAAGAAATTTCTGAGAAGTGAAGGGAGAGAAAGAAATATTCCAGACAGAGTGGGGATACAGAAATATGGTTCCATGGAAAGATTTGTATTTCTTCTCTTATTCAAAAATCAAGGATTACTGTGTTTCCCATTTTGTCTGGAGGACCACAAAGCTGACCTAAGGAAAAGGCACATGTACAGCTTCTCTGCCAAGGCTTTCCTGCTGCCCCTCAGTGCCTCCCCATCTCCCATGCTAAACGCTGCTCTCCCACAGCTGGCACGGGCAGCACCACATCAGTAGATTAAATACCTGCTCTTCCTCTCACAGGTGGATTTGCTGAGTTCTCCAGCTCTTTCCCTGGTCTCTGTGAAGGAAAATCCACACTCATCCCTACTTGCATTTCTCAACCCTGCCTCCCTGTTTCCAACACTGGCCCAACTCGGATCCTGCCTCATCTCTACCTGGGGTGTCAGCGAGATGTCCTCAACAAGGTGAGCGTCCTGGGTGCCACGTGGGGACTGGAATGAGGACCTGTCTCCAGGGATCTCCCATCGTGGTGCACTGTCACAGCTACAAAACAGCAAAAGTGGATGCAGGTGATGCACAAGCCATGGGAAGCTGTGGGAGAAGAGTGATCCACACAATTAATTAAGGAATTAATCTCCAGGTCATGTAAAATGAAACTTGGGTGTCTTTCTCCTTCATCCTGGGGCAGGTGAAATGCTGCATTCCTCAGGAGCCTCTCAACCAACAGCAAACTCTCACGTGTGCCATGACAGCAGGTCAGGTTCCTGTCCCAGCTCCCACTGGCTTGTTTTGGCAGGTCTTGGGGGTTGACACAATTATATTCATGGTTACAGCAGGACAAAGGAAGATTGTCTGGTTTTAGTATTTCCTTCAAGTGCTAGGAAAATCTAGCATTTAAACACCATGAATTGTGTAATAAGGGATTACTGCAAACAAATCTTCGTGCACCTACTGAAATCAGTGAGGGTGTTTAAAATGAGCTTTTATGGTGGCACTGCATTAAGAAACTTTTACTGTTTCTAAGTAATTTAAATTATTAAAAATTAGTAATTTCTCCTCCTAAAGAATAGCAAAAAAAATCATATACTTAAAATAGTCATCAACTTATAGGATGCTGGGCTATGAGATATCTAAGAGAGCTTGTCTCAGATTGCCATGGTCTCTATTCCTATGTATATCCACAGATGTTTGCCTTCATGAGGAGCAGCTCACACTGCTTCCAACCTGCACCTTAGGTCCTTCAAAGGGAATTTTTATTCCTTGTGCTGCATGTGTCCTCTTGTCTCCCATGTTCCCTGACAGTCCTGTTTATTAGCTGCATCCCCAACAGCCTTCATCAGCTGGCATTAAATACATGGACCCTAGAATATTGCCCTAATTATCTGCAAGGATTATGTGTATGGTTTTTTATCCACATGCAAACCTTAAGCCAGGAGCTATCGTAAGTAGTCCTGTAACTGGATAAAATTTATGTACTTTGACCATTTTAATTTTCACTGCTTTCTTCTACTTTTGCTCCATCCCAGTCTGGCCATTAATAGGCTATTTTTTGATTTTTCACAATTATTTTAATGGGATTTTTGACACACAAGCAATCATGTAGAAGGTAATAGTGATTTAGCAGAAAGCAGAGAAAAGGAGGATAGTCAGCAGTCATTGCATCTACTTTGTCCTTTAAAATCTTCCTTGTCTTTACTGCGAGGTAGCAAGTCAGCCATTCAGTTCAGAGATTCACTTATGATGGATGTCAAAGCAGCTTATCATTCTTCCTACCACAGAAGTGATTTATGGTCCCTGGACAAAAGACAGCAGGAACTAAGTAATTAAAAAAAAAACAAAAAAACAAAAAAACAACTCTTTCAGTTGATAAGGTATTAGATGTTTTTATGCTGTTTGTGAGAGTGTGGCTGCAGTTTTGGTGTCACATCAATGTGTGTCAGAGGAAATCTTGCATCTGCAGATATTTTGGAATTAGTGCAAGACCCTCAGGAGCTGGTCAGATTTGTACTTTTTCTCATGTGCTTGGGACTGAAAATCAAGGATTACTGTGTTTCCCATGCTGTATGGAGAAATGGAGAACCATACAAATGACATCACACCACCTATTCAGGGATTCAGGAAGTTCTTACCACCCTGTGTCATCCCTGACAGTCAATGTTCTGGAAGCTCTTCCATTGGTGACCTCTTAAATTTCTTACCCATTTTTAGGACAAATGCAAATCTTTTGATTTCAGACCTGCTCATTTTTTGAACTTTTTCCTTTTCTTGGCTGCACTAGACGAGACCTGAGTGCCAGTGGCTCATCAACCTCTCATCCACATCTTCAGATTCCATGTTTGCCTCTGGAAAATGCAAAATGGCTTCCATCTTTAATACTGGAAAATACTAAGGAGCTGTGGGAATAAATTACAATTTCTGCCTCTTAGAAGGCACTTGATGTTTTCCACAATACCAACATCTCTCAGTTTCTTGATTCTTTAATCAGCTTCTGGATTTAACTAGAAGTTAGTGGTAACCACCCACTGGCACGTTAGAAATACGAATAATGGACCTCTGCTGCTCTTCCTGCGGTATGTTTGGCTTCTGGGAAGCCTGGATCCTGCACAGGGGCATTGGGGAGGGCAAGGAGGGTCACTGACTACACTGATTGCCCAGAAACACAGGGCAAGAAATCTGGGAAGTAAAGAACATTCAAAAGCAGAGGGTCAGAAACAAAAAACAAAATGGGGATGAAAGTAGCAAAGTGCTTCTAGGACAGTCCAGGAGCTGGTAAATGGCTATGTTTGCATGCTCTACTTGGGACAGGAAGTCAGCTTTCTGCTAAGATTAAAGTAGCTCTTTTCTATTCAAATCCAGATTTAAAACAGTACAAAACATATTGCTGAAGAAGTCTAGTAAGATTCCCCAAACTTAAGATGTAATTGTATGCTGACCTTATTTTTTTCTTCAAGTGCTGTGGGTTCTCATGGTTCCTTCCATTCATGAGACATAGCAATTTCTCTGAAATTAAATCATCTCAGAAATATCTGCAAGAAACTCCTAATCAGCACTACTGTTCGACCTGATGAATTAAAGATGCGAATTTTCATCAGGTTTTATCAAGATGAGCTTATCTTTTCAGAATCTTTATAAGCTTATCTCCGAGTGCCTGAGTAGGGAAATGCTTCTGTTGTTGCAGAACAATCTGTATTCATGACCTTTTCAGAATGCTAATGGTATTTACCATTAATACCTCTGCTGATAATGCTTTATTTAGGAAAGATGTGCAGCCACAAATGCTTGCTTTCTGCCCTTCAGCAAAATGAATGATTCATTCAGGAAAGTCTTGAGAGAATTTTAATATTTTTTGCAGATTTATTTCTAAATGCTTAATTCTAAAAACGTTCATATTTTTTGCAGAGTTGAAATGCTGAAAACCCCCTAAGAGTTCTAAGAGAAAAATGTGCTTGTTTTGGGTCTCAGTGTGCTACATTGTGGTCATTTTCCTGTGATAGATTGGTGGCATTGCAAGACAGTATTTAGTTTTACAGAAGATCTTCCTTGTTCTTTGTGAAAGGGAGGGATATTGCATTCTAACCCACATAGGAGTGGCAGTCCTTTCTGAAAGTTAGTGTGACAGAAAGCAATCTGTAGTGTGGTTGTGGGCCTGAAGGAGCTTCCTACTTACACCTCGTGGCTTGTTACCAGCATTTCAAATGAAACTTTATGCCTCCCCACTTGCATAACTATTCTTCCAGACCTGGATTTTATTTCCTGGAACAAAATAACATTTTAAGGTGCTATTAATTTTCAGATTAAACAAGTCATAAAATGTAAATAAGCTTACAAAAGAGCATTTACCTTCTTTTCACAGAGTTGTTAGTATTAGGATTTCTGGATCTTCCTCCCATCGTAATTCACTTTTTCCTCTTGGGTGCCTCACAATGAAGGCACTGTTATGGTTATTACACTGGAGCATGTCACAGTGGGAATGATTGATTCTTCAGAACAGAAGGAAGCATAACTTCTTTCTTTAGCCTCAGTCTGAAAGACAAGCACTAATATTTTGGGGTGGTTTTCTTGGCTTGTGGATTTCTGACTTGGCGTCTGCAGCCTTCTTGTTCCATTTGAATAATCAATCCCACACCCAAAACCTGGCATAACTCTGCAGTGGTGATGCTTGGACTGTGCAGCCCATCAAGGAGTTTTAAAAGAAATAATAAGGTTTTCTTCCCAATTCATCACCCCCCTTAGCTGTGTTCTTAACAAACCTGACCGTGGCAGTCCATTTGTTATGAGACCTTCACCACCCTCCTCTTCATACCTGGGAATTCAGGACCCTGCTTGTGCTTCTGTCCCAGATATTCCAGTGCCTCCTCGCTCACCCTCAAGCAGTGACAGCAGGGAGTGAGCTGGTTTGGGGTCAGTATTTCAGCTCAGTGACCTAAAGCCAATAATTGTTTCCCAGGATTTGCTGCTGAGGAACTTTGGGGTCCTGGAAGGGAAAAGCTGTGTGGTCCAGAACAGTGAGGTGGGGATGTTGGGGATCAGGGCTCTCCCTGGCATACGTAAGATACCAGGAGTCCAGTTAGTCCCTGTGCCCGGAATCCCATTCCCACTGGGTAATTCCCAATATTCCTGTATTTCCTTAGAGCACTCCTGCTTTGGGGCATTATCAGTGTGTGAGTGAAATCCAGGCAAGGAAGATGCAGCAGCAGCTGCTGTGAAAGGCCTGCAGGGCTGCAGGGAGCTTGGGGCTTCAGCTGGGGGTGTGAAGGAAGGGAGAGGGGCAAACAGGGACATCCTGGAATTCACTGATGGAAAGCTGAGCTATACGAGGAGTGTGACCCAGAAAATGAGCAAGGCAAGGAGCACTGAGGCTGAGAACTTACCTTGACACATACAGCCCTTTTCCTTTCTTCTTTTTTTTTTTTTTTAATTATTATTATTTTGACCATTGATACAAGTGATATTTCTGATGATTTGCTTTGCAAGGGGTTGTCCATCCCCTGTTCCCCTCGGATGGTTGTGTCCATGACATAATGTTGTCCATTGGTTTAATGTGCCCACACCTGAAGGTGCTGATGTGAGGGACTTTGGATGAGACACTGGAGGAGCAGCTCATTTTGCTCCAGGCAACAAAAATCAGCTCCCTAGCAGAAATTCATGTCAGTTCCCTGTTTACAACCTCTATTTCCTGGACTTTGTGCACTCTCCTCTGCCAGTGACTGATGCAGGTTCCCTTCTCCCGTGCAGCTCTTGGTTCTCACTCAGCATTTAATTTATGCATGGCTATCCCTGTGTGTGTTCATCCCTTCTGCACATGCTGTGCCATGCGTGTGGGGTTCCTGTGCTCAGCATCACATGTTGGACTGCTCTGACTGAACAAGATAGAGTTCTGGCTCTACTGCTAGATAAGCATATCCTTGTTTCTCCTCACTAAAAGATCTCTGTGCTTGCGGAAGGAATTTGGGGAAGAATCAACCATTTGGCTTTGTGACTGTATTCTCCTACTGGTACATCTCCAGTTGAAATCAGCAGTGTAAGAATTCCTTCATGCTGCTGCTCCTACGGATTGACAAACTTTATTATATATCTGCTGTGAAAGCAAAAGGATTAAAACCAGATCTCGGGGTGGTTTTTTTTTTTTTTTTAATGTTTATTCTGAGATAACAGTTTCCGTGGAAATCTGGCCAAAAGCTCCCCAGTGTTTATGTTCAATGTAAGAAGTGTCCAAGCCTAGTATTGCTTGTCACTTACTGTCAGATCCTCTCTGAACCATGGCAGTTTGATAAGCATTACTCTACCATGCTAAATTACTTTTCTGTGTCAGGATGTTTCCTTGATGGAGACTGGATGGTTTGCAGTAGAGCCATCTCCACTTTTCCAGTACTCCTTCCACATGTTTTTGCACTGAGATGCCCACTGCATCACAAACTACTGTGCACAACTCTAAACACTGTGCACGTGGTGGGATGCAGAAAAGAGGCCTCTCTTTTATTTCAGTCATGAAAACTGACTTACTTAAAAGCCCAGTTGACTCTTAAATGTACAGTGAGTGTCTTTGCTTGTTCCTGTGACATTTCTGTGAGAGGCAAGAGGCCTAGAGAAAGCTGAAATTGTACATCACAGAGCAGGACTCCTGTAAAATGCCACTCAGTGCCGTGTGGAAATGGTTTAATTCAAGATCTTCATCTCTTTCCTCGAGGGTTTGAGAGAGTTTTGCACATTCTCTTAGAAACAAGAAACTCCTGGACTTGAGAGGTGACTGCAGGGGGCATCCATTTCATTTCCTATTTCCCACCAATATCTGTGATGGAGCAATTTCAGTCCTAGATATGTGATCTGGAAAACACATATTCAGGTCAGCAAACTGCATGTGGGAAGAGTTTGTTGTCAGCTTGCATGCTGAGAATTTAAAGTAGCAAAAAGGTCATTCTCTTGGAAGTGATGCTTCAGAGTAGGGGAAGGTATTCTACCATTACTTCTGTTCTTTATTAACTTGGTTTTTATGGGATTTGCAGTCCATATGTTATTTGAACACACCGGATGTCTCATTAGAAGTTGTTAAAAGGATTCAAAGCTGAGGAGTTGTCTTTTTCCTAGAAGAATGTCCCTTACACAGCTAGAGCAATTCCAACACAAACTTCAGTTTGGTCTTTAGCTTTGTAATGTGCCAAAGGCACCATTTGACTTCTCTAGGCTCAATCTTCCTCTCTTTCCTAGGAGCTGATGCAGCAGAATGACATTGGCTACGTCCTGAACGCCAGCAATACTTGTCCAAAGCCCGATTTTATTCCAGAATCCCATTTCCTCAGAGTGCCTGTGAATGACAGCTTTTGTGAGAAAATTTTGCCTTGGTTGGATAAATCAGTCGATTTTATAGGTGAGTAGAAAGTTTTAATCCTCTCTCCCAAACAGTGTTTGGGTTGCTCTGTGTGTCTGCAGTGCTGTTTTGGCTGGAGAAGCCCCGACTGTTCTCTGGGTGGTGTGAAAATACCCTCAGGATCTATGGACACAATCAGCATCCCTGCATGAGCACAGGAGCAAAAAGTGGGGAGATTCTGCCACTGCATGCCCCAGCATTCCAGAACAAAGACACTTCAGAGCTGCTTTCAGCAGCCTGGTACATGCCTGATGTGTGTCTGCAGAGAGTGCATTAGAAATTTGGACATACACCTTCTGTCTGTACCTTTGAGAAGTGAACTGGCCAGAGCTGAACTGGCTAAATTGTTCCATCGTGAATGCTTGCTTTTCACTTGTATATAAAATTAGAAACAATCACCTTGTCCAGACATCTAAATAGGGCTGTTTATGTGCACATTAAAATGAGCTATGCTGTGACTGCAGGATGTTTCCTGTGTGCAGTCATGCTTTTTCTGTACTCAATGCTACTACACAGTGCTAGAGCAAATAAGTGAGTTTTGTTTCAAGCTTCCATGAGATTTACAATTAGCAGTTCACTTGAGAGATTTGAATAATTTTCAATAACACTGCTTTCTTTGCAAACTTTTCATCCCGGTGTGACGCTGCTGAGTTTGACAGTTGCCAATTTCTTTTTGCCTTGTAGAAAAAGCAAAAGCATCCAATGGCCGTGTGTTGGTGCACTGCCTAGCTGGGATATCTCGCTCTGCCACAATTGCCATTGCATACATCATGAAAAGAATGGATATGTCCTTGGATGAAGCTTACAGGTAGGAACAAATCTTCCTACTGACTCTAGTGCCTGTTGTCCTGTTTTTAGGGTGGATGATAAAAGGTTCTGGGACCAAGGGTAGAAGCAGACATTGTACCTGGTGGTTCACTAGCCACATTTGTTTTAAGCACAGGTTTCCTCCAGAAACAAATGAATGGTATTGAATAGATATCACACAGCTAATATTAACTGCCCACTCCAGAATGGTCTTTGATCCAAGCAGGCAAATGCATGGAATGTAAACTGCCTATTCAGTGTATGTGTCTTGTCCTGCTTCTGGCCAGGACAGGTTAATTTCTGCAGCAGTCAGGAGAGGCAAGGCCAGGCCCTGGAGGTTATTCTGTGCCATCTCCTGTCACTGCTGGGAGCAGGGCAAGGGTGCTGCAGGGTTCCCTCATGGTGTGAATCACTTCCCTCTGTCATTACTATAGTGCTGCCACTGTTCATTTTCTTAACTCATCACTGCTGCCAGTAAATTGTTCTTATCTCAGCCCACGATCTTTGCCTTTTGTGCCTCCAATTCTCCTCTCCATCCTGCTGCAGAGGAGCAGTGCCTGGTTTAGGAGTGTTTTGTGCACACCACAGCTGTGTGTCCACACACAGAGCTACAGCACAGGTGTAGCAGCATCCTGTGAGCCCCAGGGGCTGCAGAATGGTCAGGGCTGAGGAGAGAGCTGAGGGTGTTTAGAGCCACTCTCAGGACAAATGCTGGGCTGCATTTGTCTCCTGCAGTTTGGTGTTTGGTAGTGCTCACAAAGAACTGCCTGCAAGTGAAATGCCCAGGAATTGAGAAAGCTTCTTTGTTGCTCTTTAAGTCAACCCAAAACTGTGGGAGAAGGTATTTTGAAGTATCACATCATTTGGCATTTGGAAATATTTGTGGAGACCCCCTTCCCTTTCCTCCTTTAGAGATCTTATATTTTCTCTACTTGGACTGTGAACACTTTCCTACCCGCCAGGTGTCTTGGTTGTTTACCATGACTTCTGTATTTAATTTAACCAACTGCCTTGTTGTGTACAGAAAATTATGATTTTCTTTGTGATGGGCTCCCTGGCACAGCTGGTGCAGGAGTTATGGAGGAGTTTTGCAGAACTGTAGGGAGTTCTGCAGAACCAATCTGAGTAATTGCCCTGGAGCAGGGGAGAGGAGCCCCTTGGAATTACCTGTGTATTACCACCATCCCTAAACAGGGATGAGGACAGTGATGAACACTGGATATTGCCATGAGGGTGATTTCCACAGAAACTTCCCACATTTCCTTACTAGAGCTGGTGGTAGCTTGGGGTTGTGCAGGAATTCCAGCATGGAACAGGTTTGGTTAAGAAGCTACAAGCTGGGTTTTCAGGTACAGGTAACAGCCATGAATTACAGTGGATACAGACACTGTGCAAGGTGTGAGCTCAGTGAAAAGACCTGCCTGGTCTCAGCTGTAGTGGCTGAGGGCAGAGAAGTGGAGAACTAAACACTTCTGAAATGCCCACACTTAAAGGAACTTCTCTAGGGAGCTTCTAAATTCCTCCATGAAATCTCTGCATTAAATTCTAGTTTGTATCTTAACCAAAGGCATGAACAGAGTATGGAGGATTAATCCCTCTAAGTCTTTTTCTCTTAGCAGTGAGCACCTGCTTTGAAATTTAGATTATATTTCATCATATTTCCTTTGATATGGTTCAGGGAGAATCATCTGCAGAACATTTCACTCATTGGTTTGGGATCTCTTGTTGGTCAAGCTTAAAAGAAAAATACTCTTTGAATTAGTGGAAGTCATTAGGAAAAAGGTTTGTCTGACACTATTACAAAAAGAAAAAGGTGATACTATTACTTGAAGTCAAAGTCGAAGAAATAACTTTTTAAATCTTTTGTATAATGGACTATTTAACAGAAATAAACATAACAAACATTATACATATTTTCCAATTGGAAAAAATAGTGTGTATTTTGAGATGAAAAAGCTTGCAAAGCTTTAAAACTTGTTAGGGGATCCAGCATGCTTTCCCTACTCTTTTTATTTTTAAAAATTCTAGTTTTAATTTTGGGACTGCCCAGTATTTTGGAGAGAGAGGAGAAAGTGGAGATGAGGAGAAAGTGGAAGGAACAGAGTGTTGGGGAGGCTAGCAGAACACAGGCAAGGACCTTGCTGTAAGTAACTAGCCCAAGTACAACTAACTTCAACTGGAAAAAAATGAACAAAGAGTATGAATTCCTGGGAGCAATTTGCTAAAAGCCTTCACGTCAAATGCTGAGAGGACAAACTACAGAATTTCTCCTGAGGGGACTCTCTAGATTTCTCCATTTGCCAGTGTTAAATTTCTTGGTGGAAGTTTCCACTGTCAGCTTGTGCAATCTGATATTCCAGGTCACAGTGTTAGCTTAACTACTCCTAATATTGTTTGTTCTCTGGCAAATTTAAAAAATAGTAATAAAAAATGCAAGTTTTGGTATTTTTCATGTGCTAACATGTACATACACACACAAGTACACCTTTCCATTTTTCTCACACTGCTTTTAATGACTGCACATTCATCTTCTGTACACTTCCTCAGACAGGTTTTATTTTTAATAGTATTTAATTTTCCCAGTGACACATAATATGTGTGTTTGTACTAGATTTAGCTCCTCAAGGTTTCTTCCCTTGTTAATTCTCTTGTCTTCTGGTTAATCATAGTTCCAGGAATGTTTCTTAAAAAAAAAACCACCCAGAACTGGAGGAGGAGGGATTTGGGCAACTTTGTTTTGCAGCCTGCTAAAAGCCAAGTACTTCTTTATCTGTATTGCAAATCAGATGGGTAGGAAATATGTATTTATATTTAACTTTGAAATAAATAATAGAAATCATGTGATACAAGTCTTTTGTACATTTAGAATCCTGATTCAGCAAAGCATTTTCACTCTCACTGCACTTGCAGTGCATGAGTGGACTGGCACAGCAGTGCCAGGCTGCTTCCTACAGCATCCCAGAACAGGTGAGCTCTTCCAGGGATTTGGCAATGCTGTTTCCCTGTGCTGCTCAACACCTGCAGGCCTGGAGAGAGGGGTTTTGTTTTAGTGCTGCATTTGCACCTTTCTGGTTTTGGTCATCCCATCAGTGGTCAGTAACAGCGTGGGTAGGAATCGCTGGCATTTGCTGGACAAGGTCAGGATGTACCGGGGCTCTCTGTCCTGCCTGACAATGACAAACAGGGTGGGCAGTGCAGTAGTGACACCAGAGAGGTTACAGGGACGTGTGATGTCCCTGGAATGGTGGGAAGGTGTCCATGGTCTGTAGTCATGGGAAGTGGTCTCTTGTGCTAAACTCCAGGAGTTCTTTACTCTGGTCAGAAACCAAGGTAGCAAAGATGGCAGTGATGGAAGTAAACATGGAAAATTATTCACTTGATAATCACTTGTGGACATCATGAAGAGTTAAAATGTTTCCTTCCCCCCACACTTTTTAGCCCCTTTAAACTACAGAGACAATTGAGAGCATGCAGCAAGCATTATTTTGCTTTAAACTGCTTCTTTTAAACTCCATCCCCACGTTACTTATGCTTGATTGAACCTTAGTGAGTTAGGAATAGGCTGTAGACATTCACAACACTCAGGGATAAGATAGCCCTAAACTGAGCAGCAGGCTCTTGAAATAATTCTTGGTTCGTTCGACCCCTCTTAACAGATTCGTGAAAGAAAAGAGGCCAACCATTTCTCCCAACTTCAACTTCCTGGGCCAGCTCTTGGACTTCGAGAAGAAGATCAAGAACCAGAGCGGTCAGCCCGGCCACATCAGCAAGCTGAAGCTGCTGCACTTGGAGAAGAGCAGCGAGCAGGTGCAGGTGCTGGAGGGGGCACAGGGCAGCGTGTGCAGCAGCCAGCTGTGCCTATCCAGCAGCCAGCTCTGCCTCTCCTCCAGCAACCAGCTCTGCCTCTCGGCCGCCCCGGAGCTGCGGGAGCCGCAGCCCGCGGCCCCGCCGGAGGACGGCCCGCTGCTGCAGGGCATCAACGGGCTGCACGTGTCCCGGGACAAGGTGGAGGACAGCACCCGCCTGAAGCGCTCCTTTTCCCTGGATATCAAATCCGTGTCCTACGCGGCGAGCGGCGGCTGTGTGGCCGCGGCGGTGCAAGGCTTCGCCTCCTCCGAGGACACGCTGGAGTACTACAAACACGCGGCGGCCCTGGAGGGCGGCAGCAAGCCGTGCCAGTTCTCGCCCGTGCAGGAGGTGTCGGAGCAGAGCCCGGAGAGCAGTCCCGACAAGGAGGAGGCGGCGCGGCCGCAGGAGGGGCCGGGCCCGTGGCCGCCGGACGGTGCGGCCCCACGGCCACACGCGGGCCACCCGCCGCGGCCCCTGCTGTACCCGCTGCACCGCAGCGGCAGCGTGGAGGACACCTGCAGAACGAACTTCGTGTTCGGCCTCTCCACCAGCCAGCAGCACCTGGCCAAGTCGGCCGCGGGGCTGGGCCTCAAGGGCTGGCACTCGGACATCCTGGCCCCGCAGCC
This sequence comes from Prinia subflava, assembly GCF_021018805.1. Taxonomy (NCBI): domain Eukaryota; kingdom Metazoa; phylum Chordata; class Aves; order Passeriformes; family Cisticolidae; genus Prinia; species Prinia subflava. Next base: position 7,900,243 of record NC_086250.1, on the reverse strand, counting down.
CTCGTCGCTCACCAACAGCTGGTACTTGGCCGCGGAGTCCTCGCATTTCTACTCGGCCTCGGCGGTGTTCGGCGGCGGCGCGGCGTTCCCCGCCTACAGCTGCGGCCAGCTGCCCTCGGGCGGCGAGCAGCCCGGGGCCGTGCGCCGCCGCGCCCGCCACGCCGACCGCGGGGACTCCCGGCGCAGCTGGCACGAGGAGAGCTCCTTCGAGAAGCAGTTCAAGCGCAGGAGCTGCCAGATGGAGTTCGGCGAGAGCATCCTGGCGGACAACAGAGCCAGAGAGGAACTGGGCAAAGTAGGCAGTCAGTCGAGCTTTTCAGGCAGCATGGAAATCATTGAAGTGTCCTGAGGGGCGGAGGCTCGTGTGACTGTGGCACAGCTGCTTCCCTTTGCAGGCCGCTCCCCCAGGGCCCGAGAGGTCCCTATAAATCTGAAACTTTGGGTGAAAAGGTGGAGGGAGGGAAGAAAGGGAGGCTTTGCTGCGAGCCAGGGAAAGGTTGGTACTGCAGGGAAGTGAGCACGGCCTCTGCCTGAGGAGACCGAGCGTGCTGCTGGGCTTTTCCCCACCCCGGGAGAAGGGCAGAACATTTCACAGACCTTTCCCTGCCAGAGGAAGCAATTCTATGCAATGGATTGCACATCCTTTCCGTGGCTTTTAACAAGGAAGCTCTCCTGGTGTCAAAGCCTTTCTCTGGTTCTGCCGAACCACGCTCCTACTTGTCAGAACTAGTTTTGTTCTCCCCTCCCCACGCCCGATGTCTTCACCAGTGCACCTTAGCCCTGACACTGAGCCAACCTCTGGAGGGAGACCTTTTTCCTGTGAGGAAAGGAGCTGGGAGCGATTCCAAAGGCCATAGGGACCGGTTACAGCAAGGCTGGTCTGAACACAGCGTTCAGACAGATGTAAATACTGGTGTAACTATTGTTCTAATGGATAGGCTTTAGGTGATTCGCTAGAGAGCTGCTTCAGAGAAAAAAAAAAACCCAGTACCTCAAAAATACACAAAATAAACTAGGGCTTTATGGCTGCCACATGCTGGTAGTCAGTTCATAAGCAATGTGAACAAGTAATGACTGGCCACATTTGATTTTTTTTTTTTAAAGCTGTCTACGCACAAGTGTTTCAGTTGGCTCAGCAGCAATTCTTAAAAGAAGATGAATGAACCATACTTGGGACTGTTTCCCTCAGTCTTTTGATACAGTATTTGTATTTTTGATATTAAGCTGGCTTCTGGGAGAGGGGTAGCTGCTTTGGCTTCTAAGCTATAAAGGAGTGGTTGATAGGTAGAGCTACATGCAAGAGAAGTGGCTGCTACAAGTGGCCACAACACGCTTTTCTTGCCCATTAACAATTCAATTGCTGAAAAACAATTCAAATGTTTGGGTTTTTTTAAGGTAAAAATGAGCTGGGGTGGGCTTTTGTCCTTAACTGAGCGGTTCGAGGGTGGAAGTGCAGACACTCAAGGCTGTACCATGTCCTCAGCACCCCGGGGCAGGCACCTCCAGCCTGAGGAGGTGTCACAGCCCTGGTTTCACAGGGGATGAGGCACAGCCCTTCCCGTTTTTGAGTGACCCAGGTGCTTCCCCTCCCACCTGGGCTGCTGCTCACCTTGGGCTACGTGTGCAGGTTGCCATGAGAGGTTTATGGTCAGCAAGGGGTGGTACCAGAGCCACTGTGTAAAGCTGCATCCTTCCTGCCCCAGGGCCTTCCCCAGCAGCCCTCAGAACACGTGTGTTGAGGGGAAACTATATTGTTTTGTCCCATTTCAGTGCAGGCAGCTGAAAACTGTAGTAACAAATAATTAACCCTGGCCAACAGCTTTAAAAAAAAAATTGTCAGCAGCAAACTGAAGCCCTAATTCAAGTCAGCAGCTTGGGTTATGTGTGGGGTTTTTTTACTGTAAGTTTAGCTAGTTTGTGACTCAAATCTCAGGTTTTACTATATTGAAAAGTGCAGAAGATTTTTGTCATTGTTTTGTTTTGTGGCTAGGATGTGACTTTAATTTCCTACAATGGACCGTTGAAAATAGCACTGAAAGCTACAGCGTTGATTAACTTGATCCTGAAAAGTGCAAAAGGCACAGAGAGAGGAGGCACCAGGAGTCACTGAGCCCAGAGGTTCCTTGTGCTGCGTGTGCAAGGCTGGACGAAGGGCCTGGGCAAGGGAGAGGCTGACATCACCCTGGACACTGTGTCAGGTGCTGCCACTTGTCTCTGTTTACATCTCCAGTGGAAGTGATTACATCACGGCTATTTTCAGCTCTGTATTTGCCTGTGTAAACAGTTGAACAGGGCTCCTCTCAGCTACACTTCAGGAAAAGCCCGTGGCTTTGATTTAAACCAGTTAATGGGAGTTAACAGTAGAGGCAGACAGGGACCTTCCTCTTTTGTGCTCCCTCAGACATGCGTGTTCTCCCCTTCTTTGTATGTTTGGAGTTGGTTTGGTTGATCGCCTTCTGAGGAACTGAAATCTGCTCTTGTGGCTCCTCGTGATTCCCAGTGTGTTCTGGATGAATCCAGGGTGTAGGCTCAGTACTTACAGGGGCAGGTTCCCACACGAGGAAGCCTTAACCCCATGTGCTGCACAGGGTGGTGCCCTGGCTCAGACCTGAACTAGAGTCCTGTCCCTGAACAATACTGGAAATGTTTGCAGAAGTCTGGAAAGCAAAGTGGGGGATGTGAGAGGGAAAAATGTGTACATGTTCAATATGAATATAATGTATGGCATTTGGTGTGTGACATACTTGGCATGTTTGGTGTATGGCAAGGTGAAATGGTTCAGAGAGATGTGAGTTTCTCATCTTGTTGTGTCATGAGCATTACCTGTATGTTATGATGAAATAAAATCAGAAATGGTACCTGTTTATACAGAAGGCTGAGGAAGGAGTGGTGGAGTGTTTTACCTGCAGCAGGACCGCAGCAGCCAGGAGAGCAGGGGCCTTGTCCTTCATGGAACACCCCCTTCCCTGCAGGTGTGTTCATGAATGACAGAGCTGGAGCAGCTTTAGACCACTCCTCACAAGCAGTGGTGATTTTACTGCACCAGTAACCATTTTGGCCTCTTACCTGTTCCTGATTGTCCCTCTTCTCCTGCTCCACTGATGAGCAGTGGCACAGTCTGCATTAACACCTTCCACTAATCCAGGAGTGAGGAACCTGCTCCTCAGGCAGCTGGGGTGGTCTTGGTGAAGCAAGTATTTGAAATTACTGAAGAATTACCCAGAATGAACCCCATGCTTTTTTCTCGCCTCCCTCCCATATTCTTGAAGCATAATTTAATTACTCGTTTAAATACTTGTTTTGACTAATGCTGTCAGTCTTGAAGCATTCAGAGCAAGTTCTGCTCGCTGAGATTGGAGCACACCCCCATTGCTGCTTCAGAGAATGGTTTACACAAATGTAGCACAGATTAGAATTAAAGAGGGCTGCCACAGTTGTATCCTTGGAGGGGAAAGCTGTGAGTTTATGTAACAGCATCTTCAAACTCAGATGCAGTAACAGAAGCCTTTTCTTTTGAGAGTTTCAAAGCACAATCCCAGAAAGAGAAATGCAAAATCTTCAGCCTCTCTAAAAGAAACTGAACCATCAGTCAGAGCACAAGCACCAACCTGTGTGAGTTTCTGTGCTCACTTTCTACAAACAAGATGTAGCAGCTCTTAGGAAGAAAACAAGAACCGTGCAAACTCAATGGCATCATCAGCTCCTTAGCCTACACAACAGGCTGACGTGACAATTTTCAAAGATTTAGCTGCTCACCCAACTCCAAAGTCCACTTCTGATTGCAGTAGCTCTGTTTGTTCCCTCAGGTTGTGTTTTTTGAAGTGTTCACTTCAGCTTTCAGCACCCTCCTGCCTGCTTTGCAGGGCCTGCTCTGCCCCTGTTCCCTCCATCCCTGCTGCCCTGGGAAGAGACAGTCTGACTCCCCCTCCAGTCAAAACCCCAGGGGCAACTGAAACGTGCCTCATGCATGTCATCAACACTTTATTTTCATTTCACTGCCTGGCATTACTGGGAAGAGGTCCCGAGGTCACTGGGCTCCTGATGTACCCATCACAGTGACATTCCTGCAGTGAAGTGAACTGAAAACAGAGCAAACTTCCCCCGGCAGGGATCAGGTAGCCCTGCCTTTGAGGGGGCTGGGGAGGATAAGAGAGAAGAAATGTGGGAATTAGGGGAACTACTGTCTCTACTCACTGTATTCATCAGGTAAGTGCTCAATATGCTGTGGCTCACAGCACAAGTTACAAACTGACTTCTACCAGACAGTGGGGGCACAAAAAGCCCAGAACAAGGGGGACAGCACTAGGCTCCTATTAAGACTGTTACTTTTTAAATCCAAAATCACTGCAAGTCAACCAAACTTACCCAGCCAGACACCTTAATTAGCCAGCCATCCACCTCACTAGTCTGTATATGTTATTATTCTGTGATAAAAGTATTCTAGCACTTTTAGACAGTGTGATGTACACAACACCACAACTACATTATAGACACAAACCCACAACTGAGAATTCAGGCAGAACAGTGTTCCTAATACATCAGCTTTGCCTGGCAACAGCATTCTCCCTTTGAACCCTGCCTGTAAAGAACTTCTTGGCCTTCAGGTCCAAATGGTTGCTCTGAGGCAAACTGAAGTGTTTCTGCCTTCAGCTAATTCTGCATTTCCAAGTATATTATTAAGAGTCACCATAAATAGAAAAGGAAAGGGAGCTATTTCTTGCCTTCTGCAACACCCACCCCTCTGGGAAGGGGCTGCTTTCCTGGCATGTAAAATGCTGCCAAACACTTCTGGAGCTCTGTCCTGCTGCAAGGGATTCTCACTTTGAGGAGTGGATTTCAGCTGCCATTCCCGGGACCCTCACCATGCTCCACTGCTGTACAAAGCCAGTGTGTGACACTACAGGCAATGATGAGGCTGGAGCATCAGCCATTTAAAAAACTCCCCAAAACAGCAGGAAAACAAAAAGAAACCCCATAAATTTGCCTCTCTTTATTTAGTATCACCTGTGCAGGTGAGAGTTCATCACCATTTTGCTTTCCCAAGGCCAAGTCCCAAGCATCACTGCTCACATCTTGTATTCAGACTGGACATCAGTGCCAACCAGAACTGGGACAGCACTGGGGGAACAAAAGCCAAGCAGCACTTTCTCTCATTCTGGGGATGTGTTTCCTCTCAATCCCAGGGCAGCTTAAATCAGCCACCTCCATGGCACAGAGTGGGTGCAAATAAAGCTGAGATACGCCTGCACTGCCCAGACACCGCGGTGGGAAGTGGGAATGAAGAATGAGTAATAAGACAATTGGAGAAACAACACACTTGGAAAAAAGCCACACCAAAGGCTTTAATGCTGGAGCTGTGGAACATGGAGCATGTAGGAAGCTGAACAGAGTAACCACCCATAAACCATGAACCATTGCCACAAGGCTGGCAATCCAAATCCCCTCTGGCAGCTTGGGAACAGGAGGGATGTTACAGCAGTACCTCGGAAACTACTACTAGAATGTGTATTTCTACTCTCTTCTGTGTAAAAGCTTGGGGGAGGGGGAAAACACACTTTAAATATTTAAGTATATTTAAATATATTTAATTTAAAATACATACATTAAAAAAAAACCCCACACAAACTCTTCTCTCCCCTTCAGCAGATCTTCACAGGCATTGCCCTGCAGGTAGGTTGGCACTTTAGCACCTTGTCAATGCATTCAGTGACAAAAACAACGGAAACAACAAAGCAAACCTGCTCTGCATGGGCAGCACAGAGACACAAGGAGCACCAGTGGCAGCACAACGGGGGAGCTGCAACAGCAGAGTCAGGGGAAGGGCCAGAGCAGCTCAGGCCAAAGAGGAACCACAGCCCCAGGGACTCGTCCTGCTCCCCAGCTTTTCACAAGATCATGTATCAAGAAGCTCAGCCTGTACCCCAGACCACACCACCCCAGAAAGCAGAAAAAGGCAGCAGTGTCTGGTTTCAGGGGAGCACACCAGATTATTCCCTGCTCACAGCACTAAATTTGTGGTAGCAGTAACAGCTGCTACATTCGTGAAAGATACCTGAGGCCTCTTCCAAGAGCGTTTGGCTTGGAGGAGGAAATTCATAAGCAGAAAGGTGATTCCAGTCACATCTCCAGCCTCCTGCTGGAGTCACATCTCCTCCTCCAGCCTGGGAGGGAAGCATCAGTCTCACCCTGAGCATCACTTGCATCTGAGCTGAAACTGAAAGCAGCACATGCAGCAAAGCCAACAAGGAGCAGCCAAGCAACAAACAGCAGCTTGAGAAGATGTGGGAGGCCATGTCCCCCCCTCAGCAAGAGGGCCAAAGACTTACAGTTCCTGAAGGCAGTGACAATGTTTTAAATAAAACTGTAAACCATCGTTGAAGGGCAGTTAGAGGGTGCATGCTTCTTACAGTACCCATGTGAGAGACTATTACCTATGCAATGGAGGTGATTACATGTGAGCATTGGAAAAGGCTGGCATTCACATTTCAGCTCGAATTTCTTTCGAGTTACTACAGCTTCTACAACCTGCCCTCGCTGTTCAAGCAGCTCTGTCTGTGGGGCCCAGCAGCACAGCCACAAGCTTAAAGACCAGTGTTCCTAGGAACAAACCTTTTCTCCCATTCTCAGGCCAGTGCCTTGGTGTTTTCTGGCAAATGAGGAAGGAACTGATTTGCAGCGCTCGCTCCTGCAGCCTTCAGTTTCGATTCCTTGGCCCTCATTAGCTCTGCAGGGAGCAATGCTTTCATCTGATACTTAATGGCCTGAGGCCAAATGCCTACAAGCCTCAGAGAAGTGTCTTACAGCAGAGAACATCTGCCTGGAGTATCAGGATCTTCCCACTGGCACAGGCTTCCAGCACACCAGGGTGTGGGACACTGATGATCCCGTCTGGCAGACAGCTGAATGTCGCACATTTCAAACATCCAGACAGCATCATCTGGACAAAGAGGACAAAAAAGGCTGCAGCCACTATTTAAAGCAGCTCAATATTCTGATGTGTCTGATGGTGGGAGGCAGAGACACATTCCATGATGGACAAGGAGGACCCATAAGGGCATGGCCATGACAAGCAGCTTCTCCTGGGTTAAGTCTCACGTAAGCTTTTAACAGTTCAAGTGCAAAACGTGGCTGGCAGGAAGCTTGAACAAGGACGGAATGCTGATGTTTTATCCTGGGCAACACACAGCATATGGCTATGCATGTAAAACCTCTGGGGTGGGAGCAGCAGGCAAGGAGACCTGCTGCCTTTGCTAAAAACCCTCCTGCTGAGTTCCCTGCTCTCCCTGAAGCAGTCAGTCCCACTTCCCAGGGCATCATTCCAGGAGGCTTCATTTGTACAGGACTCTGCTTCTAGATAGTTCAGCAGGCCCTGGGATCCAACCACCACCATGGTTCAGATGCACATCTAAGTTGGCTACAGTCTGCATGACAAAAATTCATGCCACATGGCCTTTGGGAATGCAACAAGAGAACAGCCTGTTGCTTCTTGCCACCAGGCAAGAATTACTACAATCAAAAACCTACTGCAGTCTTACTTCCAAATGCTCAGAGACAACCTTTTGCTTAATAAATGCTCTTAAGTACTAAGACTTATTGAAGCAGGCTGCCTTTGGCAAGTGACCCCACCTTGTGCCGTACTGGAAGCTGGGTTCACTGTCCTCACTGCTGGAACTGCACTCGTGACACACAACAGCCCTTGGGGTCCCTGGGCTCTTCAGCCTTGGCTGGCCTGGGAGGAGGCAGGAACGTCCTGCTGCCTTTGGAGCAGGAGGCTGAGAAGGGTTTCAGTCCCTCAGCAGTGCCACCGGCAGCTCCCAGTACAAGGGCAGCTAAACCAACACACAGAGCCAAAGGACTGCTCCTGTCTCTCCCTCCACCCTCACACCCTCACACCGGGAAAAAGGAGCACCAAGTTAACTCAAGTGTCCCAATAAAAAAAGACACCTTGTGTCTTTTTGTGAGCAGGCTGGTACTGGTGCTTATCAGAGGGATACAAAATGCCACCAGCTGGGGCATGGGGACGTTGTCAGGGCAAGGGGGAGAGGAACACTAAGGTTTCCTTTATATTAACAGATATACATATCTAAAACAGTTACTCCTTTACAGCCCCATAAATTAGTGAGCCCACAGAAACAGGAGCCTCAAGGACATGCCAAAACCCTGCTGTGCAAACCACGTTAATTATGATAATGGCCAGATTTTAATAAGCCAGTTCCTGGCTCCCACACTTTCACCTATAAAACACACAGATTTCCAAGGCCAGGAGATCTCAGAAATACCTTCCAGCCATCTAATTGTCTAAACCCCAGTGGCACAAAAAACATGTTAGAGGGTTCATCACACCCCATATCCCTTTGAATTTTTTTAGTATAAAAAATAAAATAAATCAGACGAAAGGAAATTCCTCCTCTGTAAACCCCAACTAGTCACATAAATGAAACCAATGTGTCTGCACAGGCGGTGTAGTGGCAAAGGGGACAGGAGGGCACGAGGAGGGAGATGATGAGGGAAGGGTGAATCATCTCCTTCGAGGAGCTCTGGATCCCTGTGCGGCTCCAGCAGCCGACGCCGCTCTCCCTCGGTGCCCTGGCAGAGTCCGGCAGCGCTGCCCGCTCAAACCGCTGCCAGTGCAGCCTGCTGGGAGCGCGTCCGTGCGAACGTGGAAGGCGAGGAGGGGCAGCCGTGCAGCACTAGGACCTCAGCTCGGGCTTCATGGAGAAGGGCTCCAGGCGCTCCCCCTCGGGCAGGAGGCTGTTGAGGCGCTCCATCAGCGGCACCGTCTGGTCGATGCCCATCTGGATGCGGCGCAGGATGGCAGACATCTCGTTGACCTTCTGGATCTGCTCCGCGTACTTGGCGTACTTCTTCTGGCGCTCCTGCATGAGGCTGTAGAGAGTCTCCACGGAGAGGTCCATCTGTAAAAACAATGGGCAGAGCAAGGCTCATGAGGCCACTGTTGTGCAGACCTTTCAGACACACTGTCCTTCCCAAAAGCAACCCCCCTGGATGCTCCACTAGCAGCAGGTACCAGACAGGTACAGAGGAGCTCCTCGGAAGGTGCATAACCAGTTTGTCATGGAATGGATGATTCATAGTTGGATATCAGGGAGGACCTCATTTCTCTCCCCAAATACCTGATCAGAAAATTCTTCATTTGCAGGACTGAAAGCCAACAGGTGCTGCCAGGGATTTCCCAATAAACCAACACACACATCGTCCAAGTTATCCAAACCCAGGGAACCTGTGGCCTTTGCCTACACCTGAACTATATTTTCACTGGAGATCGTTCATCTGCAAGCATTAAACTCTACCACAGTTTCCAGGGCTAACTTTTCTCAGTTTAGCCAGCTTACTCTGCAGCTAAGCCACAGCTGTTATTACCATCGTCATCTGGAAAACTCCCGCCTTGAGAGAACCACAATGGATTGCTAGTGTCCTAATTTCCCTGAAATCCAAAAATAAGAGTGTTATAAGTGACCCCAGGAGAGACATTAGGTAAATTAGCCATGCAATTAAACACAGTCAGTACCCAAACATGGCTCGAGCATGATGACAATGACAGGAACTGCAGTGCTGTTCCTGCCATTGAGTGAGGGAGGCAGCCTTTATAATTCACAGCCCGTTTTTCTGTTCAGCCAGACCTGCAATCTCCAGGCAGGATTCAGCCAGTAGCTGCCAGTACCTTACACACAAGCCCAGTCAGATGGTTTAAGCTCTTTTACATATCCTAAGAAATGTACCACATGTTCCAAGAGCTCGGGAACAGGGTTGCTCCAAGCCCTGAAGTGCACACTCGAAGCTCCTTTGGCTCACTGTAACTGTGCTTAACAACCCCAGTGACTCCAGTGCACTGGCTCTTCCAGCTGGGATCCCTGTGGAAAGCAGTGCCCTGGCTTGGGACTCAGCATAAGCCCACAGAGGCTGGGAGTGAAAGGCAGGAGAGGATATACACTGAGCAGTTTTAGCCCACTGCCACCTCTTACCAGTGTTTTCCCAAATCTTTCCCATCTAATTGCTCCCAGAGCAAGGAGGTCACTGCTTGCAATGAAGCAGCCTCAGGGAATCGATGCTGAGAACTCTTGGTCTACCAAGAGGCCCGGGTTCAAAGAACATCCCTCTCCTGAACTGTGTGACAGAGTCAATGCATCTGGGGAGGACAGTGCCTGTCCCTGTCACAGGGACAACACGCATTTCTCAGTGCAGTGCCAAGAGAACACACGGTGCTGGCCTGGCTGAGTTACACAGCACTGAGCAGGCAGGTGCAGTCCTGAGCCCGTGTCCAGTGCTGTGGGTCTGCAGGGGACAGCAAGGGAGGATGGGGTGGAAATGGTACAACACTGGAAGGCCCCGCTGAGGACGGAGGGCCCAGCAGAGAGAACTCTGCCATCCCACTGGTAGCAGCAGGGTTTGACACTGGGGATAAACTGCTGGAGCTCTATGTGCTGACAAACATACCTTTCAAGCCCCGGGGAAGAGGTCAAGTAAAAAATAGTTGGGCAAGAAAATACTTTCTTGAGAAACTTAAGTTACAAACAGCATTGAAAACAAACACACAAGTTTCTGCTGAACTGTCATGGGGATTAGGGGCCATTTTTCCCTTCATCACCTCCATCAGAGCTACATACAGTATCAATTGACCCTTTATTTTGCCTGCACTTTCTACTGCTCTCAGGCTGAATCCTTCCTCTTTGCCTCTGTGCTTTCCTGTGAATTCCCTCCTCCATGCCTTCATGCAAGGGACAAAATAAAAACCAGCAGAGCAGGAAACTCCAAATAGAGTGGAAACAATTTAAGCCTACACAGGGGTTTCTATTAAAACCCCAGCTTAATAATTTAGTAGCTTGGCACTAGCTCTATAAAGGGGAGTGTGTAAAAAGCAGACCACCACCAACCAGCAAGTTCAATCCAGTGCCTAAATACATCCTACCTAATGAGAGACAGTGGCCTGGAGGGGCAGCCAGTGGAAAAGCTGCCAAAAGCCAGCATGCCTCATTAAATGCAGCAGTGTGGGGACCCAGGCAGAAACCTCCTCTGGTTTTGGAGCTCTCCTCCACTGGCAGGTTCTCAACATGGCCTCACAGCACTGTGCAAGAAGCAAAGCTGGCACCTACCAAGCTTTCAAGCAAAAAACACCCAAGGCCCTCCTTTCTCCCCAATCTAATAATTTCCATCTGCTGACTTTTAGGCTCCTTGTGTAAGTATGAGTAACATTCTCTTGCTGGGGGGGAACAAGGGGAGAGGCTGGTGCTGACCTGCAATAGGAAGAAGAAATGCAGAGTGGCCCCCGAGCACTTTGCTACCTTCACAACAGCCATAAGAAAAGCTGCCTCACAAGAAAGAGAAAGGGTGGAAGTGAGTGTTTCCTACAGTTTCCTTACACCTACCGTCCAAGTTTGCCTGCTGAGAGACACCACAGCAGCTGCACAGCCCAAGACACAACAGGGAGAACTGAAGTGGAGCAATTGTGAAGAAAGGTCAATTTTTTCTCAGTCTTAACCTGGTCTTTTTAACTATTAAAAAAAAAAAAAAAAAGGCAACTACTTGTTAATTCCTGTAGATAAATGCCAATATCTCTCTCAGCTTTCCTTAAAGCAGGTCTAAGCACACACTTACATCCTTCCTGCCTCCTCTCCCTCCAAGTGAGCTCCTCCAGTGCCAGACCTTGTGCTTTTACCTCTCCTGGCATGCAGTCCATTCCTCTGGCACTCGGATGGGGCCTTCAGATTCTGAGGGTCAGCCCCATCTGCCCACCACAGAGACTAACAACAGCCTGCAGGAATCCATAATGAGCAGGGAACATGCATAAGAATACACCTCATTCCTGTCTATTTAATTTCATATATCATGCAGTAGCAATGAAAAGCATCTGGAAAAGGGGAGCTCAGGTGGAGTCTGGTTCCTTGCCTACAGCCAAGGCAGTCCAAGACACCTTCAAGGGTCAATGAGTGGATTTGCCTTCTCTGAACAGTTTCCATTGACTCCCATGTCCCTGACACAAAGCCCTGCCACGTTCTCATCTGGAAAACATTCCCTTCTCAGCCTTCTTGCCCATCCCAGGCTGTGAAGCTCTCTGGGAAGCCCAGCAAGACACCCCAGAGCCAGTAGTTCTTCACTGTCCTACAACCATCTGAGGGTGTTTAACTGAGCCATTGTTTCTGCACTGGTTGCTTCAAGCTTCCAGAGCTGCAGACAACTCCCCACTGCCCTGAACCCATCAGACATGACAGATGTGAAGCAGCATTGTCACCAGCCCCTGACAGCCTCACCATCACCAATCCATCCCTCCAACATCACCACTCAGGAAGCTACCAACATCCCCAGCTTAGAGGTACAGAAAAGTTTCTGCAGAGTGAAAAGACTGGACTTGAAGCCTGTTAAGAAGCACCAGAGCAAAGCAGAGGGCACAGCCCAGCATGTGATGTCAGAGTCCTAATTTTCATCAAAGCAAGAGGTTCTGCCCCATCTGGAGTTAAGAAAACAGATGTGTTCTCAATAAGGGAATGAGAACTCCTAATGCATATGTTATTTCTTTCCAAAAATCATTCCTCCTGTCAAAGCAGCAAACCTGAGGCTGGACATGCCCAGAGTAGAAGACAGGATCCTTCTCCCTCTCCTACATCAGAAAGGATGGAGGAGTGTCTTCAGTTTTTCTTCCAGAAGCATAGGATCATAAAAACAGACAAGCCTAAAACTCACCCTCCAGCATGACACTTTTTTCGTACAGCCACTGACATTCAGAATTTGTGTCTGTTTTTTTTTTCAAAGCTCATGCCTCCTCTGTGGATTATCATCAGCAGAACACTAATTTATGCCTCAGCTTCACATTTAAACATGAAATGACATCTACTGGGCTTTTCTTTCATCAAATGAAAACAGATTAATAATTACTTCCAACAACACTTCAAGATGGATATTTCCTCACTTAAAGGGGCCCCAACACAGCCCCTCCTACTACACCATTCACATTGTCAGCCCTGAGTCTCCTCTGCATTACACAGGCCCATTTGTAACACCACACTGATGAAACACAAAAACAACTGAGGATACTGTCAGACATCTTGCACACCATAAATTCTTGCATTCATTTAAAAATTCTTCTTGGCCCACACTGCCAAGCAGAATAAAGACATTAATTTAGCCCACAAAAAGACTGAGGTCAGCACTGGCCAATGCCCAATTCTTTTCAAGAGACCACACTGAAAACAATCCAGTGCCCATATATATACATATATACAAACACACACATATATACACACTTCTTACCTGGCATGGTTTTATAGCACCCCTGTCATGGGCACATGAGTGTCCTAAGCTCTCAGAAACAGAAGTCACATCTCGTTAGTTCAGTGACTGAGAGACTGAAAACTGCAGCTAGACACATTTCCCTGGCTGCAGAACATGCAAATGCAATCAGAAGTTCATTAAACTTGGAATCAAATTTCTAGAGAGGCACTGCTGACATTCATAACAAAACAAATACATCTCATTAGAGGATGTTCGGACATTCCCAGCTTCTCCAGTCCCTCCTAAAATGCCAGTAAGGCAAGGAGATGTTTTTGTTTCCTCCCACATTTAGTAAGAGCCTTCAAGAGCTCAGCCAGACACGCATTTGTCCTGTGTCCTTCTGTCCCAACAATTTCCTCTCAGCTCCAATTCCCTATGGCTGCCCCTCCAAAACACACAGCTCTAAAGGTGCCATCCTTATTCTAGAAAGTTCTTTAGCTAGAACAGCACTGTGAGCACAAGCAGCCTTTCCTTCACATTGTCAGGTGCTTGACTGGGGTTGAATGAACATCTTCCTGCAGCTGCACACAAACCCCATCACAAAGTGGCAGGCAGGAACATGACTGCATGGAATATTAGTCACCATGTGCTGCTGTGAAAATACTTCTCAATCAACACACTTAAAACTGGAGACAGCTCCTCTTTCTGGACTGCCTGAAAACAAATGTGCTCAATGAATGGCTTTTTTTTTCTCTTCCCCTCTCTCTTTGATAGTGTCACGCAAAGTCAGCACAATAGATCATGATGACTTCCTGATGCTGGGAACATCCTCTGTTTCTCCCACTCGCTGGTAAGTGATGAACTGACTGGGCAGCTTCTGTGCCAGGGTACAGAGCAGAGATGCCCAGCCATGGATCCCACCTCTTTCTCTTCAGCTTCAGCCATGAGTGCAGCTCTCATGGAGCTGTACCCTTCCTCTGCCCCACTGCCAGGTAAACAACTACAGCTTGTGTTTAGGCTTTCCTTAGCACATCTAAGATTGAATCCACTGCCAAAATATTCCTTTTGCTCCCTCTATGATCTGTCTTTGCAGTAAACAATTGCTAAGGGTTACTCTGTCTAAGCATTGCAGAGCTCATAGTCAAGTTAGAGACCAAAGAGTAACCATTTTAGCTGGCTCTGGAACTGAATTATAGCAATATTAATAAGTACATCAAGGCCCTTACTCCTAAAGATCTAAATTAACCCCATGCTTAGTCCCTTAGTTCTACAGTAGATACATGATAACATGTATCAACAAACTGCTGCACCTGTAGGATCAAGATTTAATTATTCTGGGAGGCCTTGGGACACACAAAAGCATTCAGAATTTCAAAGAATAAGAAGGTTTATTCTTGAAATAAGCTTGTCCACCTTTATGGCAGTGACTTTCCCTGCCTGTTGTGTTATTGGACAGGATGTGTTTGTCACTCCCACACAGTGTGGCCTCCTCAGCCCACACCTCCCTCCCAGCTCCAGCTGGAGCCCTCCCTGCCTGAGAGCCACCAGCACCCCTCTGCCAGCTGGCAGGGCCCCAAGATTCAGTCATGGCTGCTATCATTGACTGGTGCTAAAAAAAGAGTCCCAAAGCTATGACTGAAACAATACCTACCTCTGGCCCACACCTAACGCACCCACAGGCTTGCAAGTGTTTAAAAAAGGCAGGGCCCCACTTCAGAGAGATGGGAGAGGACAGGCAGCAAAACCTGACAGCCAGCTCTGCAGTTTGGACACATCTCCTGTCACAGTGCCATTCCACTGGTCTGTCTTTACTGCCTTTAACACCACAGACACCCATCATCTTTGTCTTTTGAAACAGCTCAACTCTTTTCACAAAAGCAAGTGAAACCCAGGGCACCGCAAAGCAGCGGTCACACCGTCCTCCTTCGAAGGAGCTGAATAATCACAAGCTCAGTTCTGCACCTCACTCCTCAAAACAAACTGAGTCTTCCCAGCCTCTCTCCTCTTCCGTGGTTTGGTCTTGTGGCCCAAGAGCTGGCCTGACTACCAGCCTGACAGTCACAAACCAGCAGGATCACACAGTGAAAAGCAGCATCTCTCCCCTGCACGTGATCCTGGGGTTCAAACCAGCGTCTGCTGTGGCTGTATCAGACTTAGCAAGATTCCCAAAAAAGCAGAAAGGAAAAAAACCCAAAAAGATCCAATTTTACCAGTAAGCTTTCTAAACTGTCACCAAGAAAAAGTCACAGGAATTTCTAGATCATTGTCTTTGATTAATTAGAATGACTTTTTAGAGCTTTCATTTGCTGCCTTTGCAGAACATTCTACATCCATCTAAGAAGTCACCTCTAAAATTTAACATGGCTAAAAAATGTTAAGTTACATCCTGAGCATTAGAAATGCTTCCATACCTATTGTAAATAACCAAGTTTAAGAAAAATAAATACAAATGCCCCATCCAAACAAGATTATTGCACCTGTATGTGAAATGTTCTCACAAAACCTCTCTTTTGTGGAATACAATTCCACAGTCATTAGTAACACATTCCTGATCTGTCTTCAATTAGCTGTTCCTGGAAAGGAAAAAAATATGTATCTCTTACATATCTATTGCCTAAATGA
Organism: Prinia subflava; assembly: GCF_021018805.1. Classification (NCBI taxonomy): domain Eukaryota; kingdom Metazoa; phylum Chordata; class Aves; order Passeriformes; family Cisticolidae; genus Prinia; species Prinia subflava. The sequence continues at coordinate 7,884,397 of NC_086250.1, read as the reverse complement.
TAACTTGCACAACTCTTATCTCAGGCTATCTAATAATGCTACTTTCTACTGCTAGAAAACACAATCTTCAATCTCCTCTTTTCCTGATTTTATGCTGCTGACACATCACATGCCCACAACACTCCTATACCCAGACAGAACTTGAATGCTACAGGACAACATCAATTACAAATGTAATTACCCTTAAGGGGTTATTTTATAATAAATTTCAGTGTTGTACTTTCAACATGTCAGAATGACTAGCTTTAGGCAAGTTGGTTTTCCCATCACAAGTAAGCTTTGATTTGAAAAGAGATGACCACTATTGTTAATGAGATGTTTCTCAGAAAACACCACCATTCTCATTTCAGAGTGAAAACAGTCAGCATAATTACATTTGCAAGCCATCTGCTATTTATTCTCAGCTTCACAGATGGGACCTGATAGCTGTAGGTCTTCCACATCCCACAAAAGTCTTTCAGAAGGGAATGATATTGCTGGGTTTAGTCAGGTTAGACACACTAGAAGAAAATTCTATTTAAGTAGAAAATGCTCTTAAAACTGTTCTCACAGAATGCAAAGGAGCTGGGTTTTGACTATTTCCTACTGGATGTGAAGTGTTAAAAGCATTATCTCAGACTCCCTCTTTTTCTCTGGGGAACTGCAGACAAAGCTGGGTTCACACACCCTGACACACTCGCACTGCCAGTCCAACACATCTGAGTGGATCAGAGCCCCCTCCATGTGCTCTGCACATGCCCTGGATGCATGCAAGAAGGCTGAAGTGTTAGATGAGCATGGATATGAGCCCAGCAGTCAGGATTTGGGGATTTCTGGACACCTGAGAGCCCTGATGAAGCTTTTGCTCTTTTTCTGTCAGCCACATTTCTCATATGAAAGTCCAAATCAGTTCCAGGGAAACTCCAAGGCATGTCAGTTCTAACAAAGCCAGTCACTGATAATCTGAAAAACTCCTGAAATATATTTGTAGCTCTTCATCAGCTCTTCCTTCCATGTTTGAAAAGCACATGAAATGAGCCAAGTACACCTCACTGATGTTAAGGGGAGGATCTACTCCTTCATTCCCAGAAGAGAGACCTTCAAGGCTGACTCCACAGTGCTGAAGCTCAGACATCCCTGCAATTTGCTGGAGGTCACAACATCTGGGCAGTAAATCCTTAGCTTCAGGAAAGCCTCAAGGAAATCTTAAGCACTGTAGATCGTTTACAGACCAAGCTCTTCGGAGGCTATAGACTATTGTTCAAAATGCAGTAACAAGAGTACAAACCATCAGAGATCAGTGATTCACACAAAAGCTGGCAGTAGTGCCAGCTCTGATCCACTCTGAGCATTCATTTTTATCGTATTCAGCTGCAGTGGCCTCAAGATTCACAGAAAGCTGAGTGTTTCCTCCTTCTTTTTTACATCTACTAATGAATCCCTAGAATAAATTGATCAAATGCAAGAAGGCTTTTGAAAATTTGTACTACAATCTGCTAGAAGAACTTGCAATTGAAAAGTAAGTAGTTCAGTTTCTGCATAGCCTTAGGTCAGGCATAAGGAAGAATTAAATTCTATGGACTGGATAATGCAAAAGGAAAAGCTCTGACCCAAGAATCCTCTCTGACCTTAAAAACTCTTATAAATTCTTTATCATATACTGCTGTTATGTTCATTCCTTTTACAACTGGTACCTGAGCCTCTTTTTCAGCTGAACTCATCTGATTTGGGATTTTGTCTTTCAAAACATTTGCAGCAAGTTCCAGCAGCCACTCTTCAAATGCATCACTTGCTGTTCCAGTTAAAAGAAAAAGTTTAAAAGCCTTCTTTTTTTGTCCAGTCGACTACAGTTTTACACAGTTTATACACATGATTATGGGGAATTCTACTACACTATAGTTCAGCATTTTATCCAGGCTTCTAGAGGTAGATGACACATCCAGTCAGGAGCAACACCCACATAAATTAATTAACAGTAAATCATATGTTTCATACCTCAGAGCAGTGTTGCAATAATGGCTAATAAATGTTCTCATGTAGAGGCATTCATGCCCCAGTGGCACAGAAACATTTAGGAAACCCTGCCTTTCATAAAAAGTGAGATGGGCAGATTACCTGCACTAAGGCTTTGTAATGCTTTCAACATGAAGTTGTCTCTGCAGATCACATCTGATTATAACCACAATGCTAATTATGGGGCTGCTAACACAGGGTCCACCCTGCTCCCTCAAGCCTACCAACTACCATCTTAAAGTCATCACTGCAACTTCAAATATTTGCAAGTAAGGCTGGCTAACCTGTCTAAAACAAAGATTAAACTTATGAAAAGCTTCTACTCAATATTCCTGGCACCTCTACACTCCAATTCTCACTGAAGGGCAGAGTTGACACCTTGAAAATTTCAATTCAACACTGAATCAGGAGGTAACAGGTAAGAATGAAAGCTTGTAAATTGACTTTTCCAACATCAATACAATCATTCAGGGAGGGAACAGGCCACTTTTAATCTACATGAATGATTTAGAAAGAGAAATCACATAGTTTTCTGTCTTCATTTGACTAAGCCAAACAAGCAAAGCTTTTCCAGTTTCCTCCCCAAGGTTCTCCACTCCCCACACATCCTTACAGCCCTCTTCTTGTGTTAGGAACCCTCCTTCCTTGAGCATTATGAGAGCTGCACAGGGTGTCAGGAAAGATCCCTCAGCTTTGTGCACAACAATCAGCATACTCTCATTTCTCCTGGAAGTACAAGCTGTGAAACACCCCAGGTTGAGACTTCCTGTCTCAAATCCCTTTCATGCCCAAATCCACCATCAAGTCTGCTAGCTCCACAATGAAATCTAGCACTTCTTATTCTTATTCGAAGTTCTACAGTGGTGGGGCAGGGGCTTGCTGGAGGTTTTTTCCACCTGGGAAAACAAGGCTGGAATAAGAAATCCAGTTTCCCAGTTTATGCAAGCTGTGAGAAGGAACTGGATTATATTCCTTCTGGTACCTGATGATCATAAGCTCCATGCACTAATCCCAATGAAGTGTTACTAAAAGGCCTTGCATGCCAGACTTGGGATCTTCAGTGAGAGTTTCTTAAGCACCTAAGCTCTATAATAATACCAACCTTTCTGACTGCTAGATGCTTGTTCAAGCCTACTTCTCTTCCTTGGAAATTCAGTTGTGGAAAGAATTCCAGTTTAGATCTTTCCTCAAAAGGCCATAAGGCATAAGAGAAGGGAACATGCTGGAACTGATTACACACATATATTCTAGGACCAAGGGACTGGTCTTTCTTATGACACCAGACAAAGCAATGCATGTCAGCAAAACAGATTTCAGACTATCACCAGTGCAAACAATCTTTTCCTTTATAACAGCTAGATCCCTTCATGAAGTTCATGCACTACAGAGTAGTGGCCATCTCTCTCAGTCATACACTGCTAGACATTAATTCTCTGTATTTAAGTAACAATTGTGAAGCCTTTTCAAGAGCATTTTCACATTTTGGTGCTGACTGGTTTAGACACCACCCCACCACTTAAGTATTCAAGCTACTTGCACAGCAGACTGGAGAAAAATGAGCAAGATCAACTAAAGGACACGAAGATTAACATGTTTCCAGCTTAGTAATCCTGTGCATTTATTTCTGCATGATGGTGCCTGTTGAGATTCCAGTCTTTATAAACAACACTTCACTGCCGATGAGAGGAGAAATAAAGAGCTGGATAGATTGTCACAGTCCTCATCCAACAACTTCCAAGATGCCAAAGACTGAGTTTAAGGTATTGATTTCTTACAGAACAAAATGTTCCCTAGTTTTTTTCTAAAGAGCAGTGTAGCATTAAATCACCTGAAAATACAAGTGGCATTTCAACTGAGGTTCTTCCCCCTTTTCAGAAATATTATAGCACAAGGAATTCTTTCCCTGGACTTGGGGCATTGGCAATTTAAGTCTGTGAACCAAAAGGCTCAATTTTGCTTGCAAGATAACACAGCCTCACCTAGAACATCTTTATATGTTGTGTTAAAAAAATCAAATACATCTCCATTTTCACTTTTGCCAGGCTTCTTTCAACAGGCTTTCTTTTGCTTCCCTGAGCCCTCCCCTTTAATGGGCTGAAAGGTAACTTCATGTGCTGGTCCATATGGGCCTTAAAGCAAAGGCCTGAAGCTGAAGATGCATTTTGGACTTAGTAAGGCCATTCACCTTTTGTTGGCCTAATTTAGTTTTGTCAGAAGGTGCATCACTCTCAGGGCATGTCTGCTGAAAACAGATTTCACAAAGAGTCTTGGAAACTCAGGTCTGAAACCACCTACAGGGAAACCATAACTAAGAGAAATGGCAATAAACACCTCACTCAGCTAAGTCCTGAAACAAACCAAAGACCAGGCAAAAAACACCTCCCCGAAACCTCTTCATTTGAGTCCACTCCCTGAAGTGACACTGCTCAGCTGTGACTGGGGCATGGGATGAATCCCAGGCACTCCAGATCTTTCTGCCATGGAGGGATGGAGCTAGGAGAAGTGCCTGTGGTGTTTCACACAGTAGAAGCTCTGTGCTTACAGCAGATGTGCACCTTGAGTCTCACTGCAGCTGTGGCTGACACAGTCCCCATCCAGGGAATGTCCTGCCAAGGTTTCTGGCCCAGATCTCATTCATTCCTGGTGATGGAACAGCTTCCTGCACTTAGGACGCCTTTTCCCTTTATCACCACCTTAGATTTCCAGCAGGGAACATCAGACAAGCTGTCCCTAGCACAGCCAGCCCAGCCACCCCTGCAGAGAGAGGTTTAAAGCCATGGGCCATGCCCACAGCAAGCCCATCCTTCCTCAGGGTGAACAAAACCATGTCCAGGACTTCTGCACACCACATTCCCCAGCAGGTTTTGATGGGGAGTCAAAAAACCCCACAGGATGATGGGGTGTCTCTGACAAAAACCCACTTTATGTCACAGAAACAACATAGAGGTCTAAAGGCCACACAGCACTGACAAAAAAGATAAACCGAAATCCTTAAATCCCCTAATTGTTGTGCACACACAGTGACATGAATGGCTGAATCACAATTTATGAGTCTTAAATGCATGAAATAACCTACAACACGCTTGTTTATAGGAGTGATTTTCTTGTCAAATGCGTTACACTTGGTGCTTATAGGAAATAATGATTGAATTTCTGCTCATAATTTTAAAAAGCTGAATTGGGAGACATGATGTTGTGCTTGTGTTGCTGCAAAAGTTATTTCTTTGCCAAGTATTAAGGGATGTATTTCTGGACAGCTTAATACTAGAGAAGCCCATTACATCTACTTTTTTGCAGCTGCTAAAGTTAAAAAAAAAAAAGAAGAAACCAAAAAGAAGAAACCAAAACAAGTCAAATCCATATACATGCTACTCTGGAGTATTTGTTCAAAATAATAAGCTATTCCCATAGAAGAATTTATAGGTATGAAACGAGCCATACACTGATATTTGCTGCATGGCAAACAAATTATTGATATTAATGCCTGCCTGGACAAATATTATTTAACTATTGTGAATATAAAAGTAATATTTATTATATTGGAAAATTCAGGGGGGTTCCTCCAACTCTCCCCCAAAGATGCGTGCCAGCTCAGGCTGAGACATTTAAAATTTTATCTTGTATTGTAAAAACTGCTTTTTTCAAAGCAGTTTTTATTGGCAGTCTGGGATTCCTGTGGTAATAAAAGCTACAAATAACACCGCATTAACATTTGTTTTCAAGGCAAAGCATCACAGCCCTCCCACAAACCCATTTCCAAATACATTTTAAGCACATTGTATCTAGGAACTACATTTGCCTTTAAGGTTACATGGGATACTTCAAAAGCACAACCCCACTGGCAATGCTGAAGATCTTCTCACTCAAAGCTTCTTTGGAAGGTGCTTACAGGGCTTTCAGCTTCCCTTTTGCCTTCACAGAAGAAAGACAGGCCTCAATTTTCACGTGTGACTAGTAGTTTTTGGATGCTTACCTTCAGACATTTTGCAAGATATGATTTTTGAGAAGCTTAGTACCTTGTCCACACAATAGTCCTTTTTTAAGTCACTGAAACTAGACTATTTTGAAGGCACACAAAATCATGGGTACCTCCTGAAAATTTAGCTCTGTTCCCAAGCTTTTACCTATTCTACTTGTTTCCCATTCCCTGGTATTCACCATCCCCTATCACATGAGTCTTGAAATTCTCTCCCTGGCACCCAAAACACACACCCTCCACTGGTAAGGACTTAATGTAAAGTAGTCCTCTCCTTACTTATTTGCTGCTTTCCCCCATCCATATCTTCAGAGCTGGTCAACATTTTCCTCCAAACGAATCTTGTCAGAAATTCTCTTTTGCAGATCACAAAACTGGGGCAGACACTTGGTGAAGAGAGCACGCGTGGCTCTATCACACTCACAGCAGCTGGAGTTCATCAAAACTTCAAATGAGTTACAATGCAAATCTAGAGTATTTTCCCTAAAAAGATGCAAGTACATCCTCCTTTTTTTTCTTGACAGTGAAGACAAAACCTCTTGTCATAAGTAAACCACTCCCTCCCAAAACCAGAACTCATTGTGGTCTGAACAACTGCTGAAAAAAGGCATCTGAGTCAACCACTTTCTATCCCATCTTCAATTCTCTTCCCTTCAAAGAATCTCTTGGATAAATGTATTTCTGCTCAAGACAGAACAGTCACAGCCACCTGGAAGCTGCTCAGGTTCTACATTTAGGAGCAGACATGGATGCAGCCAACACTGCAAAGCAATCCTGGCTGGACTGGGAAATGGGATGGAGAGCAAAGCTGGGCTGCACTGCTCCCTGAAGGCACAGAACACACAGATGGGTCTGCTCACACTGCAGCCACTAATGTCATACAAGCAGGGGTGTTTTTCTTTAGCTCATTCTCTTTCCTGTTCAGAACCACTGTAATTCAGACTGTGTGCTGATTTGCAAACCACCACAGTAAATTCTGAGTTATTGAGGACCAATTAATTTACAGCAGTGCTTCTGAGTTTTGACAGAATCCAGGAAACTTCTTTCCTGGTGACACAGACAATGAACAAAAGATATTTGCTCTGGGACATTTTGTCAAGGAAAGAGTAAAAAAAATCCTGGCTGCAGGCAGTGTGAGTGTAGCAGGACTATTATACAGTTATTATTATATTATACAGTAGGACTATTAGTACAGTTAGAGTCTGAGAAGAGAACACACCTCAGACAAATGGTAGGAAATCAGAGACTGAAGCTCACCAACATTTTATTGAAAGTTAAAAACATCAGTCACTTGACAAGTCTATTATCAGAAGAAAAACATTTCAGTACTTACAGTGTTAATGAAAGGGAAAGGGAAATACTGGCTACCAAAATGAATTTACTGTCCCAGCTTGTGCACTTTCTACTTTTCACAATACACTTGATTTTCTCTTTCATTTTTACACTTTACTAAGGGTGAAAAGCTTTGTGTACACGGCAAAACTAAATCACTGCTGACAAATCAGTGAAGCCAAAGGCAATTTCCTTTGTCTACACTTGTAAGGAGAGACATCCCCTGCTCTGGTTCAGCTGCACCCTGTGTTGTCAACAACTGTCAGCAGTGGTTCGATTTAGTGCATCAAGGAGAGCCCAAACAATTTGGAAAGAATGATTTAAGCCAAGTGGGTCCCACCCAGATCCTCCAGAACACACATGCAGAAGAGCCAAAGCAAGAAAAACATTTAAAAATTATTAGAAAAATGAACAGTAAAAACCCACCAGTTCTGGCGGAGGGACCGAAAGCATCTGAAGTTACTTAAAAGTTGTGACCAAAAAAAACCCAAACCACAGCTGATTTGTGTGTTCCCTGACTTCCAGCATTCCCCATTCCTCCATCACTTTGTCAGAGGAGGCTGTTATAAAGAAGCTAGTGAAAATATCAGTATCATCATTTAATTTATTTTAGATGAAAGACAATCACAAGCTTTATGAACCGGAAGAAAACCACCATAGCAAATTTGAAAGGGACTCTGCCACTTGCCCTATAGGCAAACCCAATTCATGAAGTTTGTACTGGTGGTGTCCACCATGACTTCAAATCATGTCACTAGTCCCTCTCACACTTTTAACAGCCAAAAGAATTACAATCTGCTTGGATTAATGCAGTACACTGTCATTAGGCTGGCTATTAAATCCCATTTCTGAGATTGTGTGATCTGAGTCACCAACATCTGCAAATATCTTTACATCTTGTGTAATAGCTGGCCTCAGATCTTGATACAGCAAAGTAAAAAGGTCTTTTTAATGCTTCCCACATTATTTTGGACTTAGAACTTCATGATGACAGCAGCTTCTCAAAACAGCCCATGAATCAAATTTATTACCCACTTTGTCATGTGGGATTTTCTTAACTAAGCCAATAGAGCAACAACAAAGCAAGGTCAGTGTTTATACTGCCTGGATAAAGATTAACCACATGCTCAAAAACTTTTTTTTGACACTGAAAAGGTACTTGGTCTCAAGGACTTTTGACATATGCAGAAGTCACCAGCTCTTCTACGCATCTGGGAGTATCTGAGGAAACACCTCAAGCCACATTTCCCTGTCATGCCAGTCTGTCTTGATTTAAAAAAAAAATAAAATCTGGCAGCAATTCTACTGCTTCTGATATCAGTAGTGAGAGAAAGACAATCCTATTGCAGGATGCTCATCCTAGGAGTTAATTCAATTAACTCAAGAGTATCACTCAGTATTTAAACAGATCAGTGGTTTCCAATTGATGGTTTAGTGGTAAAAGCAGCAGCATAAAAGACCTTTTTACCATAGAGGTCAGAAATGAGATGGCACGTTATGGGCTTCAAAAACAAATCTAGCTCTACAAACCCACTGAAGTACTCCCTTCTCCAGCTACAGATGTTAAGATAACTGTTTCCTTCCTTAAATTAGAGCCTAATTAGGGTCTAGCCTATTAGGGTCTAATAAAATGTACGATATACAGACCTAGATAACGAATGTTACCTTGAAAATCTCAGTAACCTTTTACTTCGAGAGCTGCTGGCAGCATTTGCCACTCTGAGGAGCAGGTTACGGCCAGGCTTCCTCGGGCACAGCCGCCAGACACAGCAGCTGGCAGGAGGCGCAGTGCGGGGCCGCGGCACGCAGGGCACAGCCCCAGGGCTGCCCTGCCCCACACGGGCCCTCCTGCCCCACACGGGCCCCGCTGCCCCGCAGGGCACAGCCCCAGGGCCGCCCTGCCCCACACGGGCCCTCCTGCCCCACACGGGCCCCGCTGCCCCGCAGGGCACAGCCCCAGGGCCGCCCTGCCCCACACGGGCCGCTCCGCAGGTTGAGCCGGGCCCCGCCAGCGCCCGCCCCGCCGCACCGCCCTGCCCCGGCCCGCACCTCCTTGATGCGCTTCACCAGCGCGTTCTGGTCGAAGGCCACGGCCTCAGCGCACTGGTGCAGGTGGTCCTGGTACCGCAGGCACAGCTGCAGCACCTGCTGCGGGTCCAGCTTCTCCAGCTTGGCGTTGGCCGGGGACGTCTGCCCGCTGAGGAGTCCTACAAGGCAAAGGAAGGCCCGGAGTTAATCTGGCTGTTCGAGATCCAAGGGGCAGCAGAACAAACCCAGCAGACAAGATTTATGAGGAAAAGCTGATGAAAAGGTAGTTCAGAATCATTTAAGGATGTTTTGAGTTTACAGTTTGCCACAGAGCTTGGCCCTCCCTGACAGAGCCTAAACAGACTCTAAATGCAGGTTCATACTGCACAGCTCCTTGGTTTTCAGCAATATGCAAGTCCTGGTTTTTCTCCTCCACAAACAATCCTAAACTGTGAAGAATGAGCCTTCTCCTAATTTATGTATGCCAGAGGAGGAAGGAATTGAAATCTGCCTTCCCAGAAGGCACAGGAGTCATACTATTTTCACCAGACTCACACTGCCAAGACCAGAGCTCCAAAAATTTGCTTGTCACCCAAAATAAACCTGAGTAAGTAAGTGGCCCACCTTAAATTATTAGAGGTGAAATGTCCACATTTTGCCTACCTTGCCTTTTTTAAAGCTTCAGAACTCTTTTACCTTCTAAGGCTTTTCTTTACACTCTCAAAGACTAGCAATACACACCCCTTTTTGTTTCTTTAATATGGAATTAAGATCCCTTACTACTTTTATGACCAGGTTTCACAAAAAGTTCACAAAATAGAAGACACTGGACTTAAAAGTGTGACACTGGTAATACTCAGAGGAGCAAAATTGCCCAGAGAAATCTCTCCTGCCCATTGTTTGTTGCCTACAGAGTGCAACTTGAGAATGTCTGCTGAGCTCAAGCATGTGTGTGCCACACTGACCGCCTTCCCCACAGCAGCTGGAAAAAATGACGCTGAGCTCTCAGGCCATCCTTTTGTTGCTATTTCATTTACTTACTTTCATTTCATTTGCCTTCAGCACTAGCACAACTTTTTTCTTGTTGGGACATCATCTGTGACAAACTGCACATACTCACAATACGCTTTTCCCAAAACATCCATCAAGCTATGTAAACTGAATTCAGCGACTGCACGCATGTGCCCTCTGGGACTCTCATTTTACAGACAGGAAAAGACATTAAAACAGCAAATGTAAGCAAGTATCACACGAAGCAATTAAAAAGTAATAAATGCCAGTTATTTGGATTGGAAAAGCTCTTCTAAGAATGTACCTCAGTGGAAAATGGAAAGTATTTTGAATGGCCCCCATGCCTATTGGAAGCTACAACTGGCGACATTGAGTTCTTGCTAAAGCACAAGAACAAGATAGAAACCAAGAAGCAAGTCAGAAGTATCCTAGGAATATGAGCAAGTTAAACCATTTTGAAAACATTTGCAGACCAAAATGAAAATAAAACTAGGACAGTAACTTCATCAAATATGAAGAAGCAGGTTTACATTTCATCAACACTCAACATCTTATTCTCCCAGGATGCTCTCAATTGCTCTCCACACAAATCTCATCATAAGAGATTTAAAGAAAAGGTAATTTTGTTTTACTGATTTGTCCACTACAATTGTGTTGCCTCAGGCAAGAGGTCAGAAGAGGAAATAAACCATTTAGTCTCAAAATCCTGTATTAGGAGCAGTCAAATTATTTTTTATGTTTTGGAGGGAATAATCTCAAACAAAATCTTAGATTCATCAGTATCAGTTGCAGATCTTCCAAATCTACTTTCAGGTAGATTTGTACAAAGTACAAAACTGTGACAGGAACAAGTGCACTGAAGGAAATAAGACTTTTAAAAAATTGTTTATGTTTCATGTTCTAGTGGTTCCTCAGTTCACAAATTGGATCTTTTACAATATTATCTTGTCAGGATGAATGTTCAAATAATGTTGTCAACTTTTAATGTGCTGAATGTTCACATAGGAATGAAGAGTTCACCATACACCTGAGGCACTTATCCTGTCTCTGCACTGATCAAATACATGATGCTATCAGCCAACTAATTTTCTTTTATTACTAATCTCCCACCAACTTCAAGAGGAAAAAGAAAATTAGACACTGTTTAAGAGATTTAATTAACATGAAGTATGTGCTTTGGCCAACTTATGCCACTTATTGGAATGTTGAAGTGGAACAGGCCAAGGACTGTAAAATGAGCTAATAAAGAACATGCTACTTAAACTCATGTACTTACAGCCTTGTACAAGTTACATAATGCTAAGAGAAAAATTAATAAGCCTATGCCTCTCATTTCCTATCCAGAAAAACACAAGCTCAAGTGAAGGGAGACATGCCCTATTCAGCTGGAATTCCTTCATAAGAAGGCAGAGGGGGAAATACAATCCAGTACAAATGTTTGGACTAGGGATAAAAAACAAACACCATATGCTCCTTAAAGATAGACTATGGTATTTTTCTGGGTGATGAAGTAGGGAGAAACCAAAGGAATTAGCTTCTCCAAAGACCTCTGGGGTAATGCTGACAATGCCAGAGAACAATTTAGCTTATTTTCAACTTGCAAGCAAGGAAAAAGTACAGTAAACAACAGCCCCAAGAGGCCATGCATCCTAGCAGGAACTCCCATTGTCAGAAAGTCAATCCACCACTTTTTGCTGCCCACTGTAACCACTTACTAACCATGCTATAAATATTAACATTTCTTACTGATATTCCCCTCTCCCCCGCTCAGGTGAGACCCCACTTGGAGCACTGCACCCAGCTCTGGGGTCCCAGCACAAGACAGACATGGATCTGCTGGAGTGAGGCCACAGGAAGGAAACAAAAATGGTCAGAAGGCTGGAACACCTCTGAGGAAAGACAGAGACCTGGGGTTGTTCAGCCTGAAAAACAGAAACCTCCAGGGAGACCTTATCATAGCCTTTCAATATTTAAAGGGAATTGTGAAAAAGACAGAGAGACTTTTACCAGGGCCTTTTATGTGACAGGACAAGGGACAATAGTTTTAAACCAGAAGAAATTTAAGTTGGACATATGGAAGACATGTTTACAATGAGGGGGGTGGGAAGTTGGGTGTCCCATCTCTGGAAGTGTTCAAGGCAAGGTTGGATGGGGCTTTGAGCAACCTCATCTACTGAAAAGGAGTGAAAGATGTCTCTGCCCATGACAGGGTGGTTGGACTAGATGATCTTCAAAGGTCCATCCCAACCAAAACCATTTAATTAATTCACTGCATTTTATTTTTTAGCAAATCTTATTTATATTAATATAATATATTAGTAAAAATCTCTCCTCTTGAAAATCATTGCTTCCCTCTTAAAGCCTTGTCCCACATTTTGACCTCTCCACTGAACAGGGCCATCCCTCAGTGACTGGTCTACATGTGGTTTGTAAGAGGATATGAGATCACATCTGTTGCAATAACAGATTTATTAGGTCATCTTACAAGTGCCAAAAAGGGGAGAGACAGAGGTCACTGAGTGGTTCAGGCTTGCTCCTGAAACATCCAGAACTTGAACCTGGCCACAGCACATCTCAGAGCAGCCAACCACGGGGGTACTATCCCTTCTGCACTGAGGAAATGGTGTTCCTGTGATTTCTTCTCTGGGATTATTACTCCCCGGCTCCCCAAGAGCACAGTTCTGCTCTTAAATGAAAAGAAAACAGCATCGAGAGCTTTCATTTCGTATTAAACTGAATACTCATTTTTCAAGCTGCTGGTTGTCTTCCAAAGGAGGAAGCACACCAGGAATCCTCTGTGCACTGTCTGGAGCCTTGGGAAGAGGCTGCTTGGCACACGAGTGATACAACACAGCCCAGCACGACAGGGGAGGTGTTGTGGCTGGGGAAAACAGGAACAGAGAACAGGAGAAGGCCTCCTGCAGCTCCAGTGCATGGACCAGAAGGAGCTGGCAAGTGCCAGACATTGCACAGTCCTGGCTATCCAATTATACCATAAAGCAAGGGAGACCACAGACTACCTCTGTGCCTGCCACCATGACGAGACATCGAATCTCCCACCTACTTGGGCACGTCTGGTCAGTAAACAGCAGGACCAGGAGGTGACAGACAGCAGCTGGGACAATGAAAGAGTCACATTTCTAGAGCACAATGGTGCTTCAGAAAAAAACAGCTCAATACACCAAGTATGTCGTGCACAGAGAAATATCATATATCACTACAAGGCTAGCTGACCCACAGACTTGACAAATCTGTTATTGTTTCCATATTCCTTGGCAAAGCAGAGGCATGTTAAAACCATTTTCCTCCTACTTAGTCATCTCCTTGTTGGTTCCAGGTCAACATACACATCCAACAAATCATATCCTACTGAGCAGAAGAAAGCTGTTTAAAAGTTTAAAAAGCATTTTTATGACTAGAAGTGAAGTTCTTGAAAGAAAGCTTTTCATGCAATACTGATTCAATACACATACAGAACTTAGTACCCCACCATATTCTGTTCTGCTGCTTTGGTGGGCAATCTCAACAACACCTTGAGTGCTTTCCAACCTGAAAAGTGTTAATTTTTCTCTTTGACTTCTGTACTTCCACTTGTCAATCCCCTTTTCAACCAGTAACAGCAGGCATTACAAAAAGAAAACCAGTAGGTTGTTAATTTATTATTACAGACAGCAAAAAATGATTTGTGGGGTCTTGTTAGTAATTTTAGGGCCAGAAAGAGTTGCTGTCATCAGCTAACCAATCTTTCTGTGGAATATAAGAGAGGACTTCAGAAGTTACACCTTCTTAAATCAGATCAGAAGTCTACCTTGCTCAGAATACTGCTTCCAATATCTGACAACACTGGACATTTAGGAAAAAACTTTTCATGTCTTCCAAGTTATTAATAAAAATTTCAAGCAGAAAAAACAGTTCTCAGTGAAGTTGTGGATACTTGAATTTCACTAATCCTTTTTGAAAGGTATACCTTTATCTGCACAATATCCTGTGACAGTAAGTATGATGCTTATTTACACAGCATGAAAAAAACCCTTCTCACTTACTTTATGCTTTGTAGTTGTGCTGTGACACAACAGAAGTCTGAGCATGGTGTACTTCATTCTAACATCTTTCCACGCTCAAAAATTCCACTGATAGGTCTCCTCCCCAAGAGGTGACTTAATTTCTTGGATTACCTCTGTAGCACCTTCAAATGCCTCCAACCCGAGGCTTTACTTCCCTCTTTAAAAGCCAAGTCACTTCTTCTGCAGAGTACATTGGTCACACCTCTAAAAATGCAGTTGCTCTTAAATTGCCACCCCTTTGCAGGACCTGCTAATCACCAACACCCTTTCTAAGAATGTGCATTACAGTGTATCCCACATGTCATCACCTCTTCCCCCAAGACCAAAGTTAAATAAAGCATCAGATTCCACACCACGGTTAGCAATGGCTTGTCAGCTTTACAGAGGCATTCCTGATGCCAGTACCAGTTTTTGGAGGTTTATTACAATGGACATAACCATTTTTTCTAAAACCTCTTCTGTGAACACTTCTCATTCATCCTTGTCAAGAATGATGCTTTTTGGAAAATATTCTCTGAAGACAATCCCACAGACTCTCCAGCAAGCTTCCAGATAACCTTCAAAGCTTTTATTAAGTACACACAAGTAGAAAATCATTTTGAAGGAAAGTTCTGTTTTGGTTTTCTGATGACTTCCTATTTAATCCACTGTAGTTTGTAATCTTTTGCTCTCCTAACGTAAGTTTCTTTTTGCTTAGGTTTGGGGGGTGGGTTTTTTGTTTGTTTTTGGAGTGTGGGTATCTTTTTGCCAACAGGTCCCTTCACACTGCTTTTCCTTCTCCCATTCTTCAAACTCACCTGTACTGCCTGAAACTTATTCCAGCATTCCTCACTTCTCTTGCTACCCTCCTTTTTAATGATATTCTTCTTCATAAAATTAATCCAAGACAGTAAAATTTTTCAGCTCTTCTATTCCACATGAATTTGAGTTGATTACAGTTACTACAGTATATAGGAATAATGTAGCATATGTAATAATTTCATTTACTATCATTAAGGCAACATCAGTTTCAGCTCAAAAAGAACTAGTGTTTTTCAAGTCTCCAGGATTTTTTTTGTTCCAAGAGTATTTAAAAACTATCAACCCCACAACTTAACTCATCAAGCATTTCTAAAGCTCTTAGGTAGAAGCCACCCAGTCTGGTCAGCTTCTTAAATAAAGTCTGTGGCCTCAGTGGCCACAGATTAACTACTATTGTTGTCTTCCTTGTTACTATTTGCATGGGAGGATTGTTTTGCCAGTACCTTCAAAATTCCTAAGTACCAAAAGAAAGATCCACACAAGAAACAGATGAAATTACATCTCTAAACACCAAGTATTGTTTCTTGACTGTTGCTGCTTGCACATGTGTGGAGGCAGCCAACTTGTTATAAGCTGAAATAGGGAGCTCATTTCCATTTACTCTCCATGCAGAAGCACTTCAGTATCACCTACTGAATAGAAAGAATTGCACACCTATGTGCAGCAGAATAAAAGGTATCACAATATTTGCATACAGATATGGCAATCAGATTTACAGGACTCTTAATGACTAAATGCTTTGAATTCTAATGGTGTACTTCTTCTCTCATTCTTGAAAACTAAGCGAAGATTAAAATTTTCAGCAAAGCCTGAACAGTTAAAACAGCTTTTCTGAAGGTTGTTTTGGTTTTGTTGTGGGGTTTTTGGTGGTTTGTTTTTTGGTTGGTTGAGGAAGGTTTTGTTTGTTTATGTGTTTTTAATAATACCTGAGTTAGGAAACATCAACATTTATACACTCAAATTGGAAAACTCAGGCCACTCTTAAGAAAAAGGCAATTAGTAAAAGTCAATCATAAAGAAACTGAAAAATGAAATAAAAATAAAATCAGTACTCTTCACCCAGAAATCTTTAAGCTGTAATACGGATGACCACATAGTCTTTTACTCAGAGCAGTTAATTTTCTAAAAATCTAACTGAAAGAATATCTTGTACTAAAACACACATTCACTCCAAAACTAAAGTTGGCTTTGTCGCCTGTGTATATTTTCAATTCCTTTGAACTTTAGTGGGGGAGCACAGTGACTGTAGGCAAACTGAATAGCTATTGTGTGAGCAAAGAACACATTGGTATTGTTGCAAGGAATGTTGGCTGTAGCAGCAGATTTCCCCTCTACTTTGGAGTCGGTACCATGTGACCATTTACTTCTGCATGGGTGACAGACGGGCTGAGGACTCTCCTCTTGTCACATCATGTAAGAGGCAACTTTTCTGACCACAGAGCTCAAACATGCTTTCTGTGAATTCCCCACCTGGGTCTCCTAACACGCTCTAAGTTATAGCCTGCAAGACATTAGACACCGAGATAAATAAATCACCTCCCCTTTTGTTCCTCCACCATGCGTCTCAAAAAACAAACATTAAGAGCATTCAGGACATTTAGGCTTCTCTAACAATGCAGCCTGCTACAATTCTAAGACAAACCCCTCATATTCTTATGTATTTCCACCTATTGATGTCACATAACTTACATTAAAGAAACTGTGATGCAGAGGGGAATAATTCCTGTTAATTATTATTATTTGCGTTAAATAAGTATTTGTTGTGATACTTCTGCTTTCTGATGGAGACTCATTTTACCTAAGACATTCTGCAAAGATCATTAGAGCAAATATATCATTAGAGCTTTCTCTCTCACACAGGGATGGCCACACATAACCAATAACATGCACACAGTTTTTTGCACCACTGAAGTTTGCAGCTTCTCTCACGTGATGATTTTTGCTCCATGCTTTGTATGAGCCATACAGCAGCTTGTACCATGGAGCCAGATCATGACCAGGGCTTTGAAGACTACTGAAAAATACAAACGTCTCTCAATGATGCAAAAAATGCCTAAATGAAACCTTCCATTTTAAAAGAAGTGAAGCTGAAAGACACCAGAAATGCTGCCTCGTTCAGATTGTTAGGAACCTGAATATCCAAAAGGAGAAAACAGTACACCATCTGCAGGGGCTGAGATTTCAGTCTGGAGTGACTTAAGATGTGCCTCTCTGCAAGGACAAGATTGCCCAGGGGTTACACCTTCAAAAAGTTGCTCGAGGTTGCCACAAAACTGGAAGCTTCTTTTGAAGCTTCAGGTAGGGGGAAAAAGCACACAATATACTCTGAAGAAAGCACACAGCTGCACTGTGTCAACTAAAAGCAGCCAAGATCCTGCTTAGTCCATCTTCCCACTAAATTTTCACTTCTAGAGCACAGAAGTAATAAGGAAAAGAAGTGGTTTTGACTACACAGTTGCAATATCGTATGGCTAACGTGCTGCAACAGACCTCAAAGTATAAAAATAGACACAAGGGTGGGAAAAAGGATGGGGTTACTCACAGGAAAGTGAGAGACAATGCTCTTGTGCTATGCAATAAACTGTATTTGCTACGTAACACTTTTTTTTTTCTTGAAAACACATCAAGAGAAACCCAAGGGCTACCACCATCTGATCATACAAGCACATCACATCCACAGGCTACAGCTGACTCTGTTATTCAAAGTGCTCTGCAGACCCAAAAGCCAGAAGACTAACATCATCTTAAAAGATGAGGAATTGAGGCACCGAGAGATTAGATGATTTATCTGACACCACATGGAAGCTGCTGTCCCTTGGCCTGATGACTTCAGCACCAGAACATCCCTCCCCTTCCCTGGCCCTCAAATACTGAACACCAGCAGGACAGGCAGCAGAGGAGCCTCATTTCCTACAGCACCACAAGGGCTGAGCACTGAGCACTGCCACGGCCTCTCCCACACAGATTCCCAGATATCTACTACAGGTTCATAAAAGCCAGAGCCAAATCAATGGCTTCCTCCTTCTGAGTCCCAAATTCACGCTCCACAGAAAGGAGGATCCAACTCCCACCCTCCTCATCACGTGCCTCACCACAGCTCTTGCACAGAAAGTTCTTCACTCCACCAAAACCACAGACAACTAATCCTGTGGTTTGCTCTTTCCTCTAGGGTAGCGAAAGGAACCCGAGCACCACAAGATCAAATACTAGAGCTTGTCCTGGAGAGGGAGAAGGAAAGGGCAGAGGGGAACTTCTCTGTTTTAGCACCAATAAGGTGTCACTTCAATTATTTTATGCGTGCGAAGCCTTGAGTGAGTCTCAACTTTACCTGTCCACCCATCTTCCTTAAAATAATGGGACCTTAACTACCTTTTGTATCTCTCTCTTGCTGCAGTTTTCTAGGCTGTAGATAGAAGAGAAATGGGACAGCAGGATCAAATAAAGTCAATTTCTTTCAAATAACTTTTTAAAAAAATCAACAAGCTAAAACCTATGCAACTGATTCTATTACTACTATTAAAGATAAGCCTCACAGCAATCTTGATTTTATTTTAGGCAAAAGTGCATTGGTATTCATACCAGCAGAAAAAACACCCCAGAATCCCAGCATTTTGTGGTTTAGAGAAGAGGTGACATCTAAAATCACTTCTAAGCACAAAGCCATGTGAAGCTGGGGTACGTTTGCTACTCCCCAATAACCAGCCTGTGTACAAACATTAATCCCAGGTAAACTGTGGGGGCACATGCACAACTGTGCTGCTTACACCAAGAGCCCAGAAGTTTGGAGAAAATTAACAGACAGCAGCAGTGTCAGTTTACTTTTGGGCATTTTCTCCAGTTCAGATGTAAATCTGAGAGTCTTGTTTGCCATTTATTTTCACAGCATGACACAGAGCGAGACTGATCAACAGGCCATTTACTAACAGGTTCAGCAAGTCCAAGATTTCAGTTCTTTTCCATGCATGGAGAAAACTGTTCTCAAAGTGGTAGAGAAAACCTTCATGAAAAGAGTTCTTTTTAAACAAGTGGGAGGATCTGTTGGTGAACGTTTTATCAATATTTTATAATTGCAAACCAAGCCCAGTGCTGGTGCTGGTATAACCACCATTTACATACATGAAACACAGTTTCTCTTTAGTACCTATCAACACACAGAATCACAGAATATTCTGACTTGGAAGGGACTCACAACGATCATCAACTCTAACTCATTTACTTCCTGGCAGTTTTGTACCAGCACAATACAGTGGACAGAATGATGGAACATTGCCATAATAAAAAGAATTATGTCCATGTCATGGCCTTTGCTTATTTTTCAAGAGCACTATTTAAAATGTACATTAAAGCACAGTGCAAAATAGACAATTGGCATGTTCTAGCCACAGGTACTAGGAACAGTAATTTATCTCTGCCATGTGCATTCAGGAAAATATAGCACAGAACAAGAGTAGAGTTGTAAATGCAAGAATTGATATTTTCTAGTTCTTTTCTCACATGCAACCCAACTTATCACTCAGCAGTTGTGCTAGCAATATGGGCTGCCATTTCACAAGCAATTTTAATCTGAATGACACTTTTCTTTTCTGAAGGCTTTACCAGCCTGACTTGAAATGGCTGCACTACTCAAGAGTGGCCAAGTCCAAGTGGGGCTGTGGAAACATTAGATATTTTATAATCCATACATACACAGCTCATACAGCATATACTTTACAGAAATTAAAAAATTGCTCCTTACTTTTTCTTATAACATGTTTAACTGGATTCTCTTGTTCTTTAGGGTAAG
Organism: Prinia subflava; assembly: GCF_021018805.1. Taxonomy (NCBI): domain Eukaryota; kingdom Metazoa; phylum Chordata; class Aves; order Passeriformes; family Cisticolidae; genus Prinia; species Prinia subflava. Next base: position 7,864,410 of record NC_086250.1, on the reverse strand, counting down.
TGGTTATCTACTAAAAAGTCCATGGAACTGGCATGAAATTATAACAACTAAATTTAGGACACTGAAATGACCTAAAAGCTGAGCTGGGAAGGGAAGCAGGCTGTAACACACACACACTATCTACTTCTGACAGTATTTTTAAAAAACTAATCACTCAGCTTAGAGGGCCTTATTATGGCACCCAAATCATTCAACAGTTACAGAGAAGTAAGTGGCCCACTGTGCTCTGCATTACCTCTGTATTTATCATCTTCTGTCAAATACTGTCAAGTGCAACCTGCTTCGAAGAAAGACAAAGCATAATAAGGAAGCCTTAGGACTAAGTGTATTAAAATTCTCAGAGGAGGGGCAAAAAAAAAAGAAAAAACAAACTGCACCTCCTCAGTTTACATTCCTTTTGCACTTCAGTAAATGAACTCATTAGTAAAAATGTTATGAAAGAACATAATCTCACTATTAAAATAAGCTGCTACTTAACAAGCTTTGAATACCTAATGACAACATGCAATCTAGAAATATTGCTTTTGTCAGCTGTAAGTAACAGCCCAGGGTCAGGAAGCCTGGGAGCTTCTTGAGCCTGACTCGAGCACGTGCACCACTTCTCTGAAGTTAGAAATAGCCAGAATATAACAATTAATTCATTCCTCCACTTAACCCCCTCAAAACAGGGCAGCTGTAAAAACATCCTCCTTTATTTTCTATTTTTCTATATACAGCCTGCTGATGGCGTGCTCACACACAGTATGAACCTATTTCCTATGTCTGCCATGGAAATTATCAGTCATTTTACAGCAAAACTGCACCACAAAGGTTTTAAATACTCAGCAGGTGGAGTTTTGCTCATCCTGAATCACATCTCCCTCAAGGTACCCTCAAGGTCCATTACAACACCCATAAAGCCTTTCCAGCTGGAAAGCCTCCCAGGACTTGGAAAAGTCCCCTGTCCCTGTTAAAGACACACTCTCAGAGCTACATCCTGAGTAGATCTTGGGGTGCTCTCCCAGAAATGGAATTCATTTTATTGCTCTGCCACCCTTCCTTGCCTTTCTTGTTCCATTCTGGTTCTCTCTAAGCTCCTGCACAGATGGACTCAGGCCACCAACCTACCAGAAAACTCCCTACTTGTCACTGCTGGATTCTCCTCATCCCACTGAGCCAAGCTGGCTCACAAGGGCGCCAACAAGCCTCAGAAGCAGCACAAAACACAAAGCCACAGGTACATCCTCCCTGCTCACAGCTGTTAGATCAACTCTCCTGCTCTGGGATGATCTAGAGACAGACAGACAGACATTCTTCTACAGTCTGGGGCAGAGTCTGGCATGTAAACTTATAAAAGCACCTCCCCAAGCACAGAATTCACTCTTGGCATCATCCTCCTGCACCGTGAGGGAAAGAAAAATACATCATGTTATGGATACGTACAGCATATATATGGAATATCACCAGTGAGAGTAATTATGGTACATGAGGACATACTAATACCAGATGCTCCTAAAACTAGAAAATATGCACAACAGCCAAATAGAACTGAAAACACTGAACAGCTACTCAGCTGCTGAGTTTAATATAAATATATATACATGCCCATAAAGCTCACTTACTCTTCATGGAAACAACTTGGTCTTTGACACTGAGAGCAATTAATTCTGCAGCTATTAACAGAAAGTAGCTGTTCCAGATGCAGTTTTCATATCAGGTCCTACATAAACATCTCCACCTTTGTAGTGATTTCTGCTTTTTCAAACAACACAAAAACAGACAGAGAGGTAGATCTTGGTAAAGGCCACACTTTTGCTTGAAGCTGTAGGGGAAGAATTTTGATCATCTGGGAACCTGTAGCCACAGGGGTGATGACAGATGAACAGTTTTTTGTTCTGAGATTATGAAGCATTTCTTGTTCTTACTAATATAAATACATATCTACATGTTGACTCCACATCTCCGCTCTAACAATAAAAGCCTAAAAGCAGTAAGAAAACAAAATTGGTAATGCAGACATATATGCATCTCTTCCTGGACTGGAGAAGAAAGAACAGGAAAACCAGCTCTAAAGAAACACAAGCAACAGCAACATGTAACAGTATCTACCTCTTCAACTTCTTTAAAATTAAGGTATAAAACTATTTAGAATGTTAGAACTTGAAAGTCCAGAGCTTTGACTTCTTAAGACTCTCCTAAAAATTCACTAGAACCTTAAATATTTTCATTCAACTGTGTAGTTAATGAATGTGTCATTTTTTTCCCCTTCTTATGACTTAATTTAGGAGAGGAGGACAGTACTTGCAGCAGCAATTAAATTTGTTTGATTCTGATAGCTTTCAGTAAAGGAACATGCAACAAACCTGATTGCTCCTCCTTCCCAAGTTTAACTGCCTGCACTTATCAAAGGCTCCAGCCAACACAAACACAACAGCTTTTTCTTTTCCTTGTCCAGTGTGCCTTGAGGCTGATGCACTGTTCTTTGCTCATGCCCAGAGCTGAGTCACTGCAAAGGTCTCAAGTGCACGCAAGTCCAGTAAGGTCATTCACCAGAGAACACGGCAATCTGCTCCCTCCACACCATTCTAGCCAAGTATCCTGAATGAGACAGTGTGGTCTAGCAGGAAGCAATTAAATGGAAAAGCTTCCAGAGGGTCACACGTACCTGAGTGAATCCCATCCCATGCAAAGCTTTGCCTCCTTACACTGCCACAGCAGCTCTACAAGCCTGATGGTGAGAGCCAGCTGAACATGTTCTATTGTTTAACTGATTTGCAAAGTTTGGGCTCTGAACAATCCAATTCTTAAATCCTGTAATTCTGAAAGAGAATGGCCCAATTTCCCACAAGTGTTCAGTATCAGAAGGGCTGTTTGATAACCACACAAACACCTTAGAGTTGTTTGGATAGCTCAGGTTGCTGATAGCAACCTATGTACATGGTGAGGATGAGGAAAGGGAAGGATACATGACACACAAAGTACCTCACACCTACACTCCTAGAAGGCTCAGTACTGGCACCTATTCCAGCCTAGGAGAGCTCTTCTCGAGTTTAACTTGAGCCACCTTAGAAATGGTCTGCTCTGAGCTAGAATGCATGAACGCAGAGCAAACACCATACAACTCCTATTCTTGTTATGTTTTAAAACAATTTTTTCTTAAAATCCCTGCCACTTCTCTGCTCTGCAGGAGCATTCATAAGGGGGATGATGAGCAGTAGATGTTTCAGTATAGACAACCCATAGATTAAATGCTGTTAAAGATTTCGCATGTTTTTTGGTTTTAGAAGATTCTTTGTTTCATTTCTAGGAGCAGTTTTTTCTAGAACTGTTTTATCACTACATCCACTTATCATATCTACATCTTTTCTGAGGTGCTTTCCAAAACTGCTCACCTTCAAATTCACCAAATACCTACCAGCTGTGTTGCTTCTTGGCTAGAGAGTGGTCCCTGTTGAAAGGCAGCTTTCACTGTTCTGCTGCCTATGTGATGTCTCTTTTTCTACAGAGAAAACTCTGCATTATTTGAAGTAAAAAATATGATGAAGCTTTAAAATAAGGACATACAGAGATTGAGGGTGAGGGGGATGTCCTCCTATTCATTGGCCAGGCACGGAAACTACCAAAGGTCACAAAAGCTGAACTTCTTTATTCAAGCAGAAATTCCCATTGAAGCCAAATGAGGTTTTGTTGACTGAGGGCCACAGGAATAAGCCTGTAGCACACTCTGGACTGGGAGCAAGTCAAAGCACATTATGCAACAGCTGTCAGGAATCTGTGCACAGGTCTGCAGAGCCACAGTGCAGGAGGAGCCCTGGTCCATCCTTAACCTTTGTCTATTTACGGCCCAGCACTGAGACCCCTTCCAACAAAACAAGCCATGCTTTAATATATTTTTATTAGAACAATTTATAGCAATCAGCCCTCTCCTCCTCTTCCTCTTTCCCCTCCTCTCCTCTCCTTCCTCTTGCTGTGTTGTGCTGTTTGTGTGGAAAAAAACGAGCTCCCGCCCTTGCCAAGAGTGACATCAACTCATTCTTATCCGGTGATGTCCAGCAGAATCTTCCTCTGATAAACATTTGCTCAGTGTCAGAGCCCCAAGGTTACTGGCTGCATTTTGTTTTCATTGTTGTTTGTTTTCTGACACTTTGCTGCTCGTTATACATTAAAATCCTCCCCCTGCATGTCTTCAACCTGGAGCCGGGTGAGGCGATGAACAGGACATTCCTCACTGCTTACCCGGGTCTCCCACCACCCCCTTCCTCTGAAACAAGAGTCTGCTTGTTTCTCCATGAACAAGAAAAAGCTGATACTGCAGAGAAGAAAAAAAAAATTCAAGAGTGCAAACCTGTGTCTTTTTAACCTTATGTTTCTTTTAACAGATTTTCTTCTATCCTTTCCTGGCATGCTCCAAAGTTAGTGAAGAGCCACAGTTGATTAATGGGCTGGTTCTTGCTCCCACATGATGAAGAACCTCAGATGTTGTCCTCTTATCCCCTCCCTCCTTCATCTATTCTCTCCTCACAAGCCACCAGCCTTCTGAGAAGAGGAAAGCAAATGATCCTTGTTCAGGCATGTTCCCCATACCCCTTGCCCAAGCTGACATTTCTCTGAAGTACATCAGCCTGTGCCTTCAGACAACTAGTGCTGAATGGAACACATCACTGTCTGTCCATGGGCAACATGGAGCCATGGACAGTCCATTAAAGCAGGAAGCAGAGAAAATTTTGACAAAACCTAAAGGGCTGAGTAAAGGTCAAGAGCCCTGAAATGTCTAGCAGTGCATAAAGACTGGAAACAGACACCTTTTACCCTGATTGGCTCTTACATACAATTCCACCAAAGAGAAACTCTACAAAAACTTCAACTTACAGGATAATGGACGTGTTGCAGCTACAACTGCATCCCTCCCTGGGTCATTGAAGAGCGAGAAAAATCCATTTTATCCACAGTTATCCAGAAGGAAAGGTCTGCTGTAAATGGAAGAAGTTCTGCTAGCACCAACCTATTGCCTCCCATTTATCTCCTTCAGTGTTCAGGAAAAGGCTGTAGCTGTTCTTAACAGCTCATGAAAACAATGTTCTTTTAACTTATATGTGACACAATGAACGACAAGTATCTTCAGAAAGAAAGTGAAGAAAAAAAATCAGTTTTGAATATTACCATGAACATGTGCCAGCTGTACTAGAGCATTAGAAGTACCGAGAAAAACCAACATAGGAAAGGACTCCCTGCCCTGCCACCACAACTTAGAGAAGGCTGCTAGAAGGAAGAAAGGCAAGATGACAACCTGGCTGCAAACAAAGCACAGGAATCCAAACAAAGCACAGGGATCCAGTGATTAGACAGGACAGTCAACCTGTCCTTGGGTCCTTCAACCTTTCCAGTTCTCAATGCTGTCTCTAATGTCACTTGGATCCAATTGCTCTTGCAAGCTCACAAATCCCAGCAGGACCTGCTGCAACATTCTCTTACACAACAGCAAGCTTTGTTCTTGTATTGTTCCCTTTATTATTTCTTCTAGTTCATACAGAAAATGTTAACAACAAGACAGTTCCTCATCACCTGATTTTCTTAAAGCCTTGACTGCTTTCATGAAAGTAAGCAGAGTACAAGTAACAGTCGTAGTCAAGGTCAGGCAAGAAATATATTCCCAAACCATGAGGAAGCAGCATCTAGGCTCTCAAATTAATCAACAAATGAGACTTTTTAATATCAATTCTCAGCGAGAAGGTTGCCATCTTTTAAAAAGGTGTTTTGGAAGACCAAGGTCTTATTTCCTCTTTTCATAACAGTTCTTTCAAAATTGTAAAATATGAGTAGCAGCTGAAAAATAAAGTCATCAAATACAAATTTTGCAAAGTATTGTGCTTAATCTTATTGTGATCTCCTCTCTCTTTCCAATAACACAGCCAGCCTAAATAAATGGAAATTCTCCTCTTGCCTTGAAGGCCTGATAAGATGCTACACCACTATTGCAACAGATTGCCCTCAAGGTTATCCTGTCCCTTTCCATGACCAGACAGACAGGTAGATGCACCAACACCTCACACAGAAACACTACAAACCTTTAACCAAACATGAACAAGCATGTCATAAAAACCCTACACAAACAGAAACTACACATGCCAGTCTTAAAATACAATTTCAAAAAAAAGACTGATTTTCCAGAATACACATTTTTAGCACAAATTGCTTACAATCATTTGCATTGAAACATGTCTTAACACAGTGTCCAGACAGAGCTTGAGTGGAAAAGGGAATAATGTTTTTGGAGGGATAGAGGCACATCCATTTGATGCTACCCTATCAGTGGTTGTTTTGCTGTCCTAAAGGTGAAACAAGCCTTGGCTGACAAGTAGGAATGCAGATCCTGGGTGCCAGGTCCCACCTGTGCTCATTTGAGGATTGAGTTCTTTTCTAGGGTATCTTTTTTACGGTATTTGAAGTATGTGAGTATTTCCAGTACCCAGAAATAGGATGTTTGGTCACAGAAATACTGACAGGAACACAAATTCCCAAACGACCTTGACTATAATTAACCATCTAATTTTAGTGGCGTTTGGCTGACTGACACCTCCCTGGCTGGTTTGTTTCAACAGACAGATTGACTGCAGAAATTGCCAGAGCTGTCCCTTCCAGGAGGATACATCCCCTGCAATAAGGGAGGTGAGAGCTGCAATACAGGAATTCATATGCCTGTGAACAAAATAAACACATTTTTTTCACAACAGGAATTAAAAAAACATATAGCAGTGCTGTCTCAGGGGTTTAATTAGCTTCAAACGAACCCTGATAACAAGAAATCTTATCAGAAGCTTTGCTTTCAACAAAACCAATTAGTATCAATTGAAACAGAACCAGCTGAGATAAACGTGTACATAGCATGCATAACCTTGAGGTCCACAATGCCTAATAATTAAGTACTGGATCATTTCCCATACTCAAGAGAGAAAAGTTTGTATAAATCAACAATAATCAAAGGAAAGTTGTTCTCCTAGGGGACAAGAAGGGTTTGAATCCAATACATTGATTTCAACCAGTTGTCCTTGTGAAACTGAGCCATGGCACGGCTCAGGTTTTCTGTGCAGCTTTTTGAGATCTCCAAACAAGATTGTGAACTTTTCCTTCCTAACATTTTGACTTACTTTACTCCAAAAATGAGTCCACATTTCCAAAGTCTCTTACAAAGAAAAAACTAAGCCACAGCTCATTAGCAGAATTCCCACCCCAAACCGTACTTCTCCACCTCCATTCCTCTCCCTGCTCTTTTGCAACCTTCTGTCTCTGCCTCTGCATTAATATTTCTTTTTAATCTCCTGTTTCAATAAATATTCACCTGGACCTTTTAATTGGCAATGGTTTGATGGGTCCTTACTTACTGATACAGATTTTAACTTCATACAACCTCTAAATGGGCTGGAGAAAAGTGAGGTGGATTGAAAACTGGCTGAGCTGCCAGGCTCAAAGGGTTGTGGTAAGTGGAATAAAGTCCAGCTGGAGGAGAGTTACTGGTGGTGTGACTTCAGACTACAATACTGGGGCCAACAGTGTTTAACATGTTTATAAATGACCTCGAGGAAGGGACAGAGCCCCCTCAGCAAACTTTCAGATTATATTTAATAGCTGATAACACCTCTGCCATTCAGAGGCACCTTGACAGGCTGGAGAAATGTGCTGATGGGAACCTCCTGAAGTTCAGCAACACAAAATGCAGAGCTCTGCACCAGGAGAGGAGCCGCCCTGAGCCCCAGCTCATGCTGGGGGAGAGAGCAGCCTTGCAGAGAAGGACTCACAGACAGACAGTAAGCTGAAAGTGAGCCAACAGCAAGCCTCTGCAGCAGAGGCAGCCAAGAGATCCCAGGCTGCACGGGGAAGAGCTGCCAGCACATGGAGGGAGGTGGTCCTCCCATTCTGCCCAGCACAGCCCAGTGCTGTGTCCAGTGCTGGGCCTCCCAGTACAAGGCAGGCATGGACATGTTGGCAGTAAGTCCAGTGAAGGATCATGGAGATCATTAAGGGGCTACAGATCTGTCCCATAAGGGAAGGCTGAGTGAGCTGGAAGTGCTTACCCTCAAGAGGAAAAACTTGGAGGGGAATCCCATCTATGATAAACACCTGATGGGAGGCAGAAAAGGAGTCAGTATGGAGTGAAAGGGTAAGAGATAGTGGACAAAAGTTGAAGAACATAAACATAAGCTTCTTTTGGTTTGGTTTTGTTGGGTTATTTTTACTATGAAGGTGATCCAACAGTGGAACATGTACCCAAAGAAGTTGGGAAGTCTCCATCCCCGGAGATACTCAAAACACAACCAAACAGGGTCTTGGGTAATCCACTTCTGCTGACCTAGCTTTGTACAGAGAAACGGGACAAGGCTGTCTCCAGAGGCACCAGCCACCTTCAGCAAGTCTGAGCAATGGGTAAAGACAAATGTTAGGGTCTCTATGGTCACTGATGACTTGTAAACAGTGCTTATGTAATCTCTGCTACTCTTAAAGAACATTATAAAACTTCTCGGCACATTACCCCTTTGCAGTAGGATCATTCTTTATCCTTCCAACAAAGAGCTACACACAAATGCAACCAGAACAGAACGTCTAACTTACACTGAGCTCTAACTCAGTGTTTGCACTCTGCCTCTTTTCTCCCACTTGGTTAATGCAGACTGGTCAAGTGCAGCCTGGGTTGCAGAAGCAGCAGCAAGGAGCACATCATTTGCATGCTGGTATACTGCCATCACTGCCTGCGACCACAGAATGCACATGTTTCTTTTAACACGAAAGAATGCTTCTGAGAGCATTTCAAATTCATTCACAGGGCCAAACTCCTTTCTTAGTTACTGAAAAATGGAGCAAGCTCACTGTGGTCAGGACATAATTTCAGGCTACTGTAATTACTCTACATGTGAACGTGTGCATGCACCCATCCCACACGCTGAGACTCAGTGCAAATATATCAGGACATGTATGTCCTGATAATGCAGTGCAAATTTCAGGACATGTATTTGTTCTTTCAGCATTGGCAAAGTTATAGGACTATCTCCTGTACTTCCAGACATGCTGGCTTCAGAGAGCTTGAAAACACAGGTTCTTCCCATACTTTTCCATTTGCCTTCTGATTTTTGCCTACAAAGCAAAACGTCTAAGTGGCAATTTCTGTGGTTAGCATGCAAGTCTTCAGTGCTTGTGGCTGATAAAGACAACTGTCACTCAACCAGAACACTTCAATCCACATCAAGTCTTTCCTTAGAGAGAACTAAGGTAAACACAGGTGTTTCAACTTACAGTTTCTGTGATGCCCACGTAATAAGTTCTTCAAAATCATGCCTGAGATCAAACTTGTTGTACACAGGAACACTCCCCCGAGGTCACACAGGAACAAGCTACAACTCCCCCTCCTGCATGAGTCATGCACCTCCTGCCACCTGCACTCACTGGTTTCAAACATCATGCAGAGCTTGTCTTTTCAACAGGAGCAGCTTCACCCTCCTCTCCTCCAAGCAAAGGGCATGAAGCCCTGCTCTGGTCCTCTTGACCAAAAGCATTCCAAGATCTACGACTGAAAGCCACTCCTTTGCTTCATTTAACCCAAGCTCTCCCCTCTCAGAGCACACCAAACTTCTCAGCTGTTTATCTCCAACCTACCTATGTTCAGTCTTTAAGAAGGCACTCTCTTCTCCACCAGACTAACACCACAAAACATGTTTGGCAGACTCCACTGGTTCTGAGACCACTGTCATGTCTCAGTACAATTTAAAAAGGAGAAGCAAGGTGTGAACATTTTGCAAAAGCACCATCATTTCTGTGCATGCTTTAACCAATCTGTCCTGGTTCAACCAGGTGGGGCAGGAGTTGAGGAGTTCTGTGTGCATCCTCCAGGTTTCACTGCAAGAGTTCCATTGGGGAGGGTGTTGATGTCAGCAGAGAACCTGGAAGAGAGGAAGCAGTTTGCACCCCAGATGTTAATCCTCACCCAGCCACTGCCAGACACTGAGACAGGCTGGGAACACAGGGCAGAAAACTCCAAATCTGGAGAAACAAATCACTTCTCAACTATGGCTGCAGCACAAAAATCACAGTGTAAAGAAACTCAAGTTTCCTTCTTTAATGACACTACATTGAAGGTACACCATGTCTTTTACTTACATCACTGAAATTATTTTAAAAACGGTGACTTTCCTTACAGCCCAATGTCACCTTCTCCACAACCATTAGACCATATGCTGCAAGGCTTCACTCATTCTTTCATCCATGGTACACCATGAAATCCTGGAAGTTTCTTTCTATTCTTTTCTTATTTCCTAAGGAAAATTTTTGAAACTGGTAGAAGCACAGTGTAAAATCCTACCATTTAACTATCAAGAAATTATATTGCTGCTATAGAAAACATTAATGAGCAGCCCTTGACAACACCATTGTCCTTGTTTGCAACAGGTTTTTCCACCAAGCACAGGAAGAGGATGAGAAGTCTGTCTTTTTCATTTTCATCTAAAAGCAATGGAAATAATCCATAGGATTTTTTAACTTGTTTTTTTTTCCCCTCAAACTGGTAGCAAAATAAATAAATAACCTCTTGAGGATGAGGACAGTTCATGGAAGCTTAAGCTCAAACACTTAAGATAAGGGTATAAACCTCCAAACTTGTTTCTGCTTTGAATTTGTTTTCAGGATTGCTGGAAGAAACTCTGTATTTCAGCATCAAGGTAAGCAAATTTAAGCCAAAGCTGCTGTCCTACATTGCCATATACAACCCAAATACACTACACTGACCTCTCCTTTACATCACTGCTGCTTTTACAGCTAGGTGGAAAGCTAGTTCAGGGAAATGAGCTTGAGAGAAACCAGTGTTATTTTAAAGAGGGTAGGGTTAAGTTTTCAGTTGGCTCAGCTCCCTGTCTGGCTGCATGAGAGGCAGGGATAACACAAGGCAGTAGGGAAAACAAGACTGCCTTCAACCAGCTCTAAGCTCCAAGTGAACCTGGTGAGCCAGCTGGAAGGTCAGGAGATGAAACCTGCTGTGCTCCCAAAGACCACTGCAGTGCTTGAGGGGGGTACAATGCAGATGTTTAAAACTAAAAAGCTGAGTGAAGAGTCAATGCTGAACAAGCAGGCAAAGCTAGAGAGCCCATTATAGGTTCTTGAAAAAGACACAGGCTGAAGTCTGGGAGAAGTGCAGGGCCCTGAGCTCAGGGACACACTTAACTTTATTAGCTGAGAATTATTCTGCTCCATTACTCTGGTTTGAGACTCCCTGACACTGCCTTGCACTGCCTAAAAATGAGTCCTTAACACCCAAATCTACTCCTCCCCAAGGCACGTGGCATGTTCACAGCAATGGTATTACTGCTGAGGGTGTACATATCTTCCCATACCACAAGCAGCCCCTGCTAAAACACATAAAACCAAGAGGTTGTAACTGAATTGCAAGCCAAACCTGCAAATTTAATTTTCCAAGTTCCCCAAAAGCCTCAGGCGTAGTTTTCAAAAAGAGAACTGCCAAAGTGGATCATAACTAGAGGACTGACTAGTGCTGCATCGCACCCTAAGAGAAATAAATAATATTAATCACATTAATACTCCTTAATAGGAATATCAGCAGCCCAGGAACGAGCAGAAGACAGGTAGCCTCGCCTGATACCTAGAAACCAGCACAGACTCAAAAACATAAGGTTTGAGTCTCCCTCCAAAACGTTTGGTAATCATTTATTCTGACAACTCCCTCTATTCCTAACCCCTAAGCAAACATCCAGCTCCTTTCTGAACCTTGTTGAATTCTTGGCCCCAGCAGCATCCTGTGGTTGACTGTTCCAGCATCTAATTGCAATTCCTAACTTCTGGAGCCGCCTGCCGCGCTCTGTCTCACTTAAACCCTGAGCCCACTCCACCCACGTGCAAGCAAAGAATGTTCCTGATAATCCTTGTGAACACATCTGCTTCAGAGCAGAGCACTGCCTCAATGCAGGTCTGCACCAGGACTCTGAAACCCATGTAGTAAACTGCCAGGAGCTGCAGGAATGCCAGAAGGAAACAGCCTACAGCAGAACTAATCCCTGCAGCAATATTTGGAAGAAGCACTTAATCACTCTGCTAGGCAAAAATAAATAATGCAAAGGCAGAAAACAGGGCAAGAATAAGAACAGCAAAATATTCGAGCAGTTCACAGCAAGGAGATGCTCTGGTTTCATTAGAGTGCACCTGAATTACAGACTGTGTTCTTGTAACACATCAGTCCCTCGAAAACACAGACCAAGTATGTCAGGCACATATACAGACTCATGTGGTATCATGTCCTCCCCACATCCTGCACATCAGGGAATCCAACTGTACTGGCCAGCTTCCAGAGTGAAATCATACAGTCTGCTATCAGCACTAGGAATTTGTATTTCCAGAAGATCCTGATGTCATAGCCTGAGAGCAATTATCAGTGAGGAATTATTGATTTCAATGTCAAGTTGTGCAATCACTTAACAGGGGGAGAAATAGAAGAAAACAACCAAGAATGAGCAGGCTATTCAATGTCTTTAAAAATAAAAAAGAATTTTAGAGAGTCTTTGGCCACAATTGCAGTCACAGACAAAAAAAATCTAATGTTATTCCACTAGGGATTTACTGTTGGGTCCAAATTTCTTACTGTAGTTTGTTGATAAAAATAAACAGTTCAGCTGAAATGGACACCATATATGCAGATGACAATATAAATGGCAGAAGTGTCATCTACTAGACCCATTTTACTCAGCAAATGCTGCAGTCAGATGTGGGAGCCATGACTTCATCTAAAGGTGTGGATGCACCCTGGAATTCTGAGCAGGAGCAGCACACGTGTGCCACGGGTGCCCGAACACACCTGCCAGGCTAATGCCAACGGGGAGCTAAGTCCTCTGTGAAACGTGATTCCCACCAAGAGAAAAACAAGGAGAGCTCTGTTATCACACCTGGAGACCACAGTTTCACGGCAGGTTAGGTGCCAGCATGTTCCAGCACATCACCCAAACAAGCTGGCACCAGCACAAAGCAAAGGGAAGGGACTGGGTCATCAAACAGCAACACTCAGCACCAGAGGAGCAAAGCCTTGGCATGAAGCTCCATCAGCTGCCTCCTGATGGTTCATCACTGTCACAAAGGGGCCCTGCATCCACCTCCTCTCTTGTACCAGCCCTGGCACTCGTCTGATGGAGCAATAGACCAAAGCAGCTTATTAATAAGGGTAGAAACCTGGCATAAAAGGAGTTCTCTGCCACGTTAGCAACACAAATCAGTGTCACAAAGGGTCAGATGAATGTCAGACTCAGTGAGGATGGAGGGACATGCCAAGGAGGAATGTGGGTGGCTGTATTCTCTTCCCTGGACAGGAGGGAGCTACTACATCAGCTCAAGCTACACTGCATACCCTGAGGAGCCAGAGTGCTCACTTTACCTTGGAGGGGACATCAGGCTCTCCACACAGTTGTGTACAGCATCATTTTAATGTTCTCTCATCTATCAGCACAGGCAAATGAACTCCATGAACCCCAGGTACAACCTGCACAGAAGCAGTGAACAGCAGTCCCCATGGTACCCAGCCCACTTTCCACACACAGGCAGAGGAATTTTGCTTTCTGCAAGCTTTCAGAGCAAATATCCCTTAAACCTGCAGTTCTTCGGTGATAGCCTCACTTTAATACAGGGTTATATGATGGCAAGGCAACAAATGTCATTTTGATATGAATCAAATGTTCTTTTAAGAAGGGAAAAAAAAGGGGGGGAAGGGGAAAAAAAAAGTGTGTTTCCTTAATTTACTTTTCTGTATCCTCCATGATGTGGTTAAAAAGCAAAACTAATGCATCATTTTGACCCCCTATTAAGAAATGATGAATCTAGAACATTTCTTAACTTATATTCCAGGCATCTTCTCTGTGCAGGAATTGATTCAGCCATGCACTGGGATAGCTGCTCACTCAGGTAACAGAGAGATTGTACTCACTTTGCAGAAATAGCTTCCTTTCAAAGACATCAGAAAACAAGTATGCAATGACTGTTTATTTGCATTTGAAACAGGGGACAGTGAAAATTAAACTCTGTGACAGTGTGTTTTTAACATTCACCGAAAAGGGACAGATAGTCACTGAACAAAAGACTGCAGTGGTTTAGGATGTTCTTAAAAGTAAAGTGCTTTTATTTTTAATTTAACTGTTCCCAGAAGCAGAGACAGCAAAGCACATCACAGGAGTCACCTTTATGTGTTTCACTGCAAGATGCCAACATCCAAAAAAAAAAAATTAAACAGAGATATGTCAAAGCTTTGTAAGTTATTCCACCTGAGGAACATGTTTCTCAATACACAACAGCTTCCTAACACAAACCTAAGGTTATTATCCCAAAGCACAGGAGTTAAGTACAGCCCACTTCACATAGTTTTTAAAAAATCCATTAGCTATAGCATCTCCTTGAGACAGCATCATTAACTATAGAACAAGAACATGCCTGAGGGCAAGCATATTTAGTATCATGCCAAACTCCTCGATGACACCTCAGAAGAGCAGAGCTTTCTGGGGCTACAGCAATTAATTGTCTTCTACATTGTAAGAACAAAAAAACCCAAATGAACAAACAAACAAAACAACAATTTTAAAAATCAATCAATCAAACTAACAATTTTTTTCCCTTTCCAGGTTTGGGCAGCATGCCAGGAAAGAAGAGATCCCCTCACTATATTTACAGTGTCACTTCACAAGAGAATGAGAAGGTAAGGCTAATCTGTACATTTCCCAACTGGGTAACCCGTATCTACATTCAGACAACAAATGCCTTTAAAATCTTACAGTCGTTGATGGAATCATTCTCCTGTGAGAGCTTTTCAGTGGAGGCACAACAGTGTCCTTCAGGACAAGAATACTGAGGTGACCTTCCTAGCTCAGCTCCAAACAAAAAGTTGCCACAATTAAACTTGAGGCCATTTAGAACATTAGGGCCTATTGTTAAGTGGCTCTGTCTTTTGTCCCATGGAGCATATAGTTAAAGAAGAATAAGACAAAAAAAAAAAGTTGGCATTGTCATTTGTCTTACAGCTTCCTAATGTGCAGAAGTCCTGATGAGCCATTTCTGCCTAATGGTAAATATTTATGAAAACCAAAAGTAGCTACTTTTTTGCTTTTCTACTATAGTCAGAAATCCCAGGTCTCATTTCAAAGTTTCACTGCTGAAACCTAAACCTAACTCAACAAAACCCAACAAGGCACCTAATCTGTTAAGAAGTCATCTGTCTTGACCCAAACTATCAGCAAAACTAAGGTTTTTAGGGCAGTAATGCAGCACATCTCCATTTCCTGACCTGTTTTACAAGAACAATACCTACACCACCACCTGTGAGGGAGCAGCTCAGATGAGGGCCTCCTCCAGCTGCAGCAGCCTTGGCTCTGAGTGTCCCTGGAACTCCAGGGAACTCCAAAAGGAGCAGCTGCTCCTTCACCAACACATATCTTAATGCAGTCTTATTTTAAGGATAAAGCTTTTCAGGTAGACAAGTCCTAAAATGTCACTGTGAGGAAAAAATACAAAGGAAGAACAACACACAAACACAGGATTCTTTCAGCTCTCTGGTCCTTACGGATTGAAAGAATGTTCATTCCTTTCATAAGAAAAAAACGATACACAAGAGTTGAAGTTTAGTATAAACATGAGATAAGATGCTATTTTAAGGTCATTTGTTACATTTCCTGTGGAAGAAATACAAAATTTTCTTTCAAGCTTAAAATTTCTTATCACTGTTTCATGACCAATATTTTGCCTGGAACAAGTCTAGCATGTTAAATGAATAAAATTAGTTACAAGGTACAGTAAACTCCAGACTTTGATAACTGAAACTCAATGGGGAAAAAAGGCATTTGTACACAACTCTGTGCAAGTGAGCACATCCCGGCTTAATTTCAAGAGAAAACATCCCACAGCTGAGAATCCAAAGTGGGATAGCAATAGCTTTTACCAAAGTTTAATTGAAACAAGTATTTAAGAACTCTCACTCCTTCCTGAACTTACAGATACAGCTCTAAATGGACAACAGAGTCATAGGTGCAATGAGTTTGTAATTGTGATTATCCTACTTTACCACTACACTGAGGGAGTAGAAATGGACTGACAGAGCAGCCAACATCAGTGTGTTAAGGTGTGTTACGACCTAGAACTTTGGATCAGGTTCTCTCCCTACTGCTCAACAGGGGGATCCCCTTTGCTCACCCCCTGTTACTGCTGCTTTTTTGGCTTGCTCCACCACAGTGTGGCACGAGGCACGCAGCTCTGTGGCTGGGGAGGGGGACACCAACCTGCCTCCCCTCAGCCGCTCTGCTCCTCTCCTGCACTGGGTGTCCCTGGCCAGCTGTTGGGACAGAGGAGGCTACAGGGGTGGCTTCTGTGGGAAGCTGCAGGAGCTCCCCCCATGTCCAGCAAAGCCAATGCCAAGGGGTTCCAGGAGGATGAGCCCGCCAGGGATGGCTGGAACACCTCTGCCATAACAGATTTATGGAGGAAAAAGGTTACTGGGCAGAAGCAACATCAGCCAGAGAAGAGCAGGGTGAGAACGTGAGTGGAACAGCCCTGCAGACCACCCAAGGGCAGTGAGGAAGGAGGAGCAGATTCCCCTGTGTCCCTGCAGCCCATGGAGGTCTGGGGGGATGCAGAGATCCACCTGCAGCTCCTGGAGGAGTCCACATTGGAGCAGGGGATGCCCAAAGGAGGCTGTGACCTCCTGGGAAATCTGTGCTGGGACCTGCAGACCGATGGAGAGAGGAGCCCACACTGGAGCAGGTTTGCTGGCAGGACCTGTGACCCTGTGGGGGACCCAGAGTGGAGCAGCCTGCTCCTGGGGGACTGCACCCCACGGGAGGGACCCCATGGTGGAGCATGGACTGGCCTCCAACATCTCCCTGAGCTGTGGCAGAACAAGGTGTGATGAACTGCCCATGACCCCCAATCCAGTCTCCCTGTGATGCTGGCAGGGAGGAGGTAGAACACAGGAAAAAGTGAGAGGTGAGGGGAGGTTATATTAATCATTATATGGTTCTGATTTTGATTGGTATTAAATTCAATTAATTTCCCCAGGCTGAGTCTGTTTTGCCTATGAGTGATCCCTCTCTGCCCTTAGCTCAGGAGCCTTTTGTTTTATCTCCTCTACCCTGTGCAGTTGAGGAGGGGAGAGATAGGGTGACTTTCGTGGGTGTCTGGCCTGCAGCCAGGGTCGAACCACCATATCAACCTACCCACTCCTGTCCTTCACAGGAAACAGTCCCAGCACGTCTGAAGAGCTGCTCCTGTCACAGACACTCTCCAGAAACTTCCCTATTGATGGGAAGAGTGAAACAAGCTTGGAGAGAGGGCATTAAAAGTAAATATTAGTGCTGAGTGAAAACAGGCAACAAATATACATCCTAGACTTGCTCATGGAAAATACCAATTTGTCAAATACTTAGGAGGAAAAGGCCCATTTCATTAAAATTTCAGGAAAAAAATGTCTAAGCATTCTCATATAAAGACTATTACTCTGAGGTTCAAAGACTTTTTACCATATATTTGAAAGACATTAGAAATAATTCCATTTTTCTATAAGCCATCCACAAGTACCAAGGTTGGAGCTGTTTTTTTGCCTGACATATAGAAGCTGAATATAGAGACTGAACAGCCTTTGGACACTGATAAACACCAGGCTAAACTCATTTCCCCTCCCTGCCTTCACCCCACTGAGGCATTGGCTCCATTTACACCTGCCATAGAATGAGCAATAATAGTAAAATAGACAACTTGCCTTTAATTTCAAGAAACAATCCCTTATCTATTCTTACACGACAAAAACATTAGGTGTACCCTGACATGTTTAATTTAGCACATTATCCATTCATTAGTCTAGCTCCACTCAATCACCTCATGCCTGAGCAATGCCTCTGCCTGAAAATACATACTAGAAAATCTCTTTTTATTTTTTTTAACCAAATATCAGCAACTCAAATCCCTTCATGCAGGGGTGCATTTGTGGCCCCATTTTGCAAAGGAAATATTTCAAAGGGGATGTAATCAGTGTGGTGGGCCACAGGAAGTGAAAAGCACTTGAGAATAAGTCGCATTAATTTTGCTCCTATATGCACAGAGGCTTCAGTCAAAGAGGCAAGAACCCACACACTCCCAAGTTACATTTAAGGCATGGTGGTACCAACCAGAAGCTGAGGAAATGACAGAGGAGAGAGATTTCTGTGGTTTTCAGCTGCATAGTAAGATTTATTTCATTTTATTTTCTGATATTCAAGGCTTGAACAATACAATAATACACTCTTATCTTGATTTCACTGTACCTTATTTTGATTAGCAAGACAAATAAGCCTAGCAATCTGGATAATAAAGATTTAGCACAGTGCAGAACTTGATCAGTCTTCTGAAAAACTTCAACAGCGTTAAATATTAGAAGTACTACAGGTTTTGTTTTCTTACTAAGCCCCTTCATTTAAGAAGATAAGGGAGTGGAAAAATCAAAAGTATCAAAATAGTTGGCATCAAAACACTTTCTAAACAAAAAGTTTATGAACAGCAATTTTTATCTTCTTCAACTCCAGTTCCTTCTAGATGGCAGCTTTCCAAAGTAAAGACCAATTCTGCTGGTTTTAGGGAAAAGAGCCCCAAGCCATTAGGTTTAGCCTGTTCTGCTCACCCTTGCTCTCAGAAAAACCACCAAACCAAACAGAGAATTAAAGAGCAGAATACAAAATATTTGTACAGAAGCCCCAAAGGTGCAAGTCCACCAGTCCAGCTGTCTCTGCTCCTGCCACAGCATCACCACCCAGTACTTCATAACCACCCTGCCCCACTTTCCTGAGGGGTAAATTGGTCATCAAAGCATCAGTGAATCCAAAGGGGGCATTCTGTGTGAATGCCAGAGCACCTCAATAAATCCTGCACATGTTATCTTCTCCTGCACTGAGTCCAGAAGCTAATTTTGGATATTTTGCCTTAGTCCTAAAGTACCAAACTGGGACAGCTGGCAAAGCTGATCTCAGCTGGAGCCCACCTGACCTCAGCCCACAGCCCCTGGGATTTCTCCCCACACCAGGCAAAGTGCCTGCTGGATCCCATGGTGAGCCAAATCAAGCTCCTTGCCTGCCACAAGTGCTTTTCCTTTTTTACTTCCCAGATAATTCCCTGGTTACACTGATCACCTTATCTTCTTTTCATCTTAAAATTTCATTTACACGGAGTAGAGATGAGTCATCTGAGACCACTGGTTAAATATTAATTGACTGGAGGTCGGAAAACAAACATCCTCAGTTTCTCACCTTTTCCCAAAACTCTACCAAATCTGTTAATATTTAACAATTTCTACCTTTTCTTTTGTGCTGTGTGCACTACCCTTATCTTTCCTGTTGCACATTGACCGTGATGGCACATCAGCACAGGCCATTTTTACCAACTCACTCATTTCACTGTATCTTTATGGAGTAACCACCCTTTTCCACATCAATCCTACTCCTGCAGTACAGCACTTCAGTATCTAACTCACTCCTGTTGCTTCACAGCACAGAAAACTGCTTTGTTTGTACTTGTATCTTAAATAGTTGATGCAATCAAAACTTTAACCTTTTTAGATGCTTCCTTCTGCAAGCTGAGGTGGTACAAAGGTTAACACATCACCACAATTTTCTTTGCACAGGCAAGAGCTATGACATGAAAAATAATTCTGCTCCTACCACAATTTGTCCCATTGCCTGGCATTAAAAGCTAGGCCAAGCCTTTACATTCCTCATCTAAATACACATGCAAACACTGACAACAAAACTGGATTCAGATAGTAACAAAAGGCATTTAAAATAAAGAAGTGAGTCTAAAACACCACTGTAACTTAATCATCACTTGTCATACTAGAGATCATTAGACAAAAGAAATCATTTGCATTCCAAGTGATTAATCTATAAATTCTTTCTGTCTTCCCTACCACAGAACATAATAAATCAGATGAATAACAGAGAGAATGTACTACAGTGGGGAATTTAAAACTATTGCAAAAAAAAAAGCAATTCAGTCACCACCCAAACTGACTCCAAATTTCAGTTCATACTAAAAAGTGGTGACATGTTCCCTGAAGGGGAGACAACCAAAATCAAGAGTAAGTATTCTCCCTTGATTTGTCCTATTTCTGCAAATGTATAAATGCAAAGTTGTACTTCCTTTTCAATCACCTGCATCTTGCTACTTTCACATCACAGAAAAATAAGATTTGTTCTCACGGGAGGCAAAGCAGTTTGCAGTACTTAAAAAGTTTCATTTCCAGTATCTCTTCCACTTCCTATTAAAGGTAAAGGTTCTGTTTAATCAGATGAAGTCAAGACTTCAGGGTTAAAAGGAGAAACAAGCCTCCCCTTTAGGTTCAGGCTTTGCTCAGGTGACAGAAAGCTTCCAAGACTCCTATTACAAAGAATGAGAAAGGATAAAATCCTGACCAACTTCTTCCCACCCTCCTCCTGAGCCAGCTGAGGCCAACTCTGAGCCATTCCCTGCAGAGAGATCAGCCAACACCAGGAGTGTCAGCAGTGCTTTTCCAGTGTTTGATACAGTATCAGAAAGAACACCTTAATTTTATTCAAAACTTGTGAAGCATCACCAGGATTAGCTCTTCCCAGAGCTCATCGACACCATCTTACTTTGACTAAGAACTAAAAGCAAAGAGTTACTCACTGAAACACTACCAGATGGAAATTATGATGCTTTTTGAAGTCTCTCGATGACTGTGATTTCTAATTCCCTGGTCCATAAGATCACACTTTCCAAGGAGCTCTTTGGAAACATCCCATTTACAGCACCACAACTGCAAGTGGTATCTGCAGATCCCAGGTCAGCTTCCAACTACACACAACAGTCACAGAGAAGGGGGAAGATGCACAGCAGAAAACCCACCACAATAAGGACACAGCAGAGTAAAAACACAGTAGGAAGAGACCATCACGTGTCTGACCAGCTAATATCTGCAAAAGAAAGGGATTCTTTAGGATAAAGGTTTTCCTTGGCACTACGCTTCTTGCTTTAACTTGAAACATGGCTTCCCATCCATGGTAGCTGGCACAAGAGCTTAGAACAAGTTTGCAGAAACGGTGAATTTTAAACAAGGAAACTCAGACTCCAGTACTTTTACACCAAAGTCTGAGTGCTGATGAGGCATGCCTTGCCAGGGATTTCACTCTGGACAGTGAGACCAGGGGGAGGAGAACCTGCACAAGTAATTTTGCATGGTGTCTCACTGAGTTTAGGCACACAGTAACGTTGTCTATGCCAGCATTTTAATTTTTTTTAAATGTTTATATGCAAATAATCTTAAGTTCCTGGTGTGCACCAACATCTTCTCAAGCACCAAAAGGTTTGGGCAGCATATAGTGAAGGACAATACTCTCCAGCTGATGTCCAGATGTTGTGGTACAGACCTCCCATTAATGCAGTGATGAAAAGAGAATCACATAAATCCCTTGCAAACTCAAAAGGCTTTTATTGGCATGATAGACTGGACACAAGATACCTTCATGACATTTCCAAGGCAAGAGAGATTAAGGTTCGAGACATTGCTCTTGCACACTCCCTCTCCTAAAAATAACTTGGGAATTAGCAAAGTACTGGATTTAGCTGAACAGACATATGTGATCAATACAAAGATTCTCCCAAACAAATGTCTTCATTTATGTGAGATTACCTGTACTCACACAAGAGGAAGGTGGGGTAAAAGCCTGGAATTTTAGGCTATCACTTAACACACACATTATTTCTTTCTTTCCCCTTATTATTATTTCTTTCCCCTTCTCACTTTGTGTCTCTCCCCTCACCCAGTTCATCCCATGTTCCTCACTCTTGCAGCAACGCTGGCTTGTAGGGCTGGTGATGAACTGGAAAGAAGATCTCATTGAACTGAACATTTTTAAGCTGAGCAGGAGAGAATGTTGAAATAATTTTCTAGACACATCAGTTCCCCAGCTCTATCCTCTATGCTGAATAAACATTTTTTTCTCAGCACAATGGGCCACCAGGGAAGAAATTACTATGCATCACTCTTGGCATGAGAACACCTCGTTCTTCAACACACCTATGATCAAACAGTGTTGTCAAGAAAAAACTATTAAACTCCATGTTACTGATGGTGTACTGAGATGAGGATCAAGAGCCATGGACAGCCTCTGAACCTCAAATTCTTTTACCTGAATGACTGCTGATCTGTATCTACATTTTCTTACCACACACACTCAGAAACCCACTAGTAACAACCGAAAGCAAGTGGCACCCAGTATTTCTAGTTTTCAAGATCATAAAGCCTTCTGAAAGGTTTTCAGCTGAAGACCACTGCACCATCTCCTCCTCAGAGACCCAGTAGTGTTTCAGCCTGTAGCTGCCTCTCAGTAAAAAGCTCTGTGTGGCTCAGCTCACAGGTCCAACAGGTACCAAACCCAGCGAGGTCAGTCACCAAGACCTTGCTCACTTGCTACCAGCGCAAGCAGAACACAAATGTTCGTGGAAAGAGCTTGCTGACAGAGCAGTTTCCAGCGTGCTGTTTCAGCAAGGTTTCCACCCCTTTTCAATCACATCTACTTCTTTTGTATTCCAGTGACACCCTGTGGCACTTACCTAGACTGCAGGCTTTCCAATCTCAGTATCTGTATTTTTAACCACAGGGGTAAGAAACAGCAGGTCAGAAAACAGAGAAAGGACATTGCAAGCCTGAGTTGAAGGACTGCTGGTGCACCTTCTTACTCCCAAGGCATGAAATGCATTTCTCCTGCTCAGCAGTTACCCACGAGCAGCCTGTGCTGCTGCCCCAGTATCCCACCTGCTGTTGCACCTTTCCCTTGGGTACATCACTGCCATGCTGATGTAACATGGTTAAAAGAATCTCATTTTAATGCCTGAGCTTCTCAGGTCTTTTACTGCAACACTGAATGGTGCTTCACACTGCAATATTTCTGTCTAGATTACTGGAGTGACTTCCAGGGGATATCCTAACAAACAAGTGCAGCATGGGATCATAAAGTCTCAGTTTTCACTGCATTAGAACAGACTCACCCACCTTTTCAAGAGTGTCATTTCTATATGCATCAGCAAATAATAAAAAAAAAAACCACCCACATAAGTGTATTCAAACAGCAGCCTAGTATTTTTACTGTTTGTCCTTAACCTCATTAAAAAACCTCTCATAAATAGCAAGTGCACTTTATTTTGTCCTTCAGCTCTTTACCATGTGAAGAAACATACTCATAGTGGATCTTTAATACAACAGGCAGGCAGGAGATACAGCACATTTTGCATTTAATGAATACATCAAGGGGCAGCCTGGGCATACTGTGTCTTCTCCAAAATTACGTACGTAATTACCTATAAATTACACACATAATTATAATATTATAAATATTTTGAAACATGAGAGAAGTAGACATGTGCAACACAGGTAAAAGCACCCATGTAAACAATCACACACATACACACAGGAAAACCTCAAACAAAACCTCCACAAGCACCCAAGATACCAGTTCACATACTGACAGTGCTCACATCACTGCAGTGCCATTTTCAGAACTTCTCAAGAGGCTTAAGATTGCTGAAAGATAAGAGTTTCCACCATAAAAAACATCTCCCACACTGCATTACATTATTCCAAGGATGACCACAGGCTGAGTATTGTCTCAGCAGCTGCCACCAAAGGCTGCCTGAAGCTCTATAGCCCAGTCTGCATGAACAAGGAATCAACAAGAGTAAGGTTTCTCAAAGAGAAGGGAGTGAGAGAGAGTGAAGGGAGAAGTGTGAATCCTCATTTTCAGTCCTTTCCTCTGAGCAACAAACGCTCTCTAGCCTGTAGTTATTTAACACAGAGTGCATAACAGACAGGTGAGCACAAAACCCCTAAGGAAGTTCCCATCTTTTGAACAACCAAGGCTCTTGTGGATCTAGTTTAAGGGTGGGAGAGAGAATCAGTTCTAACAATGCTACTGGACAATTTTCCACACAGGCTCCAGAATCTGTTCCCTACTGTTAAACTTCAAACATCAACCTTAGCACTCTACCATACAAATTTAAACTATACAGAAATGCACACTGTTTTGGAACAAAAATCTTCAGTCAGTTGGAACTGACAGGGGCTTTGCCTTCCATGTCAGCAAAGTCACAATTTCACCCTGAACATCCATTACTGCTACAAATTATTGCTTTAGAGCATGCACATCTCCTCCTGTCCACTGTCCTTGACTAATTTACCCCTTCTGTGACCACTGCCTCAGGATGAGGGAGGCTCCTGAGCTGAATTACACAGCACACTGGCAGAGTGGTGCCTGTGCACAGCTACAACAGGGAGCAATTCCACTTCCCACTGACATTACTACTCACCACTTTGTTACTACTGCAAACCGAAAACAAGGATGTCCAGGAGATCATCTGCATCTCAGGATTGAATATGCAATCTGCAATTGCACATCTTCTGGTTTATTCATGCAAGGGTGTCAACCAGCCAAGCATACCATGGCCAGCCCCACATGGAAAATAGAGGGAATATTCAGTATGTCAGACCTCACTGTTTAAGCCAAATGAACCACAAAATTCCTATTTTCCCTTTTCTTAAGATGCCCTAAGAAAGGAATAGAGGCATATCAAATTTGATTCTAAACTTCAAGGTTTCACAACAATGAGCTTGCTGACCTGTGCTTTATTGGTCAGCTGTTGATCTCATCTTACACAATTATCCAGAGAGAACATGGTTAAAGCTGAGCTCCCACCACACTGCTTGGATAACAAGGCTTAGGGCTGGAGCAGACCTGCTTTTTCCCTTGTACCTTAATACCCTTTTCATTTTTATACAATTTTAGTAAGTCAAACACTAATTAGAAAAGGGGGGTATTATTTACACTTATGACTTTCTGGAATCTGCTCTTTATTCTGCTGATAGTGTTTGGGCAGAAAAGGATGACAAGAGTAGAGTTTTTGAATTATGTGATGTTACAAAAAGTGCAGTTAACTGCAGACAGACAGTACATACAGAAAAATCCTCTCATCCTTTACCTCTGCCATAGTCACTTGACTGAACCAGCACCCACAGGGAAAATAAAAATCAATAATTAGAGTGCAATAATTTACACCCTGATGGGTAAGCATAGTATTTCTCAATAAACTAACTGGCCCCAAACCAAATAACCTTCTGGATTTGGATAAACTTCTTCATTCCTACAAAGCCTAATATCAAACAGAAACCTTCAATTTTCAAAAGTGATGCAATGCAACGCTGCTGCTGGTCCAGCAGAAAGACACAAACATTCCAAAACCAGTCAAGAGAAAGAACATTAACAGAGGGGTGATGCAGCATCACATGAAGCAACCTACACAATGACAGCTGGTTTATTCAGTAAAGACAGGAATGTACAGTACAGATGTACAGGGCATAAATATATCTCCTAGTACAGGGCAAAAATGTATCTCCTAGACATGTTTCTAACAGGAACATTTCATTGTATGCTATTTTCATTGCTAGAAAACATCACGTTCAACAGATGGATATCCATCAGCAAAAGATGCCAACAGACACATTAAAAAGTGAGAAATTTAACTGGCCCTTCAGTCAAAGACTCAGTCAAGTCTTAACTTATGAACAAGGCAGTAACACTGAATAAAAGTACACAAATGTGAAGGAGAGAGAGAAAAGAGAAAGAATTCTATCCAGATTTTGATGCCTAAAATCCTTGAGGACAAAAAAGAGTTCTCCACATGCTCTCCCATTTCATGCTTATCCTTGTCTGGAAAGATTCACCACCTACACTCCAGCAGAACACACTAGCTCCTCTGCCTAATCAGTCAGATGCATGTGGTTTCCAGTCTCCTCTCAGCATAAAGAGATTACACATTCTGTAAGCATTTATAATTACACTTGGATATTTTGGACATTTATAAGCAGTTATTTGCCTTTCACCTCAGCCTGTTAATAGTGATTTCAAGGTCCACTGGCCAGCATGCAGATAATCCTCATTAAAGTGTGTGGCAAATTGATAAACCAGGACACAATTAACTCCCTCCCTCGTGGTATTTTTGCTCAGCACATCTTCTAAGGTATCCCAAGGGCAGCTGCACCCCAAGGGTGCACTGCCAGCTGAAGAGCTCTGCCACACAGGCTCTGTGAAGGTAAAGGAAGAAGGATCTGCAGGTGACTTGAGATGACCACCAAAGCTTATTCCCATGCAGCAAGATGGTGGGGAGGAGCAGTATGTGTCTGAGGAGAGCCAGGTAAGAGTCACAGCTCCTGGGTTCAGTAGAAACTGGAGCTCCAAGGTCCTCAGCCAGGGAAAAGGCCAGGCTAATCCCCCAGGCAGACAAGCTTACACTCATTCTGTTCATCAGCCAACACACAAACTACACCAAGGGGTGTAGAACAACTGGCAAAGTGGAAAGGAAAGGTACAAAGGTGGAGAAGTCAGTATCTGCAGTCCCTAATGCTCTTCCTACAGGAGTTGAGCATGTTGTTTGGGTAGTGCCTAAGCACAGACTCAAATCCTCTCACAGAGAAAACAAACAGCCAACAAACAACTGAGGAATACATGGAAGACATTATCCACTCCTTCAGCTGTCCTTTGAAAGGAAAGCTCCTTTCCTCAAAACTGAAGCATCTTCTGGATTCTGATTTCAGGAGCTACTTTCAAGTCATGAATTCAAAATGGAATGACAGATCTCTACAATGCAGAATGTTGCTCTACAAGCTAAAAAAAAACAAAACTACCACCACCACAACAACAAAAAAACCCTCCACTAACAAACAAAATAACAATTTAAAAATTCAAACTCACTAGGCAGATGTACTCACATTCTTGGTACTTCTTCCCACCCAACATGCACATTTTGTTGTAAGCACTAGGAATGGGGTCCATCCGACAAACTTGGATGTTTTGAATTCTAGTAGAGGCCTGTACTTCAGCAGTTGCAAGCAGCAGATCCTCCTTGTCAGGCACAGGGAGAGAATTATACAATTCTCTACATGTGTGGAGAATTACAGGAATAAAGTTCAGTGACGTGCTATTAGGTAAATTCCCTACACTAGTCAGGATTCTCAGGTGGTCACAATAACACCAGGCTGACCTGAAGAACCATGAAATGAGATCAGAGAGCAAACTGATCACAAAATCCTATGGGAACAGGAGGAGGCACAGTCTGTAAAGAAGTTGCTGCTGCTGTTTCTTCCCCCAAAAAGCTCCAGAGACAAATAAAGCTTGTAAGAAAGTGAGATATTTTTTGCCTCTGCCTGCAATGAAGGAGCAAGGACAAAGATTTTAAACCAAAGAGGGTAGGTTTAGATTGGACATAAGGAAGACAATTTTTTTTTATGATGAGGCAGGCAAGACACTGGAACAGGCTGTTCAGATCACAAGAAGTCTTCAAGGTCAAGCTGGACAGAGCTTTGAGCAACCTCACAGCACATTTCCAGTACCTGCAGAGCACCTACAAGAAAGATGGAGAGGGACTTTTTACAAGGGCTCACAGCTGTAAATCTGAGGTGCAATTCTCCCTGTAGAAGTCAAAGGAAAGCATGAAAGATGTAATGGACAGGACTCTGGCATTTTCTTCCAAGTGAATGTGCACAACTGTAAAGATTTCCAGGTTCACTGATCACAACCTCACCTCAGTATGGCTAGGAGGAACAAGGGCATTTATTTTTCAAGAACATGCAGTGTTTATATGACCATGTACTTTGCCAGTCCATTTATTTAATGATTATTCTCCTTTTGAAACTTAAAAGGAAAATAAAATCCCTTGGCTTTGCTTAGGCAAGGAGAAAGTGAATAAAACAATGAAGTCCACAGGGACTGTAAGTCCACCTGCAAGCTGGCAGATCACAAGACACAAGTTTTCAGAATGAGCTCCTAAAGTATCTTGAAACTTAGTAAACCTTTCCAGAAACAAAATCTTGCATGGGAAGAATACAGATAAGAGACCAGAACAGAACACTTTCTCAAGTGGGCCTGTGGCAGATCTGCCATCTCTCAAGACTCAACTCACTCAACAGGCCCACACTGCTTTCTGTAGTGAACACAAGTATCATAGTCTGGTTGTTCAAGTAATAACAAGTCCTTGAGAGTGAAAAAGGTGTTCACAAAAGTGATTTCAGCATGCAAAACTCTTGAGCAGTCACCAGATGTCACCACATCTCAAGAGACTGGTAGAGAAGCAGCAGGCCAAGTGACAAAAACAGAAGAGAATGTTTCTATCATACATCCACAGCTTCAGGTCCAAAGTAAGTCCAGAAAAAGCAACTCAGTCACCAAGACAACTTAAAGTGTGCACATTTAGGAGCTGAAGGACCTGGACTGGTCATCTAAGGCAGTGCCTTCCAACCTTTCCATCTGAACCACATGGCTGCTGCTCTATCTTCTTTCTCACTTCCCACCTCAAGCCCTGGACCCTTGAGACTCACAGGAGCAGCATCTCTGGAAGTGATCACCAGTCACACTCCCCAGGACTTCCCTCCACAGCTCTTGTGCAAGCCAGGTTTGCTTAGGAGTTTTAGGCTGTGTGGAACTGAAACTATCATCACACTCTTGCCCACACACAACAACTTTGGTGCCAGATGTTGTAGCGTCTTCTACATTTTTTCTTTCATATTAAAACTTCCTCGTTTCTTTGAGGGACTTGGATTCCAGCATTTACATTTCAAGCTGTCACTAGCATGACCCTCGTTCTGCCTTACATACAAAGCAGAACGAAGCATTTGCTTCACAGGCAAAGTGTGTTCTGCTTTTTTTTAAGGCCTCCTTTTTTTAAAGACCTTTCTGCCCCTTCTGCAGGAAACAACAGTCAGTGCCATGTACATCCAGAACTTGCTCATAAAACAAAATGCTCAATAAAATGTTAAATGTCTGGCCCAATAGGCTGTCATAATGTCTACAAGTTCTAGTCATGTTCCAGGACTTTCATGCATACACAAACAGACAAAAAGTAAATACTTTCTGTCGTAAATACTTTTTAGTCATGGTGTGATGCTACCTCCAGTGATGTCTTTTCAGATACTAAGGCCACCTGCACTCTCCTCAAAAAGAGACAGCAAGAAGACAGGCCACAAAGCACACAAACAGTTTTCCTTAAACCGCAGGCTTGACAACTTTGAAATCTTCACTTCCCTTTGAACAGAAGAAACAAAGAATGAGGGCAAGGGATGAAAGAAAAAGAAAAAAGAGTGGGGGGAAAAGAAACAAAGAAAAGTCTCAGCCCATCTACCCCACAGCAAAAAAACAAGAATAAAATCTGCTCTGTGCTGGAAACGCCTACGAGGTACCTTGATTTCAAGCAGCTGAACACACACACAGGTAGCTATGACCCCAAGAGTGACACACAACTGTTTTTAAAAGACCAGAGCAGAACAGGAGACTGTCATCTATTATATATTAGAATATAACAGCATCTGTCATCAACCAGTGGTACAGGACAAATTGGTATGCTTGGAGCTGTCGTGTCTTCACAGTGGATGGTTCCATTGCAGAGAACATTACCAGCACACCTCCTAACCAGTTCACCCTCTGTTTAGAAGGCTGGGATTAATTATGGCACAACAAAAGAGAGAAAGGTTAAAAACGAGAAGGGAAGTGAAAAACAGGAACAGAAATATGAACTTCAGTAGAAACCTCAGGATACACAAACTCCATTAGGTATATAAAAAAGACGGCATTTAAAAACAGAAGAAGAACAATCACTTACCTTTCAAAAGGGGCTGGAAAGTCGGAATTTCCTGCAGTTTTATGACATCTGGATCATTGCTGACATTCCGTGAGGATTGTGTTCCTGGGGCTACGACCACAATGTCGTCCATTTTTGCTCGTTGCTTGGCTGGCAACGGAGATGCTGGATAAGGGAGGGAGAAGGAACAATCAAATTTAAAAGCAGATTCCACCAGAATCCAACGCTACGCGAATATTGCTCTATTTAACATTGCACAGGTACGCTTTTTATAGCACACTGTCGAGATCACTGACGGGCTCTAAGCTCCTTTCCCTCTCCGCACCGGGGAACAGCTGATTCCGGAACACCTGCACCACTGCCGGCCGCTCGCTCCCGCCGGGCTCCGCTGCCCCGGCCCGGGCGGTGCCCCCGCGCCGTCACAGGAAGGGCCGGGCCGCGCCGCCGCTGCCTCCCGGAGAAACAGCCCTTCCCTTCTCCACAGCCCTTCCCTTCTCCACAGCCGCTGTCCCTCCCAAGGAAACAGCCGTGCCCTTCTCCACGGCCGCCGTGCCGGCACAGCCCCGCTCCCCGGGGCACAGCCCCGCGCCCTCGCTCCCCGCCAGGCACCGACCTGCGGCGCCGGGTTCGCCCGAGCGGCTCTCGGCCTCGGCGCTGTGCTCCGCGCCCATGGCGCTGCCTCCGTCCCCCGCCCGCCGCAGCGCGGGGGCCGCGGCCGCCCACGGGGTTCCGGCTGCGCCGGGTCACGGCGGCTCCGCCCGGCGGGCGGGGCCCCGCTCGGGGCCGCGGGGCGCTGGGGCTGCGGGGCCGGGGCCGCTCGGCTCTGCCCCCCGGAGCCGCCACGGGGCCTCGGGCCGCGGCAGAGCGGCGGCGATCTGTGTGGCCAGGAAAGGTGCTCCTCCTCCCTGCTTGGCCCTAATGGGGCCAATATCTGTAGTGCTGTGTTCCTTCCTGTGCTTTTCGGTGTTGACGGATAAGTTACATTTCTTTAAAAAGCAGCCTATGACCGAATATCCTGAGTCGGGAGGGACCCACAGGGATCACTGAGTCCAACCCCTGGCCCTGCACAGACACCCCTCAATCCCACCCTGTGCATCCCTGAGAGCGTTGTCCAAACGCTCCCGGAGCTCTGGCAGCCTTGGGGCCGTGACCATTCCCTGGGGAGCCTGGGCAGTGCCCCACACCCTCTGGGGAAGAACCTTTCCCTGAGATCCAACCTGACCTTCCTGTGACACAGCTCCAGCCGCTCCCTCGGGTCTGTCCCTGGTCCCAGAGAGCAGAGCTCAGGGCTGCCCCTCCTCTTCCCCTCAGGAGAAGCTGCGACTGCGATGTCTCCCCTCAGTCTCCTCCAGCTGAACGCACCGAGTGTCCTCAGCTGCTCCTCACACGGCTTCCCCTCAAGGCCCTTCACCATCCTCGTGCCCTGCTTTGGACACTCTCTGATAGATTAATGTCTCCCTGATCTTGTGGCACCCCAAACTTCACCCAATATTCCAGGAGAGGCTGTCCCAGGCTACAGCAAAGCAGGGCAATCTCCTCCCTGGCCAGGCCAGGAATGCTCAGTAATGTGTGCTGAAATCAGCTCCAAGTGAGAAAAGGTAATTCTGGTAGGGGGGATCTCCAACCACTGACCCACAGGCCACCAACCCAAGAAAATCCTTGACCCAAAAGAAGAGACAAACTGAGCATGTGGACTAATTACGAGTGAATCATTAACCAATAGAACATAGACTACTAATTAATAAGAGAACTACATAACTGCTAACCAATGAACACTAATTCCTTTGTTTACCAAAATGTATAAATAGTCAGAAGTTTAAATAAAACTAAATAAACGCCAACACCCAGCAGTATTGACAAAGGGGGACTGACTGGGCATGAAGAACAAGACAGCCACCCACGCCTTGGCATCTAAACATTACAATATAGAAACTAACCTGCCCTTTGGATCTCTTCAGGTAATGCACATCTCTAAAGAGAAAATGGATTTTATTTACCTTTTATTTACTAAATAAAAGGTCTCTTTCCTGAAAAGTAAGGAATCTTTCTTATAATCCTTTTATTCTTTCCACTCCTTTGGTCTGCTTTTAATCCTAAACACTACCCCAAAACAGCAAGAAAAAAATTAAAAAGAGGAAATGAAAAAATTCCAAGCAAAAAACATTACTTAAGCAAGGAATTGCAGTGAGACAGCTGAAGGAAGAATGGCCAAGACACCAGTCAGGGTCCCAGTTACAGCTCTCATTCCACAAACATCTTGTGCTTGGCTGTGATTTGAACAGGATTATTCAGGTTGCAAGGAGTCTTTTACACACACACATGGAAATGTGTCCAAATTAGTCTAGGACATATCAATTGCTTTCATTACAGCTTCCAAAAGCAGGTCTCAGGTGGAGTAAAAGTACGACTGTGGGTAAAACCCTATCAGCTTTCCAAGAAACCAGGAGCTTCTTCATTAGGTGGTTTTGCCTTTGTGTCTGATGCTCGAGAAGAGCCCTTGGGGCCGGCGAGAGGCTGGAGGAGCGGGAATACCCTCGCAGCCCCGCTGGGCAGGCAGGAGGAGGAGGGCGGGAGGAAGGCAGGAGAAGGGCAGGAAGGGGCAAGCAAGGGAGAAGGAGGGCAGGCAGGAGAAAAGGCAGGAAGGGGACAAGAGAATGGCGGGCAGTGAGAAGGAAGGGAGGAGGAGGAGGGCAGGCAGGTAGGTAAGCAGGAAGCCCAGGAGGAGGAGGAGGAGGGCAGGTAGGTAGGAGGAGGGCAGGTAGATAGGCAAGCAGGAAGCCCAGGAGGAGGAGGAGGAGGGCAGGCAGGCAGGAGGAGGCAGGTAGGTAGGAGGAGGGCAGGTAGGTAGGTAAGCAGGAA
Organism: Prinia subflava; assembly: GCF_021018805.1. Classification (NCBI taxonomy): domain Eukaryota; kingdom Metazoa; phylum Chordata; class Aves; order Passeriformes; family Cisticolidae; genus Prinia; species Prinia subflava. The sequence continues at coordinate 7,831,902 of NC_086250.1, read as the reverse complement.
GCCCAGGAGGAGGAGGGCAGGCAGGCAGGAGGAGGGCAGCAGGCGTCCCGGGCCCGCCTCCCACGGCCCCTCCTCCCGGACGTGCCGGGACAGCCGCGGTTCTCCCGAGCCGCCGTCCCGAGCCCGGCCAGGCTCCGCCGCCGCCTTCCCGACCCCCCTCTGCAGGCGGGGGTCGCTCGCAGGTGCCCCAGGAAGGCGCGGCCGCCCCGGGAGCAGCGGAGAGCCCTGGGCGCGGCTCCTGCCGCTGGCCGCGAACCCCGGCCGTGCCGGAGGAGCCCCGCGGGGACCGGCCCCGGTCACCATGTCCCGCGGGGGCAGCCGCTGGCCGGTTCGCCTGCTGGTGATCACCTGCGTGATGGCCGGGCCGGCGCTGAGCCAGGAGTGTTCCGCGGAGAAGATGGAGAATTCCATCATCGATATAGACCTGTCGCTGCCCCGCGGCGTCCGGGGCGCGGAGCCGCTGCGCGTCCCCAGCGCGGGTGCGTGTGTCCGCGCCTGCTGCTCGGGGCACCGGCTCGCAGGTAACCTCGGCCTCCTTCTCCGCCGCTGCCCGGGACAATAATGCTGGAGTTTGGGCTCTCGGGGTGGTCAGCTCCTGGCGTTCTCCGTATTCAGCGCGGAATTTACCCTCGAATTCGGGCTGCGCTTGGTTCCAGCTTGCGGCCGCTACCTTCTTTTGCCAGTAGAGATTAGATCTTAACGCAAGACCCCGTCGGGTTCAGGAAAATAGTTGCATCACAGAAACAGCGTTAGTTTTAGGTGTTAAAACCTCCCAAATCCCGAACCCCGAAGGGGCATAAGCTGTATTTACTAGGTGCACTAAAAGAAGGTGACATTTTGCACTGTATTTAATTTTAGCCCAGAATGAGAATGCTCACCCTCCTCTGAGACAGCTGGTTTGAATCAAGCTCTTGGAGCAGTAGGAGGTAGAGCAGCAAGTGGAAATGACAGTGGTGAAGGTGATCCCCCAAAGCAGCAACTAGCCAAGGGATTCCTGGGATGAAATAAGGAAAACTGTCTAAATCATTTTCTTCCCTGTGAGTATGTCGAGGAGGCTTTCAGATTTATCAGGATTTGCAAGCAAGGAATTGTGGTATAGTGGTGCCAATGTGGTATGGGTGAGGGGAGGATGAGAGATAATGAGATGAGAGCGGTTCCGAGCGGTGCCGAGCTGTTCCAGGCTGTTCCAGGCTATTCTGAGCTGCGGTTCCGAGCTGCAGTTCCAAGCTGTTCTGAGCTGAGGTTCTGAGCTGCGGTTCTGAGCTGCGGTTCCGAGCTGCGGTTCCGAGCTGGGGTTCTGGGCTGTTCCGGGCCATTCCGAGCTGCGGTTCCGAGCGGTTCGGTTTCGAGCAGTTCTGAGCGGTTCTGAGCTGTTCCGAGCTGTTAATTTCCCCAACTGCATTTGTACAGGAAAAGGAAGGTGTGACCTTTCATATTTTGGCCCTGGGCCATTCTTCCGCAGTCCTTGGTTGTTTTTCCTGTAGGAATGTTATGTGTTAGTAGTTTTCCTCTTACTCACATGAGCAAAAGTTAACAAACTAGATCTCATTACCATGCTGCTATAAAAGTTCTTATTGCTGAAACTGGTATTTACTTTGTTTTGCAGGAGACAAGAAGTGTAATTTGATTATTTTTTATGCTGCAAGAACAAGTACACGTCCAAACTGCTACTTGTTTTACTGTCCTAGCACTGAGGCTTGTCCAATGAAACCTGCAACAGGACTTGTGAGCTACAAGATAACTACAGGTAAATAATAGTGGGAGCCATCAGTCCCCACACAGATGACTTTCGCACCTGTGAACTTTCAGGAGTGAGCAGGAACTGTTTAGAGATCTTATTTTTAGTAAAGTATTCTAAACCAAGCACTATGATTTGCAAATACTGCTCTTTTTTTGTTGTGGAAGATGAATGGGCAGGTGTGTGGTGAGCTCCTTTGTGAGCCCAGCTTCCCACTTGGAATAATGTCCCAACCCTTATAATATTCCTTCACATTAGATTCAGAAATCCTCATCATTTATCCTTGCTTAAGACAAAAAGAAGCTGCTTTCATCTAGATATAGTGAAGAAGGAGAATTTTCTGTACATAACGCTGAAAAGTATAATGAAAACCAATGGAAATACCATGCCCTTGTAGCCAGCTGTGGATTTAAAGGACCCATGCTACACTGATGAATAATTAACAATAATAATAAATAATCATTATTTTCTGCTTTCAGTTAGGGAACCTGAAGTGCAGAAGCAAACTTTCTAAACTCAGAGCTTTATGGCATGTGGGCTGCACACTCAGGAATTTCTTGCTCTCTGTGATATATTTAACAGCAAGGCCTATTTGCTGATTGACACTGCCTTGCACCAGACCTGTTTGAACAGCTCAGATAAGAAACTGATAATTAGACTGTCCTGCCAAAGTGGTTTCTGTATGGCTGCTTGAGAGACAGAACTTTTGCTGAAAAGGAGAACTTTTCCAAGAGGAACTTGTATGATCTATAGAAAGATTACTCATGTAATGTTAACAAGTATTTTTGTATAAGCATGATCACACAGGAAGTGTGCAAAAGCAATGTGCAAAAAATGAACTGCCTTTCTGTAAAGTTATTACTATAATTACACTTTCCTCCAGCTCTTTCTCCCCTAGAAGATCAGGGTTTCAAACAAAGAAACAAGAAATGCAGTCATGCTTTTGTTCAGCATGTAGTGCAATGCTGAGTGAACAACTTGATTGCATTTAACACTTCTTTTTCATTTTGGATATTTGATCTTCTGTGAACATTTAATTGTGGAAAGATTATGCTAGCTTGTTTAATGCTCCTGGTAAGTTTTCAAAGGTAGCACCTGAGTAGCGTCAGTAGCAATAAATGTTTCAAACTTTGTTCTTTCATATGAGAATCTGTATGTGGTTACATTGAAAACCAAGCTAAAAGGGGAAAAGATACTTCTTTAATTATTTATTTCAATTCCAGTGCAGTTAACAAACCTTTTTATTTCAATATTAAAAAGAGATGAGTGAGAGTCAGAACTAATTGAAAGCATGTTTGCTTTTAAATGTTCTGTGCAGGAGGTGAATGGTTATCGTAAATATTTTTTTTCTATATTTTTATAAATATAATTATAAACTTATATATAATATGAATTGACAATTAGCCTGTCTTTTTAAGAGCTCATGCTCAGCCAAATACTTTCTATAATACCTGTAAATCAGGTAAATACTGTAGAAGAAATACTGTTAAATCAGATAGCTTTTAAGATTATTATTTGTATGGTATTTCTGCACAGAACACTGTTATGTGACTAGGCTTGAGGCTGACAGCTTTTATGACATGGAATTGAAATGTCACTCTGCATTTTAAAGAAAGCGAGTTTCATTAGTCATTATCTCTTTGAGCCCCCTTACATAAATGTTTCTAAGCAATACAAATAGAAAGTGCCTACATTAGTCAAAATAGATTTAATAATTAAATACCACTATTTCTGTTTCCAGACATCCATGGCTCAGAGGATAAATCCATCAAAACCGAGAACTTTTCTTCAGATGAGTATTCTTTGCCTTCGGATGCTGGACCCTTTATTTCTCCCAGTCAGAATCCCCATCAGAATCACACTGCCAGTGTGCAGCAATCTGTCTTTCATCAGGCAGCTGAACTCCTCAACCACATAGGCAAGCATTTGGACAACATGGAACTTCATACAGCTTTTCCTGAATCTCAAAGAGCAAAAGAGTCTGAGAGTTTAGACCCGCTCTCAAGGCAGAAGGTCACTCCTGTGCCACCAAACCTGCCTTCTGCTGTTCCAGCTGGAAACCCCACTGCTGCATCCCCCACCACTGTTCAGGCAGGCGCTCCTGCCTCCAGCAGTGCTTCTCTTGCTCCTCTGCTCACAAGTACAGCCCAGCTGGAGCCTCTTACAGCCCTTCTGCATCCTGGTGCTGCTAAACCAAACACCACCCGCCCCACCACAGCTGTCTCTGCCCCTGCTGTCCCTGCCACCGGCATCACTGTTACTCCTCTTCTTTCCAAGCCCACAAATTCTGCTTCTACTTCTACAACCAGGCAGGTGACCACAAATTCCAGATCTGTTACCACCCCATCAGGGCTAAGGACTCCAGCCAAGGCTCCTGAGCCAACAGTTGTCTTTTCCAATGATACCAGCCATGTGACCCTCCTCTCTTTTCCAGGTTCCATTCTGTCCAGTGATTCCCCTGCATCTTCCCAAAATGACCTTCTGGGTTATGACCCATCTGACTCAGAAAGCTCCCTGTCAGAAGGTGTTCTGAGAGGGAAGAGTGTCTTTCAGCTGGGAGAAAAAAGCAGCCTCATAGCAGCTTTGTTTTTTGGGGTGATATTCTTGTTGCTAGTTATTGTGCTGACATTGAAGAAAATACATGAATCTCTTCAGAAGAAGCATTACACCAGGCTGGATTACTTGATCAATGGAATGTATGCTGATGTCTGACTGGGAGAGGGAATAAAATTTTGAGGGGCATCTCTCACTTTTGAGAGGAGAACTCTGAAATGGAACAGTAGATATTGAAATCTCAGAAGAGAATGGATTCCTTTTTTTGGGCTCTAATGGGAAAGCAGGAGACAGGAGATGGGTTGGTGGGGGGAAGGCATGATCTGTCTGTGCTGAACTATAATGTCTGTCATTTTTGATTTATTACTAAATCCTGAGAGTAAACATTTAAATCCAAGTTAAGCTAAGAAGGTCTTATATTTAAGGAGAAAAAGCATTTCATGAGCTTAATCTGTGCTGTGACAAGATTAGTGAAATTGAAGTACACCTAATAAATTCAGTACCTGTGCAACTCGTGGGTGTTTTCAGTGCTATTTGCACCAAATGCCAGGGTTACACGATTGCCTGGCAATCCTATTTACCCTATTTGTAGCTTTAAAGGAATACTTAATAATAGAGCTTTGCATCCAAATGGTTTTAGGTGCAAACAGGAAAAAAATGTATTACATGTGGCATAATTTAATTTTCCTTATCTAAATACAGTTTATGGTTATATACATATCTTTAAAGTTTTTCTTCTGCATACATCCACAGGTATCTTTAAAACGACATACTCCAAATGTGAGTGCTGTCAAAGCACACCCTCTTCACTTCTAGTGCCCCTTCATGTGACTGGTAATGAGCATACCTGCTTAGTAACAGTTGTCTTAATATTTGAGATTTTTTCCAACCTAAACAACTCTATGATTTTATGTTTCACTGACTCTTCAACAGGGAGAGTAAGTGGGAGCATCTACTGCCACACAACTTCCAGTTCATGTGATTTAAATTTCCCTTTGTGTACAGTCAGTCTACACCTGGTTTTAGAATGAAAGGCTGGATTTCAAAGTGTTCATGTCAGGTGCCATAACCAACAACAAATGTCACGGCAGAGAAGGAGGGGTGCCTCACGAATGCAAGGAAACAATTCTATTACAAATTACGAAATTTGACGCACATCCAAGAGATTCTTAGATCTGTCAAGCTTAGTGGGGTGGGAAGCAGGCGTGATCCAAAAAATGGCCTCAAGGCAAGTTTTCTGAAAGCTCTAAATAACTAAATGCAGAAAATTCTCTGAAAATGCCATTATTCGCAGATCAAAGAAAAGCCAGTGTTCCTTGTGTCAAGAACTTAAATTCTTACTATAGGGAGGCTGCAAATTGCTTTACATGTGTAAGACCAGCGGGTCTGCTACACTGTTTAAGTCTGACAATGGTTAAAAGAAAAGCAGTCTGGATAACCTCTTAAAAGTGAACAAAATTACAGAAGAAATATACCTCAAATTTATCAGCTTGTTTGTTGACTGTGCTTTGTTTAACCTCCTTTTCTTTTCTGTGGTTTTTTTAAGTAGCTATTTTCAGGTTTCTGGTCAAGAAACATAACAAGGAGGAACATTTTTGGGAAATGAGTTTACCCGATGATAAGTCCTAGGCCCAGCTGTAAAAATGCAGATGCAGATCTGAGGTTGACCATGATTTTCTCTCATAAGAACTCCAAACTTCATGAGAAGCTTTCTATGTTGCTGGTGCCATCACAGCACTTTAATGAAGGAGAGATGCTGAGAACAACCCCTGAATGCTCACTGTGCATTTCTGCTGCAATAAGTGATTTGTTGGAGGGAAAGATGGTTGATATTAATTGATATGGTTACAGTACAGTAGCAAAATATTCAAGAAGAATCAGCAGATGTATCTCAGGGTTGTTCAGAGCTCAGGTCATGTATTCAGCTGGAGGGGGGCATTTCACAAGGACATGCAGTGATAGGATGAAGGAAAAGCTTTAAAAGAGAGAAGGTTTAGGTTAGATCATGAGAAATTGTTCCCTGAGAGGGTGGTGAGGCCCTGGCAAAGATTGCCTAGAGCAGCTGTGGCTGCCCCACAGTGTTCCAGGCCAGGTTGGACCAGGCTCTGAGCTACCTGGGATAGTGGAAAGTATCCCTGCCCATGGCCAAGGGTTGGATGAGCTGCTCCTTAGGATCCCTTCCAACCCAAACCACTCTGGGATTAGTCAGTGTGGCCCCTGTCATTAGAGCTGCCCTCCAGCCCAATCAGCAGTGCACGCCCAGCACGGCGAATAGCAGAGGTAAAGCTGAGAGGTGCTCAAGCACCATGGCTGATGAGGATGCTGACCTCAGTGGCCTTTAACAACATTTGAGCAAAACAAACAACTTTAGAAGTTGTTACATGAAAGATCTTTTATTTTTGAGTAAAGAAAACAAGGTATTAGGCAGGTGTACTGCAACACTTTTAAAAAATTATTTTTCCCATCCATTTGTCATGTTGGATTAAGAACTAACAGGGAATTAATTGATAGCTGACCAGTTTGGATCTTTCTGAGGGGCCTTTACAAGCTGTGTTTGAACACTAGAGGGCAACAAGAGTTTATTAAATAGAATTGACAAGTTAGGAGGATTTTTGATGGTTTTAAACGTTTAATTAGTTTGGTTTTTTTAACTTCCCAAACTATGGCTATTTCATTGCAAAAAGGTTTTATAGGAAAGTTTTTTTGTTTTTTGGAAAGGTCTGAGTGGAGGATTATATACACACATGTTTAAAACTTTTTACTGTTTCATATAATGTATAAGACAACAAAACTAAGCATATTCTCTATTTTAATAACATTGAATCAGGTTGCATTATTAATCATGTGTTGGCATTTCCAGTTAACAGAGAAGGAGAGAGATTTCCCATCATCATTCTTTTGACTGTGATGCTTTATTACATGCATTTTTGGAGCTTATATATTTGCCTGGATAATTCTCTTGTATTAAAAATCAAGAAGGAGCAAGACAAAATAACTAAAAAAATCCATCCAATTTGTTATGCTTTCTAATGTTAAAACTTCTGTGCACTCTTCTGTTTTTTCCACTGACATCTCCTGTGGTCTTCACTGTGCACCACATGGAACTGGACCATTAATCACCACGCTGTGATGACAAGCCTCACATTGGGGTGGCTCTTTCTGGAGGTAACCAGTTCTGTTATGGCAGGAGGCCAAAAGCTGATTGACTTTTGTCACCTGGAGAGTGTCATAAATTCTGGAGCTGCTTGTTTTCATGTTGGTGCTTTATAGTGCTGAGCAAATATAAGGTGTGTAAATATACACTGTCATGAACAAAACTTGTGGTATTGTACGGTAAAGCAAATAGACCAAATTTTATAACCACTGCAAACAATCATAAAGAAATAAATTGTAGATCTATTTGAGATGGATGAGAAGGGTGCAAAGTCCCTGCCTCAAAGGGCTGCAAAGTCAGCATGGTGTGTTCCCTGCAAATAGTGCTTCAGTTCATTTTAACTCCTGTAGGAGTAGGAAATGTTTATACTCAGGATTACTTCAAGTAAATTACTAACCAACTAACAAAACCCAACAAATAAACACGGAAATAAAACCACCAAAAAAAAAAGAATTACATGAGAAGGCAGTTTTAAAACTGGATCTTGTTTTCCTGCCTCCTGCAAAACCATCTTCGTGGATTTGAATCTGCTGACATGCTTTGATCCTGCCATCCCACACTGTGTGCTGATAACAACGTGGAGTTTAAAGTGCCAGTGCTGCACTCAGCAGTTCCCATCATACACAGAGCTAAACTTTTGCAGACTTTTTCTGTCACCCTCCTGAAGTGGGCCAAGACAGCTGTGCTCTCCCTGTGCATTACTCATCCTCTCATACAGGTAATATACATCTCTACATTGCTGTTCATTGTGGGATAGCTGCAGCCCCTCATCCTTGAAGTCTTGCACATCCCTTCAGGAGTGTACATGCTGTTCCCAGATGCTTTCCCAGTGTCTTGATAGGTATGTCCCCTGAAGGGCTAGGATATATTGAACATTTTTCTTCAGAAAGCCTACGCTCAATCTCGCAGTCTAAATTTGCTTTTATTCCTTTAGGTCTCTATATTTCTTGGTTCTGCTGGTTTTTAGTGATCTCCTTTTCCTTCTTTCTTACTTTGTTGTTGTTGGTTTGGGGTTTTTTTATGGTTTAGAGGTTTTTTGGGGGGTTTGGGGGTTTTATTTTTCCTCTGGGTGGCATTCCCTCATCTCTGCTCAGGCGTCTCTTCTCTTTCTTTGCTTTTTGTTTTCCTGCAGGCAGCCTACAAATCTCTCCACCCAACAGTGGGCTTATACAGCTAAAGCCAGCACCAGTTGGAATCAGCTCTTGGTTTAGCCAGAGCTGACTCATTTTACCCTCTTTTTGTGGAAAGGCTTTTTAGTTCTCCCATGTAATGCCGAGGAGTCTGCTCTCAGTAGTCTCTGGGGTGCATGGGGTGAAAGCAATGGGTGCCTACACCAGAAATGTCAGTCAGAAATTCAACAAGGCCAAGTGTCTGCAAACATTTTTGTCTCCTATCTTTAAGTGGGTTGTGTCTGTGGTTCCCATTATTTTGGGTTTTTTACTATGGAGACTGGAACACCTTCTCCTATACTGAATGGTTTACAGTGTATTTTACACATATCCTACCTGTTTCCTCCTGTTAAAGTACCAGGATTCTTAAACCACAAATGAAGATAGGCCTCTAAATCATAGTTCATTTCAACACTTAGAGCTTTGGTTATCTTGAAAGAAAAAAATGTTTAGGGAAAATAGCACTTTAAATGTGTTGCTCAAAAAAAGATTTCTTAATATGCTGAGATTAAACAGGGATTTTGCTCGGTGTAAGCTCTTTTCAAATTGTTGTAAAGGTATTAGGTTTTTCACAATTGCAACAAGGAAAAAAATTAGTAGAAGTTGCATTAACTGCAAAGCTCTGACACTGAAAAAGGCATTGGAAGGAGCTTTATGAGTCAGGGCTATTTAGACACAATTCCCTGCCTTTTATGCAAAGATCCATGTGACCAAATACTGTCTTTGTGGGTTTGACTGGGGAGACGGTAGAAAAAGGAAGGATGGGGAATGGATTGGGTAGCCTCACTCTAATCACTGTTCCTTCTTGAGAGGAGAAAATATAATCTAATTATTCCATAATAAAATATTATAATCTTTCAATGATATCTTCATAGCAGACACTTCTTTTCTAATAAATATATTTGGGGACTGGGTCTGACTTTCTCTGGGTTTTCTCGTGTCACTTATCTACATTTAGTTGCCAGCTGTATTGGAAGAGTATTTATTGAAATCTACACTGCAAGGAAATTATTCGAAGAACTAATGAAAATGGAAAGGCAGTGAATGACACTTCAGCCCTACATAATTGCCTCTTCCATCCCCTCATCACATGAAGAATGAGTTATAGGCCATAAGCCACAAAAACCTTTATATATGCAGCCAGTGCAAGCTTAAGGGCCTACCTGCATTCCTGCTGTAACAGGTAATGCTTGTGATTGTTGATTTAAAGATTTTTTTTTTAAAGGTAAGAATTTTGTTCCTTGACGTTTACTCATGCGAGATCAATCTCTAGGGCATTCATATTAACTTTTATGATACTGAAATAAACTAGATATCATCTTTCATGCCATTTTTTCAGACCTGCCATTTTTTCAGACCTTGAAACACTTCCCACAGTGAAATATAACATTTGTCAAACCCATTAGGAGTAATAGATCTGAATTGTCAGAGGCATTCCTCTTCCTCTGAGAAACCCTGGCTAATGGTAGTTTAATGAAAATGTAACCAAGAATGTGCCTTCATCTTTGTTTTTAATAATTAATTTTTTCATCAGTTAAGAGGATAACGAAGAATTGGGTTTTCCTTGAAATAATCAATTGTTCCAACATCTTGCATTTGTGTGGCCTTACCTTACAAATCACACAGAAGGGGAGCACTTCATAAAACATCACAGACATTAAACCTAGAGATTTACCATTAGAGGGCAATCTTTCCTGCTCTGAGGAACTCAGTGAGCTTTTCTAGCCTGTTTTGAGGACTACAGCTCATAAAAACAACACCCCTGAAGAGATACCAGGTTGATGCTCCACACCCCTATTCTTGAGGTGCTTAGTGCCTTTGCTGAACTGCAGACTAATTCATATACGAACATAAAAATAAAGATATTGATATCAACATCAACATAATATGAACATGGCTATAAATATGAAATAAAAATAGGAGATATAAATATGACTCTTCCTCACAAAGTCTGAATGAAGAGGGATAGGTCTCTCTGCTTGCCATAAACTGCATTCTGTGGTACTTTAGCCCAGAATTGGCTACTGCAAATGAGCTCTTCTCTACACACACAGTGTGTCACACCATAAGACACACACATACAGACAGAAAACTGTTGTAGGAAAGATTGCCAATTATTGTGACACAGTGGCTTACCTTTCTTGACCATAGGTACAAATTCTAGTCACTAATCCCTGTGACTAAAAGAGTGCAAGAAAATGTACAAGGCTTTACCAGTAACTAATTTTTAAACTTCAAAGGCTGCAGTGCAAAGCAGAATTGTTAAATATTATGCATCTTGCAAAACGCTGAAGGGGTTTGAAAGCGGGTTGAAAAGGAAATATTCTTAAATTGTTGTTGCTTAAAAGGCACGCACGTTATGGTTAATAGAGCCCAGATGCTGACTGGTTTTGAAAAGCTGAGCAAGCTAAAACAAAATAGTGTTTTGGTGTCTGTCAGCCTGAAATGTGAGCTCTTTTAAAAGGATGTTTTCGCTGTATCAACATAGCATTAAAGCACTTTACAAATTTTAGAACAGTAACTTTCTCAAATGACATTTTTATAATATGGCTTTGAAATGTAGCCACGGCTAAATATTCATAAGGAAAATCTTGGACTTGCCCTGTGGTCTGGTGGGCAGTGCCAAGTTAAAATCAGAATCCTGCATGGTTCACACTCAAAAACATGACCACTGAAGAACTGTATCCTGAGGCAGTGCTGTTTTCAACTCTCTGGGAGATGGGAGAGGAGAAAATAGGTAGTAGGTAGACAGCCTGACCCTGAATGCACCATCAGCAGGAGACCAAACGCTCCTCCAAAGTCATAAAGAAAATGCCCAAGCCTTCCAGGTCATCTTATTTCATATTTCCCTGTGGGGATATTGCTGGATTTCTGTTAGACTAGCTCGCCTGTATGGGCTGCTGAACTCAAGCACCTTCTCCTCTGTGAAGTTTTTGTTGTAAGGAATTTTTTTTTTTAGTCACAAAGAAATGCAGTTCTCATCCAGGCAGCCTCTTCTGGTACAGAGGATGGGAAAGAAAGGATGGGTATGGAGGGGAGGGGAGAGTTGGAAGGAATAATAAAATAGTATTGAAATGCAAGGAGAAACGGCAACTCCACATATGATAAAAAAGGGGAAATTACCCCAGAATTAGTGGAAATGCTAATTTTTGCTGTGATTTGACTGTGGTGATAGTAGTGGCAAAAATAAGTCAGGTTTGATGCCTGGAGAAAATTACTGGACTAGAGAGATGACTCTCTGTTCAAGGAAATCTGCTTCTAAGGTGCAGAATTTATCCTGGGAAAAAGGTGCAGTTCACGTAGTATGGGAGGAAAAGTGAGGGGAAAAGTATGGATGCTTGTGACTGAACTTCCAGAAGGAAAACATGATCACTGAGGGCGGTGATTCTGCTCTCCTGAGACCCCGCCTGGAGTCCTGCATGCTGCTCTGGGGCCCCCACGAAGGAGGGATGGGGACCTGCTGGATCCAGAGGAGGCACAAAGATGAGCACAGGGCTGCAGCAGCTTTGCCACAAAGACAGGCTGAGAGAGTTGGGTGCTTCAGCCTGGAGAAGAGGAGGCTTCAAAAGTCTTCTGCTGCCTGGAGAGGGGCTTGTCACAAGGGCATTAGTGATAGGACAAGGGAGAATGGCTCCCAACTGAAAGAGGACAAATATTAGGAAAAATTTCTTTATTATTCTATGGTCTGGTGCTCTATTCATTAAAGAAGGAATGCTGTGGTGAACCCATTGCCTTCTTGGAATAGGATAAACTGTCAGGCATTTCTATCACAGTTTTTAGAACTAACCTTGTTTTGAGGAAGAATTGGATGAAACTTTTTTCTTTATAAACTGTATGACCTAAGCAATGTGGCAAGATGATGACAATGATGGCACAAGCCAGGGTGTCCTATTTTATTCTGTGAAATGGTTGGAACAGGCATCATTGGATGGCAACATTACATCCCATTTCCCAAGCTACTGTGCTCCAGACTTTCCTTCTGGGGGCTCGAGGAGTTGAGCTTGAGTTTCAGTATGAAACCCTGGCCCTTTTGAAATCAGTGAGAACTTTACCATTGCCTTCAGAGGGATCAGCATTTCAGCATGCTATGCCCATTAATTCTTGTTGAAACATTCAGTGAGAAAGCTAATTATGATAGTGGCTTCTGTGATGTGGGCAGCCACAAATTCATTTGCTGAGCATCCATCTTCTTCCAACAGCTTTTGCTCATTAGGGACTTTGGTTCTGGTCCTACAGAAGATCCCATTGACTCCACTCAAAGTCGGGGCACAGTTCAAAAGCAGAATGACATTGGCATTTGCTGCTGGTTTCATGAGCTCCAGCTGCTGTCCCTTGCAGTCCTGGGGGCTGACACAACTCCTTGTGAAGCTGGACCACCAACTAAATCAAGGAACTTACTCAAGTTTTAAAATAATCCCATGAAAGCTCTTGTGCCATTGAGCCACCATCCAAGTTCAGAGGTAAGGGTAAAGCTGTCCAGGTTTCTCAGCCTCAGCCGGATTCGAGCCAGCAAACCAAGGTTTCTCTTTCTAAAGTGAATGAAAATAACTGCGACCAACAAGGGGAGCTTCTTACTAAAATAAAAGAGACATTCCCTCTCCATTTACTTTGACTTTAAACTCAAATAAAGGAACGTAATAATCTCAGAGAAATCATGCCTGTTGGAGGCTTTTTTGTGTGTGCTAATCTTGCCTCCTATTTTATTTTGTAAAAGCTTCTGCTATAGAGTTAATTCTACACGTATGAATTAGAAGTAAAGCTGACAAACATTTAGGGGATAGACTCGGTCTTGAATCCTAAGCAGTGATGGGTAAAAGGGTTCAAAAAAGGCACTTTTTGCAGGGGGTAGTGATCAATGGCTCAGAGCCCTGAGGTACCTCAGTGACAAGTGGTGTCCCTCAGGATTCCTTATTGGACCAGCGTTCTTTAAATATCTTCATTAATAACACAGATGAAGGGATCAAGTGTACCCTCAGCAGGTTTGCAGATGGCACCAAGCTGAGGCTGCAGTGACACAACTGAAGGACAGGCCAATCCAGAGGGACCTGGACCAGCCCCAGAAGTGGCCCGTGGGGAGTGGGGTCCCAGCACAGGAAAGACATCAGCCTGTTGGAATGAGTCCAGAGAAGGCCAAAAAGATGATTAAAGGGATGGAGCAAAGAAAGGCTGGGAGAACTGGGATTGTTCAGCCTGGAAATGAGAAGGCTTCAGGGTGACGGGTGACTGTCCACTCCACCCAGGAGGGTTAATTTTTCCAGTAGCCAGGAGAGGTCATGGCAAGGACATGGAGGTTATTTTATACACCTTCTGTCAGTGCTGGGGGTGAGGGGAAGGGAGTCTCTTCTGAGAAGGGGTTCCTTCCAGTTGAGTTAAATAGAGAAGTGGGGAGGCCCAGGTTCTATCTGCTGTTGGGGTTCCCACAGTGAGCAATAATGTTTCTTTTTCGTACTCCATGTCTTTCCTATAGTGCTGTTACTGTTGTTTTCTCATCTCATCACTGTTTCCAGTGAATTTTTCTTATCCCAGCCCATGCTCTTTGCCTTTTTTGTGCCTCCAATTCTCCATGCTGCTGCAAAGGGAAGTGGGGGTCTGGGGGCGTGAGTGACATCACATGGTTTGGAGAGTCTTGGTGGGAGCACTAAACTGGGGAGCACCATTCCTAAATCATGACAGTGATGTAATTTGGGCCTTCCAGTACCTGCAGGGAGCCTACAAGAAAGATGGAGAGGAACTATTTGCAAGAACATGGAGTGATAGGACAAGGGGGAAAGGCTTCAAACTGAAACAGGGCAGATCTAGGTCAAACATCAGAAAAAACTCTCTCTGAGGGTGGTGATGCCCTGGCACAGGCTGCCCAAAAAAGCTGTGGCTGCTCCATCCCTGGAAGTGTCTAAGGCCAGGCTGGACTTGGGAGCAACCTGGCATAGTGAAAGGTATTCCTTCTCATAGCAGGGGGTTAGAACTAGATGTTCTTTAAGGCCTCTTCCAATCCAAAACATTCTGTGCTTCTATGATTTTATGATGCTTGGGCTGGAACATACAGGGGAGGATTCTAGGCAGGCTCTGGGGAAAGGGGCTGGGCTGAGGGAGGAGAAGCCAATAATCATTAATTGTCTCAGGGGAAATCCAAGCAGGAAAGGGTTTGAATTACAGAAAAATGGCAAAATGCACCAGTGTGAGGGGTGACAGCATATACATGTTCAAAAGTTAAGAATAAAACCAGTCAGCTTGGACAGCAGGGAAGATGTCTTTAAGAGTCAGAGCAACCAGGCAGGGGATCAGGCTCCCAAGGGAGACAGTCAAGACACCAGAGTGTTTCCAGCAGAAACAGGTAAGATGTGAGAGGGAATGGCATGTGGAGAAAGGTGTTTTTGTGATGCAGGGATGCAAAGAATTCATTATGGATCTGCCAAACTTGTCAAGAGGATAATGACAGATTGTGCAACACTACAGGGATGGGAAAAGTATAAGGAAACACTATGAGGGAAAAAGAAAACCCAAACCCCAAATCAACCACAATCCCATTTTCTTTTTTGATCCCACATTAACAGTGAAAGTAAGTATAAAAGTATATAAGCTCCTTTTGCTCTTCCTGCAAAATCTAGTGGTGACAAACAAGGTTTGGGTGCAGGCTCTCTCCAGGGTACATTTTTGTATGGCAAGTCTTCCCATCCATTATCCACGTGGATCTTGCTCAAGTTTGGTGATCCTCCCAGCTGACAGCACAGTAACAGATGAGGCTATTTCACCCAGCAGACAGTCAAGGACAACATTTTGTAATGTAGACCTGGCCTCAGGCAGATACTGCTGCTGAGCTGAGTTGTTTACATTTTCAAAATCTATTTTTGCAACCCTGAAGGTTGGAAATATACTTCATTTTAAAAAAAAACCTCTGTTTTCTTCTATTTTTTAAATTTTTCTGCAGTAAAAGCTGAGAGTCTGATAATATCACATGACACCAGGAGCCCTTTAGAGTCAGCCTACAATGCCCAGGCCTTTAATCTGGCCCAGATGTTATCTCCTACTGTAATAACAAGAAAAGCTATGAAAATATATGTTGAACAGATATGAAGGTAAAAGTTAAATGTTTCAATGAGTTTCTAATAATCCTGAAAATAACACCGATTTTGGAACGTAAGTACCTCAAATGTTGCTCCAAGTTGTTCTGCTTCATATCATTATTCTACTCACCAGCTGTCACATTCTGTGAGGGAGGGAGAAGGTGATGTAGATGTCTAGACTTAATGAAAACGTTTAGATGCGTTGGAATCATGAAGTAGATTTTCTCATCTAGAGGAAATGCAAGAAAGCTGCATTTGATATTGTTTATTAGGAATGAACAAAGAAGGTAAGGAGGTAAGCTATTTTCAGTTGAGGGTGTTTTACAAAATTTAACTTTTTAGCCTCTTCAGAAAGAAAACGGTGTATTTACTTGAAAGCAAAGACTGTGTTTAAACACAGCACACTGGCCACTCACACTATTGGTAACACTGCTCTAAGCAGCACAAACCCAGCCCACCACATTTAGTTCAGCAAGGGGGACAATAACGCAGAGCACCCCCAAAAGCGCAGGGAAATAAATCACATCATTACATCAGCCGGGCAGCAATTCCTGCTGCTAAGGGACGCCCGCTCCCTCAGCTCTGGGAAAGGCCGGGATTTATTGCTCTTCAGTCTGCACACCGGGGGAACAGACCGTAACTTCATTTTGCCCCCCAGCCCCCGGGCGAGGCTCCGGTGTTCCAGCCCGTCCCAGGAGCCGGAGGGATCGGGATCAGGACGGGGATGGAGATCGCCGCCTTTGTGCAGCCGCCCGGACGCCGCCACAGCTCTGTGGCAGAAAGTAGTCCCGTCCTGCCGGGCCAGGGCTGAACCGCATCGCAGGCGGCGGAGGGGGCGAGGGGAGGCAAAGTAGTCCCGCTGGAATGCGGCCGCCCCCCACCTCGGCCCGTCCCTGTGCTCGGGGGGTGCCGTAATCCCGCTCAGCTCCCTCACTCCGGGAGCCCCCCCGGGCCGCGCTCCCCGCCGGGGCTCTGCGGGGCAGCCGGGGCTGAGCGCGATCCCGCCCGGGAGACGGGAGCTGCGCGCCCCCGCCCCTCCGCTCCGGCCCTCCCCGAAGGGAGCGGTGCCGAGGGGCGGGCGCTGCGCCGGGAGCCGGCCGGGCACGGCGCGGGAGGAGGAGGAGAAGGAAGAGGAGGAGGAGAAGGAGGAGGAGAAGGAGGAGGACTGTATCCCTGCGCCTGTGCGCGCCCGGCGGAGGCGGAGGGGTGGATGGGGGAAGGACCGCGGCGGTCGCGGTGAGGCGGCGGCAGCGGCAGCAGCCGGCATGGAGGGCAGCGCCCGCTCCCGCGGCGGCACGCCGGGGCCGGTGGCCTGCTAGGGACCGGCGAGGGGGCATCTCCGCGGCCGCCCTTCCCCGCCTCCCGCCCCCCCCTTCCCCGCCGCCTCCCCCGCCCGCCTGGAAGCATGAACTGGCAGCGGAGGTGCTGCTCCCCGCCGCCGCCTCCCCGCCGGTGAGAGCGAGGAGGGAGGGAAGATGGGGGCCGTCCTGCGCAGCCTACTCGCCTGCAGTTTTTGTTCCCTGATGCGAGGTGAGCGGGGCGGGCGGCGGCGGGAGGGGCAGGGGGAAAGTTGCCGGGTTGGTGGCGAGGGGCCATGTTTGGGCGTGCGGGAGGGGAGCGGCGAGGCCTGGCTGCCGGCGGGGCGCGGGGCCCGGCGCGGGGGCAGCGCTCCCTCCCTCGCTCCCGGCCGCCGCCGCCTCCCGGGCTCCTGAGCAACTTCCCGAACGGCGCCGGGAGCAGCCCGCCCTGCCAGCGGCCACCGGCCGCGTCCCGAGCCGCCCCATTGTTGTTTTCAAGTTTTTTCTTTTTCTTTTCTTTTTTTTCTTTTCTTTTCTTTTTTTTTAAGGATTTCCCTAAACTATCGCACGCTGCCCCCGTGTCTCTCCGCACCCCCAGCAGTCCGTGGGCACCAGCGGCGCTGGGGCAGAGCCCGGCCCCGCCGGTGTCAGGCCGGTCCCGCTGTGCCCATGGCCGGGCTGGTGCCGCTCTCCCCCGCGGTTCCATCCCGGCGTGCGGGAGCGGGGAGTGCCCGGGCACCGCTGCTGCACCGAGCCTGGCTGTCCCCGCAGCCAGGGGAAGGCTCAGCTGGGACTGGAGAGAAGTTTGTGTTTCTCTGGTGAACCACCACGGATGTTCATACAGCTTTAAAGGAGCAGCCGAGTGCCTTACTAGGGGATGTTACTTAAAGCAGCTGAGGATTTTGATTCTGCTTCCCGACTCCAGCAAAATTTTTTGTCTTGCAGGGCACAATCTGAGAGAAAACAGGTTGTTTTTTCTTTAGTGCTGTAAACTTAAGTTCAGTAACTATTATCTGTGTTCAGTCTTTCTGGGAAGAAATTGCCTGTGTTGCTTGCATAAATAATTTTTCTGTTTACTTGATTTTGATTTTTCATACTAAATGGGCAAGAGATTAATTGCTCACAGTTTATCAACCACATTTTAATTTAGAGACTTCATCCCCATTAGAGTGTTTTGATGAAAGTTGGTGTAAAGGTGGTGTAGGTTGAAGTTAACAGCTCAGTCTCCAGTTGCTCAGTAATCTGGAAAACAAAGATTTTCATCTCATCCATAGCCTGTTTTTTTTTTTTACCCTGTGCATCTGTTTGCCATATTGTATCCTGTTTGCAGAGATACAAATATACTTATTTAAATGGCATGTGTAATTTTTCATACTTACGTTGTGGCAGTTAAACCCCAAATTTTGAAGTTAAGTTGGCTCTGGAGTATAGGGAGAAACTGTTTCCTGATTAGTTTATTTTAATAAGTGACAATCATACCCGTTCTTAATATACCATGTGTTTGGCTTTAATTTGATGTTCAGTCTGGTTCAAATGACAGCACAGAAATAGCTGTTGTATATGATGTCACATAATATTGTTACAGTAATTTCTGCAAATTAATCTCAAAATAGTGGCATGTGCTTTTGCAATTTTTGTATACTTCATGCTTAATGGGATACTTTGAAGAAGCATTCAGTTTATAAATCATATGGCTGTCATTTCTTTTCTCATCTCTCACCTCTGTCAATTGCCAAGGACATTCGTATCTGAACAGCATTCCTGTTTCTTCTGTGTTCATGATGCCCTGCTGGTTGATTGCCTGCCTGAAGTTGTAATCCTCTGTTTGTGACACAATAGTAATTTTCCTACTGGCTAATTGTTACTTTAGATAGAGATAAACAGCAGGAACAGCTGAACCGTGAAGAAACAAAAATCAAATTTTAATGCATACATCCTCCCTAATAAACAGCATCTGTGCAAGTAGAGTAGGTTGGAGAAAGATGTGTTGAGTTCAGAAGAGGTGTCAGCAGTTCCTTAATGAGGCAGAGGCAGTGCCAGCATGAGTGTGAATAAGCTTATACATGAAAGTAGAGTTGAAGTTGGGAAGTTCACTGTTTGGTTTGTGAATTCAGTGCTGTAGAGGATGCCAGGCTGACAGTGCTGGAGACAGAAACTCAGCAAATGTAGTGGTGTGTGTTTGTAGATTGCAGCATCCTCTCTGCTTCCAGAGCGTAGAAAATGCAAAGGGACCAAGGTTTATGACAACTGAACTATTACTCTGAAGAAACTGTGGTAGACTTGCTTACCAGTCTGGAAAGGAATAAAATCAGTTCCCTGGAAATGCATAAGGACTTGAAGAAGTATGAGGCTGTTACTGTCTAGAAATGGATGCACAGAGCAAGGCACCTTGTCTCAAAAATCATCCAAAGACTGCAATAAATCAGATGCTGCTGATGTTGTCAGGGCAGGTGTTTGAATTTCTGAGAGACAGGAGCTGACCATCACCACAGATTGCTGTGGAGCTTCCGTGGTTTGGACTCGGGGTTTTTTTAATGTTATAGGTGCTGGAACAAAGATGTTGCTGGTCGCTGTTCTCTCTTCTTGGCCCATGGTTTGGGAGATTGGGCTTCCACCTCTCTGACCAACAGTGCTTCTTGCAGCCACCTCTTAGGGCATTCCAGAGGAGTGGAGTTAGAGGGGCTCCATGGCAGCTTCGAGGTGTTCTTCAGGACAGCTGTGAAACCAGTCAGAGAGAGAATTGTTAGATAACTGAGAGCTGCAAAGAGGCAAAAGCAGTGTCATCGCATCTGTCAGAGCGCTACACAGAACTGTGAAACTGAGGTTTCAACTTTTTAAAAAGTGATAAAGAGAATTCTTCCTCCACCAGTGTTCGTGGCTTGCTTTCTTCCTGAAATAACTCTCCAGTCAGCATGCAGTTGCTGTTTTGTTCTGACTTTAAACTCTGATCATGCAGGCAGTGCATAAAGCTCTTGCTTGAGTAGAAATCTTATAAAGGATATTTGTGCAAACCTACTGAATGTTACAGACCTCTGTGTTTAGGGTCAGATAGCGAAGAAATGAAAATGCCTTTTGGGTAATGGGTATTTTAAAACTATGCTTCCCTAGAGTTCAGAAGAGAGTTTGTTTGAATCTGTTATTATTGTTGTAATATTTTTACTGTTTTAATTGATTTTAATCCATTGTTTCTGTTTTCATAAACAGATCCTTGCTTTTTTTGTTTTTTTAAAGACAGATCCATTTGCATGTCATTTAGAAGAGTTTAATGTTCAAAACTTTGCTAAGCTGTGGTGTGTTCAAAACTTTGCTAAACTTTGGTGGTGTGGGCACATATTTTTCTACCAGAAGTCAGACAAGGGTGTAAGGAACAGGTTTTTACTCCTGAAGCACTCAGGCTAGAGACCAAGTGGGGCATTTCCAGGTAGAGCTATGTTTTTGCATTCAGGTGAAAGGGTCTCTTCACTTAAAGACTGTACAATACTATGACACTAAGGCTTGAAAATACTTCTTTTTTTTTTTAATAATCATGATGTATTTCTTCACCCAAGCTTGAATCAACCGTTTTCTAGTCATGTTTCTTCATTGTATGATTCCTCAGAAATCCGTGTGCCCTTGACTGTCGTTTTCCTCTTTCATCTTTTCATAGAATAGTCTAAAATGAGTGTGATCTAAGGTATTCCAAAATCCACTAATAATTTTATAGTTCTTTCAATTGCATTTCTGTGATACAGTTCAGTTATCATCAGATTGCTTTAGCTTTTATTTAAAGCTGAAAAATTAGGACTTAAAAAGTTGGATGGCAATTTTTGCTATGTCTTGGAGGTAAAGCAGCATTTTTGACAGCATATAGGGAAGTTCTGGGCAGAGGTATATGCAGATAAAGGACTTCTTGTATCCTTCAGTGTGAGTTACATGAAGATAGTCAGGTGGAAAGCTTTGTTGTTGTTTCTCAGCAATACTGGTTAGAGGGGCATGAACTGTATTCGTGTTTCCTTTTTCCCTAGTGAATTGCTTCAATCTGCATTCCCAGAGTTCTAGGTAAGGAACTTGGCTACAAGCTGTAGAATATATAGAAGGGTTTTGTTTAGTTTCTTTTTTTTTTTTTTTTTTAAGGATTGGGCATATAGGAACACTTCAAGCTCTTGTCTTTGGGACCTGGACATATTTGATTCCTTTGGACATCTGTAATCCACCTTTATGATGATGTCACATTTCAAAAATGCCAGCTTCAAAAATATCTGCTGCAGTGCATATAATATGGGATTTACTTTTTAGTTTAAACCAACTAGAGTGAAGATATTTTTTTCTTCCTTCTGAGGAAGTGGGCTAGGGCAGGAAAACAGGGAGAAAAAAAGGGGAAAACTTTGTATCTTTCATGGATTATACATAAATGCTGGGTATTGACACCCTAAATATTAACCAACCTTTTCCAATTTATATATTTGTCAGGCAAGCTGACATAGAGAGGCTTTATTAAACTCTCCAGATATCCTTGTAGTTTATAAATATTTATGTCAGGACATCCACAGTGTGAAAGGCTTGCTATTTGCTCCACATAGACAAACTTACTCAGAACACAGTGCTTGCATTTGCAAGTAGAAATGATCTTCTTGTCATTTCTGCTTTTTGATACGTTCTCTGGTGAAATGGTTATGAAAATAGTGTGGGGTTTTTGTCTCATTATTATCTTGCTGCAAACCTTTCTATTTCCATGTAGTTGGCACAGTTCCCCACCAATTTTGAAATGGAGTCAAACATACCAGTCTATGAATAGAATGGGAATACTGCTAATAACTTTGTTTGTAATACCTTATTCTTAATAGACTTTTAAGAAATTAACCAAGTCAATTAACCTAGTCAAAGTCCAGGTTAGAAGAAGCAATGCTTAAGTTAGTAAAACTTTGTTTCCTTTGCAAAATGTTATAAACTACTTGAAGAAAGAAGCATGTCAGTTTAAAAGATGGAATGCTTTTTGAGTTTCAGTATTTATATGGAGAGAACAATAAGGAAATGTTTTTAATATAAACAGACATGGAAAATGGCAACATTCATGGAGATTTTTTTAGCATCTTGTTACAGGATCACATTACCTAAATAGAATTACTCCCTTGTGATATAATCAATGCGGCAATAATGGGATTATAGTTTTAATTCTGTTTATGAGGGCCATGTGTGAGTTCTTGATGTCAGATTTGAAAAGTAATCATATTTGAGACAGAAAATTTTAATCAACTAGCTATATAAATTTGCTTAATCAAAAATTTTCTTCTCTATGATACTGTTATATTTTCCCCCTTTTATTTCCCTCTCTGCCCAATCTGTCCCCAGAGGAAAAATTTCATTTGTAAGTAGTGTGCTGAGGTTTTTTAACTATTTGGGCCTCTAGAACTCCTTAATAACAAATATTCTGCTCTGCCCATTGTCAGAGAGTTCAGGCTTCTATAAAGTAGCTGATATGTTTTCTGGAATTCTGGAAGTTAAGGATATGTGGAAAGTAACAGAAATTTAAGGTCTCATAGGCTGGAACTTCATGGTGTACTTCAGTCATGAGTGCTTTTGCTATAATCTGGCAGGTCTGTTGGTATTTTATGCCTGGACCTGGTATTTCTATCCTTCCTGAAGTCCTCTTTCTTTTTTTTTTTTTTTTTCCTCCTCTCATTCTCATGTCTCCATCCTTTTATCTTTGTAAGGTAAATTTTTCCCTGTATTTAACAGGCTGAAGGATAACTTACTACCTTTGTACCAGCTAGTCCTGCAGGGTGTCTTGGTCTCTACAGCTAGTATCTGGCCAAAGGCCTGAGAACAGTAAAATTTAGTGCAGAATCCGAATGCTGTTGCTGCCTGGCTCGGTGTCTTTGCTGTTGCACTGATGCTGCTCATCTCCTTCACTGTCCTGCTGCTCCTGTGACCTTTTGAGTTACCATCTGAACAGCCCTTGCATGGCTTTAGCCTGAGGAATATACTCTAGGTTAGCTGAAAAGAGGAGAAAAGGTCCTTTCTGCCAAGTTTGGGCTGCCTCCTGCTCTTTTACTAAATTCCTGGTTGCCTGCTGTGTCCTGCAAGAATATTTGTGAGAACAAGGAGGTTCAGAGAGAAGAGTGCTCTCTGCTCACAGTGAAAGAGGAATAGTGGGCACTAGTAAGTCAGTTCATTATTTTTAAAAATGTATGGAATTGTGTATTGCATAGAAAAAACTGGGGAAGTGCTGTGACAGAGAACTTGGTGCAAATTTCTTGCTTGTTGCTTGCTGTGCTTAAAACTCATATGTATTTCTTGGTGATTTTATTGTTTGCTTGAAAATATAAACCATCTCTGTATAAGTTTCTTGAGGCTGACTCCCTGCTACTTGGAAAACTTCGTTAATTTTCAAATTGTCTCTTTTCTTATTTGATACAAGTCTCCCAGCTTTATTCCCAATGCTACCTCAATCTTTTCATTCTTCCTTCTCCAAATTGAGCAGCAAAACGCAAACATTTGCAGAAAATAAACATACAGAATTTCTTGAAAGCATGAGGAGTGATGAAGAATCTTGAAACCCAGGGAGTGAAGGGACAGTCCTCGTAACTGACTGCTCCAGAATCCTTGTGCCAGTCCAGAAACTTTTCCATATGTTCTTGTGGTTGTTCCCTGTAGGACATCTTGGGGATGATTATTGTATTGCATACAAGGAGTTTTGTGTATTGAACGGTTTTAGGGAGGGAGGTTGCAATTGGTGTTCTTTGCTGTTTATCTCTATCCATTTCTCTGCTTTTCCTTCTCTTGTGAGCTGAATGTGAGTCGTGTCATTCTGTCGAGGCATTTGGCGTCCTTGCTTGCTGTGCCTCATCCAGATCAACATGTATTTGTTTGGTGTCTCCTTTTTTCTCCACTCCTCGTGTTTGCTGTCCTCATAGCAGTGTGCTTGGCAGTACCAGTTCCCTTTAGATGCTCAGAGTTCTTCAGCAAGCCTTTTTAAAAGATGGGATTATTCCTTTCCCAACTCAACGACATCATCTTCCAGTGTGACAAGCTGTGGGGTTTCTTACCCATGACTTCTACATGGATATTTCTACAATGTCAGCAGTTGCTCAGTGGTTTCCACACTGTGATTCTGTGGCAGGTTGCCACAACTTATCTGTGGCCACCTCTGCTCTGAGTCCTGTTCCTTAACTGGAGGTTCATGAGGAACTGGTTCAACTAATTAGTCAAAGCTGATGCAGTCCCTCCTTTCCCTGCTGTGCTAGTGCTTACATTGATTTGATTTTTGGTCTGAACTCATTGTGGATGATGGCTGGCTAAAATTTGCATTTAGGCAGGTGGTGGGGAGAGCTCAGTGGCCTTGTGCTGGTTCAGCTCCCTGCACTGTCTCACCATGGCACGGGACAAATGCTTGAGCCAACACAGAAGAGAGGTTGAACTGAGAGCTGGAAGTGAAGCTGGGGAGAAAGGAGGGAGCTGCAGCCACACCTTGAGCAGATCCAGCAGGCTGCCAGTGGAGGGGAGAGAGCTGCTCCCCCTTCCAGCTCCCTGCTGCTCACCTTATGGCAGCTTTGGAGTTTGCTGGACCACTTCTTGAGTTTATTCAACTTGCTAACCCAGTGAAAACTTCCACTGATGTAGAGATTTGAATCAGCTTGGGAAGGGGCCCTTAACTGAGGGAGGGAATAGAACAGTATTGCTAGGGCTTCGGATTGAGAAAAAAGGATTTGGGGGAAATGAGACTGTGCTAATTGCTTTAGCCAGGCTAAACTCCACCTCAGTGAAAGACAATGAGCATGTTGAAGGTAACACTGCCCTTGCCTCATGGTACCCAGAGCTGTCCTGGATCACTGAAGGTAGAAAGGAGAACGTGGGAATTTGTGGAAAAGGCCACTGGACTAGTTAAAGAAAAGCATGACAAATTTTGACAGCTTAAAATTGCCACTTAAACACCAAAAATACTAAAAAACCTTTTTAGCTGGTAAAGTACTTGTTTTACGTTGGTTTGTCACTTTGCATCCTGTGGGCAGCAGCATTTTTATGCCTGTAACAGGTACCCATAAGTTAAATGTACAAAGCAAGACGAGTAAACAAGTGTAGGGGAAAGGAGACTTGAGTATCCTGGGGATTAGCAACTTTCAGTAAGTAGGAGAGACAGGAGTTGCAGCCAAGAGAAATACCTGGTGTGAGAACTGGAGTTTGGCAGTGGGAAGAAGGATGCTGGTGGAATTGTAGTTGTAAAAGTAAGGCAAAAAAGACAATGTCTGGACTTTGATACTGCATGTGGTAAACTTGAGAAAGGTCTTAGGTGAACATTGGAGTTATGAAACAGTTACAGGCTCAGTGATGCTACTGGCAGAAGTTTCTTACCATGTAAATTATTTTGTTGCTCTTGAAATGTGTTAAACTTGATTTTTTGTAACTTCTGCATTCTTTAGGGAAACATTTGTTCCTGCTGGTAGGTACCAAAAAAATCCCTTCGTTTATTAACTAAGCATAGCTTTTACTCTGTAATGGGTACTTTATTAGAAGAATTACCTGCATGTAGACTTCTCAGGTCATACAGGACATAATAATATTCATTACTATTTCTGGTTTTGATTTCCAGGATAGGTGTTTTCATTTTCAAGAATATGTGCTTCTCTTCAATGCATTGTAGTTTGTTGCAGTTGCACTATATTTTATTATTACGTCTATAGAAAGAGACATAAAAACATGTAAGGAATTCAGCTTCTTAAGAAAAATCTGAATTGTATCTTTTTGCCCCATTGTGACTTAAACTGTCAAATAGTTGCCCAGCTTTGAAAGAAGATGCTCTTGGACTTCTTCTGAGGTTACTGGTGCAGTTCATAACTTCATTATTCAAGAAAGCCATCTCTTCAGTGTCCTGTGCTTTTGAAGTTGGGACAGGGTGGGATCTTCTGGCACAGTTTTTCTCTCAGCACTGCTGCTTGAGTGAACTAAATGCAGAGATGATACTTGGTGCTAATGCTGCCAACTTCAGTAACTGGGTTTTACAGCACATTGAACCATCGTGTTTTCTGGGAAGGGCTGGAGGCCGTGGGGAGCAAACCTGGTTTTTATTATTTTGGTGATGCAGGCGTCATTCCTGAATGTCTCAACAAATTGGCAAGGTTAATTCGCTCATCTGCCAGCCCTTTGGAAAGTGTTACAAGTCGTGCCTTTGAATCCATCTGCATGAAGCTCCACATCCTAAGCCTAGCCGCATTTCTCCTGAGCTGTCATTCAGCTGAGCAGTGCCATTGATAAGAAGGGTTTGTCTGCAGCCCCTGCTCAGGCAGTCCGAGCTGCAGCAGCAGGGAGTGAGTAACCTGTGCAGCGTGGCTGTGTGAGGCTCGCAGTGCCTGCAGGCCTGGCTGATCCCTGCTGTTCCAGTGCAGTGCATGCTGTGTGCATGGGTGCTCTGTGCTGCACATACCAATGGAGCTTGCACTCACTGCTGTGTGCATTTACTCTTTTCCAAATGCTGGGCACGCTGTCTTACTGGAGAAAGCTGTGCCAGCTGGCTGCACGCTCTCCTGTGTGCACTAAATGACACTGAGCTGGCTGTTAGCTAGATTTTTCAGGTTACAGTTGTAGGCGGGCTTTAAAAAGTAAAGGGTTTTATTGTATTACAATTTTTTACACCGTGCAGTTTATTGAATTTTTTCTGAAGCATGTGGTCTTCATAAGCAATCTGCCCTTCAAGAAAATGTACTGTAATTAATTTTAAATCTTAGGGGGTGGAAAATTATGCAAGAAAGGGAAGGAGATAGCAAAGTAAGGTAATAATAAATTCTTAATATAAAGATTCTCTAATTTTAAAAAGTCTACCCCTTCTCCATGGGAAGATAATCTCTAAACTTGAATGGCTTTTTCCACAATAAAAAATATTTGGTGTTATTAAAACCAACATAGTTTCACCCCTCTCGTGTTCTGTCTAAACTTTATCATAAATCAAGTTACATTCAGGATTTCTAAATTTAGGATGACAGTCTAAGCAATTCAGTTTTCTTAAAAATCAACAAAACTCCCACCACCATAAAACATATATAGAGCTCATTTAATTGAAGGTAGATGCAGGAACTTTCTTAATTCTTTCAGCTTCTCCCAATTCACATGTGACAGTGTCTTTGAGAAATTGTTTTGTGATAAGATAATGAGGGGAGTATCCAGTCTTGGAAACCAAGCTTTTGAATTTACTGAAGTTTGTATTTCTGATTTTAGTGTGAGTTTGTCATACAGGGAACCATTCCTTTTCTAGCAGGGTGGCCCTTGACATTACTGAGCCATGCATGTCCTTGGCTCTGTAAATTTTGACCTTTTGGTTAGGACATCCATCCTACTGCAAATTTGCAGTGCCCGCCTATGCTGAGGAACAAATCTGCAAGATCCCTGTGAAATCCGTGTGGTGACAGATAGAGGAGTATTTATGGATCTAAATGCCTCTGTAGAGCTCTGGTGCTACAGTTTGTGAGTAAATGCAGGGAAAGGTAGAAATGTTTTCTGATAGTAGATTTTAAAGGGTTTCATTGTCTGCCTTATACAAATGTAGTATTTTTCTGAACTTTTTGTTGAAGTAGGAATGAGGCTGGAATTTTCATGCTATATATAGCTTGTGGTTAAGGACAATTAAGCAGGCATATTACATTTAAGAGGCTGTCTTTTTTATGGTTGCTGCTTTACATTAGTCATCTCAGCTGTTGTTATGAAAAATATACAGACTGTGCAAACTGACAGAGTAAGCAAATAAAGTATATAAAATGAAGGCTTTGTTTAGAGAACTAAGCAGGAATGGAATGGTAGAGCTGAGTTTGAAAGAACTGAGTTTGCCATTCCTGTAGATTTATTTTTCTCCCTGCCTCCTCATATCATGTTCAACACTCTAAACCAACATTTGCCTCATGCTGTGCAATGAATTTTGTATTTTTATGTACTGTATGTAAAATACGTGAGATATATAATTTCAGGGAGTATTGACATGCAGATGGCTCTGATAGCTTGATGTAAATTATGCTTTTATAGAGGTAGGGTGTATATTATTAAATTCTGTCAAGAAAAATAATCCTTGCTCAGGTGAGCCAGTACTAAGTGCTTAGAAAACTGCTTTACTCTTGTCTTTCTGATCCTTCTCTACAGAGCAGTGTCATTTGGGCACTTCAAACCTGCATTTGCTTTGTTCTCTCCCTTCTTCTTTAATGTTATTTTAATAATGCACAACCCAGAATAGCGAGCTGCCCATTACCAAATTGAAAAGCTTTGAGTCGCTGCTTTTTAGTCAAACTTCAAAATGTCTCCCAGTATTTCTTATTTTTGTAAAGATACCCTTAAATCAGTAGCTAGTGATGGCCTGACACTCCATCACAGTGCAAGTTTTGCTTGATATGAGTGATGCTAACACGTCTGTGTCCCCGTTTGTGCCCCGTGTGCAGCTGCCCCGCTGCTGCTGTACGCGAACCGCCGGGATCTGCGCCTGGTGGACGCTGCCCAGGGCAGGGAGAACGCCACGGTGATCGTGGGGGGCCTGGAGGACGCGGCCGCCGTGGACTTCGTGTTCCTCAAGGGCTTGATTTACTGGAGTGATGTCAGCGAGGAGGCCATCAAAAGGACAGAGTTCAACAAATCCGGGAGCGTGCAGAACGTGGTCGTGTCCGGACTTCTGTCACCCGATGGGCTGGCCTGTGACTGGCTGGGGGAGAAGCTGTACTGGACGGATTCGGAGACAAATCGGATTGAGGTTTCCAACTTAGATGGATCGCTGAGGAAGGTTTTGTTTTGGCAAGAGTTGGATCAGCCCAGAGCAATCGCCTTAGATCCTGCAAGAGGGTAAGTCTTTTTAAAAATAGTTACAAATACCAAAATTTGTGCTATTTCTTGTTTGTTGAATGATTTCAAATGCTGTTGTTAAAGTTATCCTAAGCCATTTTGCATCATTTGCTTCTCTTTCTATTGATGTGATTTGCAGACATCTGAAATTCCGTTCATTTTGGTTTGTGAACAATCAGGAATCATCAGACTTTAAAAAACAGTACTAGAAACTTTGTTTGGCTGTAGTGCAGAAGATCTGCAGAAATGGACAAGTTCTAACCTAAAACTTAATACACTCTGCTTTCCTCAAAAGGCTGTGTCAGCTGCCTGTGGACAGACTGACTTGTGCCTGTCTGAAGTGTCAGGAAATGAAGTTTTTTGGAGCTTTATTTGTTGTTGATATTCATGCTTTATTGAAGCATCTGAAGAAATGGGCGATGTCAACATACAGTATTAATAACAACTTGAGATGTGTTTTGAAGCTTAATCAGAAAATTTTCAAGAGAGGCTCCTTTCCCTACCCTTGGGGGAACTCCTGTTTTAAAAAATCCTGTGGTTTTGCCCAAAAAAAAATCCCTCCAACAACTCCAGTTTAAGGACAAAATATTTTCTTTCTTCCAAATTTTTGAATAGGTCACTTTCTGAGTTGTTATGTAAAGGGTATGTTTTAGGAAGGTATACCCACTATATCCACTCTCTGGTTTACCATATTGCAGTTGCAAAAATTGCAGTTCTCAAATGCAGTTTTATAAAGAAAACCTTTTAGCTTTTAATAAATTTGGTTACATTTCAGAACAGTCTCAAAAACTTGAAATGTAGGTGGAAGAGCGACATGAGCACAGAGACGTAAATTTAAAAAGATAAATAATTCCCCAAACTGTTCTTATATGGATGCTTCTTTCAGTAGTATTTACATATGTTTTTATCCCTGTAATTGTCTTTTGGTTTCAAGATGTTGCCTGCAAACAGTGGTAGGAGTAAGCCATAAAAAAAAATCTGAAACCTGGAAATGCAAAGCCCCTCACATTTTCCTGTATTCTGATCCACCTCCTATTATGCTCAGATGATATTTGTTTCAGATACAATTTTCTAAACTTTCAATTCATGAAAAGAAACTATTTAGCAGCAAAACTTACACTAAGGTCATTTTTACCAATAAGTTAAAGTTTTCTTCAAAGTTAAATGGTGAAAAACAGTTTATCTGAAGTAGCTTCATGTTTCAAAAGTAGTTTAAAGTGTTTCATGAAAAAGCTGATTTAAGTCCCAACCTACTAGTCTTTCCTGGTGTTGGATGTATATTTATTAAATGTATCTGTCTTGCTGAAAACATGAGAATGCCTGCTTGGAAACGAAATGTTAACAGTATAAACTAGCAGAGTTATATAGTGATGAATAATGCATTTTCTCGGAAGTGTCCCACATAGTGAAATTTAGTGACATTTCAATGTTTCAGTGCTCTGGTCTTTGTCAGAAGTGCTGCTGCAGGATACTCCAGGCTTGTGAAGGTCACTGCTTGGGGCTGCTGTGTTGCTTTGCAGGAATGTCACTGGGCTCTTTCAGAGCACATTACACAAACAGTTGAGGCATTAAGAATAAGTGGTTTGGGCAGCCTTTACTTCACTGCCAAAACCATCAGGTGATTGTGTGTGAGGTTCTGTGTGTGTAACTGAGATACTGGAGTAGAAGTCAGACTTCCCATGTCTGTTATCAGTAATAAGAAATGAGATGGATTTACTAATGGAAAATATTTCTTATTTGGTAACTGAGGCACAGCAGCCAAGTCTGCTGGGTTTTTTTAACTTACATAGGAAGGCACTGAAACATCTATATTCTTCCTACTGGCCATATCCTGTGTACATTCTGAGGTCTGAGCTTCTCATTGTGCATGTTCATACACTACAACTTACTTGTTTCATTTATCTTGATACTCAATGTATAAATACAATATATATACAATATATTGTATACAAATATATACTATAAAATACTGTACGTGTAGCAGGAGAGGGAAGGGCCCTGAGGTGAAGGTGAGGGGAATGGGGTGTTTATTCAGCCTTCTTTTGAAGTGAGCTGGCAGCTTCCAGGAAGGCTCCTTGGTCCTATCCATCCTTTCTGGAACTGTTTGTTCCTGACTGGTGTTAAACACGAGACCCTTTAAAATGAGATCTGCAGCTGGGGATGACACTGCCAGTTTAATGGTGACTTTTTGCAAGGAGAAGAGCAGGTGTTAGATCACCAAGTGCAGTGGAACACTCTGTTTAACAACAGCTCACATTAAAGTTGAGCAAGTAGAAAAGAGATTTTTCTACTTCAGCACTCAAGGTGAAAAAAACCAAGGCATATCCAGATTCTTGAGCAAGTACTGCTTTAAAGTGCATTATTGTATATTTGTGCTCCTGTTTTCTTGTTGTGGTGGGATTTTTGTTCTTGGGGGATTGGTATGTTTGTTTATTTTTAGTTTTTAATTTGTGCAGCCCTTTTTCCTTATGGTAAAGACTTCATTATCATAGTTTCAATTCCCTAAAACTTACCCTGTAGACAACTGGATCAGCTTTCTTCATAAGGAGCCCTATCAGAATGAACTGGCTTTTCTCACTTCTAGTGCATTGTTCAGCACGAAGGGAATTTTAAGTGCCTCCTGGAAGTGGTGACTAATTGCTTGCTTTTCAGGACATGTTTTAAATCAAGTGACTATATAGAGTTACCTTAATTGTTAAGGTCTTGTAAAACTTTTGGGTTGTAAAGGGTTTTGGTTAATGAATGGAATTAGAGTACAAAGGGCTACATCACTTTTTATGGCAGCTGAAGTTGATTTCTAGATGAAGTACTTTGAATGTTGGGAAGATCTTCAGGTTTAATGGGTACCCCTCCCCCAGGAGACTTGCATTTCTTTTCATGCAAAATTTTGCAGAGAACAAAAATTTTTTTGTTTTTGAAAGTTGAAAACTGGTATCTGAGCATGTCAAGCACAAAAGCAACTGTAGTACAGACCTTACATCTGCATCTACAGATCTTACATTATAACAAAAGATTTGGGGGAAGTGGTAGTGCTTTTGCTGAGTGGTAGATGTTATACAACAGATTAAGAAAAGGGAAATGGACAGTTCTAATAACAGTTATAGTACCTCTGATTTTGGGAAAAAACATTTTAAAAATGAAAAAAAATGAGATTTTTGCAGTAAACTCAGTTGTACAGTATAATTTTGTTTTCAGGCAAGTTAACATTACATAAAATGGCACTTTGGATGTAAATTCCCAAAGTAATGCAAATAACTGAAGGCTTTGCTTCATACCTTCTCTTGCTTGATGCTGCCTCTCCCTTGAGCAGGTCATTTCTGACTGGAAATCTTTCAGTGCTCCTCTGCTGACACTGATCAGTGCACTCAGCTGATTGTTTGCTGTATAGCCTGGCCTGTGTACTAAGGAGGTAATTTTGAGGTTTTATAGGTGACATGTAGGCAAGTGATACGAAATCTGCAGACTCCTGTGATTATGGCGCAGAGATTTATTAGGTGTATTTCATCTTTCTTCACCTGAGGAGGCTCGGTTGATCAGATGATGTTGATGATTGCAAATACATCACTAAATTTAGGTAATGGCTAGGATATTAAACAAGCCACAAGGTACTTTTTCATTACTTAAAGGTTGCAACAGTATTGCAGATGTTGTCCTGATGAAACTGCAGACACTATTAATTTACTGCAATAGCCTTGAGTTTTAACTCTAGGGGGTTGTTTGTTTTTCGTTACTTTTTTTTTTTTTTTTTGCTTAGTTTTAAACTCACTGACAGACAAAACTTTGCTAAATTAGTTTGAGATTGGTCATGTATGGTCCATATGATGCTAGTTTCTCGTCCTGTGCTAGGATATTTCCATGTTGGATAGATGCAGAAATTGTAAAGATGTATTTTATTGCACAGCTCAAAATGTTACTTTCTTCCTCATCATCTCTTTTCTCCTAGTGTGAAGGAGGAGGTGAAGGAAGGTAACCAGAAACCCACATATTTAAAACAGTGAGGACTTGGAGAGGTGACCTCTCTTGTAAATCTTGCTGTGCTGGTTTTAGATGTTACTGCCACTGTCTGCTATCCTCACCCTACTGCCAGAGGTTGCCAGGAACTCAGAGGAACATGCTTGCTATATATTTGCTTTATTTTGCAGTTGTTTTACCCAGTTTTTGCTTTGTGGCAGGAGATGGGAGAGATTTGGCTTGCTAGAAACCAAGCTAGAGTGCACAGAATTGATTAATGCAGAACAAACATTTTTCTTATAGACTCGTACAACAAAGTTGTAGATGCTTTTAGCTGCAGGCAAGTTTGAAAATACTCTTACATCCCCACCTCCTTCATTCAGTTCTTGGGCTAGAAAACACGACTGTGGAGAGGATCAGTTGAGAGCTGTGCTTTACCTCCTGCAAACCTTCCTGTGACTGTCAGGAACATCTTGCAGCACTGTAGAGTTTGTCAGAACACTTCAGTTCTTTGGCTTTTTTTCCACTTCATCTTCAGTTTCAGGCTTGTTCAGGTGAGACATGTAAATCTAATATGCAAAATGATGGTCTGTTGACAATTTAAGGTAACTTTCAAGGGTATGATCTCTCCTGTCCTTTAACAGGTCAGTGCTGCAGTGAGAAGGGTGACAGGAATTAACTTCATGCAACTTGCTGTAAAGTATCCATATATCAAAGTATACTCCAGATTTGCATGCAGTGTTTATTTAATAAGTTAGAACTGAGTATTTAAAGTGAGGTAGTAATTTCTGCTCTGCATGAGTAACGTCTGGTGATGTCTTTGGTCAGGCTTCTGTATCTGCATTTTCACTCCCTGCAATTATAATTTAGCATCCAAGTCTAGACTATGAAGACCTGTTGTATTTAAAAAAAGAAAAATCATGATTTTAAGCTTGTTATGCATTATGTTAATTAAGAAATATTTTTTCACACACTTTTAAAAATAAAAATAGTCCTAAGATAACTTTTAATAACAGGAACTCAAAGGGGCCATATTAATTTACAGCAGAGTTATAATCTGCTAAATTGTTAATTCTGTGTTCTTCTTGAGAAGTCCAGAGTAGCATTGCTTGTTAAGGAAGCAGAGAGGCTTTAAAGGAAAAGTCCGTGCTGTTTCTGGGGAAGGGGCCAGAGGGGAAAAAAAAAAAAAACAACAACCCACCCACAACCCCAAATACCCTATAAATAATCATTCTCTCCCCCAAATGTAAATTAGATAACTTGGCAGTGTTTGTCAGGAAATCATAACTTCAGAATTCGTGACAGCTATTAAGACTTGTAGTAAGGAGCTTGTGATTGCTTACTAAAACCATTGCAGCTGACTGAGCTTAATAATCGCAAGGAATTACTTTTATATTTCATCTTGGAGAAAGGTTTTGTTTGTAATCTCTTGACTATCTCAAGGCAGGATATTACAGAGGGGATTTTTTCAGAAATTATGATGAGCCTTGCAGACTGTGTGTGTTAAGGCAGATCTGCACCAGAAGACAAAATTAGCCTCTAGTGATTACAGCTCATTGCAATGTGATTTAAACTTTTTCTGCATCCTGCAACCATCTTCTTGCCTTTCTTGGTGAGGTTCAGTGGCACAAACACACTTTCTGCCATAAGATGAAATTAAATTACAGTTCTTGCTGTGATGTATCAGCCAGCTCACCTGTACAACTGAGGGGCATTTGTAGCTGAGCAGACCCAGCCTCAGTCACAGTGGGGCAGAGGAGCGTGGTGGTGTCTTGCCTTTTTCATGGGATGCACAGATGGAAGAAATCTTACATTTCCTTCATTTAAAATCAAAAAAAGGGCTTTTTGGTTGTGGATTGGGTGTGTCCTCCATCTGTGTTTCGGGGAAGTTAGCGAAATGTGTTCATTTTAGAGTGTAAAGTTTGGTCCAAACTTTAGAACAAAGGTTTTGGTCTGTTTTGTGGAGCAGAAAGTTGCCTTTGTTCCTCTGCAGGACACTGTAATTTGATTTATGTTTTTGACAAAAAAAGATTGATTTATGGCTTATTTCCTGAAGAAAGCTGATCAATTCCTAGCATTATTTAAAGCCGACTGATAATATTTTTAAAGTAAATTATGGATTAAGTTTATTTAAAAAATGAAAATCAGACGACTCAGCTGTATGGAATTTCAGCATGATTAACAAAGAAAAAAAAATTCTGTAGAACCCTCTTTATTTGGCTGCATTCCTGGAAAAAAATAAGACTATCCCTGTGGAGAATGAATGTGTTTCAGTTCTGACATCTCTGTAGAATGGTCAGATAAAATGTCACAGTATAATATATTGTATGGAGAAGATTGAGCAAATGCAGCTTTTACAGTGAGAAAGGAGGACATACCAGGGACAAATGTTGAGGTGACCTAATAAAATACCTAAATAAGCATTTTGAGATTTAGTGCAGTGACCCTGGGATAGAGGAGCAGATTAGAGTTGGTTCACATTACGGGGTGCCAGGGTTGTTAGTTGAGCCTGTATCTGAACCAGTACTATTTTATCATTTTAGAATCTGTATATATATGTCCTGAAAATTAGCTGAGCAAAGCAAAAGTTATTGCTTTAGATTTCTGCTTGACACTTGGAGAAAGAAATGACTCCTTTTAACTCTTTGTTGTATACTGTAGCCTAAGTTGTTAGGCTGTTTCTTTCCCGGTGGATTCCCCCTTCCAGATTTGTTTTTAAAACATCTGGCCCAGTTGTGAGTGTTCTGTAATGAGGAAAGAAATAGGAAAAACCCAAGCCTTGTAAATGGGGGCAGAGTCACTTCTGATGGGCCAGAAGTGTTGTTCTATGGTATTGCTCTAGATTTTAAACTGTGTACTTTAAATGCATATGTGTGGGTGAGAATGTATACATAATATGTGTTTGTGGTGTCTGTGTCTAGGTAATTGTATCTCATACTTGAAACAGTCTAATTGGGTTGTACCTTAAAACCTAAAATCTAAACAAACCGACAGAACATCTCCTTCCCACCCCCTGGAAAAACCCCGACCAAAAAACCAAACACATACAGCAAACCTCAAGTTCCCATAAATATGGAACCCTTTTTTTCCCCTTGAACTGATGAGTACAAATATAAAGAACAGTAACACATTTTCTGGACCTTGATGGTTTAATTAGAATCCATCTAATACCACTCTCCTTAAAAAAAAAGTCAGCACTCTGGGCATCTCTCTTCCACCCTCCTCCACCGCCTCCTTTCTTTCCCCAGGGTTGTTTAACACATACTTTACATTTTCATTTCTCATTTTCATTTCTCATGGGAACTGTGTCGTTTCTCTCTTTTACATCTTAATTTCATGTTTCAGCATAAAGTATTAGTTGTATTAAGTTTTCTCTGTCACTTCAAGCAAGAAGTAGTAAAGATAGGAAATTATGCAGCTAAGAGCACTGTTAAGTCTACGAGCTTTTTTCTAAATAAATCTGTGTTAAGTGTGAAGCTTATTTTTCTTATTCAGAGGATAAGTAAGACCTCTGCTCTAGCCCATTGTTTAAAAATTCCCTTAAAATTCAAGAAAGCTGTCTTGCAAATTCAGCTTGTGTGATTTTTTTGCTGTGTATTGTAGCGAAGCATATAAATGTCTTTAATTCTCAAATAGAAGCAGATTCTTTTGCTGTAAACAAGGTGTTTGTCATAGAATAAAACTGTGCCTTATGTCATGATCTAACCTACAGGTTAAATTCTGGCAAACTTACTCTTGTACTAAAAAATACTGTTTTGCTATTTCTATGGTTTTTCAGCATGCATTTTTCTTGTATGTGCTTAAAGAAAGAAAAAAGATTGTTTCTGTAAAGTACATGTTTAGATCTAGGTTATAAGCCTGGTTAGCCTGGTGTGAAAATTAAGTGGGGGAGGGAAATTGCTCAAGAGGAATATATGGTTTATAAAGTAAACTGTAAGAACATCCTGGGGAAAATTTCAGATATATAAAACAAAACCTGCTTATTTCTTACTGTAAACATTGAAAATGTGATGGAGTTTGAGCAGTTGTTAACAGTCCAGAGCTGTCTGGTTTTATTGTCCTTGCTTACATTGCTAAAATGCTGCTTCACCTGATCATGAGATGTCACACAAATGCTCTATTAGCTGCATAAAAAGCACAGGTTGTGCTGTAATTTCACCCTGCCTCCCTGATTAAACAATTTGTTGTTTTACTGCAATAGGATGCCACGCTGTTTGAACCAGTATTTTATAATGTGCTTACTGTGGCCAGCAGTGGTAGCTGGGGGTTCTGACTGAGCATTTCTGTTGCCCTCTCTTTTCTCATGTGGAAAGGCAGTCTCTTGAAGGATTGCTGGATCTTGAAGGATTCCTCAGTGCTGAGCTGGCAGGGGTAGGATGGCTTGGCCAGCTAGTCAATACTGTAACCAGAGATTTGTTTTAGTAAAGGTCTGGTTGCTGCTCATAACCACTAAAAGCTTTAGCATTAAATAAATTATATAGTCCTAATCAACATTTTATAACTGCAAACCAAATTTGGATTTATGTGATGGATGCTATGAAAGCATGAAAGTACAATGTGTTCTTGAGGTTTGACAGAAATTTGTTACTTAACTTGAGAAGAATTGTCTCCTTGCATTAAAAAATGTTCTTCTATTTAAAGAAATGAGACTTGGAAAACTGAGTTCCTAAACTGAGGCAAATGAGACTTGAAAAACTGAGTCCTTAATATAAATGTATTTGTTTTAATGAAATTAAAAAATGGTGTTTCATCAGGTTGTATAAGCAGAGCGTTTTGCCCACTATTTAACTAGACAAAAGGCAGCCTTATTGATAGCCATGAAGTATAAACAGGTTCTCCTTGCTTCCAGTCACAAGCTTCCCTGTCTGGGGCAGATTCTCATTAAACTGTGGCTCTATTGTTGCCAATCCTGTCTTCTCTGTACCCCCTTCAGAGTGAAATGGCTGCTATCAACTGGTCACACACAGATCATTAGCTTATGAAAGGTAAAATCCAGAATATCGAGGACTTCTATGCATCAGCAGTTTCAAACATGCAGCAGGACACACTTGAAATAGAACCAAGCAGTGGCTGGAAGAAAGGCTTGATAATTTTTGTGTTTTGGTAGGCTTTATGGTCATCCATAAAGAGATAGAGTCTTCCCATTTTCCCCAGTATGAATAGGATCCCAGATGCCAAAGGGCCACCTGTACAACAGGGTTTAGATTTTTGAGGTCTGGCTCCTGTTAAAGTTTTTTGTCTCTCTCCTGCTTGCAAAGCTTGTCCCTCTGCAAACAACTGCTGAATATTTTATCTGTAGAGTTCACCAGTATAATGTTAACAGTGCATACATCAAATGATCTATGAATAAGAAGTGCCTGAAATGTGTTACAGAAGCCAAGCCATTAAAAATGGAGTGTACTTGCAGAACAACTTGGTTTGGGTGTAGGTATTTCAGAGTCTAGGAAGCATTTGGACTTTTATCTGGAGGCCTTTACAAGAATACTTCTTGCTGCTTGTTTTGCCTCACGCTTTGTGATTCTGGAGCTAAGGGATTGGAACAGCTATCAGGATGTTTGGAAAAGAGGGAGGAGAGAGAAACTCCTTAAGATACTCTAAAAGTAAGTTTATGAGGATCAGAAATAAAATTTGTCATATTGGAAAATGTTGCCTGGCAGCTCTTTATAGACCAGCAGAA
Source organism: Prinia subflava (assembly GCF_021018805.1). NCBI lineage: Eukaryota > Metazoa > Chordata > Aves > Passeriformes > Cisticolidae > Prinia > Prinia subflava. The sequence goes on along the minus strand of NC_086250.1, from coordinate 7,793,517 downwards.
GTCCTATATTTAAGGTAAGAAAAGATAAAACAAACCCTGAACAATTAAACAGGCTTGATGAGAGCACTCCTGAAATCAAGTGGAAAGTCATCTATGGGTGTCACTTGATGCTTAAACCTTGCCTTGAGTATTGCCTGTCTAATCTTAAACTCATCTTAAAGTGAATGACTTGGCATGATTCTTCCCTTGCTGATTTCCAGGACTAAATTTGATTGGGAATTGTCATTCCTAAATTTACAGCTACCTGATTAACTAGGAAGAAATGTTTTGTACTAGTGAAAGAATCTGCAGAACCAGTTATCTATAAACTAAATTTACGAAGTAAATATACAAAAAAAAATTTGTGCTAATGGAAAACTCTGTAGTATTTTGAAAATAGGGTTACTCCGTGAAGTTTTTGCATTATAAAGAAAACTAGTTAGATGCAAATATGTGGGTTTTGAGGTGGAGGAAGATGAGACTATTTTAGAAAACATATTTATCAAGATCATCTTAATTGTGCCATTCTGCTTTCCTTCTCTCCCCCCCATTTGCCCCCACCACGTACACCATCCACTTTTCTGACTTTCCAAATGTGCTTTACCATCAGTTTCAGGAGGGAATGTGTGTAATGTAAGCATTAAGTGTATCCTTTGGGGTTGTGGCTTTTAAGTGCTTTTCTTTCTCAAGTTCTGCTTTCCAAAGTATATTTAAGATGCCACTTAGAATCTGTCCTGTGAACTGCCTGGGTTGTAGTTGACCATGCAGCTTGGACAGATAAAATCACAGTATTAATCAGTATTTTGCTCTAGCAGTGTTGACCATGCTGTTTAGGTATAGAGCTCTGGTTTTGCACAAGGAGTTTGTGGCATTCCAATGTCCAGCCTTAAATGATTGTTTTCTTAGTGCAGGAGCCTAGATACCGTATAAAACTTCTTTTCAGGAAGTGCTGAGTATGAACTTCAGGGATTTTCCCTCTGAGATGGTAAAGGATATAATTAAGCTTAATTTATGTATTTTTTTTCTGTTGAACAAAGACAGACCAAAATCCCATTTAAAACAGCATAAGTGATGACCACTCTACCCTATGTGTGTGCCAAAATCGGTTAATGAAATTGAGTTGAGCTGAGAATTTGAAAAATGCCCAAGCTATGTAGTGAGAAACAAGTATGTAGTTAACTTTATGCTTGATTTTTTTAAAAATTCATTTTAGCAAAAACAATGGTTACCTTTTTCTTTTGCACACGTATCTTCCTGCCAAATGTATGGTTCTTGTGAACTGTGAAACTTAACATTTTCATGATGTCCTGTTGCTTCTAGGTAGGTTTCCTTTGGTGTGAGCATGGTCAAGAAGTTCACATGAATGTAAGACAAAGCTTGTCAAACATATGTTGAGTGAATGCTTGACTAATGTTTTTATGATGGAAAAGTTCTGGGTCCTTTTTTTAGAAACAATAAGAAAAATCTATGGGAACAATTAGCCTTTTTATGTCTGACTTTGAAGATATCACATGACTTGTTTCTTCATTTCAGCCTGTCCCTCTGGAATTACAGTCACTGGCATCTATTTTCTCAGTACTGCTGAGAGCTGTGTACTCATCTTCACAGACATAGTTTGGTGTTTTCTTTGTGTTGCCAACTGTGAATTTTTAAGGATGTAAAAAAATAAAACAGTTTAATGCTCCAAAATCATAATGGGATAGGATTGATATTGATTTATTGACTGATGTATCCAGAGAGTCAACAAAAATTCCAAGGCAAAGCATGTACATAAACCTTTTGACGTTACATAGTTTGATTTCACCTAGAATTACCCTGTTTTACATAACTGAAGACAACACCATTTCTGTGTAGTTGTGTTTCCATGCCTGATGAGAAATCATATAAGTTAAGAAAGTGGTAATTTAGGACCTGGTGCAGTCTCCACCTAGACATTTGTAGACCGAGTTATGCAGTTCACATGCCCTGTTATATAGTTAATTTGATTACAACACCTTATTCAGTGTTTCAGCAATAGAAACTGTTGATGGGAATGGCCATGCCCAGTTTTATTTCAGTCTTATTCTTCCTTGACTTTTTTTGTGGATAGATTTGTTACCCTTTTTAGGATTCAAGGTGCTTTAAAAGGTTTTCAGAAACTGAAATTCTCTGTAGTCAGCTGGTGATTTTGGAGGCAGTAGTGGGCATGAACAGCATTCTGGTTTGGGGCAGAGTTGCCCTTCAGTGAGGGTATGACTGCAGTCTAGTAGTGGAGGAGTTCAATTGGTTCTTTCAGAATTCAGTTTTATTTTAATCCTGGTATCTTTTTTAAAAGTTTGACTGAAGTTAGTGTCTATCACCATGTTAACAAGTGGGAAGGCATGAAGGTGAAGTGGGAAGATAAGAGGTTTTACCTTAAATAACTAGTAGAAAAGACAGTGTGATAAAGTGGTTTTCACAAATACACATGAGCACCAAGCTCTGTTCTCCTTTCTACAACTTCTTTGCAACCAAAGTGTTTTACTAATATTCCTCTTGTGAGAAGTAGGGTTGCTTTCATATACCATAAGAGGAAGCAAATATTTATTTTTTTTGCCAGTCACTTTTTTAAGAATACCCTCTGCTCTTCCAGCCTTTACTGTGCATCGTAGTGTTTTGTCTGTGACATTCTTGACACGTTCCAGAGTGCATTGGATAAATTTGTTAGAGAAGCAGTTGTTTTATTTATCTCTCTGGAAGCACAAGAATGGGCAAAACATGTCAGCAAAAGTAAACTGAATGATCCCACAGACAAACTTCTGTTGCTGCCAGAAGAAAAGTACCATTTGATTGAATTGGCATTTTGGTGCTAACACTGTATTTTCAATAATAAAATCTGTGAGCATTGCCAAGGTGACTGTGAGTGGGGTAAGCATACTGTACTGGGAGTGCTGTTTACAGAGACTTAGGTAGGCACTTTTTTAAATGTATAGGTTCTTTTTTGCATAGAATCACTTAGAAAACACATAGAAACACATAGAAAACATAGAAACACAAATCACTATGTGATGTGTACACCAGCACATGGAAATGGGTGGCTGCTGGGCTGGAATCAGGGTCCACTTGGAGGCAGCTGTTGTCACATGCACGTGGTTCTGAGTTGGTGAGTATTGGTTTTATATCAATGATAGCTTAAAAATCACAACGCAGCACAAAGCACTAAATAGACAATTGATTAAGGGAGCATTTAATTGATGGTTTGTTACCCAAAAGGGCATAGACTGCGAGTTTTTGGTGTTGTAAAGGTCTAAATGTAACCTGGGAAATGAAGTCAGGAAACCTAGCAACTGAATATTTTAGTTGAGGGTGAGATGCTGTTTAATTTAAGGTTAAAAAGCTGTAAAACCACTTGCATAGATCAACAGATTATGTGTCAAAGGAAGATTGCGGCATGTAACTCTTGGTATAAAGAATGCTCAGCTCCTGTGATTAGCAGCAGAGTGGGCTGTGAAATAAAGTATCAGGCATTCCTTCAGCATAATCGTTCTGAAAATGCCAACAGCTGGTTTACACAAGTAAGACACTGTAGAAATGTATGACTGTATATGGTAGCATTGCATCATTTGAGCTTCAGAACTTAATTCTTTAGATAAGGAATGTTTAGGTACAGATGAAGTTGATATGCCATGAAATAGCAATAGTTACAAACATGTAACTTGACAAAAGCATCACATATTTAGTGGTGTAATATGTCTGAAAAGACAAGAGTTTAGTAGTGGTGTAGTCTGCCTTATCACTGTAGTTGAGTGGAGTGAGTGATTTGTGTATCACTGAGCAGATACTCTGTACTACAACATTTTTCCAGGGGTGGATAAATGAGGATTTTGTTTCTGGTTCTTCTTTGTGTGGTGTATTGTGGTTTTGGTGTTTGTTTTGATGACTAATCCTGAGCAAAGCACTATTTTTGACTTAACTTTCTTTTTCAAGAGATTTGATGTTATTTTGCTGGTTTGTGAGCACAACACGGTTCTCTGCTTTTCTCTTTCCCATCTCCCAGTCCTGCAGATTCCTGCTGGAAGAGATACTGAGATTCTCTCTGCCTCAATGGGATAGGCCAGGGCCAAAGCTGTGCCAGCCTTTTGTGATTGTTTTAAAATGTGTAGAGCAGCAGCTGTGTTGTTATATATTCATTCTAACAGCCCTGCTTGTCAAACAGTTTAGATGAATTAGAAAGGCAAAAGTAAAACGTGTTTGAAAACCTAGAATTAGTATAAACAATTTGGGAGATTCTGAGATGGACTTTAGGAATGTTTGTGATAAAAGCATTCTTTGCCATTGGTGCGTCCTTGTGACTGTAAAAAACATGGTGCTAATGTGCTGCTGAAATGTATGTAAAGAAGCAGAGGTGCTGACCTGTCTTCTTAATTTGGAGAGGTAAATCATATAAACTGCATTAAAAGGTGAAGTAAGAGCTAACACTTTCATTAAAGGATTTTCAGTTAATTGAAGTAGGTGTAGAATTATCTGACCATTTATTTTAGTTGAAATGCCGACTGATCAAAATTGACATTTTTGGTGGAAACCTTTGTTTTGACAGCTTTCCATAGGGTCACATGGTTGGAGCCCTGAGTTTCCTGTTCTGTTGCAGTCATTCCACAGTAGGTAGCTGGTAAGGTGGTTGAGGATTCTTGGCTGTGGCAGCATTGTGACCTTCCTGCTCTTAGATGTTTCTATCCACAGAGATCTTTCTGTTTTAAATGTTATTGTCACACGCTGTTCCACTGCAGTGATAACTAAGCAAGGCTTAGATGACAGGGAAATGCTATTTCTACAAAAACATACTGCCCCTTTCACATCTCCAGTCCTAATTCCTTTGTCAGCTCTTCCTCATTCTGTCTCTGTGATTTGTCCTACACTGTGTATTGCCTAGATGGAAAGTAGGATCAAGGCTTGTCAGGCTCACCAGAATTCTAATACCTGTCTTGTAGACCCTAGAAGGCAAGAGGGTGATAAAAATATAGGTTTGAGGTCTTTTTTCATGAGACAGAAACAGAGCAGCTGAAGAGATCTGGAGCTTCTTCCCCTTGTCAGAAGTTTTAGCTTCCTGTGCTTATTGACCTGTATACTTCCATTGTATAATCTGGTTGACATACAGGAATGCTATTTATCTCTTTGCTGTTCTCACAGGCAGTCGTTTTTTAAATGGGTACTAAGCTGTCATATCAGTTTTCTAGTTTTTGCTCACTGGTGGTTTTTCTCTAAGATTATTACAGACTTTAAGACACTTATAACTTTTCAAGTTATATGACATCCCTATTTAAAGGTCTGATTTTCTTGCTGACTTATCGAAGTCCACACTATGAAATGCGGAAATAGCTGTCTTTATTACTTATTGTCAAAAGCAATGTCATTAAATTGCAACAGCAGCCTTCTAATTCACCCTGTGATTTGTTAATCTTTGTCTCAGCAATGAGCAGCTTACTTTGTGAAAGTTGTATTGTCTTTAAATATGAGCAGATGCAAAAGAGGAAATATACACAGTTATTAACAGATCTTTTTTATCATTTGGTAGGTGTTTTTGCTCCATCAGCTTCTAGCACAAGATGCATTTCTTACTTCTACAGGTGGGATTGGGAGAACAGAAAAGAAGTAGCATCACTGTACTGCCAAAATAAATAGCTCAAGGACCTCACGTACCACCCCAGTGCTGTCAGAACAGCTGTTAACTAAATGTTTCAGCTGCCTGAGGGTGTGGATACTACTGTGGTGGGGTGGCACAGTTAGTGACAGGTTATTCTGCAAACTAATACCTGTTTGCTCTGATAATTTGGTTTTAAATGTGCACAGCTCAAAATCAGTCTGGGCACAGATAAGTGCTTCCCATGGGAGGTTGAACCAAAGAGCAGCAAGCCATTCCCATAAGAGCTACCACAAGAGCTAATGTTGCTGTGTTCAGAAAGTTCCACCAAGAACTGTCCTGGCTGTCTAGCTTTCCACATATTTCATTCATGGGTATCTAGAACCTCTTGCTACCTCTGCCAATGTGATTAAAAGCCAAAAGTTGTTAGCTGGTGATCGATGGCAGTTTTCACTCTGACCTTGAGTCACATGCAAGAGTGCAAAGGAAAGGGTTGCTGCACAACTTTGTGGTACTCTTAATTAGCTCCTCTGAGGTTACAGATTTATCCATCTGAGGTTTGTGCAGCTGAGAAAAGCAGTGTTCACAGCTTTTCACATTGAATGTGTGAGATTGGGTTATGTTAAACTAACACTGAGCACATGCATACAAAAACCTGCTGGATCTAGGAGCTGACAGCCTAAAAACAGGGATAAAGCACCATTAGTAGCTCATATGTGATGTATGTGTGAATACTGCAGGTATCTGTGTTACTCCCAGTTTGACCTTTGCAATTTGGTGCTCAATTTTTGGTCAAACTGGGCCCCAGCTCCATCTCCCAGTGGCCTCCCAGCCCAGGGCACCCACATGGGAGAGACCCTGCTCCACGTGCTGCACCTGCTGGACGTGCTTCATTCAGTGCCTTTGCTTTCATTAAACTTCAAGGAATCTAGCTTGAAGTGCCTGTTTCTAGGTGATCCTTCATTCCATTGTTCACAGAGAAAGTTGCTATGGGCTTTTTCTGTTTGTTTTCTTTTCTGTTTCTTTTGCCTATTAGTCCACATGAGTCAACATCCAGTTCATTGCAAGGGATGCACAACAGAAAAAGCAGTACACAGATCTCTGGTACTACATTTTCTTGTAACAGTCTCTTTATGTGAACTTTATTTAAATGATCTAGGAGAAGTTTGTTTGGCTTTTGTGTTAAAAGAAGAACTCCTAGTCTCTGCTTTGACAGATGTTTCATATCTCTCTAGAAGGAACTACCTACAGAGGAGATGATGGCCCTGCTTAAAATGCTGAAGTTGGTGACTTCACTTAGTCTAGGTATAACTGCCTTAGTGACATCAGTTTGATGACTCTCTGTCTTTGAAAAGAACAAAAAACCCACATAATAACCTCTCATTAGGATATAAATGAAGGTTCAGTTCTTGCCAAACTGAGCAAGTCTTATTTCTTTCACGGTTATCTGGGACTTCAAGAAAGGCACAAATCCTATTTCTTAGTTTGACAGCCAGAAAGCAATCTTTGAGGGGAGATATTCTTTTGCACACTTAGGTACCCAAGTGTTGAGGGAAATTCCCTGTTGGACCATCCAGGGCCACTCTGGCAGTGGCTCTTGCACAGCCTGAGCTGGGACTGAACCTCCTTCCAGGGCACAGCCCTCCCTCACCCAGGCAGACCAGGGCTCCCATAGCAGAGTGTGGCTGTGGGATTCCCACAGCACATGGGTCAATCCTTAAAATGATTTTATCTTGGTGCACTAGCTAAATAACAAAATCACAGCTGGAGCTGGGTGCCTGTGAGGCCCTGAACAAAGGAAACCCTGGCCTTTTATACCCTCACAGTGTAAGAGCAGGAAGGTCTGGGGCTGTCACTCCTGTCTGAGTGTCTGGTCACCTGCCATTTGTTATCTAAAGAGTTGGTCCTGTGTCCTCACTGTTAACCCTGCAAAACCAACCTATCCTGGCAGCTCACAGCAGTCCACAAAACAGAAGAGGAGCAAGGTTAGAAAGAGTTAAGTTTCTTTTGGATAAATAACCCATCTATATTTCTTACACACTTGGGGGAAATTCTTACTGCTGCCACCAATTCTCTATATTATTAGAATTACTCTATTTGAATTGTTTCATATAATTAATTTTCCAAACATATTTTTGTCCGCAGTAGTAATCCCAAACTTTGGGTTTTTTGTTGATTTGTTTGGGTTTTTGAGGGGTTTTGTTCAGTTGCAGAACTAGAGATCCATTTTTTTACAGTTCAGTTCAGAGAAGAGTAGTTAAAGACTAATTGTCAATAAAGCAGATTAAAGCCTTTGGTAAAATTGGATAACAACCATGAAGGGATTACTGTTCATGACTTATAACAAAGGAAAGTATTATCTGAAGCAGACCATGGAATGGACAGACTAAAAGGGGACTTGATATGAAAGGAGTAAATTAAATGTAGAGCATAAGACCACTTTTTTGGAAGTGTATGCAGTCAGTTTTCAGGAATTGTTGCACTTGGGATTGGATTTGATCACTGGTGGACAAACTCAGCTCCTGAGGAGAAGAACATCCATACATATGCATACATGATGTGGGATTTTATTTATGTTTTTCTACAAGCACTGGCTGATGCAAAACTTCGAGGGGTTGGGTTGTACGAGCATGTTACACATTTCCATGAAAGATGTAAGCTTAAAGGAAAACCCAGAACACAGATGTATTAACCATACTTTGCATTGGGACAGAAATAATATACAGCACAACCTGTAAGCTGTATGTGGCTTGGTCACAAATCTCAACCTTTCTACAGTGATGCTCAGTGCTGTCTTTTGGCCCCAGTCCTTTTCACCCTGAGCACTGTGACTGTAAGAACTTTGGAGTACAAGTACTTTGTCCTCTTCAGTAAAGCAATACTGTGATTTTTAACTTCAGAATTCCAGGTGCATTATAGTTGCTGTAGAATGCACTTTTTCCTTAAAAATTGAATCCAAGTACTTAATATGTAGCTGTCTACAGTAGGCATGGAAAAGTAGAAGCATCCTTACTTCCTTTATAGCAAAACCTAATCTTGAAAAAGCTTGAGTGAAGTCTCAGACATCTCAGTTATTTTATAACCTCAGTTATTTTATAATAGTGTTTTCAGTGTAAAAATGAAGTGATGGAACTCATGTTCCATCTGAGTATGAAGTCTTTGGCCAGTATTCAGACCACATTTTGTGGACCTTTTTAAGTGCTCTGGGCAGACATGGTTTCATAATAAAAGCCAAGTCTACCTAGGTTTGTATCTCCAGAATTAGGTCCCTGACCAAATCTCATGTAATTAACCTGTCTCATTATGCATTAATTACAATGTATCCCTTTATGTCTGTCTTTCTTACCCTCTATAGAGAAATCTCTCCTCTTCCTCCCACCCCCTTTTTTGTGGTTTGTTTTGTAATGAATATCATGTAGCTTTTGGGTAAAAACAAGGCCATATTTTATGTCATTTTGTGGTATGAAAAGATGATTTGGTGTGTGTGTGCCACTTTCTTACAGGAGAAAAAGTGATTTAGTGATTCTGGTGGATGATCAAAGTGGCATCAGGTTGGTTTCCATATCAACAAACTGATAAATCACAAGGGCAGGAGCTGCACTGAAAATGTACTGAACCCCTAGATAGCATGAATTAATTGAATTTTTAAAAAAGCCTAAAAATGATGGTTACATGTAAGTAAGACTGATCTACATACTAAACAATAGGATGAAAACTATGAAAAAACAATTAGCAGAGTGCCGAAATGTGATGGAGGGTAAGATTCAGCATGGCTTGGCAGAATATTAGGGTTCTGTAGGGCCTCTTGGAGGAGTCAGGAATCAGGAACATAAAACTCATCCAGTTGGTAGCTGTGTACTGAGAGAGGGGCTGGATGACAAGGGGATATTTTACTGATGAAAGACTTTGAATGATAAAAAAGAACTCTCCCAGAGGAAAAGTTGCAAAAAGATCTCCTGATACTGAACACGTCATTCCCCAATTTCAGCTGATGGGAGACAGGTCATAGCTCTGATAGTTTTTTTGACATAATCTTCTCTTATTCCTGGCTGTGCCATCCTGCCCTTCAGTGTTTTAGCACAGGTACCCCCTTGATGTTATGGTGAACTGCATCAGGGGGTTGATGGCCCCAACTTAGAGTGAACTTCCATTAAATCAGAGAATAAAGTTGAATTCATTCAAGAGTGGGTCTTGGTTAAAGATTGTAGGCTGACTCTGCATTAAGGATTGCAGGGGTGGTTGTAGCAGTACATTCTGTTTTCTGGGTGTGGGTGATGCATCTGTGCAGTGCCTGGAACAGAGTTCATAGCTCCAAACCCTGCCCAGCAGTGGGGGATGCCTAAATTTTTATTTCTGAGAGACAGCCCAGAATGCCAGATGGCAGATTTGTCTGTCCTGCCCTCATTCACTGAGCAACACAACCGGCATAAGTGGCTGTGCTCTCTTGCCATGGAGAAGTGTTTGGGTTTCTAGGGCTTCAATGTAAGATACAAGTATAGTGAGAAATCTTTCAGCCCTTCCTAAATTCAGGATGTGTAGGGTGATATGAAGAATAATTCTCCCAGTTTTTTATTGATTTATAAGAAGCAAGTTTGGTTATAACTGAGCTGAAAATGCAAGGAGTGAAAAATTATTGTAGTAGCTGACTTGTCTAGTTTCAACCCCAAGCTCTTTTTAATTACAGAATTCTAAATCCTCATTTACAATCTAAATATGTGCAGTACAAATGTTTATATTCTTAGTGCAAGTCCCTGTAAAGAAACAGATTTTTTGATTGTACAAAGAAGGTCAATTTTATCTGAGAAAGATGAAGAATTGTGATCCTCCTGTGTTCTCACTGCTTTCCCCACTTGTAGTTTTAACGTAGCTAAATACTCTTTTATACTAGCTTTCATAATTTTGTTCAGTTCCCAGGTGCATAGAGATCTGCACCTTTCTGTAGTTCCTAAAGAACTCTTTGGAAGGTGTTGTGTGTGTGGGCTCCTCCTGGGCAGTGCTGGGGGCATTGCCAGAGCAGACCTCTGTGACACTCAGCCCTGCAGAGTTACCCAGCACGCTGCCTTGGCTCAGCTGCTTTCCTGGCCCCGTGAGAGACTCTGTCACAGTTGTTGGTTTGTGGTGTTTTTGTTAGTGTGTTTGTTTTTTTGAGAGTCTGTCAAAACCACCAGCTGGTTTTCTTTCCTTTATTTTCATGTTATATCTGAAGAACCAAGGTAGGTTGGAAGGAAGGCAAGGAATTTTCTTCTCTTGTTTTGTCCGTCTCCTGTTACAGTAATTATGTTTTAGTTTTCTGTTGGCTTACCTGCTGTCTGAACTTGGCAGGGTCTGGTGGATTGTATCTGGAGTGATTTCTGTGCCAGGGGCTGGCTGGAGTCTTCCAAAGCACATTTGGATCTTACTTCTGTCTTGCAGTCAGCAGGGGTCTAGGGATGCTGTTAATGGGTAACAGAGAGGGGAAATTGTATCCCTCTTTCTTTTTTTTTTTTTTTTTTTTTTTTTTTTTTTTTTTTTGTTTAAGCTGGGGAAATTGTTTTGAATACTGTTTTTCAAGTGCTGCTGAGTTTTGACAAGCTTTGTTTCCTGCTTGCTCTAGGAGAAACCAAAAAATGGCTTTTTTTCCTTACTGTGGCAAGCACATTATTAGATCTTTTGTGTCTGGAGATAGGTTAATTTACAAGTTCAAGGAGCAAGAGACCTCTCCACCTGCTCAAACAATTAAAATTCTGCCTTTGTGAGCATTCAGCAAAAAGATAGCTGCTTCTTGTTTTTTAATGAATATCTTTCTCTTTCTCCTGTGGTCTGTGGCCAAAAGGACAACCATATGCATGAGACTCTGCAGTGCATCAGTGCATTTGGTTTGACAGCTAAATCAAACCTTACTTCCTACAGACCCTCAGAAATGTCTGGGTGAAAACGAAAAACAATCTCTCATCTGTTTTGTTAGATTGCCCAGCATTTTCTTTAAACTGGAATACTGGAAAACAGAGGGCGTGGTAACTCGCTTGAATACTGAGTTTTTTCTTTTGGTTATGAAATAAGAATATCATCTAGGTTTGTGCTTCTCTGTTGATTTATTATGAAAGACTTTCAGTGGCTTTTCTACAGCATTATTCTCAGGGTTTATGAACTCTAATTTTATACTTCGTTCTTGATACTGAGCTAAAGACAAAGCATCACCTTTTGATCTCTTCATTGCAGCTTTTCTTCATTCCAAAAGTGGAATGTTTGCATTTATCCCTTAATTTAGAAAGTGATTGCAAGAAAAGGGAAGGTCTGGTGATGATTTTATTTCTCCTGCTAAATAAGGTCTGACTAGGAGAGTAAAATGAGCTCCAAAGTGAAAATCATCTCACTGCCATTCTGTTTACAGATGGGGTTTGCTTGATTAGTATCCTGATGTCCTAGGATAAATGCAGACATTTGCATTAAAGTGCAGTCACCAGGACAGCATCTTCATCTTGAGGGAACCAGTATAGAGTGTACAGGGCAAAATATTTGTGTGCCTTACAAAATATGTGTCTACAAAGGTAGAGCTTTGCCTGGTGAGTATAGCAGACTTACACATGGAATTTTACACATGGGTTCCTCACACTTGTCAGTCGAGTCTTTAGCATCCCTGACGTGTGAGCTGCAGTAATTTAGCTACAATGACCCCTGTTCCTGCACAGGTTCCTGCTGTGTGAGCAGTGATGCCACACTGAGGTGTCCCTGTCACAGGTCATTGTGTTCCAGTTGCTGCACAGACTCTGTCTGGGTTTGGTGCTGATGGTGTGGGCTGGAAAATTCAATAGCTGAGATCCAAGCACCTGTGGAGTTGTGCTCATCCTCCAGCCTCCCCGAGGTGCAAGGGATGGGGGTGGAGGGTCAGGATGGGGACATTTAAAGAGGCACAGCTGAGCCCACTGCTGTGGCTTCTCAAGCATTTTCATCACATGGGGGTCGTTCAGTCATTTACTGGACACACTGGTGCCTTGCAGAAGAGTGAAATAAAACAGGCTTGGTTTTCAGAAATCTTGTAAGAAATCTTGGTTTGGTTTTGTCCCATGTACATAGCAGTGTTTAAGGCAGGTGGTTCAGAGCCAGGTGTGCCTACCTGAAAGGGGAAACTGCAGCTCTGTTGGAACCCGTGGGCTTCTGAACCCAAAATAAGGGTAAAAAGTAAGATTCAGTGCATTAGGATGTTTACTGTCCCCCTGCTTAATTCACACCTGTTCCTCACATAGCTCCTCTTATGTGCAAGAGTGGTGTAGAGGCAACCAAAAAGCTGCAGATAGGGTAATTGGCACAGAAAATAATCTTGGCTGCACTGAATATTAACATAAGCTATTACTGTAAAGCAGCTCTGAAAATTACATTCAACTAATCCACTCAATCATCTAATACACTTATTTACAGAGACAAGCTATTGTAAAAGAGTACAGTGCTCAGCTAGCTAACAACATATTTTCTCTCATGTTTATCTTGATTGTATCCCCAAAGGATATTTCTTCCTCTCTTTTATGAAGAATTATTTCCATATTTAATTTATATGTACATTTTTTGCTTTTCCTGGAGGACCAAAAATATTTTCTGACTTTTGCAGTCGGTTGAAAAACTTGTTATTAAAACCTTCCTGTCATACTTTTAGTCCCCTCATTTGAAAATCCATTTTCTGTGTCTTTCAATACTGCTGTGTGCTTCTGGATTGCAGTTTTCCTCCCTTTGTGAACTTCCCTCAGAAAGAGTCTCTGTTCAGCTACCTGAAGGGTCACTTGATTCAAATGTCTTTTCGTAACCTCCTGAACATTTCTTCTCAAGTCAAGAGCTATTTTCAGTAACCAAACATACTTATTGTGCATAGTTTTCCTGAACTACTCCAGTGCCTCGTGTTTCACTTTGTATTTTTTGGTTAGAGGAGTGCCAGTCCTGCTGGAGCTGGAGCAGGCTTTTGTTTCACAGGGTGCACTGCAGAGCTGATGAGCTCCACAGGGGCTGCTGCAGGCTCTGAAGTTTGGCAGCTCCCTGTAGAGCTCACAAGTTCTTAGGGCCTTTACCAAGCATAATTGCAGAGTTGGAGCCTTCACTGTGAAGGACCTCACCAAATAATTAGCTGTCCTAGTTAAGCATCTGCTCCTGCCACTGAATAACATCCAGGAAGGTGGATCAGAAAGTTGCTAAGCTGATGGGTGCTGGCAATAAATTTCTCTCCTTCTCTGCGTACTGTTGGAAATCACTGCTAAGTTACAGCATGTAATCTGTGAGCTTTTTTCTCTGGATGGGGGATATTCTGCCATCAGAGTGCCTAGACTTTATGGGCTTTTGGGGAAAAAAGCTCTGTTAATTGTTATATTTGTTCATCACGCAGAATGAACTGAGACATGCTGTTTCATCCTTTTTGGTTGGGATTTTGTTTTGCTATGGCAAAACCTTCTATTGGAGACAAATCAAAACTGTGAAGTTACAACTCTACAGTGCATAGTGATTTCTGAGGCCTTTTAGGAGGCAGTTTTATTACCTGGATTCCCCTTATGCAGCAGAATGCAAAACCAAAAAAATGCTAGATTTAAAGAGATATAGAAAACAGTTTGTAGGAAAAAACTATCAACACTCTTTCTCTGTTTGTTCGTAATTTTTAATGATGGGATAAGCTTAAAGATAAACCAACATTCTGGGCCACAGTCAAACAAAACACAAACTATTTTTTTTAAGTCTAAGAACCTTCCTCTCTTCTATAAATGTATGTCAAATACTTGACGTTCATTAACTGTTTGAAGGAGTGCATGGTTCTATAATACTGAAAGTTACAAGCACATAAAAAAAGTTCACTTTGTTGTTTTTCTTCTTCTTTTAGATTTTGGTAACAGCTCACAACCATTTCCAGAGTGTGCTGGTAAAATTAAAATCTAGATTCCTGGCTTTTAATTGTATTGCAAGGTATAACTAGATGATTTAGCACAAGGCATTATTTTTCTCTTAATATTTAGCTCCCTCCCATGAGTTATGGTGGTGGCTTTTTTTTATTATTATTTTTAATTGAAATAACTAATGTATTTGAAGAGGATGGGAGAGAGGGAGAATGGCCCCTACTTTGTCTGCATGGCTGTCATCAGCTGGAGCATGGCTGGTTCCAAAGATTTTTAATGGAGACATTAAAACCCACAGGCTTTCAAGCAAGACACAGGAAAACAAAGGTGATAGTGAAAAAACCCCAAACTGTTGAAGAAAGTGCACAGAGGTCACTGGAGCTGATTGGAAATACTGAATCTTAAAGCCAGTTCTCTGTGTGTGTGTGTCTTCCTCTGACAAATGAAATAGGGCTGGATTTGTGAAGTCTGGGAAGCCTTTTCTTTCTTACCAAACTACTCTTACCTGTTTTTGCTTGAGTAATTGCAGCATGCATGAGAGGTGAGAGCGAGACAGAGAAGAATATGAGGCTGTACAGCAATTAATGAGCTGTTTCAGCCCAAAAAAATCAGTCCAGCAGGCTGGTCAGAGCCTTGAAACTTATTAACCTTGATTTGAAAATCTGAGACTTGACAGCTGGGGCAAAGCAGGGCTGTCTTAAAGAAGTTAAAAGTAAATCTCTCTTCTTACTCACATGCTCACTGGTGAAATGCTGCCGGCCTTTTTTTAATATTTCTTTTTTCAAGTGTGAATTCTTATTGCATAGCTTGACCAGGTGCTTTGCTACTGTTCTACCTATCTGGAAATTATTTTGCGTTTGTCCTTCTTCCTGATGAAAAATGACTTTGTCTGAGTGGTTTGTGCCTACAGAAATCTCACTTGTTCTTTCAGATATTTTTGTGTTCTATGTTAAGATAAATGTGTTCCTCCATGAAGAATTACTCACTTGAGATCAAATAGGACAATATTTGTGTTAATCAACCACATTTCTGTCCACAAATATTGCTGCACATTAAAGCAAACCTGCTGGAGATATGAATTAAGGGGGAAGATACGACATGGAATTTCCTGACTCTTAATAATAATAATAATAATAATAGTAATAGTAATGATAGAATAAATCTTTGCCAAGAGTAACTTCATCTGCAAGTGTTTCTTAAACGTGTTGCACATTTGTTTTCCTTTAGAGGATGGGTGTCTAGGCCTCTTCACATGTGGGTACCATACCCTGACCTGTTGTGGTTGTGTGATGATCTGAGTTAGATTAAAGGCTTCAGGTCTTTGCTAATGGGGATTGTTTTGACTGAGCCAGGCTGGGGAGCACAGATACAAGCAGGTAATGCTGGCAGATGTCACAAGGTTATGAAAAGCAATTTAGGACAGTAGTCTGTTCCAGCTGCAACAACAAAACAGAGCAAGCACCGTGGACACACTTTGGCTGATCTGTTTATATTTTATGTTACCTCAGTTTAGTTATGCATTCTGTCAACAACCCACAAAAGAAAATCCATTTTCTACCACCTGCAGAAAAAGGACAAATATTCTTAACTCCTGCTAGTCTCCAGCCAAAATAAAGTTGTTTCTCTCGCTTTGCCTCAGTTTAAAATGCAACTGAGTACCTTCCCGCTCCCCACTACTTGTTAAATAATGTTTTAAAATTGATATATGTTACATGTTTTAAAACTTGCTTGGCCAGTCCTAAAAGATTTTAGTGTTTTTCTCAGTTACTGGATGCAAGCTGTGATTCTAAACATGTTGACTTAGCTGCTTGTCTCAGAATTTCTCTGGAAATAAATTGAATTGATCTTCCATCAAAACAAATTCACTGCATCATATGCACCTGTGTCTGCTATAAATCTACACACCTTCTTGTGTGTCCCCCTAAATTCTGACACAATTCAGAGAAACTATTGTACTTTTATGACAATTTGTAATATCTGCCTTTGCTGTTTGATGATGAATTTTCAGATTATTGTCAAGATCTGTTGGATATCTCCAACTTTCTCACTTGACCCAAGGAAAGAAAGAAACATAAGTAGGTATAACCTGATATAGTACTGTGGGCTTGCCTTAAATTGTTTTTCTTCAGCTTTTTGTAAAGTAACATTGTTTTGTTTCACAAGGGTATGTGCCCTTTACCCAGTAGAGCAGAGCTCCACAGACATTATCTCTGCAGACCAGAGAGTGCTTTTGTCTTTACTGAAAGCTCTAGATTTATACGTGTTTCTTTCTTTTTTTATCTTTTCTGTTTCCAAATAATTGTAGGTTCATGTACTGGACAGACTGGGGAGAAGTGCCAAAGATAGAACGAGCTGGGATGGATGGTTCGAGCCGCTCCGTTATCGTGAACACGGACATTTATTGGCCAAACGGACTGACGCTGGATTATGAGGAACAGAAACTCTACTGGGCAGATGCTAAACTGAATTTCATCCACAAATCAAATCTGGATGGAAGTCATAGGTAAGAAGTTTTTGGTTTATGTGTGTAATGTGGGGATTTTCTTAGAAGATGCTGTCTAAGCAATATTGTCATCTGTGTTGCACACCAGTGCTGTCAGAAACTTTTACCCTTCACCATCCTCACCTTTCCAGCACTGTGAAGCTTCTCTTTAGGGTATTCTGGAACTCTCATAAAGACTTTTCTCAGAACCAGTTCCATTAAAAAATCCTCGAATCCTGTTCTTAATTGTGCAAGAATATAGCAAAATTTTCTCTTTGCAGTAGGTCTTCTGTGCAGTGTTGCTGTGGTATTCAGAAATGCAGAAGATAATAGGAGAAAATGGATCATCATATATCAGTATTTCAGTTTCATTAATCCTAGGGGCTGGGAAATTAGTGGAAAACAGTCCTTACAGGAGAGCTATGTTAAAATGACTGTTTTCCTTTAACAGTTTTATAGCATTGAAGTGATTGTTTTTGATCCAGTCATGCCTACTTCTGAATTAAGGGTATAACTGGTACTTTGTGTCTATGTGTTTATCTCTAATTTGGGCGATGACTCTTCTATAGATGAGCTTTGACAAGTACTGCTTGCACACACAAATAAATCAGTTAGTTTGTGCCCAAGGTGTCATGTGGAGAGATGATTTTTTGTGGGGTTGTTCTTTGCAAATTTTTGTGATGTTTCTGCTAGTTTAGCTGGCCATGAAATATCCTTTCTTGTGCCCTTTGTTCTGGACTCTTAGGGACTTGCCCACCTTTCACCACAAATGTTAATTTGACATAAAGAAATTAACTCTGTTGATAACATCATTGTTTGGTGTGGACTGGCAAGTAGGACCACAGGCAACATGCATGAAACGTGTCCACTGTCTTCCTGTGATATTTATTTTGAACTCCACAATGTCTTTGTAGTGCTGGTTTGAAAGGTTACATCACTTTACTCCTAAATTCTGCCTTGTAAGCAATCACAAGGTCATGCAGTATGTTTGTAATGGTGTTTGTTCATGGCAAGTACCTGCAGTTGCAAGCAGTTTTAAATTTGTGTCTTTGGATATAAGTATTATGACTAGCTTGGTTAATTCAT
The DNA here is from genome assembly GCF_021018805.1 of Prinia subflava. Taxonomy (NCBI): domain Eukaryota; kingdom Metazoa; phylum Chordata; class Aves; order Passeriformes; family Cisticolidae; genus Prinia; species Prinia subflava. The sequence goes on along the minus strand of NC_086250.1, from coordinate 7,775,531 downwards.
AACTGTGGGTATCTATTTTGAAGTAGTCCTTCATGTGCTGTTTGTTTCACAAGAAAGAAAGCTTAGTACCGAAATTAGAGAAATACTTAATAAAGATTCTTTCAAAAAAGAAGACTGTCACGTAAGTTTTCAAGTAATGGAGGGAAAAGGATAAAAATTATCATATACAGTAGCAATCTGAGTATTTTTTTATTTTATCTGGTGTTTGCAGCCTTTCTTTTTCCTTTACTTCACCGTTTCCTGCTGGCACTTCTGCTTTTTCCATCTTGTTTTGCTACTGCCATCTTTGCAGTTTCTCTCTTGCTAGTGATCTGTTGCACAGTGGTGTAAATATACTTGGCTTTGGCGTTCTGTTTTTATTTTCATGGTGTTTATTCCCTGGTCTGCCATTGGTTAACCTGGGGGAGGAGGCTGTGGAGGTGCTGAATATTCCTGGTGCAAGGGGCTGACCAGCCTTGTGTGTGTGCAGACAGCTGTGTCCAAAAGCTGCCTCATGGCACAGAAGTCACCTGAGTTATCTCATTCCACAGTAAATCCTCTGGAATTAGTTAAGCCTGCAATAAAGACCCATATAGACAAGTAATTTAGATTTTTAGATCTACTGATTCTTTCTTAAACAGCCATAAAAACCAAAACAGTCAAATGCTTTAAGGTTGGGTTTATTTTTCAGATACATTTCATTATCAGGAAGATGTTGTGGCAGTATGCTAATATATGAGTATTTGAGGGGCAGAAAGGGAAGTCATCCCTAGAAAGGAAAGCACATATGACTTCCCTTAAGCACTCAGAGGCACAAACCAATTCCAGCAGCACCTGTTTTACCCTAGGCATGTGAGAAAGTTTTGAAGATGCAAAAAACAGTCACCATCTGTATCCAGGCATTTTGGTTTCATTTTTTATTCTTTGCAATTATATCATAAGAGGGAAAAAAAAAGAGCTGCAGAAGTTGGACTATTCTACAGTGGGGTTTTATGGAGTGGTATTTTTCTGCTGTGAATATTAAGAAAAAACATCTTCTGGGGCTATCCAAAGTGGTGTTTTTGGTGGGTTTTGTGGTTTGGGGTTTTTTTGGTTGGTTGTTTTTGTTTTGTTTGGTTTTGGGGTTTTTTGGGTTTTTTGTTTAGATACTGTCTTGGTTACCCAACAAATTCAGCTTCTTCAATGTGATATTTTACAGCTGTAATTCTGTACTTTATCTCTTAATTATTTTCATCGTATTTTTCAGTAACTGATTCATTAATACTAGAAAACAGAGTTTCTGATTCTGCAGCCAAAGCAAAAACCTTTTAGATTTTCCTTTTCCATGGAAAAAAATCACCCCGCTGAACCACCCAGAACCCACAAAGCCTTTAGTCTTCTTTCCTAGCCATCTCCAATCCCTAAAAAAAAAAGCAACCAACAAAAAACCCCCACCTACAGTTTTCCATCACCATCTCTTAAGAGGGCTATTGATTAGGGGTTTTTCCTTAAGAGTTAAGTGTGGGAGAACAAGATCATTATCAAGTACCTAATCTAAGTTAAACCAGACTCTGGTTTACTTAGAAGCTGCCAGTTCTGATGATATTTTTTCCTTGATATTTAGACCATTCTTCTAAATTGCTGCTTTATATTTATACTTAGTTGCCTTGAGGTATTTTGTTTCTAAATTTCTCTTGATCAGAACAGATTCTATCCTTGTGAAGTGTTACTAGTTTTTCTGATGCTTTACCTTATGTCAGCATGTCTGGGAAAATACATACTTCTGGAAGTTGGCACTATTGAAATGAAAAAGGTAGGTGAGTTACTGAAAGACACATCTTCATAAAAATTGGGTCTTCTAAATCTGGATAGTTTTGGCAATTTAGAAAAGGAAGCAGATGAGTAAAGATTTGATCTGTCAAGTTTTTTAGTGTTGCATGACAGGAGATGGGAAAGAGTCTGTAGCAGGTAAGCAATTGCAAAAGCTTCATGTAAAGTAGGATGGCCTAACTATTAATTGCTTTGAGAGAAATATTTGGTAGGAACTAACATCCTTCTATCAAAAAGAAAAGAAATCAAACAGTTCAGAGAAAAGTGATTTTGTGGTTTGGAAGGTGAAAAAATACAGTGTGTATAGGAAAATATTTTAATTGGTGTCACTGACGGTATTAATGTATTGAAGTTCAGACCTCAGAGACAAAATTTGGAAGGAGTTCTCTCTAGAAATTTGTGATGTATTTCTAAATCTGTAAGAAAGCCAAAACTTTTTTGTTCTTTTATTCCCATAGTCTAAATATTAGCTCTCTACAGCTGGCATTACAAAGAATTAAATTTTTTAAGATTTATATCTCAGAGAATTGCTTTGATCTGAATCATGGACTATCCTGAGCTGGGAGGGACCCACAGGGATCACTGAGTCCAACCCCTGGCCCTGCACAGACACCCCTCAATCCCACCCTGTGCATCCCTGAGAGCGTTGTCCAAACGCTCCCGGAGCTCTGGCAGCCTTGGGGCCGTGACCATTCCCTGGGGAGACTGGGCAGTGCCCCACACCCTCTGGGGAAGAACCTTTCCCTGAGATCCAGCCTGACCTTCCTGTGACACAGCTCCAGCCGCTCCCTCGGGTCTGTCCCTGGTCCCAGAGAGCAGAGCTCAGGGCTGCCCCTCCTCTTCCCCTCAGGAGAAGCTGTGACTGCGATGTCTCCCCTCAGTCTCCTCCAGCTGAACACACCGAGTGTCCTCAGCTGCTCCTCACACGGCTTCCCCTCAAGGCCCTTCACCATCCTCGTGCCCTGCTTTGGACACTCTCTGACAGATTAATGTCTCCCTGATCTTGTGGCACCCAAAACTTCACCCAGTATTCCAGGAGAGGCTGCCCCAGCCCAGAGCAGAGCGGGTCAGTCCCTCCCTGGCCCGGCTGGCAGTGCTGTCCCTGGTGTCCCCAGGACAGGGCTGTCCCTGGTGTCCCCAGGACAGGGCTGTCCCTGGTGTCCCCAGGACAGGGCTGTCCCTGGTGTCCCCAGGACAGGGCTGTCCCTGGTGTCCCCAGGACAGGGCTGTCCCTGGTGTCCCCAGGACAGGGCTGTCCCTGGTGTCCCAGGGCACTGCAGCCTCATGTGCAGCTGGCACTGAGCAGCAGCCCAGGTCCCTTTCCCTGGCACGGCTTTCCAGCCTCTCCTTCCCAGGCTGTCCGTGCAGCCAGGGCTGCCCCATCCCAGGTGCATGACAGACATGAATCCTTTACTTGTTGTTTGCAGGGGTCTGGAAAGTGAAAGAGTATAACAGGCTGGTGGAAGGAATATGCAGAGAGAGAAACAAATTATAAGCCCTGATTATTGGGGTTTGGTGGAGTTTTTGTCACCTCTTCCAGTAGGACTGGAGTCACAGTGAGCCACTAAACCCAGTGTGCATCATGCCAGCTCTGGCAGTAGTAGTCAGTTAAATATGTGGTAGAGCCATAAATTCGTGAGAAAACCTCTCTAGCAAATTTTACAGGGATGATTATGGTTCATTACCTGCTAGCCCTGGGATTTACTAGCCCTTGCTGCTCCAGTGTTGGGCTCGTTAGAATAAAGGCGAAGAGCAAAGAACTTGATGACTAATGCCCTTGATTTGCCAGTGAGAGAAAGGAACGAACAGTTTTTCATGTCAGAATGCAATAATTAAAGAACTAAATTGATGCATAGAAGAGATGGTTTTGTTTTTTTGCAGCTCTTGCCCTGCTCTTATCAGAGGGAGCAGTTGCTTTTTGTGGGACTAATTAAACAAAACTCAAATGCAGACATCTCTCCTGTGAGTAGAGTCCCCAAGATAGGTTGGCCTGCTAAAGCAGTTCTTGAATTAATTTCCTCTTCCTTTACCCTGCAGCAGCAGTTCTAATTAATAAGTTAACACGTTACTGGCTGAAGGGAAATGCACTTACAAGGTCCCCCAGGAAGTGTTTGTGCTAATGAGATGGTTTTTGAGGCCACTGGAAGAAAACATACTCTCAGCAACTGTCAGAAAACTGGGAAGCTCTTGCAAGAGGTGAATGTCTTAAGTTTGCACTCCAGCATTGATTTTTTAGTTTCTCTTTTCAAGCATTGGCTCATGTCTGTCTGCCAGATGATTAGTTGCAGATGTGTTGAAACACTAAAAATACTGTATCCCTGCATTTGGAAGAGGAATTTTTCCTTTTTTGCCTATAATGTGTGCAGTACACGACACTATGTACAAGGTATAAAATCTCATGTTCTGTTTATATCTTTCTGTGTATTTCTGGGAGATAAAATTGCTTGACACCTTCCAGCAATGAAGAGGAACCAGTCAGTGGTGAGAAGCCTGTTTCAATACCTCACCAACACAGGCCAGTGCAGAAGCCAAATAATGCCCTAATTAAAACTGCTAGAGAATCCTGCATAAACCTGAATAAATTAGATGATTTGGACATAGAGCTGGAGTGAATTTATTGGTTCTTCCCCAGGGTGCTTCTGAAAAAAAACACCTGGAAAAGTGGAGCTTCAAAACATCTGTTTGCCTGAAAAATGACCCACAGGGTGACTTCATTTCTCAACCACGATTTGATTTCTGATTGACTTTTTCAGACTTTCATTGGAGATGGGATTTGAAATAAATGTCATGGCTAGACCCATTTGTTACATATTCTTTCTAGAAACATGTGGCAATTATGGCTTAAAGAAGTGGCAAAAGGTCTGGAAGGAGAGATTATATCCCACAAATCATGTTTCTTGCTTACTTTCTCAGGTGATTAAAAGCAGGCTTGTCTTCTGATAGGAATATTTGGACAAGCATTCATGGTAAAAATGCAGCTTAGTTTTCTGAGTTTGCTTTGCAAATGTTTTTTTTTAGGTTGGCAGGAGAGAAAATCCTGTGAGCTGAGGGAACCAGAGCTCCCTGCCCTCCTTGTGGCATCCTTCGTGTGGTATATTAATCTTTGATCCTGCTTCATTTGATTTATGCTCTGAGTGCTTTGGCCACTTGCTAACATTTCCAGTTGTCACAAGCTGAAGATGTGCAATTCCTGTAATTTTGTTAATACTGAAAGCATTAAGCATTCAGTAGATGGCAAATAAGATTTTGTTTAAAATATTTTAATTTACTTTGTGCAAACCTCTTATATGCTTTCTTTAATATGATGAGCACTAAAAGCAGATATTTTTTTCCCCACTTTCTGATAGCCTGGGAGATAGTAATAGGTATGGAATCCCCCATGGGGACAGTGGAGAAATGGAGTGAAACATAAATGTCAAAAATGCTTGCACCCTACCCTGGAGACTGAGCACAGGCAGCCTCAGGGGTCATCTGAAAGGAGTTTTGCTACTGTGAAGCTGGAATGTTAATGGCTTAGAGACATACAGGCCAGAACATCTAAAGTACCCCAGGTTTTCTGCAGGTGTTCTGATCAGATCTCGAGACTAGAAAACTGTAATGCACCATGAATAAAAGTAATTTTGTTCATGGAAAGTGTTTGCTTGTTTACTTTTATGGAGAAATGCTGTTATGCTTGGATATAAAACATCTGTTAATATTCTACAAGGGAAAATACTAGTTCCTATGATATTTTAAATTTAAATTACCTTGATTATTAGTGGCTTTCTTTTGGTGATCTGGATTATTAAATGTCATAGTTATAACGTAGCTTTGAATGCTAGTATTAGTTGAAAAAGGAATAAAGGCAGACTGAGGAAATCCTGGTTATAATAAGGGATATGAATTTAATGGGGTTTTGGTCGTTTTGCTATTAATTTTTATTTCAAGTGAGTTTAGTCTGTCTGAAACACGTATTATGTCTATGAAGTTTCATGTATCTATTCTATTTCAGAATGTGGTAGTCCCTTTTGTAATTCCCACTTTAACTTCTTTATTGTTTGTTTCCTTTATCTTCACAAAGTGTTTCACAGAACTCTTTAACAGAACAAGAATAGAACAAAGGTGAATCTGTTTAAATTGGATCTATATTTTCTCCAAACAGTAGAAAACTCTACCATAGCAAGTATTTATTGTAATGGCATCGCTTACGGTGATGATAAATAAATCTATTTGGGAAATCATGACATTCAACACCGAATGAATTTAATTTTTGTGGAAACTGCTTGTTTTCTCTCTCTCTCTTTCTCTTCTCACCTTCCTTCTCTGCTGTCCCTTTATACATTTTCTTTCCAGCCAACCCAACAGAGGTGGTGGCCTTTTAAATGTCAGTCACCATCCAGATTTTTATGGCAAATTTGTGTGATTATATGCCTGGTGCAGGGAAGATTATTAAAGTTTGTGTGTGCATAGCACCATCTAATATAGAGCCAATTTGCATCTTGCTGAAGCCCTGGAGATGTCTCCTGAATGAATAACATTACTCCTTATTCCCAGCTCTCCCTTTCCCATTGTCTCTGGCGTCTCTTTCTAAGCCAGACTAATGATCCAAGTGCAGCAGTGTGAAGGAGCCAAGGAGCCTGGTGAAGGAAGATGGGCTGGAGTGCCTTTTGCTGTTCTGTCACTTGTCCCAGTGAAGCCTGGCCTGACAGTGTAGCTGCCACCAAGGAGCTGTCACATCCCATCAGCCCAACAGGAACCCAGATCAGGGCCAGGAATGTGGAGACCTCTCTGCTCCCTGACCCTGTGTGGGTGCTTGTGAAGCACCCTGGAGGTGGGAGGCACCTGCTTCCACCAGCTTTGTGCAGCAGCTGAGTACCACAGGTGACACTCTGGTCACCTTCATCCTCCTGGGTGTATTTAATAAATAATCGGTCAAGGCAGAAGTCAGCATCTCTCGTCTTGCTTGCCAAAGGCAGAGCTCTGCAGTTCCTAGTGTAGGCCATGCTGAAGCATAACTGATCAATCAGAAGGTCATTTCTTGCTCCCTCTCTTCTTCCTTTTCCTGTTTATTAATAGCTGGGCACTCCAACCCCTTCCTCTTGCTCCTCATTAGGGTGTGGAGACTCACTGCGCTCAATTCAAGCCACTGCTTCTGTGCTGGCACACATCATGTGGCTGCTGTTCAGCAGGGCTGCAAGTGTGGCCTGTAGGGGATATTCCAAGGGGGAAAAAGCCCTGCTGGTTTTGCTGGTTGGAAGTGAGCTGTCACCTTGTAATGGCTTGCTGGAAACAAAGATTACAGAGTACATGTTACTGGTAATACTGATCTTAATGAGATGCAAGAAATGCACACTTGTGTTTGGGCCCAAAGCCATCTTCATGCATTGCAACCTTATATCTGCTGAGAAAAATAATACGAGTTGAGGAGTAATTGCTTCAAGGCTGTGACTGACAGCACAGTCAAATGAAGGGCTCCTGAATCTCTCTAGATAAGGGCTGGTTTAAATAAGGGTCACAGTTCACCCGATGCATTGTCATATGAATAGATGGTTGTCTGAAAGTTAGGCATTTCTAAGAGCAGCTATTGTACTCTGATTGTACTCCCACTATTGGTGGGTAAAAATCACATGCAAAATTCCTCTCTGTTGGTTTTTTATTTTTTTTCCCCTCTGGTTGGTTTTGTTTTAAAGCAAGATAGTCAGAATGCTTCATAAAAATCTGGCTTCTCTTTTAAGAGAATTGCTGTCTTCAGGTTTCATTATAGTGAGTGTTTTAGACTTGCATTGCTTCTGTTTCATATAACAAAATGTCATATGTGTCATTTGTCAAATGTCACACAATATATCATATATAAAGACTTAGTCTCCAAGCCTGCTGTAAACTAAAATTCAAATCTGAAGATATTTAGGGTTTGGGAGTAGGGTTGGTTAAAATGTTTGCAGATTTAGAATGCCTTTATACTTAGTATGGTACTCGAATGTGTTGTGTCATTCTGGCTTCAGTGTTTGGCTGGCAGGTTTCAGCTTTAAATTATATTACAATGGTCTTTTGTAAGATGCTTAGTTGGTGCATTTAATTAAAAGCAAATATATACTTGACTCCAGTCAGAGATAAGAAAGAAAAGATAATATGTCCTACTTTTGAGTGCAAAATACCAAGAAATAGAAGATTTCATTTGGTGTAGAATTGGAACACTAGAGTGACAAGCAAAGGAATCTCTATATCTTTTTCTCATAAGTAGAAAAAAAATAGAAGCCTAAAGATAATGCATCTTTTTCCAGAAGCTAAGGTGAAAGAACAGTAATGACTATAGTCTCTTTGTACTCAAAGTCGTTGGCAGAAGGCACCTTGAAGCTTCTTGCTTTAATAATACTCTTTTCTTATATTTCAACAGCAAATATTTGGAAAATAAGAGTATTTTTGTTGTCTGTTAAACCACTTCAGTTAGACTTTTTTCCAGAAGTGATGCCTATGGTATGGGGGTGTTTTCTCAGTGAATAGATGGATAATTAGTCTTCCCTGCAAGAAGAAAATTGGGAGGCTAGCATTCACAATGGGCCTTATTCTGAGGGAGTAGCAGGGCTGTGTGTCAGTCCCTTGTGCTTCCAGTTCAGGAAAGGGATGGGGATCCCCACTGTTCAGAAGGACCTTGCCTATATGGGAGCACACTTCACTTAGGCAGTTCAGAAGAAAGGAGGTGGGAAGAAGCACCCATGTAAATAGTACTTGTGTGGTCCTACTTTGAGCAGGGTGTTGGTCCAGATGACCTCTGTAGTCCTCTCTTAAATTCTTCTGTCATTCTGAATAAAATAAAAATAAGAATTGAGCTACTTAATTCCAGTTCTGAGGATCTTAGGTACAGATAATTAGTTTCTACATATCACAAGAACCTGGAAAAACTCTCTGTAATGTTTGTACTGCATATTTGTGATGGCTAATGAGCATGTCTTTGTATATATACATAAAATATATGGTATAGTCTTTAATTTTGTTTGTGAACCTGGAGAGAGGCAGTGACCCAGTTTGCTCAGAAATTATACCATTACTATGGCAGAAAATCACTAGAACTCAGTTTAATGGTGCTGCTTATAGTAAAAACAATAGCTTAATAATTATCATAATAATGAGAGTAACCTTCAGGATTTCTTTTTAGTGCAAAATGACTTTATTTTGATGGTTCAAAAGACCAAAACTGGAAGAGATGGATGGATAGCTAATTGAGCAATTTGTGTCAGTCTGAAATCTGTTGAGGCTGGAATTGATGGACGTGGTGTATCAGCAGGTAGCAGTCAGACTTGCATAAATCAGCTGGTGTTACCCCTTTTCATGTGGTGGCAGAGAGCCCTACAGGTATGGACTGTTCAAGAGACAAGAGGTACCAACAATTGTGAGGATTTCAGTTAGCATCAGCAGGCAGCCTGAAAATAGTATTCCTGTGTTGTTCCTTCATATCATTCCCTAAAGTGAGGGCAGCATATTTGTTTCCCAAAAATAAATAAACACAAAATTCTGATCAACACTACCCAAACTTCTTTTCACAGAAGCCGTGTCCAGGCAAAACTGTTGCATGAATTGTGTCTGAGCATTCATTTTCTCCCTGTGCTCTCTTAGGCAGGCAGTGGTTAAAGGCTCCCTTCCCCATCCCTTTGCTCTGACACTCTTTGGGGACACGTTGTACTGGACTGACTGGAACACACATTCCATCTTGGCCTGCAGCAAGTACTCCGGGGAGGACCTGCGTGAGATCCATTCCAACATCTTCTCTCCCATGGATATCCATGCCTTCAGCCAGAAGAGGCAGCCAAATGGTAAGCTGTCTTGCTGTCTTTTTTTAATTGCAAGCTGGAACTGATTTGCAGAAATCTTAATTAGTCTTTCTGTATGGTGCTGGGTGGCTTCAGTCACGTCATGATGCAATTTTTCCAGTGCAGAGAATAGCAAAAGACCCAAAGGGAAACCAGATATTCTCTACATTTTTTACAGGGATTTTTAGGTACAAGAAAACCTCACATCTCTTACTTTTTTTCTGCCTGACACATTCATGCTGTTGTCATATTTTTCTGTTTCCTGTACCATAACTTCAGGCAACACAGTATTTTTATTTTTTGACGTGGTAGTTCCTGAGTGGAACAGAGTGTTAATTTGGCAGATGGTATCAAGCAGGACTAGCTCTGTGTAGTAACCACTGTCTTAACCATTGTGTTAATCTACTGTGTTTGCATTTTGTTTTTATGTGTACATTCAGCACCAGTATGCTGAGGAGTTTGTAAAAATGAGAAGAGCAGAACTGAAACAATTCTTGTTTAGAGCTAAGTGCTGCTTTCCCAAGAAGGGAAACATTCAACATCCATGCATTTTGGTACCATAAATACCCCACTACTCAACACTTGGAAGTAATTTTTACTTGTTCTGTGTTTATCATTTCCTCCTTTAATCTGTGTTGCTGCCACTGATTCTACCACTCAAATGCCGTATGTGTCTTAACACATGATATGAGGTCATTCGTTATCAGAAGCATTAATCTGTGTGATTTGTGTTTAACAGCTACAAACCCATGTGGAATTAATAATGGTGGCTGCTCCCACTTGTGTTTGATGTCTCCTACCAAGCCCTCTTATCAGTGTGCATGTCCCACTGGTGTGAAACTTCTCGAGAATGGAAAGACCTGCAAAGATGGTAGGCTTTGTTTTTAAAAAATCCTTTAGATTAAGCACAAAGTAGCTTTTGGAGGGAAAGGGATTCTTCCAGCTGCACTGTGTGAATGATGCACATTAGGGGTGGTAAATTCTGAAACTATGTATGCTTTTGCAGTACAGATAAAAGTGGTTGGAAAATGCCCTCTACATTTTAAAAAGGAAACATTCTCGTGAGGGAAGGGCAGGTTACCTCCAGTTACAAAATTGAAATTGCAGTTCTGTCACTAACTCCCTGCAAATTTTGGGAGCCTCTGTTGTTCCCTTTTCTTAAAGAAGATACTTACCTCCTCTGTTGTCTCTAAAATGTTTCTGACATTATTGATCATTAAGTGTTTGGCTAATAAGATTGTACAATAATCCCTTTTTAAAAAAAGGTTTTTAAAGTCTGACATCCATTTATTACACACACATACACCTGACATCTCTCTCTGAAAGTAATGCCATGTTTTTAGAGGAGCTGAAAGCCCTAAAACTCAAGACATGATCAAGACTTAAAGCTGCAGGTGCTGACCCAAAACTGCTTTTGGTTTCTCATTGTGGGCTAATATACATGATTTTAAATTGTTATATTTTGTAAGTGTAGGTCTTGTGATGTGCTGTGGTTGCTGTAGAACACTAGCAGGCTCAAAATTAACACTGGGAGATAATTAGCTGGATCATAAATAACCATCTTTTATGCAAATTATCTCTGTAGGACAGAAGTAAATAGAGGAAGAAATGATACAGCAGAGCTTAGTATAAATAAGCTAAATAAAATGTGTACAGAAATAATTTTTTTAATTGGAGTTTTATATTTTAAAAATTATTCCAGGCTTGTCAGCTATGTTCAGAGTTTTCTTTAATTTCATGCTATTTCATGCTCTCTGCTGATTATTTTTGTGTGTCTCTGTGAACCTTGTTAAAATAAATTGCTGCTTTTATGTGAAAAACAGCTCCCAATTTAGCCTGGCAGGATTGTTTATAAGAATTTCCCAATACACAAACAAGATGTTTTTCTTCCATTTCCCTTGGTGTAAGGAGAAGCTTTAATAATTCTGCTCTGGGTTGATTGTATGTAGTCAGAATGTGACATGAATCCATGTGCTTTTCAAAAACACTTGATATGCACAGATAAACTCCAGTGTATCAAAGTAAATTACCAAGGGTAAGTACAGGAACAGTATTAAAAATCCACCCCAGAACCTTATTAAAAGGATTTCTCATGCCAAGGTGCTCAGAATATCAGTTTACTTTTTTTAGCCGTTTCTTCTATCTCAGAATTTATAACTGTTGCTCTTTTCTTCCACTCCCTGAACGTGAGAAGCCAAATTTTATGTTCCCAGTCAGCCATAACATGTATTTGATTTACAGAATATAAGCCCAGCTGTATTAGAAATATTTTTAACCAAGTGGCTACAGTATGTTGTCCAGTTGTATGCAAAAAATTTATACAGGAACATTTCTCTTATGTTTGTCAATATCATGTTGCATTTTAAACCACCATTCTGCCTCTGCCTTTTCAAGAAAAAAAAGGGTGGGAAGAGGGCAGAAAACTGAGACTGTTTATTTAGCTTGGTCTTAGAAAGGAGACAGCACATAACGCAGATGAAACAACCTGCTCAAATTATTCATCAGGTCCATTGGTTTTGTGCAGCTTTGATCCTGTGCAGGGCTAATTTCTGACATTCTCATGCAGGAAGTTCAGCATTTAGAGCTGAGCATACCCAAAATAGTGATTTTTTTTTTCCCCATTACTGTCTCCCTGAAGGGAGGTGCAGATTCCTAAGTAGGCTTAGGGCTTTTGTGGATGACCTAGAGCTTTCCAGAGCTCTTCAAGGCTCAGATTCCCTGGAATTTCTTCCTGTAGTGGCAAAGGCTGCAGTTGCTGATTTGGGGGAGGGGGGAGAGCATAGCGCATGAACAGAGCCAGAGTAGCCTTAGACCAGAGTTCAAGATGTAAATCTGGACTTGTCTGTGTGGAGCTCTCCTTTCTTAGGCTCCTCGAGGACCCCTGGGAAGTAGATTCATTTTCTCATTTTAAGGTGTGCAGGGTGGGGATTGATTCCAGTTTCTTGGACTGTTTTCTCCTTGTACTTGGCTGTTCTCAGTGTCTGCTGTGAAAGAAGAGCTGAGCCCTGAGAACTGAACATTTCTACCCCGAATACTTTCAGTATACAGCTGTAATTCTGCAGTGCTGATGAAATCTCCATTTGCACTTAGAATGTGTACATGACTGTGGAAGAGACTGGTGACTGAGAAGTGAAGAAAGGTGAAAAATTAGGCTGAGTTTCTCTTCTTTAAGATGGTTTTCTCTTTTAGCAGTAGACTAAAATCAGGCTGGGTCCTTATCTGAATTGTTTCACGGTGAAATGAGCCTCTTTGAGGAGAGAGCTTCATTGCATGCTGCACTGTGGAGAATACTGGCCAGCGCTGGAAAGATTTTGATGGGTGAATTTTGAATGTTTGTGGTGTTTGCAGTGCTTTGGCATTGACAGATGATCCTGGCAGCCAAAGGTGAGGCTGGCTGACCCTCCCTGAGCAGTTTCCATGACAACCCAGCGTTTTTGAATAATCTTGGTTTATAGGAAATCTTTTCCTCCCTTGCCTTTCTCCCAGTGCTAGTTTCTCCATTTTTGTAGGGCTTTTTAATCATACCTTAGAGGAGTTTTACTATTTCTTGTAAGATCTGTGAATACAATAACACACAGGCATTCCCGTTCTGAAAGATTTCTCCACAGCATTTCAGGAAAGGGTGATACCATAGAATAAAATTATCTATTTTTCTAATACCTGATAATACACATCATAACAGTGAAGTATACTGAGATGCAGGCTTGTAGCAAGGTTTTAGCTCCCCCATTGCCTAGTTTGTAAATCCCTGCCCCTCAAGCAAAAGAGAGCCAAAGTTATTTCATGGCCAGATATTCCTCTATCAGTAACATGTGAAGCAAAGAGTCCTTTCTGACCACCCAGGCAGGACTCTGGTCCTCTGCCAGAGAGCTTTTACTGCCTTGTGTCATATTCTTGGTAAGGTATTGTTCTTCTGCACAACATGCTGGAATTTCTCTTTGTCAGTATTGTGTGTGCTGCTGTTCTGAGTTTGGCAGTGCTACATTAAAATGATCTTTCGGTGGTTGTAAGACAAACCTGAATTTTCTTACCTAAATGAGTTTGTCATTGGAGTTATATTCTTACTAATGCTTGAAGATCTCTCTGTCCATGTCCTCAGTTTCTCTCTTTGCCTGTAAGGAGCTTTACTTGTGTCCTGCAGTTGCTCCTGCCAATAGTGAAACATGGTTTAAACTGAGAAAACCAGCAGTGACTTCAGCTGAGCGAGGAGGTGTGAGCTGCCTCATGAAGAAAAAGCTGTGCCTCACACTTCAATTTCAGCCCTGCTTTGGCCATTCTGTTCTCTTCCAGGAAAAGTGTCTTTATTTTGCCCATGGATACTCACATCCTATTTCCCTGGTAGGCCTGGAGGCAGGAAGCAGAATTGTGCTCTTCCTTTTGCAATTTAGGGCTGTCTACTGCCTAATTTGCTTTGTCAGGAATAGCCAGGATCCTGATTTGACAGCAAAGATCAGAATGTTAGTTTCGCACCTTCATTCTTTAATTTCATTTAAAGGAAAGAAGAAATATATGATTAATTTCATGTGCATGTTCTTTTGCCTTTGTAGTTTTAAGGTTGAGCTTACATGAAAAACTCTTGTTTTGTTTGTGTTGTCATATCAGGGACTCTTTCACAATAGTGACACAAAAACTGGGGAAAAACATTTAGGAATTAAATGTTTTGGTCAAACGTGAAGTAATTCTATTTGGGCTGTATTAATAATCATGATTTCTCAGATACAGGGAATGCATTATACATGTCTTAGGTCTAGCACTTCTTTTGTATGCATTCCTGAGCATGTGTCTGTGTAGCTCAGCAACCACTGTTGGTTTTAAAGTTCGATAATTTACAAATGACTGAGGCCTGTATATCACTGAGAAGTTGTAATTAATTGTAAAGGTTAGAAGGGCATTGGACTTAAAGCTGTGCTGTTGCTTGCTCTGCTTCCCCCTTTCTCCCCCTTTCCTTGACTTCAGCTAGCACACAGATTTAAATTATTTAGAATTTTAATAGTGAATTTTTGAAGCAAGTATTAGTTCCAGTACTAATGTAATGCACCGTCCGTGAGCTTGTAATCCCAGCTTTCAAAGTGCTTAATAAAAGTAGGCTAAAGCTCTCAAAACTAAGAGTCTGGAGTAAGGCTTATATGTCCATATTTAGACAAGTAAGGGACTTGGCTTTCAAAAAATCGCTAACTATCTTGAATATCCTGTGACTTGAGGCACTGCTAAAAAGAATCTTGAGCTTAGTCCACGAGTTGAATGGTTTAGAAACAGAGGGAAAACTGCCTCAGGTCTGCATGTGTGCGAGGTCAGAGTTCTGGCTGCAGTCTCCGTGCACCCTTTGAAAGCATCTAAGGCAGCTGAGGTTTGAGGTGTTTTATATGTTTGTGACTTGCTCCAGTTCTCCTAATAAGTGCTGCTAAATTTTTAAAAAGCCAAAAATAAAGTTATGCTTGCATGCAGCCTTCATTGTCCTTTTGTTTTTTTGAAATACAATTCTGTACTCGTGATACTCTCTCCTTCATGCTCGTCGTTAGAGGCTTGATTTTTCTTTGAGAGGCAAGGCAAGAGGTCTGGAGATCCTGCTGGCATCTCAGCTTTTGCTTCATAACTGGTCTTTGGAGTAGAAGTGAACAGAATTTATTGTTTTTGTCATGTCCTGGCACCCTTCAGTAGCTTGAGCATCTTCTGAGTGTGATCAGTGCCTAGCCAGGTAAACTTTGCACGGCAGGTATGTGCCACACTTTGGAGACCACCCGGGGTTCTTTTCCCTGGCTATTATCAAGAGGTAATGGGATCAGTCTATAAATACGCCCAGTTCTTGCATTTGTTATTTCTGCTATTGTCAGGACAAGCCTGAAGGGATTCACAGGGAGCTTTCCCTCAGCCTGCCTGGAGGTGTGGTGCCTCTCTGCTGCTCGGGAATGGCTGCTGATCTAACTAAGCAGCTGAGGTGTTGGTTTGCAAATGTTTGGGTAATAGCTCTGAAGTAAACTTGAAACTTTTTATTGCCTGGTTGGAGGGCTGGGGGCTGGTGTTTGGTGGAGGGATTGGAATGCTGGCCAAGCCCCCAGATAAAGACCATGAAATTCTTAGCTCAGAGTTCCAGAGTACAACACGGGGTAGGTGAACGGCAGTCATTTCCCAGTGCTGAATTAAAGCTTAAACACAGTGGGTTGTTTGACTAAACAGCAGTGTTGCAGGCTGAAAGCAGGATACCGAAGTGATCAAATGGGTTGTCTTTGGGAAGAATGGGAAGGTCAATTGGTCAATTTTAAGGGTGAGCTCCAGCAAGGGTATGGTTATACTGAACTGAGTCTTTCTGGAGACCTGGCATTGGTTCTTTGAAATGACTGTCAACTTCAAGCCAGAATATACAAATTATTTTTAAATTATGCCTTACACTTTTTCTGTAGATGCTAGACATTATATGTGTTTTGAAATCTGAGGTTAGGGCATTTGCTCAACCTCAGGTTTACTTGATAATGCAATAAAGGTATCATTGTTTGGAGTTTTTAATATGTTTGTCATTATTATGTTTAAAAGGGAGGTTGGATAAATGACTGTGAAGTTGGTAAGAAAATGTGGTAGCAGTTTCTTTCTTGCTTGAACCTAAATTGTAGGGATTAGTTATGTACTAAGACTTTCTATGAACATATAATGCATCTGTCTGCTTGAATCTTGATGCTGAATTTTTCGTTGTACTTAGTAGCACCAAATACAGATGTGCACAGAGAGTGCTGTGTCAAGATTAATTGTGTCTGTAATTAAAAAGAAACCTTTCTAACAGGCCTTTTTTCCCACTGGCTGTGTCACATGCTTTACAGTATTTTGAAGGATACATAGGCATATAATTACAGGTTCCCCTCTCCTGATTAATAAATACATAAGAGTTACTCACTTGAAGAATAGTTGAGTAGTGTGTACATACATTTCTGAACTCAAGGTGTTTCAGGGCAGAGGATCCCAAAGTTGATCTTAGCCCATTCTGGACTACCAATCAGAAACACTTGTAATAATAGCCTCAACTTCAGTTGTTGAAAGGTGCTGTGTCTTGCAGCAGTGTCTTAGAGGTTCTTAACACATTAAACTTGCTGTAAATGAAGCAATGGCTGTTTTGGCATCTTTCCAAGGTTTGGCATGCAGTGAGGCTTCAGCTAGCGCTGACATCAATTACTGTCTTTTTAAAAAAAACAAATTTGGCATCAGACACCAAAACTCTTCTTTCATCACCAACTTACTTACTAGAGTTGTAGCTCTTTCTGTCTGCTAGCTCTTATTTATACCTCTTACACATCAAAATCAAGACATGGACACAGTGTGGCTTGGCGAATGCTCATTTTTACTGCATGTTCATGCACTTGTTTTCCTAAGCCTTCCTCACCCTCCCCCCTCATCCCCCATCAGTCCCTGCCAAAGCCTGTCCTCTCACTCTTTGAGGAGAGCCATTGCACCACACTTTCCCTCCAATTATGCATGCATTTTTCACCTTAGCTCAGCCTTCCCTCAGGCCTAAGCTGCTCTTATCTCCCTAAGACTCCAAACTGATAAGCCAGTTTAATTGGAATGGGGTGTGGTGGTTGTTTATCCTTCATTACCTTGAAAACTGGTGACATAGAATAGAAAATTAAATGAAAATGAATTAGATTAGACAATAAGTGCAACTGTCATTGATAGTACCATTAAACATGCTGTGTTGCCTTTGTGAAAACACCTTCTGCAGTGCAAGCTGATCTTAGTTATTTATTGTGATTCTGGCTTTTGACCCAAAAGCTAGCTAGGCTTTTGTGTGCTTTGGCTCAAAATTACTTTATAAGACACTGTTATTTATCTTCATGTCTTCAATAAGCTTGTACTTAACAAATGTGGGAGAAGGTGACAGCCTCCCTGCTTTGCCACGGTCACTGCGCAGGGCTCTGTTCCCAAATCTGACTCCTTCAATAAGAGTTTCCCAAATGACGTTTACTTGTGGTGTTCTATGTTACGTTTTTTCCATTTATCAGGCATTGTTGAAACATACAGCTTGTTTGTCATGGTTGTCCTCTCACCACCAGCAGCAAACAGTCAATAAATTGTCTGCATAATTGATTTCTCATCTAAGAGGTTGCAGGCCATCTGTGGATTTCCATAAAATAGCAGCATAATTGGTGCATATCTATTTCAGTAATTTGGAGGAGGGAATGATATGGATAGAGAATATGTGCCACATGATACATTCTGGGAAGGGAAAGGACCACTGAATTTCCTCTGTCAACACATCTGTCTCATTCTGCAGAAGAATAAGCAGAGATATTGTGAGCAGCTTCACACTTGAAGCCTTGGAGTGGAATTCTCTGCTGGTACCCAGCAGTTTGGTTAGATCCTGTGAAATCAAGGTAGCTAGACCACGTTTTGGAAAAGGACAGACTCAAGTTCTCTGTTTCCAGGCTGCTTGCACCAGCATTTGCAAAGTGCTTGTGTTTGTCCTGTTCTGCAGGTGCCACCGCGCTGCTGCTCCTGGCCCGCCGCACGGACCTGAGGCGCATTTCCTTGGACACACCGGATTTCACGGACATCGTGCTGCCGCTGGAGGACATCCGCCACGCCATCGCCATCGACTTCGACCCCCTGGAGGGCTACATCTACTGGACGGACGACGAGGTGCGCGCCATCCGCCGCTCCCTGCTCGACGGCTCGGGCAGCCAGTTCGTGGTGACGGCGCAGATCGCGCACCCCGACGGCATCGCCGTCGACTGGGTCGCGCGCAACCTCTACTGGACCGACACCGGCACGGACCGCATCGAGGTCACCAGGCTGAACGGCACCATGAGGAAAATCCTGATATCAGAGGACCTGGAAGAACCCAGAGCTATTGTGCTGGATCCCATGGTTGGGTGAGGAGCTCTTTGCCAGCATTTGTTAAAATATTAGTCATGCAAAGTAGATAATGGGATGCAGTGATAAACAAGTTTACTTGTGATAAACAAGTTTTCCAAATGAAAATACTGGGATTCTCTGAAAATTAAGGCTCCTAGGCACAAGCACTACTGCTCTATTTTGACCACCTGGGTAGTCACCTTATGTTCTAAGTTTTATTTTTAAAAATGTTTTTGTGGACTGCGTGAATCAGCTTCTTTATTCTAGTTAATAGCACTGGGTATATTGCCTTGCTGAGTAGACTGATACAGGAATTTTGTGTGTTTACATGCCAATTCTTTCTGAATAGTTTGGGCATCCTTACCTAGGTAAGGAAATACTTTTGGTTTAGAAATGTAACGTTCTGCACGCTATGTGGTTTTGGGGAAGAGTGGTCCAGAAGAAGCTGTAAGAATATTGAAGGTTTGGATAAATAAGATTTTGTTTCCTTTGCAGATATATGTACTGGACTGACTGGGGAGAAATCCCAAAGATTGAGAGGGCAGCATTGGATGGCTCAGACAGAATTGTGCTGGTGAACACCTCCCTTGGCTGGCCAAATGGGTTGGCACTGGATTATGCAGAAAGCAAAATATACTGGGGAGATGCCAAAACAGACAAAATAGAGGTTTGTAATTGTATCTGTATATTTTATTCCATTAAGTTATAGAACATAGTTTTGCTTTTCTAAGTGTTCATATTATGATGCAGCTGGAAAAGACAATGGGATGGTGGTTGAGTTGTGCTTTAAGAAACAACTCTGTTCTTCTCAGCCTCTGGGCAAGTTACTTGCTACTCTTCCTTCTTTTTTTCTTTTGTGTAAAATAGAAATGATATCCATGTAGTAGAGCTGTCTTTGTAAGAATGTGTGATAAGGACTTGTTAAATAAGTCAATTCCTAGGTCATCAGGGGAGAAAGCTTTTTTACTGGGATTAACGTATTTTGATTTAAAAAAATATCTTTCATTCTTTGCACTGCTTAGTTTAGAGCCCAGTAAAACATATTCTAAAGAAAAAAAATCTTATTTCACATATAATTATTTGTACTTCCAGAAATCCTTTATACTTTGCATCTCCCTAGTTTTATTAGAGTTTCAGCAAGAGCATAGATTTTCCTTTTTTCTGACATGTCTGCTTGAAACTTTTAATTTTAAAAAAAGGACACCTGTTCTTCTCTCCCACACTGAAATTTATTGCATTGCATTTATTTTGTTGTGTAACAGTTATGAAGCAAATTTGACATTTATTATCTGTCAGTTTTTGAGAAACTATTATTGTTTATCATTTGATCTATTTGCTGTCAAAAAGCTTTTGTTGGAAGCAGAAGAACTGACTGATAGCTGGTGCACAGGTCTGCCTTTGCTGTATCCTAGTAGAATTGCCTTCCTTTGATGATTTTCCTTGTTGTTTCCTAACCATTGCAAATAACTTTTAGCACTTATCATATTAGGCACAATCATATCTTTTCTATGCTTACAAAGTTGTTTTTACTTGTTCATAACTACAAATAAGTCAAGGTGAAGTCACAGTCATGTGCTGGAAGGTCACATAACTGTTTGTTCTCCTTTAGAGCCAAAGTAACTCCAGTCCTGCAAGGTGAGTTGCTTTGAAGTACTCCCTGAGAGAGCCTCAGGGAGCAGAGTTTTCTTTGTCCTGAAATCAAGATTTATAGCCTGTATTTCACCTAATATTACACCAGCTCTGAGAAAAGAGGAGAAAATAGTCTTAGTGATGTGTAGAGATTTATTTATAACAGATTGAGCACTTCAGCCCTGATACTGTCTTGGCCTTGAATGTATTTTGCAAAAGGAAAGTTGGGCATTCTTCACCCTCATGTTTGCCAGAACACTGAGATTCCTTATTCACTAATAATGATTCTATTCAGTTTTGGATTGGTTTGTGGCAGAAATTTTCATCTAGATCAGGCATGAGCTCACAGCTTCAATTCTGTCAGACTGGCTAGAACACATCATGGAATGTTTATGCCAACGTTACAGTGTCTGTGGCAGGACAGAAGATATCTGATTTGGCACAAAGGTTTTTGGGACAATTTCCATTTCATTGTTCTTAAATCAGTGTAAGCCAGCAAAATGAGTTTGTTCCCGGTTGTCATGTGCCATCTATTCAGGGCATCAGAAAAGATTGATCACCCTAAGATCTCAGAATTAATAGTTATTTTTTCCTTTGAGTCTCCAAGTGTTACAGTTATGATATTACTGCTGCTGCTTTTTATAAAAAAGTTAACATTTGTTAACTCATATCAGCTTGCAGTAAATCTTGAAACAGTCTGGCTAAAACCCTTAAAGCAACAGAAAAATTCTCCCACAGTTTTTGTTCAGTGCTTTTGGATTTTAGTTTTGTTTGAGGATGTGGATTTGTATTTTTGGATTCCTGAAGGTGTTCATTTAGGCATGTGACATAGATCTATAAAATTTTGTGTAAGGTGATCAACACTTCTGATGCAGACACCTTTTTTGACAGATGTTGTTCCTTGTAACTGATGTGAGGTGGTGGATGCAGAACAAACAAAAGCAGATGTGACAGGTTGTGGAAAGGGTTGTAGTTGTTAAAAGCTTACATGTGTTACTAGGAAGACTGGTTAAGTTTGTGGAAGGGAATTCCACTGCAATTTAGTGGCAAATAGAATTGCCCCTGAACTACAAGTCACTGAACTATAAATTGCTGTGGAAGGAAGGAGTCTTCTTGAAGAGTTTCTGTGTGCATTTCCTTTGTTTGCAGTTCTGTAAGTGTTGATTATTCTCGAGAAAGGATACTGGGATGGGTAGACCTTTGGATGGAACTCATGCAGCCTCTCTTCTCCTGTGTTGAGGCCATTCTGCCCTGTTCCTCCTTAGATGTCACGCTGCTGCTTGCAAACTGCCCTTCAGAGGGGCAAACTGGGACTGAAAACCAGTGACCCTGGCAGTGATCAGCACACATGGTCAGTGTGGCTTCTGCAATTTGTAAAGATGGAAGGGCTCTGTAGGATGAAGTGGGGGGGTCCATCCAAGAGAATGGTTCAGTCTAAAGTCGATTTTTCTTATCCATACCTGTCATGATTAAGGAATGGTGCTGCCACCAAGACTCTCCAAACCATACACCTCTCACTACCTCCAACAGGATGGTGAGGAGAATGGGAGGCCCAAAAGGCAAAGATCACTGGTTGAGATACGAATAATTTACTGAAAACAGACATGAGATAAGAAAACTTACTACAATAGTAATGAGAGAAAGAAATGATGCACTCAGAATATCCCTGACAACAGACAATACTGGATGGCTCCCTCTTCCTCTGCCATGTTTCCTCAGTTGGAAGGAACCCCTTCTCCGGGGAAGAGAGTCCCTTTCCCCCACTCCCAGCAATGACTTGAAGTTGTACAGAATAACCTCCAGGTCTTGGCCGTGCCTCCTCCCAATTACTGCAAAAATTAATCCTGTCCTGGCCAGAACCAGGACATTTCCTACCCCTTAATTTAGACCATGTACATCATGCCATTCTACTCCTTCCAACAATACACACACAGACACACATACATATATATATATATACATATATATATGTATACATACACACACACACACAAGTACAGCTCTCATTTTTGTACCCAATGGCCATCCCCCCAAGATGTCTGTTGAATTAATTTAGTTCCTGGCTTTGGGTTCTATCTGTCCCAAGTGTTTTCCAGGGCAGGAGGAATGATGTGGTGTTGGCTGGTTTCAAATTACATCAGGAGCTCATGACTGGTGTATCTGGGGCAGTCCATCCTCTTTGTCCATGGGAGTTATGGCATGCAGTGGCAGTGTCATTTGGCAACCAGTATTATACAGCTCAACATCACACACTGTCTCACCCAAAAAACAAATCCCCCTGAGGTACCCATTGTGTTTCCCCATCCCTCTGCATCACCCACCAAGTCCTTGAGCAAAAACAATCCCGAGGATGGGTTTGGCTTTGCTTGAGGCAGAGCTGATCCAAACTGTCTTCCCTAACACATTCCTGGGCACCACAAGGACTTCACCCCCTTCTACAGTACGAGGAGGTTTTGATTAGGCAAGGCCAGCTCGACTGGTAGAGCCTCTGGTGTTAAAACCAGGTGGCCTTTGCTAAATGTAGATCTCTATCTTAATCTATGATAGCTAAAACATTACTAACATTTCAAGTTTGCTCACATTGCCTGCTCTCCAATGGCAACCAGGAATCTTGATGAGATTTGCTGCCCTTTCCACACCCTCACCATCCATTTTTTATATCAGTGGAATAGAAGATCCTTTGGCCTTCAGTAAATGTTTTAAACGTATATTTGGAGAAAAGACACTGATGTAGGTGCAACAAAGAAAGGTATTTGGACAGGATCCAAAGATGAAAATTGGAATTAGACATGAAGGCATCAGATTAAATGCCTGGTTCCTGCTTTGCTTCATGTGTTTGTGTATAGTTGAAAAGGGGA
Organism: Prinia subflava; assembly: GCF_021018805.1. NCBI lineage: Eukaryota > Metazoa > Chordata > Aves > Passeriformes > Cisticolidae > Prinia > Prinia subflava. The sequence continues at coordinate 7,752,634 of NC_086250.1, read as the reverse complement.
AGTAAAAGCAGGAGAAACACATTTGTATACTTCCCTCTATTGCCTTTAAGCTGTTTTTCATACATGATTTTACATACTTTGTGTTTTTTCATTTTTTTGCCTTTGCATGTGGGGTTCCTCAGAACCGTTATTTAATTGCAGCGCTACCAAACTGAATGTCATTTTTGTAGCCATGTTTCTGGTTTGTTTGTGCTGTGTATGAGCTTTTATTATTTATTTTTTACCCACTGCTTCATGCTATGCTGTTCTGGAGCCCCAAGACGATAATAAAGCATCAGCAGGGGTTAATGGAGACTGGTAGGGGGTACAGCAGGGAGCTTTTGTTCCCATTTTATCTGGCAGCCTGCAGCAGGCAGAAGCAGGCTGTGGCTCAACAGCTTCGTCATTTATCTCGGTCAGGTTTCACTGCTGATAAACTTCTATTGAAATGGATGGCTGCTATTGTGCTTACCAGTGGGGAAGATTTCTCATTGACTTGCTACAGGTTTAAAGCATTTTCCTGCCGTGCTATGAGGTTAAAAATGTATGATCTGCTCTGTTGAATTGGTCTTGTGTTTTCCTGCTCTAGTGAACATTTGTGTTCTTGGCACGTACGCTACCTGTTTTAAGGCATAGGTTGGATTTTTAAATGGTCAGCAAAGCTGGTATTGATAAAGCAATTATGAATGGCTGCATGCACGCGTGGCTGTGTGTGTTAAGGGGAAGTCATGATGATATGGCTGATTTCTCAGAGTTTTTCAATCTCTGCTTCATTTTTCTTTATTCATCCTCACCTAGTCTGCATTCTCAGAGCCGGAGAAGACACCCACTAACACCTACTAGTGGTGAGTGTAAGGAAAGGCTCTGCCTCCTGCTCCCATCTAACCATTGTACAGTGATTTTTGAGTGCTGCTCTAATTTGAACTGTTTGTGCATTCCCAAATCTATTAGCCGTGCCTGGCATTACTGTCTCTAATCCTCATGATTAATATGGAAAGTATTACATCCTGCTGTTTTTCAGCTTAAGTACACACAAGTGGTCAGAACTCAGCCTTGCTGGACAACAGAAAGCAGATGCTGTTAAGACTTTTCAGAGCACAGAAATCTTGAACAGAGAGGACATTTTTGTCTTTGACCTAGGAGCTAATAGCCTGGCATCTAGAGAATGCTCTAATTCATATTCTAATCCTGAAATTGCAGGGCTATATTTTCCTCTGATGACAACTCCCTCAATTTTACTGCCACCCTAATAAGGAAATTTTGTTTTCTAAGTATACACCATTTATTTTCTGACTGAGAATTTTTGTCTCATACATTAGTCTTTGTACTGTGAAATGCTGATGACTTGCAAGCCTGGTTACTGATCCTACCCCATCCAGCCTACTTGAAGCACAGGTCTGAAAACTGAGAAGCAGAATCCATTATTTTCCTTGCTTTTGAACCCAGCTGCTTTTGTGTACTTGCATTAAACTTTTGCAGGTATGAGAAGTAAGGTAGTTGAAACAGATACCTGAATTTACTTTACTGTTTACTTTTGCTTTGGATAGTTGTGGCACTTGGGAATTTCATTCAACAAAAAACAAGTATGTGCTGTAAAGGGTAGGGACAGATCCCTGTACTCCATCCCAGTTCCAGAACTGTAAAGCTTACTTTGTCAGGGTATTTCCAGCAATTTCTTAGCACCTGCTAAGCCTGTATTAAGAAAAAATAAAGATTTTTGAAATTAGTAGTAGAGCAAGGATTTATTATAAAAACCAGTATTAGTTTATACTTGGTATAATTTTCATTTGAGAGGTTTCTTTTGAACTTTAAATTTAAAACATCCATGCTAGTTTCAAATTGGGAGCATTAAAAGTTAACTTTTTATTAATTTTGATAAATTGAGACTACCTAAACAAAATTCAGCTATGAAAAGTATGATTGAGACCTTACCTTAAAAGCCAGTGGTGCTAAGGAGTTCTCCAAGAAGTCCTGAGGGATCTGCTGTCCACAGACTGTCACAATTCATGGGACAGGGAGAGGTTCCTAGCAAGGAGGCTACCAAGGGAAGCCCCTGGGGAGATGGAGCCAGAACTCCTGCCCAAGGGTAACCTGACTCTCTGATCTGAGTACCAGACATGGTATTTTCCTAAGTGAAATTACTGCCCTAAAAACTATGTGGAGAAGACATTGGCATTCAGTTTTCAAATGGTTCTTGTGTCACAGATCTGCAATTCATCCGAAAATCCATAGTGGGTTTTGTCTCATGAGATGTAGATACATTCAGCTCACTTAAATTTCCTTATGTTGCCTTTATAAAAATGTTGGAAATCAGCACTTCCACACTGTAAATGTTTAGAATAGATTAGATGAGTCCTACTCTAAAAGCACCCCTTTTTTTCTGTTACCTTGAAGGAGAGCCTGGAATGGCACATTTGAGCAGAAAGTTGTGCATTGGGAATTCAGAGATGTTTCTTACAACCTTTGTTAAAAGATGAGCCTCATAGTCCCCATGGCCCAGGATGCAGCTGATTGGAGTGTAACTATTGGATCTACATTCATATGTCTTACATGCTTCCCAGATTTTTCACACTGGAGTTAGGAAATTGTATTTTGGTTTACACAGTGTCTCACCTAGAAAGCAGCCTCTACTAGCAGCCAGTAGTGGTTACCTAAGGGAAAAAAACCACTGAAATCCCTCAAACAGACACAGAGCCATCAGTTCACCTGAGTCTGACATACTTAAAATATTTCATGGCAAGCCAGTGAGCAACGTGAAGAGATACTGAGCTGTTGTCTGTGTTTCTGATTCAGCTGAGTACTGTTTGTCAGTCCACTAATATCCCTTATTCCAAACTTCTGGCTTTGTTTTTTTGCCCCTTTTCACAAACTGAAAAACCTTGTACTGATCTTGGTCCTGGGCTTCTTTGGAAGTATTCACCTGACCTCCAGTCGCTCTCAGTAATGATTTCACTTTCTTCACACAAGCTTCTTACTTTGCTGTGACATTTTGTAGTCTTAACCTGAATATCTTTTCTGGTACCATGCATGGTCTTGTAATGTGGCAAAGAGTCTGTGGAAAAAGGTGGAAAACCGAGCTCTTGGACATGCAAGACCCTTGGAATTGAAGCGATTTAGTGAATTGGAGCAATTGAACCAACATGAAAGCTTACTGTCACCAAAGGTGAAAAGTATCTCATAACTGGCTGAGTCTCTCACTGCACTATTCCCTGTACCACTTGGACTTGGTAAAACAGTAGAAGACTTCCCACATTTTTTCCCTCTATAAAAAAAATTAATTATAGTAGCTTATGAAGGAGTCTGGAAAACATCAGGTTAGGTATAGAACAAATGAAATATAGATTTCTGGGACAAGGCACTGAAAGAAAGATCCTTGGGAAAGAAGAGCACAGAGGCTTTTGCCCATATGCAAGAGCATCAGGGGTTGTTATTCCGAATTTAATCTTGTAAAACTCTTCCCCCAAACCCACTGTGAGGTTTCAGGCTGGTCTTGGCTAGTCTGATTTACATTCTGCAAAGTGTTGTGTGTAGCTGCCCACAGGTCTGAGTTGCTAAATAGTGAGTTGCAAAATGCAGTCATTTCTTTCCTTTGTTGCCCCCACAGCCCAGGTAACAGGACACTCCCTGACTGCTGCCTCTCCACCCTATGGATTACATACCAAAATTAATCTCCAGATTAAAGCATTTTTAGTCACCTGTTTTTACCACTGAATCTTTTCAGAGGAGCTTCTTTGTTTTTCCCTGAAAATCTCTCTTCTCATCTTCTTTATCATTTGGCTCATTTTTTTGTCTTAGCCTATTTTTTTGTATTGCATGAGATTGCCTAGGAGATGTCATATAAGATTGTCACAACGGTTCTAAAATCTTTTCCTTGCCTACTTGTCACTTTATCTGACTTGAGCCATTTCATTAAAAACTGAACCACTTGTTTCTAAAATTAAATTCCATCACAGAGAAAACATTTCTGCTGTTGGCATTGATCAGTGAGCTAAGAAAGTTGTCCTATTGTGAAAGAAATGAGCTTATAGCAGTGTTTGTAGCTTGATAGAAAGGGTATTTATGAAGTTAATCTCTATACTGTTTGTACATATTTGTCTTCATGGCAGTCCTATTAGGAATATTATCCATGCTCAGAAAAAATGTATTTTGAATTCTTTGGAAAAATTGTTTGAGTTCTAAAGAAAACTGAGGGTGCTGAGGAACTGTTAAATTAGGAATTTTTAATGGATATTATAAAACAATTAACAGTAAGAAATCATGGACTTGGCTGGAGGCATTTGGTTTCTGAAGCAAATCCAAAGGGTTCCAGGGATCCCTTCTGCTGATTCCTCAGGATTTTACCACAATGAGAGAGGACCTCCCATTTCATTGCTTAATGTTTTAGAACGCTGTTAACAGTAAGTAAATGACACTGACAGAATAATTTCTTCAAACTGAGGTGAAAGTTTCAGTTGTTCTCTTAAAGAGAGTATAGCTGATCAAGAAAAATTCTTTTTTAGAGAGAAGACTAATAAAACTGGAAATTTAGACAAGATAGCTCTTTGTTTCTCTCTTAGAGCAGCTGTTTTGTAGTAAATACATGTGTTAATTATGTGGTATTGCTGCAGCCATAACAGTAAAATCATTCCAGTTTGTTTTATGTTGCTTAGAGAAGTTGAAAATATATTGTTCTTAACCCCAGTCTGAAAAAATGCAAGTATAGTGATTAGAAGGCATTCTAGCTACCTTTTGGAGTTATTTTTAAGGGCTGCTGCCTAAGTTTCTTTTCTTTTCTTGAACCAAATGAATCTAATGAATGTGGTGTTGGTTTCCACTTTCCTTGTAAAGTAAGATTCATGCACATTTAGGCAGACAACGAACAGTCATATCCCTGATCAGCATTACCACAAACTGAGTTATTTGTTGCATCAAACAGCTCATGTAGGTATTCACCTCTGGATAATCAGGGCTGAAGTAACTAAGCCTTGAGTGTGAGTATTCCTGAATTATTTGAGGTATAATGCAAGCATTGCTCAATGTGGTATGTTGGAATATCTGGGATATTTGGATTAAATTCAGTATTTCAGGGTGTTCTACAGTAAAGCTTCCTTGCAATCATCTTAAGCAGATCAGTGTTAATGATCATGAGAAAGTCTCCTTTTTACCTCATTGTTTTAAGTTGTATCCATTCCTGCATTAGCATGACCCATGTTGAAATTGTGAAGGTGATAATACTTTCCGATATTTTCTGCTGGTTTTAAACTATTGGGACAAACCCAAGTTGTCGTTGAAATGAGTTAAGAATTTAAGATCTGCTCAGGCAGAGTTTACCTTTTTTTTTTGGTGACATTTCTATCACAGAAGTCTGTGCCAAATGTCTGGGGTTTTGTGCATACAGTAAGGTAAACTATAACTGCATATCCAGAGTATATTTCAACATGTTCCAAGGAAACAACAGGCTAGTGTGTTCTGCACTTGTGGGACACGTGACATGCAAAGCATTGCCATGGGGTCACAAGGCTTTTGAATTCCTTATCCTTCCAGAAGAAGGACAAATGCTACAATTGCATCCTTCCTCAGTGGGGGAAGATGCTTTCCAGCTGTGGTGGCTGATAAACTTTTTGTAGAGCTGGGGCAGTGATGGCAGTGGTACTTGAGCAGAGCAATTGAGGTCCTGCATATTAAGTGAGGTGTTCTGGCCTCTCTGAGGATCAGTAAGTTCGTGCTGGTAAAGATGCTGACATTCAGGAATTAATAATGGCAAAAGTATCTGTCATTTGTCCAAAAACAGGCTGTTGATTTTTAAATTCAGGGCTTAGGTTCAAGTATCTGAAATTAGAGGAGCTTATAGATTTTACTGGAAGAGTTGTCTGTATTAGCGGGGGGGTTGGATTTTTGTTTTACTGATGTGTCCCTGTGAAAGAAATAATGTTCTGGTGACATCTTGTAGTGTAGCTGGGGACTTAGAGTCCATCACAGAGGCCTGTTCCATGCTCATTATAATACATTTTTTGAAGGTACTGTTACCAGGTGTTTATAAATTTTCATTTATTGTTGACTTCCTCTGCTCCTGTCAGCCAGAGAAAGAGCTTAGCATGCATGGTATTTACCCTGGTCCCTGATCACTCACAACTATATCCAAAAGAGGACCTGGGAAGCCACAGGCCCATTAGCCTTATTCCAGTCCCTGGAAAGAGTTCTCCTAGAAACCTGCAAGCCAAAGGAAGCTGGTGACTGGGACAAGCCAATGAGGGCAAATGGTGCCATGTGCTGCTGTCCAGTGAAGGCAAACAGGATCCTGGGCTGCATTCGTGGGGACATTGATCACCCCGCTCAGGGCTTGTCAGGCCATACCCAGCTGTGTCCCCAGGGTTCCACAGAGATGCAGAGAGAGTGGAGAGCACCTAAAGGAGTGATGAGAACCAGCCCTGTGAGGAAAGACAGAAGGGGATTGGTCTTTTCTGCATGGGGAAGAGAAGGCTCATCTTTTTCCAGTACTCAGGGAGGAGGGAGGCTCTCCAGCCACATGGATGGTGCCTCATGGAGAGGACAGGGGCAGCTGGTACAAGGTGCATTGAGGGAGGTTTTATTTTAATAGAAGAAAGAAATACTTTACTGAGGCATGTAGTGGAGTCTCTCTCCTTACAAAAAGTTTAAGATGTAACTGGACAGGATGCTGAATAATCTCATCTAGGCTTCTTTCCCACAAAATAAAATGGACCAAATAATCTCTCAGGGATTCTTCCAACCTGGGCTGGTCTATGACTCTGTGGTTCTATACTGAAAATGCAACTGTGCTTATGAGTTAAGATGAAAGGTAATGGTCTGCACTCTGTCACCTTCACCTCAGTCTTGAGTCTTCACCTTGTAGGACTGGGCCCTTGGTTTGGTGTGGATTTTGGTGTAGCCCAACAGGACAGACACTTTCTGTGACAAGCACTGTGCACATAAACATCTGCTCAGTCTCTGCTGCCCTGCCCTTGGTGCACCACACCTCAGTTCTGCCAGGGTCCCAGCACAAGCTCTACACAGAGCTCAGCATGATTTCCATAAATTAGATAGATTTCATGATGAAACTCTAGACTTAAAGCAGTCAAGTGACAAGTTTAAACTAGCATACATTCAAATCCCAGATTATCAAAAAGGTAAATTCACTGCATTAGCCTATTTATCACAGTGATTACTGGTACTTAGAAGTGAATTGAATGCAAGGTATCTAATAACAAGACCCTTAGAATATGTCACTGTTCCAGTCTGTAACTTTAAATTAAAAGTAGTGCTTCAAAGTTATTTTATTGTTCCTACTGATCACTAAGTACAGCATTTTAAAATGGGATCACATTTTCAGTGGTAATTCATGTACTTTGAATAAACTGTATGTTCATAAGGCAATAGGTTTGCATTCATTATTGTTTTAGGATAAACAAAGCTCTTATTCTCCAAGCAGGATATCTGGTATTTTTCCTGAGGCCACTTATTTTTGCACTTTTAAATTTATTTTTTTTCATGGATCTACTCGCTCTTTCAGTAAAGGTGGTGTTTGTGGTTACACCACATCTGTTTCCTGTTGTAGCCTATATTCTCAGTGTGATTTGCAGTATTCAGAATGGCCTCAGAATGTGAAACTCACACCACATTGTGGTTAGAAGCAGCATAAACCTCTGGAGACACTGCCTCATAGCAGCTGAAGGTTGGTTTCTTGTGGGGTGTGGGATTCTGTGGGGATGGGCTTCACTGTGAGGAACTGATTTTTCTGTGGGAAATGTGCACATAAAGATTCAGTCCCCATTTTAATATACTGGGAGTAAGTTCTGAAATGTTGGGAAGTTTGACAAGGTTTTAAGGATAAGTTGAATTACTGTGAAGGTTATAGCATTTCTTCCACTTTTTAAAGGGAATGTATAAATATTTTCTTAATGTGTACATTCTACTGACTCCTGGGAAAGGTGTGTGTTTGAATTCTGTTTCTCTATTCCTTTCCTCTCTTCTCATGTGTGCGTGGGTAGGAGTTGCTCCAAACTAGCCTTTACATTTCTCATGATCTGGGAACATTTTCTGGCCACCAGCTCTCATCAGTCTGGTCTGAGATACCAAACCAGCTGATCCTGAAGGTTGTCATTGCATAAATCTTTGGGGTTGAGCCATGGGAAGGAAGGGAAGCCATATAGATTTGTTTGTGGCTATCTTAATTCCGTAAGTGAGAGAGATTTGAAAACAGTGGTTTAATAAATCACTCCTTTTCCAGTCCTTTACGTAGAACATGCTTGGGTGGTGGGAAGGATGCTTCAGTGTTTCGGGGATCAGTATGCTACCTTGCATTTGTGAATCACATCATTTCAGAAAGTTTTCATATTAAGGTTGCTTGGAGGTTTTTTCTGGTTTTGGAAGGGTGATATACACACTGTCAACTTAAGCTATGACCTTGAAACAAGTAGAAATATTTCAGAAGGATTTTTTTTCTGAAAAATTGCAGCACTGAACCATTTTTAAGCTTCCCTTAAAACACGGGGCTCTTCACTCCTGTCAGTATGGTACATTTTGTAATAATACTTGACATTCATAAGACACTTGATCACTTGAACATGCATACATATGTTTAATTAATCCTTTCAGTGCCTCACTGAGGAAGTTAGGTATTACTCCTTTTTAGCAGTAGAGAAAAATGACACAGTAAATTCAAGTGTCCTGATCAAAGGCATGCAATTATTTACAGACTACTGCTGTTCCTTGTAGTAAAAAAATAACTGTACTTAATTTTGAAGAATGTAAAACTGGTTCCTTATTCAGACTGGGGAATATAAATATACTCTGTAGATCATCTTCACTGTTTGCCTCTTGGTATTTGTGTGGGTCCCCTGTTAATGCTCTCTGTAATATGGGCAAAGCTCACTTGGGAGGGACTGTGGACTACAAGATGCTGAGCCAGAACTCCTTGGCCATTATAAATTTGTCTTCATTTGTGTAAAACACACTGACTCCTCTTCAAAACTAAACCAAAACTCATGTCAGAAACGAGAGAGTCATAACAGGAGTAACTATTATTACATAATAATAAAGCAAAGGTAACGAGTGTTGTGTCATTATTTCACATTACAATCTGGTTAC